>NC_080681.1:42346568-43596568 GCF_030445035.2 Dasypus novemcinctus | reverse complement strand
GGCATAGGGACAGTGGCTATGTAGCTTTCACTAAAAATATAATGCATAAGGTTCATGTTTGAAATGTGATTTGGAGTGTGAACTTCAAATAAAACCATGGGCAATATTCTTTTATGACATGGGGTATGATGTGGAACCAATAGGCAATGGACTCTAACATGCATTTATGTAATGAGTCAACGTTCAGACAGTGTTTACTGTATGTTAGCCACTGCACCGTACATATATGAACTCATTTGATTCTTCCACAGCCCTGAATGGCTAGATACTGTTATTATCCCCATTTTTTAGATAAGAAAACAGAGACGCAGGTAAATAACTGGCCCATGCCACATACTAGGAATGGCTGTGCTCACCTTGAACTTCAGCAGTCTAGCCACAAAGTCCAGCTGTTCACCCACACTTTCTCTGTAAACTATGTTGTGTTGAGATTGAAACTGCCTTACAGCTGGTCTTCATCCTCTGAATGACATCCATTCCATTGCTTCTTCATCCCTTATGCTCTGAGGAAGCCTGAAATCTCTGATTTTCTTCAACTTAAATTCAGGAAGGTAAATGAATTGTCTCACCCTCAATCAGTGCTACTCCTTGCAATCTGATTAGGTGCAAATGGACAAGAAACATTCTTTTGCTGATATTTTCAACACAAAGTTGAAGGGAAGGCAGGACAAACTTTGGTTGTCTTTGTCCTTATTGGGCGTTTGTGAAATTTAGGACAACACTCAGAAGATGTACAGCTTGACAAATAGAGGGTCTTTGCACAAAATTTAAGGCACTCTTTCTTCAAGGCAGAGAGAACCCCCACCAGTGTTCAAGGCTTGGTGAAAAGATTGCCATTTGTAGTGAGCATCTTATTTAGATATCCATGGTAACCATGGTAACCAATGTCAACTGGGCCACTCAATTTGGAGGGAAAATGTAGGTCCCTATAGCCAGAACTGGAGAGTCCTAATGACAAGAGTACACCTTTTGGGAAAGGAGAACTTGGTTTCTTCCAAAGCCAGGGATGCTGAAGCAGACCAACAGGGCATTAGTACCCCCGGGGCTGTGGTTGGGGACGGTTTAATCAGATGTATAAAAATGCATCAACGTTGACCAGAAAACCGTGTCTCCTTTTTTCCTAAAATGCCTGACTCCATCTTAGAGTCAGGTATTGGTACTTAGTAGATCACTACAGATGGCAACACCATGACATTTCCTGAATTGCAGGTTAGATGTACTCACATTAGATGACTGGCCATTATGGTTCTGAATATTCAATTATACAGTGTCTACCAGGTATTCCAGAACTGCTTTCAACAGGCCGGCCACCAGAAACTGTAGGCACATTTGAGAAAATAAGGTAGCATTTGATGATAGAAATACCATATATCTTTGTTTAAAAGTAGTGGCTTCTATTAAATTTAATTACTTCCCTTGTGGCTTTAAATCAAGGGCAGCTTCTGTTAAATTTAATTACTTTCCACTGTGGTTTACATGGCAAAGGTGTCATTACTACTTACAAACTGCTTCTGGCCAAAGTGAAAGCTTGGGTATGATTTGCTTCTTTATATCAAGGCCTTCCCTCATAATTTTACTTTTTCCCTATATCTGAGGACACATTTGTGTGGACATTTTATTTATGAAATCTGTCTTTGGTATTTGAGAACTGTTCAATTAGTAGCATGCAACTGACAGCTGAAGGAGAAAAAAAAGCAATTTTGATCAATTTCAACAGAGAGATAACCGGGATAATTTTTACAACTTTATTGAACAAATACTTCACCTGCACCTTGAAGGTTTCATTATGCACAATCCCCATGAAGTTGTGCTTTCTTAAATTTCTTGAGTGGGTATTTATTATCAGTTGAATTTTATTAGTGTGTGTTCACACTAACTATTTTTACTACCAATTATGTCAACACCCATTCCAATCGCTCTTCTGCCCCCTAATTGTCAAAGTTCACATTCAATCGTTGGCATGTAACATGGCCCTTTGTTGAATTGCCATTGGAATGTATTCATAGAAGTATATTCCTAAAAGTTTGCTTCTCTAAAGATAAAGTGGATCTTCATTAACATCCTGAAAATGAAATGCAGCTACATAGAAAAAAAAAAAAAGGCAGCTTTCAGACCATTTTAGAATTTCAGAGAAATTTTGCATTATCTTTCCCATGATTCTATGCTGATGTCAGGCAGTGTTTCAACTGAAATGACAATGAAATCATTTCGATTCCATGCAATGTGCAAAAAAAAAAAAAAAAACAGTCAATTTTTCACTTGGCAAGCTGAAGTCTAAAGTAATTAAGCACTGCTGTGTGGGAGGCAGCTTCCTGCTCTGAAGTCAGCCTGAGATAATTACCATATTAAAGTCAAAACATCATGTGCCGCATTGATAGATAGATGGATGGAGAGATTGGGCATCTATTAAATGATCCATTTTGTTATGCTTCCTGGGAAATGTGCCATTGATGCCAATTAAGAAATATATATTCCAAGTGAGTATTTCTAAGTGACAAAACTTCTATCCGGTAAATTGAATTTATTATTTACTGATCATGAAGTACTTAAAGTTATAAAATCTAGATAGAGAGCAACCTATGAGGAGAGTTACATGCTCTGACTTGGTTTACAAACCCCTCATTACCCAATTGCCATGCTAGCATAAATTTCTTCATGACAACATTTTTAGCTAAGGTACTAAGTTTTTTCTGTCATGAAAACTCTAACTGGAATAATAATTTGATATTGCAGATAAAATGTAAATCTTCAGAAATTTCAAAGTCACAAAGAAGCTTTTCGATAACTGGAAAAATTCATTTCTTATGTTTAGGACAAAGGTAAATGAAATACACCCTAAAGAATAATCTTCTTCAATATCTTTACATTTCTTTTCATTGAAAAAGGAAATGGTCCCTCAAAATCAAAATTGGATAGCAATTTATTAACACAATTCAGCTGAATTAAATGCAGCAAAATTGTTACATTAAACAATTCCTAGAAACCCATTTATTGAAAGTTAATGATTTATTAATAGTAACCTCTCCAATCATCAAATAGATGTGTATGGTTTATACTTTTATAATGATATCTGGTAAAGAATACACTAAAGCATTTTGGTCGGTGATTTAAACAGAATGGTTTATTTTCATGTAAATATTAGTGAAAGAAGAAAAGAATATATTGGCTCTGAAAGAGGAGGGCATCTCCAAGTCTGGGTCTTTTTTTTTTTTTTTTTTTTTTAAAGAATAAGCACCTCTATGTCTGCAGTGAAGGTTACGTTTGATCTTCTTTAACTAATTTCTATGGGATTTATTCCCCACCATTTCCACTAGCTTATTCATACCAAAAATGATGGATAGCTAAAGCAATATCGCTTTAAAATCATAGACAAGAACTTTTTAGGACTAAAATGACATTTCTCTTGTCGACAAAAAGGTAGTTTTTAAAATAGAAAAAATTCACCCATGTAAAGATTAAACAATAATCAGTTTCCCAAAGAGGCAATCTAAAGAATCAATAGGCTGCCTGAATATCAGATTCAGTCCATGTCCTCCATCACTTGATGGAGTGGGAGGCTGGGTGGCGTGAGTCAGGCCCTCACTTGAGAAGGCTGACTTGCTGAATTCCAGGCTGTTCTGAATGACAGTCCTAGGCCCTTGGTTTTGTATGTTTCAATGGAAATCCTGACATGATACAATTTTAAATTATCTTTGTGGGGGGTGGGATTTTTTTTTTTAATTAGGACTCATCTCTGGACTCAAGGTTTCAATAGGGAAGTTCACTATCTACTTGATTTATTGTGTTCCCTTTAATATTTCTAACAACACATTCTCTTATAAATGGACAGAGGGAAGCAGATTTGGCCCAATGGATAGGGCGGCCACCTACCACAAGGGAGGTCCAAGGTTCAAACTCAGGGCCTCCTGACCTGTGTAGAGAGCTGGCCCACGTGCAGTGCTGATGCTCGCAAGGAGTGTAATGCCATGCAGGGGTGTCTCCCACATAGGGGAACCCCACGCGCAAGGAGTGCGCCCCGTAAGGAGAGTCGCCCAGTGTGAAAAATGTGCAGGCTGCCCAGGAATGGCGCCGCACACACGAAGAGCTGACACAACAAGATGATACAACAAAATGAGACACAGATTCCGGGTGCCACTGACACAAGCGGACACAGAAGAACACACAGCGAGTGGACACAGAGAGCAGACAAGTGCGGTGGGGTGGGGGAAAAAGGGAGAGAAATAAATAAAAAAGTAAATAAATGGATAGAAAAGTAATAATAATGTGAATAGGAATGAGCAAATAATTTCTTTGATTATGTATGTATATAAAAGCTTTCCATTCTAAATCAAGGTGGAAAACCATGTGGGTTAATTAAAATGGAAATTAGATTTCTGTTTTATTTTGTTCTAGTGAACCAATGAACTATGGATTTATTCTTGTGGACATGGATTTTATTTCTTCCTACTTTGCTTATACTTTTTCGTTTGTTTTGTTTATTTGTGCTTGTACTTGTCTATAACAAAGATAAAGTGCTTTCATAGTTGAAAATATAAACTTAATTTTTTGAAGTTTTTTTTTTAATTTAGTAAGAAATATTTAGTCACTTTATAATACATTCCAAAACAAAATAAAGCTTAGAGGCCTCAGGCAGGGCAAGACTTGCTTTGCTGTGAATGGTTCTGATTAGAAAACAGGAGGCTCAAGGAAAGGTCTCAGTAGCAATCCGCCTTCAGGGAGTTGGAAGCCAGCCCAGGCCAACTGAAAGGTGGGATGACCCCAAAGTTGAGGCTTCTTTGGCCACTTGTGTTCCATTCGTTAGGTGCAAATAAACAAAAAAACTTCAAATGAACCGACGAGAACGAATTCAGTATGCTGAATAGGCCTGTGGTTTGAGAGTAAGAAAATCTAGATTTCTAATTCTGGCTGTGCCACTGACTTACTTCGTGAATTGGGACAGTTTAGAACTTCATTCTTTCCTTTTTCTCCATCTGTAAAATGGAGGCAATAATAGGTCCAGCATACTCTTGAGCAAAGCAGAAGGATTAGCAAATGGGGGAGAAAGACCGTATGTAAATTCAGAGCACGATTAGTTCAGGGAGAATTTCAGTTCTTCTTTGTGAATTGTGGCAACATTTTCAGTTCCCAAAATCCAGGTGCTGTTTAGAGCATTCCATTTATTTTCAGTCCTTTAAATGTCTATGGTTTTGAGGTTTTCTCACCATATTTACTGCAACAGTGAAATTAGATTGTTCAGCTTCAGTTTATAGTCCATTTCATTCTTTAATTTCTGTTTTCAGAGATGATGAGTTTTGGTTTGCATTCACAGTGTTTCAGAAAAATAATAGACAAAATGGGTTTCATTTGAAACATTTAAAACCCATGGGGAAAAAAATCTGACTTTACCTATTGCGCTGGAATATTGTGACTATGAATAGAATAATATATGTGAAAACAGTTTAAGCTTTCCTGAGAAGAGCCTCTCCAACTCTCATCTCCACCCCCAATCCACATTTTATACAACTAAAACCAACCTTAAACTACCTGCCAAAGTCTATTTTGTTGCATTTTGATTATGTATTGGAGAGCACATTTTTAAGATCATTCTCCTAACTTGCTAAAAAATGAAATAGATTAAATCTATCTCAAACTCCTAAATCAAATAAACAAGACATCAATGCATGTAACCTTTCATTCACACTTCATCCACCACCTCATTCTTTACTCTCTTGTACTTCACCCATGGTAATCTTCCTTCTCTCAACAAATGTCATATTCTGTAACTCAATCATACATCTTAATCAAAAGCAATAAGTGTAGCACCCGATGTGAAAGAACACCTACATAAACATAGTCTTTTGTGCCTTCAAGTCTCTCTCACTCTGACACTGTTAACACAAGACAGCACTTCTCATCACTAGAAACACACCCCTGAATTCATTAAGGGCTCAACACTTTCTCTAACATCATGGAACGACAGCCAGCAGCAGTGTCATCTGATTTTAAAGCAGACTGGCACTAAAGAAGTTGAAATTTCGGAATTAAGAAGAGATAAGAGACAGTTTCTTTTACTGCTAAGAAAGTTCCCCCAAGTTACCAGAATAATTACCTGACCCTTAAATATTTTTCTTATGTGTAATTTGTCCAATAGCTCATGGCAACTAAAGCAAAAAATGGATTCTCTTCTGTCTTCAAATTTCAAACCAAGGCAAAGAAACAAGATTTTTTGATGGAACGTGCTAACAGAATTTTATCAGATGGTGTTTCCTGCCATTTTTATCAGTGTCATCAGTTTGGAGAGTATGACCATTTTCACCATGTGCCTGGGTAGAATAAGAAATACAACCATTCTCTTTCCTATATTAGCAACTTCACTTGCTTCCTAATATTGTATTGATACTATTTCCCTGATTTGTCTTTAGTATTCAAGAAGATGTCAGATGAAAGGAGTCTAACAAAGCTCAAGACTCTAGCTCAAAGTAGAAATGTTGCTAGATGCCTTCACATATTTTAAGTTAATTCATTCACGCAACAACTCTGTTAGGCTTGTATTCCTCTCCCCATTTTTACTACGAAGAAAACTGTGGTTCAGAGTTAAGTAAGCAAAGATCACAAGCTAGAAAATGGAAGTGTCAGGCTAGGGTTACGCATAGATAGGCACTAAGCAAATATTTGCTAGTGAATGTTTGAATCCATATCTAACCATTCTCCATCTAACACCAAGCAGAGATTCTCTAAACATAGGATTTTAATAATTAGTATTCTTTATGGTGATGCATGGGAAAAATACAACAAAATTAACGTAACTTACGGACAAGTTAATTAAATAGCGATATGGTAATATTCTTGCATCAATGTCACAGGAGGTCCTGTATCAATGTTAAGGGTAACTAATAGGGGGTGGTATGGGATTTTTTTCTTTTGGACTAAGAAAAATGTTTTAAAATTTACTGAGGCAATGACTGCACAACTCTGTGATGAAAGTGAGAGCCACTGACTGTATACTTTGGATAGAATGCACAAGGCATGGTACTGTATAACACAGTGAACCATGTAGTGGAAGATGCACTGTAGTTAACAGTAAAATATGAGAGTATTCTCTCATGAACTATAACAAATGTACAATACTAATAAATTGTATTAATAATAAGGGGTGTATGGGAAAAATATACCAAATGTAAGCTATGGACCATAGTTAATGGTAATAGTCCAATGATGTTCTTTCATAATCTGTAACAAATGTTCCAAAACAATGTAAGGTGTTGGTGGAAGGTGTTGACATATGGGAATTCTGCACATTGTGCATGATTACTTTGTAAGTTCACAACTTCTCTAATAAAAAAATTAAATTAAATATATAAAAATATTAGTATTCTTAACTCTAAGCTACTCAGGACTTTTTTGTTTCAGTGCCCAATATCATATCAAATTACCTTCCATAAGCTAAATTAGGTATTATTTATTCCCACTGTACAGATGAGGGAAATGAGGTTCAGAGAAACTGATTTGTCTACGTTCATACAGCTAGTCAATGCCAGAACCAGGGTCATATTTATATTGCCTCTTAATTTCATATCTGAAAATTTACAGGAGAAAAAGTTAGGGTACCACCAACCAATAAATCTACCATTGGAGGGAAAAGTGATATTTGGAGTAAATCTGTAATTTCTTTCCAGTCTATGTCTCCCATGGCAACTGTTGAATGGAGAATATGAATTTAAGGTGGGAAAACTTAGATTCTAATCTTAGCTGTGACACTTGTTTGTTGTAAACTTTGAAAGAGTCACTTAAATTTTCTGAAACTCAGGTTTCTCATATAAGAAATGGGGATTAAAGTCTCTTCTTCTGTTTTGACTTATCATTGACTCTTCAGCATGAGTGCCTGGAACATGGCAAGTCCTTAATAAATATTTGTTGAATAAATAAGTACAATGAATACCTCACAGTGCTCAATAAGTATGAAATTCTAAGAAGATTTGAGGAATGATTATTCCAGTTCTCGAGGCCCAATTTTATTTTTTTCCACTGAAAGTAGAAGTTCCTATATATTTATTTACAGAAAGAAGCTGCCTTTTCAAGTAGTGCAACACTGTGCATTTGTAAAATTTATCTGTTAATTGTTCATTATGGTTGATTTCTACACTAGCCCTTATTACACTTTAAGCCAGGAATCATTTCTTACCATGGTTATGCAAAGAGCTAGGTCAGAGGTCAGCAAACTTTTAATATAAATGGCCAAGTAGTAAATATTTTAGACTTTTGGGCCATACCATCTCTGTCAAAACTATTCAATTCTGCCACTGTAGTGCAAAATCAGCCAGGCAATGCGTAAATGAATGATTGTAGCTGTGTGCCAATAAAACTTTTTTTAACAAAAATATATGGCAGGTCAGATTTCCCACAGAATTATATAGGAGACCCAGAAAGAGACAAGCCCTGTGCCTGATTGCTCATAGCTGAGCTTCAAGAGATGGTAGATTCTGGAGGGGAAGGCTGGGACCTCCACACAGATTGGCAGCCATCTTGCCTCACTATGTGGCAACAATGCCAGGATCAACAGTAGCCAACTTGGGTGAGAAAGTACATCTTATGGTGCTTTGAGCTGAACTTTTCAAGCCTTGGAACTGTGAGCTTTTGCCCCAGATAAATACCCATTATAAAAGCCAACAGATTTTTGGTACTTTGCATCAGCAACCCTTTGTCAAACTAAAACAGTTGGTAATAGAAGGTGTTATGACAGGATATTCCTTGGGTTTGGGGGCACATTCATTATACTATAACCTATTAAACTTTCCACAGTAATGAACTATGAGCTATAATATCAGATGACAAACTGAGAAGCACAAAAAAATGAACAGTTCTTGTAAAAGCTGAACTTATCAAGAAAATCCTTAGCAGGAGGCAGTTTTAGAGCTAGTTTTTATGAGAGATCAGGGAATATATAGGCGGAGAGAAAAGAAAAGGCATCCCAGGTTGGAGGAAAAGCATGTGAAGAGCTGCTGTAGGACAAAGCGAAGTGAGAGGCAAGTTGATCAGCTTACACTGAACAATTACGTTGGCAAATAACAAGAAACAATGTGAAAGATTTGTACAAGGCCTTGTTCACTGAGAGTTACTATACATTTTGTTTACATTCTTTAACTTGAGAACTGGAAAACTATACTGTGATGGAAATTTTAAAAAATTATTCCTAGGAGAGAGATGATTCAGGGAAATGGATCTGTGTACCTCTGCAAATTTTATTTCGTGGCAGTTAATAGATGAATAGTAACACAGGAGTTAAATTCATAATGAAATTTCATGTTTTTCTAATAACTTCGACCAACCAAAGTTCCATAATTAAAATTGGACTTAAGCAGAGGAATAAGCATAAGACCCAAGCACATGAATTTCCTAGCCCTGCGAGCAATGCTGAACTACTTTCATTCTATAGTACACATTGGTTAGTAATGTGGCTGCCCCTGTACAGTCTTGAACTGACAGTACTTGCAAGAGGCAACAATTTTCAAAGTGCAGCTAGTTTCAGTGAGCAGGTAAGTTTGGTAGCCAGTTCTCTTTCCTTACTTTCACTTTTATGAAAAGAAAATTTAGTTTTAAGGGAGGTAGGAAAATAGCTAACCCATGTATTGTCTCCTTGGAAAAGCCCCCTGTTTGCCCTCAAGTTAGAGTCTTGACCTTTCCTCATGGAAAGCTATTTTCACTGCTGGGAATGCTCAAATATCTTTCAGATCAAGGCAGTGTCTAGTGTTCAGAATAGAAACTCTTTGCCATTCATCCTTGAAAAACAAGTGTTAAGGTAGAAGGTAGGAAGAGATCTTGGTTCATAAATCTGTTTAAGAGAGGATTGTGGGAAGATGACAAAGTAGAAAGCCCCAGGAATCAGTCTCTCCACCATATTAAACAAGCAGGAACTGTCTGAATCAATGATCTTGAAACTCCAGAGTCCAATAGAACACTGTACAGCAAACAGAGAAGAGCAGACAGAAGAGACTGGTAAATTACAGTAAGTTACGCTCTCCATGCAGTGATTACTGGAGTCCATCCCCCACTCTTGCAGTAGGCAGCACTGGAGTCCAGCCCCTGGCATGGCTTGCTGGTGACAGAAAAGGACATAAAAATCTACTTCCCTAAGATCTGGGATGGGCAAGGGCCAGGCACTGGTCACAGCTTTTGGTTAGTAACTTTGGATCACTATAGACCCAAGTTCTGAGAGGGGTCATTGTCTCAACCTGCCCTGGACAAGGGTGGCAGAGGAGACTTAAAGACACTATGCTTCCTCAGAGCTGCGTAGGACAGTTGAAGGGTTTCATTTTCTGGGCAGGTGCAAGTCAAGAAAATGTAGCTCTGGGAAGCCATGGAAGAAGCTTCTGGTATACTTCTTGGCCCCTCCTCATTCCGTTCTTCAGGGCAGTTTGGAGCAGGCCAGCATTTGCTTTGTTGGTCCCTAGGCTTGTTCCAGCTGGGAAAGACTGACTTGGGCAACTCCTCTCTGGTGTGCGTTCCCTCCCAGAATTTGCCCTCCAGGCAAAAACAGCTTGACAAAAGAAAGTAGTGCAAGAAACAACTAAGGCAGACAGCCTTGGGCAAAGGCTTACCTACTTTCAGTATAGCAGTGGAATACCCAGGGGAGAAGTTCTGTTTCCTGGGAAATATAGAGGGCATTCATTCAAATCCCTGTAGATGGGGGAACCCCTAAGGCCACTAGCACACACAACCTCAGGACAAGACACAGGTCAAGAAAAGACAGTAAGGACTTTCCAGTTTGTATTAACCTTGGGCAGACCTTCCTGATAAGAGGGCTAACAGTCAAGAAAATCTTTGTCATATGGTCAGCTGGTTACAAACTCAAGAAACAGACTTTTCAGGGAATAAATCCCAGAGTTAACATTTTAAAATATCAAAATGTACAACGTGCAACAAAAGATTACATTGCAAAAGAAAAAGAAAAAAGAAAAGAAAAGAAAAGAAACAGGAAAGGACAGCTCATCCAAAAGAAAAGGATAAAAATCCAGAAATACCAGTGAAGAAGACCAGATGTGGACATACGGACAGAGAATTTTAAAAATGACCCTCAATATACTTAAAGAGATGAAGGAAAATACAGAGAAAGAAATAAAGGATATCAAGAAAACAATGAATAAATATCTCAACAAAGAGAAAAGTTTAAAAGGAACCAAACAAAACTACTTGAGTTGAAGAACACGATAACTGAAATGAAAAACCTCCAGGAGGGTTTCAACCACAGATTGGAGCTGGAAGAAGAAAGAGTAGGTGAACTTGAAGACAGGACAATAGAAATGAGTCAGGCTGATGAGCAGAAAAAGAATAATGAAATGTAAAAATAGCCTAAGGGACCTCTGGAACACCATCAAGCAAGCCAATATATGCATTGTGGGAGTCCCAGAAGAAGAGAGAAAGGAACAAAGGAAATATTCACAGAAATATCCAAAAACTTCCCAAAATTAGCAAAAGACATGAATATGCATATACAAGAAATCCAGATAATGCTAAACAGAATAAACTTGAAGGAAAATATGCCCTGTCACATATTGATCAAACTGTCAAATGCAAAGGGAAAGGAGAGGGTTCTGAAACTGTAAGAGAAAAGCAACATGTTATGTATAAGGGGGTACCAATTAGAATAAGTGCTGATTTCTCTCTGAAACCATGGAGGCAAGAAGGCAGTGGGATGAAATACTTAGGAAGTGCTGAAAGAAAACAATTGCCAACCAAGAATTTTATATCCTTTGAGACTTTCACAAATGAGGGAGAGATTAAGGCATTTCCAGACAAACAAAAGCTAAGGGAGTTCATCACCACTAGACCTGCCCTGCAAGCAATCCTAAAGGGAGTTCTTCAGACTGAATTGAAAGGACACTAGACAGTGGTTCAAAGCAGTCTTATGAAATAAAGACCTTTAGTAAGGTAAACATTTTGTTATAAATGCCAATACAATTGTATTGTACTGTATTTTTTTGGTATATAACTCTACTACTTACTTCCTACAGGTGCTAAAATGAACATAAATTTAAAAAGTAATGATGAATTATGCCTTTGGACATACAATGTACAAATACATAATTTGTAATGAGTACAAAAAAAGACAGAGGAATAAAGGGGTATAGAATAGTGTATATGTATGATATTGAAGTCAAATTGGGATCAAATTAGATATGATTGATTGTTATACCTTTAGGATGTAAAGTTTAACCCATGGTAACCAGAAGAAAAATATATCCAGAAAGAAATGACAAGGGACTCAATATAGTACAATACGAAAAAATCAAATGTATATGAAAGTAGACATTAATGGAAGAATTGAAGGATAGAAAAGGTATAAGACTTACAAAGACCAGTAGCAAAATGGCAGCAGAAATTCCTACATTATCAGTAGTGACTTTAAACTGTCCACTCAGAATGCAGAGATTGGCAGAATGGATAAAAGATGTATGGGCCACCTGTTTGCTGTCTACAAGAGTCTCACTTTAAAATCAAAGACATGAGTACGTTGAAAGTGAAAGGATGAAAAAAATATACCAGGCAAATAGTAACCAAAGGAGAAGTGGGGTAGCTATACTTATATCAGTATTAAGTCCAAAGCAGATATGAGGGACAAGCATGGTCATTATATACTGATAAAAGGGTCAGTTCAACAATAAAATGTAACATTTACAAATAAATATGAACCTAAAAGCAGAACCCCAAAATATTATGAAGCAAATACTGACAGTTTTGAAGGGAGAATTGATGGTTCTACATTAATAATAGGAGATTTACCACTTTCAGTAATGGATAGGACATCCAAACAGAAGATCAATAAGGAAACACAAAACTTGAACAAAATGCTAAATCAACTAAACCTAACAGACACTTCACCCAACAACAACAGAATATGCATTCTTCTTGAGTACACATTCTCCAGGGCAAACTATATCTCAGGTCACAAAACAAGTCACAATAAATTTTAAAATATTGAAATCAAAGTATCTTCTCTAGAAATCAGTAACAGAGGGAGAAATGGAAAATTTAAAAATATGTGTAATTAAGCAATGTACTCTTTTTTTTTTTTTTTAGGAGGTACCAGGGATTGAACCTGGAACCTTGTACATGCAAAGCAGGTGCTCAATAAACAATGCATGGATTAAAGAGGAAATCAGAAGCTCAATTACAAACTCTCTTGAGGCAAATAAAAATGAACATAAAACATATCAAAACTTACGACATGCAAGAAAGGCAGTGCTGAGAGAGAAATGTCTAGCTCTAAATGCCATTGTATCATTTCATGCATGTTTGTTTTGTAAGTTCACAACTTTTACTATACACTTATTGTTTATGTATGTTTATGTATGAAAGACATATTTCAATAAAATTTTTTAATGACAAAATTTACAAGTGAAAAAAAAAGATTTCAAATCAGAGATCTAATTTCAAAACTGAAAAAACTAGAAAAGGAAGAGCAAACTAAACCCAAAATAGCAAAAGGAGGTAAATAACAAATATTAGAGCAGAGATATATTAAATAGAGAACTGAAAAACAATAAAGGGGATCAACAAAATCAAAGTTGGTTCTTCGAAAAGATCGATATAACTGACAAACTTTTAGGTAGACTGATGAAGAAAAAATGATAGAGGACACAAATGAAAAAAATCAGAAATTCAGCAGAGTACATTACTAGCAAACCCACTGAAATAAAAATGACTATAAGAGGATACCATGAACAACCGTATATGCTAACAAATTAAATAACCTTTGAGGAAATGAACAAATTCCTAGAAACACACAAACTATGAACACTGATTCAAGAAGACATAGATCTCAACAACTCAATAATTAGTAAAGAGAATGAAATCAGTAGTCAAAAACCTCCCAGCAACAATGACAAAGCCCAAGACATGTTTCATAAGGGAATTTTTACCAAAGATTAGAAGAAGAATTAATACCAATCCTGCTGAAAATCTTACAAAAACTTGAAGAGGAGGAAACACTCCTTAACTCATAAAATGAGGTTAATATCACCCCCGTGCCAAAACCAGATAAAGATACCACAAAAAAAGGAAATTACAGACCAATATCTCTTACTAATATATATGCAAAAATCCTCAAAAAATACAAGTAAATTGAATCCAATAGTACATTAAAAGAATTAAACACCATGATCAAGTGGAATTATCCCAGGTATGCAAGGGTAATTCAAAATAGGAAAATCAATTAATGTAATACATCACATTAAGAGAATGAAGGAAAAAAAACATAATCATCTCAAATGGTGCAGAAAAGGTATTTAAAACCCATCACCCTTTCCTGGTAAAACACTTAGAAAAACTAGGAATTAAAGGAAAATTCCTCAACATGATAAACAGGAAACTATAAAATATTACTAAAAGAAGTCAAAGAAGACCAAAATAAATGGAAGGACATCCCATGTTCATAGATTGGCAGATTTTATTGTTAATATGTCCATTATACCCAAAGCAATTTACAATGAAAATTCCAACAACATTTTTTGCAGAAATGGAAGCCAATCATAAAATTTAAATGGAAGGGTAAGGGGCCCCAAATAGCCAAAAACATCTTGACAAAGAAGAACAAAGTCAGAGAACTCACACTTCCCAATTTTAAAACTTGTTTCAAAGCCTCAGTAATCAAAACAGCATGGTACTGGATGGAGGACAGACATATAGACCAATGGAATTGAATTGAAAGCTCAGAAATCAACCTTCACATTTATGGCCAACTGATTTTTAACAAGTGGGCAAAAACCACTAAACTGGTAAAAAATAATTCCTTCAACAAATGGTGGTAGGAAAACTACACATTCATGTGCAATAGAGGGAAGGTGTACCCTACCTCATATCATATACAAAAATCAATCCCAAATGAATCAAAACATAAATATAAGGGCCAGAACTATCAAACTCCTAGAAGAAAATATAGGAAAGGAACTTTAGGAGCTTGTGCTAGGCAATGGTTTCTTAGAATTTACACCCAATGCACAAGCAGAAAAGAAAAATAAATATGGGAAGCAGACTTGGCCCAGTGGTTAGGGCGTCCATCTACCACATGGGAGGTCCACAGTTCAAACCCCGGGCCTCCTTGACCCGTGTGCAGCTGGCCAATGCACAGTACTGATGCGCGCAATGAGTGCCCTGCCACGCGGGGGTGTCCCCCACATAGGGGAGCCCCACATGCAAGGAGTGCGCCCCGTAAGGAGAACCACCCAGCGTGAAAGAAAGTACAGCCTGCCCAAGACTGATACCACACACATGGAGAGCTGACACAAGATGACGCAACAAACAGAAACACAGATTCCCTTGCCACTGACAACAACAGAAGCAGACAAAGAAGAAGATGCAGCAAATGGACACAGAGAACAGACAACTGGAGGGGGGTGGGGGGAGAAGGGGAGAGAAATAAATAAATAAATAAATAAATAAATCTTAAAAAAAAAAGTAAAATAGATAAATAGACTTTATCAAAATTAAAACCTTTTGTGACTCAAATTTATAATGAAAGAAAATCAAATGACAAATTTCATTATTTAAAAATCAGCCAAAAAACTTGAGTAGACATTTTTCCAAAGAAGATATACAAAATAGCCCAAAAACACATGAAAAAATGCTCAACAGTATTAGCCATTAGGGAAATGCAAATCAAAACACAATGTGATATCATTTCACACCCACTAGAATGTCTACTATTGAAAAACAAAAAATTACAAGTGTTAGGATATGAAAAAATAGTGCGCGCGTTCATTGCTGATGGGAATGTAAAATGGTACAGTTCCTCTGGAAGACAGTTTAGCAGTTCCTCAGAAAGTTTAGAATTACCACATTACCTGGCAATTCCACTACTAGGTATATCCCCGAAAGTATTGAATGTCATAAGGACTCACACAGATCTTTTCATACCGATGTTCATAATGGCACTATACACAATTGCCAAAAGATGGAAGCCACACAAGTATCCATCAATGAATAAATGGATAAATAAAATATGGTATATACACATAGCAGAATATTTTTCAGCCATGGAAAGGAACAAAGTCCTGAAACATGCAACAATATATATGAAATGAAGATATCATGTTGAGTGAAATAAGCCAGACACAAAGGACAAATATTATATGATTTCACTAATACGAAATAATTTTTTAAAAAACCAAACTCATAAAATCAGAATCTAGAATATAAGTTATCAGGGGATGGGACGGGGTTAGGGTCTATAGGCAGTTAAGTCTTAACACATACAGAGTTTCTATCTTGTATGACAGAAATGTTTTGGTAATGGATGGTGGTGATGGTAGTATAATGTTATCAGCATAATTAAGAGTACTGAATTATATATTTGAATGTGGTTAAAAGGGGAAATTTTAGATTGTATAACATGTTACTAGATTCAACAATTTTAAAAGAAATCCATGGAACCACACAAAACAAACATTGAATCCAAAGTGTTAATAGTACAAATATTAAAATGTGCTTTCATCAATTGTAACAAATATACCACACCAATGCATGGTGTTAATAATAAGATGGTAAATGGGATTTCTGTATTTTATGCATGATTTTTTTGTAAACCTAAAACTTCTCTAATAATAATAATAAAAAAAGAAAAGTGGAAGCAGGAGGCAGAAAAGGAGATGAAAAAAACAGAGAGACATGCATTTTTGCTCACCTTGAAGATGGCTTACGGGGCCACGAGCCCAGGAAAGCAGGTAGCATTCTCTCCCTGAGCCAGCAGAAGGAATGCAGCCCTGCTGACACCTTGATTTTAGCCTAGTGAAATCCGTGTCAGACTTCTGACCCCCATAACTGTCCGAGAATAGATGTGTGTTGTTTCAAGCCAGAAAACAGGGAATTTATTAGTCAAAAGAAAACTTTGATCTCTTGGAATTACCTTGTGAAATACACATCATTTTCCTAGCAATCCAAGTTGGCAGTATTTCTGGTTTTGTGAAGTGGCTGACTTTGGATAATTCAAACAAGAGAAGGAAGAAGGCATTTACCAGTCAATTTTTCTTTTAAAGCACAGAAAGAAAAACAAAAGAACAATAGTGAGCCATATGATTTTATATGGCAACAAATTATCTCCAAGATTCTCTGTGGCCCCATAATCTACCACATACTGCAGCTTTAAAACCCAAAGCAGCTCATTACCTGGAATGCTTGAAAAAGTAGATTGAAAATACTTCTCCGATTGGCATTAATTACAATTAGTAAATTACTTCATTGAAAACACAAGTCTTTTACTGGCCTTTTACTGGAAGACTGTGATGGAATTTCTCCTTGATGGGAGACAGAGAAGCAAGCACTTCCACTGGGCAGAGGAGCCAAAAGGAAGCACCAGAGTCTCTCATCTCTCACACAAGATCTGCAGCATGCATTCTTGAAGACAGAGTGACATCTAAAGGGATTTTGAAATAGCCACAGCTGCTATATGGCATCCAAACTGACAAAGTCAAGGACATGTCATATTTTGGAAAACTGATGAGTTTTCAGGTTTCCTGTGCTTGATTGTCCCAAGTAACCATGAAAAGAGGATCAAATTCTGATTTTAATGACATGCCTCAGGGTGCCCTCAGGACAACTGCCATTTTTATCTTAGATTCTGCAGGTCCTCAGTGAACAAAGGGGGCGGGGGTGGGGGTGTGGGATCAGCTTTGAATAGATTCCTTGCGCTCTTGTCAAAAAGTAATCCAACTCCGAATATCTATATCCCAAAATATCATCATGCAGGCAGCTTTTATTAACCTGAAGAATTAATAGAGCAGACTATTTAAAATGGGGTTTCAGTTATTGATTCTCCAATTAGATCTTGTGTTCCCTGGGTGCTGTGGATAATAATGGTTTTTGCTTAGTCTCCCGCGCGTTCGCTCGGTCTTGCTCTCTCTCTCTTTCTCTCCGTGTCTCTCTGTTTCTCATAAGCATGCATGCTTTGAATACACATGTGGTGCATAATGACCAGATCTGGGAGGCGAGGCTGCATTTATGGATTCTGATTATGCTTTTGAAAAATATTCTCGATCCCCAAATTTAGTCTCTTCCGAGTTTATAATCTCTGCTCTCATTCCTTCTGAACAAAATTATTTTTATTTTGGAGTTGACTTCATCGTCATTTGTGGCAGCTTAGCCAGAGACCAGGGCCTGTGTGCTTGTTAACAGCACCCTGATGTTAACAATGAACTAATTACTTTTACTACTGATGTGCTCTGGGGCATTATTTTCTCTCTGTGTGCTTTCCTACTGAACTATTGTCATTACTCAATCAGAGGACTGAGCAAAGCAAAAGCAAACAACAACAACAACAAAAGTGAATGTGTTTTCTTCTCCTCAGGGCTGCAGCCAGAGTCCCATATCCTAGGTCTAGTTTTTCTCTGCTTTCTTTAATTGTGCATTCCTTGGGAAGTGGGAATGCTTTCTGGTGCATTTTTACTTATTTATGAAAAATAGTATAAAATCACGCAAGGCTCCTGGGATACTCTATCACATTTATAACCACGATGCCCCAGTGAAACGCTTAAGCACGGATCAGCTGCAGACCGAGAAGTTAACTCTTTCTTCTTTACAGAAGCTGCGTTAAAGTGGTAAAACAGTTTGTGGTGTATTCCCTTTTCGATAAAAGTGCCTCTGGAAAAGGGAAGGATGTGTGTGTCTCCATTTGCACAATAGTTTTATTTCTAGTTTTATTTGAGTTGGGGGGCATAAAAGAGAGGGGAGCAATGAGAAAGACCACATTAGCCCAGAGAAAGCTATGATAAGAGAACATTTACAGTGGGATATCATTTGCAGCAAAATTGTTATTTTGCCTGAAGATAGAATTTGCTCACACAACTGATTTTCTGTGATTGTTTTTATATAAAACACCCACCCTGGACCCATTCGCACATCTACCCAAACAACAATATTTCACTTTCATGTCAAAAGAAGTTGGCATAGAAAATTCACAATAAAACATGGAACCTGAGGCATTGAAACAATAAATCATGACAGGACCTTTCAGCTAGTCTTAATAAAGGAGATTAGAGCAGCATGTAACATAAGATGTATGCTAATAAAACAAGTGGTGAAAAATAATAGATTGTCCTAATAATAGACACACATCTTTACATTTCAATTAGTCTTTTGCTAATGCTATCATTTTTTTTCAACACTTGCAAATAAATATATTGCAACCGTAGAAAAATGATGATTATCAAGCCAGGGTGTTCTTGAAAATATGACTATTTGGGTTGTTATTTTTTAAATAAGTAATCTTTCTCCTACAGTAACTTTTCATTCAATGTTATCTCAATTAGAGCAAGAATCAATCATTGTATGTGCAGAGGCTGTTCGGTTTCCCCGAGCTGTCAGTACCCACAATGTGCCTCAGAGGTTGAGATTCTGATAAGAAATCAGAAATGTAAAGACCGGAATGAGAAATCTTGTGGTGAGTGGTAATAATAATTAGAATAGTCTCTATTAGGTCATGGGTGAGTGTTTGGGACAAGAAAAATCGGCCTCCAATTAATAATGCATTTTGAACTCCATTGCTACAATATTTCCTCAAGTGAGTCGGTGATTCTCATTTTGATTCTTTTGTTCTTCCAATAGTTATTTTCACACTAAGATGTTGGACATTTAGCTGTTTTCCTATAGAAGAGAAGCTATGCTAATGGAATAGGTCTTTGTTCACATTTCTTTACCGAGTTGAGCAACAGCAATGTGAAAAGAAAGAGTAGAGTGATGAATCAGAACGATGGCATCTTTCGGCTCTTAATGCTGTATTCTCTTCACCACACAATTTGTAAGGCTGGTTTAGTACTTGCCCTGATGTAAAACTGTAATTTTGTGTTTTGATATCAACATTTTAGAAAGTTGTGTGTGTGTGTGTTTTTTTAACAGACGTCTAGAAGGTAAGACTTACAAAAGAGTACAACAGTAAGCAATGAAAACCGCATCAGAATAAATATATCTGAAAAAGATTACACTAAACTGTAGTACTTATGCACCTTTCAATATCTTTAAATAGAATCATAAAACTGAAATGGGGCCAATGCATATACCCAGAGGAAGAACAGCACTAAACACTCTCAAAATTTAAAATCAAAGTATCAGAATACCCAAAGTATTCTGATTTTGTACTTACAAAGAGGTAAAAAGCCTATGGTTAATTAGAAAAAAAGATAATTTAAGGATTTTAATAGTATGTTTTTAGCAAGAGAGGGAGAGAGAGAGAGAGGAAGACAAGAACAAGAACATTAAGGAAAGCAAGACATCCGATTCTTTCCAAACTGTGATTTTCTTTTTTCCCCATACCTCTTTGGATTTTTGCCTTTATCATATACATAATGGACTTGATGATTGGCATACATTTTTTTTATGCTGGTAAAAATTAAATAAAATTTGCACAATGGAAAGTTGGGAAAATTTTTTTTTAACGAACAGAGTTTGCCACAAGTTTCTTTACAAGGTCTTTGTCTGAATTATTCATTCTCAGGACTGGACTTTCAATTTATGAAATACGTGCTTTTGTTAAAATTAAAATAATCAATAACCCAAACTACTCTCATGTGTGATGGAAAATATTTTTAATTGTATATGATTCAGGCAAAATCAGTATAGAAACCAAAATGAAGAAAAGAGCTAAGCAAATATCTAGATGGAGTTAATTTCCTCAGCCTTATATAGCCACATAAAAGCAGGATCCCACACATCGTTTTCTCCCAGGCAGGATAATGGTTGTTAATGACTCAAGGAGAGTTTTTAAGACGCTGTTTTGAACAGTCTGAGGATGGCTTAAGCCCCCACAACGGGAATGAGGCAGTCATTGATCAGTTCCACACCAGCCATTCCCTCAAATCTAGCCACACTGTAAATAGAAAATATAATTTATAACTATAATGCTGATGAGATTAGTTGAAACTATTTCTATACTGAGTTTACAGAAAAATCCCACTGCTTGCTGTACACCCTACACCCCCTCCCCCCAAAAAAGGAGGGTGTCTTTTTCTAGTTGTAATTTTAACTTGAAATATCACATCTCAGGAAGCCCAATATAATTTTTAAGAATAAGAACAATTAAAATGCTATATAATATATTCAGTTCATAGCACAGTAAATCATTGAAGCAACTTCCAAGATATGAAAATACGTTAGAGCTTAGACTTGATTTTGTCAGAAAAGTAGTATTAAAAATAGGAAGCTAAAAAACAGAGGAGGAAAATCAAGGCATTACAGAACAAATGAATGAAGGAAAAAATTAATCTAATTACCATCTTTATGAATGTGTGAAAAATGAATTGCACCAGAGCAAGTGTATAAGTTTTCCACCAACAAAAAAGAAAAAAGATGCATTTTCCTTGAAATTAGTGAAGTACAAAGTTGATAAATACTTGGAATTGCCGAGCACCTTCTTTTAAGGCACTACCCCAGACTCCTTTATTTCTTAGCTTGACTGTGAAATTTAGAATAGTAGGTATCCTTAGCACCATTTTACAGAATGATCAAGTTGAGGCACATATTTAACTCTCTTAATTTTCTTAATATCAAATCAGTCTTCTATTTTCCTTATTTTTTCTCCATCAATAGGTATTTTGCAAGTGTTTGTTAAATGAGGAAACAATTTAACGAATAACTGTGTAGGCAAGGGAATGTAAAAAATGAACTCTAAAAGCCCATTCCAAACTTCTTGTTTCACTCCTTTTGATCATGGATGATACTAGTAATCAGGAGACTATCCCAGATTTTCCAGGGTGTTCAGTTATTCAAAAAATACTGATTGGCCACCACTGTCTGACAGGTATGTGGATACATAGATGACTAGCACACAGTTTAAATAAGGCCTGCAAGAAACACACAGTCTAGTGGGAGTATAAAGCAAAGTCCCTATAATTATAAAACTGTATGATAAATTTTGTAATAGATACAACCCCCAGGAGGAGTACCAAATGCAGTAGATGGGGTGAGATTCAGAGGAGGCATCCTGGAGAGGTTATCCAGGTAAAGAGGGAGGGAGGAGGACATGGGAAGGGATTCTAGGGAGGGGTGTGTGCAAGGCCACCCCCAGTTTTGATGATTCACTGAGAAGTTCACAAGACTCAACACATAGGTGTACTTACAGCTACGATTTATTGTAGTGAAAGGATACAAAGCAAAATAGTACAGGGAGAAGTCATGTGGAGTGAAATCAGGAGAAAACCACAGAGAAACTTCCAAAAGCCCTCTCCCAGTGGAGTCACACAGGACACACTTAATTCTCACACCAAGGAATTGTGACAACAGGTGTGAAATGTTGTCAAGTGGGGTTTTTATTAGGGGCTAGTGGCCTTCTGCCTACCATGTACCCAAACTCCAGACTCCTGGATGAAAGCAAGTGGTCAACATAAACCATATTATTGGCATAAACAGTTGCGGCAACAGGGAGCACTCTTACAAGTCCTGGGGATGTTGGGAACCTCTCAAAATCCAAGTTCCCAGTCACCAGCCAGGGACCAAGCTTGCAAGCAGGTGGTTCTAGGGATAATAGTCAGGCTTGCTATAGTAACTCTTTTGTGCACAGGGGAGTAACATGAATAACCTCAAATAAGCAAGAAATATTGAGAGGCACCATACGTAGTGTGATCTTGTCATTAAAACTGGCATTCTTTTAAAAGTGAAAGGAGGATCAATTTAATACCACACTAAACAAGAGGTGTAATCTGGGAATGTCCTAAATATGGACAGGCAGTTGTTATGACATATGAGACAATATTTCAGTGTTGCAGAAGAGCCTATGTCAGGCAAGGCTCAAGAGTTGGCTGAGACTAGATCATGAAACGTTTTGAATGTTAAGAAGTTTGGGCTCTGTCCATGGGTGATGGGGCACCAATGAGGAATTTTAAGTGAGAGTGGGACAAGGTCAATAGTCATCTGGAAATTTTAATGCCTTTTAATTAATGAGGATTCTCAAAAGGATAACTGTTCCTTCTCTCACCCCCATCCACCACATACCGAGGTTGTATAATGTTGTGGTGAAGACCATAGACTTTAGGCCCAGAATCCTGGGTTCTAATCCCAGCTCTCCCATCTATGCTGTGTAACTTTGGACAAGTTGATTAACCCCTCAAGCCTCAATTTCCTCATCTCCATAAAGAAATAATAGTAGCTATGAATTTCATGGCTTTTTATGTCAGAATTAAATGAGCTACTTATGTTTTATCACATTGAAGACACTATCAACTGTAAGATACACCAGAAAAAAGAAAACGCTGCCAATTAAATGGACTCAATGCTTTCTTCACATTAAAATTTTTCATTTTAGCTATGACTTAGATGTAGCTTTCTTTATATATTACTCTTATGCATTCATAAAAAGCAAAATATAACTGAAATAAATTGGCTACTGCTTTGCAAAGGAACATAAAATTATGATCATTTCCTCCTATAATATTTGTTTAACTAATACTAAACTTTACACTCTTTCTTATCTTTCTGAATACATAATGCCTTCTGTTTACAATACTGAAACATAAGTAATCATTTAATAATATTTAAAAGTTTAAACTCAACATAGGTACTATGTTATGCCTAGCCATACCCAAGTTTCTTAACCCACAGAAAATGTGAGATAATACGAGTGTGTTGTTTTGGGACATTAAATTTGTGGTAATTTTTTACACAGCAATTGATAACTAACATAATCTATTTTCATTGAATTGACAATCAAAAATCTTCTCACAAAGAAAACCCCAGGCCTCAAAGAGTTCAGTGGTGAATTCAATCAAACAACCAAGGATGAATTAATACCAATGTTACACAAACGTTTTTCAGAATACAGAAGAGAAAGGGAATACTTTCTAATTGATTTTATGAGGCCAGTATAACCTTGAAATCAAAACCTGACAAAGATATTACAAGTGAAGAAAATGATAGACCAGTATCCTTCCTGAGAATGGATTAAAATTATTTTTAACAAATATTAATCAATCAAACCCAGAAATATGTAAAAAGGAAAATAAAATTATGACCAAGTTGGGTTTATCATAATAATGCAAGATTGAATTAATATTTAAAAATCAACCAATACAATTCACCGCATTAATAGAATAAATTGCAAAAAAGCATAACAGTACAATAGAAGCAGAAAAGAAAACATTTGGCAATACCAATTCATAATAAAAACTCTCAGGAAGCTAGGAATAAAAGGGAATTTCCTCATTCCTGATAAAAGGCATCTAAGAAAAACCTGTATTTAACATCATATTTAATGATTAAAAGCTAAGATTATAAACAAAACAAATATGAATGCTCTTAGCACTTTTTTTCAGTACTGTACGGGAAGTTCTAACTATTAATAGTGCAACTAGAGAAGATAAACACAAAAAAGGCATAAATATTGGGGGGGATTAAAACTGGAATTATTCACAGATGATATGATTATATTCTTGGAAAACCTATGAAATCTAAGAAAAATGATACATGGTCAATATTAAAAACCATTTTTATTTTTCATATACTAGCAATGAACAATTAGACCATGAAATAAAATATACAATTTGTACTGTCACCACAAATCATCAAATACCCAGGAACAAATTTAATGAAAATGTTCAAGACCTCTATACTAAACACTACAAAACAGAGGAGATAAAGTAACAAACACATAAATAAATGGAGCGATATACATATTAATGGATTTGAAGACTCAGTAGTGTTGCAATGCCCGTTCTTTACAAATGTCTTTAAAAATTTGCAGCAGGCTTTTCTAAAGAAATTGGTAAGTTAATTCTAAACCTTATAGAATCAGATCTAGAGTAGTCTAAAAACTCTCAAAAAAGAAGGGGAAGTTGGGGAACTTACACTATCTGATTTCAAGACTTATTATAAAACCACAGTAAGCAAGACAGTGTGTTATTGATATTGGATATCAAATAAATGAATGGAATGGAAAAGAGAGTTAAGAAATAGACCTTCATATATCAAATTAATTGATTTTTTTAACAAGGCACCAAGATTTTAAAAGGGTAAGATATCACTTCAACAAATGATTCTGGATAAAATAATAAATCCAAATCCTATTTTGTTCCATATACAAAAAGTAATTCTAAGTGGATCAGAGATTTAAATGTAAAACCTAGAATCATGAAGCTCTAGAAGAAAACATGGGACATAGGAGAAAGTCTTTGCAACCTTGGAGTAAGAAAAAGTTCTTGAACAGTACGAATGGCAATAACCATTAAAAAAATCGGTAAATTGGGCTTTCGCAAAATTAATATTTTTTATTTATCAAAAGTCAACATTAACAAAATCAATAGGCAAACCACACACTGGGAAACAATGTTTGGATCACATATATCTGGAAAAGGGCATATCTTTAGGATAAATGAAGAACACATACAAATCAGGATTAAAAAGGCAAACAACTAAACTATAAAAGGGCAAAATACTTGAACAAACACTTCGCAAAAGAAGATATTCTAATGACCAATAAGCATACATGTGATTACTCACTATCAGGAAAATGCCAATTAAACCCATAATGTTATACCACTTCACTCCCCACAATGGATAAATTTTTTTAAAAGAGATTGAAAACACTAAATGTTGGTGAAAATGTGGAGCAATTGGAACCCTCATATTGGTGGGAATATAAAATGGCACAACCACTTTGAAGGCAGTTTCTTACAAGGTTAAATATACATATACCCTACAAACTAAAAATTCCATAGTAGGTATTTATCTTAGCTGGTGAAAACCATCCACAAAAAATATTGTATTAGAATGTTAATAGACAAAAAACTAGAAACAACTGATACATCCATTAACAAAATAAAGGATAAATAAATTGTATTATATTAATAAAAATGGAACAATGCTCAACAATTATATACAGAGCCAAGCACCAACATAATGAATTTCAAAAATATTAGGTTGAGCAAAAGACGTACTGTATGTTTTCATTTTTTGTATATGTATTATTTTATTTATTTTTTACATAAATTGTAGCATACTATACACTATCTGTACCCTTCTTTTACTGTTAATTATATATCCAAGAGTTTATTCCATATCCATACATATAGACCTGACTCATTCTTTTTTAAACTTATTTTATTTGAAGTTTATCATTCATACATGAACATACATAAACAATAAGTATATAGAAGTTGTAAACTTAGAAAACAAACATGCATATCATTCTACAGAGCCCCCATACATTACCCCACCACCAATACCTTGCACTGTTGTGAAACAACTATTATAAATAATGAAAGAACATCGGCAAAATATTGCTACTAACTATAACTAACATCTTACATTTGGAGCATAGGACTGTGTGTTTTCATTTTTTTGAATTTCAATAACTGGCAAAACTAATCTGTGATGGTTAGACTAATGCGTCAACTCAGCCAGGTAATTATGCCCAGTCGTTTGGTCAAGAAAGCACTGGGCTAACTGTAATACAAGGATAATAATGGGCTATAGCCCAAGTGAGTTCACTGCATAGATGGTTGATTACATCTACATCGACCAAGGAGATTGCCATCAGCTATGAGTGACAGTTTACCCAGTCAGTTGAATGCCTTAAAAAGGGAAGTGATTTCAGCATTCAGAGAGAATTTCCCAGCTTGTCTTTGGACAACCAGCCTCTCCCAGAAACCCATCGCGGACCTTCATTGGACTTTCATCGGAGCCACTGGTTTGCAGCCTCCCTGCGGAACCTGGACTTGTTCACCCCCACAGTCACCTTAAAGACTCTATCTCATAAATCTCATACTATTTACAGATATGCCCATTGATTCTGTTTTCAGAAAGAACCCTAACTAATACACAATCTATGGAGATGGAAGTGGAAAGAGGTTGAATTAAGGGATGGAAGTGGGGATTGACTAAGAAGTATGAAAGAATTTTCAGGTTGTTGGAAATGTTTTATATTTTTGGTAGTAGTGGTACTTACACATTGTAAAGGATAGTCAAAACTCTCAAATGAATGAGCAGTGTGTATTCCATCCTATTAAAATTTAAATTCGGTAAGCATTTGCTGAAAATCTATTGTTTGGAAGGCACTATGTTAGGCTGAGAAATACCATATATTCGAAATTAAAAGGAGGGTAGATATATGCCCTTAATCATGTAGCCCAATTTCTGCCAGCTTTGGTCAGAAATAGGATGTGTTGTGGTTTCTCCTAGCCATAAATTAGCTGGGTTTGTAATAGTTGTCACTCATTGCTCCAGCACATTTTCCATCCCAAATACCACAACCTTAACCAATTAGTCCTCATTTTGCAAATATAATATGGTAGAATATAGTAAATATACTTTGAAAACATTGAACTAGGCAATCTCATTTGGTTTTCACTTATTTAGGTATTGCAACGAGGAGGGGAAAACTCTTCACAGAAGAATTTGGCCTTAATTAAGTCATCCTTAATTAAGCTGATCAGTTTTATAGGTATTTTCATAGTATTTTTGCTGCTATTTATCAACTTAAATATTTTGTTATGCCATGGAATAAGTTTAAATATTATCTGAGATCGAGCATAGAATGATCATTATCAGACTTCCTTTCATTTGTTTAATTATTTTTGCTATCAGTAATCCATCCTTCTAGAGACTTTCTGAGGCTCAGGAAATACTGCCCACCATTCTACCACCCACCCAGGAAATGATGGGGACATATCACTTAGTACATAGTATATGGATGATCAATAAACACTTGTTGAGTAGATGGGTGGGTGGGTGGGTGGATGGATGGATGGATGGATAAACACCAACATTTTTATAGAGTCCTGCTCCAAATCCAGAACTGAATGCGGTTCAGGACAGTGTAGTAGTTAGGATCGTGGGCTTTGGAGTCACTCTCCAAAATATGAGTCCTGGGTTCTATCATTATCATTTATGGGATTTGGAGTACTCTCCTTTATTTCTCTAGGCCTCAGTTTTATTCTTTGCAAAATAAGGATAAAAATTATTCATGCCTGATTTATTATAGCAAAGATAATGTGCAAAGAGCCTTTTGCCTGTGTTCTAATCTGCTGGGCTGCCGAAAGTAATACATCAGAAGCAGGTTGACTTTTACAATGGGGATTTGTTAGCTTACCGACTGACAGTTCTGAGACTGAGAGAAATGTCCAAAGGCATCATCAGGTAATCTTTTCTTCCCAAAGACCCCAACAACTGGCTGCCAAAGATCCTGGACTCCTCTGTCACACAGCAATATGCATGGAGGTGTCTGTTGGTCTCTCCCTTCTCTTTTGCATTTCATTGCTTTCAGCTTTTTGCTTCCATGATTTTCTCTCTCTTTGTCTGAATTTCATTCTCTTAGAAAGGACTTCAGTAAGAAGATTAAGACCCACCCTGGGCCTTGCCTTAATTGAAAAAAACCTAATCAAAAGATCCTACTTACGATAGATTTACACCCACAGGAATGGATTCACTTTAAGAACATGATTTCCTGTGGTCCATTCAGCTTCAAACAATCACAGCCTGTAAAAGTCTCTCAACAAGTGCTTGTTGCTAAGATTTTAAGGTTTTTCCTTCATTGGTGTGGTCTATTTGTACTATTATTGTTATAGAGCATTGCTAAGAGCACAAACTCTGGAGCCAGCATGTTGGTCTTTAGTTTTATATCTATAAGATGGTAAAGATGACTGTACCTACTGCACAGCATTATATAGGAGCATCAAAGAAAATAAAAATAGGTAATGTGCCTAGAACAGTAAATGTGAGTAGGGCTAATTATTCCTGTTGTTGGTGTTATCAATATATCCAGCTGGGTAAGTGTGGTTTCAGTGTCAGAATGTATGGATTTGAATCTCGAGTTTCCCAATATTTACTGCATGGTCTTGAGCCAGTTACGTAACCATTTTGTCCTTCAATTCCTCTATCTGCAAAGAGAAGAAAATAATAGTACTCATCTCATAAAGTTATAGTTGGAATCATAGTTTTGGAGTCAGTTGCTAAAGTTTGAGTTCTGGGTTCTATCATTATCGTTTATAGCATTTGGGACAAGTTTCTTAATTTTTCTTAGCCTCACTTTTATTCTTTGTAAAATAGAGATAAAAACTAGAAAATATATGTAAAGTCCTAAGCCCTTGGAGTAGAGTGTGGTACAGACTAAGTAATGAATGTTGGCTATTATTGTAATGGTGTAGCCGCCATCATCATCATCATCATCATCATCATCATCATCATCATCTCTGCCAAAGGAATTCATATTTATATTCTGAAAATATAAACAGATAAAAGTAAAAGCTAGAGTGAGCACAGGGAAGAATTTTAAATTGTATTCCTTTAGTTCACAAACTTAATGGCTCAGTGTTTAAGGGTCCTAATTTTCTGAGCTTTCTTTTATTTTTCTCTCATATCTAGAAAGTTCATCATGAAAGGAAATCCTTTCTCATTAGCTTTGGAACTGTTTTCTCACCAGTCAGAAATATATGTATAATTAAAAGACCCCAAAATTGATCTGGAAGAGACATTAGAAATCATCTGGTTCAAACCCTGATTTATAAACAGAGAAAATGAGAGTAAGAGATATTAAATAACTTGGCCAAGCCTACAAATTTATTTGGGTTCAAAGTCAGGTATCATATAACAATAATAATAATAATAAATATCTTGCATTCAGAAAGTTCTTTATAATTTACAGAACACTTTCAGATAGATCATTTTATATGATTCCAGTGGCAACTTGATAAAGCATAGAAAGGATAAGGGTTCTTATTACAGCTAAGGAAACAGGTTTAGAAAGGTGAAATGATTTGCTTAAGGTAACACAGTTTGTATGTAGCAGAGTAGACATCAGAAATCAGTTCCCTTTGGATTCCTATCCTTGCTTTTTCTACTCTTTTAGACTATATTATCAAGTCATCTAGCAAGAGGAAAGTTATTTTTCAAGTGTGTGGCTTTACTGTTTGTTTTTGTGGTAGGAAGAATGTAGAATATTTCTTATGCGTTCTCCTAATATTAGAGAGACAACAGAAGCTTTGAGTCTTTATCTAGTCCACCTTCCTGTGTCAAAGCAGGATTTCACATAAGTCATATCTGACAGACTAGGCATCTATTTGAAGATAAGGTATTTTTCAAAATCATCAAGGAATGTGATTTCAATCAATTTCATCCACAATGTATTTTTTACATCAACCAAATTGACAAGTCTTTTATCCTTTATCTAGTGTTTCACAGGATTAACAGGAAACTAAGATTTCTTTTTTATTCTAATTCAGAAGAATTAAGCTTTACTAAATGTGATAAGTATGTTTGAGTATCAATATGTATTTTCTTTAAATAGCAAAAATAAATTAATAGTTTAAATATTTTTAAATACCATGTATAGGTATTTATGGGCCAGCATGTGGCCCTGTTGAATATCTTTAGGAAGCAGGGCTGCCTTTCCACATTCTTTTCCATGCAGTATCAGTGGGAGCCACCCAGTCCTAAGTTCCTGGGAAAGACCTTAATTAACTTAATCTTATCAGAGAAATTAATCTCTGAGACCTCAGCGATTGGTTCAATGCTGTCCATCTAACAGTTTAGGCCAATTACATAATAGGAGGCGGTTTCCAGGACTTCTGGAAAGGATCATCCTCCTTCTTTAAGAAATATTACAAGGAAAGATTTTTTCACTTTCTCTGGATGTGAATAAAAACAAATATTGTCAAAGGAGCTGCTCAAAGCCATTTTGAGTCTGCCAGCCTTGGGCTAAAGCCAACATTGGAAGGTCATGAGGAAAACTGGCAAAATGCATAAATAAAAGATTAATAAAAACAGGTGTTTGGTGAAATGATTGACCCATTGTATATAATCTTGTTTAAGACACATTCTATTTATTCACTTTTCAGTTACTTGAGCAAATAAATGCCTCTAAGTCAAGCCATTTTGATTTGTTTTCTGTCATTTGCAATTAAAAGCATCATAACTAATACAGTTACTCAGTTCTGTATTAGTGTGTGTGTATGTGTGTGTGTGATTAGAAGGCAGGAGCTTCTGGTCCTTTCAAGAAGCAAAAGAGGTGGCGGACTTGGCCCAGTGGTTAGGGCGTCCGTCTACCACATGGGAGGTCCGCGGTTCAAATCCCGGTCCTCCTTGACCCGTGTGGAGCTGGCCAACGAGCAGTGCTGATGCGCTCAAGGAGTGCCGTGCCACGCAGGGGTGTCCCCCGTGTCAGGGAGCCCCGTAAGGAGAGCCGCCCAGCGCAAAACAAAGTGCAGCCTGCCCAGGAATGATGCCGCCCACACGGAGAGCTGACACAACAAGATGACGCAACAAAAAGAAACACAGATTCCCGTGCCACTGACAACAGAAGCGGACAAAGAAAACGCAGCAAATAGACACAGAGAACAGACAACTGGGGTGCGGGGGGAAGGGGAGAGAAATTAATTAATTAATTAAAAAATAAAAAATAAAAAGCAAAGGAGACAGAGGAAGATAAGACTTTTTCTCTGACCACACAGACATTTGCTGTGTGGCACCACTAAGAAATTTATCTATGTCCTGCCTAGCAAGAGACAGTCAGTGATACATTGGCAGAACCCAAGGGGGATAGGAATGCTGCCTACCTCTGGGGGATAGGGTTGGGGGTTCCTCTCTTGCATTTGCACCATAGTCCAGTAACATAAAAGATGTAGAAAAATGAAAATTAGATTCCAAGACTTGTATGAGCTGGTCTAACAAGTCCTGACCCCCACCAGGTCCTAGAGACAGATAAGCCTCCACATCTAGTATTCACACCAATCAACCACAGATGCCTAACCTGAGAGGTCCTTCCAGATTGGGCAGCTATTCCTTTATTGTAATGGAAGGGCCATTATCATCCATAGATGACCTCTACAGGGAAGTTTCACCTACCTACAGGAAAGCTTTTGGCTCCAAGCCCTGCCACTCTCCAGGACTTAATATCTGGTGCAAAAGTAATTGTGGTTTTGCATTGTTCAAATTTGCCATTTGATATTGGCATGCATACTTGAGTAAACATGGCTATGTTATGCATCATTTTAATGTGCATTTCTTGCTTTATGCTTTTTTGCCAACAACTTATTACTTGCTGTTTATTTTATATTTATTTTAGACTACGGAAATGATGTTAGACAAAAAGCAAATTCAAGCAATTTTCTTATTTGAGTTCAAAATGAATCACAGCAGAGACAACTCACAGCATCAACAATACATTTGGCCCAGGAACTGCTAACAAGTGTACAGTGCAGTGGTTGTTCAAGAAGTTTTGCAAAGGAGATGAGAGCCTTGAAGATGAGGAGCATAGTGGCCAGCCATCGGAAGTTGACAATGATCAAGTGAGAGCAATCATCGAAGCTGATCATCTTAAACTACACTAGAAGTTGCCAAAGAACTCAACGTCGACCTTTCTACGGTCATTTGGCATTTGGAGTAAATTGGACAGGTGAAAAGCTCCGTAAGTGGGTGCCTCATAAGCTGACTGAAAATCAAAAAAAAAATTGTCATTCTCTTATTCTACCCAGCAAGAATGAACCATTTCTTGATCAGATTGTGGCATGTGATGAAAAGTGGACTTTATATGACAACCAGAAATGACCAGCTGAGGGGTTGAAGAAGAAGCTCCAAAGCACTTTCCAAAGCCAAACTTGCACCAAAAAAAGGTCATGGTCACTGTTTGGTGGTCTGTTGCCACTACAGCTTTCCAAATCCCTGTGAAACCATTAAACCTGAGTAGTATGCTCAGCAAATCAATGAGATGCACCAAAAATTGCAAAGCTAAGGTCAGTGCGGGTCAACAGAAAGGGCCCAATTCTTCTCCAAGACAACGTCCAACAGCATGTGGCACAACTAATGCCTCAAAAGTTGAACAAATTGGGCTACAAAGCCTTGCCTCATCCACCATATTCACCTGATCTCTTGCCAACCAACAACCACTACTTCAGGCATCTCGATGACTTACTGCAGGGAAAATACTTCCACAACCAGCAGGATGGAGAAAATGCTTTCTAAGAGTTCGTCGAATCCTGAAGCACAGATTTTCACACTACAGGAATAAGCAAACATTTCTTGTTGGCAAAAATGTGTTATTGCAATGGTTCCTATTTTGATTAATAAAGATTGTTTGAGCCCAGTTATAATCATTTAAAATTCAAGGTCCGAAATCACAATTCCTTCTACACCAAACCTAATAACAAGAAGGGACTCATGATGCTCAGAGATAAATAAACATAGTTTTAGGGGTAAAAGTCAGCAAGACCAAATTCTAGGCCATTCAACCAGCTTCCCACCCTATCCTTAGCCTCTTCCTGTATTCTAGGGATATCCATAACCCAAGAAGCCACAACCATCAATCCGGGCATGGCAAGAAAATCAGTGCTTTTCATTACTTGTTGCCTACAATTCCCTTTGTTTCCAGGCAAATCCTAACAACAGTTTTGGCCATCAAGTTGCCTCTTAGCTTATCCAATTGCATGCTATTCAAATGTGACTACTTGAAGCAGGTGAGTTGCCCTGGAAAAACTGTGGAGGAGGGCAGTCGTGTCACAATTTTTAACATTCTTGTTTTCCCATTTCACAAGTCTTAGGTATCTCAAAATAGTGAATAAAAGCCTTATTTTGGGAACCAGAATATCAGAGGAACTTCATCTACTTCATCTTCTCAAACCTGCCAGAAGTTTAATGAAGAAGTTTTCTACTTCCATGTACTGTCATGCTGCAGAATACTCAACTGCATTCCCTAGAAAGTCTCTCAGTTCATAAGGGCACTGTCCAAGGTTTTCCAAGTTTGATTTACCTGTGTATTGCTCACCATCTTTAGATTAACAGTTATTATAAATTGAACCCTTGAAGAAAAACACCACTGCCCAACTCCTGTTGACAGCTAACCTGGCCACATCCTTGGCTCATAGAACTCACTGTACTTCTCAAACCACAACATTTCCTTTGATAGCACCTGCAACTTACAGTCATATGACCTTTCTTTCCTCTTATACTAAATGTAGCAGAAAGTATCATGCCTCAGGACAACTTCTGGAAAACCTTTGGGTAAGCTGAGGAATGGAGTCATCATCTAACAGAAGTTCCTGTGTAGCTTATTTCATGTTTAAGTATAAGGTTTCTCTTTATTATACCCATGTACACCACTCAAACATGTTTGAAACTGGAAAATGATACATGTAGTTTTATATCAGCCCTTTTGTACTTTCAAGGAGTTTCATATTTTTTCCTGAACATCCTCTTTGTTTTAGTTTGCTACAGTGTAAATTACCACTAATGGGTTGGCTTTTATAATGGGAATTTATTAGGGTACAAGTTTACAGTTCTGAGGCTATGAAAATGTCCATATCAAGACATCATCAGAGATGCTGTCTCACCAAAGTTTTGCAGCTTGGCAGTCCTGGATTCATGCCATGTGGCAAGGCAAAATAGCAGCCAGCCTCTGCCTTCTCCTCCAAGCTCACTATTTCCCTGATCTCAGCTGTGGGTGATCAGGCATATGGTTCATCTCCCCACTCTCCTCCAGGTTTTGTTGGTTCAGTTTCAGCTGCTCTGCTGACTCCAGCCTCCAGCCTATGTCTCAGCCTCTTGGAGTTTCTCTGTCTTTCTACAACAGCAGGTGAGCCTGGAGTTCTCTCGCACATGGCAGGGTAAAATGGCAGCTCTCTTTCTCTCTGTTTCTGCAGCTTCTCCAGTTTATAATGGGCTCCAGCAAGAGGGCTGAGACCCACCCTGGGTCACACCTCACTGAGCTACTCCAATCAAAGGCCCCCAACTGAATTCAATCCAATCAAAGAGTTCCACAATCTAATCAAATGCCCTTAACTGAAACAATCTAATCAAAAGTGATCTAATAAAAAGGTCCCTTAACACATAATTGGTTAACATACAATGGGTTTGCTTTAATAACAAGTTTTTCTAGGGTCCACAAAAGATTCAAACCAAGACACCACACATATTCCAATAACCAGTGGACCTGGTACTAAAGGAAACAATTACTAGACTCACAGAGTTTTCATGACCAACTTTAATGTCCTTTGGAAAAAGTATAGCCCAGAGAGCTAGACTTAGGAATTTGACTCCTACGTTCACATTATTTCTTATCAGATGTTACCTTTAAAACCAGGAAAACTCCAGCCCATTCATAGCAGCTAGCTCAATACCCTGAACAACTATACTATTTTGCCCTAATACAGGGAATATAGTCACAGTTGTCATTCAATTTGTTCCATTGCATTGAAAATATAGTTCCAATTTAATTTTAACTAAATCCTCTAGGGTTATGTCATTCAATTTGTTCCATTACATTGAAAATATAGTTCCAATTTAATTTTAAGTAAATCCTCTAGGGTTATGTGTTTTAGTTTCCTAGGCTGGTCCAGCAAATACCATGAAATGGGTTGCTTTAAAAATGGGCAATTATTAGCTTATGGTTTTGAGGCTGAGAAAATGTCCAAATGAAGACTTCATGAAGGCAATGCTTTCTTCCTGAAGCTGACTGACATTAATCCTTGGCTCCTTTGCCACATGCAAGGCCCACAGTGGTGTCTCCTAGACTTCCCCTTCTCTTCCAGGTTTCACTGATTTCAGCTTCTTCTATAGCTTTCTCTCTCTTTCACTGTATTCATTCCATCTATAAAAGACTCCTCTAAAAGGATTAACACTCATCCTGAATGAGGTGGGTCACACCTTAATTGAAGTATCTTCACCGAAACTCCTACTTACAATGGCTTTAAACCCACATGAATGGAATAGACTTAAGAACATGTTTTCTTGGGTACAAACAGCTTCAAGCCACCACAGTATTTCATAAATGATGGTGTCCAGTTAGAAAGATCACATTCTTACCAGGGAATGTTTTCTTATTTGCTGTTTTGATTGGACCATGTCTTACCAAATAGTATAATCCTTGGCTATTTTTCCAGTAGAAAGTAGGTGGACACACAGAGGAGCCAAATGGATATCTGACATGGATATATTTATGATGCAATGTTTTGATAATGAAAAGTATATGAATAATTATATTAGCATGTAAATACCAACTCTGAGTGAATCATAAGTTCTCTTATAATTTTGAGGTCTGATATTCCTTATTCCTTTTTTCCTCCTTCATGTATTTTTCTTACAAATAATGTACTTACTGATGTCTTTGAAGAGTTCAGTTATTAGGATAATTCTTAGGAGGAAAAGTAAGCTATAATATTAAAATATTAATTTATAGTGCCCTTTATATTTCCAGCATGTAATCTTTTTTTCGCATTCAAAAATAAAACTAAAGTGTCTTGTTATTTCAGTTAACTAAACTCATATAGTTACTGGGCAGTTATTGTGTGGCACTTTGTATGCCATGAAATAAAGTGAAATACTGTTTATTCTCAATCCCCTAAGTACAGGGGCAATGACTAGTGAAGAAGGATGGTCCATTGATGGGCCTTTGATACTGACAGTTATGCTTATGAATCTTTGCTTTTGAAATTGCAATTTAGCCTAGTATTGTAGGGTAGCTAAGAGTTATCTCCTGAGAGCCTCCATCTTGCTCAAATGTGGCATTTTCTAAGCCAAACTCAGTGAGGCTCAGTGAACCTCCCTGGCAACGAGGGATTACTACCAAGCTCTGGCTGGTGATACGGGGAAAGGTAAATACAAATGAGTTTATATGGCTAGGAGACTTCAAAGTTCATTGGGAGATCATCAGAGAGGTAATGCTTATGCATGTCTCAGCAGAATCTCATAGACAGCCAAAGTAGATACTATCCCAAATAGTGGGGCTCCTGAGGGTTCTGGGGACATCCAGGTTTTTGGTCATGGAAGATGGCTCTGGAGTTTGATACCTTGCCAGTGGGCCCTACTTTGGAGTTTGTGCTGCCAAGTATGACAGAGTCGGACTCGGATGTGACTTCTCTGCACATTCTTCTTCTATTCTTTTTATTTGAACCTATAGTTGGTGCTGGAGTTGGTAGATGCACACTCAAAAGACTTGAATCTCTGGGCTGTCCATGTGCCAGCTGGGCCCTGAGCCATAGCAGAGTTGCTACACCTACTCTCCTGTTCATTGGACTAACACAAGACAACTAACAAGGAAGTGAGAATGGACAACCAGCATACCAAAGAACCAAGAGAGTCTACAACTGCAAGCAAGAAAGTCCCATACATCAGCCATATGGGACTGAAGCCCCCTCTCAATCAGAGGAGGAATGGGCATCACCATCCCAGAATCCTCAGGATTGGGGAATGCACTATGGACTAAACTGGATTTACTGGTATTCTACTATAGACTTATTGCGATTCTAGCAATGGAATAAATTATGTCATTGATGTGGAGACAATGACTAACTACTAGAGGTGCTAAAGTCAGGGAGAGGGACAAAGAAGTGTAATACAAGGGCATTTTCAGGACTTGGAATTGTCCTTGGAATTGTCATTGACACTGCAATGACAGATACAGGCCATTATATATATCTTGTCACAACCTACAGAATTGAGTGGAAGAGACTGTAAACTACCCTGTGAACTGTACTCCATGCTTAGTGGCTATGCTCCAAAATGTGTTCATCAATTGCAATGAATGTGCCACACTAATGAAAGAAGTTGTTAATGTGCGAGAAAGTGGGAGGTGTGAGGAGTGGGGTATATAGGAATCCCTTATAATTTTTTATGTAACATCTTTTAAAAATAAATTAAAAATATATTTTAAAAATACATTTTATTCTCTTAAAAGAATTTTCAACCTGATCAGGGAAATAGTTAAGGTATATTAAAGGTTGAATATGGTAAATATCTTAAGAGAGGAAAATCACATCAATTTTGGTCAACAGAAAAGGATTTAGGCTTTATGGATGTGGAAACTTTAAATCAGGACTTGAGAAATATAGGATTTTCACAGAGTACTTGGGAAGGGTTTAAATTAATCAGTGAGGGAGTGAGTAAACTCATTGATTATTTAATTAACAACCGAACTAATAAATTTCTGAATGAGAGAATGATGAATTGTTGCTGAATATGTGAAATGTTTCAGCTGTTTAATTGGGAAAGATGTTGCCCTGAACAAGAACACTTAATATTACTCTCTGGCAAGATACAGCTGGATCTCTGAAGCTGAATACCAGTGGTTTAAATTAAGAAACAGCTTGTAAAATTTAAATTAAGACATTTTGGAATAAAGCAACAAGAGCATGTCATAAACTTCACAAAGACATAGGGCTTTTCACATGGTTCAGCAATTGCAGGAGTAGAATTCTATTTATTTGTTAATTCAATATGCATTTATTAATTACCAACTGTCTACTTCATACTGTACTAATTACTATAAAGATATAAAATAAAGTAAGGAAAGAAACCCTGCCCAATAAGTTACCTAATATCTAATAGGTGAAATAAGATGTGTAATATAAAACAGGAGAAAATTTCTGGAAAAATATGAGAAATTCAGAAATGCAAATGCTTTTTCTCTCTCTCCCAGGGTCCCAAAGTACATCATAATTACCCAGCAGAGAGTATGTGTCTCATAAGCACTTTATAATATAATTGGCTGGGATGCAGAGAATCTAAGTGATCTGCATGAAAAATCATGTGAGTCATGAGTTGAGAATTAGAAATATTTGTGGCATATTTTACAAAGAAGACTTGGATGTTAATTTTTCTCTCTTTAGTCACTGGGTAATGTGGGGAAAGTTGTTTAATATGGCAGAAATAAGGTTAGTTGATGTGGAGAATGATATCCTGGGATAATAATATCTATCTTACCTACATTATTGGGAGCCTATGTGCATTAGTCAGAGTTCTCTAGGAAAAGAGAACTGACAGGAGATATCTATATATGCTATGAGATTTTATAAAATTGTCTCGTGTGACTGTGGTGATGCACAAGTCCAGGGACTCTGAAGAGGGTCCTCAATGAGTTCCCCAGGAGACATTGGCTGTCTGAGGTAGAGATGGGAATTCTCTCTCTCCTGCTGAAATCACTTCTCCTTTTAAAGCCTTGAACCCATTAAATGAAACGTCCCTCATTGCTGATGGCAATCTCCTCATTTGATTGCAGATGTAAGCAGTCATCTATGCAATAACTCACTGATGATTAATGTCCATGAAGGACTCTCACATTACAAGCAGCCCAGTACTTGCTTGACCAAACAATTGGGCACCATTATTGACCACTTTGAATTGAATAGGGAGAGGAAATTTTAAAGAGTTTTGAAATGCATAAAGTATTTTATAAGTATATGGTAAAATATCATACTATTTATTTATCGTTGCATCTATACTCAATTTAGGTGAAAGGTGAAACAATTTTTCTGTAAAGAGACTGAAAATATAAAGAAATCTATATTTCAGTTGATAAGGCTTCCAGTAGGCACAGTACAAAATTTTAGGTGGCAGAGGTGAGAAGAAGATGCTGACAAGTATATAGACATCCTCGGATGCCCAGTCACAAATGCCAGTATGTACAGCTGGAGTATTACAGGGATAGCTGTGGGGGCATCTGAGTTCCAGAGGATCTGGGCAGGCCCACTGCAACTCTCTGTGCTAAAAAGAACAGCCAAGTCTCTCTATGTGGCCTAAAGGTGGATTTATACATTAACTGATAAAGAGAGAAAGCCAGCTGGCCCAAACCAGAGTTCTCTGGTTGTCACAAAGAACTCCTCAACAGAAAACAGCAAGGTCTACTGGATATTGTGGACTGGAAATATCCTATCTGCTACAAGATTTTATTCTGTAGATAACAGAGAATCTTTGAAAACTTTTAGGCAGAGGAGTGACATGACCAGATTGTTGTGCTGTAAAGAGAAGTATGTAGAGGAATGGATGGTGGAGGCATACAGAATGGCAGGCTGTAGTAGCCTAGTTCAACGTTCCTCAAATTTTAATGTGTAGACAAATCACCTGATTCATCCTAGCAATAGGGAGGAGGTCATTGAAATTCCGAATTTCTAACAAACTCCCAGGTGAGATGGATGGTCCAGTCTGTGGGTCCCCTGCTGAGTATCAAGGGTCTAGGTGATAGGCCACTTACGCCTGAACTAGGGCAGTGACAGTGGCAAAGCAGATGGTTGAGAAGTGTTCAAGAAGTAAAATAGATAAGACTCAGTGATTTTTTGGGAATAAGGAAAAATCCACGATGACTCTAAGATGACTAGACTTGGATGACTGGGCAGATGATGGCACCATGAACTGAGTCCTCACTGAATAAAGGTGTTTGCAGAAATACCACACACCCCTTTCCACACGTGTATTTCTACCGAGTTGGTGAGAAGTGTTCCCACTGTGTGAGGGTGCCTTTTTTTGCCTTTTTTTTTGAGATCTCTTTGCCCACTCAGGCAGCCTTCTTGGTAGCTCGTTTGCTGCTTATTTTCCAGCCCTCTGGTAGTGCTGTTTAGCACTTGGACTGTCTCACCACAGGAAGCAGTTTGACATCAGGATCCATTTCTCTTGGCTTAGTGGGTTTTGGCTGTTTTGTTTGCCTTGCACATCGTGAATGGCTTGGCCCTAAACAAACCGAAAATATGCCACTAGGGAGAGTGCTTCAGTGCAGGGTGAGAACTAAAAAACAAATTCTTTCTTAAGTAAGAAGGAAAGCACAGCAAGCAGGTGTTTTAAGTTTCCTCAACTGTTAGCCCAGAAGGGGACCTGGAACCCAGGACCCATCTTCACTTGCTGTGTGAGTTTGGCTCTCAGTCTGAAAGAGAGACTGATAAAGAGATCAGGAGAGACTTTTCCTCCATTGGTACCCAAGAGCCATTATTATAGGTGAAGCAGCAAGAGTGGACCATGTGGTTGCCAAAATGCATATACGGAAATGAACTATTAGAAATGACCGAGCAATTGCATTTCACATTTCAGATTCTTATTGAAGTGAGACCAGATTACACTCAAGCCCTCACCTGTGTTCTCTGTGTATGTTTGGAGGAGTGGGGAAGGGGTGTTGTAAAGGAGAAAAGAGAAGCCGGATGGAAATGGGAGTGGTATTGTGCTTCTGCAAACTGGTTTCCTTAGTGCAGGGAAGTAGTTTAGAGCAGTTCGTGGCTTCCCCAGGAAACCATTGTAAGTGGGCCACGCGCCCAATGGTTTCTATCCCAGTTAAGTAAATAAGTGAAATATGCTAATTAGCACCCTATTAGCTCACAGCAGGGAGTAATCCATGGCATTTTGATTGGAAAGAATTCTGTCATCCAAAAGGCTGGTCTGTAACAGAATGCAAACTGGCCCGATTTCCTCCCTCCCTTCCTCATGGCAGTTGTCCAAATGTCTGACAGAGAAGCAGACCTCACAACTCTGCAGTTCCAAGGGGGTCCCTGCACTCCGTGAAAGCACCTCCTGGCCTCCACAGAATCTGGTGCCGTGCCACACTCTGAGCATGGATTTATACAACCCAGAAACATGGACCAGAGTGCAAAAACACCGAGCCTGTTTGGGAGGATCCTTGGGGGGCAGTTCTCATTTCTTTCATTAGGAGTATAACCACACTCTCATTCTCTTGCCCTCCCAGACTCCTGTCCAGAAGGCACTTCTTAAACTCGGGTGTGCACGCATGTTGCCACGAATGGTTTTGCTAAAGGAGGTCTTCTTATTAAAATGGTAGAGCTTTGGGGTTTTAGTTAGTCAAAGGCAAGCTCGATTAGGCTCACCTCTTCACATTTTTATTGTTTCAGCTGCAAGGAAATGCCATCTAGCTCCTGTTTCCCTATTAGTATTTAAATGCCTAGATTTACATCTGGCCTGAACCCTTGTCCTTTGCAGAAGGAAGGGATTTGGGGGTAGCGTGGGCACTGAAGGAAAAAGCTCAATAACAGAACAGCATGTTTTCCAATCTGCTCCCCTAAAACATCTACTTTTCAAGAGCTTCAGGGGTTTAAGGGGGTTAGACATTATAGCACATCTGTCATGTTTCCACAGATTTGTCAAAAATCTTCATCAGGATTGGACCCATGCAGTGAAACATAGTTATATTATGAATGTTTATAAATACATCTTCTACTCTTTATACCAAAAGTTACAGGGATCACTTATGTATTTCCTGATGACTATTTAATGAAAGAGGAAGGAGCTAAAATTTCAAACACCTGAATGTTATAGAGGTAAGTTTCCATTGGGTTTGCTTTCTCAAGTTTGGGTCTCCCTTTCTATGATGACCCATGAAAGCCAAACAGACATTGACTATCTATGACAATACCAAGTAAAAGCACATGTTTCTCTGCATGCTTTTATGTTTCTCCTCCTCAATAAAAAACTGGTTAATCTTGAAGTTAAAATATATTAACAGAATATGTTGGTTATAAGTGTTTTACTCTTTTCCATCTTAGTTTTTCTTGTACCTATGAAGAGAATCTATTTATCTTGATTAGATATAAATTCAAAACAAATGCTGAGTCCCAGCTGTTGTATCAGCAGCATTTTAGAATTCAACTTTAAATGAAATCTTTAAGAAAACAAGTCAAAAAACAAAATCTCATGATAATATTTGTTTCTCACTCCTTACCACTTCCAACTACATTGACTGCAGTACCCAAAGAAATCTTTAGATACCATATGACACTGAAATCTATTTCAAATGTTTTATATTCTGTATTGGAAAATAAAGCACATTACCTAAATGATTCAAATGGCAGGGAAAGAAAAAATCATTCCTAAAAACCATCTGTGAATTAGCATATGGATTTCTGTAATGCACCATTTTGGCTCTATATGTGAGGAAAGGGAAGGAAAGAGAAGAGAAAAAGAGAGGGAGGGAGGGAAGGAAGGAAGAAAGGAAGGAAGGAAGGAAGGGAGGGAGGAAGGAAGGAAGGAAGGAAGGGAGGGAGGGAGGGAGGGAGGGAGGAAATAGAACCCTGCCCTTAAATGTAAAGCAAGGATCCATCAAGGGAACGTCAAACAGAAAAGGCATTTACTGAGAATGAAACAGTTGGGGAGGTCTCCCAGAGGCTCAAGCTAGGACTGATCCCAAGAGCAGATATAAACTTTCCATCAGCCAAGAACCACACTCTACAGATGGAAAAATTGGTGCTCTATCAATCCGGGCCTGGTCTGTATGCAACATAGGCTCTGTAATTTTGGCAAATCTACCTATCTCAGACTTGAAAAGAGCTCAGTGAGGAATTGAGAGAGAAAGGATATGAGTCAAAAGCAAGAAGCCTCCTAGCAATAGTACCAGCAGTGTTAGGAAGTGTTTAAAGACCTCGTCTCCACACACACCCCTCCCCCATCCAGCTGGCAGAGCAGAACTTCCCCCCCCCCGCTTGGTAAAAGGCTTACCGTCCATCTTGCTATTATCAGGTACTGTGTTTCTGCCTTGAATATATAGGTTGATCTATCCTGACAATGTCATATGGATAGAGCAATGAGCATTTTGGGTTGCTAGAGAAAATATTTCCTTGAAATTCATATGTTCCAAGTATCTGTCTTTCCTTGAGCCTGGGTTTCTGAAGGGAAAACTCACAACCTGGCAGTGGGAATGAAAAAAGAGAAACTCTCTACTGACATTTTAAATTAGACAGGGTTGCAGGGCCACTCGAGATGACAACTTACCCCGACTGCAGCTCCTATTGACAGATTACAAGCAAACACTGCCTGCTACCTGGTAATTCTACCTGCTAATTACTTGGAAAGATTCAGGTACTCAACAACTGACCTGAGTGTTTTCATGAATTTGAGGCCCTATTAGGGAGGGGGTGAGTGACTTTAAAGAACCACACAGTAAATTTGACAGTCAGTCAGGAACTGTTGAAATCCTATCAAAACTACCCTTGCAGCATAATGAAGCTTTTCAGGCAGTCTCCCCAGACATTTGCCTTTGCCAACAGTTACAACAATAAGGAAAACTTTATTAGTGGTGTGGCTATATATATATATATATATATACATTTTTTTTTTATGTTGACTGTAAAAACACCCACTGAGATGCTTGCAGGCTCTGCCAAGTGGCAAGTGCACAATGAATTGCAGATAAGAGAAAACTTTGGACTCCAGCCCTACAGTAATACTTGGGAGATGCATGTGTGTCTTTTTGGATGGAAGAGAACAGATGAGGGTAGGTGGGCAGAAGCGAGGAAGATGACGAGAAGCAGATGAGGAAAAGCTGAAGCTACAGCCTTCTGAGGTAAAACGCACTAACACTGCTACTTTTGCTTGTTTTTGTTCTACTTTTTTGTCATCCTATGTGACAGTATTGAGTGAAGTCCAGAGGGTTCACCTATGATAGTGGCAGACATTAGTGCCGGCACCAGTTCTGGCTGTGAATGAACTGACCCCTGAAGGAATTCCTGTCGATGGAGAAGCAGCACTAGCAGGAGGCAGACAGAAGACACTGCCGTTTCATCCCAACAGCACAGCCAGGGACCCAGATGGTGAATGATTTGCCGAAGGTCACACAACTCACTGTTCAAGGTAAGAATAATTAGTTCATCCATTTAACCGACTTTTGCCGAGGGACTGTTTATGTGCCAGGCATGGAGTTAGATGCTAGAGATACACGGCCATGGATATGTAATTCAAGCTCATAGCTGTGATGGAATCCATTAACAAAAACTGAAAGGAGGAATAAGGCACAATTTTCTGCCCCCAGGAAGCTCCCAGCCCTGGGATAAGACTCTCTTTATATTTTTACTTTAGACTTTGGCAAATGCTATTTTATTGTAACCTCACTACACCCTTCTGAGTACTATCCTATAAATTTACAATTCAGGAAAATGAACCTTGACCTTGCTTGGGGTCACCCAGCTATTAGATAGCAGTGCCAGAACTTAAGCTCAGGTGGGTTGATTCCAAAGTACCTGGGACCCCCATCCCTGCTATCTGAACCATTGCATAGTTGAGAGTTTGATGCAACAAAACTCAACTGAAATTGGTACCTGTGGTTTCCAAACCCCCACTAAGAATTGTCCCCTCTCAGACTGCATAGCAGCCTGCTACTAAACTATTCAAGAATAGGCACAATATAAAAACACCCAAAGCTGCAAAGTCATTCCTTAACTGAAGGGCAGACTGTTTTAGTTGAAAATCTGAGTTGCAGACTTCTTCAATACAATTTCATACTTGGAAGAGCATTCTTTTTTTTAAGATTTATTTTATTTACTTATCCCTCCCTCTTCCCCCACCCTCCACCCCCCATTGCTAGCACTCACCGTCTGCTTTCTGTGTCTGTTCGTTGAGTGCTTGTCTTTTTTTTTTTAGGAGGCACCAAGAACCAAACTCGGGGCCTCCCATGTGTTAGGTGGACTGCTTGAGCCACATCAGCTTCCCTCAAGAGCATTCTTGAGCTAGTTCAACATCTAGGAATTGAAACTATATCTGACGAAATAGTATTTTGTAAAACAACTTTATTACAAAATTATTTATAGTGGCAAAAAATTAAATACAACCTAACTTACTGATAATAGGGAAATGATAAAAATTGTAATTCCCTTAGTTCCCTATTGCTGTGCAACTAAATTACTCCCAAACTCAGCAGCTTAAAACAACCAGCGTTTATTATCTCACAGTTTTCTTTCTACAGGTGGGGAATTTGAGAGCAATTTAGCTGGTTGTTCTGGCTCAGGGTCTCATGAGGGTGCAATCAAGCTGTCACCCGGGGCTGCAGTCGTCCAAAAGCTTGACTGGGCCTGGAGAATCCATTTCCAATAAGCTTTACTCACATAGCTGATGGCAGGAGGCCTCAGTTCCTCACTGTCTATTGACAGGGAGCATTAGTTCCTTGCCACGTGGGCTACTCCACAGAGCTGCTTGAGGGTCCTTACAAAGTGGTAGTTGGCTTTCTCCAGAGTGAAAGATCAGGAGCAAGGAGGAATCCATAATGCTTGTTATGGCCTAGTTTCAGAAGTCACACACTCTCACTTCTACCGCATTCTATTCCTTAGAATCAAGTCAAGAAGTATAATTGTGAAGAAAGTAATTAGCCTCCACCTTTTAAGAGAACTTAGAAGCATCTTTCAAAATCACCACAGTAAGAAAATCATCATCTTAAGATTATGTGAGCCTAGGTAAAATTTTTGTCATCCAATTTTATATATTGAATTTATTTTATTTTTATAGTGAAAAAAACTTGAAAAGGTAATTGTATTTAAATAATTTTAAACATTATCTCTGCATATGAATGCACCCAAATTTTTAAAAAATTTGTAAATAAAATTTTACTGAAGTATACCATTCGTGAACATATATAAACAATAAATGTATACTAAAATTTGTGAATTTACAAAGTATTATATCATCATAAGGCTCCCATACATCTCTCTACCACCAAAACCTTGCATTGTTGTAAAACATTTGTTATAAATTATGAAAGAACATTGTCAAAATACTACTACTTACTATTGCCTATATCTTACCTTTGGTGTATTTTTCCACCAACCTGTCCAATTATTAATATCCTATGTTAGCATTTATATATTTGTTATCTTTCAGGAGAAAAGGTTTTCATATTTGTCCTGATGGACCACAGTCCATCTTCCACCACAGGATTCATTGTGTTATTCAGTCCTATGCTTTGTATAATCCATTCAAAGTGTGCACTAAGTGGCTCCAATTTCATAACAGAATTGTGCTATCATAACCTCAGTTAATATTAGAACATTTTCATTACTCCAAAAGGAAAACTCCCATACTCCCTTCTACCCTACTACTGCCCCTTAGTATTAAAAAATATATATATCTTCTTGCCATTTCTGCAAAATATTACAATATTACTGTTAGCTGTCATCCATAAGTTACATTAGTTATGATTTTCCTATGCATCACCATATTCTTAGCACTTTGCAAAAGAAGAGCATTCTTATGTTTATATGATTAATCACAATCTCAATCCACCACCGAAATCACAGTTACCCGTTCCCTAGATTATTCTCTAGTTTCCTTTAAATTGACATTTACATCACAGACTACCCCTTTCAGTCACAATCACATTTATAAATCAGCAGTGTTAGTTATACTCATCAAAATGTGTTACTTTCAATTTTATTGATTTCTACACTTTTACAGTCAACCTTATTAGCAATGCTGCATACATTAAGTATCATCTCCTATTCTCAGAAAAAACTTTTTTGAAAAATAGCTTCAGAGGTCAAATTGAACCCTATCAAATACGCCTCTTGACACATCCTCAGAAAATAAAAGCTACTATACAGGCAGTTCTTCCTCAGATGTCTGTCATACAGCTGAAAGGAAGGGATCTATAGGAAAGCATGCTATTAAAAAAAAAAAAAAAGCCTCCAATTCACACACTGAGACCTTCTGACTTCTCTCCATCAGTCCAGGCAGACCTCTACATCAGCCAAGCTGCCCTCAAAATTGTCTTAAGATGCACAAAAACCCCATTCCTTTACCTTTTCTCAGTCTTTGTAAGAAATATCCATACGATATCTGTAAGTACAGATTTAGTGAATCTCTATTCAGGGGATCTGCCTATGATATCTCTTAATGCCTTCTATGTAAGGTTCCACTGAGGAAATATCTTTTAGAATATACTACCAGGAAAAAAATTGCCCGTTTAAGGAATCAGCATGCATATTCATAACTGATGAGAGTTTATAAAGCTTGATGTTTCCTTTTTCACCCTGGCTACAAGGAAACTCACAGTAATGTATGCCCTTTCACAGTTAATAGAGGTCTTTTCTTTCACATGATCCTGATTTTTAAATAATGTAACCTTATTTTACATGAGCCCTTTATTTAAAGCCATGAAAAATCCTTTTTTGCAAAGAAGCAGGTAGGAACAATAGCTAAGATTTCAGTGCTTACCGTGCACTAAACACTTTGCCAGCATCTTCATAAATGTAGTTAGGTCCCCAGTGAAAGAGAAATTTTTATTTTCTTTTTAAGCTAAGGAAATGCAACTTGGGAGTAGTAGGCAGTTTTCAGGTTCTCTAGAAGGAGACCTCTGGGACATCCTTTGGCGTGGGGGATTGAGGTAGTATAAAGAAAACTTACTGTTTTAGTTTTCCACAGGCTGCTGATGCAAAGCACAAGAAACAGATTGGCTTTTATAATGGGAATTTTGTTTAGGGTGAAAACTTGCAGTTTCCAAGGCCATGAAATGACCAAATCAAGGCATCAGCAGAGATGCTTTCTCAGAGGTCCTGCCAGGGGGTGAAACAAGAATGGCTACTGATCTGTGCTAAGTCTCCGCCAGAACCTACCATCTCCCAGAGCTCAGCTGTGGGCATCAGGCATAGGGCTTGTCTCTTTCTGGGCCTTTCCTCTCAGTCTCTCAGGGTTTCTCTGCCTTTCTGCAGTGGTAAGCAAACCTGGAATCTTCTCCCACATGGCAGGATCAAGATAGCATGGAAGCTCCCTTTTTCTGTGTGACTGTTCTCTGTGTTTCCATTTATGTAAGACCCAGATGGAAGTGGAGCCTCAAGCTAATGCAGTCCAATCAAAAGGGCCTCACACCCACAGGAACGGATTAGTCCAAAAGCACAATCCTTCTCTTTTTGGGACTCAAAAGAACTTCTAACTGTCACACTTAACTATTACTAATGTTAAACAAGTTCTTATCCATAATTTTGGGGAAACAAAAGAACTTTGAGTTCACGATAAATATGAATGATGATGCTACAGATATTAAGTGTTTTGCTTATTAATATAATAAAAACTAGGTCTAACTTTAACTAGGCTCTATTGTTGCAGATGTAGAGAAATGTTTCTTTCCAAAAAACAGATTTGGACTGGATTTTGGAGCCCACTCATGGTACTATTGAAGTCAGGAAAAAGCTTACTTTCTGAAAAATGTACTCTCAACCTTTGTGTTCATCTTGTCAGAACAATGGAGTTCAGATGGTTCCTATGGGTGGGGTCAGGAGCTTCCCCTGAAGGAAATGACTGTTTTTACTGTCAGTCAGGCTTGAGTGGGAAACAATATGGACTGGCACAGAGGGAGGAAAAGCCCCCACTAATCTCACGTTGAGGACTGAGACAGGTGAGGGTCTGAATTGACAAGCTGTTGAGATCTAGAAATTCTCATGAGAAGTGGGGCCTCTGCCATATGACAGCCTGAGGGAAGGGCCCTCAAATGAGGTCAGAGCCTATAACCCTAAAAGCAATCACTGCTGCATACATGTATATCATCATTTTTATTTCTTCTCTTAACATTTTTGAAGACTTTCTCTGTATTAAGTAATTGTGATGGTTAGGCTAATGTGCCATCTCGGCCAGGTAATAGTGCCCAGTAGTTTGGTCAAGCAAGCACTGGGCTAATTGTAATACAAGGACATTTATAGGCTTTAGCCATCAGTGAATTTACTGCATAGATAGCTGATTACATCTACAATAACCAGGGAGATTGCTATCAGCAATACATGACACTTTATCCAATCAGTTGAATGCTTTAAAAGGGCAAGTGATTTCAACATTCAGAGAATTTCCCAGCTTGTCTTTGGACAGCCAACGTCTCCCAGAAACTCATCAAAAACCTTCACTGGACTTTCATCAAAGTCCCTGGTGTGCAGCCTGCCTGCGGAATCTGGACTTGTACATCTCCATGAGAGACTCTTGTAAAATCTCATACTATTTATAGATATCTCTTGTTGATTTTGTTTCCCTAGAGAACCCTGACTAACACAATGATTTTTAAAATACACTCCTTATTGATATTGTAGGGACAGATGCAGGGCATTATATATCCTGCCATAACCCACTGGATGGACTGGGGGAAAGTGTGAACTACAATGTAAACTATGGTCCATGTGGTGTGGCAGTGCTCCAGGGAGTATTCACCAAATGCAATGAAAGTGCCACCCTAATAAGAGGGGATGTTGATGTGAGAGGAACGTGGGGAGTGGGGTATATGGGAACCTCTTATGTTTTTTAATGTAACATTTTGTGTGACCTATTTATCTTTTTTAAAAAAGACAATAAAAAATTTTGTTAAAAAAAAGAATAGACCAAAATAAAATGGAGATAATTCATATCAATAACAAATAAAATTCCACCATTTGTATCCAAATATATATATATATAAATATATATATATACATATATATACTCCTTACTTGTTTAGTATTACCTGGCATATAGGGACTCATTATGTTTCTATTTGTCTCTGAAGTATTTTCCTAAATATAAAGCAATTAAGAAAGTAGGCACTTACATGTGACAATCCAGTACAGTCCACTTATTGCCATGGAGATATATATATATACACATGAGCTTGTGGGGCAGACCATACTGCTCACTTATGACCAGGGAGCCATGAGTCTGTTCTGCAAACATGTTCAGTGAGCTCAGTGCATTCAGTAGTGTTTGCTCCTCTGTGGCTGCTTTTTCTGCCATTTATTACTGGCAAATAGTTTTGATGATTAATGCCTGACTAGCAGAGGTAAGCAGTGGAGTGCTCTACTTGCCACAAAGAACAAGAATCATACTACATATGTTTTTTTCAAAAAAGTTTTCTGGCTTCTAAGGATATAATGGAGCAAACCAAGGGTGAAGAACAGTAGGCAGTTGGGGCCAGGTGGGTCTTATCACATTAAGAAGGACTTCATAAATATCAGTGCAGAATGGAAGGACGGACCAACATTCTTATAAGTGGATCTACTTATAAGAGCCTATCTGCTCTAACACCCTTCAGAGTGCTAATTTGCAGGAATACATTAGCATGCCCCTAAATGGGCTACATATGTATTATCTCATTTAATACTCACGGTAGCCCTATTCTTTTGTAGACCGGAAAATCAGAAGTCCAGAAAGGTAAGCAAAAAAAGCTTCCCAAGGTCTCATGGCTAAGAAAATATGATAGAGACAGAGTTCGGACCAGGACATTCTGACTCCAGAGCCCATGTGCTTAACTGCCATGCTTTAAATGCTGTCAGCTCTCTGAAGCATTTTTTTTTTCAATTTACTTAGGCATTCAATGACATTTTATTAAAGCAGACTATTAGCTATATTGCAGGTGGAGCGTTTGTGGCAAGGGAGTTGATGGGGTCTATGTTTTAAGCAAAGCAGAACTGGAAGAGAAACCAATTACCTACTTCCAATATCCATTTCTCCTTCCTTCTCAATAATGGGATCACCATGCAAATGTGCGCCAAGCTATAACGAGGTGTCCAGCTAAAAAGAAAACATTTATCAGTGTCCTTTGAACACAGATGTGGTCATGTGATCAACTTTTGGTCAATAAGACATGTGCAAAAGTATCCTTATGTGCAGTGGGGGCACGCCCATCTTCATCCCTTCCTTCTTCCCACCACTTAGAACTGGGATTCTAAGTTAATTGCTCAGCTCCTGTTACTTCTTTTTACTAAGTAACTTACGTCTAAGTAAGTAAGTAAGTGACTGACTTCTAAATTAATTACTTAGAACTTGGATTCTGAGGTAGTTATTTAGCTCCTAATACTCCTTATTTCTAAGTAAGTAACTTAATTCTAAATTATTATTTAATTCCTACTACTTAGAACTTAGATTCTTAGAACCAAGTTCTAAGTCCTGTAGAGCTTTAGCTCAACCATTAGACGACCTTAACAGCAGAAGCCACATACTTAGGATGATGGAGCAGAAAATGAGAATCCTAGAACTATGAAGCAGCCAGATCAATCCTGGAAGGCCTATTTCCAGATTGCTTTTACTTAGGCAGGAAATCAGCTTCTATTTTGTTTAATCCAGAACTGCTTTGGGATTTTGCTTTTACATATCCAGGGCCTACCCAGGGTTCTTGCTTATGGCTGTATTGGTCTTTTATTGCACAAAAGCTTCTGGTTAAAGGAGCGAGTCAGGGTTGAAATCCAGCCTCCATGCCTCTCAACATCCCATGGATCCTGATATGGGGCCGAGCCCACCTGGAAAAAGAAGGCACCATTTTCTTTCATTCAAAGGCTCAGTCCACACATGAAGCTGTGGCCCCGTCTGGAGGTGGTATCTGATTCACACAAAGACACTACATGGGTTAGTTGGGGCTTTATTCTAATTTAAGCCCAGAGAAGTGAAATGTACGGTGAGCTGTACAAGACATGGTGTTACATGAGATAGAGGGAGTAGAAATCTTTCCAAGGAACAATGACTACCAGGGTTAATTTGTAGAATTTGTAAGCATGTTCCCAGAAATTACTTGGAAAATGGGATCCAATAGAAAATTAGACTTCTTATAATCAGCAGGATGAGGACATAGAAAAATTTAGATATGGAAGGAAATGTGACTTTACTTTTTAATCCACAGACTGTTGCACATTCGTTCTCTCATTTAATCCTCAATAATATATTATAATTAGGTATTTCTACCCCAGTTTTACAGAGGAGAAAACAGACCGAGAAAGAGTAAATAAATTTTCCTAGGTCACAGATAATAAGAGGTGAACTAGGGTTCTATCCCAGGTCTGTCTGATCCCCACACCTGTGCAGGAAACACTACTCTATATTTCAGCCTAATTCCTGCCTAGTCATCACCCACCCAAATTAGTAAAGTCTTAAATATGATCGAGCTTGAAATTTGGGAACACCTCATCAGGAACCGGTTGACATATTAGAATTGCTTTGTTTAGAATAGGGCGGTCGTCTTACTTCTTCACTTCTTTCCTTTTCTGAGAAGAGGAGCGCTCCACAGATGTGTGAAGCAGCCAGGACTCCCCCGCAGCCTGACACAGCCCTCCCAGCTGGGAGACGTCAGCCCCGGAATGCCCAGTGGGAAAGGGCAAGGCCTCTTTAATGAAATTTCTTCTCTGGAGGTTCAGCTTCCCTCTGGTGCTCAACTCAAGTTCATCTTGGGATCACCCTACCTTAAGTTATTTTAAGGCAGTATTAATGTTTTATGATTCATTTCCCAGATTCCTGCTTGGGGTGGGGGTGGGGGTGGGGGACCAGCATGGCCCAGGCATCTGCCTCAGACACTGCAAACAGCTGATGTATAATTTGGAAAAGTATATTTTATTGTGAGTAGGAGGATATGCAGAAATAGAAAATTCTCTGTCGTGGTAATATCTATTACTTGTTCTCTCTCTCATCCTGGTACCCGCCCCCCCCGCCCACCCCTTACATACAGACACATATGCACGTTTGCTCTTGCAAAGCTCTGCATTAACATTTCCTATAAGACTATAAAATTTACCCGAGAGAGATAGTATTGTTTTTAAGCAATTTCTGACTCCAAACATTGACTCAAGATATTTCAGGGACAGGGATATTTCCTTGGATTCTCTCACTTCTCTTTGGACTCTCCCCTCCTTCCCAGGTTCAGATGTGTGTGTGTGTATGTTCATCTAAAACAGTATATATGTCTTGCTCCAGACAAAGTCTGATGCTCAATCGGAGAAATACTAATACAATTGCCATAGTACCTAGGTGAGGTCAGTAATGAATGCTTTTGGTAAGAAATATAACTAAAGCAAAGTAGACTCAAATTATAAAGTAGCTTTGGTTTGAGAGAGGGACACGAGCACTCACACCTCCCACCAAGTGATAAAAAGGATTGAGTTTGAATCTGCCTCAGTGAAATACCCTAACTACTGACCTACCATTTGCAGGCAAACTAGTCAACACTTAGGCCTGTTTCTGGAACCACTTCTCTCATACCATGCAGGAGGGAGTAGAGTGTTTTCTGTAGGGCAATTGGTGCAAATGGCAATAAAAACAAAAACAAATTAGCACACAAAGAAGAAAAGAACCCAATGAAAATCCCTTATCAAAACAAATCTGAAACTCATTCACTCTACCCAAGGGTTGAGAACTAAAAGTGCCAATGCTGTACAGTTGATTACAGTAAACCTAAGAGTGCACTTACACTTCATTTTCAAAGGCATTTTACAGGACAGTGATCTGTCACCATTTCCAATTTGCCTATTGGGAAAGTTTGTTAAAATTTCCATGAACTGGAATAATTTTAAATATACATCCTATAGAAAATAATTCTACATCTCATGTTAGGAAAGAATATTTTTGGGGCCAAACTGCCTTTGGTAAGTCCCTAAAACTTTGTCTTATTTTCCCATGCAAACAGGCATTGACTGAGACTTTATTCTAATCACATTAAGTATTATTTCATGTACTCCTCCTTCAGTACATTCTTAAGATGCAAGCACTATTCTTAATCTCACTTAAGAAATAAGGAAACTGAGAGACAGAGGCTTTAAGTAACTCATTCAAGGGCCACACAGATTTGAACCACACTTCTCTGGTACTAATATTTCAATTTCAGGATCCCAATCCTTTGCAACAGGATGCTTTGTCTATATTTGTTTGACAGAGGATGGGGAACAGGTAGAGTGTTGGGGAATATGTCAGGGAAAGGATAAAAATAGTAAGAGGGGGAAGCAGATTTGGGCAAATGGATAGGGCTTCTGCCTACTGCATGGAAGGTCCGCAGTTCAAACCCCGGGCCTCCTTGACCCCTGTGGAGCTGGCCCATGCACAGTGCTGATGCACGCAAGGAGTGCCATGCCATGCAGGGATGTCCCCCACGTAGGGGAGCCCCACACACAAGGAGTGCACCTTGTAAGGAGAACCGCCCAGCGTGAAAGAAAGTGCAGCCTGCCTAAGAATGGCACCACCCACACGGAGAGCTGACACAAGATGACGCAACAAAAAGAGACACAGATTCCCAGTGCCCCTGATAAGGATAGAAGCAGTCACAGAAGAACACACAGTGAATGGACACAGAGAGCAGGCAGCTGGGGAGGGGGAGGGAGAATGGGAGAGAAATAAATAAAAAATAAAAATAAATAGTAAGAGGATCTCTTTTGCACAGGAGTCTGTGTACCTCAGTAGATGAGGATATAGCTTTCATGATGAGCTATCTTAGTATAGTAGTTCTAAAAATGCACATTTCCTTTGTAATAACCTTATAATAAACTACCACGCATTTTCCATACACCAGAGTGATAAAATTATAAGCTTTTGAGTGATCACAACAACTTGTAGACTCCTACTGAGCACAGCATTGTAATGTTCAATAAATCAAAGCTATTACATTATTGTTATTGTTGTTCTTATTATGGAGACATAACATCTCAATGTCTTAGAGCAAAACTGGCTTCACAGCCCCTTTCTGACCAAACCTCACAATACCCAGAGGACTAGTCCTAAAGTGATTCATTCATTAACTCAATCACTGGATATTAACTAAGCCCCTCCTTGGGCCTGGCACTGTTCTAGGCCCTGGAGATATAGCAGTCAGGAAAATAAAGTCCTGATATTCTAGAAATCCTGCATTCTAGAGGGAGAGTCAGGCTTTAAACAGAAAATAAAGCTGATTAAGTAAAAGAGAGAAGTAATTTAGATATAGTAGTCAGGGACGACCTTCCTGACTGGGTGACATTTGAGCAGAAACTGGAATGACATGGCTAAATGAGGAATGAGACTTCAGGCATGGGAATAGCAGGTACAAAAGTCCTGAGGTGGGAGCTTGAGTGCTACCTGGTGGGGAAATAGCAAAGGGGCCTGGCTGATTAGAACACACTGAATGAGGGAGGGAACGACGAGAAGGAGGCAGGGGCCAGGTCAAGTAGGATCACACAGGATGTGGATTTAAGGACCTAACATTTACTTTGGTGAGATGGGAAGCCACTGAGCAGCACTGAGCAGGAGAATGTTGTTATCTGACATGCTTTAAAGAATCATTCTGCCGGCCATGTCAAAAACCACCCATTAGACCTTATGAAAATGAAAGGTAACAGCCACTCAGTGGCTTGGAGGTGGCCTTGGTACTGAATGTCTACGGCAATAATTGCTGGAGTCTCTGCCCTCAGTCCCCATGGAAACTGAGACAGAGTCATTTGAACCTGCTCCAAAGGGATAAGCTTTAGGTGAGGCTATGTGGAATGAGGAGAAATGTGAACTTAAAGCAAGAACAGGAACTTTTAACTTACACACGCTGCAGACCTCTGCCCTGGCAGAAGACAACCTAGGGCACCTGCGAGAATCCCGAACTCTCACCTTCAACAAGGTGGTCCACAAAGAGATGCTGGCCAGACAAGAGCATCACAGAAATGGTCCAACCATAGGGTGAGCTAGTGATTATTTATTTGCTTCAGGTTGGATCCCGAGGAGAAAGTTGAAGGAGGAACAGGAAAGGGCAGACAGAAACCACAGACCAAGAGGGCTGAGATGATGAAAGGTAAAGTGGGTCCATAGGAAATTAATGGAGAGGAAGTTAACATCGAAGTCCTACTAGGTGCCAGGAACTATACATATGTGATCTTGTTTAACAGACACAACACCCCTGCAAAGAAAAGAGGATCAAATGTGGTCAACAAGCTGCCCAGGGTCATGCAATTGATAACTAGCAGAGCAAACATTTAAACCCAGGCTTTCCTTTTACTCCAAAACTTAAGTTTTTTATGTAACATCTAGCTGTATTGGTGGTGTTGGCACAGTGACAGTGGGAAGACTGTCCTAAATAAATGTGAAAACAAATCTTGGCCTATTCATTACCCAAGCTTGATAAGCAAACTCTCATCCCTGTAGCAGGGTTGGGCTGCACTAAAGAAAAACCTCAGTGCATGTAACAAAGCATGATTCCAGTTTACAGTGCCCCAACCTGCTAGATTAGAGGGGTGAGCAACAGAGGAGAAAGTCTTCCTGCAAACAGTGCCACCTGGAGCTGAAAAAGCTGGGATGGGAGGGGTGAGTTCCAGTTAACAGAAAAAGTCCCCTCAGATTGAGCTCTTGATTTAATTCAGGAAACATTCATCATTGGTTTTAGCCATTTCTTAATTAATCTCTCTTACTTAATCTCCATCTGGTTTGGAATTCTTCAGAAAAACTAAATCATGCAATATTTTTAAAATACAGTTAGCTACATGAATTCATCTCCATGGGTGTCATCTTCACAGGTGAATATATTTTTATACTTCTATTGAATAAATATTTATTGAGCACCAACTATGTGCCAGGCCCAGGCACTAGGGTAATTTCACAAAAATTCCTAAATACTGTTGATATCCTTTCTGAACCACCCAGTCCTCCTGACACATGACTGATCTCTTAATAAAAATACTGGAAGAAAGCCTCCCTTGTTAAATTATACAATAAACCTACTGCCTTTGGAATTTGGAAATTCATACTATATTAAAAGATGTGATATACATCATTGCCCTCTGTTTTCCAGTAGTCTTGCATCTTGTTCTCATTCTCTGAAGTCTGGTTATTATTAAGTAGAAAACATTCTCAGCACACTACAGCATATTAATTTCCATTGGCCAAATGTCAACTGGAATGAGTATTTTTTATGTGTGGTTGGCATATATGTCTGTATAGGTTGCTAAAGTTTCCTGATATGTTTGGACAAGCCTGGGTGTTGGGAGATGAGAAACTCATCACAGACCAGTGTTGCTGATCAGGCTCGTCACCTCTGGCTCCCCCATCTTCTCCACACTTAAGATTTGGAGGTCGTCCAAGGGAACATTCTCTGTGGCCAGTACCCAGTTGAGTCTCAAATCATGCTGCTGAAATTTTACAGGGCAGAAGAGAGCATAGATTTATCCTGCAGGCCATCACTGGACTGTTAGACCAGAGTATACCCTGGCATCAGGGACACTGATCCCACCTGCCTGAGATTTTAAATCAGGTTGAGGTGGCCAAACTGCCAAACTAGGCAGCACCACATCAGTCAGAGACCTCCCTGGGGCAAAGAGATACAGAGAACTTTGCAATGCAGAACACCACAGAGTTGGGAGTGAACTATTATAATATATTAAAAGATGAAATCATAGCATTGAATTTTACAGCTTGAAAAGAGCTACACAAACCTTTCATTTTACAGATGAGGAAATAGCCATGTAGAGAAAGTAGATGCTTTGTCTAAAGACATTCTGCTGTTAAATTACAGAGCTAAGCCTGGACTCCAAGCCCTTAAAATCTCTCGCTGTACACTCAGAGCCACCCGTCAGCAAATACTTGGAGTTGTATTTTCTAGTGTTGTACTCTCAATGGATTATCAAAGAAACCCACTAATGTGTTAGTTGATGATGCATTTAGGGTTCTCCATAAGAGCTTCTCTCTTTCTTTTTAAAAGATAAGTGTAAATTTGTAGAAAAGTTGTGCAAAGAGTATAAAGAACTGTTTTCACACCATTTGTGAGTAAAGTTGCTGACATGACATCCTACACCTTCAAATACTTTAAGTTTTTATGTCATATATTATCTTCTTTGGTCTCCTAGATTATCAAATACAATCATCAAAATTAGGAAATTAACACTGATAATATTATCACCCTCTAATCCTCCAGTCCCATTCAAATGTACTCAGTTTTCCAAAAACAACCTTTATATTTTAGCAGAAGAATCCAGCCTTGAATCATGAAATACATTTAGTTGTCATAGTGTCATTCAATGTGGAATGATTTCTGGATCTTTTTCTGACTTTCACGACTTGATACTTTTGAAGGTTACAGTTTTTATAGAATGTATTTTACTTTGTCTTTGTCTGGTGTTTCCTCATGACTAGAGTCAAATTTTTAGACTTTCGGCAAGAGTCTTATATAAATGATGCTGTGTGCATCACATGGTTTTGATTTTTCTCATTTCTGATGATGTTAACATTGATTACTTAATTAAGGTTGTTTCTGACAGGCTTCTTCATGAGCAGTTACCTTTATTCCCCTTCATAATTAACACTTTGTGAGGAGGTACTTAAGTCTATATAACTGTACCTTTCCTCATCAAACTTTCAATTTATTTACTCAGCTATTTATATCAGGATAAGTACATGAATCACTATTTTATTCAAAGAATTATAGTATGTTATTATTGTTCTTTATTTTGATGCTCAAATTATCCCAGAATTCCCCAAGTACAGGGCAATGTCTAGTGAAGTAGGATGGTCCATTGACGGGGCCTTTATATTGATGACTATGCTTATGAGCCTTTGCTCTTGAAATTGAAACTTAACCTAGTGTGGTAGGGCGCCTAAGAGTTACCTATTGGGAACCTCCTTGCTGCTCAAATGTGGCCTCTCTCTAAGGAAAACTCAGCATATAAGCACAATAACTTCCCCTCAGCATGGGACATGACTCCCAGGGATGAGCCTCCCTGGCACTGAGGGATTGGTACCAAGTACCAACAAGCAATGCAACTGGTAAAAAAAAAAAAAAAAAGGCCTTGACCAAAAGGGGGAAAAGGTAAAGACAAATGAGTTTTATGGCTAAGTGATTTCAAAGTGAGTGGGGAGGTCAATCCAGAGATAACGCTTATGCACATCTCAGCAGGATCTCATTAACAGCTCCTGAGGGCTCTAGAGACATCCAGACACTATAATTGGGACAGATAGCTCAGGAGTTTGGTCTCTTGCCAATGGGCCCTACTTTGGAATTTATGCTCCCCAATGTGACAGAGTTGGACCCAGTTGTGATTTCCCTACACATGGCTCTTCTTTCCTTCTATTTGAACTTATAATTAGTACTAAACCTGGTAGGTATATGTCCAAGAGACTTCAATCTTTGGGCTTTCCATGTGCCAGCTGGGCCGTGAATCTCAATGGAATTGCAATACCTACTCTCCAGTTCTTTGGACACACCCAGGACAACTAATAAGGAGGAGATGATGGATAACCACCAGACAAAGGAATCAAGAGTGTCTACAACTGCAAGCAAGAGAGTCCCATCCATCATTCATATGGGATCAAAGCCCCTCCTCAATTAAAGATGGGGAGGGCATCATCATCATCCCAGAATCCTTAGGATTGGAGAATGAACTATGGACTAAAGGAGACTTACTGTGTTCTACTACACACCTATAGTGATGTTAGCAATGGAAGAGATATCATTGATGTGGAGGCATAGACCAATGGAGGTTTGAGGGTAGGGAAAGGGAAAAACAGGTGTAATACAGGGACACTTTTGAGACTTGGGAATTGTCCTGAATGACATTACAATGACAGATACCAGCCATTATATATCTTCCATAACGTACAGAATTGAGTGGGAGAATGTGTAAACTATAATCCATGCTTAGTGGCAATGCTCCAAAATGTGAATGTACCATACTGATGAAAGATGTTGCTAATATGGGAAAATGAGGAAAGTGTGGGGAGCAGCACATATGGCAATCTTCTATATATTCTGTTACATTTTTGTAATCTAAGTATCTTTTAACAAATGAAAAAGACTGTAATTCATATTTTCAATAAAATTCTTCAATTGACTTAAAAAAAAATTATCCCAGAATTGGCCAGTGAGAGCCCTTTCAAGCTGAATTCTACATCCTTTTAATATGTCGCCATCATTCTTTGAGCATTTCATTTGCTTTCCAGAACAAGATGTTGCAGGTTAATTTTGTAATTTTCCTGTCCCAGCTATAAGATCAACCAAAGTTCTGAGGATTTGGTGGGCTCATTACTATTTGATTGTTATTGCTCTCAGGAACCTTCACTGTATATGTTGGGACTGTATACACACACAGACCCCTACATTTATTTATGTATATCTCTCTACATATTGGAAATCAGGAGCTCATGCTGACACCTCCAATTCTAATACAATACTTTTGAGTTCATACTTGTTTTCTCATTTCCATATATGGAATTTCCTTTGCCAGGAGTGAAAAATCTTTCTCACATTATTCTTATTATATTTACATATTTTCTCAATCTCAACAGCTGCCACTGCTGTCCCCTTGCATGGACAATCACTTCCCATGCTTGAGCTCTGATTTTCCATACCAGGACCCTCTTCTGCAGGGCAGCCTTCTCTCTCTACCTAGGCTTCAATACCTTGTAATGGTTAGTTTCATATGTCAGCTTGACTAGGTTATGGTTCCCAGTTGTTTGATCAAGCACTGGCCTTCTTATTAATGTGAGGGGTTCACATCCATTATCAACCAAGAAGACTAACCTTAACAATGTGGGGAGCTGTGATGGTTAGGTTCATATGTTAACTTGGCCAGGTAATGGTGCCCACTTGTTTGATCAAGCAAGCGCTGGCCTGATTATTACTTTGAGGACATTTCATGTACTTAAATCATCAGTAAATTGATTGCATTTATGGCTGATTATATTTACAATCAACTAAGGAGATTGGCTTCAACAATGAGAGATGTCTCAGCCAATCAGTTGAAAGCCTTAGGAGAGTGATGATTTCAGCAGTCAGAAGAGAGAATTCCATCTCTAATTCAGCCAGTCAGCTTCTTTCAGGAAATTCATTGAAAACCTTTATCAGAGTTCCCACCTGCCCTATGGAATTTGCATTTGTGTATTCCCACAGTCACATGAGACAATTTTCTAAAATCTTATAATATCTACAGATTTCTCCTGTTGGTTTTATTTCCATAGATAACCCTGACTAATACAGATTTATTACTGGAGTGGTAGTTGAGAAACAGAATCTTAAAGATAAGATTTCTGAATTGGTTCTAGGGTTTGGGGCATTAGATTCAAAGGAACTAATGAGCCTATTTCCAGTAATCAAGAAGGCACTGATAATCCATAGTGTGAGTTGGCAATAGAAATACACAAAATATCATCACTGAATGTGTCCACTCAAATGCTTATAAGAGGGCAGGCTCTGGGTGAGAGTGATTTTTGACATGTCAGATTCTTGTGGAGTTAAAATATGTAAAGATGTTGGCTGATTGTTCCTAAATACACTGGATGCAGTATAAAGGAAAGGGATGTGTTGGAAGGCTTCAACTATGTCACTGAAGTGCCACATGAAGGGCATGAAAATTTCTATGTGTGCCCTGAAAGAAAATATTTGTGCAGTCACAGACTTGAGATTTCTGAAAACCAGACAAAGAGTCTCATTGTGTGAGTGGCTGAATTATGACATAATTTCCCAACCTTGTAAGATGTATGTTGTTAAAGTGAGGGCATTGATTGGAAAGGAATGGGATGCTAAAATTGGAATGGAGACATATGAGTTGATAATGATGGCAGTGGGGATATTGAAATCCTAGATTCTGCAGGTCTTTGTACTGATCTGCCCTGAGGAATGAGCTACCTAAACTTTAGTCTGGCCTGAGGAATCTGCCATCTTACCTCCACCTGAAAAGATTAATCCTACTGTGCCTGACAAACCTGTAACCATCTCCCCTGAGGAAATATGCCTCACTCCTCTGTCTGAAGAGATTGATCCTGTTTCCCCAGATGAATCTGCAATAGAATGCCCTCAGGTAATTGGCTTGCAAGACACTTCTAATTCTTCTCATGATACCCTAACCACCCTTCATTTAATTCCAGATTTATCATGAGACTGAAGTCCCAATAGGGCCCCCAAAATGAGGTATAAAGTGTAAACCATGAGGAGGTACACTATACTCCAAAAGAATTGTATGAGTTTTTCAATTTTTGTAGACAGAAATCAGGGGAATATGTGTGGAATGGATATTAAGGTGGTGGATAATGGTGGAAAGAATATTAAGTTGGATCAGGCTGAATTTATTGATAAAAGGAGGCATTCTACATTCAGAGATGTAGCTTGAGGGATTAGAAAGGGCTCTAACAGTTTTTTTGGGTGGCTGGCTGAAAAATGTGACCAATGTTACCTGAGAGTGAAATGCCAGAACTGCCATGATATAATGTAGATGAGGAGATCCAAAGACGTAAAGAGATTGGAATGTTAGAGTGGATTTATCATGTAAGAGAAAACACCTTTCAGCAGGACTGTAAGAAATAAATTTGTGAACTTAGCTCCATCTTCCCTGAAGAGCTCTGTGGTTGCACTTCTCTATAAATCAGATATTATTGTGGAACCTCCTGTCACTGATAGGATTCCAAGTTGGCAGAAGCCCAGTGGCAGCATTTAATCGACAAAAACAAGGGAGGTGTGGCCTCCACAATGGACAGCAGACTCAAAGCAGCAATCAAAATAGTCTGATTTGCAGAGATATATGGCATTGGCTAGTATATCATGGGGTACCTAGAAGTAAAATAGATGGGCAGTCTACTAAATTCCGACTTGATCTGTATAAGCAGAAGAGTTCTAGGTCAAGTGAACAAAATCCTAACTTGAATTACAAAAGCAGAGAGTCATGGCCTCTTAATCAATTCCCAGACTTGAGACAGTTCACAGACCCAAAGTACCTTGAATGAGGGGAAGTCTGTGTCCACTTGGGGAAGGATCCTGTTACACTGCCAAAAATTTATACTGTTAATCTTCTTCCCAGCCTTCCCCAAAGAAATCTATGGCCTTTTACCATGATAGCTATGCATTGGGGAAAGGAAATGATCAGACATTTCAGGGATTATTAGATACTGACTCAGAAGTAACATTAATTTCAGGAAATCCAAAACATTTCTGTGGCCCAGCCAGTCATAGTTGGAGCTTATGGAGGTCAAGTGATGGATGGAGCTTTAGGACAGGTCCACCTCACAGTGGTAGTGCACCCCTGCACCCATTTGGTGGTTATTTTCCCAGTCCTGGAACAGTATTTGAAAGAGACCTATTCAGCAACTGGCAGAATCCCTACATTGGTTCCCTGACTAGCGGAGTGAAGGCTATCATGGTAGGAAAGGCAAGTGGAAGCCACTAGATCTACCCCTACCTAACAAAAGAATAAATCAAAAGTGATACCAGATTCCTAGAGGGTTGTAGAGATCAGTGCCACCATCAAGGACTTAGAGGTTGCAAGGATGATAATTCCCACCGCATGCCCATCAAGTCTCCTATTTGGCTGTACAGAAAACAGATAGAAGATGACAGTGGATTATCATAAACTTAACCAGATGGTGACTTCAATAACAGCTGCTGATCCAGATGTGGTATCATTGCTTGAGTGAATCAACATATTCCCTGGTACCTGGTATGAAACTATTAATCAGGAAATTGTGTTTTTCTCCATTGCTGTTAGTAAAGACCACAAGAAACAGTTTGCTTTCAGCTGTCAAGGCCAACAATATACCTTCACTGTCCTACTTCAGGGATATATCAACTTTCCAGCTCTTATGTTGTAATCTTGCCCACAGGGAACTTGATCATTTCTCCCTACCACAAGATATCACACTGTTCCATTATATTGATGTTATCATGCTGATTGGACCTAGTGAGCAAGAAGTAGCAAATACTCTAGACTTACTGGTAAGGTGTTTGCTTGTCAGAGAATGGGAGATAAATCCAACAAAAATTTCGAGGGGTCCAGTGGTATAGAGCATATCAAGATATCCCTTTCGGGAAGCGGACTTGGCCCAGTGGTTAGGGCATCCGTCTACCACATGGGAGGTCTGTGGTTCAAACCCCGGGCCTCCTTGACCCATGTGCAGTGCTGATGCGCACAAGGAGTGCCGTGCCATGCTGGGGTGTCCCCCGCGTAGGGGAGCCCCATGAGCAAGGAGTGCACGAAGGAAAGTTCAGCCTGCCCAGGAATGGTGCTGCACACATGGAGAGCTGACACAACAAGATGATGCAACAAAAATAAACACGGATTCCCGTGTTGCTGACAACAAGAGAAATGGACAGAAAAGAACTCGCAGCAAATAAACACAAAGAACAGACAACTGGGGTGGGGGGTGGGGCGGGAAGGGGAGAGAAATAAATAAATAAATCTTTTTAAAAAATAAATAAATAAAAATAAAAAGAAGATATCCCTTTCAGGTGAAGATTAAGCTATCACATCTGGCCCCTCTTACATCAGAAATGAGGCACAATGCCTAGTTAGCCTCTCTGGATTGTGGAAACAACATATTTCTTATTTGGGTGTGTACTCTGGCACATTTACTGAGTGACCCGAAAAGATGCTAGCTTGGAGGGGGGACCAGAACAATAAGGAGCTCTGCAACAGGTCCAGGATGCTGTGCAAACAGCCTTGACACTTGGGCCATTTGTTCCAGTAGATACAATGGTGCTGGAAAAATCAGTGGTAAATAGAGATACTGTCTGGAACTTTCAGCAGGCCCCTATAATAGAAACAGAATGCAGACCTTTAGGATTTTGGAGCAACAGATAACTACTCTCCTCTACAGATAACTACTCTCCTTTTGAGAAACAGTTTTTGGTCTGCCACTGGGCCTCAGTACAGACTGAATGTTTAACCATGAGCCACCAAGTTACCATGAGACCTGAGTTGCCTATCATGACTTAGGTGTTGTCTGACAGACCATAAATTTTGATGTGCACAGCAGCACTCTGTCATAAAATGGAAGTGGTATATACAAGACAGGACTCAAGCAGGTCCTGAAGGCATGAGTACATTACAAGAAGTGGCCTAAATGCCCATAGTCCCCACTTTTGCCACACTACCTTTTCTTTCTGACAACTATGGTCCCTTGGAGAGTTCCATGCAATCAGTTGACTGAGAAGGAGAAAACTCAGTCCTGTCCACCTGAAAGTGGACAGCTGCAGCACTGCAGCCCCTTTCTGGGACATCCCTGAAGGACAACGGTGAGGAGAAATCCTCCCAGTGGGCAGGACTTCAAGCAGTGCACCTAGTTGTTTATTTTTCTTGGAAGGAGAAATGGCTGGAAGAGCATATGTACACTGATTCATGGGTTGTTGCCAATTGTTTGGCTGGATGGTCAGGTAATTAGAAGGAACATGATTGGAAAATTGGTGACAAAGAGGTCTAGGGAAGGGATATGTAGATAGACCTTTCAGAGAGGTCAAGAAACATGAAGATATTTTTGTCCCACATGAATACCCATCAGAGGGTGACTTCGACAGAGGAAGATTTTAAATAATCAAGTGGATAAGATGAACCATTCTGTGGATACCAGTCAGCCTCTTTCCCAGCCACTCTTGTCATTGCACAATGGATTCATGAACAAAGTGGCCATGTTCAAGCCCACTCTATGGTGCTGTTTCTCCCACAGTCATAATTCAAGGGTCTAGGAATAAAGGGGTGGAAATGGAAATGGCATCACTTACTATTACCACTAGTAATCCACTAGAAAATATTTTTCTTCCTGTCCCTGCAAAATTAAGCTCTACACGTCTCTATAGGTCTTAGTTCCAAAAGGAGGAGCACTTCCACTGAGTGATACAACAATGAATTCATTGAACTGGAAGATAAGACTGCCAACTGGCCACTTTGGGTTCCTCTTGCCTCTGAATCGACAGGCAAAGAAGGGAACAACTGTACTGGCTGGGGTTATTGATCCTGACTCTCAAGGGGGAAATAAGACTGTAACTACATAACGGAGGTAAATATGAGTTTGCCTGGAATGCAGGCGATCCCCGAGAGTGTCTCTTAGTACTACTATGCCCTGTGATTAAAGCCAATGGAAAACTACAACAACCCAATCCAGGACAGACTACCAATGACCCAGAATCTTCAGGAATGAAGGTTTGGATCATCCAACCGGCAAAGAACCATGGCCGGCTGAGGTGCTTGAGGAGAGTAAAGGGAACATGGAAAGGTAGTGGAAGAAGATGGTGATAAATATGTACTATGACTATGTAACCAGTTACAAATATGAGGACTACAATGGTTATGAACATTTCTTCCTTTTTAGGCATCATCCCTGGCTTGGCCTGCGTCTGAATTGTCTAGCAGCATGTACTCACCGAGTCCATTGAAGGAGAAGTTGGCACCATAGAAAGTAATGAAGTGTGGGTTCCCAAAGGCGGAGGCCAGGAGCTGTGGCTGGTAGCTGCAGCTGTCACTGGAGGGCTGCCAGCAAATGTAGTGGGAACACTTGGGTGACCAGAGGCAGCAGTGGTAGAAGCCGAGGACACTGTAAATCCAGGGAGAGTCCAGGCAAGTGGGGAAGTACTAGAAATAGAGGTGTGCCCCAGTCATACTTGCCATTCCAGATGCTGTGGCTTATCACTGTGGCTCTCATGAACTGGGTGCACACCACTGTGTAGCAGCACTGCTAGCCCAAGACATAGTAGCAGGGGCTAGCCTGCTTGGAGCATAGGCAATGTATGGCCCTGTTATTTTTCGTTTAGAAATTAAGTATGGGTTAAGGTGATGTGTATGGCTGCCAAGTTGACAAGGCATGGACTGTCGTGGTTAGGTTTATGCCTCAGCTTGTCCAGGTAATGGTGCCCAGTTGTTTGGTCTAATAAGCACTGCTTGATTATTACTGTGAGGACACTTCAAGGACTTAAATCTTCAGTAAGTTGATTGCATCTATGGCTGATTACATATAAAATCAGCTGAGGAGACTGGCTTCAACAATGAGTGATGCCTTAGCCAATCATTGGAAGCTTTAAAAGGAGAAGCGATAAGCTAAGCAATCATAAGAATTTCCTGCTTTACTTCAGCCAGCCAGCTTTTACTGTGGAATTCATTGAAAACTTTCATCAGAATTCCCACCTTGCAGCCTGCTCTATGGAATTTGGATTGTGCATCCCACAGTAGCAAGACAATTTTATAAAATCTGATAATATTTACAGAAATCTCCTGGTGGTTCTTTTCCCCTAGAGAACCTGACTAATACAGGAACCTTCTCATCAATCAGTTGAGGTCTCAAAGGCCAGAACTGAGGATTTCAGAGGTCAGAAGGGAAATTTAGACTCAACCTCAGCATTGGTTATTCTGAAATTTCCAACCCACCATCTTCCCCAGGGGAATTTGGATTAAAGACTTATGCATTATCTTTACTGGAGTTTCCAAACTATAACTTGCCCTACAGAGTTCACTTTTGCCAGACCTCAATGGTCATGTGAAACTATATTTACATATAGATATATCCTGCTGGTTCTGTTTCTCTGGAGAACACTGACTAATAATACACACCTATCCTAAGTCATGTCCCACCTGTGTGGACACTTTCCTCTTCCTAGTTGGGGAGAACCCCACCAAGGCTCCCCTTAACCCCCCAAAGTACCTACTGTACTTGTTCCCTCCTAAAGACTTTGTTCAGATTGTTTAGGATGAGGAAAAAACGGGAAAGAAAAAAAGAAAAGATGAAAACCTCTTCTCTCGTTTGTCTACATGGCCAATACCCATACCCTTCAAACCTCACATTACTCCCATGACCTTTGTGGTAATCCATCACCTTTTTAATATAAAAACTGACATGAATTACATCACGTTATGATTATTGGTGTCCACATCTGCTTTTCTCACTAACCATGAGCTACTTGAGGCCAAGGTTATGATCTATTTATATATATATATTTTTTAAACACTATATAGCATGGTTTTTAAAAATTTTTTTTAAATTTCTTCCCCCTCTCTCCTCCCCGCCCCTCCCCTCCATTGTCTGCTCTCTGTGTCCATTTGTTGTGTTCTTCTGTGTAGACTTGTATTCTCATCAGGCGGCACTAGGGATCTGTGTCTCTTTTTGTTGCATCATCTTGCTGCATCAGCTCTCCATGTGTGCAGTGCCACTACTAGGAGGGCTCCGGTTTTGTGCAGGGCAGCTCTCCTTGCACAAGGGCCACTCCTTGCACAGGGGGCACCCTTACACAGGGGCATCCCTGCATGGGCCAGCACCCCTTGCTTGCAGCAGCACTGCACTTGGGCCAGCTCACCACATGAACCAGGAGGCCCTGGGTATCGAACCCTTCAACCTTCTATATGGTAGGTGGATGCTCTATCTGTTGAGCCACATCCACTTCCCGATTTCATTTTTTTTTTTAAGATTTTATTTTTTATTTATTTATTCCCCCCCCACACACACTCCAGTTGTCTGTTCTCTGTGTCTATCTGCTGTGTGTTCTTCTTTGTCCGCTTCTGTTGTTGTCAGCCGTACAGGAATCTGTGTTTCTTTTTGTTGCGTCATCTTGTTGTGTCAGCTCTCCGTGTGAGCGGCACCATTCCTGGGCAGGCTTAATTTTCTTTTGCACTGGGCAGCTCTCCTTACAGGGCACACTCCTTGTGCGTGGGGCTCCCCTACGCGGGGACACCCCTGCATGGCACGGCACCCCTTGCGTGCATCAGCATTGCGTGTGGGTCAGCTGCACACAGTTCAAGGAGGTCCGGGGTTTGAACCGTGGACCTCCCATGTGGTAGATGGACACCCTAACCACTGGGCCAAGTCCGCTTCCCCCTATTTCATATTTTATACTTAGGAGCCAGCGTAATGCTTGCCACAGAGTAGGGACCCAATATATATTTGCTGAATAAATAAATGATCACCTAAATTAATGGATGAACACTTAAGTTATAACTACCTCTTCATTCCCTAGCAGTATTTCCCTTTTAATTGGTGTCTCTTAAAGATTAAATGTTTTTTAAAGCCAAATGAATAAGTATCTAATGTGGTATAGTAAATAGCAGCGGTGATATTTTTAGGCAGATGTTGGGGTCCTGCTGGCCCTTTCAAATCATTTAGTTAAAAGCTGTCTCCCTGCCTTCTTGAGGGGCTAGCTATGTAATATTAGTTTATTAATTGTTCACAATGCTTGAGGCACTTACCTATAAGATGCTATTCCAGGCACTTTACATTTATTCTTTTCCACCTGCCCATGAGTTACCTGATCTTCCAGGCCTAGGTCAGCCCTCATGTCATACTTTTTTTTTTTCAATGATTCTAGTCCATATGGACTCCCATTCTCAGAATTTCTATTGCTTTTATAGTCAGTACCACAAAGCCAGTCCAACAACTTTATTTATCTTTCAAGGTAGGCTCTGAATTCTTTGCAAGGGTGACCATGCCTTTTACTTTTTTCTTATCTCCTGTGGTGTCTAAAAAATTAGGTGATTAATAAGGACTTGGTTGATTGGTTCATTATTAATGTCTGCTAAGTGGCAATAGTGGGTTTAGTAGTCAGTGTCCCTCAACCTGTTACTTTAATAAATGCTCATGAAAATACTCTTTTACATAAACTAAAATGGCTATGGAGAACCTCCCATTGTAAGAGTAAATCTATGAATGCTCAAAGGAATTAGATATCTTCCTCAAAGTAACACATGAAAGTCATTCAGAAACAGAAAACTGAAGGAGGGCTTTTCTCTGCACATCAAGAAAATAAAGAATGGTAACAGTTATGAAGCTACTATATATAAAACAGAATGCGAAAATTGCAGAACTCAATTCATTACTAAAAAACAATCCAGAAAACAAAGTCAGATTTATAGAACTCTTATTGAAGATTCACTACATGCCAGGTACCACAAGAAGCATTCAAATAACGAGATGTTTTCTCATTTAATCACAGGTAATCCTTACCTATTCATTATGAAAATGTGTCACTAACCTATTTTAAGATGAGGAAACTGAGGCATAAAGATGACAGGTAGCTTACTCAGTTTGATTAATTCAATTAAGCAGGATTGTCTTCTATAGGCCAAACAGTATGTTAAACTCTGAGAAGATTCCACGATAAGAACTACATTCTGTAGAGAAAAAAATGACAATTTCAAGGGAAATTCAAGGTAAATCTAAACCACAAACCATATGGCCCCCATGGCATAGAGAATGGAGAAGTGCATGGAACAGTTAACTTCACTTGGGAGGCATAAAGAAGGGGCCACAAATGAGGCAGCATTAGAGCTGGGCTTTGAAAACTGAGTACAAGTTCTGTTAAGAACAAAATGTGGAAAGGGTATTTCTGGTGTGGAGAATAGCAAAGGCAAAGAGATAGAAAGAGTAGGGAATCCAGAGTGGATGCAGTATGACCCCAAAAGAAGAATATAGCACAAAAGAAGGCTGGGGAAGCATCCCAGAACCCTGGTGATTCTGCCAGGAGCATGGACTTGATTCTGGAAACAATGGAGAAGTGCTGGATCTTTGGAGAAATCTCAAATCAAGCTATATTTTTGTAATATCATTTGCAGCAATGTGGGAATGTTGTTGAGAGCCACGGCCAGAGAGGCAACAGTAATACAGGAGCATGTAGTGATGACCAAATAAGGAAATAAGGTAATGGCATTGCAGGGTTCTTGTCCCCAGGCTCCTGATCCCTTTAACCTTCCTTACTCTTTCTCTTTTTCAAAGTACCTATCAATTTTATAACTTATGTTCTGTGTAGTTTAATTTTATGATTTTTATTGCTTATTGTCTGTCTTTTCCTACTATAATATAAACTTCATAAGGAAAGAGGTCTTTGTTTGGTTTATTGATTTTCCTAAACACCTAGAACAGTGCCTAAGTCTTAGTAAATATACAATTAATACTGTTGAGTGAATAAAAGAACACAGGCATACATGGCATATTCCCAGCAGCGCTTCAAATTAGGCAAAGATATGGCATAAACTAGAGACAATATCAAAGGCTCTTAGAGATAAAAATATTCTCCATTAAATACTTTCTCCATGTAACAAAGGAGGAATAACTAGAAAAAAGTTTCCCTGATTAGTAATTAGCATAATAAGCCAGTCAAGGGACCATACCTTTAAAGCTACTAAAACCTACGTTGGTGCTGCCTATACATGTAGATTTGGAAAGGGATGGATGACAAGGAGCGATGCTTTTGTTGTGGGGAGTGAGACTTGACAGAAGCCTGTGACAAGATTTGATTATCAATATTTGTTACTTTATGTGTGCCAGGCACCATGAAAAATTTCTTACATATTTTTATCTTAATTAATCGTTGTAATAGCACCTCAGCTCCATAAGGTATTGTTATTTTCAATTAGCAAATGAGGAAACTGAGACTCAGAAAGGTGATTGCCCTATTACATAGTTTGAACAAGTCCTTCTGATACCCATGCCTGTGTGTTTTCTACTCTACCAAGAAAATTAAAACAATAACACGCAGAACAAGACTTTAAACACTTTTTCACAACCCTGTAAGATGGTTGACATTAGTTTACCCATTTTACAGATGAGGAAACGTAACACAGAAGGTTGCAGTAAACTGTTCAAGATCACATGGCTACTAGCAGGTTCTAAAACTGGGCCTCAGACCCAGGCCCAACAGACTCTAAAACCCATGATCATAACCACTACGTCGTATTGTCACACAGGAAACAATAATATTCCCTGATGAAACAGAGCGAAGTTTTGCTAATTTTGGAAAAAGAAAATTAGTACAAGATAGGCTTCCACAGGCAAGTACAAAGAAAGACACATTTAGCAAATTAATGCAGTAGTTTGAAGGGTAGTTTGAGTGGATGCCATGTGGAAGCTACTAGAGAAAACACAGTTCTTGAAGCCAAATGGTATTTTGAGAGCATGAAGCAACTGTAATTATAAAGTTTTTAACCATAAAAACAAATCCATATACATAAACAGCTAGATTGAGAATCGTGCATATTGCTGAAAATATTACATTAAACATGTCTTTTACTAATTAATAAGGTATTGGTCATCATGAAATTACAAGTGCTCAAATGCAGTGATTAGACTGGGATTTGAAGTACAGTGACTGATGTTCATGTTTACATAGTAATATGAATCTTCCCACTCACTTCTCCCAGTGGGATTCCTATGCTGCCAAGACAGACACAGACAATGTTTCATCTGTGACTGTCAAGGATGCCCCAACTCAGAGAATCAAGACAGGAACTGTGTAAGAAGTGGAAGTCTGAAGGGAACTGAAAATCAATCACTGAAACTAAGGCATCATGGCAGAGATCAACGACTACCTACAATGATTGCTGTGGTTTTCCCGTTAGCCATCTTGCTTTCTTGCTTTTATCTGCAGAATGGAATTTATGATGGATAAGCAAAACTTAAAGGACCAGGTGGCAAAGGAAAAGAACTTCAGCGTTCACACAGAACTTCATAAGTATGAATTATCCTACTAGACAATAAATAATTCAAAGGCTTTAAGTAGAGCTTATCCATCTTTGTTACCCGCTGCTCCCATTGGGGGGCTAACAAGTTGCTCAGCAAATATCTGTTGACTAAAGAATGAGTGTCCTCATTGATCAACAGATCTGTGATGATTCTTTTACTTTGAGGTATGGCCCAAGCACATCAAGGGATAAAGACAAAAGAGAATACCTATTTAAATAATAAAGCATCCCTAACTACCTGTATGTAGCCCAAGGGACCTTTTCTGCCATATTAAGAGCTGATTAAAAGAAGCAAATTTCGTTAGTGTGACATGAAGCAAGTTGGGTTTCAGGGTCCCACAGCACGTATATAGCAGATGCTCAATGTATGTTTGCACATGGCAGTGTCAAAAGAATGTGGCACATTTCAACTGATCATTATGGGAACTAAAAGCACAAAGAGGTACACTTGCTCCAGTTGAATAATGAAGAGCAATCTTCTCAGCTAAACAGTGAAGGTCACAATCTTTTCCTGCACAGCTCAGCTGCTTATTTTGAGGAGTGGAAACAACATGTTTTTCTCATTCTTTGTATTCATCTCACCGACATCTTAGCCATTGCCCTTCTGAATACCATGCTCAGATGGAAGTGTCTAGCTTTTTGTGTTGCATAAAAATTTCTTTAAGTTGGTATCAGAAAAAAACTAGAAACAATAATGAAACAAAAAGGAAAGAGCAGAGAAATACTTGACAGAGTAAAATCCAGCAAACCTATTTTGTAACTTGCATTTTGGTTGACATTTGCAAATTGACCTTGAGCAAATTGTAAGTTAAAAATATCTAGCACATACATGATACTTAGTTGGTACTCGATAATGTTTACTGAATTAATTGATCAAACCGGGCTTTAACATAACAGAGTGAGATGTGGAGATTCAACACTACTGTTGAAACATCTGCAACTCGATGCTCACCTGCCTTCTGTTACACCATGCTTTGCTGATTCTCCCTCTCTACCCTTTATACCCATTCTGTATCCCCCAGAGGACTGAGCTTAGCTCATTGTTCCTCTTACTCCACACACTCCACTTGTGCGTGCTAATCCTGCTCCTGGCCTTGACCACAACTTACGGGGTAATGATTCCTTCCTGGACCCTTTGCCTGGGTTTCTTCTTCAGCACATTGCCTACATCACCCTTTCCCTCTTACTTCTCTATGGCTGTCCTTCTCTGGGTCCTCTCAGTTCTCTTTCACTACTTCAGTGTCTCATCTTCTACCTTTTGTCTTTCTCAAATCAATTCTTCCTGGCTGCCACACTTAAACTAAACCATATAGTCACTCACTTCATGACCCGTAGTGCTCCCTCCCATCACTGCCTTATAGGATCAAGTTCCAACTCTTTAGGATGGTGTACTAGTGTCCCCATGATCTGTCCCTCCCTACTTCTCTACCCTTATCTCCCCCACTCTTTAACTTGCTCTTCAATTGCTAGAAATTCAAACTGCTTGTTGTCACCCACACACTCCATGCTGTTTCCTGCCTCCCAGCCCTTGTCTTCACTTCTGCCCTAAGTGAACATACTGTGGCTACTCCCTTTCTGAGGACTCAGTTCCAGCAGCATTTTCACCAAGAAGCCCTTCCTGCGCTCCTCCCTGCTCCATTTTAGACTGGGTCAGGTTCCCATTATCAAGTGTTATCCTGGGTGCTACACATTTCTATCACTGAATTTACCAAACTGCATTAAAATGAACTCTTGACAATTCTGCCTTCTCCAACAGAATCTGCACCAAGGGAAGAATAAGACCATATTTTATTCGGCTTTGAGTATTCAGTCCATGACATGGTGCTTGGCACAGAGAGCAAACTAATAAGAATTGTTGAATAAAATTGAACTGATGGTTGTAGATGTATGAATTAATGAGCATCTCAACAATTTCTGTATAACCACACAGCACACAGTCAATTATTGTATTTCCTAAATTCCCCTAGGAAAGAAGCTTATCCTACTCCATGCTTTTCAGAGGCATGACTACTTCCTTGATCAATCTGAGCCTCATCAGTGGGCCACAAGTCATGAGAAAAGTTCCATTTCACTCAGCTGGGAAGGTCTGTTTTTTGTTTTGTTTTTAATTAATTCATTTATTTTAAAGAAACTTTAGATTACATAAATGTTACATAAAAAGCATGCCCTGCTCCCTACACCTCCCACATTTTCCCACATTAACAATATCCTTCATTAGTGTGGTACATTTGTTACAATTGACAAACACATTTTGGAGCATTGCCACTAAGCATGGAGTATAGTTTACATTGTAGTTTACACTCTCTCCCGCACAATATTGTAGGTTATGTATGTATCTGTCATTGCAATGTCATTCAGGACAATTCCCGAGTCCCAAAAATGTCCCCATATTAAACCTGTTTTTCCCTCTCCTCCCCACAGAACCTCCAGTGGCCACTGCCTCCACATCAATGATAAAATTTCTTCCATCTCTAGAATCACAATAAGTCTACACTAGAATATCAGTAAGTCTACTCTAGTCCATAGTGCATTTCCCAATCTTGAGGATTCTGGGATGGTGATGCCCACCCCACCTCTAATTTAGAGGCGCTTAGATCCCATACGGCAGATGGATGGACTACCTTGCTTGCAGAGGCAGACTCTCTCTGTTCCTCGGGATGGTTGTTGTCCATCATCATCTCTTTGTTAGTTGTCCTGGGTAAGTCCAATGAATTGGAGAGAAGGTGTTGCAAATCTGTTGAGATTCAGAGCCCTCAGCTGCGAAGGTTTTGAGATACATAAAAAAAACACTAGAATCCTAGCCACTTGACCTATAGCATTTAGCATCACAGCATCTATTGTTATGAATGTGTCATCTCATTAAGTATACTTAGAGTAATAGTGTCACAGGCCAGGACACAAGTCTGCCCCAGGTAGGTTTTCAGTAACCTCACTGGTTTCCATTTCTCTGTCTTTACACTTGTGCAGAGATAAATTGCCAATTTTGTTGGTGCAAGCATATTCTCAAACAGCTTGAAACTATTCCAAACAAACAGCCACATAAGAGAGAAAGAGATGAAATATGGCTTGTGGAAAGTAAATTCTTGATTACGTTGAAATTAAAGGGTATATGTTTTGCTGCACTTTTAAGAATTCCAGATAAGAGGCCCAGCAGTGTTTTATTCCTATGTCAAACAAAGAGCTGGCAATTTACTGTGCAAAATAAACAGATGAAGAAAAATGGAAAGGTGGTATCTCTGCTTTTTAACTATCTTCCTCAAGGGTCATCATGAAGAGAAAAGTAATAATTATAGCAAGTGTTCTCTTGCCTCTTGGAAGGCTTTATAGGCCAGTTGTTTACTGCTAACTTTTGGTGAAAGACTAGTTTAGGTATATCAAAAATTTTATGGCCTGTGTGGGAGCCATTACACATGGAAGCTGACCTGACTGTTACTTATAAGGAGGCCAGAGAATGGTATTCAAGAAAAAATGATGTTACTATTGCAAAGACAGAGACCAAAATTGTCCTAGGAGATCATTTTGAGAAATCAAGACCCTTGCTGCCATCTCTATGTACAGGGACAGCATGTGTGGTGACCCTATTGAAAGAAAGAAAAAAGACAAGAAACTCTACCCTGAGAATTGGTGAGTGGGCGTATGTTTATGGGGGTGTGAAATAAGTTACAGTTAGCATCTCTTGCTCACTTTGAGAACAGTAAATGAATATAAAATAAAACTCAAAATGGCTGCTTCTATAGCTAAGGAGTGGCTGGCATTTGGCTATCTGTTGGACTCACCAATGGTGGCAAAAGCTTTAAGATCCATGTTGCTTAATCTCTTCTTCATAACAGTACTCATGTCTGATATTTCACTTTTTTTCCCACTGCCACCAGCCTAATCCAAGACATTATGTCAGACCTGGGATACAGTCTCCGAATTGAGCCTCCCACCTGAAACCTCTCCCTTTTCCTATCTCTTCTTTATACATTTGTCATAGTTGTTTTCTTGAAAACTATTTTGGTAGCACAAACTCCATCTGCTTCCATTCTTATTAGGAACTGTTCCTCCCCTACTCCAAACCTGTGTTTTGGAGTGATGAAAGGATGCTGCTATTTGTAAATATCTCCTCCTAGAAAAAGAGGTAAGCACCTGACCTAAAGAGGACCCATCATGTCACCCCACTTCTCTGGCTACCATCAGGGTTCAAGAGCAAAGTCTTCACTGATAGGGAATCAGTAACATTTGATGACTTCTACCAGGCGGATTTACTATGAAGCTAAAGAAATATAAATTTCAAGGTTCCTCACTAGCACAGACTCCTGGGAATGGGAGTATGCTGGGAGTTGTAGAGTGTCCTGGTGGGGATGGGGGAAAGCCAGCTTGCAATCAAGAATATTTCTATCTAAGCATTTCCGGTAAATTCCTTTAAAAGATCTCAAAAGAAAGAGATGAATCAACAAGGCTCCAGAAATTAGGTGAGACTTTTCTTTTTCATTCTAAGTAAATTTTTAACTTATACATCCAATTTTATATTCATAATAAGCTGCAATTTCCTTTGTTGCTGTCCGAGGGCAAAGATCTATGAATGCCATTCTCTGCAGTCTCCTCTAAGTCCCATTTCTAGCCACATTTCTTACAACCCTCCTGACCACATGGATCTGAGACTCCAGAAACTCTCACCTACTCATCACTACTCCAATGGCCCGTGTTTTCCAGCTTTGCTGCCTTTGCCCATCCTTTCTGCCTTGGAGTGTATTTTGCCTATCTGGATTAGCCAAAGGCTTATCTTTGGACCCTGCTAAAATGCCACTTCCTCCATGATGTCCACTCAAATAAATTTTCTTACTTCACTGGCTTTCCATGCTCCTTGTAGGAATCAAATAATTTGTTTAATGAAATTAAATTGAATTAGGATACTCATCACAATATACCTTGTATTAGTTACCTGCATGTGATTTTCCTTCTTTAGGAACTCATAGAGGTCCAGACTCATTTTGCTTCAGTTTATATCTCTACAGCTCCCAGCACTGCTTTGAACATAGTGAGAGCTCAATAAATAATTGACTCAAACAGATATACTCATTATATGATTGTTGACTGACTAAATAAAGGATGAGGACTTCTATTTTGGCAGATATTTTCTAAGCTCAGAGTCCTACATAATTGCCATAGAGACAACTGCTTCCATTTGGCATTTCTCCCCTTTAGCACAAAGAAGCACACAGTGGGGAAATAGGTGCTACAACCTCGTACTTTCTGGAGCAGGAATTTAAGTCTTGTTCAAATTATTTCCCTTCCCTTTATCCAGCCAATAATTATAGTTCATTATGCTATCTCTATGAGTCCATGCTGGGACTGGCTGTTGGTTTGCAATATCCCCTGGCAATCAATATCTTATGTACTCACAACTTTCACTAAACGCACTTTGCTTGAGGGTATGTGAAAAAAGGCATAGCTGGGGAACCTAAACGGTGGGTAGGTAAAGTAAAGCCACACTTCTTAACTCTCTGTTTAGAGAATAAAAACCATCTCATAAATAGCAGCCCCAACCAGGATTCATTATTGTTCATCTACTGCTACTCAAAGCACAAGAGGAAAAAATAACAAATATTGTAAATTGCACACTGGCCCAGAATACTCAGTTCAGATTCAAAGCATATCCTCTGGGATAATCTGAGGTGATTTGTTAACTATCTTTATAGGTTTGTTTGGAAGGAAAAAACATTCTTCAGGTAATTCTGAGGCACAGATCTATATGGCAGGGCTTTTCCTGTATTGAATAGACCTGTTATAAGGACATTGTCTACATCAGAATATTTCCTTTTGTGGTTGGTAAGTATTCGAGAAGATTTGTTCCTTTCTTGCATTCAGGTTGACAACGTGAGGGAGGTTTTTTTCTTTCCTACAACTTAAGGTATCTCACTTAGAGATGCAGGGAGAGTAATGCAGGCAAGCAGGGGAGTAAGTAGAATCCACAGGCAGGAAGAAAAAAAGGATTCCATTTCGGACTCGACCTCTACCTGGCCCAGGAAGATTGAGTTTGCTATCAGTGTCTGAACAAGCTCCCAGGGGTTAGTGAGCTCTCTCATTTTGGGCTCCCCTTTGTCATGAGGTAAAGAATTTATTAGTGAGGAATTTCAATTTCAGACCTTAAAATTGTCTTACTTGGCCTCAAGCTCTGTCCATGCTATGTATTGTAATACTCTTCCTATAACTGTTGGAACATTTTTCCACCCCATGAGCCTTTCCATCTTTATTTGCAAAGGGATTTTCTCTTAAAACAAAGGCCTTGTTACTTCATTTGGGCTGTTTTACCCAGTGTCCCAAATGATTATCAATTTCATGGCAGTTCTTAATTTAGTTAGTAGAGAATAAGGCTGCATGTAGGTAAAGTCCACGTGCTAGTTGGTCTGACCAAGGTTAAATGCATTACAAATGGCATTCCACGTAAGTGTAGCATACATGGATCATTAAAGGATTACTGGGTCAAGATTCTGTGTCATTTATCATGTGACAATCCTGAGTTAGAAAAGAGTAGGATATGCGTTTGTAACAAATTAACTACAAAAAACTCAGTAGCTTAACAAAATAAAGGTTTATTTTGTACTCATGTCAAAGTCTGATGTGGGTCCAGTGCCTTTTTCTTGGCATCTCTTTTCTAGCAGAGACTCAGGGATCCACACTTCTTTCATAGTGCCTCTCCACCAACTCAAAGTTCTTTCCTTCTAGACTTGTGGATGGGAGAGAAGAGCATGGAGACATCATTCCTGCTTTTATCTGTCTTGGATTAGAAGCGATATATGTCATTTCTACTCATATTCAGAATTAGTCACATGACCCCAACTAAACCACAAAGGCGGCTGGGGAACACAGAGAAGCACATGGGTCTTTAGTAAGTACTAACACCTTTGCTGTACATTCCTTCATCTAGAGCACAATCAATTTCGTAAATTCCTTCCAGCAAAGGGAAAACAGAAAGGTACATTAGTTTGAAAACCTGGTCTTTAGAGTTGGACTCTCTGGGTTTACATGTTTGCTGCACCCCTTACTAACTAAGTGTAGGTGACAAATTTGCTAAATCTCTCTGTCCCTAAGGCTCCTCTATAAAATGGGATAAAAACACAGCTAATCGTAAGCTTCTTCTGAAGATTAAATATTTTTATTACAAGTATTTTTGGAGCATTTTACCACAAGACTTGGGCCATTCCATTTGCAAAAGGTAAAATACCAATGTTAAAAAACAAGAAAAGGGGGAAAAGATGAAATGTACTGAAAAAAAATTTTTATCTCCGTCCTGACTAATTATGTGTCATGGTGTTTAGTAAAATTTGTGCTAGAGAATGTGGGAAGCTGGTTTCTTGGTGGCCCAAATGAGGAAATAAAAGTTGTAACGATGTCATTATTGTCAATCTCCTGATCTATGTGAGGGAATCTTTACTCCTATGAAGCAGGGACCAAGTTGTTTCTTACACGGGTAAGAGAGCCTCCATATTTCTGGCAAAATCTCACCAAAAAAGTGGTGACAGAGTGCAGATAATATTTGATCCTTAGTATCAGCCTAAATGGAGGAAAAAAATGGAACTTTATTAAAAATGTCTTGGAGATCTATCCATTTCTTAAAGTTTTACTCTTTCAAAAACTATTTTTGTACAAAAACAAAACAAAACAAAACAAAAAAACCCTAGTCACTAATTAGAAAAGGGCAAGAATAAAGGAGACTTTCATGATCTTCTTCACTCACCTGTGATCAAAGATTTACTAAAAGTAGTTTCCAATTTGCAATATATTCCCCCAAAATGTGCCTGTAATTATTATGTCACTTGGTAGTTTGCAGCTGATATAGGAAGCCATGAGAGACGAGCCCTAACCAGGAGAGAGGGGGCTGGAAGCCTGGAGGGAAAGGAGAGGCCAGGCAGATATCAGCCGCCATCTTGCTTCCACATGTGGCAACCTTGAAATGGACTCTTTAGAGCTTTGTAACTGTAAGCTAATACCCTTTATAAAAGCCAACAGATTTCTGGCACTTTACGTCAGCACCCCTTTGGCAGACTAATACAAATATCTGTTAGGTGTTCAAAACCCAGACAGACATGAAGAAAATTAAAAGAATAAGAATTTAATCAGGACATTTTGAAAAAAAGAGCAAACTGTGGGCAAATAATCTTATCCTAGGTGGAGATGTTACAGACTGGCACTAATTCAAATCAGCAGATGCAATTCCATAATAGCATACCTTGAACCCAGGAGGTAAGATGGAGTTGCAAAGCAAACTCCATCTGAGGAACTTCTCTTGGAGCCCCTGTTTTCACAGTAACTATTAATTGGAGCTCCCTGTGTCCCTATTTGAAGTGAGAAGAACCAGCCTGAACACCTAAGCCCCAGTTTCTATACCTGAGGTGATAAAACCATTCCCTTAGTATCCTTCCAAATCCAGGATGGTTTAGAATTCATTACAAAGATGCTCCAGTATTAATACTTTTGTGTCAAGTTCAAGAACAGGTTTTTAATATTTGGGACAACCTGTGTATATTCAGTATTAATGATTTCGAATTTGGCATGTTAGAGACTTTCACAGATTAGCCTTGTGGCTCAAGTTCAAAATATGTAATGACCTATAATTTCAAGTTGAAGTTTTAAAATTTTTGACTAAGTTTGTAAACAGAACTAGAATGTTTAAGACAACTATATTTACTATATTTATGCTTAATAATTTATTAGACTTAAATTATTATTTAAATTCTCAAGACCGTTTTGCTTAATAGAGGCATAAACTTGTCTGGTCAAGTACCTAAAGTGCTCAAAAAGAAAACTGAATGTATTACTTTTATAGCTACAATTTAAAATGCCCAAGGTCATAAATGAGACTGATCGTTTAAAGAGAAATTGAGCAATTGAGTTGATCAAACCTTAATCAATGCCCCTCCCCCAAGTTATGGTTCTTAATTATTTAAAGAAGTTAAATTTTAACAATAATAATATACACTGAACTTAGGAAAAACTAGACTTTTTTACCTTAAAATCTAATATTAATTTAAATTTTAGGTAACTGTAATTGCATAATATGCTGGTGTTTTCAGTGATAAAATATCATAAGTAACGAGGGCAGTTACTAACATGCCAGCCTCTACTGATCAGATAAATAGATACTATGGAATAAATCTCACTGATCTATCTTTTTCTGATTACATTATTTAGAGAAAGTCAGAATTTACTGAATAGTAAGCCATAGTTATGAGAATCTCAAGATATTTCTAGCCCTAGACTCCATTTGGTATGAATCATATGATGTAAGTGTGGTCACAGAAAAGATCACACTGGAAAAGAAAGAGAAGTGGTCAAAATCATTAGACAACAGGCAATATATTTAAAGCACCCATAATCTTCAAGTCATCTTCTATACAGATTGCAGTTATGTGAGGTGCCCATATGTCATCACATCATTCAAGTTGTTCAATCAATAAGCAGTCCTTCTGGGACAAAAAAAAATGAAATTAATGAGCAAAGGACAACATGAGAGAGACTGAGTGGGAGCAATTCCACATGAGTTAGGTAAAAGTTTAGCATTATTTTTTAATAAGTAGGAAAGTCAATCTCCTTCCAAACAATTTTATTTTTTTTAAAGACAGCTTTAAAACAAGGTATAGTTTTCTCAGAGTACTGCTAATGGAGAAAAGTAATCTTGTCAACCGAGATGTGTCTGTAAAACACTGGTGACAGACTAAATCTCTGATAGACAAGGTCTTGACATTCAGGAAGACTAAGTTCAAAATCCTTTTAAACCGTTTGCATGTGACTTTCTGGTTTTAAAACAGAAAACCTTTGAGAATTTCAAGGGATGAATAACTGACATGTTTTTCCTGTGGAAAATGAAATTCCATAAAATGGTTTAAAAGCACAACTTTGGAGTCAGAAAGATGAATGAACTTGGATAAGTCACTTATCCTCTCTAAATTCAGTTTTTAATAAAGTCGTAAGTAGAGAAGGTATAACTATGGCTTAGGGATGTAAAATATCATAAAGAGCTTAGCACCATGATCAACACATTAGAACCACTCCGGAAGTTACTATGCTGCCTTCACTGCATTGTTAGGAAAAGGAAATTCCTGTAAAACAACATGAGTCCATCATTAACATGATTGTATTTTTTCCCTCTGTCTTCAGCCTCCAGCCAAGAAACCTACATTACTGTTTTACATTAAGTCCAAGTTTTTCATACTGCTTAATGCAAGTTGTCTCTTTAAGACTCAAGAATGATATACTGTCATCTGTTAAAAATTTAAAGAAAGGACATGAGCACGGAAGGCTTTTATTAAAATGTCTCTAGATATGAGATAACATTCTTCTCCTTGAATGGTCATAAATTGAGAAATATGGAGATCCCTGCTTGCACAGCAGGGGATGTCTAGTTACTGAAAACTAAAATTCGACTTTTAAAAACTTCATCTGTACATGAAGAAACTACAAAATTATTAAAATTTGCGACTGAGACAGTTAGACATGAATTTATTGTTCTAACTGGCCTCCCACTACTTCACTGTTATTTAAATTAATTCTTATTCTTTGATGTCAACCTGTTCAAAACATCCACAATGACCGTGCTTATGCCTTGGGTATCATTGGGCAAGTCCGGGAGGCTGGGGGTGACTGTAGGGCTCCGTGTCTACTACAAGCTCTGAGGCCATCCTGGAAAGGTAAGTCTTCTGGGGAAACACCACATGAGTCATATCTACCTACCTAAGTTTCCATGAAGACTCTGTCTTAGAGGGGAAATTGCTCTCATAAATAAATGTTTTTAAAAACTAGGCCTTTTAGGTAGTAGCAAATGACATTTTTCAAATCAATATGTTTCCTATGGTTTCAGTTTACTAAATTTATAAGTAACTGGGGTTTCTTTTCTATTTTTAATTAATTAGGGAACATTTTAAATAATGAAATTAGGATTTCATTTTTAATCAAGGTAAGGGAGCGGTAAGACTATCTGTGAGAAAGGAATTTCATACAGATATTGACCAGCTGTTCCTTTATCTCCACTGGGAGATAAAAAATTTAAATTAGGAAAAGAAACCCTCAGATATATAGGAGGACATTTAGATGATGAGGATGACTGAAGAAGGTTATGGAGCCTTTAAGCCTGGAGGTCTTTCAAAGGACAATCCATACCTACCTGGGGTGACGAGGTCCAGACATATCACAAAGCCCCAATTAATCTAAATATTCTATTTTTGACAGGTGTTCTCTTGTGGGTTCTATGACAGGAAACTGAAATTTACATTTAAAGAGTACATCTTTGATTGTTAAGCAAAAAAATATTTGCCCAAATTAGTCTGACCCAGGATGTGAACTTTAATCTCAAAATGGTTGAATCCTGAAAACTCTGTCATTGCCTTTTAAAAAACCCCAAACTGGAGAAAGCTTCTTCAGTCATATAATTAATGTGGAAGCATCTTTCACAGATGTGACGGCATAACTTTCCATGAAGCTGATAGAGAAAACTTTATCATGCCCAGCAAATGAAAGGGTTTCTCTTTATTCTCCTATTTATCCAGTTCAAAAAAAATTTTTTTTAACTAAGTCAAACACTAAGAACTCAAAAATTGAAGCACTTAGGAATTATGTAAAGCTCCCAAATAACAGCTTGAAAATAAATCCTGTTAACTGCTCCATTTATCTATTTTTGTTTAAAAATTTTTTTATTTGTCCCTTTTCCTTTTATTAAACTCTGTAATTATTTATTATATCACCAAATAACATGTATGGTTGTTAGCAATCACCTGTAGCATTTCTTAAAGCAGTTAGAAAGCAAAGTCTTGAGATTTGCCAACATGAAAAGCTAGATTATGAAAACATTATTTCATCAGAGAAAATAAACTGTTAGAATTTTTTAATACTATGAATATACCCACACTTCTTCAGATCTTTATTCCCATTAGCATCACCTGAAAAAATAATTTATTCTGTGAAGCAGTGCCAGACCAAGTTTTAAACTTAATACAAGTTGCAAAATTCAATGAGTTTGGATGGTGGATGGATGGATGGATGGATGGATGGATGGATGGATGGATGGATGGATGGACAGACGGATGGAATGACATAGCAAATGTGGCAAAAGGTTAAAAGGTAGTGGAGCTGGATATCTGGGTGGATATATAGTGAAGTTCACTATATTATTTTTTCAAATATCCTGTAAGTTTGAAATTATTTCAAAATAAAAAGTTTAAGAATGAAAAAAAGAATTCAAAGAGCTTATCTTGTCCCAGAGGCTGCCAGGGGAGGCTAGTTAGGGTCTTATTTGCATAAAGACCCAAGGAGTCAAGAAAACCTTGGAAATACTTATTCTGACACCTAAATGTCAGGGTTAAGACCTTTAATCTACCTGGGGTAAGGTTATCTACAGCCCCCAAGCAGCATACCTGGGTGGACACTATAATGAGATGAAAAAGATGATGCTAATGATCTCATGGAGAAATAAACCATCCTGAGAAGAGAAGGTTGAGGTCCAACACTTGACCCAGGGACATGGTTGAGGTCATGGGAGACAGATGGTTTTATCAAACTGTTAGTGACAGATTTGTTTTAAAGGAAAATGCTTATGGTGCTGTGTCACATGGAAGAGTCAGGCTACCAGAGATGAGAAATGAACCAAGTTTGAGGCTTAGTATACCCACACAAAGAAAAGAAGAGAATATTTTCCTACTTCCACTTGGAGAACACTGGAACAGTACTGAAGAACAACTAGAACTAAGCCACCACTAAATAACAAAAGATAATAGCACAGGTGATGGGATCATCAAGACCTATGCTGAGAGTGACAGCAGAAATAGCAAGATAAGTGGAGATCTGCTGTATCCAGGGATTTGTTAAGAGATACTTCTTTAATTGATAGAAAGGATTTGGGGAACTGGGATTTTAGTGATTTTATTGGTGGGTGCTAAGCCAAAGATTATTGTTTTTCACCATTATTGTGATTCTATTATGGTTGCAGATAAGAATCACATAAGAACAAAAGAATAACTGGTATACTGAATTATTTAAATCCTGCAAAGCCCAGTGCTGCTGCATACTTTCTTGGGGAAATGTTGTCTGACATGATTCAACTTACCCTCTTCTCTGTATCTACCTCTGGTATGACACCCTAATGGCCTCTGGCTACTGGTATCCCTTCATCCAGTATTTGGTCGGCATCTTTGCCTGATGGCTCATGTGCAGCTATCTCTTTCAGAGTCCTCAAGATCCACAAGAAACACATGGAAACCTGCTAAGCCAAACAGTGTGGCTGCATGCAATACCCCCACTCTCTATCTTCCAGCCAGCTTTCCCCAATTCCCTTTTCTCTTACTCAAATCCACTTCATATGCAGATGTCCACCTGGAGGAGAAGTCAGTCTTTTTTTTTTTAAGGCATCCTTACAAATTTAAGAGGTTCTCTTCTCTCATTTGGATTGGTGTGAGGGGGAGGTGGGTGTCAAGAATGCACTAGAGACTGACAACTTCTCTGATTATTCACCTTGACTTCCGGGTCTTCTGCTTATACAAATGGCAGTGATGGTAGCAGGGATAGATCTCCTACCTCATCAGTAGTTCCTTAAAGGATGTTTGGAGGCTGCTTTTTGGTTTGTTTGTTTGTTTGTTTGTTTTAAGATTTATTTTTTATTTATTTATCTCCCCCCGCCCCCCCCCCCCCCCCCCCCCCCGCCACTGTGTGTTCTTCTCTGACCACTTCTATCCTTATCAGCAGCACTGGGAATCTATGTTTCTTTTTATTGCATCATCTTGCTGTGTCAGCTCTCAGTGTGTGCGGTGCCATTCTTGGGCAGGCTGCACTTTCTTTCAAGCTGGGCAGCTCTCTTTATGGGGCGCACTCCTTGAACATGGGGCTCCCCTATACAGAGCCCCATGCAGGGGCATGGCAGGGTACTCCTTGCATGCATCAGCACTGCACATGGGCCAGCTCCACATGGGTCAGAAGGCCCTAGGTTTGAACCGGAGACCTCCCATGTGGTAGACGGACGCCCTATCCATTGGGCCAAGTCCACTTCTCTGGAGGCTGTTTTTAGAATGGGAAGCTTACTGTCCTCCTTTTGAGAGATTTAGCTGCAAATTGAGACACAAGAACAGTTTGATTCAGCATCCTGTTACATTCATAAACACCTCAGTAGATGGGTGTCAAATGGGGCAGGAAAAATGTTGCTACTCGAAGCAATCTGAGAATCTTTCTCAAGATCATCTTACTTCCATTCTATTGGTACAAGATATAATAGTATTGTTATTTTTAGGTCCATTTTATAGACAAAGAAACAGAAGCTTAGCGAGATTAAATAGCTTGCCCAAGATCACATAACTAATAAGAGGTAAAGTCAAGATTCTAATACAGTTTTCTCTTGAGCAGAACTTTTTTGATTTCCTATTTGAGGAACTGTGACTCATATGTCATATTTTTTGTTGTTAAAGTGAATCACTTATATGGTTAAATCAATATCCATGTGTTAGCTCACCTAAATATGTTACATTGTTAAAAACTAAAATTCATAGTTGTAGCATCTCAAGTAGATGTTATTTGAACATTGACCTAAGTATATGGCTAAGCCCAATATATTTAAGTGAATAATCTGTAAATTTATTCTCCATATTCTATTCCCCAATTGATTTGATAAAATTAAGAACCCATTCTCTAGTTATGTGAGGAGGGCCACAGTCAGGTGTAATAGTTTTTATGTAAATTTCTACAACTTGAGACTGTCTCATATTTTATATCCTCTAACAAAGAGCAGACCAATTACAGGCCAATTAGGTAATGGGGTGGAAAATCATTAGTGAAAATAGATCTAGCATATCTGTATTTTTAGGCAGAGACCCTGCAAGATAAAAAAAAAGTGGGGAGATCAATTTGACCCAGCTTGACATTTATTTATTGTATCTATTTATTTATTGTATCATAGCCAATACAACACATCATCATAAACAATGGTGAATTTTAAATTCTGTCTAGGAATATCCCTGAATAATGACACATAGATTTAGTAAACCTTTTATAGGATAGCCAGTGTATTCCAGTTACAAGTCAAATGATAACTGTGTGCATTCAGAAGTCCTGTTTTCATTATTGAAAGTTTCAGCTATGGCCTAAGGCACTAAGGATTTTATGCTGGTCAAAGGTTAAAATTCTAAACTAGTTGCCATTTCATGCCAAAAGGAGACAAAATTCCCACATTTAGGGTACCTTAGAAGTTCAAGTTTAGAAGCAAAAGAACTCTCTAAGAATTCTCAAAGATGGAAATAAAGTTGCTTCCTTCAAAGCATAGGAATGAATACAAACTTTACCTAAATGAACAGGATCTCAGGCCCATACAAATTGCCTATAAGCTAATTGGAAGAAATAGCACATCCAAGTTGGATCAATCTTTTCAAAGCAAAGAAAAAGAAGAGTCACAGAAGGAATACACTGGTAATGCTCATCCACACATCATTGAGAGGATGCCCAGCCTCACCAACTGTATCTGATCATTTTGAGAGGTCTATTTATATTCAGGAGAATACAGCAACCATAAGGTCATAATTAACTTATGAATCATATATGTTTTCTTATTTTGATTCTATACTCATTAATAAATTTTCTGCAGAGATGGGAGTGCAGTGGATAGACATATAAACTTCTCTGGTATTCATCATATACGTTGAGAGGGCAGGATATGAGAAAGAATGAAAGAAAGGGTCAGAAAAAATGAATGTACAGATCCAGACACTTCTTTTGCAGTTTGGGAATAGAGTCTTTTCCTGGTGAATGACATTAAGAATAATGTTGGTCACAACAGTAGAAACATATTAATATGTTTTAAAATATCTTAGCAATTTTCTGTTGGTCAAGACAGAAGTTTGAAATGCATTCCAATTTTTACATGAAGTTTAGAATATGTACTTAGAATTGAAAAAGAATTTCTGTTAATTCTGAAATACTGTTTTTAACTAATAAAATTTTTTCTTCAGAATACTCAAATTATTTCTTAGAAAATATATTACAATAATGGTTTTTATAAATAAAGACATGTTTTTCTCAACCTTAAAAAATTAATTAATTAATTAATTAATTAATTTTCTGATAGTCTGGCTTCCATTGGAGATTTCCCATTGGAAGAGACTTCACCTGTCTGGTAAGTGTTCAATATTTTTCTAAAGTAATAACTTACACTTTCAGGTTTTATAAATCAGTCTTGTTTCAGTTAGGGCTCTTTAGGTGAAAGTAGCAACATTTACCTTTGACTAATATAACCAAAGATGAATTTATTAGAAGGACAAATAATGGAAGATGAGACACTTCAGATTTAGGGACAGTCAGGAACCAAAGTAGCTCCAGAGATCAGAAGTCAGAAATAATAAGATGTCTTTGGTGGAATCTTGTATCTAGGATGCATGATCTCCATCCATCTCTCCTGCCTCTGTGTCAAATCTGAAGATCTAAGTGCTGAAAGAGATGATCTGCTAGGGCAAGCTTAATACAACTGCTTTTGGTCATATTAGGGTAATTACATGAAGGATATGGATGAGGAGCCTCTTCGTATCTGCAAAGAAGTACAAGTATCATGATTCACTGTAACACCAAGACAAGACACGATACAAGAGAGGTAATTTTACCAAAGAAAATCAGAGAGTTGTTGTAGAAAAGATGCTTGTTTGGTAAAACCAAAAAATCCACCACAAGTGCCCATGAGTTTTTAAATGTGATTTGGAGGCCCAAGTTCGGTCAAATTTGAGATAAAGGTAAAATTAAGTTCTTAAGAATGCAAGGATAAGGTCCAGAAATAAATGCCACCTTATGAATTTTGGGGTAAAGTGGCTTTACAAGCCATTCCAGCCTCCCCATGAATTACTGGTATTCTCTTACACATCATGACTGAAAAGGATTGTTCGGTCTGGTATTTTCCAAACTTGGTTTCATATCAGAATCCCCTAAGAAACTTAAAAACAATAAATTCTAGAACCCCAGTATGTATATATTTATAAAAATCTTCCCAGATCATTTTGATAAAGCTCATTCCATCCTCAGACTACATTTATTTGTTTGTTTGTTTTTAAAGATTTATTTTATTTATTTCTCACCACCCCTCATTCCCCCTTTGTCTGCTCTCTGTGTCCATTCACTGTGTGTTCTTCTTTGTCTGCTTGTATTCCCATTAGACAGCTCTGGGAACCAATCCTGGGAACTCTTTCCAGAGTGGGAAAGAGGCGATTACTCTCTTGTGCCACTTCAACTCCCTGTTCTGCTACATATTCTTATTTTCTCTCCTCTTGTGTCCCTTGTTGTATCATTTTGCTGTGCCAACTCTCAGCTTCAGCTGGCACTCTTGCACGGGGCAGCTTTCCCACGCTGGGCAGCAGTCCTGTGCAAGATGGCAGTTCCATGTGGGCCGGCACCCCGTGTGGGCCAGCTCACCTCATGGGCCAGCTTGCCCTGGGGAGGAGACCCTGGGGATCAAACCCTGGACCTCCTATATGGTAGACAGGAGCCCAGTTAGTTGCGCTACATCCATTTCCCCAGACTATTTTAAGTATTAGAAAAATTTTCCCTTTTATGATCCAAATGTATTTAAATTATAGATTTCCACATATGGATACCAATTCATATTTTTAATACTAATGGATAATGACTATTCCCTCTGCTCCTTAAATTTTCAAATTTCAAATTTTCCTTAAATATTTGAAGGCAACTATTAGGTCCTTCTCCACTTTTAAGCCATCTTCAGGCTGGTGATTCCCAGGCTTTTCCAAACATCCCTTAGTGTCATCAGTCATCAAATATTTGATATTATTCCCAGCCTCACTAATCAGAAATTTTGAAAATTGCACATCTTTTATATTTTCAAGTAAGTAATTAACAAAATGCTATTTATAACAGGTTTGCAGGCAGAAATATTACAAACATGCCTCCTGATTACTATTAATTCATCAGAAATATTTTAATATAGTTATTGAACTTGTTATGACTCTACCTTATTTTACTTTCACATAGCCTTATGTCTCCCTAGTTCAAGCTTTTCATGGGAAGCAGACTTGGCCCAATGGATAGGGCATCTCTCTACCACATGGGAGGTCTGTGGTTCAAACCCTGGGCCTCCTTGACCTATGTGGAGCTGGCCCATGTGCAGTGCTGATGCGTGCAAGGAGTGCCCTGCCATGCTGGGGTGTCCCTGCATAGGGGAGCCCCACACGCAAGGAGTACGCCCCGTAAGGAGAGCCACCCAGTGCAAAAGAAAGTGCAGCCTGCCCAGGAATGGTGCTGCCCACACGGAGAGCTGATGCAGCAAGATGACGCAACAAAAAGAGACACAGATATCCGTGCCAATGACAACAACAGAAGCAGAGAAAAGAACACGCAGCAAATAGACACAGAGAACAGACAACCCGGGTGGGGAGGGGAGGGAGGTAGGGGAGAGAAACAAATGAAAAAAAAAAAAGCTTTTCATGATACAGCCAGTTAAAGAGAGAAAAAAAAAAAAACATAGCCAAGATATTTCAGTAAAATAGCTCTGGCAAAGAAACAGTTAGATTAGCATGTCTTGTGATAAGTAAACGCATCCATCAATACAATAGCTCTCCTATAAATTTGCCTGAAATTGACTTCAGTTTCTAGAGTTTATCTTTGGGTTTAATATACTGAAAGTTCCACAAGAACAGGGAAGCATAACTGCCTCATGTGCTGAGAGCCCTGCAAATTGCCCAGCCCAAGTAGACACACTTCATTGAGTTGGTTGTTTGATTGGATGAATAAATCTATGGTTCAATGAATCTACTGTTTTGCTATTTTTGAAAAAATCTAAAACTATTTTATCTGTTTCTAGTCTTCTGACTCCTCCAAATTTCTCAAATTTTCTGAGTCTTGTCTGACCCAAATTTGCCAGAAATAACATCCAGGTACATACAGGATAAGCTGCAAATAGACCCTGAAGCAATAATAGCCCACTCTTATCCCTTCCAATCTGTACGTTATGTCCTTGAATACCACACCCAATGATTTTGTAACAAATTTTGTGCCCTGGATATCTAAAGGCACTCTGATCTCTTGTGTTTTATTCCAATGCAAATCCTGTATGTTGGAATAGGTGATAGTATGTGCCTTGACTAGCTTTGCATTGGGGATTGCATCATATCCCCCACAAAAGACACGTTCTTTTGCTTCTGTGGGTGTGGACCCTTTGTAAATAGGACCTTTGAATCTTTCTAGTTAAGGTGTGCCCAAACTGAATGAGGTTGGACCTTAATCCAAAATGACTGAAGTCCTTATAAGCAAAGGAAATTGGACACAGAAAGCAAGCTACAGGAGTAGCCAGAAGCTGGAAGTCAATGGAACCCTGAAAAGAAAGGAGAAAATGCCACCATGTGATGGAAAAATGTTCACCCCAGTGTTCACAAGGAACCACAAAGATAGCTGGTCAGCCAACCAGAAGTTACCAACCCTGGAAGGAGGCAAGCCTTCTAGCCACTGAAATTGTGAGCCAATAAATCCCTATTGTTAAGCCAACCCCTTATATGGTATTTGTTTTAGCAGATGTGAAACTAAGACCGTTTTGGGTACGAGAAAGTGGGGTGCTGTTATGATAAATACCTAAAACCATGGAAATGGCTTTGGAATTAGGCAATGGGTAGAAGCTGGAGGAATTGTGAGGTATTTGATAGAAAAAGACTAGATTGCTTTGAAAAGACTATCAGTAGAAATATCAATGGGTCTTCAAGAGACTTCCAATAGAAGTACCTAAGAAGGAAATGATGCATGATGCATGTATTATTGGAAACTGAAGGAAAGGCAATCCTTATTATAAAGTAGCAGAGAACTTTGAAAATTGTAACCTGATATTGGATGGAAGGCAGAACTTGAAAGCAATGAACTTGGAGATTTCCAAGTGTAGAAGGTCCAGTCTGATTTCTTCTTGCAGCTTATAGTAAAATGAAAGAGGAAAGTGTTAATTGAAGTGTTAATACCAAAGAAACTAGCAACTGATGATTTGGAAAACCCTCAGTCTATTCAGATAGTGTGCTCTGAGAGTAGGGCCAAAAGCAGTTCTAGCAGGGACCTCCCTGAGCTTTCAGGAAATGAGTCCGCAGAGGACAGGGCTCCACGTGAGGGTTTGCTAAAGAGGGTATGGGTGGCCGCACATGGATCCAGTCAGTCATTTTAATGGAAGTCAGGATTGGAAATGCAGTTATATTCCTGCATTTGTGGAAAGTTCTATCATCTGATGGTGTGGACACACAAAACCAACAAGGTTTTTGCAAAATTTGTATTAGCAAAACCACTGCCAGCCTGGGCTGAAACGGAAGGGATAAATTGAAGGAAGAATGACTTCAAAGGGCAGAACCTTGTCAGCAAATGTCTCCACCAAAGAGATCTTCTCTGGCCAAGAGAGCGAGTCCACCCACATTCATGGAGAGGACAGGTCAGCCCTTGCACTTGGAGAGGGTGGGACTTGCAAACTGTTGTTCCAGGAAGAGTGCTACTACTCTACAAAGAAGGTGGGGCCTATACACGGCAAAGAGCCTGGCCACCATTCAGATGCTGGGACGGTGTGAGGCCTTCACCCCAGTGTTCAGGAAGAGCATGGACACTGAGCAAGCACTTGAAGGGATGGAACTGCTACTCCACCAGGCCCAGAGATGGCTCTCAGACCTTGAGAGCTAATGAGCTTTTCCCTGCTGGGTCTTGAACTTGCATAGGACCTGAGACTCTGTTTTCCTTCCAAGTTCCCCCTTTTGGAATGGGAATATCTATACTATGCCTGTCCCACCATTGTCTACTGGAAGCAGATACATTGTTTTCTAGGTTTTACAGGTCCACAGCTGGAGAGAAATTTTTCCCCAGGACTAAATACACACGTAACTGATTTGATGAGATTTTGTAGTTAACATTGTTACTGAAAGGACTTAAGGCTTTTGGGATGATGTGATAGAATGAATATATTTGCATGAGGGAATAACATGTCTTATAGGGGTCCAGATGGCAGCCTGTTGGGAATTGAATCACATCCCCACAAAAGGCATGTTCAGGTCCCAAGTCCTGGTCCTGTGGCTATGAACCCATTTGAAAATAGAACCTCTGAAGTTGTTATGAAAAAGCATACCCAAACTGAATGAAGCTGGCCTTATGAGCAAAGGAAATTGGACCCAGAAAGGAAGCCATGAGGAGCAGCCAGAAGCTGGAAGTCAATGGTAGAGAAAGAAAATGCTGTCAAATGCACTGACATGATGGAAAAGCCAAGGTACACAAGGATTGCCAGTCAGCTAAAAGTTACTGACCGTGGGAGGAAGCAAGACTTGTAGCCTCTGAAACTGTGAGTCAGTGAATCCCTGTTATTAAGTCAACCCATTGTATGGTCTTTGTTTTAAGAGCTGAGAAACTAAGATACTTCATATCCAATTTTTAACTGGAACTGAGGCTTGACTCTAGTCCCTAGGCTTGGTGCATGAACCCTTCTCTTTTTTGCCAGCCCTAGACTGGATCTCAGTTCTGATATGCTTGTCACAGACTTTATTCAGTAATCTGACCTATAAATCACATATTGTTGGCATGCCCTACTCTGCCACCTCAAAGGGCCTTTGAGCACCACCAGCATCTTGGCTAGAATTAGAATCTGCTGGCCTTGCTTATGTTTGGAGGCCTTGGGTGTCTGTCTGGCTGTACCATGGATAGGAGTAGCTCTTCTGTAAGATCATCTGTATTCTGCTTACTTTCCTTAGTTACCATTCTGGCCAGTCCCTATATGCCTATCATGTATCATAAACATAGTAAAAACAACATCTAGAAGGCAAGGCATCTGCGCTTAGAACTTCTGGGCTTTCTTAAATTCTTTGCCATTTTTAAAAATAAAATTTTATTGAAGTATATCATTCATATATGAACATACATAAACAAGTGTATAGCAAAAGTTGTGAACTTAAAAAACAAATATGCATATCATCGTAGAGAGCTCCCATACATAACCTCACCACAACACCTTGTGTTGTTGTAAAATTTTTTTACAAACTATGAAAGAGCATCATCAAAATATTACTAACTGTAGCCCATGTCATACATTTGATGTATTTTCCCCCAACCCACTTAATTATTAATACCCTATATTAGTATTATACAGGTTATAGTTCATGAGAGAATGTTCTCATATATGTCCTAGTCCATCTTCCACCACTGGACTCCTTGTGTTGTACGGCCCTATGTTTTGTACAGTCCATTCAAAGTGTACACTCAGTGTCTCTCATTTTCATCACAGAGTTGTGCTGTCATCACCTCGGTCAATTTTAGAACATTTTCATTACTCCAAAAGGAAAACTCCCATGTCCCCATATAAGCACCCTATAGTTATCTCTGAGAAATGATGTATCCCCTTTGCCATTGCTGCAAAAACATTACAGTATTGCTGAAACTATCATCCATAAGTTACATTAGTTGTAATTTTTCCATGTATTACCATATTCTTAATACTTTGTAACAGAAGAGCATTCTTATATTTATACTATTAACTCCAATCATCGTTCACCTCCCACATCCCTATGTAATACTTACCTCAGATTATTCTCGTTTCCCTTCAATTGACTTTATATCTACAGACTACTCTTTCAGCCACAATCTCATTTATAAATCAGCAGTATTAATTATATTCACCATAAGATTACCATCAATTCTATTCATTTTCAGACTTTTAAAATAAACCTTATTAAAACTTCTACATACATTACTCATCAGCTCCCATTCTCAACCCACATCCTATTTCCTAGTAACATATACTCTATGGGGTTTGCCTCTTTGAGTTTACTCAAAGTTTATTCATATTTAGTTCATATTTGTGAGACCATACAACATTTGTCCTTTTGTGCCTGGCTTATTTCACTCTTGATCCCCATATAATTTTGGGTCCACCATTGTTCAGCTCGAAGACTAATTTCCTTGACAGATAATACAAGCAAAAACAACTATGGAGTTCTGTGTTCTTTTCTCTTTTTTTCTACTAATGTATACCATTACTCCTTAATGATTAAAATAAGCCTCAGTACATTTTATATTTTAATCTGGTTGACACTGTCATCATATGTCTATTCCATTCTCTTTTAATCACCCTTAAAAACTGTCTTTCTTTCAATTTGTATATATGTATTTTTCATCCATATATTCTAAATATACATTTGGAAGATTGCTATTTGCTGAATCTTATTCTCTAAGTGCTGATGATAAAGCCATGAACAAAACAAAGCTCTGTTCTTTGGTGCTACATTCCAGTCTGGGGAGAAAGAAAATCAGCAAACAAATAAAAATATAAAATTATGTAGAGAAAAGTGTTACAATGAAAAATAAAACAATGTAAAAGGGGTACTGAATAAGGGTAATTAAAGAAGGCCTCCTAAGATCACTTTTGAGGGAGCAAGTTATGAGGATATCTGGAGGGAGAAAATAATAGGCAAAGGGAATAATAAAGGCAAAACCTTGAAATGGGAATGTGTTTGGCATGTTCATTATAGTAGATGATGTAGAGTGAGCAGCATAGGTGTGGGCAGATGAAATAAAATGGAACACTAAAAAATTAGAAAAGGAATATAGGTAAAATAAGAAGAAAAGGAAACTTGTAAGACAAATAGAAAACAAATAGCAAGATGGTAGATATAAACCAACTATATCGGGAAACGGACTTGGCCCAGTGGTTAGGGCATCAGTCTACCACATGGGAGGTCCACGGTTCAAACCCCGGGCCTCCTTGACCCCTGTGGAGCTGGCCCATGCGCAGCGCTGATGCGTGCAAGGAGTGCCCTGCCACGCAGGGGTGTCCCCTGCATAGGGGAGCCCCATGCGCAAGGAGTGAGCCCCGTAAGGAGAGCCGCCCAGCACGAAAGAAAGTGCAGCCTGCCCAGGAATGGCGCCGCCCACACTTCCCATGCCGCCCACACTTCCCGTGCCGCTCACACTTCCCGTGCTGCTGACGACAACAGAAGCGGACAAAGAAACAAGACGCAGCAAATAGACACAGAGAACAGACCCCCGGGGGGGGGTTAAATAAATAAATAAATCTTTTTAAAAATAAATAAACCAACTATATCAATAATTGTATCAAATACATATGATCTAAGTCAGCAGTTTTTAACCAGGGGTTAAGATTTCAGGGGGGGTCTATGAGCTTAAACTGAAAAAAATCAAATCAATTATATGTCCAACATGATATACACATTTCCTTGTCAAATACTACACCGTAGCTTAATGTTCTTATTCAAGATAAACAACAGTCTGCATAGTGACATGTCTTTTAAAAAATAAAATTTAACTTTAACTTTCTTATATTTGTTATGTATTGGATTATTATTTAATGTGTTAAGAAAGAATCATATGTGTATAGTATTATATCATGTGTTTTTTATTTTAGTAACTATATTTCAATATATGTAGCTGATTTCCTTCGTAATTTTATTTTATGCATTTAAAAACATTCTTGTGGGGACGTGTTTGTGCGGGTGTGATATATTTATTAAATAATACACAATAGAGTGTGGACTTAGTATGATTTTTATTTCGATGTAGCATGTTCTGAGAGCAGTGAATAACTGCCTGCAAAAAGGTTAAATAAGGATGGTGAAAATAGTTTTATGACACCGTGGGAAAACTCAAATTTCTAAATATTTGCCAAAAATGACCGTTTGCACAGATATTGAACTGTTAAGCTATCAGGTATTGAAATTATGAGAAAGTTGTAAAACTTTAATTTTGAATAATCCTAAAATTTAATTTAAAGACATGCCAGTGTATCTGCTGCTACATAAAACTATCTGCTGCTACATTCTGAGGAGGGGTCTATGGTTTTCATCTGATTGGCAAAGGGGTCCCTGGAACAAAAGAGGTTAAGAACCCCTGGTCTAAATCCATTAAAAGTCAGAGATTGTCAGTCTGATTTAAAAAGCAAGACCCAACTCTATGCTGTCTACATAAACACACTTTAAATATAAATATTCAGAAAGATCAAAAGTAATAGGATAGTAAAAGATATATCTTACGATTACTAACCATAGGAAGCCTGTTGAAGCCAAACTAATATCAGACAAAAGAGAAATCAAGACAAGTATTACCAGGAATAAAGAGTGACAATTAATAATATTAAAAAGGTGCATTTATCAGAAAGATTTAACAATTTCAAGTGAACTTCAAAATACATGAAGAAAAAACTGACAAACTGAAAGGATAAATAGACATATTCACAATCATAGTTGTTTTGTTCAATATCCTTTTCTCAACAATTTATGGAACAATGAGGAAAAACTGTCAGGAAAATGAAGATTTGAATAACCAACTTGACATAATTGACACATAAAATAATAAAGCTAATAATTGCAGACTAATATTTTATATAATATGTTATCTAAGCACAACAAAAATAAATTAGAATTCAAAAACAGAAAGAGGTCTAGAAAAAGCTAAAATATTTTTATTTTCTTAAATGATGTTATTGGTTTTGGGTTTTTTTTTTCAGATTTATCTTTTTTATTTATCTCTTTCCTTCCTTCCCCCCTCCCATTGTCTGCTCTCTGTGTCCACTCATTGCACATTCTTCTGTGTCTGCTTGCACCCTGCACTTTTTTCATGGGGGGCAGCTCTCCTTGTAGGGTGTACTCCTTGGGTGTGGGGCACCCCCATGCCTGGGCATCCCTGCATGGCACACACTCCTTGCATGTGGCAGCTCTGCACATTGGCCAGCTCACCACACAGGTCAGGAGGTCCTGGGCATCAAACCCAGGACCCTCTTCTTTGGTAGGCAGATGCTCTACCAGTTGAGTCATGTCCACATCCCCTAAAATATTTTTAAACTAAGCAGCACACTTCTATGTAATCTATGCCACAAGAATATATCACAAGGCAAAATAAAGTGTATTTTAGTTGAATATTTAAATGAATGATGATGAAAATATGACATATAAAATTTGTGTGATGCGAGCAAAGCAGTACTTAGAAATTTATAGCCTCAAATACATTTATTAGAAAAGAAGAAAGGTATAAATATAGTGATCTAAGTTTCCACCTTAAAAAGCTGGGAAAAGAAGTGCAATTGAAAACCAAATTGAGTAGATGGAAAGAAATAATAAAGAATAGAGAAGGAATCAATGATAGAAAACAAAAAATAGATAAAATTATATATGTTTATTTGAAAAAGAATAATAAAATTAATAAATTTCTAGCAGACTGATGAAGAGCTTAAGAAAGAAGACACCAATTAGTAAGAGGTGATATCACTACAAATTCTAGAGACATTAAGAACATTTATTAAGGACAGATTTATTTAGTAGACAGTTGCAAGAAACCACTGCTCTCACCCTAACAACTAAAGTAAGGCTGATCAGACAGGCTACAAAATCATATTTTAAACTAACCAAAATACTGAGGACAAAAATAATCTCAAATAAATTAAACGCCAGAAATTGAGGGGCCTTATGTAGGAGAGGAAACAACTCTTGATGCCAAGAATTGGGAAACGTGTGGAGCTGGCCCATGCACAGTGCTGATGCATGCAAGGAGTGCCCTGCCACGCACGGGTGTCCCCCGCATAGGGGAGTCCCATGCACAAGGTCTGCACCCCATAAGGAGAGCCGCCCAACATGAAAGAAAGTGCAGCCTGCGTAAGAATGGCACCGCCCACACGGAGAGCTGACACAACAAGATGACACAACAAAAAGAAACACAGATTTCCATGCTGCTGACAACAGAAGCAGACAAAGAAGACACAGCAAATAGACACAGAGAACAGACAACGGGAGTGGGGGGGGAAGGGGAGAGAAATAAATAAATCTTAAAAAAAAAAAAAAGAATTGGGAAAGATCCCTAGCAGAAATGTGAGAAGATGAAGAATCTACCTCAGGAGTAATTAGGAGAAACAAGCTGAATGTTAAAAATTTCTGTCAGATGAACAGACATCTTAGAATTCCAAGAAGAAGCATCCACAGAGAAAATCTCCACTCATTCACCAATTCTTTTCTACAGGTTTCCACCAAGTACTTCCAGGGTAGAATGCCAAAAGACAAGGACAGAGGACACCTAAGAGACACATAAGGCCTGAAATGCACAGGACCTCTTTAAGTGCATGGCAGAAAGGAGGCAAAAAGGGAAAGTTAAGGGCCCTCACCTTCTCAGGAATTCAAGACTTCCACTTAAGGAAGACTGGGGTGAGGGAGAAGAGCTGAGAGTTATGGCCCATGGCACTCAAAATTTTTTACTATTAAAGAATGAGGGAAAGGCAGAAACTTTGACATTCCAAGGTTTATCAGGCCATATAAAGGGTTAGGCCTGCCTCCTTCAGAATACCCTGAGAGTGGGGCCAAAGGGGGCCAAAAATCATAAGGCAGGGGAAGAAAGAAAAGCAGCAAAGAAGACTCACTCCTTTAGGGAATCAAACAAGGCTGCCAGTCTTTAAAAAAACAGAATGAGATCCACCCAAAGTTCCAAAAGTTAGTAGCTCAGCCAAGAAGCACAGGTAGATTTCCAAAGTCTTGTCAGTGCTCAGATCCCAAACCATGCTGAAAGATAAGTCCTAATCCAGCTTTCAAAATAATTGAAGTGCAAGTGGTAAACTCAATCAAACCAGAATTGTAACAAACCCTAGACTCTGCTCAACTACACATTAGATTATATCAACCATCATTCTAATGACATGACATAAGAAAATGTATGCCCCATTCTGTGTGAATGTTATATCAGTATCTACTGTTATTTTATAAGACAATGAACATACAATCAAACATCACTGGACACACGGAAAAGGGAAACAGAAGAATAAGGGGATTAAAGAGGAGGAAGGAAAAGGTTAGGAGGAAGGTAACAGGAGGAGGAGGAGAAAGAAGAAGAAAATGTGAACCATGGCCAAGAAAGGCAATAGTCAATAGAAATAGACCCAAACATGGTCCAGGAATTAAAATGATCACACAGGACCTTAAAATAACCATGATAGGGAAGCAGATGTGGCTTAAGCAGTTGGGCACCCACTTGTCACATAGAAGGCCCTGGATTCAGTTCCCAGTGCTTCCTAAAGGAGATGAGAAAGACAGTGAGCTGATGTGATGGGCTGGCGCAGTGACCTGATGCAACAAGAAGATGCAATGATATGATGCAATGAAAAGACACAACAAGCAGGGAGCAGAGGTGGCTCAAGTGATTGGGCACATCCTTCCCACATGAGAGGTCCCAGGTACCATTCCTGGTGCCTCTTAAAAAAAAAAAAAAAAGACAAGCACACAACAAAGCAGGCATAGAGAGCAGACAGTGAGCACAAATGGGGGGTGGAATAAATAAATAAAATAAATCTTTTAAAAAATGATAAAAGTTCTAAAAGGTTTAGCAGAAAAGGTGGATAACATGCATAAAGAGGTGGAGAATTTTAGCAGAGCTATGGAAACTCTACAAAAGAACCAAATGGAAATGCTAGAAATAAAAAATTATCAGAAATGAGAATTCATTACATGGAGTTTTTAGTAGACTAGAATTAGCAGAGGAAAGACTGAGTGAACTAGAAGACAGAACAACAGAAAGTACAAAACATAAATACAAAAAGAAAAAACATTAAAACATAGTACAGGGAAGCGGACTTGGCCCAGTGATTAGGGCATCCGTCTACCACATGGGAGGTCCGTGGTTCAAACCCCGGGCCTCCTTGACCCATGTGGAGATGGCCCATGTGCAGTGCTCATGCATGCAAGGAGTGCCCGGCCCATGCAGAGGTGTCCCCACATAAAGGAGCCCCATGCGCAAGGAGTGCGGCCCATAAGGAGAGCCGCCCAGCACGAAAGAAAGTGCAGCCTGCCCAGAAATGGCCCCCCACACATGGAGAGCTGACACAACAAGATGACGCAACAAAAAGAAACACAGATTCCCATGCCGCTGACCATAACAGATGTGGACCAAGAAGATGCAGCAAATAGACACAGAGAACAGACAACTGGGGCAGGGCGGGGCGAGGGGAGAGAAATAAATCAATAAATAAATCTTTAAAAAAAAACATAGTACAGAGTTCTGATATCTGTAGAACAATCACCATTCCAAAATCCTCAAGATTGGGGAATGAACAATGGACTAAAGTAGACTTATTATTCTACCATAGACCTATTATCCTAGCAGTGGAAGAACTCTTATCATTGATGTAAATGCAGCGACCATCAGAGGTTCTGAGGGATGGAAGAGGGAAGAATCTGTGTAATATGGGGGCATTTTCAGGACATTGGATTTGTCCTGCATAACATTGCAGTGATGGATACAGGCCATTGTATATTTTGCCATAACTTACAAAATTGTGTGGGACAAAGTATAAATTATAATGTAAACTTTAGTCTATAGTTAGTAGCAATGCTTCAATATGGATTCATCAATTGTAACAAATGTACCACACTAATGAAGGATGTTGTTAATGAAGGAAAGTGTGGGAGGTGGGGAGTGGGGCATATGGGGATCTCTTATGATTTTTATGTAATATTTATGTAATCTAAAGCTTCTTTAAAAAATAAGAATAAATATTTCAAAAAGGAAAGAAAGAAATGCAGAGGAGAAAAATGTCAAAATGCAGAGGAAGCTCTGCAGCTGAAGGTGATCTTGGGTAACAATTAAGGTGAATAAATAGGATGAAAGAAAAAAAAGTACAGAGAGTTCTGATATCTGTAGAACAATATCAAATGGTCTAACATATGTGTAATTGGAGTCATTAGAAAGAGAAATGGGGTAAGAAATGTCAGAAAAGTCAATGATAGCACCATTTCCAAAAATTATAAAATGTCTTCAAAAATCTCAGTTAAATCCAAACAGAATAAATATAAAGAAAGCCACAATTAGCATATCATATTCAAGCTCATGGAAACCAAAGATAAAGACTCTATCTTAAGAGTAGTCACAGAAAAAAAAGGATATATTACATAAGGGGATAAAAATATATAAATAATGACTTCTCAACAGAAACAAATGCAGGTCAAAAGACAAGGAAAAAAAATTTTAAAGGATATTGAGATTGGGTGTCCAGTCTACCTAGATGGCAGTGTAAGATATACCAGGATATCATTCTCCCATAGAATCTTTGAATAACTAGGAAAAACTGCAGAGCCATCTTCCTCAAAACACCAGAAAACAGTTACAGATTGCAGTAACTGGGAAGGGGGGTGAATCAAAAAAAGAGCTTTTAAAACCATAGGAGAAGTCTACAGCACACTTGCAGGTTCCCCTCCTGACTACCCAGTGTGGTATGGCACCAGCCTATGTTCCCAATGTGGGTCCCTCTGGTCCTGTTCTGGAGGAGTAATCCTTATGTGTATAGTGGGGTGTCAATCTATTGGGTGACAACTTAAAAGACTGAACCAGGAAAGTCATCTCAGGTTCACCCTCTCAGAACTTGTCTTGTAGCTAGTAGCAGCTTGCAGGCAGTTAGAGCACTTCAAGAAACACTTAAGTCAAAGCAGACTTGGTCAAAGGATTACATGCCTTAAGTCATGAAATTGAGCACACAAGTGGGGGGATGAGAAAATCTATTTCATAGGGAATAGAGGGACACTGAAATTATTGTAAACAGGGAAATTCCTAGGGCCATGAACAAACACAAGCCCAGGACTAGACACAGGCTCAGAAAAGACTGAGAAATCCCTGCACTTTATATTTGCCTTGGGCTGCGGGCGGTTTCGGGCCTCTGGGAGGGCCGGCGAGGCTGGCCGGGCGGGCTCTCCGGATGGGGCCGCCGCGCGGGCGAAGGAGGAGGAGCGGGCACATAAGCCTCAAGGCCCCTTCTCGCTGCTCAGGTTTGGTGGGGACGCGCGACGCGATGAAGAACGCCACGGAGACGAGGACTATGCGCAGGTCTGTTTATTGAGGAAGTGCTTGCAAATATAAGTCTGGGGGAGCAGAGGCGGGGCTGGCCTGGGGCGAGTGTGGATTGGTGGGAATGGACTTTATGCCCTAATATGGCTGGGAGATGTCGCTATCCAGGCCAGTGGGCGGAGACGGGGCAGAGGGGGGGCCGGCAAGGGGCGGGCCGGGGGCTGGCAGGCTGTGACTGCCAGGCGCGCCTGCGCCCTGCCGGGAGGGGTGTGGCAAGCGGTGATTATGCCTGCACTTGCGTGTTGTGGGAGGGGGGAAGAGGCGCGGGGGTTCCTCTCGCGGAGGCCCCTGAAGGAGGGGGTTGAGAGAGAGGCGCAGGCAGCAGCCGGATTGTGGCGGGGGAGCGAGGGGAGGGCGGGAAAGCGCCCGGTTTCCCCTCTCGGCAGAGGGCAGAACGCCCCTGCCTGCCGCCCAGGCTGGCTCACGCCGGCGCCTGGCGTGTGCCGAGCCCTGCCACTGCCGTGAGCCACACCTCGGCCTGACGTCTCTCCCCATTGGGCTAATCTTGAAAAGAGTGCTAAACTCTTAAAGAGAGCATTAGCCAATGCATAGCCAATTTCAAAGACAGTGAAAGGTATTTTTTGCATTAGTTTGTTTTTGTTAGCACCTAGCTAAGAAATCTCTGTCATATCATTAACTGGATAAAAACTTAAAGAAGAGACTGCTAAGAGAATAAATTCCAGAGTCAATACTAAAAATATTAAAATGTACAGTATGCAAAAAAGTTTACAAGATAAAGAAACAGGAAATGATGGCTCATACAAAGGAACAAGGAAAAAGTGTAGAAACCATCATTGGAAAAGACCAGGCTTTGAATACACTGGAAAAAGACTTAAAAAAATTAAAGTTTCCCATGTGTTCAAGGAGATAAAGGGAAGCACACAAAAAAGAACTAAAAGGTATCAGGAAAACAGTGAATGAACAGCATGAGACTCTCAATAGAGAGAAATTTTCAAGGAGAACCAGACAGAAATACTTGAGTTGAAGACCACAATAACTGAAATGAAAAATTCCTTAGAGGATCAAGAGCATATTGGAGATGACAGAAGAATCAGTGAATCTAAAGACAAGACAATTGAAAAGTTTCAGGCTGAGGAGCAGAAAGGAAAAAGAACATTTAAAAGTGAACAGAGATTAAGAGATCTTTGAAATACCTTCAAGTTTATCATTATACTCATGATGGGAGTCCCAGAAGTGGAAGAGAGAAAAGGGTAAAAGGAATATTCAAAGAAACAATGGAAGTAAGCTGTCCAAATTTAAGGAGAGACATGAATATGCATATTCTAGAAGCCCAATGATATTAAACAGGATTAATTCAAAAAGAACCATGCCCAGACATAGAGTAGTCAAACAAGTGAATGCCAAGTACAAAGAGAAACTTCTGAAAGTTGTAAGAGAAAAGCAACATGTACAAAGGAGTGCCAAAAAGAATTAAGTACTGATTTCTCATCAGAATCCATGGAGGCAAGAAAACAGTGGTACTACATATTTAAAGTGCTGAATAAAAAGCAATTTCCAACCAATTATTTTGTATCTATCAAGACTGTCTTTCAAAAATGAGAGGGAAATTAAGACACTCCCAGGTAAACAAAAGCTGAAGGAATTCATCACCACTAGACCACCCCCACAAAGCAATGCTAAAAGGAGTTCCCCAGACTGAAAGAAGAGGATACCAGACAGTGGGTTGAAGTGACATAGAGAAGTAAAGACCTACAGTACAAAGAAATAACTATTGTATTTTTTCTTTGGTTTGTAACTACACTTTTATTTCTCACAGTTTCTAAAATACAAAAGCATAAAAAAGTAATTATTTATCTATGGTTTGGGACATACACTGCATAAAGATATAATTTGTAGAACAAAAAGGTGGGGGACAGAAGATAAAGGAATATTGTATGTGTATGCTCTTGAAATTATGCTGGTATCAAATCAAATATGATTGCTATAGATTTAGGCTGTTAAATTTGAGCCACATGGCAATCGCAAAGAAAATATATGAAAAAGTATACAGAAAGAAATAAGAAAGGACTCAAGATGGTACAATACCAAAACTCAAATAAATATAAAAGTAGGCATTAATGGAAGAATTGAGAGACAAAGACTAAATGAAAAAGGAAGTCCTGCATTATCAGTGGTTAACTTAAATGTATATTGGTTAAACTCTTCCATCAAAAGGCAGAGATTTCCAAAATGGGTTAAAAATAAAAAGCATGACCAAACTATATGCTCTTTACAAGAGACTCCCCTTAAATTCAAAGACAGGAGTAGGTTGAAAGTGAAAGGATGGGAAAATATATATATACCATGCAAATAGTAACCAAAAGAGAGCTAGGGTACCTATGCTAATATCTGAAAAAAATACAAAATAGGCTTTAAATAAAAAACAACCCTGCCCTACCCCTAAGATATTAAGTGAGGGTAAACCTGGCAAATTGCAGCTGAGAGGACAGCAGATGTTTTCCTTCCTGCCAGCTACTTTGAATATGTAGAGAATGGGAAGGTGGTCTGAGTCATCTAGGAGGGTACTCGACAGATAAAGAAGCCAAAGGAAAACCCTCAGTTGCCAGTCTCTGCAGTTGGAAGCAACACATACACCCTGCCCTCGGGGCAAATAGCCTAGGTGGAGCCGCTGGCTCCCTAATCCAAACAAGGTGTGAAGGGGGCATTGCCTGGGAGGAAGAGGGGACTGGGAGGGTGGTGAGTGGCTTGTTTGTGATGAGTTTGGCCAGCTGAGATCCCTTTGAATCTTGGAGAGAGGAGATGGGAAGGGATCTCCTCAGGCAGGCTGTGACATCCAGCCTCCCAAGTAAAGAGAGGAATTAGATTAGAGAGGGGGCAGGGACAGACTGGCACCTAATAAGCAGGACTCTGGCAAACTGCAAGGAATCTAACCTGCCCAAGGAAAAGGGGGTGAATAGACTTCTGAAAGCCTAACTAACTTAAGGAGATGGATTAGCTCTGTGGAGGAATTCCTGCCTTGTATATACAAGGTTCCTGGTTTGATTCTGGGCTCTTCTTAGAGAAGTGATGCACTGGGTTATCAGGCATCCAGCTGAAACCTTATGACAAAGAACATATAGACATTCTTTTTGTATTAGCTTTCCTTGGATCACTCTCTCTCTCTCTTTTTTAAGGTTCCTTTTTTGATTTTCCTTATTTTACTCATTAAACACTGGTTCACAACTTGGAGAGGGTAGGCTGCAGGGTGTTTGATTATTGAACAGCAGCCTGGGAAGTTCTTTAGGGGTATAAGAGGGAAGGCTGTTTTTTCCTTGTTACATTTGTTTTTTGGCTCTTTTCTTTCTTCTTTTTTAAAATTAGTTGCTGCTATCTTATTTGTTCTGTTTCCCCTTCCTTTGTTTCCTGTTTTTTCCTTCTTTTACCATTTTTTAACCTATGCTATTCTTTTCCCTCCCTCATCTTTCTATCTTCTGTTTTCTGTTGTTGATCTTTCATTCCTTGTATTTTTGTTTGGTCTTCAATTTTTCTTGTTTTTATTTTCCTCTCCTTTTTTCTGTTTTCTTTCTTTTTTACTTCTTTCTTTCTCTCTTTTCTTTTTTCTTTTCCTCTCTTCTCATCATTCCAGGTTTTTCATTCATTCTATATATTTTTCTCTATACTGCTTCTCATTTCATTGTTTCTATTCCATTTCTTTATTCTTATTCCTCTGTACTTCTGACTTGTGTTATTTTCATCTTCCTAGGTCTTGTGTGGTTCCTCTTCTACCTTTTACTATTACTATTATTCCATTCCATTTCTCTTCTAATCTCTTTCCTTTTCTCTGGCCCTAATTTTTTTCCAGTGAAACATAGACAAGAGCAATAAAATAGAATAAGAGGAATGAAGTGTCAGAGTGAAACCTTACCACACAAGAACAACAAAAAAAAGCCAACAAAATAAAACCCTAGAGTAGAGAGAGAAGCCAATTAATGGAATAAACCCATTAAGATTAACAGATGCCTGGACACCAACAAAAAATTATGAGTCATACTAAGAAAAAGAAGACATGGCCCAGTCTAATGAACAAATTAAAAACCAGGAGGAGATGCAGAACATGAAACAACTAATCAGAGACATTCAAAAACATATCATGAGTCAACCCAATGAAGTGAAGGAAGAGATTAAGAATATTAAGAAGACACCAGGAAAACATACTGAAGAAATTGTAAACATACATAAAAAGATAATGGATATGATGGTGATGAATGGGAAAATGCAAGAAATCAAAAATACACTGGAAGCACAACAGCGGATTTGAACAGGCAAAGGAAAGAATCAGTAATGTGCAAGACACACAGGTGAAATAAGACAGTGGAACAGATAGATAAAAAGATAGAAAAAAACCAGCAGGGACTTAAGGATTTGAATGACAACATGAAATGCACAAACATACACATTACAGGCATCCCAGAGGGAGAAAGGAAGGGAAAGGGAACAGAAGGTGTATTGAATGATATAATGGCTGAAAATTTCCCAACCCTATTGAGGGTCATGGATGTACATGTCCAGAAAGTGCAGCACATCCTGAACAGTATAAATCCTAACAGGTCTACACCAAGACATATAGTTGTCAAATTGTCCAATGCTCAAGACAAAGAGAGAATACTGAAAGCAGTAAGAGAAAGAGATTCAAGGGAAGCTCGATAAGATTAAGTGCTAATTTCTCATCTGAAATCATGGAGACAAGAAGGCAGTGGTATGACATAGTTAAGGTGCTAAAAGAAGAAAACTTCCAGCAAGAATTGTCTAGCCAGTAAAGCTGGCATTCAAAAATGAAGGAGAATTCAAAATATTCATAGATAAACAGAAATTAAGAGAGTTTGTCAATAAGAAACCTGCCCTTCAAGAAATACTAAAGGTAGGTCTGCAGGTCAAAGGAAAAAAGAGGAGAAAGAGAGTTGAAGAGTGTAGGAACAACTAAAAAGATTAAAAAAGGAAATAAAAACAACATATGGCACACATGAATCCAAAAGAAAATGTGGTTAATGTAAGTAATTCCTTGACAGTAATAACACTGAATGTTAATGGATTAAATTCTCCAGTCAAGAGACAAAGATTGGCAGAATGGATAAGGAAATATGATCCATCTATGTGCTGCCTGAAAGAAACTCACCTTCGATCCAAAGACCCAAGAAGGATGAAAATGAGTGTTTGGAAAACAATTTTACATGCAAACAATAACTAAAAAAGAGCAGGAGTAGCTATACTAATATTGGACAAAATAGACATTAAATGCAAAACTATTGTAAGAGACAAAGAAGGACATTATATATTAATAATAGGGGAAATCTATCAAGAAGAAAGAACAATCATAAACATTTATGCACCTAACCTGGGTGCCACAAAACACATAAGGTCAACTACTGGAAAAACTAAGTGGAGAAATAGATCCCTATACAGTTATAGTGGGGGACTTTAATTAACTTTTATTACCATTAGACAGAACATCTCAACAGAGAATCAATAAATAAAGACCTTGAATAATAAATTAAAGGACCTGAACCTAAAAGACATATACAGAACATTACACCCAAATACAGTGGGATATATATTCTTCTTGAGTACACATGGATCATTCTCCAGGATAGACCACATGCTAGGTCACAGAACAACTCTCAGTGAATTAAGAGAGACTGAAATTATACATAGTAATTTCTCTGACCACAATGGAATGAAGCAGGAAATCAATAAGGGGCAAAGAACCAGATTAGGCAAATAGATATGGAAGTTAAACAACACACTCTTAGACAAAGAGTGGGTCAAGGAGGAAATTACAAAAGAAATCAGTAACTACCTTGAAACAAATGAAAATCACAACACAATGTATCAAAACCTATGGAATGCAGCAAAAGCAGTACTGAAAGGAAAATTCATAGCCATAAATGCCTATATTGAAAAGGGAAAAAACAGTTAAAATCAAAAAACTAACTGCACACTTGGGGGAATTAGAAAAAGAACAACAAAATAACCTCAAAATAAGTAGAAACAAAGAAATAACAAAGATTAGAGCAAAGCTAAATGAAATTGAAAACAGGAAAGCACTAGAAAAAAATTAACAAAACCAAAAGCTGGTTCTTTGAAATGAGTAATAAGATTGACAAACCCTTACCTAGACTAACAAAGAAAAAAAGAGAGAAGATGCAAATACATAAAATAAGAAATTAGGAAGGGTATATCATCGTTGACCCCAAAGAAATAAAGAGTACCATAAAAGGATATTTTGAAAAATTATATGGCAACAAGATGGATAATTTAGAGGAAATGGACAAATGTCTAGAAGCACACATGCATTGATGAAAGAAGAAATTGATGAATTAATGACCAATCACAAGTCATCAAAAACCTCCCAACTAAGAAGAGGCCAGGACCAGATGGCTTCACAAATGAATTTTACCAAACATTCTGGAAAGAACTAACACCAATCCTGCTCAAACTCTTCCAAAAATAGAAGTGGAGGGAACATTGCTTAACTCATTCTATGATGCCATCACCACCTTAATACCAAAGTCAAACAAAGACACCACAAGAAAGGAAAACTATAGGCCAATCTCTCTAATGAACCTAGATGTTAAAATCCTCACCAAAATACTTGCTAATCATAGTCAATAACACATCAAACAAATTATACACCATGACCAAGTGGGTTTCATCCCTTGTATGGTTCAAGGATACCCACTTTCACTGCTTTTATTTAACATTGTGTTAGAATTCCTTGCTGAAGAACTTAGGCAAGAAAAAGATATAAAAGGCATCCAAATTGGAAAGGAAGAGATAAAAATTTCACTATTTGCAGATGACCATGTCCTTTACATAGAAAGTCCTGAGAAATATACAACAAAGCTTCTCAAGCTTATAAATGAGTTCAGTAAAGGGGCAGGTTACAAGATAAATGTGGAAAAGCCAGTAGCATTTCTGTACACCAACAATGAACAATCTGAGGAGGAAATTTTTTTAAAAATCCCATTTACAAGATCAACTAAAAGAATCAAATACCTAGGATAAATTTTAACTAAAGATGTAAACAACTTGTGTGCAGAAAACTACACAACACTGTTAAAGAAAATCAAAGAAGACCTACATAAATGGAAGAATATTCCCCCTGTTCATGAATAGGAAGACTAAACATCATTAAGATGTCTATCCTACACAAACTGATTTACAGATTTAATGCAATCCTAATAACATTACCACATTTTTTTTCTGTATTGGAAAAGCTAACTATGAAATTTATTTGGAAGGGTAAGAGGCCCCAAATAGCCAAAGACATATTGGAAAAGAAAACATGAAATCAGAGGAATCACACTACCTGACTTTAAAACATACTACAAAGCTACAGTGGTCAAAACTGCATAGTATTAGCACAAGGGTAGACATACTGACCAAAAGAACTAGACTGAGAGTTCTAAGAGAGACCCTCACATATACAGTCACCTAATATATGACAAGGTCACTGAGCCCATTCAACTGGGAGAGAATGGGCTCTTCAACAAATGGTTTGAAGAACTGGATATCCATATCCAAAAGAATGAGAGAGAAACACCATCTCATACCTTATACAAAAATTAACTCAAGATGGATCAACCATCTAAATATAAGAACCAAGACCATAAAGATCTTGGAAGATAATGTAGGGAAGCATCTACAGGATCTTGTGTTAGGAAATGGTTTCATGAACTTTACACCCAAAGCATGAGCAATGAAAGAAAAAATTGATAAATGGGACCTTCTCAAAATTAAAACCCTTTGCATGTCAAAGGAGTTTGTCAAGAATGTGAAAAGGCAGCCTACTCAATGGAAGAAGATATTTTGGTAACCATATATCTCATAGGGTCTAATATCCAGCATATACAAAGAAATCATACACCTCGAAAATAAAAGTACCAACAATCTATTTAAAAAATGGGCAAGTGATGTGAATAGACACTTCTCCAAAGAATAAATACAAATTGCTAAAAAGCACATGAAAATATGCTCAACATCACTAGTTACTAGGAAAGTGCAAATCAAAACTACAATGAGATATCATTTACATCCATTAGACTAAAAGCTATTAAAAAAAAGAGGACTACAAGTGTTGGAGAGGAAGTGGAGGAATGGGAACACTTATCCACTGCTGATGGGAATGTAGAATGGTTCAGCTATTGTGGAGGACAGTTTGGAGGTTCCTTGGGAAGGTAACTATAGAACTTCCATATGATCCAGCAATCCCACTGCTGAGTACATACCAAGAAGAATTGAAAGAAGGGACACAAACAGATATATGCACACCAATTTTCATAGTGGCATTATTCACTATTGCCAAAAATTGGAAACAACCCAAATGTCCTTCAACAGAAGAAGGGATAAACTAATTGTGGTATATACATACAATGGAATATTATTCAGCTGTAAGAAGGAATGCAGTGTTAACACATGGGATAACATGGATTAATCTTGAAGACTTTATGTTGAGTGAAGCAAGTCAGACATTGAAGGACAAATATTAAATGACATTACTGATATGAATTAAGCAAATTGAGCAGACTCACAGAGCTAGAGTCTGGAAGATAGGTTTACAGGAGACAGAAAGGGACTGTACTAGAATTGATAGGTGCATGTCCAAGAGATTTAAATCTTTGGGCTGTCCATGTGCCAGCTAGGCCCTGAACCTCAACAGAATTGCAATACCTACTCTCCAGTTCATTGGACTCACCCAGGACAACTAACAAGGAGATGATGATGGACAACAACCATTCCAAGGAACAAAGACAAGCTGAAACTGCAAGCAAGGTAGTACCATTCATCTGCCCCATGGGATCTAAGCCCCCTCTCAATTAGAGGTGGAGTGGGCATCACCATCCCAGAATCCTCAGGATTAGGGAATGAATGATGGACTAGAGTACACTAACTGGTATTCTACTAAAGACTTATTTTGTTTCTAGCAATGGAAGAACTTTTGCATTGATGTGGAGACAGTGGCCACTGGAGGTTCTGAAGGTAGGGAGAGGGAAAAACAGGTGGGGGGGGGGGCGTTTTTTTGAACTTGGGAATTGTCCTGAATGACATTGAAATGACAGATACACGTCAATATATATCTGGCCAAAACTACAAGATTGTATGGGAGAGAGTGTAAATTACAATGTAAAGTATGGTTCATGTTTAGTGACAATGCTCCAAAATGTGTTCCTCAAGTATAACAAATGTACCACGCTAATGAAGGACATTGCTGATGTGGGAAAACACAGGAGGGATAGGGAGTGAGGCATATGGGAATCCCTTATATATTTTATGTGACATTTATGTAATCTAAGTACCTTTGAGGGGAAAAAATTAAAAGTACCTTTAAAAAGTTACAAGAGATAAAGTATGTCATTATATACTGATGAAGGGGTCAATTACACAAGAAGATATAATAATTATAAACATGCACCTAACAACATATCCCCAAAATATATGAAACAAATACTGACAGATTTGAAGGGATAGATTGATTATTCAACAATAATAATGGAAAATTTCAATACACCACATTCAATAATGGATAGACTATCCAGACAGAAGATCAACAAGGAAATAGAGACTTTAATGATTCTATAAACCAAGTACACCTAACAGACATTATAGAACAACTTACCAAAAGGCAGCAGAATACATACTCATCTCTAGTGCATATGGGTCATCCTGCAGGATAAACTATATGTTAAGTCACAAAACTAGCCACAATAAATTTAAAAATATTGAAATCATACAATACATCTCCAATCACTATTGAATGAAGCTAGCAATCAGTAACAGAGGGACATTTGGAAAAGCCACTAATATGTGGGAATTAAACAATGCATCTTAAACAACTAATGTGTCAAAGAAGAATTTGCAATAGAAATTAGAAAATATCTCAAGGGGAATGCAAGAGAAAACACAATATACAAAAATTTAATGGATGCAGTAAAGGAAGTGCTGAGAAGGAAATTTATTTCTAAATGCTTACATTAAATAAGAAGAAAGTTCTTAAATTAGAGCGCTAACCTCTCAATTGTAGAATCTAGAAAAAGAAGAGCAAACTAAACCCACAGTGAGCAGAAGGAAGGAAATTACAAAGAACAAAATGGAAAGAAATGAAATATAAAACAATAAACAATAGAGAGAATCAAGAAAACCAAGTCTGGTTCTTTGGAAAGATCTATAAAATTGAAAAACACATAGCTAGACTGATAGAAAAAAAAAAGGGAGAGGTACTAAGTAACTAAAATCAGAAATAAAAAGGATTATAAGAGGATACTATAAACAACTACATGCCAACAAGTTAGATACCCTAAATGGAATAGACAAATTCCTAGAAACATACAAACTACTACACTGACTCAGGAAGAAATAGAAGATTTCAAAAGACAATAAGTAAAGAGATTGAATCAGTAATCAAAAATCCTCCAATTAAAAAAATACCAGGACTACATGGCTTCACTGGGTGAATTTTACCAAACATTTCAAGAAGAATTAACACCAATCCTGCTCAAACTCTTCTGAAAAAACAAAGAGAAGGAACTCCCCAACTCATTCTATGAGGGCAGCATCACTCTAATGCTAAAGCCAGAGAAAAATACCACAAGAAAAGAAAACTACAGACTAATAACCCTTATGAATATAGATGCAAAATACTCAACCAAATACTAGGAAACCAAATTGAATAGCATATTTTTAAAATTATATACCATGACCATGATCACGTGGAATTTGCCCAAGTTATGAGGTGGTGGTTCAACATAAGAAAATCAATTAATGTACTAAACAACACTAATACAATGAAGGAATAGATACATGATCATGTATATATAAAACTCTTAAACTAGGAATGGAAGGAGATTTTCTCAACCTGATAAAGGACATATATGAAAAACCCACAGTTAACATCATACTCTACAGTGAAAGACTAAAAGCTTTCCCTCCAAGATTGAGAATAAGACAATGATGCCCACTGTCAACACTGTTATTCAACGTTGTACTCGAAATTCTTTCCAAAGCAATTAGGCAAAAAAAAAAAAAAAAAAAAGAAATAAAAAGCATTCAAATTGGAGAGGCAGAAGTAAAACTTTTCCTATTTTCAGATATGATTCTATATACAGAAAATCTTGAAAACTTTCAACAAAGCTCCTAGAAGTAATACATAAGTTCAGCGAAGGGGTAAAACATCAATATGCAAAAATCAGTAGTGCTTCTTTACAATAGTAACAAACAGTCTGAAAAAGAAAAACTTCCACTTAAAATAGCAACTAAGGAAGACAACCTTGAACTAACAGGCAGAATTCAAAGCTCTCACAAAAACAATGGAGAAAGAGCCAAAAACTGCCTGGGGGACCTGTTTGGGGGTCAGCAGACCAGGAAAGTGCTACACCACTCCCAGGAAGGTGAGGGACAGAGAGATCAAGAAGCCGAAACAACAAATGTGAGTTACTAAGCCCCCACAGCAGCCAGGAAGGGGCTCCCCTCCCCCACCCCCAGGATATTAAGCTGGGGTAAAAACCCCTGGCTCACTGCAAACAACCAAGAGGGAACAGACATCGTCTGCCCTGTCAGCTTTTTCAAGGGAAAAGGGAGAGGACATCAAGGGTACTTTTCCTGAGTGAATTTGACCAATAGATCCTGCTTTGAATCTCTCATGTAAAGATTCAATACAGGAACACAGGAAAGCAGAGACTGAAACACCTCCATAGAAAGATGTATTGACTAGTGCCATCTGCTGATCGGTCTTGAAATTGCATAGATGAAAACTTCTTGGTTCTCTTTGTATCCTACCCCTGGGAGAAAATCTGCACCTCACTAGTGACTCCCTGGTCCAATTATGATAACTTAAGCTGGGAAATTTTAAAAACCTAGGATAAGTTACCCAAATATCAGAGAAGAATTGTGGGGTGGGGGGGGTGGGGGAGAGGGGAAATAGGCAATAGAGAAAGAAATTGGCCATCAGGGTAAATTCAGCAACATATTCAGATGTCTAGACATCAACAAAAAATTACAGGCCATGCTAGGAAGCAGGAAGAGATGGTCCAGCCAAAAGAACTAACCAAATATCCTGAAAAGACACAGGATTTAATACAATTAAATTAATTGATAGTCACACAACTCTTCTAAATCACTTCAAATAACTTAAAGAAAATATGACTAAAGAAATAAAGGATATTAAGAAGACACTGGGAGAGCATAAAGAACAATTTGAAAGCCTAAAAAGAAAAGTTGCAGACCTTATGGAAATAAAAGTCACTTTGGATGAGATTAAAAATACATTAGAAGCACACAAGAGCAGATTTGAATTGCTCAAAGATAGAATAGGTGATTTTGAAGACAGAGCATCTGAACCAGAAAAGCAGGAGAACAGAAAGAGAAGACATTAGAAAAAATGGAACAGAGTCTCAGGGAATTTAATGATAATGCAAACCACACAAACATTCGCATTATCTGTGTTCCTGAAGGAGAAGTGAATGGAAAAGGAGCAGAAAGAATATTTGAGGAGACAACGGCCAAAAACTTCCCAAAGTTTATGAAGGACATAAATATCAATATCCAAGAAGGACAACACACCTGAAACAGAATAAATCCAAATAGATCTACTCTGAGATACCTACTATTCAGAATGACAATTATCAGAGATAGAGGATTCTGAAAGCAGCAAAAGATAAGTAAACCATTATTTACAAGGGAAACTCGATAAGATTAAGTGCCTACCTCTCATCAGAAACCATGGAGGCAAGAAAAAAAGTCATATGATGTATTTAAGGTACTGAAAGACAAAAACTGCCAGCCAAGAATTCTGTATCCGGCAAAACCATTCTTCAAAAATTAGGGTGAGTTCAAAGTCTTCACACACAAAAATTGATAAAATATGTTACCAAAAGAACAGAATTATAAGAGATAGTAAAGGGAGTGCTGCAGCCTGAAAGGAAAAAAAAAAACCAAACAAACCCATGTGGTTAAAGCAGATTATGGTGTTTGTACCTAGCAGAGCTATTATATATGTATGACGGTGGTTGAAAGGGAAAGTCTAAGGTCATGTACGTAACTAGAAGGAAAGCTAAAAACTGTAACACGGGACTGTATAGGATAGTAAAACTTCATATAAAACACCAATATGGATGATATTGCATATATGATTGTTTTTACAAAATATAAATACAAATATACTAGAGAGAAGAAAAAATAGCAGTTATGTATGACCCCTGAGGCATAGAGAGATTGAGAGGAGATCGGTTTTGTCTGTTCATTTGTTTTTTGTTTATTATTATTATTGGAATAATGAAAGTGCTCTGTGAATGATTGGGGTGATGAATACACAAATATGTGATTATACTGAATACCATAGATTGTATTCTTTGAATGGATTTATGCTTTATTAATATGTATCAATTAAATTGATTTGTTTAAAAAAAAACACCAGAAAACTGAAAGTGTTGGAGAGGATGTGGAGAGATGGATACACTTAGTCATTGCTGGTGGGAATGTGGAATGGTACAGCCACTATGGAATTCTGTTTGACAGTTCCTAAGTTAGACATAGATTTACCATGTCACCCAGCATATCATTACTAAGTATATACCCAGAAGAACTGAGAGCAGTGACATGAACAGACATCTGCACACCAGTGTTCATAATAGCATTGTCAAATGTCAAGCATGACTGCCAAAAGATGGAAACAACCCATGTGTCCATCAGCAGAAGAATGGATAAACAAATTGTGGTGTATACACATGATGGAATATTATGCAGTTGTCAGAAGAAATGAAATCGTGAAGCATATGACAACATGGATGAACCTAGAGGATATAATGTTGAATGAAGCAAGCCAGGCATAAAAGGACAATTATTGTATAATGTCACTATTATGAACTAAATATAATGAGTAAAATCATGGAGTTAATAGCTAGAATATAAGTCATCAGAGAATAGAATGTGGTTAGAAAATGGAAAGTTGAGGTTTAATATGTGCAGAAGTGGTAAAAAGTTTGTGAATGTTTGGAAATGAAAAGAAATGGTGAAAGGAAATCATTGGATTTGTAATTAGAGCTAGCATATGGGTATAATAGTGGTTTACTTTTTCTTTTTTGGAATAATGAAAATTCTCCAAATATTGATATAAGTGATGAATGCACAACTCCGTGATTATACCAAATGCCATTGATTGTACATTTTAGATAAATTGTATGGTTTATGAACAAAAAAAATAATAGGGTGGTTGGGGGAAAATACAGCAAAGTAAGATATGGACTATAGTTAGTAGTCATATTTTGATGATGCTATTTCATAATTTGTTACAAATGTTTCTAAACATGCAAAATATTGGTGGTGCGATGAGGTATGGGAAGTCTGTAAGATGTTATGCATGTTCATTTTGTAAGTTCACAACTTTTACTATGCACTTATTGTTTATGTATGTTCATGTATGAATGTTATACTTTAATAAATTTTTAAATGAAAAAAGCAACTAAAAGAGTCAAATATCTAGAAATAAATTTAACCATGGATATATAGAACTTATGCATGGTACTCTACAAAACATTGCTAAAAGAAATAAAAGAGATCTACATAAAGGGAAGGACACTCCATATCCATGGATTGGCAGACTAAATATTATTAAAATGTCAATTCTACCAAAGTGATTTACAAATTAATGCAGTCCCAATCAAATTTCCAGCAGCTTACTTTGCAGAAATTCAAAAGCCAATCATCAAATTAATATGGAGGGAAACGGATTTGGCTCAATGGATAGAGCATCCATCTACCACATGGGAGGTCTAGGCTTCAAATCCAGGGCCTCCTGACCCATGTGATGAGCTGGCCCATGCACAGTGCTGATGCGTGCAAGGAGTGCTGTGCCATGCAGCGGTGTCCCCTGTGTAAGGGATCACCAAGCGCAAGGAATGAGCCCCATAAGGAGAGCCACTCCATGTGAAAAAAGCACAGCCTGCTCAGGAGTGGCACTGCACACACAGAGAGCTGATGCAGCAAGATGGCACAACAAAAAGAGACACAGATTTCCGGTGCCGCTGACAAGAATATAAGTGGATACAGAAGAACACACCGTGAATAGACACAGAGAGCAGACAATGGGGGGGGGGGGGGGGCCGAGGGATGGGGAAAGAAATTTTTTTTAATTAAAAAAACTTAATATGGAAGGGTAAGGGCCCTTAATAGCCAGAATCATATTGAAGAACAAGAGTGAGGTTGGAGGAGTCACACTTTCCAGTCTAAAAACTTTTTACAAAACTACAGTAATCATACAGCATGGTACTGGCACAAGGATACACATATGGACCAATGGAATCAAATTGAGAGTTGACAAATAAACCCTCACATCTATGATCAATTGAGTTTTGGCCAGGATTCAAAGTACACTCAATTGGGAAAGAATAGTCTGTTAACAAATGGTCCTCAGAAAACTGGATCTCCATATGCAAAAGAATGAAAATCTACCCCTACCTCACACCAAATATAAAAATTAACTCAAAATTGATCAAAGACCTAAGTATAAGAACCAAAACTGTAAAGCTCCTAGGAGAAAATGTAGTGAAGCATCTTCAGGTCTGTGTGTTAGACAATAGTTTTTTAGACTTTAAACTCAAATCATGATCAATAATAATAACAAAAAAAGAAAATGGGACTTCATCAAAATCAAAGCTTTTGTGCACCATAGGACTTCATCTTGAAAGTAAAAAGACAACGACAGAATGGAAGAAAATATTGGGAACCACATATGGTGATTTGGAACTATATACCCCAGAAAAACATGAATAAATTTCCATTGCTTAAGACAGTCCATTGCCTGGTATTTGCTTAAGCAGCCAAGGAAACTAAAACACCATATATTCATTAAGTGCTTTGGTTTTTTTTAAGATTTATTTATTTATTTATTTCTCTCCCCTTTCCCTACCCCACCCCGGGTGTCTGTTCTCTGTGTCTCTTTGCTGCGTCTTCTTTGTCCACTTCTGTTTTTGTCAGCGGCATGGGAATCTGTATTTCTTTTTGTTGCATCATCTTGTGTGTCAGCTCTCCATGTGTGTGGCACCATTCCTGGGTAGGCTGCACTTTCTTTCATGCTGGGTGGCTCTCCTTACAGGGTGCACTCCCTGCGCGTGGGGCTCCCCTACGTGGGGGACATCCCTGTGTGACACAGCACTCCTTGTGCACATCAGCACTGCACATAGGCCAGCTCCACACGTGTCAAGGAGGCCTGGGGTTTGAACCACCAACCTCCCATGTGGTAGATGGACACCCTAACCACTAGGCCAAGTCCGCCGCCTCCATTAAGTGTTTAATACCCAAAATATATGAACAAAGACTATAATCCAGAAACAAAAAGAAAGAAAAACAACCCAAAGTTTAAAAATGGGCAAAAAAAATTTTGCTGTTTGACAAGGTTATGAATTCCAAAAATAGATATTGGATTATGTCTGTGATCTGGTCTGCACCTGGGCATGATTGAGTTATGATTGGGGCTTTGATTGGGCCATGTCATTAGGGCACTGAGTCCCTGCCCCTTGGTGGGTGGGGACTCACAGACAAAAGGCATGGCAAAGGACAGAATTGGGGGTTCTTAATGTTGCAGTTTTGATGTTGGAATTTGATGCTGAAGTCTTAAGCTGGCACACCAGGAAGTAAGCACGCAGAGGAAAGAGAAGCAAGCTCCAGGAAGAAAGAATTTTGAGCTCAGAGAGAAGCAAGACCCTGGAAGGGAGAAACCCAGGAAGCCTGAACGCTCGCAGATGTCGGCAGCCATCTTGCTCCAACATGTGAAAATAGACTTTGATGAGGCAAGTAACTTAACGCTTCATGACCTGGTGTCTATAACTTCCTACCCCAAATAAATGCCCTTTATAAAAACCAACCAATTTCTGTATTTTGCATCAGCATCCCTTTGACTGACTAGTACAGACATGAATAGATATTTTTCCAAAGAAGATATACGAATGGCCAAAAGCACATGAAAAGATGCTTAACATCATGAGCCGTTAAGGAAATGCAAATCAAAACTACAAGAAACCATTTCATACCCAATAGAATGGCTACTTTCACAAAAATGGAAAATTAGTGCTGGAAAGGATATGGAGAAATAGGAACACTCATTCATTGTTAGCACATATATAAAATGGTACAGCTACTGTGGAATACATAATCACCATATGTGACCCAAAAGTCCCACTTGTTGGTAAATACCCAAAGAAATTGAAAGTAAGAACTTGAACAGATATTTGCACATCAATATTCATAGTAGCATTATTCATAATTGACAAAAGACAGAAGCAACCCAAGTGTCTATCAATCAATAACAGATTTTAAAAAGTGGTACATACATACAATGGAATGAAGTTATAATATATGTGACAGCACTGATGAACCTTGAAGACATCATGTAGACTGAAATAAGCTAGTCACAAAAGGACAAATTTTATATGATCTCCCTGATGTGAAATAATTAGAATAAGCAAAATCATAGTTATAAACTAGAAAACAGGTTACCAGGGGTTGGGGGAGAGGAAGGTGTAGACAAATGTTTAACTGGTATAGAGTTTCTATTTGGTGTGATAGAAAAGTTTTGGTAATGGACGGTGTTGATGGAAGCACAACATTGTGAATGCAATTAATATCTCTGAATTGCACATTTGAATGTTGTTAAAAGGGGAAATTTTGATTGTATAAATATAACCAGGATAAGCATTACCAAAAAACACCATAGAACTGTACAACACAAACTGTGAACCCTAATGTAAATTCTAGAACTTTGATTGGGACTGTAATTCTGGACTATAATTGATGAAAGGACTATTTCATCAATTGTAACCCAAGTAGCAGCCTAATGCAAAGTGTTAATAATAGGGATGTATATGGGAACTCTGTATTTTCTGCATGACTTTTCTGTAAAACTCTACCAACTTCTCTAACAAAAAATATATTGAGGCAATGTTATAAATGAATTTACACTAATAAATACAACAACTTCAATTAAATGGTCCAAATTCCATGAAAAACACAACTTATTAAAATTGACACAAAAAGAAATGGTGGATTTAAATAGCCCTATATTTTACTAAAGAAAATGAATTTGTATTCTAAAACCTTCTCACAATGAAAACTCCAAGGCTAGATAGTTTCAATGGTAAGCTCATCTATGGAGGAAATAATACCAATCTGATATAAACCCTTTCAGAACATAGAGAAAGATGGAATACACCCAAATTAATTTTATAAGCAGAGTCTATCATACCAAAATTTGACAAGAATATTACAAAAAAAAAAAGGAAACTACAAATCAAAATCCCTCATGAACACAGATGCAAAGTTCCTTGACAAAATATTAGTACATCAAACTATGCAGGATATAATAAAAGGAAAATATATCATGATTAAGTGGAGTTTATCCAAGGAATGCAACATTTATTTAACATTTGTAAACTAACCAACATCACTCATTATATTCTAAGAATAAAGGAGAGAAACTATATGATCATCTCAATAAAAGTAGAAAAAGGATTGACAGCATTCAACTCACATTCATTACAAAAACTCTCAGCAAATTAGTAATAGAAAGGAAATTTCTCACCTGAAAAAGAACATCTATGAAAAATCTACAAGTAACATCACAGTAGCTGGCTAGATATTGAGCAGGATGCCCATTCTTACTAATTCTATTTGACATTTAGTGGAAATCCTAGTCAGTGCAAAAAGATTAGAGTAAGAAATTAAAGGTAAACTATTGGAAAGGAAGAAACAAAATTTTCTTTTTTAGTAGATAATATGATGTGTAAATAAAATATTATAAGATAGGGAGGGTTGGGAAACTTTTTGTAAAAGTTTGGACAGAAAATATTTCTAGCATTGTTATAGCCAATTAAGTCTGCCATTACAGTATGCAAGCAATTGTAGACAATATGTAAACAAATGGGTATGGGTGTATTCCAATATATTACCAATAAAACTATTTATAAAAATAGGCAGCAGTCCAGCTGTGGCCCAGGTCATGACCCCTCCCTTAAGGAATCTACAAATTGAAAAACCTTAAAAGCAACAATAAGTGAATATAGCAAGGTCACAGAATACAAGGTAATAAACATAATCAATTATATTTCTATATCCTAGCCACAAACCATTGACAAATAAAGGTTTTCTATTTTAAAAAGCAGCAAAAACATGTAATATTTGGAATACATTTAACAAAGAAATGAAATGCCTGTATATTGAAAACTCAAATCATTGCTGAGAGATATTAAAGAGGTTCTAAATAAATATATACCATATTACTGGATTAAAAGACTCAATATTATTAAGATGCTAATCCTACCCAAATTGGTATATGCATTCAATGTACTCAAAATCAAAATCCCAACAAACATTTTTGTAAAATTCAATTATTATATTTTAAAATATGAAGGGCTTAATGTAGCCAAAATAATCTCATAAAAAGAATAAAGCTACTTATTTTCAAAACTACACTATAAAGCTACAGTAATCAGGAAGCGGATTTGGCTCAACTGATACAGCATCTGCCTATCACAGGGGAGGTCCTGGGTCCAAACCCAGGGTCTCCTGACCTGTGTGGTGAGCTGGCCCACGTGCAGTGCTGATGCACGCAGAGTGCCATGTCATGCAGGGGTGTCCTCCACATAGGGGAGCCCCATGCGCAAGGAGTGCACCCTGTAAGGAGGGCCACCCTGTGTGAAAAAAAGCGCAGCCTGCTCAGGAGTGGTGCTGCACACAGAGAGCTGATGCAGCAAGATGATGCAACAAAAAAGAGACACAGACTCCTGGTGCCACTGACAAGAATACAAGAGGACACAGAAGAACACACAGCTAATGGACACAGAGAGCAGACAACTGGGTGGGGGAGAAGGGGAGAGAAATAAATAAAAAATAAATCTTAAAAAAATAAAGTTACAGTAATTAAACTCATGTGGTATTAGTGTAAAGACTGACAAAAGATCTATGGGACAGAATATGTTCCACTCAGCAGCCACTGGGGAAAACAATTTGGTGTTTCCTCAGAAAGTTGCATTAGAATGACCAAACAACCTGGCAATCCCATTTCTTACTCCAAAGAATTGAAGCAGGGACACTAAAGATATCTGTACATCAGTATTAACAGTATTATTCACAATAATTGAAAGGTGGAAACAACCCTAGTGTTCAACAGATGAATAGATAAACAAAATGTGGTATGTACACATGTGATGGTTTGTACCTTAGAAAAACATGCTCTTAAACTTAATCCATTCTTGTGGGTGTGAACTCATTGTAAGTAGGACATTTTGATGAGGCTCCTTCAGTTAACTGCCCACCTCAATCAGGGTGGGTCTTAATCCTATTACTAGAGTCCTTTATAAGTGGAATGAAAGTCAGAGAGAGAGAAAAAGTCCCAGAGGGAGCAGCCAGAAGCTGAACAACAATGGAACCTGGAAGAGAAAGGATTGACCAGGAAATATTGCCATATGTCTTGACATGTGACAAGCTAAGGACCAAGGATCACTGGCAGCCAGCCCCAGAACACCACAGTCTTTGGGTAGAAAATGTCAACTTATTATGCCTTGATTTGAACTTCTTTTAGCCTCAAAACCATGAGCTAATAAATTCCCATTGTCTAACCAGCACCAATTTCATGGTATTTCCTTGAGTAGCCAAAGAAACCAAAACAATATACAACAGAGTATTATTCAACTGTAAAAAAGAATGAAGTTCTGATTCATACTACAACATGGATGAACCTTAAAGACATCATGTTGAGTGAAATAATCAGACACAAAAGGATAAATATTGTGTGATTTCATTTATATTAAATTCCTGGAAGCAAATTTATAGAGACACAAAGTAGATTACAGGGAAGCAGACTTGGCCCAATGGATAGGGCATCCACCTACCACATGGGAGGTCTGCGGTTCAAACCCTGGGCCTCCTTGACCCATGTGCTGGCCCATGCGCAGTGCTGATGCATGCAAGGAGTGCTGTGCCATGCAGGGGTGTCTCCTGTGTAGGGGAGCCCCATGCACAAGGAGTGCACCCCATAAGGAGAGCCACCCAGCAAGAAAGAAAGTGCAGCCTGCCCAAGAATGGCACTGCACACACGGAGAACTGACATAACAAGATGACGCAACAAAAAGAAACACAGATTCCCCATGCCGCTGATAAGGATAGAAGTGGTCACAGAAGAACACACAACAAATGGACAGAGAGCAGACGACTGGTGGGGAAAAGGGGGAGAGAAATAAAAAAATAAATCTTTACCAAAAAAAAAAAACAAAGTAGATTACAGGTTACCAGAGGCTGTTGGGTAGGGTGGAGAGGTGGTAAAGGGAAAGGAATGGCGAATTATTTCTTAACGGGTACAGAATTTCTCTCTGTGATGATAATAGATGGTGGTGATGATTGCACAACATTGTGAGTGCAGTTAATACCACTGAATTAGATACATGAAAGTGCTTAAAATGGAAATTTTTGAATTACATATAAATTACCACACACACACACAAAAAGGTAAAAAATGAGTGTCCTTAAAATGTTTATTGCAGTGTAGGCATATACTCACTCAAAAAAAAAAAAAGTAGCCATTATTGGCTGCTGTTTTCCTTTTTCTTTTCTTTGATTACAGAGATTACACACAATGGGTGAATTCACAATTTACACTTCTTCCAGCATGCAAAGGAAAGCTTTGGAAGGATGATGAATTTGGGTTAAGGAATCATCACAAAAGGTTTTAGAAATGGGTAACATTAATAGCAAAGCTCAAAAGACAAATCCAGTTAAATGAGGAAATGTAAAACACATCTTGGTCCAATCCAGTTTTAATAGCTGAATTAAAGTTACAGTGGAATAACTGCTAATCAGCCTTTCTTCATTTTCACTGACTGAAAGCTCCAACTCCTATACAAAAGCTACCAATACTCTAAACTGCCTATGATTTTCCTAAGCCTCAGAGGTTTAGAATTAATATCACTAAAGCTCTGTTCTTACCACATACAGAACTCTCTCTCTTTCTCTCTCTCTCTCTCTCTCACACACACACACACACACACACACACACACATATACACAAGCCTGTGTTCAACATCAACAAATACCCACAGCTTGAGATTAATAGTCAGGAATTAGGAGGCCAGGAACCTTCTATAAAAGCCACATGTGAAGGCCAAAGTGGATTTTTAATATTGGGGACAACAAGCTTTAACTAATTTTTCCTACTGGAGTGCACTGTCCTTTAGTCTCTATTTTTGCTACTAATTGTTCCTGCAGGTAGTAGGTTAACATGTAATGTACTTAGAAAAAGAAGCAATTGAATGTGGCATAGATACTGAAAGAAAAGTCTCAATAAAAGAGCAGCATGTGCTCTAATCTGGCCTTTTACAACATCCACTGTAAAAGAGCTTTGGGGGTTTAAGGGGATTAGATACCATAACCCATCTGTCAGGTCATTATGTAAGGAAACGCTCCTGCTGTTTTCAAGGGAAGATGCCCTACTGTATATTATTATCATTAAGCATTTACAGAGTATTATAAGCCTTCAAAGCACTTTCAAAGCATTTCTACTTGTTATTACTCACAAAACATTGTCAACTGTAAGAATTATTTACAAACGAAGAAACTGAGGTACAGAAAAGATGATGGCAAATGCCTCGGTCGCCCAGGGAGTAGTGGGAACTTTGAGGGGGCTCCAAGCATTTGAGAAAACAGAATACCTCCTGTGGCCCCTACCTAAAAATATGCCAAAGGTATTTGGTTTTTTAAAAGCCAAGATCAAGTCCCTTGTGTTCTCCTATAATCTTATACATTATCCCATAAAAAAATATGTATGGATTATTTTCTGAAGACCCAGGATGTATCTCAAAATAGGCATATATCATGATTGACACTGTTCCATATGGAAGGAGAAGCAGGATGCATTCAAGCATGAGCATGTGTAAAGATGCACTGATATATCACAACTATCATTTACAAAACTGGAAATTCCAGATCTAAAGCATAACAAGGCAAAAATGAAATAGTACATGTCCACTCATCCGTTTTGCTTATAATTTGCTAGAAATAATTTAGCATTCCAGTAAACCCTAGGAAAGCAATTTAGTGTACAGGGGGAAAATAAAGATGTCCACTGGAAAATAGAAGGGCTATTTAATAGGGGCTCCCTGGAGAGGAGCTCTAACCCTTCACAATAATATGGGTGCAGTGTTTCTTTTTCTGAGATTTCCCCTCCTATTTAGAATGGAATTATTGGAGTCATTTTTCTTACAATTACTATTTAAGAGATTACAGTTTTCCTTTGAAAGGGAATTTATCTCCATTAAAATAAAGGAGTGAATAGCATTGATATATTTAGACCACAATGTCAAAAAATGTTGTGCAAAGTGTACAAATATACTGATCAAACTGGAAGACTTTTGTATCTTTCAAAGTTGGTCCCCTCCATGAAGAGGAAAAAGAATTTTATACTATTTTTCAGTCACGAGTTGGTAAAAATGATTAACAGTATTCACTCATTTATTGTCTACAAAATACCTACTATATATACACATATACACAATTCCTTCCTAAGAAGCTCACAGCTTAACAGAAGAGATAAGATATATTCACATATATCTATACTACAAGATAGAGGTTGAGGGTGCCATGAGTGAATTATAGATAAATTATTCTGGAGCTTTAGGGAAGGTCCAAGGCTGGACAGGTTACCATCTCTTTCTCTGGCAGTGGCTGGACAGGGTCAGGTGAGGAAAGGAGATGTGGGGAAGCTTTATAAGGCAGATTACAATTGAGGTGGTCCTTCATGAATGTGTAGAAACTGGGCAAATGGAAAAGTGGGAAATGAGGCATTCCAGGAGAAGCAATGCCGGATAAAAAGACACGGGTTCAAAGAAAGTACTTGCAGAGGACAGTACTTGGTAATTGGTAGTAGTTAGTACTTATAAGTAGTGCTTAGGTTGGGTCATAGTTATATGCAAAAGGAGGTAGGTGAGAAGGCAAAGATGTGTCAATTAGTGCCAGGGCTCAAAACCTGGTTAATATCAAACTACACAAATTCCATGGGATTCTGATTTAGGGTGACAGGGGTACAGGCTCTGAATCCATGAAATTATCCTCAAGCAATTTGGATACTCAGCCAGATCGAGAGACACTTACCACTTAGAATCTTCTCTTATTCAATTTTTCTCTTTATTTCACACCCACTGCTTTACTCCAGGCCCTCATTACCTCTCACCTGAACTATTGCTATAACCTCTTGTCTTGCTTCCTTATAATTTATATTTCTCATTACACTAGAATTATATTTCTAAAATACATGTATGATCCTCACTTCCCTACTTCAAAACCTCTGATGACTCTATGTTGCCCATTAAATAAGACGTGGTATACTAGGTCAGTCAAAATCTGACCCTGACCTACTCTTTGCCTTATCCGTTCCATTCATCAGCATAAATGCACATATACACACGCCCAACATTTCCTAAAGCCTATTCAACCTCTGTTGGAATACCCTCTGCTCCCAGAAGAAATGCTAACAGCACTTAGCATTTTCATTCCTGGGAATCTATTCTAATGAAAAAATCTAAAATGTCAAAATATCTCCCTTTGGTCTCATCTCTTATCACTTCCCACCTCAGTCTCTAGCTCATTGTAAGGAACAAACTATTTGCAATCCTCATTACCTCCAGGCCTTTGCAAATGGTGTTCCCTCTGCCTGATTGCTTCATTTTGATTAATTTTTTTCCCCTTGCTTCTTTTCCATCCTTAAAAGACCAGTTCCAATGTCCCTGTGGAGTCTTCTCCATTCTTCTAAGCCTGAACTATTCCCTTCACCAGATTTCCATAGCATTTTGAATATATCTTCACTATTGCACTCACCATGTTGCATTATAAGAGCTTACAAGACCATCTTTCTCTAAACCATTAGTGCCAAGAGAACAGGAATCATTTCTTGTTTATCTATGTGCTTTAACATTAGCAGTTAGCCCACCAACATTTGTAAATAAATTAATGATTCAAACAAGAAATAATGAAAACTTTAACCAGGGGTGTTTTTGAAGGCTGTTACAGAGGTAGAATTTATATAGGCTTGTTAAATGTGAATTGTAAAGCTAAGAGAAGTGTCAAAGACAAGGTCAAGTCTAGGTAATGGTGAGGATGATCTTGCCAAAAGAAATCAGAAAGCATAGAAGGAAGTTAAAAGGAAGACATTGATAAATTTAGCCCATAGCTTGGGAGAACAAGGAAATGTAGTGCAAAAGAGAGGTCTGGGATACAGGCACACACTCATTAAACATATGGATCACCCCTTCATCATTCTCGTGGGCTGAAAAATCTGGACATTTCCATGCTCTACCCCCGATTCTCCTTCTGTTAGCGCTTACACTATTGAAATACAGTGTGAGTAGCTATTACTCACTGTATGACTATATAAGAATCAATAGACATGTAAACCAGCTTATTGAAAGGGCTGAATGTAATGAATACAAACAGGAAGCAGCTGTATTTTCCTCCTTCCACTGCCTTTCAATATGTCAGATTTCCCTTTCCCATTCCTTAATGATATTTTGGGCAGTTCCCATAGCTTTGTAGTCATTTTCAATAACTACAAAAAATCAGTCTGGTTACAGTAAGTATCACTGGCTTCCAGCTAGTTAAAGGACCAGTTCAGTTAAATCTAAAACTATCTCACTTCTCATTCAAAGCTCCTCCTCTCCCCCAAACTCAGACCTGATCTGACAGTAAAGAAGCTGGGCAGTACCCTTTTCTTTCAGTCCGCCTCTGTCTCCTCCACCATTTGCACCTGACTTTTCCAGAACCTGGGAAGTGAGGAAGGAATGTCTAAAGAAAGGAACAAAATGTTTTCACGTAGGTGTTACTGCTTGTAGTTCTTTCTTGGCTATTCCTGGTTACTTACATGCCATCTGTATATTCTAATATTAACTCTTTTGTGAGGTTTCATATGTAGGTATTCCAGAGCCCTGTCTTTCTCTGAAATAGGCACTCTGCAACTAACCTCCTATGATCCCCACAGACTCACACACATGCACAGTACAGATTCTAGTAAGGCAGCTGAGTCTGGTTCCTTCAAGCATTTACTCCATGAGAAAGATACATCTCCGTGACACCAAATGATGGGAGCACAAATTTACCTTCCAGCTACCACTTCTCCCTTCATGAGTGGACCTATAAGTCCCACAAAATCATGTTGGGTATCCCCAACGTTCAAAAATGACCAACATTCCCTGTCTCAGGGAGAACAGCCTTGTTACAGCAAATGAAAAGATAGGGGGAAAAGGAAGGGTCAGTGCAAATTTTCTAAGTTTAAAATAGATTTATGAAACACAGCAGAGACAAAAGTGTGAAAGCTAAAGCTTTGACATGCAAGAACCAGATTATTTTGCAAGGAAAAAACTTTCTTTAGTTCCAAAATCATGGTTTGGGGGTATGAGGGAATAAAAAGGCAAAGCACTAAAGAAGCTCAGGGCATAAAGTTTATGCCATAAATACAGGATTATTATCCCCCCAAACAGTGCCCTGGAATCTAACAGTGGAAGTAGCACTTGGAAGAAGCTGCCAGCCCCCAGGCTCCATACATAGAATGCACTGAATGGATTACTCTAACCCAAGACTTCTAGCCCCTATGCCAAACACCACAGTTACATATTGTTTCTCTTTGGAAAAGATCTAAAATCACTGTAAAACAATAACCCTCCAAGGCTTACCTGGAAGAAAAGTACAATGACAAAAAAAACTTGATAATTTGGAAAAAGAATAAGGCAATCTAAGTTTCCATACAACAAAATGCTATTCACCCCAGCTGTCTAGACCCCTTTCCTAATTTGAGCATGTGGGAGAATGGGCTTTCTGGGGTAGCTCTGCTTCAGACTAATTTCTCCCTTGATACTTCACTTTATTCTCTTCTAGAAACTATTACGTTATGGCAAATGGGTTCCATAGCTTATCAAAAGAAAATCAAGAAAAAGGAGAATATGGAGAGGTGATGCAGCTATGAGAAATTCCAAAGTCCAATCTGCATAAGTATTAAGATGCTATTTATTGAATGTGGTACTATTCAGTTTTCATAAAATATTTAAAAATTACTGGATCATAAAAATGTTTATAACACATTCTGCATTTCTCTATATATTCAAAAGCAAGTATTTCATTCAACAGTGAAGAAATTTTCCTGAAGTTCTTTTGAAATGTATTTATATTGACTGTTTAAGAACCTATCATTATTGACCTCTAAAATTCCATTTCCTTCTATTGCATTCCATATCAATAGGCTAAAGCATGCCTGGAAAACCTTCAATAGTAAATTTCTTACAGTCCTTGGAGGACCGACTACAGTTTATATATTCTATTCACATCTATAGTTGCAAAGTACCTTCGTAGGCTACAAGATGAGATGTTACACAATGAAAATTTTCTTTGTATTTTTGACATTTTAACGAATATTTACTATGGACCTACTTTGGTGTGCTAGGAGCTGAGAAACAATCGTTGCCTTTAGGGAATTCATAATCTTTTTCATTTAGTGCCTTTATGTGGTGTTCTCTTTTTCTTTCTATTCAATTTATATAGATAAATGGGGTATACATGTTGAACTTTGCATTCATACTTCTGTGTTCTTATTTAAAGGTAAATCTCATTCTCTGCACCTCTTCTTCTAAGCTCTCTACATGCATGTCAGAGTTCATCTTCTGTTTCTCTCACTCTCCCTCTACTTCAAGCTTCGTCATACTCCTTCTCTCTTCCTTAGCCAAGTTAAGTGAAAATATATTTTGTTAGACTTGTTAGATTTGGTGGTTCCCTGATCTTAAATCTTGATTCTTACACTTTCAGTTTTTATTTATTTATTACTTATATAGTATCCCTTATATATATATTTTTCTACATGTCAGTGGAACTTTCCAGGAAAATAATTTCTCAAATTCTCTATCTCTGGAGCTGACAACTCCCCGATTTTCATATATACATTTATTAAACATATACATATACATAGTCCAAAAATTATTCCTATGAAATACAACAATAATAAAAACCTATCACTAATAGAATGAATACATTCCTTTCTCATTTTTACTCATTGTGTCAACTCTATGGCTTTCATTAGGCTTGTGCTGATTTTTTTTTATGTTCATAATATGTGAGCCAGGATAAAGCAATTGAACTTTAGAGAAATAAGAAATTCCCTTAAAAGAAATCAGGAAATGGAGAAGCGGACGTGGCTCAGGTGATGGGGCTTCCGCCTACCATATGGGAGGACCTGGGTTTGATCCCTGGGGCCTCCTGGTGAAAAAGAAGAGAAGGCATGCCTCCGTGGTGAGCAGTGTCTGCATGGTGAGCTGAGTGCCTGCATGGTGAGCCGAGTGCCCACACGGTGAGCCAAGTGCTCATGTGGGTGTCCATGTGGCGAGCCAAGTCCCCACATGGTGAGCCAAGTGCCTACACAAATGCCTGCATGGCAAGCCGGGTGCACACACAGTGAGCTGTGGTGAGCCAAGTACCTGTGTGAATGCCCACATGGCGATCCAAGTGCCTGTGCTATTGCCACGCAGCAAGCCAGTGCCTGCGTGGTAAGCCAGTGCCTGCACAAGTGAGTCATGCAGCAAGAAAATGACACAATAAAAGAGACGAAGGGGATAGTCAAGGTGAAGCGCAGCAGAGACCAGGAACTAATGTGGTGCAATTGACAGGGAACCTCTCTCCATATCCGCGGTCCCCAGGATCAAATCCCGGTAAATCCTGGAGGAGAAAGACAAAGAGAAGACAAAAAAGAGAAATAGATACAGAAGATCACACAGCAAATGGACAGAGACCACAAAAACAGCAAGGTGGGGGAGGGAGGAAAAAGAAATAAGGAAATGGACAGATTAGGAGCAAAATCTAAAAGCTAATATGTAAAAAGAGCTGACTCAAATACTCAAACATTTCATGCCCCAGAATAATTACATCTACCATACAAAATGAAATCAATGTTATTTATGAATAACAATTGTACCCTTATTTAATGAAACCCCAAGATTTTAGATTATTCACCAAATTCATTTTCATTTGGGGTCTCTTTATTAATAGGCCCTAGTTTTAGTCTTAGCTCAAAGTACAGTTATAAATATTGCTACTTGGTTTCTCCCAAAAGCTTTGCCTCCCTCCAATCTACTTTATCAATTCCCATAACAGCTTTAGATTGCTGCAGCTCCCTGACTCTCTACCATGTGTCTGAGTTCTCTCTGTGGGGAACTTTGATGCTTTGTTCTAAAATATACCTTCTCCTTATGTTGTGTGATGGGAGACGTTTTAAAGCTCTTTTGGTCATGTCTCTTCATTTGGAGTTTAAATTGAAAATCTATTGCATCAACTGGACTGCTACCCAGAGAATCTTTATCTCAAATATTCCTTGCCATCTTCTTATCCCCACAATATCTTTACTGACTTCATGCTCAACTCACACAATGTGACCTTAAGTACATTTTATAATCTTGAATTCAATGCAGTAGGTATTCATGGAGTACATACTCTGTGCCAGATAGTCTGATAGGAATTCAGAAATACAAAAAAAAGACAGGAAACTTATCTTAAGGGAAAACATGAATAGTCACCAAAAACACTTTGAATGCAATTTTAGAAATACATATAAGCTTCAGCATAAAGAACTGAGATAGTTATTAATGGGGATGGGGGTGGGGTTATTGGTAGATTCCAAGTAAAGGGAATGGAATTTGCAAAAGGAAAAGCAAGAAGGGAAACAGCACAACTTATCTCAAGTATTACATGCAGCATATATTATGGATAAATAAAGAGAGGCTCAGAGAGGTTAAATAAAAGGTGATAGAATTAGTAAATATTAGATTTAGACTTAATACTCAGGTTGGTCTGACTTGAGCCTATGCTCTTCACACTTATGCCTAAAAAAGAATTGCATTTACTGTGTGTATTATATATGTACTGCAACATGCGATGGCTTCTTAATTCCTCGATTTGGTATGATATTTGTGCTTCCCATATATTCAACCTAATCTGAACTGGCTTCCATTCCCCTTAGTCCACTGAAACTGCTTGATGAAGGTCACCAACAATCCCATGTTGATCAGTCCACCTCTCTTCTCTTCTTACTCAACTTCCATGCAGCTTTCAACTCAGAACAATTTTTTCTTTGGATTTCTATGACCACAGGCTTCTATGACCATATCCCCTGGTCTTCCTCTGACCTAAGTGGTTGCTCTTTTTCAGTCTCCCTTGCTACTTTCTCATCTCCTTCACCTCCTTTAATGTGTGAGTACCCCTGGCTTGGCCATGTATCTTTTTCTTCTTCCATCTACCTTCTCTTCCAGAGTGAGCTCATTCCAAATCCATGATTTTAAGTATCTACATTCCTGAATGCCAGAATGATAAAGGAGTGGCTCTGGTGCAGGTTCCTGGATTGTAGTCCACCTCCACAGACTAAACTATACAAGGTGATCTTGGGTTAGTTGCTTAATTCCTCTGTACCTCAGTTTTCTCATTTAAACTGGAGAAGGTATTAGTAGCTTTTATTTTATCCAACTACCTTCTTGACATCCATACATGGATAGCAAATTTGACATGTCCAAAAATGAATTCTGGATTCCCCGTCCCCTCCCAAGTCTGTTCCACCCCATCTCAATAAATGGCATCATCATACATTCACATGCTCAGGTAAAAAAACATAACAGTCTTGATTCCTTTCCTTTACTAGCTCCCAATATCTTATCCCTCAGCAAATCCTATCTTCTCTAGCTTCAAAATGTTCTATACATCTCCAGGTTTCTTTACCTCTTTTTTCTCACCCTCAAGAATCCACCATCATCTCTTACTTGGGCAATTTTAATAGCTTCCCAACTGACATTCTAGTATTCACTCTTGCCACCCTACAATCTATTTTTCACATAGGAGTAAGAATTATCTTTTTTAAAAGGTATAGCAGATCACATTACTCCTCTGCTTAAAGTCTTCAAGTAGCCTCCCACTGAAATGAACATCCAGGTTCCAAGCCACGGCCTAGAAAACCCATGTGAAGAGCTTCCTCATCTCCACCCTCATCTGTCCTGCACTCCCTGACCCATCACACACCTGCCACACTAGTCTTTCTCTGTTTCTTACATACCTCATGTTATGCTATTCCAATATCTTTGCGCTTCAGCAGAATGCTCTTCCACATGCAGGGTTATTTTTACCACTGGGTCTCTGGTACTTATGGAGTTTCTGGCACATAGTATGTGTGCAACAAATTTCTGTTTAACTGATTGATGGACTGATGGTTCTTTAGTCTGTAAGTCAAGACTTCATTTATTGAATTTATATAATAAATTTACTAGGGAAGCTCTCTGTGCAAAAGACCCCTGAAGTGAAATATTGTAAAATGTATAGAGTCATTTCTAAATTATTATTTTTAAATTGGGATTTTGCAGTTACAAGCCTATATAGGTATGATCTAAGAATGTAATTTAAAAAATGTGTCATTAGATAGATGAAATTGGTATTTTTTTAAGAAGCTATGTGAAGACCCCACAGTCTTAGGTATAATTACTGTTTTTTCAAAGGTAGATAGTAAAGGAATAGAGCAATACCATGTCCCAAAGGTGCAGTAATAGGGCCAATGCCCCCCGCCCCCAACACTGGCATTCGCATCTCCAGCACATGTCTGTCAATATTCCTAACAGCAATCCACTGAAACCAGGCAAATATTTACACACAATTTGTTAAATCCACAAGCTTCTTCTTATAGAGACTTTCAAAAGGAAATCTTTTAAAAATAAATGGCTTTAAATGTGTTTTTCTGAAATTTTCTGAATTTAAGATCACATGAATATAACTTTCCTAAAAGCACAGAACAATTGCTCTATTTGTAACCATTACCTTTTTTACCCTTTTTTCTCCTCTCACTCTGGTTAATTCCTCCCACCCACCACCACTCCCAGAGGCTGACAAGTATCTAAAGAGCCATAAAGCATGAGTTTAATAAGAGTAATAAATCATTCGTCACTGGCATTTTTAAGATTTGGCCTTATCGAGATTTAACTGATACGTTTTGCAGGTACTCCTGCTGTTATATGGTAGCAATATAAGTTTAATACTTATTACTGCAACCTACAGACACTATGCCTTACTGAAGTATGGACATCTAGAGAGAAAATAGTGTCCTTCAAACAGTTAAGATTTTAAGCCACAAAAAGCAAGCAAAATTTCTAATAAAGTTAATCATAACATTAAAAGTTCAATATTTATTAGCGAAATCATCACACTTCCATTTTATAACCAAGTCCCAATTGTTAAGAGTCCTAAAGTCTTTGAAAATTGTCCAAACATACCAGTCTCTTAAACATGGATATTACGTACTTTAATTATTTTAAAATAAAAATTGAAAAATCCACCAGTCACAACTTTGTGTTTTTTTAATTTAAAAAACTTTTAAAGATTTATTTTCCCCCTTCCCTTCCCCCTCCCCCCACCCTGCTGTTTTTTGTTGTCTGTGTACATTCACTGTGTGATTTTCTGTATCTATTTCTCTTTTTGTCTTCTCTTCTCATTTTTTCTCCTCTAGGATTCACCAGGATTCAGTTCTGGGGACCTCTGATGTGGAGAGATTTTCCCTGTCAGTTATGCCACCTCAGTTCCTCGTTTCTCTTGTGCTTCACCTTGACCCTCCCCTTCTTCTCTCTTTTGCTGCATCATCATCTTGCTCCTCGACTCACTTGTGCTGGCTCACCACACAGGCACTTGGCTCACTGTGCAGGCACTGGCTCGCCATGCGGGCACTTGCGCAGGCACTTGGCTCACCATGCAGGCACTCAGTTAGCCACGCAGGCACCAATGCAGGCACTTTGCTCACTAAGTGGGCACGCTTTCTCTTCTTCTTTTTCACCAGGAGGCCCCAGGGATCGAACCCAGGTCCTCCTATATGGTATGCGGAAGCTCTATCACTTGAGCCACATCTGCTTCCCCACAACTTTTCTTAACATCATTTATACCAAAGTAAGAAAATGCATATTTTCCTTTTTCTTTTATTATCTTTTTTAAAAGATACATAAATCACACAAAATGTTACATTAAAAAATATAAGAGGTTCTCATATACTCCACTCCCCACACTCCCCACTCCTCTCACACTGACAACTTCTTTCATTAGTGTGTTACATTCATTGCATTTGATGAGTACATTTTGGAGGATTGCTACACAGCATGGATTATAGTTTAAGTTGTAGTTTATACTCTCTCCCAGTCCATTCAGTGGGTTATGGCAGGATATATAATGTCCTGCAATATCACTGAGGAAAACTCCAAGTCCCGAAAATGCCTCAATATCGCAGCTCTTTTTCCCTCTCCCTGCCTTCAGTAACTCCCACAGCCACTGTCTCCACATCAATGATATAATTTCTCTCATTACTAGAGTCACAAAAATTCTGTAGTAGAATACTCATAAGTCCACTCTAATCCATATTTTATTCCTCCATCCTGAGGACCCTGGGATGGTGATGCCCACTCTACCTCTAAATCGAGAGGGGGCTTAGATCCTTAATGATCATCCATGGCTGATGGATGGAATTCTCCTGATTGCAGCTGTAGACTCTCTCAGTTCCCTGGTGTGGTGGTGGTTGACCATCCTCACCTCCCTGTTAGCTGATCTCAGTAAGTCCAACGAACCAGAGAATAGGTGTGAAAATGCATATTTTTGTAAGCCATTTCTGACAGGTAAAACATGCCAATGTTCAGAAACTCATAAACATGTTCCATAAGTGAAATCGTAATGAAGAAACATATTGTGCACAGAAACATCTAAAGACAAAAATATGGTCTCCATAGCATGCATCATCAACTGCCATAACCCTAACTAATCACTGCACCTCATCCATCAAGTCAGAGGCAGGTAAGGTAATAGATTCCTAAATAGGGAATGTACATGGTGCTAATGCTTACAATGTAAAATGCCCACATCAATATATTTTTGTAAAGTGTGCTTATGTTGCTCTCTCTTGGTGAAAATGTAGTACTGTTCAAATTGATTGTCACTTATTTTTTTAACTTTGTAAAAAGGTTTTCTTGCTAAGAGAAACAGTCTGTTTTGATACTGCATTTTCAGTGCTATTTGCACAAATGAAAGTGCTAATTGCAAACCTAAGAACAGCTAGAGCTACTTTAAATAATTCTGAGTTCTAAATTGATGTAAATTAAAAGTCAGTTGGAGCACACATTCAAATGTTTTCATTTATGGACTCCCAGGAAATTTCGTTTATAATAAACAACCAAAAAAGATCAAAAGGAGGAGGATACAAACTATATAAGAATGTCAGCTTTTGAAAACCTAATTCATTGAAAGAAGGTGACAAGTTTGGCAAAGAATCTCCTAAGTGCTCTATCCATTTATATATTTGCAGAAGCAAATTATGATCCATTTGAAAGAAAAAAAATTACTGGATACACTTAAATGGTAGAAGACTACATGTTATAAAAAATCTTGTGTGATTACCAGTTTCAAAGTCAGAACCAATGGTATACTAGGGCCAGCTGGTACCAGCTCACAAGTGCTAACTATGCACATATCTTCCCAACTCCTGGTTCAGTGACATCATCTTGACAGTTGAAATCTCTCAAGGTGGGAGTATTTATACCAGAGAATTAGGAAACACTACAAATCAGGGTTTTGCTTTTTTGTGTGTGTATGTGTTGTTGCTTTGTTTTGTTTTGTTTTGTTGACGACTGGTTGATAAATACCAGCACACTGCTAGAAATGCCAAAAATCATGCCAAAAAGATTTTTCCATATGACCAATGACAATTGATATATGAACAAAATTTCCTAATTGCAATGAGTATAAACACTAAATAAAGGACTTACCAATAGGAAGTCATTGTATACTAAACAATTTATAAGTGAAAACAGTAATTTTGAAGGTATCTTGAGATTCACAATATTCTCCCTCTAAATTTAGTGTGCTACCTTGTAACAAAAGGACATCCTTCCCTTTCTTTCATTCACACATAAATCAAGTAATTTATAGCACTCACTTGTCAGAATAGAAACTATACCCAATTATCATTTCCTCTCCTCCAAATAGTGAGTATTTTTAGAGAGGAATTCCAGTCATATTTTCTGCAGCAGTCAAATAGAACTGAGTAACCCTTGGGAAATTTTTAACTTATCGAAATACCACATTCAACAAAAGCTAAATGATTCTTTGTGTATTTTATATTCTAAACACGAGACTGAATGGAAGTGAATGTTCAATGTATGACCAAAGACATAAAAGAAGTAAACAAAATGATGTTCCATAAGCCAAGCCCCCTCACATGCTCCCTGGGAAACACCCACCCTTGAAAAGCAAGACTCAGGGAACTTTCAGAGTCTTCCTTTCAAATAAAGTTATTGTCAAATAACTTTAGACAAAAAAAACTCAGAAAACAACTGTTCTGGTGATTAAAACATTAGAGTAGGACCACCTATCTACAAGGCATGAAAATGTAACTTTCAGAGTATCACAGTCTTCTGCAGCTCACGTACGTCAAAAGCACCGAAGTGAAGTCATAATGCATGGTCCAGTGGCTTGTGCTTGCATTAGGTACAGCTCACTGGTGGGTAGGATTATCAAGGGAAGGTGTGATTAATTATTATTCTATCTCTGTCTAAGCAGCCAGGATCCATTTGAAGATGTTATACTTCAAGGTAACTATTCTGTTGAAGAAAATATAATATAAATTAATTAATGATTACACATAATGTAAAGAGACTAATTGAGCAATAGTTGAGTTAAATAGTTCCAATGATGCCACCAACAGTGACAACAAACTAAACAATTGATAAACAGTACCAGGCATCAAGGGCAGAAATACAGCCTTTTCAATTACTATTTCCAAGTATCTCCTCATAATGAAAACCAATAACAAAAGCATATTTCAGATGAACAGATGTTAGAGAAGATACATCATTGAAACAGCAAGAGTTGTACCTTAATCACTAAAAACCTCAGAATAAAAAAGCTATCTGATGATGTAAGATTTTTTTCTAATATTATTGATTGAAAGAGAGAAAGATCATCATATCAGTAACACAGAAAGAAAGTATTATCACACAGGAAAGAACAATCAATAGGAATGCAATTTTCAATGTTACATGTCATTAAGTTGAAGATACATAAGAAACAGTTTTAAATATAACCTATTATCAGAATCTATCATGAAATGACATAATAAAAATAACTTTTCTAAAACTGCACCAAATCAATAAGGTATTCATTTATAAAATAAAAACCTGACCTTTGCTGCAGTTATTTTGAAGGTTCTCTGTCTTAAGGAATTAAAATGAGACTTCATTTCATTGATGTCTTCAGAAATGCACAAATAAATCTTCCTAACAACGCTATGAGTATTATCATCATTCCCATTTTAAAGATGAGGAAAATAAAAAACAGTACATTAAGTAACTTACCCAAAGTCAGACAGTTAATTAGAAAGTGGTGGAGCCAGACTTCAAATCCTGGTAGTTTGATTCCTGAGTTCATGCCCCCAGTGACTACATTATACCCCTCTCAATATTTGGATAAAAACACAGCTGTAGAAAATTCAGAACTCCTTTCTAAAGAGAAAGTTCCATTTTGAGTTTTCCCCCCCCCCCCTCTCTACTATATGCTCCTATGTACAATTCACCATAACAGGCATGCAATAGCATGTAATTCTGCTTTCTGTTAAGCAGACGACCCATTACACCTGTTCTATAAGAGCCATTCCATCTGGGAACCTGAGGCAGGCCCTCGTTTTATATAGAGGTGTTCCATGCTAACAGTAATAGAACATTTTGTAGAATTCCTTACTATACCTCTATGTATCCTTATTGCACTTCATGGTAATTATTTTTTACATGACATTTCTCGTACTAGAAATTTAGCTCATGAAGTGAGGATATGACTTTAATAATTTTGTTTCTCTGGTATCTAGCACATTTCCTAGCATAGAGTTGATACTTAATACATGTTTGTTAAAAGGAAATTACATGCCAAGCCAAAGAAAGCCAGTTTGAAAGGAACAACTTTAGCTTTCATATTAAACATTGAATCATGTTTTACACTAAAGTTTTTACTATAATGAAAAAAAATGTAAATGATTCCTTCACTCCTCTCTTCATTCATTCTTCATACAAAATAGGTGAAAAAAATGTCCAAAATATTCTTTCTCAGACATGTCTCTTGAATCTGGATCATTACCACCCTTCCTCAGCTTAGACCCTTGTCCTAGCCTCCTGGACTCAGGTGACAGTGTTCCAACTGCTCTCCCTGACACTAGGTACTCCTTATCCCAGTCTTCTGCCCCATTTCCAACACAGCTGATTTCCATAAATTTTATCTCTTGATGTCCTCACTCCTACCTTTAAAAATGTCCATCATGTGCACTGTGTAAAGGCTAAAATCCAAACTCTGGCATCTAAGGATTTGTAACTTGGCCCCAACCTATCTCTCTCTATACACACTCATCCCAACCCATGCTGAGCTGCTACATTCCTTGAGTAAATCAGGTTTTCTGGCCTCTAGTCCTTTGCATATTCCCTGTGTTTGCTGTTGAAATCCCACTCACATATCAACATCTAACTCAAATCTCTTGTGAAACTTTTTCTGACTCTCTCACACAAATATAATCATGTTTCCTGCTATACTCCCAAAATTCCTTCATGTCTCAGTATTAGCTACTTTGCTGATGCAAAGTACCAGAACTCTGTTGGGTTAATTCCATATTTCAGCTTCCATGGTTTTCCTCTTAAAGCTGTTTCCCTTCAATCTTTCCCTTTCATGTCCCTTTTCGTCCAAGCTGACAGTGATTTTGTTCATACAGCTCTCTCAAAAAGCTTGTTGGTTTTGCATGCAAGAAGCAGGGGTCCAAGCCATAGAACAGTAAGTCTTTCCACAAGTCTTTCCTACATAATTGCATCTTCAATCCTGATTTACAAGCTCCAAGTTTAAAGTCTTCGAATGGGGCACTCACTATCATCTGGAAGCTTGAGTCCCAGAGGCTTGGAATTTCCAGCATCAGTTTCTGTTCTCTTTGTGCCCAACAATTCAGTCCTCAGCTTCTCTCTCTCATCTAGCATATTTGCTATAAGCTGCAAGGAGAAGCCAAGCCACATTCTCCGAGTTTACTTTGGAAAGTTCTTTAGCTAAATGCCAGACTTGCTGTTTTCAAATTCTGCCTGCCATAAAACACCAGAAGTCAATCTTGCTAAGTTATCTATAACTTTAAAACACAGATTGCCTTTCTTCCATTTTCCAATAATAGTTTCATCATTTACTTCTAAGTATAATAAAAAAGTCTCTTTAGCATCAATATTCCTATCAACAGTCTCTTCAAAGCAATTTAGTTTTTTTCCATCAAGCATCTCACAATTCCTCCAAAAAATACCCCTTACACATTTACAAAACTGTTCCAGCACTTTGTGATAATTGCAAAAACACAGCCCCACTCCTGGTACCAAATTCTGTATTAGTTGGCCAAAGGGATGCCAATGCAAAATACCAGAACTCTGTTGGGTTTTATAAAGGGTTTTTTATTTGGGGTAGAAGCTTGCTGTCACAAGACCACAAAATGTATGTTACTTTCCTCACCAAAGTATATTGCCACATATTGGAGCAAGATGTCTGCCGATGTCTGCAAAGGTCCAGCCTTCCTCTTCCTCTTAAGGCTCCATGGTCACAGCTTCTTTCAATATCAGCTGTAGGCTGAAATATGTCTCATCTCTCTCCTGGGGCTCATTCCTCTCCAGGCTCAACTGCTCTGTTTTCTTCACAAGGTCAGCTCTAGACTATCAGGCTCTCTCTCTTCCTGGAGCTCTCTTCCTGGAGCTCTGCCCTGTCTATGGAGCCATCTCTATTCCCCTGTGTTCCTCTCCTGTGTGTTTACTTCCTGGTGTTCCAGCAGCAAAAAATTCCCTCCTCTGAATCCAATATGATCTAATATGCCCAGAGGAACAGGACAATTTACAAACATAATCCAATATCTGTTTCTGGAATTCATAAATAATATTAAACTGCTACAGTCTGGGTTGTACCACTTGTCTGCATTAGTATTATCCAGTTGTACATGTGTCTCCCCATCTATAAGGCAGGTAGGAAATAGGCCCTGTGTTGATGGTGCTAAGTACTGTTTTTACATTAATGAAGCCTTGCTAAGCAAAACTAGTTGCCAACAAAAGCTTTCATTTATTATCATTTTTTCATACCTTTTTGCTTCAGAAAAGACATGCACATACATAGTAATTCTATGATGTTTGTACTTAGCATTTCCTAAGAACAAATGCCCAATAAATTATCTTTATAAACTGCCTGATATTCCTTTCTATCCACACTGTCTATTCAGAAATCTCACTGGTTAGAAGAGCGTTCTGGGAATTGAACAACCTCATTGTCCTCTAATCTGAGGACTGAAGCTAGACAGCAAGGCCTGAAAAGAACTTTCAACAGAATTGTGTTTCTCTGGGGATGGTGAAGAAAGGCATCATATAGAAATAACAATAAAAACAAACATGTATTGGGAGGTAGGTGCCAAGCTCAGAACTTTACATGCAATATCTCAATTCCCACATGACACTATAGGGAAAGGCATACTCTAATGTGAATAAACTGAAGCTTAAAGAGAATAATTTTCCTAAGGTGCTCTGGGGATTGAAACTCAGTCTTCTGGTATCTGAGGGCATCCTTTTAACAACCTCTGTATTTTATTGAGAATAACAGAAGCTATGGGTTTTTGTATTTTGTCTAAAATTTCTGGCTGTGTATATTATATAACTTTTAACTTACTATGTGGTCTTGAGCCTGGAGACTACCCTGGGCAGAAAAGGCAGTATGAGGCAAGTCCCAAACTGAACTATCTTTCCCTTGACCAGCATGCCCCACCCTTCTCTACTTAACCGTTTGCCCACGAGGTGCCTCCATGCGGGGTCTACACCCATAAGGTCCCCACCTCCATGCCAGGCTGGGCCAATACTCAAGGTCAAGCCCTGGCCTCGGACTGCAGAGCTAAAGTTCAGGTGTTGGCGGCAGACTTGACCCAGTGGTTAGGGCATCTGTCTACCACATGTGAGGTCCGCAGTTCAAACCCCGGACCTCCTTGACCCAAGTGGAGCTGGCCCATGCACAGAGCTGATGCACGCAAGGAGTGCCCTGCCACACAGGTGTGTCCCCCGTGTAGGGGAGCCCCACACGCAAGGAGTGCACCCCATAAGGAGAGCCGCCCAGCGCGAACGAAAGTGCAGCCTGCCCAGGAATGGTGACGCACACACGGAGAACTGACACAACAAGATGACGCAACAAAAAAGAAACACAGATTCCCGTGCCACTGACGACAACAGAAGCGGACAAAGAAGACGCAGACAACCGGTGTGGGGGCAGAAGGGGAGAGAAATAAATAAATTAAATAAATCTTTAGGGAAAAAAAAAAGGTCAGGTGTGCCCCTCCCAAGCATTCCTGGGTGGATGGCCATGGCCCCAGCCCTACTGGCTTTGCCAGAAGGGGTACCAAGGCTTCCCAAGGCCTGGGCTCAGGTTGATGAGGTTCTACTCAGTGAGTCTGTGCAATGTCATCTTCCAGGTCCATTTTAGCATTAAGATGGTGACACTAGGGGGCAGAGGGGGGTGGGGGGGTGGGGTTGAATGGGACCTCACATATATATTTTTAATGTAATATTATTACAAAGTCAATAAAAAAATAAAAAAAAAGATGGTGACACTATACAACTGAACACATCTTCTTGTCACACCAGGGGCCTGCACCTTTCCAAGACTCACTCTACTTCTGTGACTCCCTCCTCTAACTCAGACTACACTGGAAAGAGGCACAATCCAGAGACAAAGGCAGAAAGCCAGGAATCACATACATGGATGAGTTTCCATTCTCTCCCCTTGGGAAGGCAAGTGAGAGCCAGGCATGTAAACAGGGTATCCCACCTCTCTGCCAGCTGCATTAAGTACCAGTAAAATAAAGGAAGAGAGAGCACAAACACACTCAGAGGGTGACTTTACACCACTCTTTCTACCTCTCTACCTCCCTCTAGCGCATCTTTGAGCTGGGTTTGTATCCCCAGAGCCAGCCTGAAGGCCTATAATTTAGTGCATAACCAAAACGTTTTTGTTGAATGAAAGAAGATGATTCCCACCGGTAACAAGTTTCCTTAGTCCCATTCTTCCAAAATCTGAAACCCAGTGACAGCCCACCTGACTTAGAATCACAACGTAGGATCTTCAGAGCATTGGTGAGGTAAAATTACAGTATTTTACTCAAACACTAATGCTTCCTATCTTCCTCACAACAAAACCTTCATTTGGACAAAGGCAGTATTTATTTTTAGGAAATAAAGACGCTGACACACCCACCTAGGTCATAGCAGAACTGATTGTAACCCAGATCAGCTTCCTTTTCCAGGGTATTTTTTCTGTTACATAAGAAAAATAAAGTAGGTGAGAGATAGTGAACTAAGGAAGCTAATAGAAGCTCCAACCTTTTTTGTAAGGAGTTTCTTTTTATTTTCCCAAAGCCTTGCAATTACGTGGTAAGGTTAGGATGCTGTGCAGCCTTTTAGAAATCTGTCATCCCTCATGTAAAATTAAATGCTTAAGTCATATCTCCAAACTGCTCTAAACATTTTTAGCATGTGTAGGAAGAAGCAGCAAGATCCACATTAGAACATTCTGGGTATTGAAGTGGGCCTCTCATGATTTACCAGGACACACTTTCTCAAGTGATTCTGAGTAGCCACAGAACCTAGATAGATGTAACAGTTTACCTGCTGCAAAGAGAAATGGGACAGTATGACACTATGACTGCAGGCCGAATTGTTTAAAAAAAAAAAAAAGTCCAAAAATATGAATAATAATGTAGAAACAGTTCACCTTTGGTCTTTCTTATACACTTAAATTATAAATTATAAATTTATGTCAGTTAAAATAAATAAAATAGGCAATGATTTACTCAGCATTTTTAAAGAGTGAGAGAAATGTAGCAATGTTTCTCATGGAACAAAGTAGAGCTGAATGGGATGAATGTGGAACCTTCAAAAAATAAGGTCAGGAGAAAAAAAGAATTCAAAGAGCAAATATAAGTCATATTTGACTGAGAAACCTGAGGCTAGTAATATAAAATCAAGCTAATTTCTGAGGAATCCATTTATTCTTTATTTGTAATAAATGTTTTATGACAAGTCTATTGCTTCAGTTTGGGAAGAGTCAAAAACATAATGGAATTAGGTAAATTTGCTTGTTTTTAAAAATCCCTTCAATTTCTCCCCAAATTTGAGTTTTCCTTTATACTTTTCACATTATGATATAGAACATTTACTGAAAAAAGAGCAATTTAACTAAAATGGTATTAAGTTTTGATGATCTACCTATTTTTAGCCTAAGGACTAAGTGATTTTCTGAACTCACATTTTCATCATTTTAATGAAAATGAGGTAATATGCTAAAATGGTATTTTCTGAGATTGTATAAAGGTTTATTTGCTCTACATTTTCAGATACACTGTTTCACATATTTTTTTTCTAAGCCAGATATATTATGAATATGGAGATATAGTAACATTTTTACTGCTAACAGCATACTGCAGGTTTAAAATATGAATTTTGTTATGATTCCCAGCCTTTTAAAAATTATCTTATTCTAACATTGACAACAGTCGAGTTGTAAAAGAACAGAGCTTGACTAAATATATATTTTTGTCAATATCCTTGAAAGTTTCATTACATCAGCATCAGTTTAAGTCCACTTGCACCATTTCTTAGACTGAACAAGAGTTGAAATTTGCTAATTCTCACTGTCTGTTTCTATTACTATATTAAATATTGAAGACTGCATTGATATAAGTTTACAAATTTAGTGAGTATCCATTTATGTGCAACATACTTCCCAAGTCAAAGTCTCAGAATGGTTGAAAACTACATAATTTAGATAGTTTATAATTAAGCTCCAGCAGTACCACTAGTATATTTCTCCCTAAATATACTGAATAGTAGTATATTTAGTATACTTTTAAAGCAGGGTATTAATTTAGCAATATTTCACATAGGACAAACAAGAGTTCTTGAAGCTTATAAAGTACCTAACATACTATTTAAGGAAAACATAGACACACCAAAAATATGACTTAATAAATATTGTTTCGCACAAATACTATGACAACATTGCATAAACTCCAACTTTGAAGGAAATAAATATGTCAGTCCCAAACAGGCTTTTTCGTTTGTATAGAAGATACTTTCTAACGGCCAGCAGGTGCTTCTGGATATATTTTGTGTTACACAAAGCTATTATCCTCTGCTGATGGGTGCAGTTAGACTCTCAATAAAGACAAACTTTTATCAAATAAAATCCAATAAAGCATTCATATCTTTTCATAAGGGCTTGGACCAACCACATTCAGATCACATTCTTAAGCATTTTTATATGACTTTACGTAAGATTATGTTGCAATTGTCTAATCCACCTCACGTTTATCAATAAGGTTATCTACCTAAGGTGGTCCTTCTGGCCTTAAGCCATCCCTGTTGAAACTCTACTTCAAATATTGTTTTAAAAATGGCCAAATTCTCAAGTGAAAAGTGCAAGTAAATTCTCTCATGCAACACTAAAATTGTCAGTGTTCTTAATTATATTATCGATGTATTATTTGATCAATAAAGACACTGAATGAGTTGGTTTACTCTAGTGTTTCCCAATAGAAGACTAGTCCTAGTCCTAGGAGACGCATTGCAATAAAATAAGGTACCATGGTAGAATCAATTCTAGTCCCTTTCTTGGAGACTCTCAATGCGTGTTTGCATACTAACTCTCTAAAAGTTCCTGAAAGTAAAGAATACATTTTAATTTTTACACCCAATGTTTCGCAAACTTTCCTGACCATTGCAAAGGCATTGCAACCACACATTATAAGTACATGATGAATGAGTTAACTTCAAAATGTCTTGAAGAAAGAATTAATTGTCTTCAAATAGTTTGAAGAGCTTTTATCTCTCTTCAAAGGAGCTAAATGCTTATTTTGTTTTCAGGTTTTTTAAAGGATAATTTATTTTGCAATAAAAAAAGATTTTCAGTCATTTAATTAAATGAAATTACATATATATTTCTTTAAAAATATTTGATAAAATGGGAAGATACTCATTGGTCTCCTCTTTTTCTGTCAATAAATAAGAATCAAAGAATTCAACTTTAAAAGTTTTTATAGAATATTTTAACTGTATAAAAATAATAGTGAATTTTAAAAAATAATTTTTAACTATCAAATTTGGTTTTCAATTCAAAAAAACAAGGCATACATGCTTTAAAGTTCTACCACACATAGGATTTTTATCCAAGTGCTTCCCTTCCTTGAAAAATTCTAAACTTTTAAAGTATAATTATCTTAAAGAATAATGGCATGGATGCAATAAGACTAAGATATGCTTCTTACTGAGGCTTTGTGTGCTAAGCTTTAACAATGATAAAAATTTTAAGTTCCTAAAAAAATGAACTTCATACCTGAGATGCTTGACACTACTATTCAATCAGATTAGTAGTACTGTTGTTATAATCCATGACACTGGAAAGAAAGATATAAGAGTATCATTTCTCAATTTTAGAAGAGTTTGCCTTACAGCTAACTAAGAAAGAAAGGAATTGACACCAATTTTGTTTACCCAACCTAACTTTAATAGCAGGTAAAGTTATCTGTTATTGATGTCTGTGCAGCAGAAGAAAATTATTGTGAAAATATATCTCATCTACCTGAACGCTTAATTAATGGAAGCAAATCTCTTCTACTACTAAAAGCAATACGTGTGTGTGTTTATAAATCAGAAATAATCATTTTATGACATATTGTAGCTTTCTTATGTTAAACATTTTTTATTATAGTAACATATCTGAGTAATTGAAATAACTTACCATACAAACATCACATGCTAGAGCATGACAATGCAATGCTAATTGCACATTCTGTTGACATTTTAAGCATATTTTCTGTAACATTTGCATTCATATACAAGTAGTAAAGCACATGGGGAAAATCTGAGTCATGATTCGTGTTAGCAAATGTATTGCTTTCAAGCTCATCCTCAAACCCAGAATCTTCAGCAAATCCATTAATCTTTGGATGTTGTAGATGTACAGTAGTTACTGTATGAACCTACTATGCTCAGGACTAAAAAGTATCATTGTTAAACTTTGAAAGAGAAATATCATCATCTGATTAGTTTTATAAGATCAGCCTTCTTACTAATTTAAGAAATATCACTCTACTGAATGATGTGTTTACCAATAGTTCTCAGGTTAGTGGGTGGGGATAAAATGAAAGCTTTATGTAGTTTTCCTCAGATAATACAACCCAGTTAATGCAAAATGTGGCACCTAAATAATTTCCCTTCAATATATGATATACCCTTTGTGACAAGGGAAAAAAAAAACACCAAAAAGGGGCAGCAATCAGCAATCTCAAAGTGTGCAATAAGTTTTAATATATCTTTTTATTTTGGGTTGCAAATTTGCCTTTATAGCCATGTATCTTGGTTCACATATCCAGACAATTAATGCTTTGTAAGCACAGAGACTTGAAACTGGTTCTTAAAAATCTCACCAGACAAATTGAAATTGATCTAATAATAACTGTCTATGCAAAGTCAAAACTTGAAAGGGGCTTAGAGTTTTAAAAAAAAGACAAAGCAGGGGGAAGAACACACACACAGTTTTGACCAGCAATATATTTCTAAAATTTCAATTTATTCTTAAGTCAATATTGGCCTAAAAATAATTAGACAGCCCTTGAAAATTTTAATTTCTCAATTTAAAAGGAAAGAAAATTTTTAAAAAATCAAGTCAAAGGAACATAGCTAATTATATCGTTATACTTTTTATTGTTGAACTCTTAGAAGTAAGTAAACTAAGGCTCAAAATGTAAATTAGCATTACAGAAAAGGAAATTATTTTTTCATTCTTCTTGAGGTATTTGCTATTTTTTTTAAAGAATATGAATTGAATAATGAATCAATGTTTTATAGAATATCAGAAATAATGGAGTTTATGCGACTACAATTTCTTGGTCTTTTGAAAAATTCAAGTAATGTGCATGATTACATTTAAAGAAAAACTTTAAATGGAATGACTTTGACATGCTAAAGAAGAAAGCATTTAGATTAATATAATAAAATGACTGAAAATTCAGGTTAGATAATAAAAGTCATAGTCTTATATTTTCTGAATTATGAAAAGAATTAAAGTGAAATCCTTTTCTTGATGTCTAGAAGCCACTATAATCTAGCTGTGTATAAATACTAGATAAAAAGGTTGATCTTCTTTGTTTGGTTTGGTTCAGTTTGTTTGGTTTTAGTTTAGGGAGAAAGTATTAGGGTTGAAACATTTTGTGTACTTAACTCTAATGTTGACATATGAAAAAATTTCTATAGATCTGTGCATTTCGTAGATAAATAGAATAACTGGGATATTCAGCTATATTCTAGGCAGAGGTTGCTATTGCCATTTCCGTATTTGATTCTGTGATAACCTCGTTTTTATAATGCAAGGTAAATAAGGTGCTAGTACAAATTATCAAAATTTGAATCACAACAGTTCCTTCAATGGATTACATAAAGCAAACGGTAATTTATCTAGAATGATGGATTATTCGAGTAAAATGAAAACTAATTTGTAATCACATATTATGTTCTTAAGTGATGATTCAAAATAAAAAATTTGCTTTTAATATAATTCTGGAAATCATTCCAATATTACATAGTCCTGGAAAGCAATCCAATCTTAGATTTACAGAAAGGGCAGAGATTTTTTTTCTATAACAGAACGAAAATATGCTTTCATTGTAATAAATCAAATCCTCCTACTAAAATTCCTGGTAAAAATTCCTGGTAAGACTGAGTCACTTGGGGTCTCTCAGAGAAAGCTATTTTTTCTCCTAGAGGAGTGAAAGTTAGACCTGTATTATCACTTATGTTTTTACCCTATGAATAAGAAATTTGTAATAAAAAGGAATATTTCATACTTCTAAAACATTCCTATGGCCTCTAGAGACTTCCACATTTTATTATTGTGTCTTCTCTTAGTTGCTCATTAGGGAATAAGCAGTATATTCATCATAGTCCACATAGTACCAGGCAGTATATGTAAGTAATGAGGACATGGTTTTTAGTCACAGCATCATTATATCAGACTAGATCATTATAAGTAGGTAAATGCAGGCAACAAAATTCTAGTGCTCAAAATAAGGCCATATTTATGTTGCTAGAGAAATGAAATTTGTTCAATTAGTTTGGTAGTTTCCTATATTTAAATTTATTCTAAGCATTTTTGTGGTTTTTTAACATTTTGTTTTGGGGGATTTCGGCCATGTTAGAAATTATTATTTCTGTTTTAAATAAAAATTTCACTCATATACAACTAAAGAAAAGACGTTGCAAAGCAGCTTCTCTAGCAAACTAAGTAATCATTTGTGATTTAAGCTAATGCAAGAGAGTGGTCAGCAAACTGGGTTGATATCTAAGATTTGCATCTCATTTGTGGCCATGAATTTAAGAGAAAATGAATAAAAATATTCCATGAAAAGGCTTACTTCTTGGTCAAATTCTTAAAGTGATTTTGTGATATCCCAATATTTGCATTATTTATTTTAAGAAATCTATAATATATTTAAAGAAGCCACAAAATGGAGTCATAAAGAATTAGAACTATGCAGTAATTTCTTTCATCCTGGCATCATTATCCCCTTAAGGACATAGCAAATTCTTCTTGGGGATGCATCCATCAAGAAAAATTATCTACTAGAATGTAGATATTAGGTAGTTATAAGGAATCAAGTAGCTAGCAATAAGTTAGGAAAGAAACCAATTATTTTAGCCCAACACTGATTCCAAATATTGTTTTCAAAGCAAAATACATCTAACTTAGAAGTTTGGGTTGTCAATTATCTAGCTTGTGAATTAAACCTGGACAGTTTGCCTCTTGCCACTTCTCCTGCTGCTTTGGGGTCATTTTTTCATTTACTGAAAATTGTTTTTAGGATAGTAAAAGGAGGTAAAAAACATTCATGAATTTTCAAATAATTATCATCTGTGAGAAAACAAAACTTTTGGGAAAAGAAGTTTAAATGAATTGCTAAAAGGCAGATACTGCACTTTCTGAGAATTTCAATATCAGTGATAGTCCTGTTTATATATTTTTTTGAAAACTGAAAATTTATGCACTGTTTTTGAAACTGTAAGCAAGAAAGGGAAGTAAACGTCTATGAAACTTACACATAAAATTGGACAGGGAGGAAACTTCATACTCTATTTTGAATTTTTAAAAATCCTCAGGGGTACACTGATTATTAGTAATATCTAGTAATCAGAATCTTCTATTTGGAATCTTCCATTCACAATATTTAGATTATTTTCTATGGTGCAGTATAAAGCTACTATATTAGTTGATCTTTTAATGTAAGGTTTCTCAACACTGAGACTGTGAGACATTATTCTGTAACACCCAAAGTGAGTTTGAAATGTCACCTCTTTTACTTATGCAGAAGAGAGATATTGTCTTTGTATTTCCCCACTGAAGATATCCTTTTCAAGTAAAAATGACGGGTATAAGACACAAAAATCATATGGAAGGATTTTTTTCATTAGCATCATTTCTGTTTCTTTATGTGATTTCCAGTGGAAAATAAAAACAAAAGCTTGGTTATGTTATATTTATTTTTAACCCACTGGATTGTGTTCCATTTTAAATCATAATATGATCTTACCAGATCCTTACTGAAAATGTACATAGAGAAGTAAAGATGTTGGAGAATCAGGTTGGAATTTTTATAGTACTTTATAGTGAGCTATAGAAATAATAATCCATTTTGCACTTAATTCTATCATCAAGCAACATCAGGCTTCTCTATTTATTTTTTTCATTTTAAATGGCTACTATATGTAAGAGAATTAATAAGGTATCATGCTATTATGCTTTTTTCAAGTCAAAAGGCATGTTATCTAGAAAATAATTTAACACTGTTATAGGATCCTCAAGATCAATTTTGTTTTATATACTCTGCAGCAAAAATAACAGTTCTAGTAGGAAGGAGTTAATTATAAATCTAGCAAATTCTAGACATTCACATATTTTTGTAAACAATTTTAACATGGTTTATTTCCAGAAAGCCTAAATCTTATATTCAGTTTTCTTCTAACTCTTCTTTCATACCTTATAATAAATATATATTATTTGAGTGCACATGTGTATATATTTTCACATATATATACATAAATCAGCACTTAATGGTCACTTTCTTTGTATGTTTAAATTGAAAAGAATTAATTGCCATTATGCATAACTCATGGCAATCTTCCCTTCTGTTTCACAATTGGCCATATCTGGGTGTAAACAAAACACTGGAGCGCGTCATTCCAGGTGAATTGTATTTCAAGTTGTAGGTTGGTGTTCTCATGAAGAATTGTGTACTTCCTGGTAGCAAATACCTAGAAACAACAGTTAAAAATTAGATTTTAATGAACAAGTTAGTATTAACATCTCTCACTAAAAGATTATGAGGTTAATTAAAATACGGGCAAAAGACCTGAACAGGTATCTCTCCAAAGAAGACATACAAATGGTCAGAAGTCACATGAAAAGATGCTCAACATCGTTAGCCATCAGGGAAATACAAATCAAAATCACAATGAAATACTATTTCACACCCATTAGAATGGCCGCTATTACCAAAATGGAAGTAAGCAGTTGAGAGGATGTGGAGAAATAAGAACAATCATTCATTGCTGGTGGCAATGTAAAATGGTGCAGTCACTGTGGAAGACAGTTTGGCAGTTCCTCAGAAAGTTAAGATCAGAACTACCATATGACCCAACAATCCCATTACTCAGTATATACCCAAAAGAACTGAAAGCAGGGACTTGAACAGATAGATGTACACTGATGTTCACAGTGGCATTATTCCCAACTGCCAAGAGCTGGAAGCAACCCAAGTGTCCATCAACCAATGAAAGGATAAATAAAATGTGCTATATACACACAATGGAATATTATTCAGCTGTAAAAAGTAATGAAGTCCTGATACATGCAACAACATGGATGAACCCTGAAGATATCACGTTGGGTGAAACAAGTCAGACACAAAAGGACAAATAGTGTATGATCTCACTGATTTGAAACAATTATAATAATCAAATCATAGAGTAAAAATCTAGAAGTTACCAGTGGACGGGGTTGGGATAGAGAATAAGAAGTTAGGATTTAAAATGTACAGGACTATTTGGAATGATGGAAATGTTTTGGATGTTGATGATGGTAGCAAAATGTTGTGAATGTAATTAAGAGCACCGAAATATATATCAAAATATGATTAAAAGAGGAAATGTAAGATTGTATATACGGTAACAGAATAAAACTTTTTTTCTACACTACACAAACAGTGATTCCTAAGCTAAACCATAAAATTTAATTAACAGTACAATTATAAAATGTGCTATCATCAATTGTAACTAATGTTCTACACTAATGCAAGGTGATGATAGCAGGGTGGTATACTGGAATCCTGTATTTTATGCATGACTGTTCTGTTAACCCACAACTTCTCTAATAAAGAAAAAAAGAAAAGGTTATGGGGTTAGTAATTTATATACCCTAAACTAAGTATTATACTATAACAATGTGATCCACATAAAAAGATATGCTTCCCCCAGACAGGGGATCATAGAGCCTCACCCAACAAGTATGACATAGATGTAACATGATATTTATATCCCAAGATATCCCATACAGAGCCACAGAACTCATGTGCTGTTTAACAGTTTGTGTGGCTCATGTTAATTTGGAATTCATCATTGAATCATGTAAGTAATTTGTGAAGCTAATAGAATATCTCTTAAAAACAGATGACAAGAGAATTTGGCTAACTGCATAAATAATAATTGTTTGTTTCAAGGATATCTGAACTCTTGATTAAACTTAATAGTATTTCATTGATATATAATGAGGATAGGCAATCTAAAAAAAGTTAAAGATTAGCATTCATAACTGGATTATAAATTTTATATTTAGTCCACACAGTTCTTAGGAATACAGAAACCATAAGCAACAAGCACGATTACAGGATGCGTGTAACTCTTTCAGCCAAATGTATACCAGAATACGTATTTTTCCCAATTTTAGAAGGCACAGTACTTCAGGACAGCATCCTACAAACAAACCATTAATATTCCTGTAACGAAATGTATGAATATTCACACTAAATAATAATTTCATTTTAACTCAGGTCAGATTTGTCAATAAATTGGCTACATGTTTTAAGTGTTTGGAGCTTTGAGAATTAGCAATTGCAAATAAGAGAATGTGAACCTGTGCAATTTATTCTCCTGTAGAAAAATCTTGTTTTGCATTAGCTCAACTGAAACTACATGCCTAGAGAGAAACGGTCAAAGAAACCCACAAGAGAAAATTCATATGAAATTAAGTCCTGGTAATGATGAGAAGGACACACTGTAATGTCAGGACAAAGATATCTATGATGAATTTCCAAGAGCAGAAGTAGCAACAAAAGGGGTGTGCAATTAGCAGTTGTCTTGGAAATTGTTCAAATCAAATCATTTATTTTATTTTCATCACTTAAGATCAGAATTCTCTAGCAAAAGTAACATACTTCTATGGATATACAAAGAAATTAAGGGCCATGGTCATTATTAGCTACCTGTGCAATATTAAATAATTTTAATAACTATTGTACTTCTATGTCAATGGAAAATTACATTTATAATTGTTATATGAATTTTATCAGAATATGAATTCATTATAATCAAACTGCATACAACATTCAGATTAAAATGGCAGAATTTTCCATAATAATCACAAACATCATTTCATCATGAATAATCTAAAAATATCCTTTAAATCTATTACCTAATACAACTATAAATAATAGCTCAAATAATTAAGTTAATAGAGCTGTAAAATAATACACAACAAGCCAAATTAAATCAAAATTGCATAATGGGTGATGAATAATGAAACAATTGATTTCTCATATCACAGATTCTATAAATTATTTTCTTAATATTGCTAGGATAATTTATAAGGATTGTTATGTCAAGAGCTGGTGGCGTCATGATGATTAATCTGATATCTTCTGCCACGAAAAAGCTACCCTTCCTAACTAGGGCAGAGGTGCAAAAGAAAATGACATGCTTGATCAAAATCCACAATTTTGTACTAGTTGAGAGTTATTCTATCCTCTATTGAAAATGCACTGATTATATTGATGATTATCATAGCAAACAAACTTCTGCAAACTTTCTGTCAAAAAATCTCCAAGCAACAGTTACTATTGACATTACAATAACATTCATATAACCTTTTGAGTTAAAGATCCCCATTTCACAGATGAAAAAATAAAATCACAAAGTCCAGGACTACAACTAACTCACACAATTTTATTTAACAAATACTTAGTGTTTTCTACATGCCCAGCAACATTCTAATTGCTTTACAAATATGAATTCATTTAGTTCTCATAACATTTCTATGTTGTAGGTATTATTGTTGCTTGATTTCACAAATGAATAAAATGCTTTGACATGGTCACATAGCTGGTAAGTGGCAGGGCCAGGATTCAAGGCCACGCAGGCTAGCTCCAGAATAAGTGTTCTTAACCATACTCTGATTTCTGTATGTGGATCCCAATTTTAAACAAATTTTAAAACAAATGAATAAAGTGATTTTACTTTTTTCAGAAATATGAAGTATAAAATAATCTAGAAAGTAGGAAAATTCAACAAACTTAATAGAAGCAGAAAAAAACTAAAATGAAATTGCTATATGACCTGAAAATTAAAAGAAGTTCAATGTGAACTTAAAAAAAGCATATGAAATCACATTGGAAGAAACTCTTTGCTTTCCTCCAGCCTATGCTATAGGGGTATTTTAAAGCTTTACAGGGAAACATAATGGATTATTTGCCTTAATATCTCCATTAATACCTTTTGAGGATCCACACTAGCTGAACATCAAAGATTACTGTTGAAATGTTCTTTGTAATTAAATTAAATAATATAATTTGATTTTTTAACAGGAAAGATATCTCGAGGAAGTGGATTTGTAGACCATATATAAAGAGCTTATGTAAACCACTAAAAATTGTGAAAAGCTTAGAGCTTTATTTTTTATCTTAGCTAATTCTTGATGTACTAAAATAGCTAACTCATAGCTAACACCTCAGATTATCCTATCTCCATTCCCTTCATCCTTGAGACTGTGTACACATCTCCACATATTCATCATATAGACCCAGAACATGCACTTGTCTAATTCCTGGTTGCTGGAGAATTAGTTGGTCTGTCACATACTTACTACTATGGAGGAAATTTAGAACACAATTTATTATAAGACTGTTAGAGAATTGGCCTTGAACACTTAAGCTACACACCAACCTTCTGGGACCTTCCTGGAGTAAGACCAATAACTCCAAACCCTCCAAATAAGCTCAGTTTCCTGACCTGGAGAACACGAGGTAAATAAACTTCACCAGTATATTTGTCCCGGAGTACTAACTTTGATTTTGGGAAAGAAAAAAAAAACACAGATCTAGTTTCAAGTTACATCTCTGTCACATCCTAGCAATGTGGATTTGGACAAGTAGCTTAATTTCTTCAGGTCTGTTTTCTCAATTGTTTAAAAAAAAAAAATGAGTAGTTTCTGCCATGTCTGACTTAAAGAGTATGGAGCCAATGAAATAGTGTCCATGAGTGAAATATTATTATTTAGGTACTATGAATATCATCCCCACTAGAAAAACCATCCCTATTCGGAGACAGATATTTATCAAGTGATCCAAGGTCATATATAATACCATGTATTTTGTTCAGTTTTTAAAACATTTTACTTGTGAAACACAGCACATTCAGAAAAGTGCATAAAACATAAATGTGTGGCTTATTGAAATTATAAAGTGATTACTTATATAATTATCACCTAGGTTAAGAAACTAAGCATTTCTATCAGAGCCCTTTCTTTTCCATATACTTAACTACTGCCCTGATTTTTATGGTAATAACTTCTTTGTTTTTCTTTACAATTTTACCACCTAAATATACATTCCTTAAAGATAATTTAGTTTAGACTGTTTCCATTTTTAAATAAATGGAATAAGTGTGTATTTCTTTGATTCAACTTTACGTTTGTGAAACTCATTCATGTTGCTATGTTTAGGTGCAGTTTGTTAATTTTCATTGTTAATATTCCACAGGAGGAACTTACTAAAAATGTATCCATTCTTCCATCAATGGATATTTGGATGTTTCCAACTTTTAGCTCTTATGAGTAAATGCTATAATAATCATTCTAACATGGGTCTCAGGTGCACATGTAACACATTTCTGTGTGAACTGAATAGCTATGGAAAGTATATGATGCCAACCTTGTTAAAAGGTACCAATTTCCACTATCACCAGCAGTGTAAGAGTTTCCACTACTCTAAATTCAACTCTTGGTATGCAGTGATAGAGATGCAGTACTTTTGTGTTTTTAATCTGCATTTCCCTGGTTATTAATAAACTTAAACACTTTTTTAAGTTTTTTTTTTTAACTTTTGTGAAAGTCCTCTTCAGGTATCTTCGTTTTTCTATTAGGTGGTCTGTTTTTTTCTTAGAAATTTGTAGGTATTCTTACATAATTGTAAAAGAATCCTTTACAGGTTATATGTGTTGCAAATACCTTCTTCAGTTCTGTGGTTTGCTTTTTCATCCTCCTAATGCACTCTTCTGATGAACATATGATCCTTATTTTAACAAAGTCAAATCCACTCATCTTTTCATTTACAATTAGCATTATTTGGTCTCATTTTTAAAATCCTTTCATACCTCATGGCCATGAGAAATTCTCATATATTATCTTTGGAAATAATTTAGTTTTGCCTTTCACATTTATATATTCAATTTACCTGAAAATGATTTTTCTATATGTTGTAAGTAGGGTCACATTTTTTTTTTCATTTTTTCTTTTAATTTGGAAACTTTACTGTCCTAGAAATATTTATTGAGACTAACATTCTTTTCTCATTTGTCCTAAATCAAGTATATCCTCTTTTGTCATAAGTCAAACCTCTATATATGTCTGAACCTTTTTATGGGTTTTTTGAATGGTTCCATCAGTCAGTTTATCTATCCTTTCAACAATATTAACACAGCCATAAATTATTTTAGCCTTATTATAAGTCTCAGTACACTGTAGTTACTAAGTCCTACCATATTATTATTCTTTTTCAAGATTATCTTATTCTTTGACCTTTGCTTTTCTGTATAAATACCAGAACCAGTGTCAGACAAATGCTAGCCCCACAAAAAAAAAAAAAAAGAAGAAGAAAATTTGGATTTAATTAGGATTACACTGAATTAATAGATGTATAGAACCACTCTAGAAGAGCTGCCATCTTTATAAAATTGATTCAAATGCATGAATAAGGTATATCTTTCCATTTTTCCATCTTCCTGTACAAAGGTCTTGTACATTTTTTTGTTAGATTATTTTCCTAGAAATTGTATTTTTTTTAATTCTTTTGAAAAATTTATCTTACCTAAAATTTCATAGTCAGGCTGTTTGCTGTTTATATAGAAAAATACAATTTGTTTTTTATATTAGCCTTGATTTCATGAATATTGTTAAATGCAATAATTTATCTATAGATTTGCTTGGATTTCTATGAACACAATTATATCTATTAGTAATAAGTGTTAGTTTCTTCTTTTAACCCTAATAGGTTTTTTTTTTTTCTTTTTTTTTAAGGAGGTAACAGGGACTGAACACAGGACCTCATACATGGGAAGCAGGACCTCAATCACTGAATTACACCAGCTTCAATCCTAAAGCTTTTTATTTTTTTTCTTCCTTGCCGAATTGTCTAGGACCTCCAGTACAATGCTCATTAGAAGTGGTAACAGGCAGTTTTGTCTTGTTCTCAGTCCCAAAAGGAAAGGCTTCAATATTTTACCATTATGTATGTTTGCTATAAGTTTTTTGTCCTTACCTTTTATTAGATTAAGGAAGTTCCCTTTTTTCTAGCTTGCTTGACATTTTTATGCATGAATATATATTGAATTTTATCAAGTGATTATCCATATCTGTTGAAATGACCTTTTATTCTATTACTGTAGCAAATTACATTGATCACTTTTTATGTCATTGCACCTTTAAATTGCTGCAATAAACAGAAGTTATTTATCATATATTACCCTATGTAAAAATCGCTGTGTTCATTTTGCTAATATTTTGTTTTGGAGTTTTGCTATGTGTTCAGGAGTAAGACTGAGTTTTCATTTTCCTTTACCCCAATGTTCTGGTCAGGTTTTGTTACTGAAGTCATGGTAGCCTCCTAAAGAAAGCTAGAGAGTGTTCCCTCCTTTACTGTCCTCTGGATGGGTTTGCATACAGTTGTTAAAATTGGCTAGGGAAAGCCATGTGGCCTCTTTGGGGAAGGCTTTTAATTATTATCTCAATTTCCTCAGTAGCTACGGCTGGCTATTTAGGACTTTCTATTTCTTCATGTGTCACTTTTGGTAATACGTTTTTCTAGGAATTTTAAAATGCATCTAAATTACCAAATTTATCTGTATGAAATTGCTCATATTTTCTTATCAACTTTTAATGACTGCAGTATCTGCATAATGTGTCCCTTTTTGTGCCTGATCTTAATTACTTCAGCTTTTTCTTTTATGTTCTTGATCAGTCTTACTAGGTGTTTGTCAATTTTATTTAGTCTTTTCAAAAAAAACTTTAGATTGAGTTGATCTTCCCTATTCTATGTTTATTTCAATACATAATTATTGCCCTTATTTTTATTATTTCCTTTTCTTGTTCCTATTTTATTATTTCCTGTTCTTTGGGTTTATTTTAGCATCATTTTCTCATTAAATTTTGCCTTACCTCTTTCCTAATGTTTACAATTTATAAATATCCCTACACTAACTGATCTAACTATATCCTACAAGCTTTTATTTGTTATATTTTTATCATTCAGTTCAAAATATTTTCTTATGGCCATTATGATTTCTTCCTTTATTCATGTGTTATTAAAAAGCATACTTTTAATTTCTAAAGTATAGGTTTTATGATTCTAGACTGTTATTCTTTTCTAGCTTAATGGCATTATGGTCAGAAAAAATACCCTGTATGATTTCAGTCTTCTGAAATTTGCTGAATTTTTTTTTATTCCACTATAATAAATGATTGCTTTTTGTAAAAGTTCCTGGTGTGCTTGGTATATTCTAAAGTTATTTGATTTACTTCTCACTGCTATCTATGAAAATTAATTAAGTCTATTAATCACATTGTTAAATTTTTCTGTATCTTTACTGAATTTTTAAATAAATGTATATTAAAATCTCCCTCTGTGGTTGTGGATTTGTCTATTTTTCCATGTAGTTCTTACAACTTTTGCTATGCAAAACATCTAGAACATCATTACTCCTAGTAGGGTGTTTATGAAGGCATCCATCCTTGGCAGGTCCTGGACTCCTCCTTTCCCCCTAAGCCCATGACCCTATGAAAAGCACGACTCAGTACTAACAAGTACTCACTGACAAGTATCTTGATGACTCTCTGATGTGATGTTTTTGTCTAGAATTTCTGGTAATCATCAAGGAAGAATTAGTGCAAATACCTACTGTTCTATTACCAAAAGCAGAAACTTGGTGGTTTTTAAAAATGTTTTTAGCAGTAGAATCCCTTGTGAAATGAGCTCAGTGGAAGTTCAGCATGTGAAAGGTAGAAACAGAGCTACTGAGGCTTACAAGTGTTTGGAAATCCCAAACCTCTAACATAAGCTTAGTTACAGTAAAATATTGAACTGGTTCTAACAACTGTAAAATCCTGGGTTTATATATGAGTCATTATTTGCCTAGTTATTCTTTTTTAGTCATATATTTAGTTATTTAGCCTAATATTTCTAATTGGCCATCATGGTTAACATATAAATTCTATTTCCTTGGTTATAACAAGTCCACCTCTGAAAAATGACTCTTCACTTGGTGTGCCTACTATATTCTTATTTTTTTCTAAGACAGCAAGGTTGAGGGCCACTCATCATGTAATAGATGTCATATATTCTTTAAAACCTCTTAGGAAAGAGCCCACAGATCTTTGTCCAAAATGAACATGCTCCATAAACCTGACTGATGTTAGCTCCATTTTTTTTCTCTTCTAATTTTATAGATAAATTAGCCAAAGATATATCTCCTGCTTTTCATTTCTTTTAGGTATACTTCACACATTAAACTTATCAACATATTAATATTAAAGTAAGTGACTTCTGAATGTAAAGTAAATTACAGGGTATTTTCTTATCTATGAGAAAAAGAATATATGGCCACTTTGTCCATGTTTTTAAATTAATTTTAACTTGACTTGAGTTTTAATAGCTAGATTTTAGGGAGAAATATTTATTTCCCTTCCTTCCTTGTGTTTCATTGTAGAAGAATTTCCATTAGCATAAACTTTCTGGTCTCTTACCAAAAGTGAGCTATCCAATTTGTGAGTTTTAAAGGAGCTACGCTTGACTGGCTTAACCCCTTTCTCTTTTAAGATCCACCCATTAGCACAGAGGAAATATATGAATATTTGCTTATTTGCACTTTATTGTTCTCCTGCCAATGCTAAGGAGGTAATTATGGGGTAATGGGAGATCTGGGTTGGTACAGCTCTGCCTTTGACTTGGTGAGTAAGTTTAATTCTGATATTCAATATAAGAAAACGCACTTGGCTATTATCTATGCATGTCCCCAATCTAGCTTTTATCAGCAATGAAGCAAAATTTTAATGAGCATCTGTCTGACTTCTGCAATTCTCTCTCAAATGATTCTGAACTTGGGCAGTAATGAAGCTTTACTGAACCCCACCCCCCGCACACACACACACACAAATACTTGTAATCATAGTACTGAGTCATGCTGAGCCTTTATAAGAAGTCCAGAACTCAAACTTCCAGGGCCAGGAATATTTCTTCTGACCATCAGGGGAGGAAGAAAATAAAAGTCCTTAAGCAACTATAAGGCACAACTTTTTCCTCCAGAGTAACCTGAAAGAATGAGTCTTTCAGGTTACTCTGGAGGAGTACACCTAAACTGCACAAAATCCCTCAACAAAAGTTGGGTTACAAAATCTGAAATTGTAGGATTGATATTAAAGTGTCTGAATCCATCCTTCTTAGACTGGAATTTAGGGTTTTCCTGTCCAAGCTCCAAAAGTATCACCCTTTGAAAGAGAAGGTTCTCCATTCATATGTTGTAACATCTCAAAGATGGCTATCCTTCTTTTAAATAACATGAAAATGTTAATGAAAGTAGTATATTTCATTTCAATAACTTGCTTCCATCAGCCATTAAAACTGTGGAATATAACATTGATATTTTATATATTTGCAATGTTAGTGGCTAATTTTACCTCTACCTCTGTTGTGATCAATCAGTTTCTGTTCCCCAGAAGAGTTAAAATTGGTTCAAGGTCCTGCAACAGTACAATGACCAGGATATAAGATAAAAAGAAATGACAATACTTTTTTGTCAAAGATGTTCTGACTCATTCTGCTGTTACAGGTCATTTTGGTAGAGAGTTAGCTTTATTATATCCTCTGAGTTTTTTTTTTTAATAAACAGATTAATTTCTATATGTTCCAAAAAGAAAATCTAAGCTATGGTGGTTTGTCTACTATGTTACCTATAATGTTGAATCTTATCATCTTTTGACTATCATTTAGTTTTTCATGGTTTGCTATCTTCTGTCCTGAACAGTACTCAAATTACTGACACTAAAAATAAAGTCACATAATCATCTTTAATTTTAATGGAAACCATAATTATACTGAGAAATGCTAAAATGTACTTTTTATTTACTCTGCATTTTTTGCAGCTTAAAAACATTATTTTTCAAGCTTTCGGAAGCTACCTATTTCAACCTAGAGATTTGCTTAGGGATGAAGGGAGTACTAGAAGGATATTGAACAATAAAAATTTTTTTTTTATAATTCATTTTTTTAAATATTACATTCAAAAAATATGAGGTTGAACAATAAAAATTAAGAACAACTTTTTTTAGACTATAGCAAGCTAAAAGACAAATGTTGAAATATTTCTCTTGGGGGAAAAAAGTTAAATTTATCAGCATGTTTTTGGATGTTCTTAACTTAGCATTTGAAAACAAAGTATACAAGCCAAATTATCTCATTTTCATGAAGATTATTTCTATCACCTTCAGGTTTGTGATTGTGGTCTTGTTCATTCAGTCCTTTAAAGTTAAAGACTGCTAATTAAAAATATTTTGTAGATAACAGCTTATATGAATTTTCTGTCCTTAGCTTTTCCTCTAGATGCATAAGTAAAAATAGGCTCTCAATTTCAAACTACATTGTGACATAACTTTATGTGAGATTCACAGTAACTAGAAAATGTAAACAAGTACCTGGAATTATGCCAATCAGGACCAAAGCCTGAGAGTGATCCTCTTGTGTCATTTGCATATTTGTAAACCACTAGCAGGCACTGTTTACAAAGCTCAACCAGGCGCTGGCAACATTGGAGTTGCAAAGGAGTCACCATTTCCAGGCTTTTATTGAATACACTCTCCCAAGAGGATCTGTTGGCATGGAAACAGACATGACCTCAAGTTCACTGTTAAAAATGGCAACCAGCTATATCACTTACCTAGCAACAAACCTTTAAAGGAAAGTAGGAATGGCCTTGCACATTTGAAGTAATAATAGATGATCAAAAGGTATATAATAAATACAAATTAGGAAATTAATCTTTGTGTTAAAAAATACATCTAATTCATATACAGTACTATTTATCTTTAAAGCTTTTAATGCTGCCAAATATGGGTTGCTAACAATATGGCTTCCAACACCTCCTAAAAATTGGAGTTTCTCTAAACTAATGCATTCATAAGATAATGAGCTAATTCCTCAAAAGTTACATATTCTAGGAACTTAGGTTTTCTACAAAGCTATGTTTGCCTTTACATTAATAATTATCCTGCAAAAGAATTAAAAAGTTGCTGCAACTTCATTTGTGGCCTCACTGCACTGGGAGAATTTAGGCCAAGCCCTTGATTTGAGAACCCCTTTCAAAACACCTTCATATGTAATTATGTGCCTAATATTCTTAGAATACTCTCCTACTGGAATCCCAAAGTGGTCCCTCCTCCTTCAGCACACAGCTATCCCAAAGTAGGAAATAGCACAGGCTTCCTCTATCTGGAAACACCTGACCACCCACCACCACCAAAAAAAAGAATCAGAGAGGGGGAGAGAAAAGCCTGTTTATTTCCTCAGTGTGACTAAAACTCTTTCCAAGCCACAAGGGGAAAGTTACCTTTGAGACTTGGTGAACATAAACTGATTCACTCAACCCTTAGAGAGAAAAGAGTAGATTTTGAGAAAGAAAAAGTTTAAGGAAAATGTTTTCCTTCAGAAATGTACTTTCCCTATGTACTTGACTCCATTTTCAACCCTCTGTGGATATGTGAACTTTAAAAAATGCTTTAGAAATTCAGAAAGGAATTTTTTAGTAGAAAGTCTACTGTTTATTCTTTCAGAAAAAAACATAGTCTTAAAAAAAGCAGCATGTCCTCAGTCGGCCTTTCTTTAGAGGAGCAAGATTCAAATAAGCAGATTGCAAGAAACAAATTCTATGTTCTGAGATGTTCAGGACTCAATGTAGCACTGTTTTTATTATTAACAAAGGAGTAAATGTAATTTTCATTCAAGAAACAATAATAGGGAAGTGGCTGTGGCTCAACTGAAAGAGCATCCGCCTACCATATGGGAGGTCCAGGGTTCAGTACCCAGGGCCTCCTGACTCGTGTGGTGAGCTGGCCCACACACAGTGCAGCTGCACGCAAGGAGTGCCATGCCACACAGGGGTGTCCCCTGTGTACCCACACGCAAGGAGTGTGCTCTGCAAGGAGAGCCACCCCGTGCAAAAAAAGCACAGCCCACCCAGGAGTGGCACCACACACATGGAGAGCTGACACAGCCGGATGATGCAACAAAAAAAGCAACACAGTTTCCCAGTGCCCCCAGACAAGAATGCAAGCAGACACAGAAGAACACACAGTGAATGGACACAGAGAGCAGACAATGGGGGGGAAGTGGAGAGAAATAAAATAAAAATAAATCTTTTGAAAAAAAAAAAACAATAATAATCTAGTTAAATTAACTAGAAAAATAAAATATAAACTGTTACTAAACATTAGAAAAACAGATATGATATACTTATGTATGTGTGTGTGTATTGTTTACCTAAATTGATCATGAAAAACACTTAAAAAATAAATTAATGAAATTAGGGAATATGTTATAATTATTTTAATATGTCAGTCTAGAGTGGGCCCAGAAGAAATAAAAATGTCTTGTATATATAGATACACACAGAAAGAAACATCCCATATTCTGATTATCTGCCTAGCACTTTTCCTTTCTTGTGTACTGAGATTCTAGTTATGCTTTAAAAAATCTACCTCCATCAGTATATCCCACCCTCAATTTGGATATATTTATAGTTTGATCCTTTGGAACCATTTTACTAGATTGCATAATCAGGTCATTGTCATCATGGAATTGTTTTCTGCCTTATTTGAGATCTAGAGATAGGGAAAGGAGAAATAAAATGGAAAAAGGATGAAGAGGTTACTTTTATAATACTATAATTTGATGTAACTTTCTGAATATTATGTGAGTCATAATATGAGCTGGCTTTGGCTGGATCTTCCTTTAATATTTGAAGTAAACCTATAAATCAAGGGCCAATACAAAATTCTGATGTGTGCATTCACTACCACTGGCCAAAGACCACTTTCTATTCTGTTAATCCATATTTAAATATCAGCATACAAAAATTCTTCACAAAGAAAAAAGAAAATGAATGGGATATGTTTCCTGTAGTAATGGCAGTCACTCTGTATAAAGGAAACCTATCATTCAGAATGAGTGTTCTATATACCCATCCCCTGGAAAAACTGAGTAGCTGTGAAATGCCTCTATACTGTGTCTTAATTTTCAATATTAACCACCCAAAAAGATTTTAAGGTGAAGGGAGACAGAAATAGTTAAAAGTCCCAGTGCCTTTATAAAAAACTCAGGGTCTCATCAGCTTACTTTCTGAATCTGAATTCCAAGGAAACAGGAGTACCAAAAATCATGATTTCAAAAAGTAAAATTAAATGATTAAAAAATTCTTTGACTCTCCCTAATATTCAGAGAAATATGAAAATGAAAGGACTTTAAATGACATTTTAATAGTAAAATGATAAGACACAGAATACTGAATGCCTTTAGCAGCAATGGGACATATTAATGAAATCCAGACTTTAAAAGCCTCATATTATTCAGTGATGCCACAATCTTTTCACCACTTTTCCCATCAAAACATTTACTGAAACAATTATCTAAAATAGGGAGAGTGAGTGGTTTCTTCTCCTTCTCTGGAAGAAGTCCTAATGGGTGACCGAATGGCCCAAAGTTAAGTAGCAGAAAGTAGAAAGGAAAGTAAAAAATCTAGGCAACATACCAACTGGATAAACAGCAACAGAAAGATTAATGAGCTGATAAGTACACAAAATAACACATCCAACTGAAAATTATATAAAAACAGTGAATTTCATATCATTTTCCATAGTCTATATGTAATGGACACATTTTCAAGTCCAGTCTTCCTTCAAGTTTCTTCCTGCCCTAAGATTCTTAAAGAAAAGCTTTTACATGACAAACTTCCATAGGAAAATGCTTTCGCCACTCTCATTGGGCTACCTCTTTAACTAAATGGTAAAATATTAAAAATAACAATAATAAAAGATTAATTAGAACTTACCCTGAATCACAGAAACAGTTCCATAATCCTTGGCCATGACTCCAGAGTAAGCGGTTAAAAACTCGGTTAAAAATACGATATAAATTTACTTCTTCAATATCAGATACCTTCCAGATGCGTGGAAGTACAGTACGAACACTCATTCTTACTATGTCCAAAACCTAAAGGAAAAAACAAAGTAATTCAAAATCTAGGGGTGTGCCTGCATATGTGTGTGTGTGCATCTAAACTTCAAAGACGAATATTTATTATTGTACTAATTAAACAACGGTATAAAATAAAGAGTCCAAAAATAGATCCATGATTCCATGGAATTTTGTTATATAACAGAGGTGACAAGTCAGACTGCTGGACTGACCTCAATAAGTGAAGATAAAAATAGTAATAACATTTATGGAAAAAAAGGATGAAGCTGAATCCTCTTTATTCAACCAACAAAAATCAACTATAGAGGAATTAAGGTTTGTTTGTTTTAAAAGGTTTATTTTTATATACTTCCCTCCCCACCCTCCCTGCCCCAGTTGTCTGTTCTCTGTGTCCGTTCACTGTGTTTTCTTCTGTGGTTGCTTCTATTCTTGTCAGTAGCCTGGGAATCTGTGTTTCTTTTTGTTGTGTCATCTTGCTGCATCAGCTCTCCATGTGTGTGGCTCCACTCCTGGGCAGGCTGGACTTTCTTTCGTACTGGGCGGCTCTCCTTAGGGTGCACTCCTTGCACGTGGGGCTCCCCTACTCGGGGGACACCCCTGTGTGACACAGCACTCCTTGTGCACATCAGCACTGCATGTGGGCCAGCTCCACATGGGTCAGGAGGCCCTGGGTTTGAACCATGGACTTCCCATACGGTAGGCTGACGCTCTATCCATTGAGCCAATTCCGCTTCCTGAATTAAGATTTTAAGTGTCAAAAATAAGCCATTAAAAATCTTATTGGAAAAATTCCTAGAAGGGAATGTAGGGAAACATCTTCAAGACCTGGTGGTAGGTGGTAATTTCTTAAACCTTACACTGAAAGCATGAGCAACAACAAAAAAAATGGATAAATGGGACCTCCTCAAACTCAAAACAATTTTGCAATTCAAAGAATTTTGTCAAGGAGGTGAAAAGGCAGCCCACTCAATGGGAGAAAATATTTGGAAACCACTTATCTGATAAGGGTGTGATTTCCATGCTATATGAAGAGATCATACAACTGAACAATAAAAGAGCAAGCAATCCCATTTTAAAATGGGATAAAGACTTAGACATTTCTCCAAAAAGGAAATACAAATGGAAAAAGCACATGAAAAAATTGTTCGCCATCACTAACTATTAGGGAAATGCAAATCGAAATGACCATTGGATACCATCTCACACCACAAAGAATGGCCACTGTTATAAAAACAGGAAACAACAAGTGCTGGAAAGGATGTGGAGAAATAGGAACACTCCATCACTGTTGGTGGGAATGTAGAATTGTGCAGCCTCTGTGGAAAAGAGTTTGGTGGTTCCTCAGGAAGCTAAATATACAAACTGCCATATGACCCAGCAATCCCTCTACTAGGAATATATCCAGAAGAACTGAAAACAGTGACATGAACCGACATTTGTACAATGATCTTCACAGGGCGTTATTCACAATTGCCAAAAAATGGAAGCAATCCAAGTGTCCATCAACTGATAAATGGATAAACAAAATGTGGTATATACTTACAATGGAATGCTATGCTACCATAAGAAGGAATGAAATTGGGACACATATGATAACATCTATGAACCTTGAGGAAATTATGTGAGTGAAATAAGCCAGACACAAGAGGACAAATATTGTATGGTCTCACTAATATGAACTGAATATAAAGCATAAACATAGAGTTAAAGCCTTGAGTATATGTTACTAGGAGATAGGATGAGAGCTGAGAAGGAGTACTGATGCTTAAGGTGTGTAGAATTTTTAATTAACTTGATTGTAAAAGTGTGTAAATGGATAGAGTTGATGGTAACACATTATAGTGAGTATAACCAACACAGCTGGTTTATAAATGGGATCATGGCTGAAAGGGGTGGTCTAGGGATTTAAATGTCAATTGAAGGAAAGCTAGAGAATAATCTAGGAACTGAATAACATAGTTGAATGCAGAGGTGGATAAGAATTGTGGTTAACAGTACAAATACAAGAAAGTTCTTCTATGTATGTCACTATTACAGAGTGGTAAGAATATGGTGATGCATGGGAGAAATACAAATAATGTAAATTAGGGACTATAGTTAACTGCAATATTGTAATATTCATGCATCAATGTCAAAGAAGGTACAATATCAATGCTAAGGGTCAATAATAGAGGGATATGGGATTTTTTCTATTGGACTAGGGAAAACATTCAAAAATTTACTGAGAAAATGACTGCACAATTCTGTGATGGAAGTGAGAGGCAGTGATTGTGCACTTTGGATAGACTGTACAAGGCATGGGACTGTATAACACAGTGAACCATGTAGTGGAAGATGGACTACGGTTAACAGAAATATAAGAGTATCCTCTCATAAACCATAACAAATGTACAATACTAATACATGGTGTTAATAATAGCAGGTGTATAAGGAAAATATGCCAAATGTATGCTATGGACCATAGTTAGTGGTAATAGTCTGACCATGTTTTTTCATAACCTGTAACAAATGTTTCATTACAATATAAGGTGTTGGTGGAGGAGTGGTGTATGAGAATTCCGCACATTATGCATGATTGTTTAGTAAGCTATAAATTCTCTAATAAAAAATATACATAAAAAATAATATTGGAGGGTATTGGTGACTATCTTTAAGACTTTGGATTAGAAAAAGATTACTTAAATCACAAAGAAGCATGGAGTATAAAATATTACCAGATTTTAATTATATTAAAATTAAGACTTTTCTGATCATCAAAGGATATCTCAAAGAAAATGAAATACCTAATTACAAACAGGGAAATACATTAAAATATATACATCCAAAAAAGATTACTATAATGAATATATAAAGAATGCCTAACAAAGTGTTAATATAAATACAAACAACAGAAAAATACATGAACAGGCATTTCTGAGAAGAAGAAATAAAAATGCCCAATAAACATAAAGAATAAGATATAGTTTTATATCATTTAACTGGCAAAAACTAAAAGTCTGACAACTCCAAATGTTGGAGAGCATATGAATCTACTGAATCTTTTAGACATTGTTGATGGAGGTGTAAATTGGAGCAGACACTCTGGAAAAATAGCTCGGCATTATCTCCTAAAGTAAAAATGTGTATATATATATATTGACCCAGCAATTTTATTTCTAAGAGAAACTCTCATAGGTAAAAACAAGAGGCTTTTACAAGATTGTTCATAGTAGCACTATTTACAATAGTACACACCTAGAAACAATCTAACTCTCCATTAATGTGAGAGTGGATAAATAGTGGAATACTCACCCCATTGTACTACAGTAGTCAAAATAAATCAAACACAACATACATCACAGAGCATTTTAGCAATATAACTGTAAGTTAAAAAGAATATGTACCAGAGATTATATATAGTATGATTAAAAACAACTAGGTTTTAAAAATACCTAAGAAGAATACACATAGATATAATAAAACTATATAAAGAAAAAAGGGGACTAGTGAACACTGGATTCAGGATAATGGCTATCTGGGATGTGGGAAGCCATGGAGATGGAAGGGAATCATTCAGTTAGATAGAGGTTATTGCCATGATCCTAGGATTTGTCCTGGGTGGTGGGTTCACAGGTAGTATAACAATCTTAAAAACTCTAAATTAAAGTAGACCATGCATGGAGCAATAATGAAATGAGGATTATGATCTATCTAATTCTGAACAACTGAAATTCTAGAGAGAGGTCCTGAAAAAAATTGTGAACCACTAAGAGCTATTTGATCTATTTCTCATAAATACAATATGTATTCAATACAGATATTTTCCATCAAAACATTTGTAAAAAACAAAAAGGTAAAAACCAACAAATATATTTATTCTAAATGAGGTCATCAAAGTGGATTTTTCATGATGCTTTATTTATCTATTTAAGCAACTGGCTCTAAATGTAAGTGTGAAATATAAAGAGAGAGAAAAATGGTTTTTAAACATAAAAGTTGAGTGAAGAAACATTTTTTTAATAGGCACAAACATATGAAGACTTGGAAGCAGATGAAATAATAATTTGCTTCTCTCTAAAATATCAATAATACTTAAAGAAGTGATATTATTCATTTCTGATCAAGGAAAATTTAGAATAAACATTTGTTTAAAATCAATTTAGGAAAAAGCATCCAAATTGGAAAGGAAGAAGTAATACTTACACTATTTGGATGTGACATAGGCCTAAATATATAGAAAGTCCAGAAAAATCCACTAAAAGCTACTAGTGCTAATAAATTCAGCAAAGTGCAGGGTACAAGATCAACACACACAAATCAGTAGTGTTTCTATATAATACTAATGGGTAATCTGAAGAAGACATTTTTTAAAATCCATTTAAAATGGCAACTAAAAGAATCAAATATCTGGAAATAAATTTAACTAAGAATGTAAAGGTCTTATACATGGAAAACTACAAAACTTTGCTAAAATAAATCAAAGATCTTAATAAATAGGACATTCTATGCTCACGGATTAGAAGACTATATATTAAGAATTCAATCCTACCCAAAAGGATTTACAGATTCAGCACAATCCCAATCAAAATTCCAACAGCCTATTTTGCACAACAAAATATTAGCAAATCAAAGCCAACAGCATATTTTAAAAATTATATACCATGATCATGATCAAGTGGGATTTATACAAGTTAAGCAATGGTAGTTTGACATAAGAAAATCAATTAATGTAATACACAAAGAATACAACACATGATCATCACAACTGATGCAGAAAAGGCATTTGACAAAATACAGTACCCCTTTTCTATAAAAACTCTTGGAAAACTAGGAATAGAAGGATATTTCCTCAACATGATAAAGGCTATACATGAAAAAACCAACCACAGCTTATACATGGAACACTAATGGAACACTATAAAGCATTTCTAGAAGAAATTTTAAAAACTAACATAAATGGAAGGACACTCCATATCCATGGATTGGTAGGCTAATAAATAAACGGTTAAGATGCCAATTCTACCCAAAGTGACATACAAATTTAACGCAGTCCCAGTCAAGGGTCCAACAGCCTTCTTTGAAGAAATTCAAAAGCCAATTATCAAATTTATTTGTTAGGGTAAGGGGTTCAGAATAGCCAAAACCATCTTCAAAAGGAACAAAGTTGGAGGACTCACATTTCCTGTCTTTAAAGGATATTACAAAGCTACAGTGGTCAAAATAGCATGGTGCTGGCACAAGGATAGATATATAGATCAATGGAATTGAATGAGAGTTCAGCCATAGACCCCACATCTATGGTCAGTTGATTTTTGATTAAACTACCAACTGCGAAAGAAGAGTCAACAGATGGTGCTGGGAGAACTGGAATATCCATATGTAAAGAATGAAGGAGGAGCCCTATCTCACACCCTATATAAAAATTAACTCAAAATGGATCAAAGACCTAAATATAAGAACCAGGACTATAAGTTTTTAGAAGAAAATGTAGGGTAGCATCTTCAGGATATTATGTTAGGCAATGGTTTCTTATACTTTATACCCAAAGTACAAGCAACAAAAGAAAAAACAGATAAATGGAACTTCATCAAAACTAAAAACATCAGTGCATCAAAAGACTTCATTATGGAAGTAAAGAAAAAACCTACAGAATGGGAAACAAAATATTTGGAAACCACATATCTGATAAGGGTTTCATATCAAGAATTTATAAAGAAATCCTATAACTCAACAATAAAAAGACAAATAACCCAATTAAAAAAATGTGGCTCAAGTGACTAGACTCCTGCCTACCACATGGGAAGTCCCTGGTTCAGTTCCCGGTATCTCCTAAAGAAGACAGCAAGCTGGCACAATGGGCAGGCATGGCAAGCTGATGCAACAAGAGACACAAGAAGAAAAACATAATGAAAGACCCAATACAACAGGGAACAGAGGCGACTGGAGCAATTAGGCACAACCCTCCCACATTGAAGGTCGCAGGTTTGGTTCCCAGTGCCTCCTAAAGAAAAAAGGAAGATGAACAGACATAGCAATTGCAAACAACAAGAGGGTGGGGAAAAATAAATTTTTTACAAAAAATCTTTAAAAAAAAATAGGCAAAAGACTTGAATAAACATTTCTCCAAAGAAGATACACACATGGCCAAAAAACACATGAAAAGATGCTCAACATTGTTAGCCATTAGGAAAATGCATATCAAAACCACAATGAGATAGTATTTCATACCCACTAGAATGGCTACCATTAAAAAAGAAAACTAGAAATAACAATTGTTGGAGAAGTTGTTGCGAAATAGGAACATTTATTCATCGCTGGTGGCAATATAAAATGTTGCAGCCACTGTGACATACGATCTGACAGTTCCTCAGACAGCTAAGTATAGAATTACTGTATGATTTGGCAATCCCTCTACTAGGTATATTCCCAAAAGAATTGAAAGCAGATATGAAAACAAATATTTGTACAACAAAGTTCATAGCTGCATTATTCATAATTGCCAAAAGATGGAAGCAATCCAAGTGTCCATCAATCAACAAGTAGATAAACAAATGTGGTACATATATAAAGTGGAATATTATTCAACATTAAAAAGAATGAAGTATGGTACATGAGACAACATAGTTGAACCCTGAAGACATTATGTTGAGTGAAATAAGCTAGACACAAAAGGTCAAATATTGTGTGATTTCACTAAGATGAAATAATTAGAATAAGCAAACTTAAGAGAGATAGAATCTAAAATATAGAAGATAGTAGCCATGGGAGTTGCTGAGGCAGGGAGAGGGAAGAAGAGGTGTAATATTTGGGGCATTTTTGGAACTTGGAGTTGTCCTCAATGATATTGCAGGGACAAATACAGGGCATTATATATCCTGCCATAACCCACTGAATGGACTGGGAGAGAGTGTAAACTACAATGCAAACTATAAACCATGCTGTGTAGCAGTGCTCCAAAATGTACTCATCAAATGCAATGAATGTACCACATTAATGAAAGAAGTTTTCGATGTGGGAGGAGTGGGGGGCGTGGGGAGTGGGGTATATGGGAACCTCTTATATTTTTTAATGTAACATTTGGTGTGATCTACGTATCTTTAAAAAAAAAAAAAGATAATAAAAAAATGAAAAAAAAAAGAATCTAGAATACAGGTTTTACTGGGGGATAGATTGGGGTTAAGGAATGGGGAGTTAATGTTTAATTAGTACAGAATTTATATATTTGAGTCAAAGGTAAAGTTTTGAAAATGGATATTGCTAGTGTAATTAATAGCCCTGAATTAAATATGTGAATGTGGTTAAAAGGGGAAATTTTAGGTCATATATATGTTACTAGAATAAAAATTAAAAGATAAAACATAGGACTGTACAACACAGTGAACCCTACTGTAAACAATGGGCTATAGTTAATAGTACAATTATAGATATGTTCTTTCATGAATTATAACAAAAGTACCACACTAAAGGAAGGGATTAATAGTAGACTGGTATATGGGGAAAAATACAACCTTTGTAAACTATGGACTATAGTTCATAGTACAATTATAATATTCTTTCATCAATTGTAACAAAGGGACCACATTAATGCAAAGTGATAATAATGGGGGGTATATGGGAATGCTGCATTTTTTACAAGATTTTTCTGTAAACTTACAATTTCTCTAATTTAAAAAATTAAAATTCAATTTAGCAAAAATTTTTCAAAATAACACATTATTTGTAGAAGGATATGAACTACAGTTTGTTAACGATGAGTCATGTAAGCAGCATCCATTGTTTATATGTTCCAGCTTCCTTAACTGGGAAGTATGAGCAGTAATTTAAATCCTATAGTAGATTAAGGTTGTGTCAGTGGAAGCGGAGGGAAATGAAGATGGATAATGCAATCTGTAATGAAGTAACTGGTAAAAAAAAAAAAAAAAAACTGCCCTGGTAAAGCTCATTATTACAGGTAATCAATGCTTAATTATGAAGAGGGAATTTAAAAAAAATTTTAACATGAATTATTCAGAAAACTGATAGAAAATGCACATCGGCACTAATTCAGACCTTTCACTTTTTATGACTTTAAGTTATTAGTTTAACTCTTTATAATTTTAATGTAGAAAGTAGCACTGATGACACGGCATAAGAATCAATACTAGCAGTAAATGATAAACTTAAATCATTTCTCTTCTCAATTTTCCTTTCTACTTTCTGTCAATGTAATGAGTCATAACAGACTAAAAATCATAATGCAGGAAAGAAAAACTTAAAAGTAGCCAAGATAACCCATAAATGAGTTCCATATAATAACTGAAACTGAATTGTTAACCATACTGGGAATTTTAACATTATCTTGGTTCTCACATTCACTTTAAAGTGTTAATGCACTTGAGATTATTGGGTGTTTGTTCATTTCTTTTTAAATACACTTTATGGTAAAAATGTATATGACACATAAGAAACAGGGAGCAGTACAACAGGTATTGTCTGCCTGCTGTGTACCAGCACTATGCTAGATCCATTAATTAGAGGAGATACTCTTAGGCCACCACTTCTGTATATATTTTATTCTTAATTTGGAAGGAAATTTGAAAGCACGAAGGCCTAATATTCTAGCCCGCACATAACAGTAGCAACTTCAGAATGGAGGCAGGGTATTAGGAGTGGGGAATGGCTCTGCTCCACTCCTAATGTTCCCTTCCACATGGAGATGGATAAAATTTCAGTTTTCTCAGCATCCCACCAAGCACCCCTGCCTGAGGCAAGGAGAGATTTCCCAGGCTGGTGAGACTGGCACAGTCTGAGCAACTTGGGCACTTCTTCCTTCCTTTCTAGAGAAGTCCATTAGTACATACACTCTTTGCTTCTCTTTACCTTCACTTTCAAAAGAGACCCCAAGATAGCAAGCTCTGGTCCTGGAGGGAGGAATGGGTGAGGGAGACTTGCTTTTGGGCCAAAATAAAATGCTTGATATTGGTTGTATATAGGGGCTTATATTAAGCCATTGTGCAGGTGCCTTTTAACTACTATGCACTAGGCAAAAGGCTGCAAGGTACTATGAACTTTTCAAATCACTGCAGCTGGTAGAAATTTTGTCCACAGTGGCTGTTTTTCTAGAGGTAAATTGCATATGTCAGTCTTAGGCAAAGCATTCAGGCCTCAGCAGAAATGTAAGCTTTTAGTATGTGCAGAGCCTGAGTAGCACAGAGCTAAGGTCAAGAATCTCTGCAAAGGCACAAGCCCAGGGGTGATGGGGGATGGGAGGAGAAGGATCTCAGGAATATTGGTAGCAGAAGCTTGATCTTGAACTAAATACAATCAGCATATCTGTGCAAGCAACAAAGGTCTCAGTAGGCTAGTGTAGCAGAGGCAAGAGTGACTTACTCCATTAGTGTGTCTGAAAGAGAAATGGACTGTGTAAAGGTTAGCCACTTCCTCTGTCCTTCTAGGAAACGAGCAGCCTGAAGGAAGCTCACATTTGACAGGGGGTTGAGAAGTGACTCTCCTGGGCTGGTCAATATTTGGGATCCTTTACTATTTGGGTCCATTATTGAAAGCCTCTTTGTCTGCAGACAAAAGCTCACCTACTAAGAGTTTTATCAACAAAAGGCTAACATTTTGGCCTCCATATGACTTAATTCTTTGTCTTATTTGTCCATTAGTTAGAACATGACCAGAGAAGAAATGTGCTATTTATCAAGCCTTGCAAATTCCAATAAGGGGACACAACTGGTCAGTAGCAGGTAAAAGGGTGTTAACAATAAGATATAGATTTAAAAAGCATGGTTATTTGATATGCATCTATTGTAAGAGCAAAGTATCTTCATGTATTTAGCAATAACTGTAGTGACCAAGGAAAAGTGAAATTGTGTTCACTATATTCTGCTTGGGAACATAAGAGAGTAGATTATCCATTTTGGGAGAAGCTAATAAACATTATAGTAAAAACAGCTTTGGTAGCTGAATGATAAGCCTCAATTACCTGAAAATTTTATTAGCAGTGTAAATTTTACTCCATTGATATTCGATGAATACGTTAGCAGGGACTTAAAACCCTATCTCTTTCCCGCACTGATATAAAAGTCTCTAAGTGGCCTACTGCTTCCATTCTTGATCCCAAGTAACCAGCCCCTACAAGTAATCAGAGTGGTCATTTAAAATGTACACCTCTGGGAAACGGACTTTGGCCCAGTGGTTGGGGCGTCCGTCTACCATATGGGAGGTCCGCGGTTCAAACCCCGGGCCTCCTTGACCCGTGTGGAGCTGGCCATGTGCAGTGCTGATGCGCGCATGGAGTGCCGTGCCACGCAAGGGTGTCCCCCGCGTGGGGGAGCCCCACGCGCAAGGAGTGCGCCCGTGAGGAAAGCCGCCCAGCGTGAAAAGAAAGTGCAGCCTGCCCAGGAATGGCGCCACCCACACTTCCCATGCCGCTGACGACAACAGAAGCAGACAAAGAAACAAGACGCAGCAAATAGACACCAAGAACAGACAACAAGGGGAGGGGGGAAATTAAATAAATAAATAAATCTTTAAAAAAAAAAAAAAGTACACCTCAAAATATTATTTCCCTACTTAAAACCCTTTGATTGGTTCCATCGCATTTCAAATAGAATGCAATGTTCCTTTCACAGTCAGCAAGGACTTCAATGTACTTATCGCTGCTCCAGGCTCATCTCTAACCACTCTCTTCCTTGCTTACGCACTCCAACCACACTAGCTGCCTTTTTCTTCTTTGCACACACCAAGCACTTTCCTGCTTTAGAACTTTTCTGCTTAAACCTTGTTCTATCTGGAATTGTCACTGACTCCCCACTTCCTTCACCCCTCGTGACTGGTTCCTTCTCTCCCATCAAGATGTGGCCCTATTATTACTCTTTAGAGGGGCTGTTCCTGAGAACAATTTTAAAGACTCCACGTACTTCTTCCCATCACCTAAATTAATCCCTATCGTATCACTCTGTTTACTTCCTTCACAGGTCTTTTCACAATCTGTATTATCTTCTTATCTATTTTCTTTTTTTCTATTTTTCCTCCTTTTATGAAAATATAAGTGCTATAAGGTGAAGGATCTTGCCCTAATTATTCAATGCTCTGAAATTCAAAGAACCTAGAACAGTACATTCACAGAGTAGATATTCAATAAATATATATTGAAAGAGTGAATAAAAATCTCTGCTGTAATCATTATTAAGAAACTTTCAAAAGCAGTGTGGAAAAAAAAACAACTAAAAGAGAAAAACACTAGCTCTATCTTCATGTATCATTATATGAGTTTTTAATTAATTTTTTTATTTTTAAAGAAGTTTTAGATTACATAAATGCTACATAAAAAAATATAAGGGATTCCCATATGCCCCACTCCCCCCACATACACTTTCCCACATTAACAATTCATTACATGGTTCTTATCACCATTAAAATGCTTTTTGATCCTGAATAAAGGGGGGAAATGGAAAGGACAAATGAGTTTATATGGCTATAAGTCTCCAAAAAAAGACCCGGGAGGTCATCAGAGGGGTCACCCTTATGCATACCTCAGCAGAGTCCCAGAGACAGCTAAACTAGATACAATCCCAGGTGTTGGTTCTTCTGAGGGCTACAGAGACCCACAGGTTCTATGATCATGGCAGATGGACTTCAGTGCCATGTCAGTTGGCCCTACTTTGGAGTTTGTGGTCCTGAGTGTGATGGAGTTGGACTCAGGTGTGATCTTTGTTCACAAGCCTCTCCTGTCACTTTTACCAGACCTGTGGTTGGCACTGGGGTTTACTGTATACTCAGGGGACCTGAATCTCTGAACTCTCCATGTGATAGCCAGGCCCTGAGCCTCAAAAGATTTGTAACTCCCACCCTCTGGTTTATTGAACTTACCCCAGCCAGCTAACAGGGAGGTGAAGAAGGTCAACCACCACACCAGGGAGCCAGGAGTGCCTACAACTACAAACAGGAGAATTTCATCCATCATCCAAGTGGAATCGAAGCACCCTCTCAATACAGAGGTGGAGTGGACATAACCATCCCAGGGTCCAAAGAATGGAGGAATAGAGTATAGATTAGAGTGGACTTACTGATACTCTATTCTGGAACTAATGTGATTAGTAATGGAAGTAAATGTAGCACTGAGATGGAGAAAGTGGCCATGGCAGCTGCTGAGAGTGGGAATGGGAAGAAGGGATGTTATGTGAGGGCATTTTCAGAACTTGGAGGTGTCCTGGGTGGTACTGGACATTGTATGTCCTCCCATAGCCCACTGGGTGGACTGGGGGAGACTGTAAACTGTAATGTGGACCATTGACTAGGTGGTGCAGCAGTGCTCAGAGATGTATTTACCAAGTGCAATGAATGTCCCATGATGATGGAAGAGGTTGTGGTTTTGGGAGGAGTGGGGTGAGGGGGGTGAGGGGGTATATGGGGACCTCATTTTTTTAATGTAACATTAAAAATAAATTAATTAATTTAAACTTTTTAAAAAATAAAAGTGATTTAACAAAAAAAATACACTCTCAGCAACTAACAGCAGATTTGAACAGGCAGAGGAAAGCATTACCGATGTGGAAGATAGTACAACTGAAATAAAAAACATAGTAGAATTGATAGATAAAGAGATAGGAAAAAATCCAGCAGGGACTTAGACATTTGAATGACAACACAAAACACAAAAACATACAAATTTTAGGCATCCCAGAGGGAGAAGAGAAGGGAAAGGGGACAGAAGGGGTGTTGGAGGAAATAATGGCTGAAAACTTCCCAAACTTACTGAGGGAGACGGATGTACATGTCCAGGAAGCACAGCACACTCTTAACAGTATAAATCCCAACAGGACTACTCCAAGACATATACTTGTCAAACTACCCAATGCTCAAATCAAAGAGAAAATACTGAAGGCAGCAAGAGAAAAGAAAACCATCACATACAAGGGAAGTTCAATAACATTAAGTGCTGATTCTCATCTGAAACTATGGAAGCAAAAAGGCAGTGTGTAACATAGTCAAGGTACTAAAAGAAAAAAATTTCCAGCCAATAATACTCTATCTAGCAAAGCTGGCATTTGAAAATGTTGAAGTGTTCCAAATATTCACAGATAAACAGAAACTAAGAGAGTATGCCAATAAGAAACCTGCCCTTCAAGAAATACTAAAGGGAGTTCTGCAAAACTCTTTGAAAGAAAAAAACAGGAGAGATAGAATTGGAGGAGAGTATAAGAACAACTAAAAAGACAAAAAGAGAAATAAAAACAATATGACATACACAAATCCAAAGAAAATATGGCTAATGTAAGTAATTCCTTGAGAGTAATAACACTCAATGTTAATGAATTAAACTCACCAGTGAAGAGACAGAGATTGGCAGAATTGATAAGGAAATATGACCCATCTATATGCTATCTACAAGAAACCCACCTTAGACCTGGGGATTCAAGGAAGTTGAAAGTGAATGGCTAGAAAAACAATCTTATAAGCAAACAATAACCAAAAAAGGGCAGGAGAAGCTATACTAACATCGGACAAAATAGACTTTTGTGACTATTGTGAAAGACAAAGATGGACACTATACATTAATAAAAGGGGTAATCTTTCAAGAAGAAAGAACAGTCATAAACATTTATGCATGTAACCAGGGTGTCTAAAAATATATGAGGCAAACACTGGAAAAACTAACGGGAGGAATAAATGCCTCTACAATTATAGTGGAGGACTTTAATACATGAACATCTCAACAGAGAATCAATAAAGAAACAAAGACTTTGAATAATATATTAGAGGATCTGGACATAACAGACATATACAGAACATTACACCCGAATATAGCAGGATATACATTCTTCTCAAGTGCACATGGATCATTCTCCAAGATAGACCACATGCCAGGCCACAGAGAAAGTCTCAATAAATTCAGTAAGATTGAAATCACACAAAATAATTTGCCTGAACACAATGGAATGAAGATGGAAATCTGCAAGGGTCAGAGAACCAGATTAGGCACAAAGATATGGAAGTTAAGCAACACACTCTTAGATAAACAGTGGGTCACAGAGGAAATCTCAAAAGAAATCAGCAACTCCCTTAAAAGTAATGAAAATGACACCACAACATATCAAAACTTATGGGATACAGCAAAAGTTGTACTGAGAGGGAAATACATAGCCATAAATTCATATATTAAAAAAGAAGAGCTAAAATCAAAGACCTAACTGCACACTTGGAGGAATTAGTAAAAAAAAAAACAACAAACTAAGGAGGGAGGGAGGGAGGGAGGGAAGGAGGGATGAAAGTCAAAATTTCACTATTTGCAGACAACAAGATCCTATACACACAAAGCCCTGAGAAATCTACAACAAAGCTTCAGTGAAGTCACAGGTTATAAGACCAATGCACAAAAATCAGCAGCATTTCAGTACACCAATAATGAGCAATCTGAGGGGGAAATCAAGAAAAAAATACCATTTACAATAGTAAGAATAAATTTAACTAAAGATGTGAAAGACTTATACACAGAAAACTACACAACAAGGAATCAAAAAAGACTTAAATAAATGGAAGACTTCCCTGTTCATGGATAGGAAGGCTAAATATCATTAAGATGTCTATCCTACCCAAACTGATCAACAGATTTAATGCAATCCCAATAAAAATCAACACAGCATTTTTTAATGAACTGGAAAAACTAACTATGAAATTTATTTGGAAGGGAAAGAGGCCCTTAATAGCCAAAGACATATTGAAAAAGAAAAATGAAATCAGAGGAATCACATAACCTGACTTTAAAAATATACTACAAAGCTATAGTAGTCAAAACGGCATGGTATTGGCACAAGGATAGATATGCTGATCAATGGAACTGAATTGAGAGATCTGATATAACTCCTCACCTATACAGTCATCTGAATTTTGACAAGGCCACCAAGCCCACTCAACTGGGAGAAAATGGCTTCTTCAACAAATGGTCCTTGGAGAACTGGATATCCATATGCAAAAGAATGAAAGAGGATTACCATCTCACACCTTATACAAAAACCAACTCAAGATGGATAAAGACCTACATATAAGAGCCAAGACCATAAAGACCTTGGAACACAACATAGGGAAGCATCTACAGGACCTTGTAATAGGAAATGGCTTCATAAACTTAATACCAAAAGCATGAGCAGCAAAAGAAAAAAATAGATAAATGGGACCTCCTCAAAATCAAAACCTTTTGCACCTCAAAGGAGTTTATCTAGAAAGTGAAGACAGCCTACCCAAAATGGAAGAAAATCTTTGGTAAACATATATCCGATAGGAGCCTAATATCCAGCATATATAAAGAAATCCTACATCTTGAAAAGAAAAAGAAAAACAACCCATTTAAAAAATGGACAAGCGATTTGAACAGACACTTCTCCAAAAAAGAAATACAAATGGCTAAAAAGCACATGAAAAGATACTCACCATCACTAGCTACTAGGGAAATGCAAATCAAAACTACAATAAGATACCATCTTATACCCATTAGAATGGTAGTTATTAAAAAATCAGAGGACTACAAGTTTTGGAGAGGATATAAAGGAATGGGAACCCTCATCAACTGCTGGTGGGAATGTAGTAGGATCCAGCAATTGTGGAGGACAGTTCGGCAGTTCCTCAAAAAACTAGCTATAGATTTGCCATATGACCCAGCAATTCCACTGGGTATATACCCAGAAGAACTGAAAACAAGGACATGAACCAATACATGCACATCAATGTTCATAGCGGCATTATTCACTATTGTCAAAAGTTGGAATCAACCCAAATGCTCATCAACAGATGAATGGATGAACAAAATGTGGTATATACAAACAATGAAATACTACTCATCTGTAAGAAGGAATACAGTACTAATACATAGGATAACATGGATGAATCTTGAGGACCTACGCTGAGTGAAGCAAGCCAGGCACTGAAGGACAAATACTACATGACCTCTCTGATACGAATTAAGCAAATCAAGCTGTCTCACAGAGCTAGAGACTAGAAGATAGGCTTACAGGAAATAGAAGGGGAGAGGAAGGTTGTGATACAAAGCCCACATGGGTGAAATCTATGATAAAGTGGAGGTAAGTAGTTGTACAGTGAAGGGATAAAATGGGAGGTGTAGGGATACTACAGGGTTGGGCTTTGCAGGCTTGAGGGGGCTAGGGTTGGGAGGATGGGTCAGATGGTCCATGGAATTGAGGAGAGGATTGGGGGGGAGCAGGTGAACACGGAAGATTGTCAGGTACGTGGTTGAAACTATAATGTTGAGAAAATTCTTTAGAAAATACAATAAGGGAGGGTTACAGGTTTAAGGTGTTTGATGGGAGGCATCTGGCACAGGGTGACCTGAGGCCAGCTTCTAGGGACTGTGTGAGTGCTCATCTTGTCATAGTGTGTTGTATCAGTGGGTGGAGACCCATACAATGAGTGGGAAGATGTTATACCCCCATTCCGGGAGGCCCGATGTTCTCAAACAGAGGAGAGGGTGTCTCTCAAGCGCATGGGTGGTTCCCAGTGAGGGAGGACAGACTAGTGTGTCAATTCCTCAGCATTGTTGCAGGTATCTACGGATCTTGTCTTTCAGGGAGTAAAGTTTGGTTATTACTGAGGGTCCCGGGGGGTGGGGGAAGAGGAACAGAGTAGATGGAAGAGAGGGTAACTAGTGGGCAATGGAGGTGTTCTGCAGGATCATGCGGTGATGGATGCAAGCCATGTTAAATTTCACCAAAAATTCATAGAGGTGTATGGTCTAAAATGTAAACCATAATGTAAACTGCAATGTAACCAAGAATTTATAAGTGTAGAGTCTAAAATGTAAACCATAACGTAACCATGGTTGGTAGCTATGTTTCAATATTTGTACATTAGTTGCAGCAAATGTAACACCCCCATGTAAAAAGATCATTGCTGGGGAGGAGGAAGGAGGGTGAGGATATTGGGTATGTGGGAGCCCCCTGTATTCTGTATGTGACTTCACTGTGACCTAAAACTTTTTAAAATATATATATTTTTAAAAATTAAGACACAGAGGAAGAAATGGAAGAGGCTGCCTTGCCACTGTACATACAGGGCAAAACCTATTACAGTGATGAAAGGCAAAATGTCAAAAAAAATTCATATTTTTCATTTTTAATACCCCAATTTATTTTTTACTTTATTTTAGTTTTCCTAATTATGTATTTTATTTCTAATCTTTAAACCTATCATTACTATTTCATTTTCCTATTAATTGAATTTGGCAATATATTAGGCTTCATTTTTGAAGAAGTTTTGGATCACAGAGGGCTTCAACTACAGCAGGGGAGGAGCAATGCTGTGGGGTATCCCTGATGGGAGACACATGAGTGGGAAGGAGTTTTACAGGGTATGAATATAGGGTATATTGATATGTTCGGATGTTCACTGGGTATTGACATAGTGGGTACAGTTTCACACAACTGAGGGAGTGCTGAGTTCCCATCCTGGGGAGTTCTGTCGCATTCCCCAATAGAATAGCTACAATACCTTAAGGGCAAAGACCAATGAAGAAGGATGGTCAAATGTTGGGCCCTTGATACTGATGACTATGCTTATGAGTGTGTTTGCTTAAAATTTCAACTTGGGGAAGAGGATGTGGCTCAACTGATAGAGCATCTGCCTACCATATGGGAGGGTCCAGGGTTCAATACCCAGGGCCTCCTGACCTGTTTGGTGAGCTGACCCATGCACAGATCTGCCAAGGACAAGGAGTGCCATGCCACGCAGGAGTGCCCCCATGTGGGAGTGCCCCACATGCAAGGAGTAGGCTCTGCAAGGAGAGCCGCCCTGCCTGAAAAAAGTGCAGCCCGCTCAGGAGTGGTGCCGTACACACGGAGAGCTGACACAGCAAGATGACATAACAAAACAGAGATGCAGTTTCCTGGTGCCACCAAGGGTGCTAGTGGACACAGAAGAACACACAGCGAGTGGATACAGAGAACAGACAATGGTGGGGGGCAGGGGAGGAGAGAGAAAAAGATAAAAAATGAATCTTTAAAAAAAAAATGTTCAACTTGGCCTAGAGCTGCAGGATGCCTTAGAGTTACTCCTGAGAGCTTCCACGTTGCTCAAACATGGCCACTCTCTAAGCCAAACTCAGCATATAAATGCATTACCTTCTTCCCAGCATGGGATATGACTCCTGGGGATGAGCCTCCCTGGCACCAAGGGATTATAACCAAGCACCGTCTGGTGATGCAACTAGAAAAAGATCTTGAATGAAAGTGGGAAATAGTAAAGACAAATGAGTTTACATGGCTAAGAGACTTCAAAATGAGTCAGGAGATCATCAGAGGGGTCGTGAAGGATCTCAGAGACAGCCAAAGTAGATGCAACCCCAGGTACTGCTGCTCCTGAGGGCTATGGAGACACCCAGGCCCTATGGTCATGGCAGATGGCTCTGGAGTTCAGTGCTTTGCCAGTGGGCCCTACTTTGGAATTTGTGCTCCTAAGTGTGACAGAGTTGGACTCAGATGTGACTTCTCTACACACGCTGCTTCTGTCAACTTTATTGAACCTGTGGTTGATGCTGGGGCTGGTGTATGGCCAGGAAACTTGAATCTCTGGACTGTCCACATGCCAGCTGGGACCTGAGCCTCAGCACAGTTGCAACACCCACTCTCCAGTTTATTGGATTTACCCAGGTCCGCTAACAAGGAGGCGAGGATGGTCAACCACCACACCAAGGAACTGAGAGAGTCTACAACCGCAATCAGGAGAATCTATCCATTAGGGATCAAAGCCTTCTCTCAATTTAAAGGTGGAGTGGGCATCACCATCCCAGGATCCTCACGTTGGAGGAATAAAATATGGATTAAGAGTGGACTTACTAGTATTCTACTATCGAATTATTGTGACTGTAGCAATGGAAGAGATTCTATCACTGATGTGGAAACAGTGGCCATGGGAATTGCTGAAGGCAAGGAAAGGGAAGAAGAGGTGTGATATGGGGGCATTTTGGGGACTTGGAGTTGTTCTGAATGATACTGCATGGACAGATGCAGGACATTATGTATCCTGCCATAACCAACTAAATGGACTGGGAAAGAGTGTAAACTATGTAGCAGCTGCGTAGCAGCACTCCAAAATGTATTCATCAAATTCAATGAATGCACCACACTAATGAAAGAAGTTGTTGATATAGAAGGAATGGGGGATGTAGGGAATGGGGTAAATGGGAACCTCATATTTTTTTAATGTAATATTTTGTGTGATTTATATATTATTTTTTTTTAAAAGATAAAAAAATGATATCTGGGCAGATTAGTGGGGTCATCCACTCACGAGGGCCATGAGTACAGGCTAATTTGCTTGAAAGGTGATAGGAATGGGGAGACAATGACTGCACCTTCAGCACAAGACCCATTGAGTAAGTTTAGAAAGGTAGGAGGGAGGCAAGCAAGAAACCAGACTGGGAGGAGGTACATTAGTGCCAGTTTTATCTGTGATATTTCTTTGGATTTCTGGATAATCTGAGCTTAAATTAAAATGGGTGGAAGAAGAAAATTTTTGAAATAGAAAAATGGGCCATCAAGGTGCCCTTTGTGTTTATCTGTGGGCTTAACTGAGGCTAACTTATAGAATATAGGTATCTATTTCCCTTATTGGGACTTTTAAAAGCATCTCAATCCAACTTTAAGCTCTCTGAGGGAAAAAACAAATGAGAGAGCCAGTCAATGACAACATTAAGAAAATGAAAAGATTTGTCTTTTCCATAAGAAATATAGCACATTTAAAAACACAAAGCACAAAAATTCTTATTTTGCAAAAACATACAGATGTTGAATGACAAACAACTCCATATGGCTTGAACAGTTGGCCCTAAATTAAAATAAGAGCATGAGGTGAGGGAGGTTTAGAAATAACATTAAAATCACTACATGCTGTACTAAAGATGCACGCAGCGGTCATGGCTATAGGGTAAAAGCATCTCTCCTGATGCAAAACAAACTGCTATGTATAGAATCTATGTCAGTCCAAATGAAAAAGAGATGGAAAATAATACCATCAAAATGCATGCAGAAGCAACTGTAGTAGGTATTAAGAAGAAATTGCAATTTTAAAGAATACTGAAAAAAACAAGAAACTCTGAGAACCCTAAAAATAAATGCAAATATAGTACAACCTTAATATGACTACTTATTTCTCTTCATCCTCCATTCTTAGTTTATGCCTAGATATCACATCAGAGAATAAGCTTCTCAGCAAATTTGGCATCCTTCACAGCCTACCAACACTCCTTGTTTTCCTATTCATATATATTCCCTACAAACTAAACTACATTCCTGGCAGAAAACGAAACAAATTATGCAAGCATCAAGTTAGTACAACATGACATTAAATAAGAAAACTATTTTCATTTGATTAGGATGCTTTTCAGCATTTAATTCCCTCATTCTTGACCTTTAAATTTCATACTCATTAAGGAAATTTTGAAATAGGGCAAATAATTTTCTTTTATTTCCAAGAATACATAAAGGAAATCATGGTAAATGTAGAACATTTTATGTGTATGACATCCTAATCTCAAGAATTTTACAACATTGTAGTGAGTAACCAGGAAATCCCTTGAAGTTCGAACAGAAAAAGTGAGGTACATATTTCAACAATGGTCTCTGAGATGAGTTAAGGGAGGTATATGAGTTTTGTGCACTTCATATCTAGAACAGTGAGTGCTTGGGGCATGGTAGCTACTCAATAAATATCTGTTGAATGAATGTATACATGAATGAATGAGCAAAAAAATAAATTCTTGAAATCAGCAATAGTGCTAGCATAGGTCTTATACAAAATGGGCAAACAATAAATGTTTATCAGATTAAATCACATCACATGCTGCCTTTGCGGCAGCCATGGAGATATGCCACTACTATCTCCCTTCAAGAAAGAACGTGGTTCAAAGAATGTAGTCAGCTGCCACATTCAAACCATGTTTATGTTCTTGCCAGACTACTCCCAGCTAATGACTGAGCATGACTGCGATACCAGAGCAAGGCTATTTCTGCTCAGTAGGGATCCATCTCATAGGTAATCTGTGTTCTGGGCTCCTTATCAGTCTGACCAAAACTCTTCCAATTTCACTAAAGTCTGAGATTCTTCCTACCCAATCCTCCTTCATTCCATTCATAGGTGTCACACCCGCATTTAAGTCTGAAGGCTCTTCATGCCTATTGTAGCTCTCTTTCCCCAATATTTTTCTTGGATATTTCCCCTTATTAATTTCTCTCACTTCTAATTCCACCTTGAGGTTGGCTTCCTGTATTAGTCAGCCAAAGGGGTGCTGATGCAAAATACCAGAAATTGGTTGGTTTTTATAAAAGGTATTTATTTGGGGTAGAAGCTTACAGTTACAAGGCCATAAAGTGTAACTTATTTCCCTCACCAAAGTCTTTTGCCACATGTTGGAGCAAGATGGGTGCCAACACATGCCAGTGTTCAGGTTTCCTGGGTTCATCTCTGCCTGGGGTTCATTTATTTCTGGGCTCAGCTCCTCTAGTTTCTCTACAAGGCCAGATGTAGGCTATTAGTGAAATGGCTTGTTTTTCTTCCCAGGGCTTTCTCTCTTTCCTCACAACCAAGCTCCTCTGTGCTTACTTCCTGGGGCTCCAGCTCAAGACTCCAGCATCAAAATCCCAGTTCCATCCTATGCCATGTCTTTTATCTGTGAGTCCCCACCCATCAAGGGGCAGGGACTCAACTCCCTACTGCTGTGGCCGAATCAAAAGCCCCAGTCACAATTTAATCATGCCTAGCTACAGACCAGTTTACAAACATAATCCACTATCTATTTTTGGAATTCATGAACCATATCAAACTGCTATACTTCCCAAATGACTAAACTGACTTAACCTTTCAATGATTATTGGCTATCATCACAGTCAAAAGTTGGATGGATCTAATTAATCAACCCCTAGATGTACTTACAAATAGGTAACATTTGATAATACGTAATTCTTCATTCCTCAGCTAAACTACATTTCTAGGTTTCTTTTTTTCCTTACTTGAATGTAATTTCTAGCTCTACAAAATGATAGCACAAATTTCAAACTGATAATCAAATAAATGATCAATATGATAGAATCCAATAGAAAAATTTTACCTCACATTTCTATGTATTCCACAAAAAAAAAATTCTGCATATTTTATTAGCAGTAAAATAAAATATATCAGAGTAACTGCCTGGCATGTGGATTCTAAGTTAGAAAGAAAAAAATTTCGATGTCTCATTTCCTCACAACAATTCTCCAATATTTCATATTAAAAATCTCAAAGAAGTTCTGACAATTGTGCAAGGAAAGGGGCAGAGGCAGTATATGAACCCAGGTCCATATGACTCCAAGTCCGATACCTCATTCCACTACACAGTATTTAAAGCTTTTTAAAAAGTTTTCAATGTATTTTTGGACTCATCATTGTATTAGTTCTCTTGTTGTCACAAAAAAAATACTCAGTTCCATCATTTTCTGACCCCACATCACCTCTGACTTCACCTGAAGTAAACCTGAGGGAAATACTCAGGCAAAACATATATACATATATCAGCTAAACTCATTTAAGTGTGTCCCAATAACTGTCTCTATATTTATCTGTTGTAAACTTTTAGTATTTCACATAATTGATTCTAATGCTATTGATTGAGTACAAAAATGTTCTAAATATTTCAGTGAGAAATCTTTGTCTACCCTATAGCTCAGCAGCTACTTTGCTAGCTGATATGGTGACATATATGCAGCAGCATATATGTTTTTTTACATATATTACCCATAAATTACAAAAGTGAAAAATCTCACAAAATTTTGTTTATATTTCCTCATTATTCAAATAATTTCTCATAGCTAAGAGCTCTTAAATTACTCATGCAAAGAGTAGGGAAAGAATCTTATCACAGAGCAAATGCTGCTGCTTTTCCCAAGAGACCCATGCCTCCTCTTACTTCCTTTTCTGTTATTTATCTGAAGAATTAGAATCTGTTTTAAGAAAAGCCTCAAGAGGAACAAAATGATGGAAGAAAACAAACCAGAGTAATCATGCGGACAGCAAGAAAAAATTAAAACAAATTAAGTTGCATATGTATAAATCATCAGCTTCCCCTTCTGATCACAGACTGGGACTACCATGTCCCACCTACCCTTCAGGTCCTTCTAATTCTTTGGGACCCAAATTCATGCTATAAATTCTAAAAAACATAAAAATTGCCTATTAAATTACCCATTACAGAAGTATGACTCCGTTTGGGTGGTGCAAATCATGAAACTTTTAACAACTTTTTTGTACTGGAGATAGGACATCTTAATACTTTCTAAAAAGCACCAAGAAAATACCATACCTTTTACTTGTACCTAAAAGAAGAAGGAACAAAAGAGATTAAAGAAAGGATAACTAGGTGTGTACATTGCAATAAAGATCTTGCCTCCTTACATTAGTGCTTCTGCTACCTCCACAACATAACATCATATGACTAATATGTAGGTGTTGCTCATTGGAGAACTGGAGGAAAGGATTACACAAAGATAATTCACTCCAAATATTCTTAGAGTGAATTGATATGGGGGAAGTAGATATATTAGCATATATTGGCATAATTTACTTGATAGTAAATTTATAAGCAAGCATTTATTCTCTTATTTATAAATCAGATTGAGCATATACTGGGGGATTGAATTATGTCCCCCACAAAAGACTAGTTTAAGTCTTAACTTGTGTTCCTTTGGCTGTGAACCTGTTTGAAAACAAAACCTTTGAAGATCCTACTGAAGATGCTACATCAGTTAAGGTATAGGGTCATTTGTGAATGGATCTTTGCAGATCCTATTTAGATGATGCCAAATTGAATCAGAGTGGGTCTTAATTCCATATGGCTGAAGACCTTATAAGGAGAGGAATTCTAGATAGAGACTCAGACAACTGAGAAGGGAAGGAGAAGCCATCTGACGTAAGTGTCATTTAAATAGGATCTGCAAAGATCCATCAATGTTTGCCAGGCTTTTTCCTATCATGTATTAAAAAAAAAAAAACAGAATAGTAATGCCTTGTTTATTGTTGCTGGTTGAATAAACACATATCACAAATAAAGAAAGAAGGGCATAGAAAGAAGCAGCTAGCTTGCTATTGACAGTTCATAAAAGGGTCTAGATATGAATCAACTTAACAAAAGCTTATAGAAAGCGTCCTACAGTTGACTATAAAGTAAGATACACCCCCTTGCTTTTATTTTTTTTTAAGATTTATTTTTTATTTATTTCTCTCTCCTCTCCCCCCGCCACCGCACCCCCCCGCCAGTTGTCTGCTCTCTGTGTCCATTTGCTGTGTGCACTTCTGTGACCGCTTCTATCCTTATCAGTGGCACTGGGAATCTGCATTTCTTTTTGTTGCGTCATCTTGCTGTGTCAGCTCTCCATGTGTGCAGCGCCATTCCTGGGCAGGCTACACTTTTTTCATGCTGGGCGGCTCTCCTTACGGGGCGCACTCCTTGCTTGTGGGGCACACCCCTGCGTGGCACGGCACTCCTTGTGCACATCAGCACTGCACATGGGCCAGCTCCACACGGGTCAGGAGGCCCGGGGTTTGAACCGCAGACTTCCCATGTGGTAGGCAGACGCCATATCCATTGGGCCAAGTCTGCTTCCCCCCTTGCTTTTAAAGGGGTAGAAAAATTAATACATATATTTCACAAGGCAGTCATAAATACAATTGGGTACAAAGTATGGAGGAGTATAGACAGGCTTCATGAACAAGATGGAATTGGACTTTCAAATGGTGGGGAAGGTGGGGTGAGGGAAATAGAAAGAGAAGAGAGTCTAGGTAGCAAGAGCCATTTGTTGATTCTTTCCCTCACTTCTACCTCAATATGAAATTGTGACTCATGATATGAAACAAATCCATATTACCATTACTTCACTAGCATCTTTCCACAGATCCCTGTGTCTCCCTATCATTCATGTATTTTTAAAAAAATTTTAACTTGAAAAAATATGGAAATATGCCAAAATAAAAGGAAGGATAACACCAGATATCACCACCTTTCTTCTCCTAGCTCAGTAAGTCTACTTTCCAGAAATAAACTATCTCAATTTCATAGCTATCTTCAAAATGTTCTAATATAGATATATATTTTTTAAAATAGCACACACAAGTAGGTGATTTAAAACAAGATGTCACATATTATTGTACATATTTTTTTGTTTCATTTAACATCTGAATAGCTTTAAGTCAGTATACTGAGGGGAAAAGAGTAACAGATGTTCTTCCTCTTTGATGTGCCCAAGGCAATCTTAACCCCTTTGAAGATTCTTGCAAACCTTCTGATGGAATTTACCAGCAAAAAGATAACTGAGAAAGTTCCTTATCCAGAACATTTCTAGAAGGCCATATCTGTTGTGCCTAGGTCTGTGCTGTCACATATGGAAGCCCCTATAGAGAACTGGCTATGAAAATTTAAATTAACTAAAATTAAATTAGATGTTCAGTTTCTCACTTGCAATAGCCACATTTCAAGTGCTCAAGAGCCACATGTGGTCAGTGACTACTGTGCTGGAGAGCACAGATATGGAACACATCTATCATTGCAGAAAGTTCAGTCCGACAATGTTGGTTTAGATGCTCATTGTAAACAAACTTGGAATTTTTTTCCCAAGGGTCTGGAAAATAGAAAGTAGTCACACAGACTACCTGGATGACTAATGTAGGATAAAAACTAAGGCACCCCAAATCTCAAAGGCTCCCTTGGTGCCAACCTGAAACACAGAGTTATCACTTGTCACTGTGAACCCAAAATGCCACTAGGAATGTGAGTTATGTGAAAGGGTAGCCACTTCTTGCTTGTATCTATCCTTTGCTCCTAATTAGTAAAGTATGGTTAACTTTACTAATAAATATTTGTGTCATATATCACGAGTTCTATCTTGTGCTGTATCTCAGGTGAAGAGCTGTGATTCCAGAATGGTATTCAATTGAATGCAAATGAACAGTATGCATATACTATAGTTTATTTAATCATATATCTATTGATGGACATTTAAGTTGCTGCAAATACTCTGCTTTTATAAACACCAATTTAAGCAATGCTCATGTACATAAATCTTGTATACATTCAGGCTATTATTCTGTAGGATAGAATCCTGGAAGTGGTTTTATGAGCCACAAGATTATGAACTTTTACAATTTTAATAGATGTTGCAAATTACCTTTAAAAAGAGCTGTACCAATGTATTCTCCCTCTAACAGCATAGGAAAGACATTTTTATCCATACTATTTCCATCAGTGGATATTATCTGACATTAATTTTTGACAATATGATGGTTTTTATTTGTTTTTCCTTTGTTATTAGTGAGGTCAAAGACCTACTTAAAAGTTAATTGGCAGGAAGCGGCTGTAGCTCAATCAGTTGGGCTCCCATCTACCATACAGGAGGCTCTGAGTTCGCATCCCAGGGCCACCTTGTGAAGGCAGGCTCTCCCACACGCCGCAGAGAGCCGCTGGCCTGGGCGCTGCAAAATGCTGCCTGGCCCACAAGCGCCACAGAGAGCTGACTCAGCAAGGTGACACAACAAAAGGGAAGATAAGCAAAAATGCAGAAGAGTGAGCAAGGAACGGACACAGAGAGCAGACAGCACGCAAAAAGCCACAAGGGGGGGGGAACTTTAAAAAAAAGTTAATTGGCAATAAATATCAAGATCCATAAACTATCTTTTCATGGCTTTGCCATTTTATTCATTAATAAATAAGGTAGGTTATCTTCTGTCAATTGATTCATAGAAGGTATTGGTTACTGGTGTTACTTTGTGCTTTACGTGTTGCAAATACAATATGTCTTCCTCAATCCACCATCCTCAACCTTCCCACACACACAAACTTTGCCATTTCTGCCTGTTAATTTTGTTTAAATGTCTTTTGCCATTTATAAAGTTTTAAGTGATAAAACCTGTAAATCTTTTCTTTTATGTCTTTTAGATTTTAGGTCTTTCTTAGGAAGACTGTTCCCCCACTCTAAGATTTTAAGCATATCCTTATATACTTTCTTTTAAATTTTAAAAATATTTTCTAGTTTTTGCATATTAAACTGTAATCTACCGGGAATTTACTTTTGTATGTAGAGTGAGGCAGGTTTACAACTTACTTTTTCTTAAAATAGTCAATCATTTCAACATCGTTTGGGGGAAAATCATCTTTTCTCTACTGATTTGCAATGGTACATTATCAATATTAAAATTTATATACTTTACTCTGTTTCTAGACTTTCTACTAATTTACGCACATTCTTCTTTCTTCCAGATGACAACAATTACATGGACTTGAGAATATTCAGAGTTACATTTCTAATAAAAGATCTTTTCTTGATCTAACAAGGCTATAGTCAATGATTTGACAAACATGTATCCAGGGCTTACCAAATATTTTGCAATCTACCTCTGTTTCTAGCTTTGCTATACCCTCCTCATCAGGGGCACAGTATTATTACATGGAAGGGCATTACGTTAATATTTGCTGAATAAATTAATGTGCAGTAGTGAATTCAGTTTACTCAGGTAAAATATATAACTTAAAATTCATTATCCTATGAGTATCAAATTGAAACTTACACTAATGCCTAGCAATAGGAAATGATGGCTTGTATTACTGAAGGAATACAATTTCACTAAAACTACTAAAATAGCCTATCTCCCCAAAATAATGTTGTAATGCATTTGAAGGGTGCTTCAGCGCTGCTGGTCAGTCTTAGCACATTTGCTGGCCACCTTCCTCTCCCACTCTCCAAGACAACTCTTCACTGTCTTTTGCTTTCTCCTCAAGCCTCCAGAAGCCCTTCCCCACCAAAAGCATCCACATCTTTCCACCACTGCCATACACCCTGCTTCCCCTCCTATTCTAACTAGTTCATTCTAATAAATGAACTGCCTGCACTCCTGCTTAGGATAACCCCTCCCAGCTATCTTACTCAAGGACATCTTATCACCTCTCTTTTCTACACTTTTGCTTTTCCTCCCCTCTAGATCATTCCCATTCAGCACACAATTGTAATATCCTCTTTGACACCTTTTTAACCTACATCCCTCTCCAGCTACCACCACATTTTCCCCTTCTCCTCTACAGCAAAATTATTGAAAAGTGCCTGTCCTACTGGTGTCTTTTTCCTCTCTGCCTTTTAACTCTTGAACCTACTCCAACCAAATTTTACTCCCCATCATTCCCCTGAATTTGACAGTGTAAGAGTCACCACTAACCTTTACATTGCCAAACACAACTGCCAATTGCCTACAGCTTACCTTCAAAGTTCTATCGGCAACATCTGACACCCTTGATTGCTTCCCCCAGGAAAGGCATTTTGGTGTTTTTTTTCATACCTCACAGGCGGCTCCTTCTCAGTGTTCTTTGATGGCACTTCCCCTCTTTGACTTGTGTATGTAGGAGGGCCCCAGGGCTGAGTTTTTATAGCTCTTCTCTTCTCTAAACCACACTTACTTTCTGGGCAATCTCATCCAGTCCCATGCCATTAAAGATCCTGGTGATTCCTGAATTTTTATCTCCATTCTCATTTCAGCCCTGAACTCAAACTCAGAAATACAACTACGTACTCAACATCGTAATTTGAATGCCCATTCAATATACTGTTCTTAGCATGTCCAAGACCAAAATCAAAACGAAACAAAACAACAGCAACAACAAAAACCCTGCCTCTTCTCCAGCATTAACCTATCCAGCTACCACCCAAGCTAAGCAACAATTAAACACTCCCCTCAAATCCAAAAATCTTGTCTTGTCTCTACTGGTGCTCTGCCACATTTCCCTCTCCCTACTCACCAATTCTATTTTTCACATAGTAGCTTCCATGTGCCTTTTAAAAATGAACCAGACTGTGCAATTTTGTTCAAAATCTTCCAATGGCTTTCTACCACTTAGAATAAATTCCAGACTCTTTCCGTTGCCTATGAAGTTGCTGTCTGTCCCCTGCCTATCTGTCCATCTTTATCTTTTACAACTACTGCATCACTAGGTCTTTTCTAGGGAAAAAACAAAACAAAACTATACTATGAATAATAAATAAATAAAATGACTATCTTGCTATGCCTTACACACATATCAGCAGATATATGTATGGCATGACTCTCATTTCATTTAGGTCTCTGCTCAAATGTTACCTTCTCCCTGATGTTTTACCCTACTTTATTTTTCTTCATAGCAGTTAATATTACCTTACATTCTATTTATTTCTAGTCGAACACGTTAATTAGAATGCAAACTCTATGAGTACATGTTTTTTTAAATTCACTTTTTATCCTTTGAACCTAGAACAGTGCCTAACATATAGTAAATACTCAATAAATATTTGTTGAGGAAATGAATGAACAAATGAACATGTATATAGCTTGACAATGAATTTTGTCTATCTGAGCCTAGCTTAAAATATAATCATAAAAGGCAAGACTATTTTTGGACATTACTCACTTTTCGTTGTTTCACTGAATCCAATTTTATGAGCCAATATGAAGCCACTTTTGTTTTATGATATTTCCAGTTATCAATTATCTGTTTTGGAGAGAAGCATAAGCAAATTTTATCTTGAGTTTTCCTCTAAAGTAGTAAATAAAAGGGTTGAAACTAATTTATTTAATTGTGCAATGGAAGCCCTATAGTTTTACTTGAAATGAACAATGCCTACATTCACAAAAGGATGCGTGCAAAGATTATTCATATAATGCAAAGGAGCCATCTGAATCCAAAATTTTCTCTTTTTGCTATACTAAGCATACAATCTAAATGAATGAAAGTCAAGTACTATTAGGTATGAAGTTTGGTAGAAACCCCAGATATAGATTTTCCATTTATCCCATCACCCATAATAATGGAATATTGAATAATACTTTAGAATGCAGTCTATACATAATTAGGATTCTACTTTTTGGTTTCCTTTTTGTGCAAAAATGCAAATTTTTGGAATGTATATTCTAGTAATATATAATGGAGCAAACAGATAAAAATATTACTATACATATTGAACATATAATAATCCAAAATCTGATATAATTAATATATTTTATTGATTATATAAGCCAAATATGTTCTATATAGAACAAATACATTAGTCACAAATACCAGTTCTACTCTTTGATGATCTAATTTTTCTTCTAGTTCATTAAAGAAATAAAACTAATATGTCTAAGAAATACATAAAATAATAAGTAAAGCATCTGGTACAAGGTCATTGGCCTTACTTAGAACTTGATCAAATAAGATAACATGTAAATAGCATAATGCTGTGCAACTAGTTTTCTTTTCTCTTCCCTTTCCTTTGATGTAACAGGCAGCAGCTCCTTTGCAAACAAGATACCATGTTCATTTTTTATATATATAATAACACAATTCATAATATTTGGGGAATTTTGTCATGATTGTAAAATATAAATTTTCATTATGGATTTTTTAAAACAAGAAAACCTTCTCTATTGTCTGTGTTTTTCTGTTGTTGTTGTTTTTAGATACTTGCTTTAAACACGTCTAAAATAATGCTAAAATACGAAAAAGGCCAGGGCATGGCTGTGGTTTTTAATCCTACAATTGGCCACTAGATGGTGCCTTTCTCCTCTAGAAAAAAAATTTTAGGGAGATAGAAAAAAAATGTTCTATTACTGAGGAATTACTTAAGAATGACCATTTTATGTCATTCTTAGGTTGTTTGAATCAAGTATTTAACCAGAACACCATGTGTCTCAAGTGACAAAATGTTCCCTTGCCAAAATATCTGAATGATTTGGACCTTTCTCAATGAGTAGTAAGTCACTGACTTTAATGTGAATTTTAGGATCCTTTACCATTTTAGAATGTTTCACTGGGTAGTTGCAAATATTTAACAAGAAAAATACACTCAACTCAGCTTAAGTCATTTCAAAATTTGATCAAAGCTGTTCTAAATTCTCAAATTAATAATATATTTTCTATCACAAGGCATACATTTAGAAAGCATTTGTATTAAAATATACATATGAATATAAAGAAAATGCCAGTGATTAAGAATGTTTCAATTTCCTACTATTAATATTAATAAAACTTGCATTTATATGATTTCAGCAAGCTAACTCACCAAAAGGAAGTATACAATATTAAAGGAAGAAGGTATCAAGATCAGGACTTCCATTTGAAAGGGTCTTAGACACAACCATCACGATAGTAATTTAAGTTACATGCATTAATTATAACAGCACCTGACACAGAACAAGAACTTTACATTATCTCATTTATTCCTTATACACTGCTGTGAGGCAGTTATTATTATCCAAAGATCAAAGGTGAATAAAAACAAGGCTCTGGAAAGTCGAGTAACTTGCTCAAAGTCATTCGGCTCATAAATGATGAGGCTTAGAATCATTCATACATTCATTCCTTCATTTTTGAGCATCTATTATGAGCCAAGCACTTTTCTTAAAAATGAGATACATCAATTCATAAAACAGACAAAATACCTGTTCTTATGGAGCTTTATATTTTTCTTAAATAAATATATACATATTTTAATCGTAGCACGCCTGGCTTCAGAGCCTAAACTGTTAATCACTATTCTATGCAAAATTGGTTCCTCAAAGTGGTTTCTAGCTCATCATAAGTACTGATTAAAGGAGGCTGAATGAATAAATTTTTATACTGATTATCTATATAGGAGTTTCTCCCCATTCTCTACTCTCTATTTCAAACCTTAAATGTGTTTTTCTCCTTATTTTTCAATATTTTCTACTTTACATATCTATATTTGATTATATACCTTATTTCATTTATTTTCTTTTTTACTTTTTTTACAATATTCATTCAATGTCTCACATTCAAATATCCTTGAGAGTTAACACCAGGACCTCATTTTTTCATTACAACTCATTTCAATTTGATAGTTTTAAACATTTCTAGAAGCAGATTAACCTACCATTTTTTTAATCACTAAGAATAATAATTTTAACACTAATTATTCTCATTTGGTGAAGCAATTTTATCATTAAAATGAGATTGTATACTAAAAGGTATTTTGCATTGCTGATTATAATGTGATCTCACTGTTCATAAATCATAATAATTAAAATAACCTCTATATTTTCTAAAGCTTGTGGAGATTGAAAAGAACATCAACTAAGTTTACTATGTCATTGAGAATAATGTCATCAGGAAATAAATTTTAATATGTTAAGTATAATTAAAAGGGATGAGCAATTTGGCATTTTAGATATATCAAATACTTACATCTTCTATCAAAAGTTCTGATTCTGCATCTGTTTTTCCTGGAACTCGGATTTTCATGTCCTTGAGAACAAGTAAGGTCTGACTTGTTAGATCATTCTCTTGTTCTTTTGTTTCCAGTTTTCGCACAGATGCACTCTTAAATTTGAAAGAAGACAGATATTTGGAGAGGGTCTTATGTCATTGTGCCATTATAATCTGAAAGATATCTCTAGGTAAAAATGATGTGCTTTTAATTAAAAAATAGTAACAATGAAAAAGGAAGAATTTTTTTCCATTTATAGAATACAGCTATAATAAAATGTAAAATACTCTCCTTCACTAAATATTATCTAATTAAATAAATTTTAGAATTAAATGGGCGTGAATTCTCAATAATACATTTCACAATTCCACACACTTGTATTTTATTTAGCTCAAAATATTAAAATAAAAACATGAGTGTTTAAAAAGGACTTCCTGGTCAGTTTTACTTGCTACATTTGCCTTGGACAATTGCTTTTGTTTAGGAAAAATGCCATTCACCATTACCAAGTGAAATTCACTCACTTATATTTCCTGACTCTCTTTTCTTTGGTGATACCAACCATATTAAATAAGCAAAATAAAACCCTAATATACCAGAAGGTACTTGAGAGTATCTATTTGAGCATTTAAGAGTAAGCCTGGTTGCAAGATAAATTCACTGACTTCCTCAATACTGAGTCTCTGGGATTCATGCGAAGGAAGGAATACTATATGTTGATTTAATATACAGAAAACATTATAAACAATGGTGTACTTAAATATTCTCAGGAGAATTTACCAATGGTTTACTTTTTAACCTATTAATCATGTAATATTTCCACTAACTAAAACTTTCCATACAGCAAATTTCCCCAAATTTACAGATACACTGCAATATATACTACAAAACCATACATTTACTCATTAATTTTCAACAAAATTATCTTATTACATCAGCAAACGGAAAATAGCATTAATGTTATTCTCAGTGTCCATCCTCAAATTCTGTGATATATATAGAAAAGTCTGCCTTTTAAGAGTTCTTCTAATATGTCTTACTTAATTGTAGACTAAGATAGATGAATAATCCAAATTCTAGGAGATCATGAGTTAAATTACAGAAAGGATCAGAGTTTCAGTCTGTCCTCCTCTCAGATGATCCCCATTACCACCTAAATTTTGGGTACAGTGCTTGCTGTAATCTTGAAAGAGTAAAATAGATGACTTACCACTTGACAGTTGGCAGAGCTGGCATCATTACCCTGAGGCAACTGTCTCATGTAGGAGGAAGCACGATTTAAGGAATGTGATCGGGACCCTGAAGTTGGCCGGGATACTGAAATCATCTGATGAGCAGAAAAGGGGCGGGTGTCCCCACTGGAAGGTGACTGAGCAGAGATGGACCGAGGGCAGCTGACAGAACGCCTTATGGAGCCTATTGATGATGGAGAAGAGGGATGGCATTGTAGGAGTATTAGTAGAAGTTTCCCACAGTATCAGGACTACATAAAATAATGACCAGACCACATGGTAACAAAGTGACAATAAATGTCAAGGCACCAACATCATCATGGGAATATGAGTTTGGAGGTAATGCTTTAAATAGTGAATTTGTTACAGAATCCCTGTGATGAATAAAGAATGGCTGTTATGAGAATAATACTAAAAATAGTACTTGAATTTTTCATTCTTGAAATGTGACATAAAAGTAGCAAGAAAAGAAAATTAACTTTCATGGAGCATCTTCTATGGGCTAGGCATTGTGCTAGACTTTTAATCTTGACAGAAACCCTCTGAAGTAGGAATCTCCATCCCTGAATCTCCCACCAATTTTTATGGATGAAGAAAATAAGGCTCAGAAGACAAACTTTCTAAAGTCACATAGCAAGAAAGTGGTCAAGCTCAGTTTAAATTCTTTTTTTTTTTTTAAAGATTTATTTTTTTAATTTATTTCTCATCCCTTCCTCCCCCCTGCCCCTACCCCAGTTGTCTGTTCTCTGTGTCCATTTGCTACATATTCTTCTTTTTGTCCACTTCTGTTGTTGTCAGAGGCACGGGAATCTGTTTGTTGTTGTTGTTGCGTCATCTTGCTGCATCAGCTCTCCATGTGTGTGGTACCATTCTTGGGCAGGCTGCACTTTCTTTCACACTGGGCAGCTCTCCTTACGGGGCGCACTCCTTGCATGTGGGGCTTCCCTACTCAGGGGACACCCCTGCGTGGCACAGAACTCCTTGCGTGCATCAGCACTGTGCATGGGCCAGCTCCACACGGGTCAAGGAGGCCCGGGGTTTGAACCGCAGACCTCCCATGTGGTAGACGGATGCCCTATCCACTGGGCCAAGTCTGCTTCCCTGGTTTAAATTCTGACCTTTCTAATTCGTGTCTTTCCTCTTTCTGTAATACTGTGATGCCATCCACTTTCCTTGGGATTACACTGGTCATTTATTAGAATCTGCACAGTTTTGAGATAAAATATTTTATAGCAAGATCCAATTAGGATGGGATGGAAAGGCATCCAGGGAATGGCCAAGGTAAATGTGTAAGTTATAGAATTTAAAGCCCATAAGAAAAAAAACAGTAAAACAAAAGAAAAATCTAAAGGATTATCGTAATGGAGTTTAAATAGATAATTGGTTATTACAAGAGTAATACTAAATAGAGAGTCTTCTTACTCACAGGAGAGAAGAATAACAAAAAATTAGATTTAAATTCCAATAGTAAAAGATGTAACAGAAGAAAAAATGCCTGGGTCTAAAGGATTGTTACCAGAATATACATCTTGTGAAAACCATGGAATATCTCCTCCAATACATCCTGAGAATTTTAAGAAAGAGAACAAACTGTTCCAGAATATTTTTGATTCCTAATATAGAAAAATAGACTACATTTCCACTCAATACTGCTATCAAAATTTACATCTTTTTTAGCTCATATATTTTATGTACCCTCTATTCTATATTCTCTCTCCTTAGGGAATACCTCAATCTTTATTAATTAAATAATAGAATAAAACTCAGAAGAAGGCAGGTTGAATACCCAAAAATTTCTCTTCATTAGCTCTCCAAAAAATTGACCCTTTATACAGATGATAAATATAAATCTTATATTTAGGGACATACTTATAAATAATATGTCAAGAAGATGATAAGCATTATAAGTCTTCTTTTAGATTCTAGAGAGCACGAAAAATGTATACTAACTCCAGCCATAAAAAAATGTTAGAAAACAAACTTCTATTTGTCCCCTACTAGCTCACGCTGTTTAGGTAGAACACATTCGCTAATAAGATAGATTTGAAAACAGAAATTTTGGAATAAGAACGTAAATTTCCAAAGCAGAAAAAAAACAACAACTATATTTACACAGAGAGAGCAATAAAAGTACTTAAGGGAGCCTTAAGAAAATAAGAAGCAATTAATAAAATAGCCTACAAATTCTGGAACAGGGGCTCAAGAAACATGTCTTAAATGAGTAAATAAACAAATGAAATGGAATATAGTGCATTATTTCTCCTCCAAATATATACACACTCAAAGACAGAACAGGAGCATGTAGCTTTATGGAATGATCTGGAAGCAAAGGAAAGGCCATTTCTCTAAAATCGTCACTATTGGTTCTGCATTCTTCATACATTTTGCCATAAACATAAAAGGCGAGTTTTAAGATATAAACATTGTCAGGGAAGCTAACATATTAAATCATTACCGAAGATCAATAAATAAAGGCTCATAATTCTGCTTATTGCATTAATTAACTGGCCCCTTTAGTAGTTTCCCAAGACAAGGGAGCACAAGGCAAATAGAGCTGAGAGATGAGTTAAAAGTCCTGGATTCAATGAGGCAGTATCAGGAAGAGATGTCATACTGTATGAGCCAGAGCTAAGAACAATACTAAAATGAACATTTGGGGATGAAAAAAGAATCATGGGCACAATGTTGGACATTGGGAATTGAAGAAAGAAAGAAAGATATAGAAGGAAGAGGAAAAAAAACTTGAAAAGAAATACAGGTAAAAAGAAGGAAAAAGAAGCAGAAAAGGTAGGAGAAAGAGAGGCTGGTTAGTTGCTTTTCTGAATACTTCCTGCACACCAAAAGACATGACTTCCATGCTAAACCATGATGAAAAGGGGAGGAAACAAAACTTCAACTATTTCACAATTGCATGGCTCACAGATACATTCACAGTAAATGCATAGAGAGATACCGCATTTAAAAAAAAAAAAGGGGAGCCGATGTAGCTAAAGTGGTTGAGCACCTGCTTCACATGTTAAGGTCCTAGGTTCAATCCCCAGTACCTCCTAAAAAAAAAAAAAGAAAGGTGATAGTATAAGATAAAATAGATAACAGAAAGGTGGAGGAAATGGGGAGATGTAATCAGCAGCTCAGCCATGAGGCAGATTTTATAAAATTCTTGCAAAAAGCTAACTCTTAATAAAACTGAAATATAGAATGGACTATAGAGATCCTTAATTCAACTCTTTCATTTTCCAAGTGAAAGATGTACCCAGGTCTGGTTAGGAAGGATGCGGGATAGGATCCCGGTCTCCGCATACACAAAGGGTGTTCATTTGGTTCGCGATTCTTTTACTGAGTTCAATAATTTCAGTTCCATAATTCTTTATATAATAACTTAATTAGAAGAATTGAACTTACTGGATTGTTGAATTAATTTGTAGTTGTTGGAGTGTTTAAAGTTATATGTAACTTGCTTCCCTTTGTCCTTGTTTTGATACTCTTCTTTTTCATTTTCATCACATTCTGAAGAGCTGCTGCTACTTTCATAACTGCTGTCACTGCTGTTGTACTTCTGTCTTTTCAATATCTCAGTACTCTCAGGCATGGAAGATAGAGGCTAAAATGGGGGAAGTATGTTATTGTGTTAGATTTTTTTTAAAGGTTATTAACATGGTTAGTTACTATTTTTTATTTCCCACTTAAGCTTGGTGCTTTTCACTGAAGGCTGAGAATCCCCCAAAGTACTAACAGTACAATGCTGCTTCGCCTACAATGCTATTCACTAACTGTTCTATTTCTGCAAAATATTCTTTCTCAAATGATGCAGTTCAGTCATGATGAGGAAAATGCTGTTTCTACTGAAATTATTCTATATTCATTATTTTTTAAACAATAGCAAAATGACTAGAATAAAGGACCAGAGCATCCACAAAGAATAAAAAATAAAATGAAAACACTTGAGATGAAAGTATAAAAATCAGAAACATAATGAGTTTTACTTCATTCCACACACACAAATTACTTGAGACTCAGAGGTGGTCCTTTGTTGTATCAGTAATGCTCAGTCACTCAACCAAGTGTAAGGGTAGGTGGAGGGAGAGAGAAACAAAGGGAGGAGAGGAAGAATGGAAGAAGGTAGTGAAGGGGGAAAGGGGGTAAAGAGAAGTCACTATAAAGTAAAGCTACATCTTAAAACAGAGCCTCTGACCTTCCCCACTCAGCAAGAAAGGTGCTATTCCTCACATGCTAATTCACTGTGGACATTTTTACAAATATTTTTAATTATCCACTTTCCTAACTAGTCCATAAACCACTCTGTCTCTTCTAGAAGGATTCCTAACTCTGATGCCTGTGCTCTGGCCACAATGAGCAAGAGTGCTTTTCATTGCCCATGCTACATGAAATACAATGCACGTAATATGAAAATCAGTGTGCTTTGAGTTTTTTAGCAGATAGGTGCCACGTAGAAAGGTAAATCTGGGAAGGTTCAAAATGCCATGCTACTATGTTGCAATATCTCTATTAGAATCACTTGTTTCCAATTCTCTCAACAACGTCTTTCCAATGATGCCAGCTGAAGGAAGAGAAGAGAAGGCAAAGGGGAGGCTTCACTTCGGAAAGAATGTGTATAATGGAGAATAAGACAGTTTTATACCAGTCATTTTAATAGACTATTTATTACACACACCATATGCCTCCTATTTCTGCTGGGAGAGGTTCCTGCAGTTGTATACTAGGTGTTTGTTCTCTGTTAAATCAAACAAAAATGTTTTGATGTTAGCAAACACCATAATGAAATCCTTGGATATCATGGGATTTCACTGAATGAAGGTATATCCTCTAGTGCAGCAGTGTAGAATGAAAGATAAAAAGAGAGAAATAGCATTTCATGAAGTGCCCGGAATACATAGTAATACAAAGCATGGTCTTCTTGAAGTTACAGCCTTTGCAAAGGATGAAAAACAACCAAAGCAGGAAAGTAGTTAATACACTAAGGTACCAACTTGTGTTTAAAACTATGCTCTCCCTTTGATAGTCTAATATTTACTGAGTATTAAAAATGTTCGAAGAGATATGCATAAAAACATTTACCAGTAACACAATCATCAAACATTTTGATAGTCTTGGGGAATATAAATTCTAGAGGAAGGATGTTTCTTCAGAAATTTAGCATACCCAGAAGAAACAGTGGCACAATCGGGCTTGCTAGAAGTGCCTTCCTTCAAGTAGGCAAACGGCTTTAAGGTTTCTTAAGGAACTTGACTATATAATGAGTTATTCGGCCCTATAAAGAATCACAAGGGGAAATGGATAGCTGAACCTTCGTGTGATATATACATTTGGGACTTTTTGACCAGTATATTATTCAAGCAACAATTAATAAGAAGTCACAGTGGCATAAAACTCTAAATATTGTCTTAACTACAAGATGGAATTTGTTAACTTCATAAACTGGCATTGGGTTATGACAAAACCATACTACTCATTTTTATATTCAATTTTATTATGAAATACATCATATATAAAGTACACCTGAATAATACAATAATAAAACCTACCACCTCAGCATAACAGAATATTGCTAAAACCTTATGTGATATTTATTATTTATGTAGATAATTAACATTTCTTAAGATTCTCAAGTGAAAATTTATTATTATAGCATTTTTCCTAGTACAAGTTTCATTTAACCTTGATTAGCTCCAATTATTCATCTACCAGTAAAGACACTGGAAATTAGTATTTGGCATGTGGTCATTCCTCTAAAAGGGAAGGACTGCTTTGAACTTTGGCTTACTCCAGACATAAAGACAAAAGTTAAAATACTTCTACTTTAGACTTAGTATGCAACTACTTTGAAATATTGCTGGCCTAGACAACTACAGAAACTATCCAATTAATTTCATTTCAACAAATATTTTTATAATTTCTATTACTTTCAAAGAATAAAAGGGATTAGAAAAAAATATATTATTTTACCTCTGCTCTCCAGGAAGTTGTATTTTTGTTTGAATAATCCATACATGATGAAACAGTCAGGTGACAATGTCAAACAGTATAAGGCTGATATAGGGCCTTTGCATTTGTAATTCCATCATGAACACTGAGTCCCTGAGTAGCCTCACATTCTAGTTTACTAAATTACAATAACTAATATATAAAGCATAGAAAATTCCAAGGGTTTACTAAAGTGAAGCAACAACTCATGCAGGTGTTCACTTTTACTTAACCCTTGAATTTTAAATATGTTTGTTCCAAAGTAATTATCAGTAGCATCTTCCACAATGTTTCAACATAGAGCACATAATTCAGAAGGGCAGCGCCTGACAGCGAAGGTTTCTGGACTCCACTGAATACTCATCTCTCCCCAAGCTCATCTTGCAGCCTTTCTTCCTGCATGAACCCTCCACTTGAGTCATACCAAATTCTTCACACAGTACTCTGTTACTGTGTCACATCTTCACGTCTTTGCCCTTGGTGTTCTCTTTGCCCCAAATGGCCTTCCACTCTTCTTAAGTTTTTTAGAGTGCTACTCATTTTTCAAGGTCTAGTTCAAATGGTACCACCTTTATGATGTCATCCAGACTCTACCAATCACTTTCCTTTCTATGCTGATGTAGCACATTACACTCCCTTACCAATACTTGCCACCATATAATAATTTTTGGTTTACCTGCCTACTCTTTGACTAACCTCTCAAGTAATGAGAACAGAAATTGCCGTCAAGATATTTAACTAATGGTTCTTGAGAACCTACTATGTTCTAGACACTGTGCTAGGAAGTAGAGATGCAAAGATTAAAAGACAGTTCCGGGAAGCAGATTTGGCTCACCTGATAGAGCATCCACCTACCACATGGGAGGTCCAGGGTTCAAACCCAGGGCCTCCTGACCCATGTGGAGCTGGCCCACATGCAGTGCTGATGCACGCAAGGAGTGCCGTGCCACACAGGGGTATCTCCCGAAGAGGGGAGTGCCACACTCAAGTAGTGCGCCCCGTAAGGAAAGCCGCCCTGTGCGAAAAAAGTGCAGCCTGCAGGGACTGGCACCACACACACGGAGAGCTGGCACAGCAAGATGACGCAACAAAAAAAAGAGACGCAGTTTCCCAGTGCTGCCAAGGGTGTAAGCAGACACAGAAGAACACACAGTGAATGGACACAGAGAGCAGACATTGGGGGGGGGGGGGGCGGGAGAAATAAATAAAATAAATCTTTTAAAAAAAAGACAGTTCCTACCTCAACGAGCTTGCAACCATATAGTAAGGCAAGCATGCAAACACTAATATGCTACAGAAGTGTTATTTATGGTACTGGGAGAAGGGGGGTAGGAAGATCTATGTCTATGGGAAAGTAAGGGAAGGCTTCACAAAAGTGACAGCAGTTCAGCTGGATCAGAATGGAGTCTCTTATTAATCAAGTAATGAATCAATGAATTTTTAAAAGTTGTCAAGCATGTCAGAAAAGCATGAAAAGCATGACAGAGCATGATATATCTAAGAATACAGAGATAGTTTATTATTATTAAAATATAAGGTAAAAGGAACAGAATGAAAAAATTTTTCTGAGATTTTACAAACTCAACTCTTTCCTACTCTACTAGCAAGTACTCTGACATGAAATAAAAGAACAGATGAATATCTTTACCACAGAGCCAATGCAGGTAAAACAAAACTCTGACCATGTTCACCAGCATGATAGCTGTGTTATTTATTCTATGAACTGTACCTATTTTAACTAACACAAGATCAATGTTGCTGGATCAGCAAAAGATGGGGCCCCCAATAAGGGTCTCTGGAGTCATGATTTGCCTTACAGATAATGCTATACAGTTCTTTGATATCTTCCCAGAGCTACAAGGAAAACTTAATAATGAATTTAGAATACAGATACTAGTTCTAAGTCCCTCTATGCCCTGACTCATATGGTCTCCACTTAATTTCAGGCAAAAAAAAAAAAAAAAGAAATTCCACTTAAGTATAACATAATACCATCTTATCAACCTACAGGAATTGGACATTGATCTATTATATAATATATTCCTGATAATTCCTTAAAAATGGCATCAGATCATTATAACAAGAAGTACTAAGAAAAAGACAACTGTATTATATCATCTTCTTTGATACCAAGGAAGGAAATGATACTGCACCTTTGGTCCACGAGGTTTTGTAGTTTTGCCCATCAACTTTTCATCGTCAATTTCACATTGCTCCAGAAGATCCAAAATATCTTCCTCCTTAAAAACATATTTGCAATTGTAATCACTGATGGCTCCAGCATTTTTCCAGGTTCATTAATGTCCATAAAACAATATACAATGAGGATTACTGAAATTATCTACTAAAGATTGTTCAGATCAAATAAAGATAAATAAGAGTCCCAGAAAACTCCCTTGAAGAGTTTTATTAAATGGCACTATAGATAATACAAAGTTGAAATCTATTATGCATTATCATCATATGCAAATGAATCCTTATGTTTAGAGTACACTATTAAAATCTTAGAATACGAGACTTTAATAAATTAGTCCACTGAACATTTTAATGTTTCTAGAAATTCATTCTAATTTTATCAATCATTTCTGTACTGATTAATGTCAAAAGATAATACATCTCTAGACAGAAGACTGATGATTGATCTAACAGTTTCACTCAGAAACAATCAAATGTTAGTATATAGGTTAATAGGCTCTATTTAATTAAATCCTTTCCAGATGTTAACTGTTGGATCAAGGGTATCTTTAAAACTTTATCAAAGGGTTTCATTCTATAAAGTCATTAACAGTAGTGCCAAATGACAAGTGGCCTGATGCCTTCTTTTATGCTCTTCCACAGGTATTTGGATGTCAAAGGGAAAAGTTATGAAACATATACCCAGGAGAATGCTTAGTAAACCAGAACAATAGGAGTATGATAGCTATACTGAACACGCTATAATAAACTGTTTCATTGAGCTGTTAAACCTATAAAAATCTCCCAACTTTATATATTTATGATTTATACTTCAACGGCCCTTAAAAAAGTTTCTGAAGAAACTAGAAATCTCACTATGAGTGGAAATTTATAAAGTAAATTCATCTCTGTCCCAATCTAAAGAAATTTAGCTATTAAAGTACCAAAAGACTTTCATTATAAAGTTTTGACTAAAAAATAATAGAATGAATTTTAAGAATAGCAACACAGGATATTTAAAATGAGTCTGCTTCTGTTTAGGAGAAAGAAGGTCATCATAAGAAAGACCAGAAAAATAAACTAAACAATCATATTTTTAAGACATCAAAAAGCAGTGGGCGGCAGACTTGGCCCAGTGGTTAGGCATCCGTCTGCCACATGGGGGTCCACGGTTCAAACCCCGGGCCTCCTTGACCCATGTGGAGCTGGCCCGTGCGCAGAACTAATGCGCAAGGAGTGCCGTGCCACACAGGGGTGTCCCCCGCGTAGGGGAGACCCACGCGCAAAGAGTATGCCCCATAAGGAGAGACGCCCAGCGCGAAAGAAAGTGCAGCCTGCCTAAGAACGGCGCCACCCACATGGAGAGCTGACACAACAAGATGACGCAGCAAAGAGAAACAGATTCCTGTGTCACTGAGAACAACAGAAGCGGACAAAGAAACAAGACGCAGCAAATAGACACAGAGAACAGACAACCAGGGTGGGGAGTGGGGAAGGGGAGATAAATTAATTAATTAATTAATTTAAAAAAAAAAAAGAAAGCAGTGGATGCAATGATGAAAGAGGCTGTTGATGTGGGAGGAGTGGAGGTGGGGTGCGGTATATGGGAACCTCTTATATTTTTACTGTAACATTTTTTGTGATCTATGTATCTTCATAAAAATACAATTAAAAAATAAATAGGGAAGCAGACTTGGCCCAATGGGTAAGGCATCCACCTACCACATGGGAGGTCCACAGTTCAAACCCCGGGCCTCCTTGACCCATGTGGCGCTGGCCCATGCACAGTGCTAATGCATGCAAGAAGTGCCCTGCCACGCAGGGGTGTCCCCCGCATAGGGGAGCCCCACGTGCAAGGAGTGTGTCCCGTAAGGACAGCTGCCCAGTGCAAAAGAAAGTGCAGCCTGCCCAAGAATGGAGAGCTGACATAACAAGATGACACAACAAAAAGAAACACCGATTCCTGGTGCCACTGATAAGGATAGAAGCGGTCACAGAAGAGCACACAGCGAATGGACACGGAGAGCAAGGGAGGGAGGAGGGGAAGAGAGAAATATAGATAAATAAATAAATAGATAAATAAATAAATGAAAATAAAAATAAAAAAAGAAAGCAGTGGATGAAAGGCAGTGTTAAGAAACTAAATTCCAGAGAGAGATAAATTCTTCCTAGAATATCAAAGATGAATGGCTACTTTCTATCAATAGTTTAGGGTTATTTTTCAAGTCTGGGAATAGCTGGGTAGAGATCAGGCCTATAATAGACAGACAAAATCTTCTGCGATAAGGATCATCCAAAGAGTTTTCAACAGTCATGTTGGCTGGTGTGACAGTCTACTATCTAGAGTAGTGCCTAAAAGCTGGTTCTCTTCCCCTACCAGAGCTCGCCTATAGCAATTCAATTGAATGTGTAAAACTGCAGGAGGATGGAGGCTAGACTGCAAAGTCAGAAAGACTTCTCAATAGTCTTACCTTACTTAAATATTCTTACCTTCAAGGTGTTTGAACTAGAAGTAAATTGAAATTAACTACTACCACCCATCCACAACCTATTTCAACTCTTCTTTGGTAAAAGTGATTAGCCCCTCATCCTAGCACTCTGAAAGAAGATAGTGTGCCTTCTCCTGGGAAAATAATGTCAGTTCAATCTTTATGATTCTTTTTATAATGAATGTCCTGTCAAACAAAAATTTGGGCACATTTTAAAAAGCAGGAAAATGTTACTCATATTCAAAAGGAAATACAACAATAGAAGCAGGCCCATAAATAACAATGCAGATATCAGAATTAGCGGACAAGAACTTTAACTATGTATGTGTGTGTATGTGTATTAATATATATATATGAAAATGGATGAAAATATGGACAAAAATTAATGAAAAGCAGGATTTAAACAGAGAAAATAATAAAAAACCAAATTGACATTCTACAATTGGAAAAATATATCTAAAATTAAGAATCCATTGGATGGGCTTAATGGCAGAATGGACACAGCAAAAATAGGTAAATAGAAATTATCTAATCTGAAGCATGCAGGGAGGCAAAACAGAACACAGCATCAAAGATATGTGGGTTGCTGTCCAATGATCTAATATACATGTAATCAGAATGCCATAAGGACAATAATAGCTAAACACTGAATACATACAATGGAAGCAGAGCACAAAGAAATGGCATCTTAAAAGTTCTAAAAGGAAAAAAACAAATAAAACTGTCAAGATAGAAATTCTAAATCCAGGGAAAGTATCCTTCAAAAATGAATACAAAATAAAGGAAAATTTGATACGCCCTCCGCCCCCCCCCAAAAAAAAAAACAAAAACAGAAAATTCATCATCCTACAAGAAAATACTAAAGGAAGTTTCTTCAGACTGAAGGAAGATGCTCTTGGTCAGAAGCATGAATATGTAAGATAGAATGAAAAGCATCCAAAAGGGTGAAAATATGGGTAAATGTGAAAGACTATTAAAAAATTTTAGAAGAACAGATATGGCTCAAGAGTCAAGTTGAGCATCTGCTTCCCACATGGGAGGTCCTAGGTTTGATTCCCAGTGCCTGCTAAAGCCAAAAAAACAAACAAGCAAACAAACGGAAAAACCAACTCAGGGGAGCCATTGTAACTCAGTGGTTGAGTGCCAGCTTCCCACAGTAACTAAAAAACAAGAAAGAAAGAAAGAAAAAATTTAAAGACTACTAACTGTTCAACAACAATAGCAATATATTTTGAGATTTGTAGCATATGTAAAAGTGAAAAGTATTATAACAACTGCACAAAGCCTGAAAGAAGGCAGTAAATGAAACTGAACTTAAGCACTTATTTTACCTCTCCATTTTTATCTCTCTAGTTCAGCTTTCACACTACAAGCTGCAATAAAATACAACAGAAATGAAAGGAGGGATGTTACAACTAGCCTCACAAAAATAAAAATGATCATAAGAGGATATTATAAGAAACTGTAACCCAACAAATTAGGCAACCTAGATGGAATGGATAAACTCCCAGGAATGCACAAACCTACACTGACACTACAAGAAATACAAGAACTTAACCAATCACATTTAAAGAGATTGAATCCATCATCAAAAATCTCCCAACAAAGAAAATTTCAGGACCAGATGGCTTCACAGGTGAATTCTAACAAGCATTTCGAAAATCCATCTTTCTGCTCCATGGGATCTAAGCCCCCTCTCAGTTAGAGGCAGAGTGGGCATCACCATCCCAAAATCCTCAAGATTGGGGAATGAACAATGGACTAAAAGAGACTTACTATTGTTCTATCATAGACTTATTGTTAATCTAGCAATGGAAGAATTTTTCTTTGATGTGAAGACAGTTGCCACCAGAGGTTCTGAGGGGAGTGAGAGGGAAAAAGAGGTGTAATACAGGCACATTTTCAAGACCCTGGAATTGTCCTGCATGACATTGCAATGATAGATACGAGTCATTATACATTTTGTCATAACTAACAAAATTGCGTGGGACAGAGTGTAAACTATAATGTAAACTATAATCCATGGTTAGTGGCAATGCTTCAATATGTGTTAAACAATTTTAACCAATGTACCACACTAATGAAGAATGTTTAACAAATGTACCACACTAATGAAAGTGTGGGAGGAGGAGGGAGTAGGCATAAGGGAATTCCCTATATTTTTTATGTAACATTTATATAATCTTTTTTAAAACTAACTAAATAAATAAAAAGGCAGGTGGGAAGACTTACACATCACGACCAAGAGGGATTTATTCCTGGTATTCAAGGCTGGTTCAACATAATAAAATCAATCAACATAATTCACCACATTAACAAATTGGAGGGAAAAAAACACATGATGATCTCAATCAATACAAAAAAGGCATTTGACAAAATCCACCATTCTTTCTTGATAAAAACATTTCAAAAGATAGGAGTAGAAGGAAAATTCCTCAATATGATAAAAGGCATATATGAAACTATAAGATCAACATCTAAGATCCTCTAAGAATGGGAACAAAACAAGGATGCCTACTGTTACCATTGTTATTCAACATTGTACATTGTACTATAAATTCTACCTAGAGCAAGAAAAAAATTTAAAGGCATGCAAAAAGAAAAAAGGAAGCAAAACTCTATTTGTGGTTGACATGATCCTATATTTAGAAAATTCTGAAATGTCTATGACTAAGCTGCTTGAACTAATAAATGAGTTCAGCAATGTGGCAGGATACAAGATCAACAAACAAAAACCAGTAATGGTTTTTTACACTAGTTTTGAACAATTTGAGGAGGAAATAAGGGGGAAAATTCCATTTATAAAAGCAACAAAAAGACTTAAATACCTAGAAATCAATTTAACCAAAGAAGTACAGGACTTATATGCAGAAAACTAAAAAACAATGCTAATAAAAATCAATGAAGACCTGAACAAATGGAAAGACATTCTATGTTCATGGATTGGAAGACTAAATACCATGAAGATGTCAATTCTACCCAAAGTGATTTATAGATTCAATGCAATACCAATCAAAATTCCAACAGCCTACTTTACAGAAATAGAAAAGGCAATTACCAAATTCATTTGGAAGGGAAAATGCACCCAAATAGTCAAAGCATTCTAAAAAAGAGCAACGTGGAAGGAATATCACCACCTGGCCTTGAAATATATTACAAACCTACAGTGGTCAAAACCTCATGGTACTGGCATAAAGATGGACATATCAATCAGTGGACTAGAACTGAAGGTCCAGAAATAAACCCTCAACCTTTATAGTCAGTGGTTTTTGACAAACATACCAAGTCCATGTTAATGGGACAAAACAGTCTCTTCAACAAATGGTGCTGGGAAAACTGGATATCTACAAGCAAAAGAATGAAAGACAACCCCTATCTCACTCCCGACACAAGAACCAATTCAAAATGGATCAAAGACCTAAATATAAAAGCCAGGGCCATAAAACTACTAGAAGAAAATGTAGGAAAACATCTTATAGACTTTGTGGAAGGTGATGATTTCTTGGACCTTATACCCAAAGCATACACAACAAAAGAAAAAATAGATATATGGGACCTCCTCAAAATTAAACACTTTTGCCCCTCACAGGACTTTGTCAAAAGGGTGAAAAGGCAGTCATCTCAATGAGAGAAAATATTTGGAAATCACATATCCAATGACATATAAAGAGATGTTACAACTCTACAATAAAAGACAACCCAATTAAAAACTGGGCAAAAGACTTGAACAGACATTTGTCCAAAGAAAAAATACAGATGGCACATGAAATGACACATGAAAAAATGTTCAATATCACTAATGGTTAGGGAAATGCAAATCAAAACTACAATGAGATATCATTTCACAACTTTCAGAATGACCACTATTAAAAAGACAGAGAACTACAAGTGTTAGAGAGGATGTGGAGAGATAGGAAAACTTATTCACTGCTGATGGGAATGTAGAATGGTACAGCCACTGTGGAGGACTTTTTGGCAGTTCCTAAAGAAGTTGAATATAGATTCTCCACATGACCCTGAAATACCACTCTGGGTATATACCCAGAAGAACTGAGAGCTGTAACACAAACAGACATCTGCACACTGATGTTCATAATGGCATTATTCATGATTGCCAAAGTTGGAAACAACCCAAATGTCCATCAATCTATGGATAAACTGTGGTGTATTCACATGAAGCAATATTATGCAGTTGTAAGAAGAAATGAAGTCAGAGGACATTATGTTGAGTGAAGCAAGCCAGACATAGAAGGACAAATACTATATGATTGTGCTACTATGAACTAAATATATTGTATAACACATTATATGATTCCATTTATATAAATGAAAATATAAATCAGTATATAAAGATGAAATTAGATTAGAGTTTATGTAGGGCCGGGGAAAACATGTTAACAGGTATGGAGTTTTTCTTTTTGGAGTAAGGAAATGGTTCCAAAATTTTTTGTGGTGACGAATGCATAATATTGTGATTATACTAAAAGTCATTGATTATACACTTTGGATAGATCATATGATATGTGAATATAGCTAAATAAAACTGTTGAATAAATAAATAAATATACAAGAATACCCAGAAATAGCAGTTATGTACAGCAGGGAAACATACATTGAGAGGTGAAGAATTTTTTTTAAATTTTTTTATTAAATTCATTTTTTAAAAAAATATTACATTCAAAAACATGAGGTCCCATTCAACCCCACCGCCCCCACCCACCCCCCACTCCCCCCACAGCAACATTCTCTCCCGTCATCATGACACATCCATTGCACCTGGTAAGTACATCTCTGGGTATCGCTGCACCCCATAGTCAATGGTCCACATCATAGCCCACACTCTCCCACGTTCCATCCAGTGGGCCCTGGGGGGATCTACAGTGTCCCGTAGTTGACCGTGAAGCACCACCCAGGACAACTCCAAGTCCCAAAAACGCCTCCCCATCGCATCTCTTCCTCCCATTCCCCGCACCCAGCAGCCACCATGGCCACCCTTCCCACACCAATGCCACATTTTCTCTGTGGACATTGGATTGGTTGTGTCCATTGCACATCTATGTCAAGTGGGGACTTAGATTCCACATGGATACTGGATGCAATCCTCCTGCTTTCAGTTGTAGGCACTCTAGGCTCCATGGTGTGGTGGTTGACCTTCTTCAACTCCATGTTAGCTGAGTGGGGTAAGTCCAATAAATCAGAGTGTAGGAGCTGAAGTCTGTTGAGGCTCAGGGCCTGGCTATCATATTGTCAGTCCAGAGATTCAAATCCCCTAAATATATCTTAAACCCCAACACCAACTACAATTCCAGTAAAGTAGCATGAAAGTCTTGTGAAAAGAGATCCCATCTAAGTCCAGTTCCATCACACAGAAACACCAGCTCCAAAGAAGGGCCATCTGACAAGGCAGTGAACCCCATCTGCCATGACCATAGAACCCGTGGGTCTCTTTAGCCCTCAAAAGAACCAATACCTGGAGATTGTATCTACTTTATCTGTCTCTTAGACTCTGCTCATTTGTGCATAAGGGCAATCCTTCTGACAACCTCCAGACTTTTTTAGAGACTCGTAGCCATATAAACTCATTTCTCCTTTCCATTTCCCCCTTACATTAGGTCAAACAGCATTTTAAAGTCATGCTATTATATGTAGACAGGGATATTCTGCTGATCCGCATTGAACCTTTAATTCAAGGTCATTTTCTAGTTGCATCTTCAGCTGGTATTTGGTAGTGATCCCTCAGTGCCAGGGAGGCTCATCCCCGGGTGTCATGTCCCACGCTGGGGGGAATGCACTGCATCTACATGCTGAGTTTGGCTTCGAGACTGGCCACATTTGAGTAACAGGAAGGCTATCATGAGGAAATTCCCAGGCACAATGCTGCTCTAGGCCTTGTTCTTATTGCAGGCGTATAGGCTCACAAGCATAGTCAATAGTATCAGGAGCCCACTGTTGGACCCTCATTCCTTCCTGGTTCTTACCGTTGCACCTGGGGACTGCCGCTGCTCCCCTAGGGGCCACGACAGAGCACCCCCAGCCAGGAACCCAGTACCCCCCCAGCTGTTGTTTTTAATTGTTTCCACTATGAGTATATCTAAACATTACCATGCACCCTGGACATATGCCCTGTATAACTCCCTGTCAACCATATATAACCTGTCAATAACATCCCATACCAGTATTCCTCCACCGTCATTGTTGAACCACTCTGTAATCCAAAACTTCCTGTAAAGTGAATCCCAATATAATGTCAGGTTCCCTTACTAGTAAAATGGAATATAGTGACAAGTTTAAAGGTTAGATCTAGAGTACATTTTGATTTGGAAAAATTTCTACATCCTGTCTTTTTCATTTCTTTTTTCCTGATTATTGAGCTTCTCTTCACAAGAGTCTTAGATCACAGTAATTCATATATACAATATACAGTACTCCCACACATCCACCATAAAACCTTTTCCCTTCCACAGCGATAATCTTTTAACTTATTCATATCATATTTACTGAAACTGATGTACAGACTCCAAAACAATAGCTTTCAAACAAGGTGACATCTGTGCTTACTTTAGGATATACAGTTTTCTAAATTTTTTAGTTATCCTATGTTTTACATTATGGTTTACATTATTAGTCTGTCGTCCCCTGTATGTTTTTGGTGTAATATTACATGTTTTATATTCATCCTTGTGTACTCTCGCATAACTCCTCTCTTGCCCCCACATTTACCTTGGTTCCATCCATTCAATATCCATTTTCCCCTCCCCTTGGGGCCCACAGCGACAGCCAATCTCCATTTCCCGAGGAGCCACATCCAGAGATACTTGCAACAGTGTTCAGCGCCTGACTTGCTCAACTGCCCTAATGCCCTGGGAGCCACCCTTTCTCTCGAGAGATACAGTTCTCTCTATTTGATGGCATTAGTCCTCCCCAGGATGTAGGACCACCCCAACTCTCACTTCTTGGGTCTCTACCCAAAGGTACAACCCACCCTGGCAAAATGAGCATTCAGACATTCCCCAGGAGTCCGTCCCGCATCAGGCCATACCCTCTGAGCATCCTAAACAGGTAACCCTCCTAATTATATTTTGATACGATTTTCTCAGCATTTTACTCTCAACCAACACCTGACACTCTCCTATGTTTGTATGTTGCCCCTCCCTCCCCCCAATTTTGTGGGCAATATTACCCATCCGCCCAGCCCCAGCCCCCCTCAAACCCGCAAAGCCCCACCCAAAGGCAACCCCTTGCCCCCATTTTATCTCTTCTTTCTGCTCATACTTACTGCCAGCTCATCATAGATTCCACCCCTACAGACGTCGGCTCACATCCTTCCTCCTCCCCCCGATTTCCTGTAAGCCTATTTTCCAGTCTCTAGCTCTCTGAGGCAGCTTGTTTATTTCATATCATTGAGGTTATGTAGTATTTGTCCTTCAATGCCTGGGTTGCTTCACTCAACATAAGGTTCTCAAGATTCATCCATGTTATCACGTGTGTTTGTAGTGTATTTGTTCTTACAGCCAAGTAGTATTCCATTGTGTGTATATACCACATTTTATTGATCCACTCATCTGTTGATGGGCATTTGGGTTGATTCCAACTTTTGGCAATAGTGAACAATGCTGCTATGAACATTGGTGTACATATATCGGTTTGTGTCCTTGTTTTCAGTTCTGATGGGTATATACCCAGCAGTGGTATTGCTGGGTCATATGGCAAATCTATGGTTAGTTTTTTGAGAAACCGCCAAACTGTCCTCCAGAATGGTTGGATCCTTCTGCATTCCCACCAGCAGTGGATGAGTGTTCCCCTTTCTTCACATCCTCTCCAGCATTTGTATTCTTCTGTTTTTTTCATAGCTGCCAATCTTATGGGAGTAAGATGGTATCTCATTGTAGTTTTGATTTGCATTTCCCTGACAGCTAGAGATTTGGAGCATTTTTTCATGTGCTTTTTAGCCATTTGTATTTCTTCTTTGGAGAAGTGTCTGTTTAAATCTTTTTCCCATTTTTTAAATGGGTTGTTTATCTTTTTATTATCAAGATATAGGAGTTCTTTATATATGCAAGTTATAAGTCTCATATCAGATATATGGTTGCCAAATATTTTCTCCCATTGTGTGGGTTCCCTTTTTACTTTCTTGACAAACTCCTTTGAGGTGCAGAAGGCTTTAATTTTGAGGAAGTCCCATTTATCTATTTGTTCTTTTGCTGCTCGTACTTTTGGTGTGATATTCATGAAGCCATTTCCTATTACAAGGTCCTGTCGATGTTTCCCTACACTGCTTTCCAAGATCTTTATGGTCTTGGCTCTTATATTTAGGTCTTTGATCCATCTTGAGTTGATCTTTGTATATGGTGTGAGATGGTAATCCTCTTTCATTCTTCTACATATGGCTATCCAGTTCTCCAGGCACCATTTGTTGAATAGGCCATTCTCTCCCAGTTGAGAGGGTTTGGTGGCTTTATCAAATATTATATGGCTATATATATGAGGTTCTATATCAGAACTTTCAATTCGATTCCATTGGTCTGTGTATCTCTCCTTATGCCAATACCATGCTGTTTTCACTACTCTGTAGCTTTGTAGTATGCTTTGAAGTCAGGAAGTGTGATTCCTCCAATTTCGTTTTTCTTTTTCAATATGTCTTTGGCTATTTGGGGCCTCTTTCCTTTCCAAATAAATTTCATAGTTAGTTTTTCTAGTTCCTTAAAGAAGGCTGTGTTGATTTTTATTGGGATTGCATTGAATGTGTAGATCAGTTTTGGTAGGATAGACATCTTAATAATATTCAGTCTTCCTATCCATGAACAAGGAATATTCTTCCATTTATTTAGGTCTTCTTTGATTTCCTTGAACAGTCTTGTATAGTTCTCAGTGTATAAGTTTTTTACCTCTTTAGTTAAATTTATTCCTAAGTATTTGATTTTTTTATTTACTATTGTGAATGGTATTTATTTCTTGATTTCCTCCTGATCTTGCTCATTATTGGTGTACAGAAATGCTACTGATTTTTGCGCATTGATCTTATAACCTGCGACTTTACTAAACTCATTTATGAGTTCTAGAAGCTTTGTTGTAGATCTCTCAGGGTTTTTTATGTATAAGATCATGTCATCTGCAAATAATAAAATTTTGACTTCTTCCTTTCCAATTTGAATGCCTTTTATATCTGGTTCTTGCCTCAGTGCTCGAGCAAGTACTTCTAAGACAATGTTAAATAGGAGCGGAGACAATGGGCATCCTTGTCTTGTTCCTGAGTTTAGAGGGAAGGATTTTAGGATTTCTCCATTGTAAACAATGTTGGCTGTAGGTTTTTCATATATACTCTTTATCATGTTCAAAAAATTTCCCTGTATTCCGATCTTTTGGAGTGTTTTTATCAAGAAAGGGTGCTGTATTTTGTCAAATGCTTTTTCTGCATCTATAGATATAATCATGTGATTTTTTTCCCTTCAATCTGTTTATATGGTGTATTACATTGATTGATTTTCTTATGTTGAATTATCCTTGCGTACCTGGTGTGGGACAGCAAGCCTCCCTAGGCACGGCCAGCCCCGGCGGAAGGCATACGCGTAGCCTGGAGCCAGGGGTCAGGGTGGCTGGCACGGGCGCAAGCCCTCAGCCTGCCCAGGCCTACTACAGGGCGGCTGGAATGGGCGGCCGCGTCCTCAGCCGGCACGGGCGTGACGCCCTCAAGCCCGCCCAGGCACCAGCAGAGGCTGCGCCCATAATCTCCCGCCTAAACGTAACATCTGGTCGGCCCCTGCCACTCCACCCTTCTTCCTCCCCTTCCTCTCCCGCTCCCTTCCCCCCCACGCAACTGCTTTGTTCTCTATTTCCCGCCACTGCCTAAGAAGCTCGAGTCTGCCCTCCACCCCGGCAACAGCAATAGCCAATCCCCTGCCACCACCTCTCCCACTTCATGTAACCTCCCACCAGCCCTCCCCCCTGGCAACTGCTTACGGCAGCCAACCAAAATGCTGCTCACCCCTAAACCAATTAGCATTCCCCATGCCACCCCCCTGCCCTATAATAATGTGCTCACTTCCTGAATAAACCAGACCTGTGCCACCAGCCTCATCTCCGTGGTTTGAGTTCCTCTAGCCCAGCCGCGTCGTCCTCACTTAAGCCCGCGGCCCCAAGAAGCCCCCCAGAGGCTTCAATACCTGGAATAAATCCCACTTGGTTGTGGTGTATAATTCGTTTAATGTGTTGTTGAATATGGTTAGCAAGTATTTTGTTGAGTATTTTTGCATCTAGGTTCATTAGAGAAATCGGTCTGTAATTTTCCTTTCTTGTGGTGTCTTTGTTTGGCTTTGGTACTAGGGTAATGTTGGCATCATAGAAGGAGTTCAGCAATGTTCCTTCTGTTTCAATTTTTTGGAATAGTTTCAGCAGGATTGGTGTTAGTTCTTTCCAGAATGTTTTGTAGAATTCACCTGTGAAGCCATCTGGCCCTGGGCTGTTCTTAGTTGGGAGGTTTTTAATGACTGATTCTATCTCTTTACTTGTGATTGGTTTGTTAAGATCATCAATTTCTTCTTTCGTCAATATGGGCTGCTTAAGTGTTTCTAGGAATTTGTCCATTTCCTTTAAATTGTCATTTTTGTTGGAATATAGTTTTTCAAAGTATCCTCTTACGATAGTCTTTATTTCTGTGGGGTCAGTGGTGATATCGCCTTTCTCATTTCTTATTTTGTGTATTTGCATCTTCTCTCTTTTTTTCTTTGTTAGTCTCGCTAAAGGTTTGTCAATTTTGTTAATCTTCTCAAAAAAACCAGCTCTTGGTCTTGTTTATCTTTTCAAGTGTTTTCTTATTTTCTATTTCATTTAGTTCTGCTCTTATCTTTGGTATTTCCTCCCTTCTTCTTCCTGTTGGTTACTTTGTTGTTGTTTTTCTAATTCCATCAAATGTGCAGTTAGTTCTTCAATTTTTGCTCTTTCTTCTTTTTTGATATATGAATTTATGGCTATAAATTTCCCTCTCAGTACTGCTTTTGCTGCATCCCATAAATTTTGGTATGTTGTGTTATCATTATCATTTGTTTCAAGGTAGTCATTGATTTCTTTTGAGATTTCCTCTTTGACCCACTGTTTTTCTAAGAGTGTGCTGTTTAATTTCCAAATCATGGTGTGAAATCTGGGCCTCTGACCCTTGCAAATTTCCAGCTTCACTCCACTGTGGTCAGAGATATTGTTTTGTATGATTTCGATCTTTCTGCATTCATTAAGCCTTTCTTTGTGGCCTAGCATATGGTCTATCTTGAAGAATGATCCATGTGCGCTTGAGAAAAATGTATATCCTGCTGTGTTTGGGTGTAATGATCTATATATGTCTATTAGATCCAGCTCTTCTAATATACTGTTCAAATGTTTTGTTTCTTTAGTGATTCTCTTTTGAGATGTTCTGTCCAGAGTTGATAGTGATGTATTAAAATCCCCCACTATAATTGTAGATGCATCTATTTTTTCACTTAGTTTTTCCAGCGTTTGCCTCACGTATTTAGAGGCACCCTTGTTAGAAGCATAAATATTTATGATTGTTCGATCTTCTTGACAGATTGTCCCTTTCACTAAAATGTAGTATCCTTCTTTGTCTCTCACAATTGTTTCGCATTTAAAGTCTATTTTGTCTGATATTAATATAGCTACTCCTGCCATTTTTTTGGTTATTGTTTGCTTGTATGATTGTTTTCCAGCCATTCACTTTCAACCTCCATGAGTCTCTGGGTCTAAGATGTGTCTCTTGTAGACAGCATATATATGGGTCATATTTCCTTATCCAATGTCCCAGTCTGAATCTTTTGATAGGTGAGTTTAATCCATTGACATTCAGTGTTATTACTTTCAAGGAATTATTTGTGTTAGCCATATTTTGATTGGATTTGTGTTTGTCATATTTTGTTTGTATTTTTTTCCTTCTATTTTTGTCTTTTTTGTTGCTCTTACACTCTCCTCCAACTCTGCCTGTCCTGTTTTTTCCTTTCTTCCTGCAGAACTCCCTTTAGAATTTCTTGAAGGGGAGGTTTCTTGTTGGTATACTCTTTCAGTTTCTGTTTATCTGCGAATATTTTGAACTCTCCATCATTTTTGAATGCTAGTTTAGCTGGATAGAGTATTCTTGGATGAAAATTTTTTTCCTTTAGTACCTTGACTATATCATACCACTGCCTTCTTGCCTCCATGGTTTCAGATGAGAAATCAGCACTTAATCTTATGGAGCTTCCCTTGTATGTGATGGTTTTCTTTTCTCTTGCTGCTTTTAGAATTTTCTTTGTCTTGAGCATTGGATAATTTGACAAGTATATGTCTTGGGGTGGGTCTGTTGGGATTTATGACCAGTGGAGTGCGCTGTGCTTCTTGGATATGTACATCTGTGTCTTTCAGTAGACTTGGGAAGTTTTCAGCCATTATTTCCTGCAACACTCCTTCTGACCCCTTTCCCTTCTCTTCAACTTCTGGAATGCCTATAATATGTATGTTTAAGTGTTTTGCATTATCATTCAGGTCCCTAAGTCCTACCTGGATTTTTTCTATCTTTTTATCGACCACTTCTACTATCTGTTTGATTTCCGATGTACTGTCTTACACATCACTAATTCTCTGCTCTGCCTCTTCTGGGCTGCTGATATTTGCTGCAAGTGTATTTTTTATTTCTTGAACTGTGGTTTTCATTTCCATCATATTGTTATCTTTTTGCATATGTCTGCAATTTCCCCTCCAAGTGTTGTCTTCATGTTTTTAACCTCTTCCTTTACTTCATCAAATTTGTCGGTGATAAATGTTCTGAGATCTTTCATTGCTTGTGCAAAGTTCTGCTCCCCTTCCTGATTTTTAGTTTGTTGATTGGATTCAGTCATGTTTTCCTGATTACTGGTTTGGTTTGTAGATTTTTGTTGCTGTCTGGTCATCATTTTTTCCTTGACAGGTTTAATCAGTTCCTCAGCTTCTTTGTCTAGTCTTGGAAATTAATTAGCTGTTGTTTTTGCGTAAGTGTTATATCTTCTCTTCGTCACTTTGTTCTTCTTATTCTAATTTCTTATTGCTGGTTAAGTTCACTTAAAAGGGAAGTATTAGTGCTGGGGAAAGGCAATTGTGTAAGCAAGGAAAAAGTGTAAAGTAGTATTGGTGATATATGTTAACAAAGCAACAATATGAGATCTGGGAGGATGGAGGTTAGATTCATGTAAATTGTGTAGAGTTATAGCAGTAGGTAGAGTACCTATAATGAGGTAGACGACTGAATATGGGAGGAATATAGTATGAACTAAAAAGCTATTGTTTTTGTGAGAGAGGGAAAGAGAAAAGAAAGGTAATAGTTTCAAGAGTGGATAACAGACAGAAAACAAAACAAAGGTATTAGAAATTAAGAGTTAGACACTTTGTGGATCAAAGAAAGGGAGGTGCAATATAGGAGAGATAGTAGATAATGGTGGATATCAAGATGTAGGGGAAAGGAGATAGTGTAGATAGCCAAAATCTATTCACATAGAAATGAGGCAGTGAAGGATGAGGAAACCTAGCAAATGTGAGGTGTTTCCTGCAGCACCTATTGCATAGTTAAGATAAAATAGAATAAGAAGAAGATGGGGGACAAGAGAGAGAGAGAGGAAAAAAAAAAAGACTTTGGGGGATACACTGGGAGAAAAGACTAGGGGATAATGCAATGTTAGCAATCAGAACATTAAAAAAATAAAATAAAAAATTAAAATAGAGTAAAAATAAAAACAAAACAAAAGAAAACAAAAAAGAAAAAATGCAAACCTTGAGGGCTAGGACATTCAAGGACCTCAGATGGACCTCAGGGAATGATGGATTCAGGGATGGAAAGTCTGAGATATTGAGGACTCAAGAGGTGTGAGTCTCTGGGGTGTGGGCCACCAGAGTTTATGGGACTCAGACCTGGCAACCTCAAGTCCGGTTAACAGGAAGCCTGGGAGCACCACAGTGCATCACAGCCTTCAGGGATCCCCACAGGTGGGTGCCAGCCCTATGGGTGAGGTCACATCCACAAGCTCTATCCTGTGTTCTGTACCCCACAATTCATTCACTTACTGGGGTCTATTTCTGTGGATATATCACCAATTGACTTCAGGACCCCTCCCACCCTGTGATCCCCCGGAACGGCCACCTGGGGGCCCTCTAGGCTGCAGCCAATTTAATGACTCAGATCAATAGCCAGGTCTGGGGAGGGGCTCCAGCCGGAAATGTTAATAACAGAATCCAAACCCGAAATTCCCACGCTTCGCAAAATATTCCCCTAATCAGCTCCCAAACGTCTCCCACCCTACCAGACCCTGGTGGCGTCTCTTTATTGCTATCACTTTAAGTCCACTGTAGATGGGCAGCCAGGCTTGGGGGGGCATGGCTCTAGGCAGAAGCGCTATTGTTTGTGTCCGCAATCAAAAATTCCCCCTGCTTTGCCATAAAACTCCCGTTTGTCTCCCCAAATCAGTCTGCAAGCGCCTCCTGTCCTATTAAAAAAAAAACCGCCGCAGCAGCACCTGATGCCGTGGCTCCGCCCACCCAATCTGTTACCTTCCCACCAAACCATTGTCCAGATACCTCCTGACCCGCAAAAATCCCAAAACAGCCTGGTCCCGAAGAGGCTCCAACATCGCCCAGCCACTTCCCTGCAGGAGATACTATCAGGCAAGTTCACTCAGCCACCATCTTGCCCCCCAGATAACCAAGAATTTTCTTGTTTGTCTGTTTTTTTATTATTATTGTTGAAATAATGAAAATTCCCTAGTAATGACTAAAGTAATGAAGGCACAACTATGTGATTACACTAAGTACCATGGATTGTACCTTGAATGACTTGTATGCTTTAATATTTATCAACAAAAAATGATTTGCAAAAATAATTCAAATTAATGTGTTAAGGATACACATTTTCATCTCTAGAAAACCACCCCAAATAATGTTAAAATATAACCAAAAAAGCAATAGAGACAGTAAAATAGTATAATAAAAATAACTGATAATTCCAAAAGAATACAGGGAGGGAAGAAGAAAGAAAATAATGAACAGATGGGACAAACTGAGAATAAAGAACAAGTTGGAAGATATTAACTCAACTGTTTCAGTAAATGCATTAAATGATTAAAAGATAGTATCAGATTGGATTTTAAAGCAAACATGACCAAATTATAGGTTATTTACCAGAGACTTTTCAAATAAGAACATGGATGAGTTGAAAATAAGTGAATTAAAAAGATAAACCATTCAAGTACTAACCACAAGAAAGGTATCTATGGGAAACGGACTTGGCCCAGTGGTTAGGACGTCCGTCTACCACATGGGAGGTCCGCGGTTCAAACCCCGGGCCTCCTTGACCAGTGTGGAGCTGGCCCATGCGCAGTGCTGATGCGCGCAAGGAGTGCGCTGCCACACAGGGGTGTCCCCTGTGTAGGGGAGCCCCACGCGCAAGGAGTGTGCCACATAAGGAGAGCTGCCCAGCGCAAAAGAAAGTGCAGCCTGTCCAGGAATGGTACCACACACACGGAGAGCTGACACAACAAGATGACACAACATCTTGAGACACAGATTCCTGTGCCACTGACAACAACAGAAGCGGACAAAGAAACAAGATGCAGCAAAAAGACACAGAGAATAGACAACTGGGGTGGGGGTGGGGATGGGGAGGAGAGAGAAATAAATAAATCTTTAAAAAAAAAAAAAAGAAAGGTATCTAATGTAACTACATCCATAGCAGACAATGGAAACTTTAAGACAAGAGAAAGATGAACTTTTCATAATTGATAAAGTGGAAAGTATGAATTCATTAGGAAGATATATTAATAAATTCAAAGTATATGAAGCAAAAATTGACAGAACTAAATCTATGATCAGCTGGAGATTTTAACATATTTCTCCATAATTGATAGAACAAGGAGGCAAAAACAAATAGAAAGAATATTAAATATTTGTATAACACTTAATAGCCAAATTTACTTAAATGACATGTATGAAACTTTTATAGCCAATATCTGTAGAATACACATTATTTAAGAAGACATGGAACATTCACTAAAATAGATACTATGTTGAGTCATAAATCAATTCTCAATTAATTTTTAAAAATTGAAATCAGAGTATTTCTCTGACAGCAATGGAACAAAACTAGAAATCATTAATAAAGTACAACTAGAAAAAATCTTAAAGTATGGAAATTAAGTAGCAAACTTCTAAATAACCCAAAATAAAAATCAGAAACTACTGCAGAGTGAAAGTTGATGAAAATACAACATATAAAATATTGAGGGACACCTAAGTGATGCTTAAAAGGCAAATGTATAAATATTAGTCAATCAAACAGGTTTATAATCGATAATGTAAGATTCCATCTCTGTTAGCTTGAAAAAAACACAAATTAACACAGAGTAGAAGGATGTAAATATTAAAGACCAGAGATAAACAAATAAAGTAGAATACAGATATGAAAAGACAATAGTAACAAGGTCAAAAGAGAGTTCTTTTAAAAGAATAATGAAATTCACAGACTTTAAGAGTAACCAGGAAATAAAGGAGAATGCACACAAATTACCAGTATCAGAAATGGAAAAGGAGTGATTGTTATAGATCCTGACTGACAGTAAAAGGATAATATTATAATGATCAAATTCATGCAAATAAATTTGACAAGTTAATCACTGAGTATACAGGATATCTAAGACACTGGGAGATCATGACCGGGAGATGACCAGTAATGTAAGATAAATAGTTTAACAGGTCTTAGTACCCTATCTAATGCGATATGCACATCTCCAGTGTTCATGCCCTTGTGAAGTTCCTACCTACTTTGACTCTGGTCGTGTAATTTATTTGACCAATGGGACATTAGGAGGCATGATGCAAGCAGTGGCTTCATAAGCACTTGCACAATGGGGCTTAGCTTCTTGAAATGCTCCCTTTTGCAACCCTGAGCCACCATAACAAGAATTCCAGCTACCTGTTGGAGAGACCAGTTATAGAGAAAGAGATTCCCAGCCAGTCCCCAGAGTTCCAACCATCACATCAGAGGCACAAGACATGTGAGTGAAGCCATCTTGGGTTTCAAGCTCCAGCTGAACATCCAGAAGAATGTTATCATATGAGTCACTCTAGGCAAGATCAACAAAACCACCACTTAGCTGAGCCTAGCCAAGACTGCAGAATAACAAATAAGTCATTCTTGTTTTAAGGTACTAAGCTTTGAGGTGGTTTGTTATGCTCAAAAGATAACTGGTCATAGACCATTTATTAAGGTAAATGGATACTGTGGGTTGTTTGTTAATTACTTCCTCATGTGTCAAGTCCATGTAGTACCAGGAAAAAATGCTGTATAATGTTAGTTACTACCCAAACAATGTAAGTGTCACAAACAACAATGTTAATTCCAAGGATTTTCTTATCCAGTTACACATCCATATCTGAGTAATAAGCCATTTTTAATGATACACTAATATTACAATATAATGTCAAAATTACCTAGCCATAATTTGTCCTGTTAGATAACATCTTGTTTATGAAATAATTTAATTGATTTAAGAAATGTTAGCAACTTGCTAGCATGGGTAGTTTAAGGAAAGTGGCATCTTGAAATGTTTTCCTATATATGTAGAATTAAGGTGAGTTATTTTTAAAGATTATTAAAGTTTATTTTAAAGATTGTTAGGCTTCATTCTTTTTTCTCTGTATAAATGTTTTTTTTTTTACCTTCATCCTTTTCAAAGGATTATTCAGCTCTCGTTGGAATGAAGCTGCTCTTCCTGAAAGGAAGGTCTGAAAGGCAACAGCCAACAAATTTTCATATTTTTCAAGTAGTGTTTTATCTTCAGGAGGATAAATCCGTCTACAATAAATGCAGAAAAACCAATTTTTTTAAAAGAAGCTATCAGTAGTTTTGGTCAACTTAAATAATTGTTAAACACATTTTTTGAACCAGTCACTTCACTACGTGCTAGAAATAAAGATGAGGTATAAGAAAATGATACATTTTTATCTATTATCCACATAAATTAAAGTTCATCTAGATAATTATCATTAAACAATGCAGTTCCAGAAGGTACAATATAAGGATTTGGTTGGAATGGTGGTTGGAGAAGAATAAAGAACTTTATGGGATAAGAGCTCAGGTAATGAGCTATAACTAGGTAGCTTTAGACTTCCTATAGTTAGTGAAGTAAACAATGTAAGGATTAGTCCTAAGATCTCTTTCAGAGTGGTGGAATTTGCCTTATAAAGTAAAGAGAATTGAGAGAGAGGTAGAATAGGAGGAATGTGTCCTTATCACTGTTGTAGATTATTTTAAGGCCAGAAAGGTGTTCTTAGCAGGGTGCAAGAAGCTCCTTGGCCCCATCCGCTCCTTAACCTGCTGAGTCAATGTCAAAGCTTGGGAGAAGAGGCACAAGCTGCTTAGGGGGTCACTTTTTGTTCCCATCAAGGGTGGTGCTGTGGAAGGTTCCACTTCAGAACAATTCACACCCTTTCTATTATCTCATACCTGGCTCCTTCAAACATTTTCATTATTTGCCTCCTCCCTGAAGCATTTGTGTCCAAAAGATTAACATCACTTTGAACTGACAGAAAGAACACTAGAAATCTGAATCCTGAGGACCTTCTCAAAATATGCCATTATAACCAAAATAAAGCCATAGGATAACACATAGTTGAAAAAGACATAGTTCAACAGCTCTAGAGGCTAACCAGCAGGAGCTCTCCCAAGTCTAAACCATGTATTTGTAGACTACCTTTTCTTTCTTGATATTAAACAAAAAGCATTTTCTGAAAATGAAAAAAGTTTTTAAAATAATCCTAAAAGGTAAAAAGCATAGAAAAATTGATTTCACCTTTCACTTCTTCTATCTATACAAATATAAACACACAGTTACCTATAATTCCCCATATGTCGATTTTCATGTTCTTCTTTTACGACCTGCTTTCGTACTTGAGCAAGTCTCTCTTTCTAGAAATGAAGAAATTTAAAAAAATAAATCTGACAAATCAATCAGAAAATTTCAAATTGTGGGTATATTAAAATTTTCATACCAACTCTTCTTTCCGCCTCTCTAGTTGGTGTCTCTGTTGTTCCCAGTCTGAGGACCCTGGTAAGAGCCTTTTAATTGAACTTTGACCATAAAGCCTCCTTTGAGCCTCCGCTTTTTGTTTCGCCAAGTTTTTCCTTTTATCACTGGTCCTAAAATATAAAATACAAAACCATATTCTAGAATTCAAATGAGCTCTGATCTTATCCCTGTAAGGAGAATTAGCAGAAGGGGAGAGACAGTGTATAGGAATCCATATTTAATTAGATTTATATATTCATATACATATACATTATACTCATCTGATTATCCATCAAATATGAGTCTACATACGATAAATTAGAAGTCCTGAAGGTAATAGGATAAAATGGAAACATTACAGATTTTGAAGAATCAGATAGACCTAATTTCTTATTTCATCCTAGCAACTTACTAGCTGTAGAATCTTAGATCAATTACCTGCTTTGAGTCTATTCCCCATGTATTAAAAGGTGATATTAAAAGTTAATAATGTCTTAAATGCTTCCCTCATAGAGTTCTTATAAAGGTTAATTTATGATGACATTAACAGGTATTTAATAAGTGTCAGTTCCCTTCTCCTCCACCAACCAATTCCATTTACAATTCAAAACACTTCTCATTTGTACTTACCAGCCTTTAGCACATTTTCAATTCTCACCATAATCCTGGACTAAGTTATTATTTATTTGAAAATATCAGCATAGTCCTTCTCATCTTTTTCTGAATCATGAAAAAACTTCGTTGTAACAGATTTTTATAGGAAAAGTACTGCCATGAGAATGCTTTCCTCTCTTACCTCTTTTCTCTCTCTTCCCTCCCAACCAGTTAGGGTAATAATACAAGCCTGTGGTATCTTCTCCCCAGTCCTTTCAACTTGCACCTGTGCACATTACCCTTTAATGTCCTAGCAGTAACAAGGTAGGTTCCAGGAGGAAAAAAAGAAATGCAAGGCCAATTATGCTCTAAGCCTTAGGGGAAAAGAAGAGCTATCCTGGAGCTTACATTTCCATGCCTTCTACTGTCTTTAGCCTGGTAGGGCACAGATGACAGCATAAACCAAAGAGGACAGGAAGGCCATTGACCAGCTTGTAGTGTGAAAGCTGAACTAGAGGGGTAAAAATGGAGAAGTAAAATAAGTGCTTAAGTTCACGTGCAGTCCCATACAGTTCATCAGAGGAGATTGCATAGAATTGGGGGTGAAGGCCCATATGACAGTGTTCTTTTGCCGGAAGGATTTACCAACCTCATACTTTAACATATAGTAGTGTTAGGAAACCAATCCATTCTCTTTCATAACAATATTGAGGCTTGAGTGTCAGAAGTTCAACAGTCATCGCACTTGGGGAACACATTTTGGGGCACTGCTGCACTACACAGATAATAGTTTACCCTGTAGTTTGCGACAGTGATAAGGGAGGTTGCTGGTGTGGGAGGAGTGGGGTGGGGGAGTGGGGGGTATATAAGGAACCTCTTACATTTTTTAATGTAACATTTTTTTGGTGATGTATATATCTTCAAAAAAATACAATTTACAAAAGGGATGTGGTGGGGGTGGGGAGTAGGTTATATGGGAACCTCATATTTTTTGTATTTTTATGTTTTTTAATGTAACATTCCTTATGATCTATTAACTTTAATTTTAAAAAATTAAAAAAATTTTTAAATTATAAAAAAAAGTTCAACAGGTAGTGTGGGTAGAAAAATCAATTTGAGAAAAGGCAAAAACACCTTCAGAAAATTACAAGTCATTCAGAATGGCTGGAGCTATGGGTGAATGCAAGAAACTTGGTAGATAACATGGGCTTAAATACTACGTTACTGAGTCTCAAGTTTAACTTTAGGCAATGGAGGGGAGGTGAATATTAAAGAATAGAAGGATATTATTATATTTGCATGTTTAAAAGATTATGCTCTTAGCAAAATATAGAGCGGCTTAGAAGTAAATGAGAACAGAGTCAGGCAATTCAAGATGGAATGCTATTTCATTAGGAAATATGAAATATGAGGGTCTGAACTAAAGAAAAAGCAGTGGATATTTCTAAAGGAACAGGTGAATATTTTGGAAGAAGATTGGATATGTTTTGGTGATTAATAAGAAAGAGGGATGAACTTAGGAACACATGAATATTTCTGATTTGAGTAAATGACAGAGGATTCCATTTTTCCAATGATGAGTATTAAATCTGTCTCTGAGTTTCCTTACAGTTAGAGGGAAAAGGAAATGATATAGCTTAGGTAGTTCTCTTTCTGTTAAAAGGAAGGTTGCCATTTCATCTAAAATTCTCACTTCTACATAGCATCTAGTATAAAGGGAAGAGTAGGAAGAAGGAAGTAGGAATTAAAAAACAAAAAAACAGGAGCAGAGAAGAACTAAGACTAAACAAAGAAAGGGAATAAAAGAAATAGAGGAAGAAAAAAGGTAACAAAGAAAAGAGGGGGCGGCGGACTTGGCCCAGTGGTTAGGGCGTCTGTCTACAACATGGGAGGTCCGCGGTTCAAACCCCGGGCCTCCTTGACCTGTGTGCAGCTGGCCACGCACAGTGCTGATGCGTACAAGGAGTACCGTGTCACACAGGGGTGCCCCCACTTAGGGGAGCCCCATGCGCAAGGAGTGTGTCCCATAAGGAGAGCCGCCCAGTGCAAAAGAGAGTGCAGCCTGCCCAGGAATGGTACCACACACACGGAGAGATGACACAGCAAGATGACGCAACAAAAAGAAATACAGATTCCCGTGCCGCTGACAACGACAGAAGCAGACAAAGAAGACGTAGCAAACAGACACAGAGAACAGACAACTGGGGTGGGATGGGGGCTGGGGAGAGAAATAAATAAATAAATCTTTTTTTTAAAAAAAAAGAGGAAGGGAAAAATTTAAAAATAAAAGAAATGAGGTGTTATGATGTGAATGCTGTGAAAGAAATGAACAGAGATTTATAGGCACATCCATGGCAAATGTACTAAGACACTTTTCTCTAAAGGAATGCTCCTATATACTAGCCTTTAGGAATACTGCCATTCTAAAAACCATGTTTGCATTTCTATAAATACATGCCTAAATCACCACTAACAACTCTTAGTACTTGCCTCAAAGATCAGAATTAAACTTAAGGAAAAACCAAAACAGCTTCATTAACTTCTAGTTGCATTTTAAATGTATAAGTTTGTTTTTTAAATTTTCACTTTTATTTTTATTTATTTTTACAAACACTCCCTCTATCCCCATCCCTGGAACCTCTAATATGCTTTCTATCTCTTGACATTTTTTATATCTAGTCACCTCTTTTAAGTTATATCATAGAATTTTTGTCCTTAAGTGCCTAGCTTATATCAAGCTTAATGTCAAAGTTCTTCCATGTTGTAGCATACCATTCTTTGCTAAGGTTGAATATGTCATTTTGTGCACGTACCACATTGCTTTTACCCATTCATTTGCTGATGAATCCCTGGGTTTTTTTCAGGCTTTGGACTACTGGGAAAAATGCTGCTATAAACACTGGTGTACAAGTATCTGTTTGTGACCGTTTTCATTCTCCTTGCATATATGCCTAGAAGTGGAATCAGTGGGTCAAATGGTAATTCTACATTTAACATTTTAAGGAACCACCATATTGTTTTCCACAATGGCTGTGCCATTTTACATCCTGACCAACAATGCACTAGAGTTCCAATTTCTCCAGATCCTCTCCCAGCAGTTGTTATTTTCTGTGTGCTTTTTTTTTTCTTAATAAAAGTCATCTTTGTGAGGTGAAGTAGTATTTCTTTGTGATTTTGATTTGCATTTCCATAACCATTAATGATGTTGAGTACTTTTCATCTGTTTACTAGACATTTGTGTATCTTCTTTAGAGAAATGGTATTAAAATCCTCTGTCATGTTTTAATTGAGTTGCCGCCTTTGGTATTACATTGCAAAAGTGTTTAATATATTCTTGATATTAAGCTCTTTACTGATTTATGGTTTAAAACTATTTTCTCCCATTTTGTAAACTGTCTTCAGTTTCTTAATAATTTCCGTTGATGCACAAAAGTTTTTAATTTTTATGAAATCAAATTTATCTATTGTTCCTTTTATTGCTCATGCTCTTGATGTCATATTCAAACTAAGAGTTTTCTAGTTTGAACTCAGATTTAGGTTCATGATACATTGTGAGTTGATTTTTTAATATGGTGTGAGGTAGAGATCTACCTTCATTCTTCTGCATGTGGACATCCAATTTTTGCCATACCATTTGTTGAAAAGACTATTCTTTCCCATTTCATGTACTTAGCACCCTTCTCAAAAATCAATTGGCAGAAGAAGGTTGTATGAAGATGGTAGAGTGGGGAGCTCTAGGACTCAGTCTTTTGAATAAAATAACTATTTAAACAGTTAGAACTGTCTGAAACTACTTGAAACTCTGGAGGCCAGAAGAACACTGTACAGCATCCAGGGAAGAGGAGAGGAAGAGGCTGATAAATTATGGTCAAGAAGAGTAAATTGTTTTCTCTGCATAGAAGCTAATAGTGCAAATCTCCACTGTCTCAGCAGATCACTGTGGGGTCTAGACCCTGGCTAGGTCAGTGGGGACAGAAAAACACTTAAAAATCCTCAACCCAAGGCAACGGGTGGGCATGGCCAATCACTGATCACGACTTTTGATGAACAACTTTGTATTGCTGGCAGCCCAGCTCTTTGGAAGGCTATTATTTCAACACTCCCCAGCAAAGGGAGCAGGGGCCATTGTTACAACACACTCTGGAAAAGGCTGCTGTGAAGGAAACTTAAAGATGCCATGCTTTCTCAGGGCTGTGGGGGACAGTTAGTTAAAAGGCTACATTTGCTGCACGGGCCAAGAAAGCTCAGCTTTCGGGAGCTGTGAAAGAAGCTCTTGTTCCCTTTCTGATCTCCTCCCCAGGGCACTTTGGAGCTGGTCTGTAGCCCCCCTTGGGTCCCTGGCCCTGTTTCAGCCTGAAAAGACTGACTTGGGGAAGTCATTTCAGGCATGTCCCTCCTCCCAGAATTTGCCCTCCAGGCAAAAGCAGGTTGAGACAATGGAAGGAGTGTAAGAAACAATAGAGGTGGACAGTTCTGGGACAAAGGCTTGTCAGCTTCAAACAAGCAGGAGGGAGAGGTGGGTCTCCTGGGAAATGAAGAGAAAATCAAGCCCCTGTACACGACGAACTCCAAAACAAACAAACAAACAAAAAAAGCAAAAAACCAGAATAAGACATGGGTCCAGAAAGACAGAGAAAACCATGCACACTGTGTTCATCTTGCGCAAACCTTCCTGAAAGGAGAGCTGAAGCTGAAAAAAATCTCTCACTTATCAACTAATGGTTACAAAATCTAGGAACAGACAACTTAGGAAGGAAATTCCAGAGTTAACGCTTTTAAATATTGAAATGTACAGTGTGCAATAAAAGAATGCAAGACAAGAAATAGGAAATGATGGCCCTTCCAAAAAAAGAAGATAAAAATCTAGAAAACACCAGAGAAGAAGACCAGAATGTGGACGTACCAAACAAAGCCTTTTAAAAAGTCAAGATGAACAAAAATACAGAGAAACAACTAAAGGATATCAGTAAAGCAATAAATAAGCAATATGAGATTCTTAGTAAAGAGAAAGAAATTTTAAAAGAAACCAAACAGAATTACTGGAATTGAAGCCCACAACAACAAAAATGAAAAAATTCCCCAGAGAGTTTCAAGAGCAGATCAGAGCTGGCAGAAGAAGGAATCAGTGAACTCAAAGATAAGACAACTGAAATGAGTCAGGGCGATGGACAGAAATAAAGAATTTTAAAAAGCGTGGACCAGCAGAGTATCCCTGTCTACATATAATAACAGGAGTTAAAAATGCTTTTTGACCTAAATTAAGGGGAAAATGGAAAGGACAAATGAGTCTATATGGCTATGAGTCTCTAAAAAAAGAGCCTGGAGGTTGTCAGAAGAATTGCCCTTATGCACACCTGAGCAGAGTCTCAGAGACAGATAAAGTAGATACAACCCCAGGTATTGGTTCTTTTGAGGGCTAAAGAGACCCATAGGTTTTATGGTCATGGCAAATGGAGTTCACTGCCATGTCAGTTGGCCCTTCTCTGGAGTTGATGTTTCTGTGTGATGGAGCTGGACTCAGATGTGATCTCTTTTCACAGGCCTTTCCTGCTACTTTACTGGAATTGTAGTTGGTGCTGGGGTTTAAGATATATCTAAGGGATCTGAATCTCTAGACTGACAATATGATAGCCAGGCCCTGAGCCTCAACCGACTTCAGCTCCTACACTCTGGTTTATTGGACTTACCCCACTTAGCTAACATGGAGTTGAAGAATGTCAGCCACCACACCATGGAGCCTAGAGTGCCTACAACTGAAAGCAGGAGGATTGCATCCAGTATCCATGTGGAATCTAAGCCCCTCCTCTTGACATAGATGTGGAATGGACACAACCAAGCCAAGGTCCACAGGAAGGAGGAATACAGTAAGGATTAGAGTGGACTTAATGATATTCTATTCATGAACTATTGTGGTTAGTAATCGAGAAAATGTGGCATTGGTGTGGAAAAAGTGGCCATGGTGGCTGCTGGGTGCGGGGAATGGGAGGAGGAGATGAGATGTGGAGGCATTTTCAGGACTTGGTGTTGTCCTAGGTGGTGCTGCAGGGACAATTACCGGACATTGTAGATCCTCCCATGGCCCACTGGATGGAACATGGGAGAGTATGGGCTATGATGTGGACCATTGACCATGAGGTGCAGCGATGCCCAGAGATGTACTCACCAAATGCAATGGATGTGTCATGATGATGGGGGAGAGTGTTGCTGTGGGGGGAGTGGTGGGGTGGGGACAGTAGGGGTGAATGGGGACCTCATATTTTTTTAATGTAATATTTTTAAAAAATGAATTTAAAAAAATGGCAAAAAAAAAAAATTTTAAAAAGCAAAATTAGCCTAAGACACCTCTGGGACATCATCAAGCATACTAATATATAGATTATGGGAGATCCAGAAAGAGAAGAAAGAAGGAATATTCAAAGAAATAATGAAACGAAAGACAAGTACCCAAACTTAGCAAAAGACTTGAAAATTTACAACCCAAGAAACCCAGAGAACACCAAACAGGAGAAACATAAAGAAAAATAAACTCCATCTTATACTGATCACACTATAAAATGCAAAGGACAAGGAGAGAGTTGTGAAAGCTGTAAGCAACATCTTATGTACAAGGGAACCTCAATTGTATTGACTGCCCATTTTTCATCAGAAACCATGGAGGCAAAAAAGCACAAAGGCCAACCAAGAATTTTATATTGAGTGAGACATTCCTTTAAAAATGAGGGGACAATTGAGACATCCATAGATAAACAAAAGTTCCACTATTCCTGCCCTACAAGCAATGCTAAAGGGAGTTCTTCAGACTGAGAGGAAAGGACTCTAGACAGCCCAGTATTATTGTAGTGTATTGTTTGGTAAGCAACTCAACTTTCTTTTTTTTTTTTTCTTTTTTCTTAGGTACTGGGGGCTTGTGATTGAACCCAGGCCCTCGTATGGGAGAAGCAAACGCTCAACCACTGTGCCACATTGGCTCCACTGAGTTGGTTTTTTTGTTTGTTTGTTTTGCTTGTTTTTGTTTGTTTGTTTGTTTTGTTTTTAAAGGATGCACCAGGAACTAATCTAAGGACCTCCCATGTGAGAAGCAGGTGCTTAACCACTTGAGCTACATCTGCTCCCAACTCCACTTCTTAATTCCTACAAGTGCTAAGAAGCAAATGCATAAACAATAATGAGGGAAGCAGACTTGGCCCAGTGGTTAGGGCATCCGTCTACCACACAGGAGGTTCGCAGTTCAAACCCCGGGCCACCTTGACCTGTGTGGGGCTGGCCCATGCACAATGCTGATGTGCCCAAGGAGTGCCCTGCCATGCAGGAGTGTCCCCCGCATAGGGGAGCCCCACGCACAAGGAGTGCGCCCTGTAAGGAGAGCCGCCCAGTGCAAAAGAAAGTGCAGCCTGCCCAGGAATGGTACCACGCATACAGAGAGCTGACACAGCAAGATGACACAACAACAAAAAACGCAGATTCCCGTGCCACTGACAACAGAAGCGGACAAAGAACACACAGCAAATAGACACAGAGAGCAGACAACTGAGACAGGAGTGGGGAGGGGGGAAAAGGGGAGAGAAATAAATAAATCTTTAAAAAAAAATAATGATAAATCTAATGTTTTAGACATACAATTTACAAAGATAAAAGTGGTAAAAATAACAAAGAAAAAAGGTAGGGGAACAGAGAGAAATAGGAAAAGTATATGGGCATGCCCTTGAAGTTAAGTTGGTATCAAACAAAATACACTTGTTATATATTGGATGTTAGAATTTAATTTCACGATAACAAGGAAAATAAATGAAAAATATATTAAGATAGAAAACAAGACACTCAAAATAGTACAATTTAAAAAAACAAATAAATATAAAAGTAGATATTAATAGAAGAATTGAGGAACAAAAAATGCATAAAACATGAAAACAAAAGCAACGGTAAGTCCTGCTTATCAATAGTGACATAAATGTAAATGGATCAAATTCTCCAGACAAAAGACAAAGATTGGCAGAATGGATAAAAAAGTATGACCCAATTACAGACTGTCCGTAAGAGACTCACCTTAAATTCAAAGATAAAAGTAGACTGAAAGTAAAAGGATGGAAAAATATATATACCACGCAAGTAATAACAAAAGAGAGGTGGGGCAGCTATAGCTATACCAGATAAAATATATTTTATATCAAAAACAGTAATGAAGGACAAAGATGGTCATTATATATAGAAAAAGGGGAAAATCCAACAAGAAGATGTAACAATAAATATATATGCCCCTAACAGCAGAACACCAAAATATATGAAACAAATATGGATGGATTTGAAGGGAGAAATTGATGGTTCTGCATTAATAGTAGGAGACTTTAATACATCCCTTTTCTATAATGGATAGAACATCTAGTCAGAAGACCAATAAAGACATAAGACTTGAATAATGCTCTAAACTAGCTAGCTCTAACAGACGTGGATCATTTTCCAGGATAGATGATAAGTTAGGTTACAAAATTCATCTCGCTAAATTCAAATATACTGAAATCATACTTTATACATTCTCCAACCACAATGGAATTGAAACTAGAAATCTATAACAAAGGAAGTAATGGAAAATCCATAAATATATGGAAATTAAATAACATACTCTTAAACAAACAATTAAATAACATACTCTTAAATAACCAATAGGGTAAAGAGGAAACCACAAGCAAAATAAGGAAATATCTTGAGTCAAATAAAAATGAAACTACTGCATACCAAAACTTATGGAATGCAGAGAAGGCAGTGCTGAGGAACTGGTATCAAACAAAATACATTTGTTATATATTTAGGATGTTAGAATTTAATCTCATGATTAAGGAGAGGAAAGCTTATAACTCTAAATGCTTACATTAAAAGAGAAGAAGGACTTCAAATCAGAGACCTAACATCAAAACTGGAAGAACTAGAAAATGAAGAGCCAGTTAAACCCAAAGTGAGCAAAGGAAGGAAATAACAAAGATTAGAGTTGAGAAAAATGAAACAGAAAACAAGAAACAATAGTGAGAATCAACAAAACTAAAACCTCATTCTTCAAAAAGGCCAGCCTTTAGCTAGACTGAAAAAGAAAAAAAGAAAGGATACAAATAAAAATTAGAAATGAAAAGGGGGACTTTACTACCAACTCTGATGAAATAAAAAGGACTATAAGAGGATACTATGAACAATTATATGCCAATAAATTAAATAACCAAATGAAATGGACAAGTTCTTAGAAATACACAAACTACTACATTGACTGAAGAAGAAATAGAAGATATCAACAAACCAATTACTAGTAAAGAAATTGATTCATAATAAAAATTCTTACAACAAAGAAAAGTCCAAGACCAGATGGCTTCACAGGGGAATTCTATCAAACATTACAAGGAGACTTTCCTCCAATTCTGCTCAAACTCTTCCAAAAATTGAAGAGGAGAGAACACTCTAACTCATTTTATTAAGGGCAACATAACTCTCATTCTAAAGACAGATAAAGATACCATGAGAAAACTACAGACTAATACCCCTTATGAATATAGATGCAAAAATCCTCAACCAAAGATTAGCACACTGAATCCAACAGCATCCTAAAAGATGTATACACCATGTTCAAATCGGATTTATCCCAGATCTACAAGGTTGGTTCAACATAAGAAGATCAATTAACGTAATACACTGCATTAGTGCAATGAAGGAAAACAAAATCCACATGATCATCTCAACTGATGGAAAGAACATGTCTTTTTTGGGGTTCAGAGTGTGGAAAGTGACAGTTTAAAGTTTTGTGAATCCCAGAAAAGATAATGCTCTTAAACTAATCCATTCCTGTGTGGGGTCTTTTATTGTATTAAGGGACCTTTTGATTAGGTAACTTGATTAGATCAATTTAGGGTCTTTGATCAGACTATGTTAATGAGGTGTGACCCAGGGTGGGTCTCTACCCTCTTACTGGGATCTTAAATAAACTGAGAAGTGGTCCTGAGCTTTTTGTAAGAATTTTGATTATGAATTTGTTGAGTGACTTGCAGAGCAACAATGTGGAAACTCTAAATGGGACAGGGTTAGTATTAGAAGCAGGGAAGAAGCCAGGAAAATAGTCCTGAAGAAGTCTTTAAACTTGAAGAGGAGAATAAGAAATTAAGAGACACTCACAAATTTGATAAATTCAGATGATTCATAAAAAAGGAAGGAGTTTAGGATAACCCCCAGTGCTATAGCCTAGATTTTTATGTGGGTGGTTACGTCATTAACTAGCATAGCAAAGAAAGTTAGAAGACTAGGTATGTGTGATTATAATGTTGTACTGTCCTTGTCATTAAACATATGTTTCCCTTTAATAAGGAGCTACTTAAGGAGAGGAAATTTTATTCATTTTTTTATCTCCAGCTCCTAGCACAGTACAGGCTCTTTAAGAATGTCCATTAAGAAGGTGAGTGAAGAGAACACAGGCTCTCTATATATTCTTTTTTTTTTTTAAAGATTTATTTATTTATTTATTTCTATTCCCCCCACCCCCCACCCCGGTTGTCCTGGTTGTCTGTTCTCTGTGTCTATTTGCTGCGTCTTGTTTCTTTGTCCACTTGTTTCTTTGTCCACTTGTTTCTTTGTTGTCAGTGGCATGGGAATCTGTGTCTCTTTTTTTTGGGTCATCTTGTTGTGTCAGCTCTCCATGTGTGCGGCGCCATTCTTGGGCAGGCTGCACTTTCTTTTGCACTGGGCGGCTCTCCTTATGGGGCACACTCCTTGCGTGTGGGGCTCCCCTATGCAGGGGACACCCCTACGTGGCTCAGCACTCCTTGCACGCATCAGCACTGCGTATGGGCCAGCTCCACACGGGTCAAGGAGGCCCAGGGTTTGAACCACGAACCTCCCATGTGGTAGACGGATGCCCTAACCACTGGGCCAAGTCCATTTCCCTATATATTCTATATATTATTTCTTATAGCTGTATTCTAAAATTACCTCAAAATGAAAATTTTAATTTAAAAAACTTAACACACACACAAAGGAATGTCCATTAAATATATGTGAATAATTAGATTTAGCCTTTGTGGGTTGGAGGTATTTGATACTCTTAACAGAATAATAGGAAAAGATACCCAACAAGAGGAACATGTTTGAAGATGAAAATAATTCAACTTTGGTCATATTGAACCTTAAGTGTCATCCGGGCTTTCATTCATTCATTCATTCACTCATTTACTACATGTTTACTGAGCACGAATAGACCAAAAGCATCTAGTATACATGGTGAACAGACATGTAAATGGAGGACTGGAGTGCCAAAGCAGGTCAGACTTGGAGAGAGGCACCCTTAACTATACCTCACTACATACAGGTATAGATTAGGGACTCCAGTGTCAGACTCATGAATGATGCCACAAAAGTGAAGGAGATTGTCAAGAAAGAAACAAGGGAAGAGGCAAGAGCACATTGAAAAACTGACACCTAGGGAGCAGAAAATAAGTGAACCTATAAAGGATACTGAGGAATGCTCAGAGTTAAGTGGAGCCAGAAAATAGTGTCAGAGAAAGTCAGCAAAGATAAAGTTTCAACGGCTGGTAGCATTAAAATGCTGCAAATGCCAAATACCTCTAACCCATGAATTACTTCCAAATAGGCGTCAGGTAACGGAATTAAATTAAATGTTTTCCAGACCCATGCACTCATGGGACAGTGAATGTCTTTTCCAAACTCTATTTTCATGATTCAAATAGAATACATATGGAGGAAGATTCTTATCAACCCAGTAATATTGCCACAACACAAGGTTGGATGATTCTTTTATTGCAGAAAAGAAGTTATATGTGTTCTTCATATAGCCCCTTTTACTGTGTCTTGTCTCTGAAAACCTTAAGCACAATGTTTCAGATAATTATTTGAATCTGAACCCAGATTGTATTGCGCCATACAAATACAAAGGGATATACACTGATCCCCTCAATGAGAGCCTCTGGACTCCCAAGAGTTGTGATGGAATACCCTGAGAAATTTATACTCCTCTGGAATTCCCTGAGACTAAAAGCATATGTTTGAAAAATGAACTTTAGGATACAGATGGGGCCCATACAGAGCAAAGCACTATGCTAAGGACTGTGAGGAATAGAAAAGTATATACTCCTTGGCTTAAAGGAAATTAAAATCAAATTGAAAAGAAAAATCAACAATGCCCAAGTAAAACAGCACAGATCATAAGAGAAAACAAAGTGATAAACCATACATTATCCCTCCTAGAACTCAAAGATGGGCAAGACTATGTGGGCTAAAAGGGAAGATTTCATAATACCAGATGGGATTTAAGTTGTGCACAGAAAGGGTCCGTGAGAGTGGGCAAGCAGCATGGGAAAAATAAAGAGATAATCAGACTAACTGAAACAGTTTGGGTTGGAGAGAAAAAGGAAATAAAATAGGACAGCTAAGATAATGTTATATTATGGAAGGCATTTAGATTTCTTTAAGTATTGGCAATAGAAATCCATTTAGGCTCTTAAGCAAAAAGTTAATACAATTTAAAAAAAAGACCATTCCAATATATGCAAATAGGGAATTGATGAAATCATGGAACTATTTATTATACCCCAAATTAAAACAGTCCACATGAAAATAAAACCTATAATATTCAGTAAATAGGCCATAATTCTCACAGTGTTCTTAGTTTCTGCTTATGTTCCTGGGATGTGCCCATCATGGACCTATTCATGGTAAAAACCAGTCTAATACACACACCCATAGAGCTCTTCTTCTGGTTGGAGAGAAAAGGCACTTTAGTGAATGCCTCATTAGCATATGCTCTAAATGTTAAGAGTTGTCCTAAATTCTCTGTGCCACAATACTAAAAAAAAAAAAAATGACAATTTCAATTCTTGCTTAGTTTTAGGTCTAGAAATTTCTTTCTTTTTAAATCGCCTATGCCTTATTTTAAGAAGGACCAAAAAATGTCCATAGATAATGTCACAAACTGGTAGTATCACTGACAAAGTCAAAAGACATAGCTCATTCTTCTGACAAAAAAAGACTAAATACCAAGGCCATCTGAGCAAATAATAGTAAATGTTTTGAGGGAAGGCATATTGCTTAAATAATCCAAAAATGATACTTGTATAAGCAAAAAAATCTCATTCTACATCTTTTTCCTTTCTACTCAATTCTTTTGGGGTAATTGAAATTTTAGTAGAATTTGGCCAAGTCCATCTTTGATCAGGCAAAAGAAAGGGCCATACAAAAACTTCTCAACAAAGTTGTCTCTTTCTTGAATGGTACTTTACATATAAAACTACTTCTCAGTCAGGCACCTGGTAAATGCCTAGAAATATTTAAAATAAACAAATCACTTACCAGTATCCCAGAACTTTTACAGAGGTCTCAAAATGACAATTAGAATAAACTGAAATCTTAAAATCCAACTCTGCTTGAACACTTACAATGGCAAACAACTCACTACTTCATGAAGCAGTTTAGTCAAATTCCAAACAGATTTCGTTCACAATAAGCCAAAAGCTTTTCCCATATAATAGTATTTCAAATATTCAATATCCATGGTTATGTATACAGCAACTACCTCCCACACCAACCAAGTCTCCTCTCAAATTTTACTACCCACTCTTTCTATCCTTTACATGGGACAGCCTTCAGTTAATACTAGTCTTTCATTTGTTTACATGACATAGTGGGAAGTTTGCTGGACTAACAGATAGGAAAACCGTTCTTGAGATTTTCTTGTCTTCCAGAATGACCTCTCTGTGTTTTAGTTTCTTCACTTATGAAATAAGGAAGATAATCTAGAGAATTTCCAAAGGTATTTTCCAATTCGTCTACTTACTCTATTGAATAGTTATATCAATGCTGTAATTTAACCATATCTACTATAGATAGAGAGCATTATATGGGGAACAGAAAAACATATTAAAGGGGGAGAGGGAAGATTACAAAAAAACTAAAAGGTTTTGTGTCCATTCAATTAAAGCAATTAAAAAACTGAAACAAGCAATTTCCTTCAAAACACACACATGCAGAAAGAACAAGTTTTACATACAAATGATTCTTCTATGGCAAATGCAGGAAAAAAAGGTTACAAAAGATGGAAGGAATACTTCACCTGATGTTTAGTAGTTTCAATGCATTTAGCAGCACTCCTCTTTTTACATCGTAGTCTATTTTCTGATCAGTTCCAAAGCTTGGGGCTCGATTAATCTGAAAATTACAAACAATGAGAATACCCAAATGTTGGAAAGTCAATAATTATTCAATGCATATTTGCTTATCTAATATGGGATCCTCAACCAGTATAAGTACTGTAAAATAAACCACAAAGCTTTACAGGATAGATGGCCGAGGTACCATTGCCCCACATCCCTTCCTCACAACAATCGGGTCAAAGAATTGATTATTGGTGCTACCCCACCCCCCTGCTGCCTTAGCTCAAGATCTTCACTGTCATCATTATCTGCCCTCTGTCCCCTCCCCTCTCTCCAACCCATTACCCCATGGGCTCTAGACTGTAATTTTAGGGGAATTAAAAATGACTCATCCTGACAAAAAAAGGTGGAAGATCAGTAGTAATAAGTGATATACATGTTACCTCTTCTAGCAATAATTACATGCATATAAACAGCATATAGAAACAATAAGTATCTTCTTTTTAATGCTTCAAGATTTTACTGATGAATTCATCTACTGTTGCATAAAAAGGAAATTTTGTTTCTTTCTACCTGGCTCAAAACAATAATTCATCCATTTTCACTTCCAAAGACACTGACTATATCACTCAAAGGTACCATTAAGGGTAGCTGCAGACCAATCTCTGTGAGATTTTCTAACTGTATAAGGACTCATGGTAACAAATGTGCCATTTGTGGCTATTCATACTTTCTGATGTCAATTCCAAGAATTCATTAAGAGGAAAAGTAAGTAATAACTATATATACACTGAAAACTATTATATACCATATGCTACCACTTCAAGAGCTGGAATTTTTCTTTTTATCTTTTTGTTGTTAAGAAATGGTAACAAGAATAGCAGGTATTTGTTAAGAAAAGTAATTAAATGATTAGCTCAGTTGGTAGAACACTGCTAATAAGTTCAATACTACAACTCAGCTCTGTGGCCATCAACTAAACCAAAAGACTATATCAAAGAGTATGTGCTACTCATGATAAAGAAGGTTTTTAATCATACAAATCCATTACCACAAGAGCATGGATTCTACAATTGGCAGCTGAAGAAAATAGCAGGTTTTACTCAAGAAGTCATCCAGGAATACAAATTCCACTAACTGGAAATGTGGCACAGGTACGCTGCAGAAGAACATTAGTAAATAGAAGCAAAATAAATTACCAAAAAAAAAATTCACCTATAATCTCACTACCTAGTGTATTATTTACCATTTGGTAAATAGTATTCCAGATATTTTCTATGCATACATGTTTATAGTATTAATTTTAACTTACATACACATGTCTATACTATCATATTTGATCATGCAAATTTTCTCTTAACAACGTAACATGAAAATCTTTCATGCCATCATTTTGACTGATGCATGCTACTCCTTTTATACAGATATGGCATATTATATTTTGATCCTTTGTTGATTTCTGATTTAGAAATCAGGACTCAAGGGGCAGAGATACCCCAGCAATTACAGGAGTACCCATTTACTCCATGTGAAAATGAGAAAAGGAACTAATTAATTTATTAATTCAAAGTTTTAAGCATTTCTTTTACAAGTGCAGAGAAAGGGTAAAGTGACATATGAAAAAAATTCCAACCATTCCATATTGTTCAAATTTCTCAAATTTGTAATACAATTAATGATAGTTCTGCTACTACATGCAACAGGATAAAATAAAACAGACATTTAGTAACTGATGATTAAGTGGTTCTTTGAAATATTATCTACTATTATAGAAATTCTTGGGTGTTGCATTCCAAAATTGTAGTCGGGAATTCTGTCAGGCATATCCATTCTTCAGAACTATGAGTGAGTTCTTGGTATAACACAACCTCATATTTCTTTCTTCTTACCTATATCAGATTCCTCCTATTATAATATAAAAGAAATTGGTCTATGAAGAAATTTATCCAAACAAGAAAAATTAACATGTGGAAATTATGAAAATCTTGTTTTCAATTTAAGTAAACTTCAAGATTATGTGTATGTGTTGGAAGTTATATGAGAAAGGAAAAGAAAAAATTAAAAGGAGAACCTCAACAGCTGTCAGAAGAAGCTCTGAAAATCAGGGTTTCACACAGCTAAAATGCTACTCTGTAATGCTGAATGTTTTCTTGGTTTTCAAATCTCAGATCTCAGTCTTAAAATGAGACAGTTTTTAAATGCATTTGAAACAAAAATCAAAATTATTAGAAAGTAAATTAAATTAGCAAATACTGTTTATTAACTGTCCAAACAATAGTTTTAATTATTATCAAAAAAAGAAGAAAAAAAAACACTCATTTCATGCTTATATCAAAATAAGCATTCTGTGCTACTAATTAGTGCTGTTCCCTCTGACTGGTGGCTTCACCCCATGGCACCCGATCTGTACCAGCCCCAGACACTACCTCACCTTCTGCAGCTTTAAAAATTCTGCTCAGGTGTTCTCTCTACTGCAAAGATTTTTTTAACTCCCAAATATACACATGCATACATAGAGTTAATTGCCCTAATGGTTGTGCTATTTCCCTGTGTCCCTTCTTAAACTTATAACTATTACCATAAAGCACACATCTGTGTCCCCACTAAATTATTATGTCCCCCAGGACAGGTATTGTGTTTTAGTCTTCTTTTATTTCCACCACCTAGAACAATAATTATAACTAAATGTCCTTGTTGAAATTAACTTGTTGAAATTAACTTAAGGGTGCTTAAAGTATTGGCAGAATATTTATTCAATTTCTACTTTTTTCCTGATAAATGTTTTCTAGTGCTTAAAATTGTCTAAAATTCTGCCACTACTAATCATTATCTGTAATTATTCTATTTAACTAAAAGGGACCACATTCTCAAATGCACCTTCTACCATATTCCACTTGATGGCGCCAAAAAGTATTTTATAACATACATCTGAAACACTAGTTTTACCTAAGAGCAAAATGCAAAGAAGCAAGATCTATGTAAGATTCAGTCAGAGTCAATCTGATAAACCAGCTAATGAAAGGCTCCACTTAGGCAAAGGTTTAAAAAAACAATCTATTAAAATATCTATCCTTTAGTTCCAGATCATGCATGTGACTCTCCTTCCCCACTCTTCCAAGCATAATAGATAAGGAGCAGAGGTAGAGGAAAATTCAGCTAAGAGCAGGAAAGGATAGCTACAGACAGTAATAAACTTGCAGAAGAAAATGCCAGGCCTTTGTAAGGTGAAGGGTCTATGGTACAGAGTCAAGCACTTTTTCCAAAGATTGGAAAAAGCAAAGGGATAAGCAAAATTCCTCACATTAATCTTATTGTAGGATCCGAGGAGCAAAATTTGAGCACCTGTATTTTCTTTAAAATATAAATATTTGCTCATAGTAGATTGAACATATACAAAACCTTTGACTTTCAAGATGGAAAAATACTCTTAAAAAATATATTTTGGATACTTTGTCCTCACCTATCATCCACTCAATTTGCTCATGCATACCTTGATATTAGACATCAAACTTCTAATTACTAAATCACTAGCAAAAAATAAAAAGATAACCAATTTAAAGTGAAAGGAGGAAAGTGAAAGGTAGCTATTGACTACCTCTCCTGCAGCAATATATTCCTTGAAATGTAGCTAATCCAGTAAACACTAAGTGTTTAGATGTGTGCTATTTTCCTAATAAAGTTTCCTAAACAAAATACTTCAATGGCCATGTGAAAGCTCTGTGACTGCATATCACAGAGTTTAGAGGGAATTGCTGGATGGGGTATTGCTGGACCACATGACTTCTGAAGTATCTTCCACATATAATATATAAATATAGATATGACTTGCAAGAAACAAAAATCCTAAACAGAGATAATCTTTATTTTCTTCATGTTAGTCTATAATTTCCAAATGTTCTTAAGTGACCTTTCATAATCAAAGGAAAATAATGACAACTCTGATCTAGTAAGCCCAAAGGCATAGAGTTGTCAAGCTGGACATGTGAGGAGCCTGAGGCATATAATAGGGCCTTAAAGGAGAATTTAGACCACCTGGATTAATGGATCAATTGGAGACCCCATCGTCTTAGAGATTTTTAAGGGAGACACATAGAGGGGGACAGGAATGCTGGTCTTGAAGCCCATGCACCCAGACAGAGAAAAGAATATATCCAGAAGCCATCAAGTGGTAGAAGCTGTGAGGTTGAGAAAATAATAGATCAAGTAGACAATAAATCAGTAAAAGCAGATACATACATATATTCAAAATACCTGGCCTAAAAATTCACTAAGTACTTATTTGGGTAAAGCAATATCAAACACACACTGATTCATTCTTGGAACCATTCTGATCCCTGACTTTTCCTACTCACCCTTCCAATCGGGCCTCATTCTGCTCAGTTAATGAGACAACTATGCCAAGCACGCAATTTTAATAAGTACATAGGGTATTTTAAAAACACTTGTTTTAATACACAACAGTGATAACTTCTTTCTTCTTAAAGAATGCCTTACCTCCAGAAGCCATGGCTTTAGTTTTCTATCCAACAAAATATCAAATCCCAGGACTTCAAAGCAGACACTTTCACTTCCTGGAGGTTGACCAGGTCTGCACATTCGATAAGCATGGAGGACATGAGGCTCTGCTACAATCAGAGTCTTTACCACCAATTCCTATAAGGATTATGACAAAAGAGGGGGAAATGGCTTATTGTTTTGTACATCATTTACTATAAGAGAATACATATCTAGCTTCCTGGTGAGGTTTATAAAATTTAAAGGCATCTAGCCCCTGCCCCTTCTCTGACTTCATTTCAGCCAAATCTCTCCCCTGCCCACTATACTACAGCCATATTCCCCTTGTTTGGGCTTCTCAAGTAATAAGCCTTCCTTCTGCATTAGGTTCTTTGCACTAGCTGTCTCCTCTTCCTGGAATGCTCTTGTCCTGGTATTGCCATGACTACTGGCCCCTTGGTAATTAAAAGGTCTTCCTTGACCTCTATCATTTCTTACAGCATCATCCTACATAATGCCATTTACAGCATATAACCAGGAGGTATTTACATATTTTTCGTTATATCAAGGTGCTTTGACTGTCATATTTATGATTCTATTCCCAGTGCCTACAATAGTGTTTAGCACTTAGTAGATACTAGAAAAATCTTCGTGAAATAAATAAAACTTGATAAAATGGCTTCTCTCATTAAATAAAGTAAGAGTAGGAACATTTGCTAGCCTTCACAGTAACAACAAGGGGGTGAAATAAGGAGTGACAGGGGAAAATATCCCAGGAGAGTAAATTAATTCACAAACAACATTACAGAACCTTCAACCTCCAGTTAGACAAAGCCCTTAAAGGGATCAGAGGACAGAATCTACAAGACTTAGTTTTCTTTGTGCAGTGATGAATTTGTATAATATTTCTTAGTTTTCGGAGATGAGAGTTTTGCCATTAAAGAACTAGCTATCAACATTTTCTGTGAAAAAACACCTAATGCTACCAGGGTGAGTTCCTGATTTTAAAAACCAAAGGCTGGTTTACTGAAGTTTGAGAACAAGTTATAGGTTGTGAATAACTGTCTAATTGGTTTTTGCTTGGAATATATTGTCTTTATAACTGCCCATCTACAGGTACTGGCAATACAGCAAGCAGGGCAGTTAAGAACTTGTCTCTGAAGCCAGACTTCCTAATTGGTTCCTGGCTTTGCTATTTTCTGGCTGTGCAACTTTGGTCATGTTGCTTAAAACTTCATGAATCTCATTTTTCAAAGTAAACTGGAAGCAGCAATAATATCTGTTCACAAAGAGACTGTCATAAAGACAAAATAAGATTCCATGTGAAATTCTTAGTATAGAGTCTAGAACAAAGTAAACCTGGAACATGGTAGCTACTTTACTACTATTGTTTCTGTTACTCTTTCATTCCTCTAGAATTCCACCTCACATGTCAGATTGGACACATATTCAACTACCTGGTGGAAGGAGCAAAAATTATTAGATGGGAGAAAATAGGTAAGATAGATGTTAACTTCTCTATTTCCCAGCCCAGCCCAGATCTTATCTAGGAATAAGTGTTAAAGATGTTGTGAGTGTCAGTGATGCTGTGAGAGGCTGTAATCAGTAAATTTCATTCAAAATAACAAGTGCATGGTAACACCTGAGTATGATAAGATAAAAGACAAAAGCTATTTCATATAAATCTTTGGAGGTATGCCTAAAACCACTTGAGAGTAGGAAAATAAAATAAATACTTTGGCTAATATGTGTCTCTATTGAGAAAAAAAAAAAAAACACAGCCTGGGGAAATAAAAATTAATAGGTCCTCAAATACATATCTGCCTTTGCTATGTAGAAAACAACACATGACCATGAAGGCAAGATTACCAGTATATACGAAAATCAGAAGAGATAGAACCAAAAACAATTTCTACTAATGCTTTTGAAGGTTTTTATCATAGTGCCATTGCTTTAAAACATAATTTATGGGAAACGGACTTTGGCCCAGTGGTTAGGGCGTCCGTCTACCATATGGGAGGTCCGCGGTTCAAACCCCGGGCCTCCTTGACCCGTGTGGAGCTGGCCATGCGCAGTGCTGATGCGCGCAAGGAGTGCCGTGCCACGCAAGGGTGTCCCCCGCGTAGGGGAGCCCCACGCGCAAGGAGGGCGCCCGTGAGGAGAGCCGCCCAGCGTGAAAAGAAAGTGCAGCCTGCCCAGGAATGGCGCCGCCCATACTTCCCGTGCCGCTGACGACAACAGAGGCGGACAAGGAAACAAGACGCAGCAAATAGACACCAAGAACAGACAACCAGGGGAGGGGGGGAAATTAAATAAAATAAATAAAATCTTTAAAAAACAAAAACAAAAAACAAAACATAATTTATATATGTGTTCCTTAAGTATATGAAAAGTATTAAGCAAAGACAGTTTTATGAGGGATTATAACCATTTTTAATATCCATGGCCTGATTTTCTACTGTCTTATTAGTTGCTGTTTCTTTTTTAAGATTTATTTTTATTTATTTTCTTCCTCCCACCCTACTGTTTTTGCTGTCTATTTGTCTTCTCTTCTCATTTTCTCTCCCCTAGGATTCACTAGGATTTGATCCTGGAGACCTCTGATGCAAAGAGAGGTTCCCTGTCAACTGCGCCACCTTAGTTCCTGGTCTCTGCTGTGCTTCACCTTAACTCTCCCCTTGTCTTTCTTGATGCATCATTATCTTGCTGCATGATTCACTTGTGCAGGACACTGGCTCACCACACAGGCACTCACATGGGTGCAGGCACTCATGCAGGCACTGGCTCACCATGTGAGCACTCGCATGAGTACTGGCTTGCTGCGCAGGCATGCTTTCTCTTCTTTTTCACTAGGAGGCCCTAGGGATTGAACCCAGGTCTTCCCATATGGTAGGTGGAAGCTCTATCAGTTGAGCTACATCCATTTCCCACTTACTAGTTCTTGACAAGCCCAAAAGCACACAGCTCTGTTCCTGATAAAGGGTACTGACGAATATTAGTACAACCATATGTAGATGGTTGCTTTTTAGAGAAATTATCCCCCTAAAACAGAGTTCACTGAAAAAGACCTAAATTAAATTCATGGAATTTGTAAACTAAGGCATTAAGATTAAAATTTACGACATAATTTCCTTATTCATTTCCTCCTATAATTCTTTTTATATTATCCCATTGATTCACCTTAAAAAGATATTTATATAAAGCATATGTAATTCTCAATAAAGAAAGCAAATTTTCAAATAATTACAAAATGGCAAGCAGTTTGATAAGACAATCATAATAAAACTACTTGGAAAATTTAACAATTTATTGATCATCAATTATTTGTTTATTTACTAGTTTTTAATGTACATTCTAGCTAATGTACCCAAGAGTAATGCAAATTTACCCATTTATAGGCGATCATGAAATGAGTCAAATCTTAGTAAGGGGAAGCAGACTTGGACAACGGATAGGGCATCCACCTACCACATGGGAGGTTCATGGTTCAAACCCCGGGCCTCCTTGGCCCATGTGGAGCTGGCCCATGTGCAGTGCTGATGCGCGCAAGGAGTGCCCTACCACACAGGCGTGTCCCCCGTGTAGGGGAGCCCCACGCACAAGGAGTGCGCCCCATAAGAAGAGCCACCCAGCGTGAAAGAAAGTGCAGCCTGCCCATGAATGGCGCCGCACACACAGAGAGCTGACACAACAAGATGATGCAACAAAAAGAAACACAGATTCCCGGTGCCGCTGATAAGGATAGAAGCAGTCACAGAAGAACACGCAGCGAATGGACAGAGAGAGCAGACACCTGGTGGGGGGGCGGAGGCGAGAAAAATAAATAAAAAATAAACTTAAAAAAAAAATCTTAATAAGCTTTCATTGGCCATTTTCAAAAAATGGTCATTTTGAAATATTGTACTTTGAGCTCTAACAGAAAAGTTAATTCCCTGTTCTCTTACTAGTATTATTCTTACTTGTATATCTTCTCCTAATTCAATTCTGTGGAGAAAGTACCATTTAAAATTAATGCATGCAAACTGAATGATGTTTATATTTCTCTCTGGCTCTTTCTATACATTCCTTACCAAGACTGTTCACAGGTTCTACCTCTTCACAAAGACATCTCCTTAATTAACAAATCAGTATGGACATGAAAAATTTGGTACAGGAACAAAAGACTGATAGAGGGAATATGAACTTGTCAGTCCCTTTGACCTAGTCATCTAATGACACATTCACTAACCAGCAAGGTATCATCTTGTATGACCTTCCATCAAGAGCTCATGTCCAAAAATAATGAATTTTAAGACTGATGCTTCATACTGTCTGTGATAGTAAATTATCATTATTAGAATATATTTTGGAATATCCACAAAATTGGTCTTGGTAAAATAAATACATAGATAAATAAATAAAGAGAGCATGTTTTAATCTAATTTCTAGTTTGGAGGCATTAGGCTCTCAGGAAGATAAAACAAAAAGTTAACTAATTGGTGGCCATATCATCAAATCCAGCCAACAAACATCTTTGGTGCAGACCCTACCTTTTTATAAATTATGAATTAGTTGCCAACTTTGCAAATCAGAGAATTATGACTTCTATTGACAAATGAAAAGAATGTCCCTGTGGCACCAATAAGTGCCGAGTGGTGACTATCCCTTCAGCCTGCATCTGCTCTTCAGATTACCATAGTTCCTAGAACACCCTATATTCTTCTCTCTGGACTACTTCACTCCTTCTTACTTGTCTGACCCATAGGGACATTTGGATCTAAAGGGAGTAGCAGAGAAAATCAGGTTAAAACAACATAAAACAAAACACACAGCAAAGCAATCAACAAAAAAGGTAAATATAATGATACTACATTTTCCCTCTAATTGATTCTCTCAGTAAGAGAAACTCAAGCCCAACTAACTCTGAACTTTGATGACCATTTTCCAGGACAGATTTATTTAAATTATAAGCTATTCACCCCAAAAGTGAGCTGAATCAAATTGTGCAGCCCTAATCATATTACGTTTTCAAAAGACGTATTCCTCTGACTTTGAATACCATTTCAATCCCTCTGCTAGAATGAAGAATCTGCTTCACCAAAGTTATCGTCTTAGATTCCTATGTTTATCTCACTGTCACCTGTTTTACAAGCTTATAGGTCCCACCATGTTTCAATTCAGGCCACTCATCTTAATGAAACCACTATAAGAGCCTCCTAAATGCCCTCTCTCCCTACTCTTGGTTTCCACTCTAATCTATCTCATACTAACTGCAAGATTTATCTTTCAAATTCAGTCTTTGGTCACATTACTTTTTGCCTTAAAAACCTGAATGAATCCCAGTGCTTACCAAATTAAACCTTATTTTTCAGATCTAAAATCTGGCCTCCATGTATCTAGTCAGCCTTAAGTCCCACAACTCTCCCACAAATGCCATATATACCAACTTAGACCACTCATCACTAGCCTCATATCTTCCTGCCTTTACTTAAGTTTTTGCTTCTACGTAGAATTCCCTCCCCCCATCTCTGGCAGTAAAAATCCTACTCATCTCTCAAAGGTTCCACCTCCTTCATGAAAACACACTTTATCTGCCCAATCTAATGTACTCTGTTGTTATTTGAAATTGCTGATGGTCCTTTAATGCTGAGGAAGGTAGATATAATTGAAGAATGGTATAATCTTACTGAAATATCACTCCAAAACTTAGCAACATCATGTTCATTTGCTTGTAGAAATTCTGTAAACCATTTGATAGAACGTTTGCTGCCTTTGTTTTCAGTTTCATCCCGTTCAAAATGCTCATTATGCTTGTTCACAGAGTAGTTTGTCAGGTGCATGTATAACTGGGTCTGTAACAATTAAAAAGCAAAATTGTTATCACTTGTGAGACTCCAGAACTGTGAAGTTTCACAGAAAAGAAGGCATTCAAAGACTAAAGATATTTTTAAAGTTTAAAAATACATAGACTGACATTTTAATGGTTATTTATATAATTTTCAAGTTAATTGAAATGGTACATTTCTTTCAAAAGGACTGAGAATTTAATCATCTACAAAGTTACTCTACATATTATTCAAAATATATCTACCATAAAGTTAAATTAACAAGAATATGTAGAGGAATTAAATAAAATGTGAAGCTATATAGTACTAAGCAAAAAAAAAAAAAAATGGTATAGGTTTGTTTTATTATATTTGTTTTTAATATTTTGGGCCACTTACAGTTGTACCCCAACTTGTTTTGGGAAAGGAATTTTCTGAAAGATCATTTCATCTCTTTCAAAGAAGTGAAAACAAGAAATGAAAGCTCAGGGAAGTAACATAAACCAAGAGACAGGACTATCAAACAATACCTGCCCTTCCATACTGACTGAGAGGCCAATTTAACTAGTTAACACAGTGCACAGAAAGTCAGCAGATGGAATGCACCATACAATGTTGTGCAATGTATAAATGATTAGGAGAAAATTTAAATGCTCCAATTATGCCTTAGTCATTATATATTCTTATATTTGTTTCAACTGTTTTCTTCATATAAATTTGAAAAAGAATACAAAATTTAAGACCTCCTAATCGTCCATTCATACATACCTAAAGGCTCTTAATCTACCATAATCATTTATCAAGTCTATTTTTAATTCCTACCCTCACAATCCTATTCTCAAAGATTAATTTTATAGCAATGTTTTAACAAACTGAATATATATATTTCATACCGATGATTAGGACAATTTTGATTTATTAATGACCAACTATATTCATATCATATTTTACTTTCACTGCAGTTACTTTGGTCTAAGGTATTGAAATCTTTGAAGCAAATAACAGAATTGATATTTTGAATTACATGTTGTAATATTAACCTCTGGGCCCACCACTCATTAAGAATTTATTCTTGGGAAGCAGACTTGGCCCAACGGATAGAGAATCTGTCTACTACATGGGAGGTCCATGATTCAAACCCAGGGCCTCCTTGACCTGTGTGGAGCTAGCCCACGCACAGTGCTGATGCATGCAAGGAGTGCCGTGCCACGCAGGGGTGTCTCCCATGTAGGGGAGCCCCACGCACAAGGAGTATGCCCCTTAAGGAGAGCTGCCCAGCACGAAAGTTCAGCCTGCCCAGGAGTGGCGCTGCACATGTGGAGAGATGACGCAGCAAGATGACGCAACAAGAATAGACAGAGATTCCTGGTGCCACTGACAACAATACAACAATAGAAGCAGGCACAGGAAAACACACAGCGAATGGACACAGAGAACAGACAACTGGGGCAGGGGAAGGGGGAAGGGGAGAGAATTTTTTTTAAATCTTAAAAAAAAAAAAAGAATTTATTCTTCATCCATTACTCAATATTTAAGCATCACTTTCTACGTGCAGGAATTTGTGCTAGCATGTGAATACAGACATGAAAAGGACAGACCCAGGCCCTGCCTTCATAAAACTTAGTAAAAGCTCTACATTAACTGATATTTAAAAGGAGAGCACAAACCTTCTACTTGTCTGATTTTAAGCTCTAGATATTTTTAAAGAATGAAATTAATCAAACTGTAACATTTCTTGGTTTCCAAAATAGAAATCTCTCTTTAATTAAAAAGGGGGGAGAGGGATGGGATATATTTTAAGGAGCTCTCCATTTGACAAGAACTTCTAAAAGCAATAATAGTAGTAATAGAAACACTAACTAGTCTGGTGAAAAAATGAATAAAAAACAGGACTTTCCATTTTTTTAAAATATTATCTTTGTATGTGGAATTTGCAATTCCACAGTTTCACAAAAATCCCCTTCTAAATGGTTCATTGCCAGGTGGCCATTTGGCATAAGAAGTGAAAATAGCTATGAACTGCAGAGCAACATGCAGAAAGTAAAAATAATATTAACTATTGTACACATCATTTTTTAGCATATAGACTCAATATAATGAATTGGTGTACTATATAAACTTTTCAAGGATTGGCAAACCTCTACACTGGAAAAGAAAAATGAACAAATTTATTACATTTCAATATTAGATATTTGCTTTCTTATGATCTCATTTCTCATGAGCTCCTTATACTAGCTTACCAATATTTAATTCTTATAGAAACACACAGTTCATTACAAAATGCATGCTCCTATTTTTAAAATTAAAAATAAAATGGAATAGAAAGAAGGAAAAATGTGCAGTAGCCTGCCATCCAAAAACAATGAAAGAGGGAATTTTGATTCATTATTTCCCATCTTTTTTCCTAAACTTACCTTTAATTGTGGGATAATTTTACATAAAATTTTGTATTTTACTTTTCACTTTTTCATATCCTAATCTAGGAAGTCGATCATAAAATATTAGAGATAGATGAGGTATATTGAAATTTATGTAGAACATCCTTATTTTCTATTGTTGAGAAAACCAAAGCTAGAAGCTTAAATGATTCAAGAGCACTTGACAGTCAGATGCAAACCCACATTTCCAGACAATTGATCTCTCCTTATGATGCCCTAACCTTGTGTGCTAAAGTAAATTATATACACATAACTAAATATATTAGAATAATGTATGTTATAGCCTAACTGAACTCTCCGAGGTTTCCCTTTACACAATATCAAAAGATCTCTATCTGCCTTAGATGTATCACTCTTACCCATTCCAATTACTTTAATTATAATTTATGAACCCACAGTTCCAAATTATGCCTCTTGCTCAGATCTCTTTTGAGAGATCTCAAGAGATCCCTGTAAATGCCTATAGTGTAGATGCAGTTGGAGGTTGCATAAGGCATGTCAAATTGAAAACATCAGCTTTCCCCAAAACCTTTAATAATTACTGTATCCCTATCACAGTGAATAACACCTTATCCATCCAACTGCCATGCCAAAAATCTAAATTTTATCATTACTTTCCCTCTCTCTTTCCCTCAACCTACAAATCTATTCACCATATTATAAATCTTATCTCCTAAACACATCTCAAATCCAAATTTTTGGTCTGGCCCCAATGTTATTACTTCAATTTAAGTCATCTTGCCTCTTACACGTGGACAGACTAGAACGCAGATTCTTATTCTTCTCTTCCTTTCTCTAGTCTTACCCACTCATCTCCGCCCCTTTCACATTCCCTTCATTGTAGACTCGATGACCTTTTTAAACCACAAATCTCTTTCCTTCATCCCTGTTTAAAATCTTTCAATGGCTTCCCTTACTCTTAAGTTAAATTACAAAATTGTAGCCATTGATTTAAAAAGCCCTGAAAGATCTGACTTCTCAAACAATCTATTCTCATCTCTGGACACCCATCTCTTCATAGTCTATTCTTAAACTATACTAAACTTGTCTGCTTTCTCCAGACACGCCATACTCCCTCTTGCTTCTGTGCCATTTTTCTGACAGAAATTCTTCCTTGTCACAATCTCTCCCACCCCCAACCTGGTTATCCCCTCCTTATTCAGAATTCAATTTACGAGCAAACTACCTCACTAACCTTCTAACCTTTACCTCCAACTGAGTCAGAAGCCCCTGCTATGCACTGCCATAGCACTCTTAGTTTCTTAGGCCATCACACTTACCATCCAGTATTATAATTGTTTATTTATTTTCTGCCTCCCCAACTAGACTGTTGATTCTCTGAGGTCAAACACTGTATCTGTCTTGGTCACTGTTTTTCCAAAACCAGCACATGCCTAGAATATAGTAGAGTTCATATATTATGTTGTGATTGAAAATCACACCTTATAACCTTTAAAGAGTTATTCCTTTATTTTACCTTCCTTTCCTGTGGAAAGTTTGACAATTCCCTTATTCTTCCTTTGCCAAGTTTACAAATTTTTTTCAGTTTATTAAAAATAGCAACATTTATATTCAGTCTTTATTTAATTTTTTAAAAATACAACCACTGTTAATGGAGTTAATTGTATGCATAATATTGAGGAGAACAATAACTATGCCTCTGACAAAGTGAGACACAAAACTTACTTAATTGTAATTTTTAATATAATCCATAGATCCAAAAATAGGGTTAGAGGCTAACTAAATTTTTAAGTATAGATAGCAAATTACAATTTCACTTTCATAAATTGTGAATTACTGTTTATAACTTTCACGATAAATTATAGGTATGATTTTCATCAGTATATTATGGATGCATAATGGAAATCTTAATGGAAAAATATCTACAAAAAGCGCTATTTAATAGACTTTAAATTATATAGTGAAATTGCTAATTTATTTCTCTACATCACATTTGCTCGATGTAAATTTATAACTTTTTACTGATATTTTCTTCCAACAAAATTATAATAATTATTTTCCTGATACTTTCGCTTACTCTGTTTCATATACTTTCTCCCACATCTCTACATGTTTAACCCTACCTATTATATATGGCCTGCTTGAATGCAACCTCCTCCACGAAGAACTGAACACAATCTATCCCTACACTCAATTCCAAAACACTTTATATTTCCCAATGCCATGTTTTCCTTTATATTATAGTCATTTCTGTACAGGAACACTGCATACAGATATGTGCTCTGAAGTCCAGCCTTGGGATCATAGTACTCAGACAGGGCACCTCTTTCTAATTAGTCTATCTGGAGCAGACACTTTTTTTTCTAATTTTCCCAAAGCTGCCTGTAACTTACCAGTTTTGTGTCAGAATACATTTTTCCTAGACCATAAAACCCTGAGACAAGGGACTGTGAGTCATGCAGTCGTTATATACAACGGTGCTTTAAAAGTACATTTTAAATGTACTGAATGAAATCATAAATTCTGAACAACTGAATGAAATCATAAATTCTGTCCGATATCACTTACCAAATTGGATTCATTAGGAGGTATGTACTTCTCTGTTCCCATTCGCACAAGACCATCATGGTAGAGAAATATTTTTAGGGGATCACATGATGTTACCAGAATATAAATTCGTAAATCAAACTTGTAACCTTCCATTAGGAAAGGCTTTTCAATGTATTCCTGGACAATCAAATGATCCTGAGATGGAAGTTTGTCACCATTTCTTATCAAAGAAATCCTAAATTTAAAGAAAAGAATAAAAATAGTAATATGGTTTGGAGCAAAGATGTTTACAGACAAAGCATATACTCAATAAGAAAATGGCAGAGAGAGGGAAGAATCTGATTTCCAGAGTCGCCACATAAAAAGGGTCCATTTTTCAACAAAAAAATTATGAGGCACACAAAGAAACAAGAAAATATTGTCCATATAAAATAAAGGTATCAATTAATATAAAATGTCCCTGGGGAAGCCTGATGTTGAATTTACTAGACAATCAACTATTTTAAATATTTTCAAAGAGCTAACAGAAACCATGAACAAAGATCTAGAAGAAACCATGAGAATGATCTTTCACCAAATAAAAACTATCAATACAGAGATAGAAATTATAAAAAGGGAACCAAGTAGAAATGTTAGAGATGAAAAATAAAATTACTGAAATGAAAAATTCGCTAGAGGGGCTCAAAACAGATTTTGGCTGGCAGAATAAAAAATCAGCACACTTGAACTGAGGTCAATTAAGATTATCCAGTCTAAGGAATAGAAAGAAAAAAAGAATGAGGAAAAATGAGCAGAGCCTAGGAGACCTGCAGGACACCAACCAGCATACCAACATACACATAATGGTGGGGTCCCTGAAGGAAAAATGAAAGGGCCAGGCAGAATATCCAATGAAATAATGGCAGAAAATGTCCCAAATGTGATGAAAAACATTAATCTATATATCCAATCCAATAAGCTCAATGAACTGTAAGATAAAAAAGAGAGATCCCATCAAGACACACTATAATCAAACAGCCAAAACAAAGAAACTTGAAAGCAGCAAAAGAAAAGTAATTCATCATGTACAAGGCCTTGTCAATAAGATTAACAGCTGATTTCTATTCAGAAATAATAGAGACCAAAAGACAGATGACATATATTAAAAGTGTTGAAAGAAAAAAATAAGAATTCTAAATATGGCAAACTATCCTGCTGCAAGAATGAAGGAGAAATCAAGACATTCACAGATAAGCAAAAGTTAAGGGAGTCTGTTACTAGTATACCTGCCCTACAAAAATGCTAAAGGTAGTCCTCTGGGTTGAAATAAAAAGATACTAGATAGTAACTCAAGAAATAAATAAAAACACCAGTAAAGGTAATTATATAGGCAAATATAAAAGCTAGTATTCTTATGTTTTGATTTGTAACTCCTCTTTATTCCTATATGATTTAAAAGACAGCTGCCTAACACAATAACTAAAAATCTATGTTGATGGGCACACAATGTATAAAGTTGTAACTTGTGACAATAACAACATAAAGACATGGGGGAGAGGATCAAGTAGGAGCAAAGTTTTTGTATACTATTCAAACTAAGTTGTTATTAATCCAAACCAAATTGTTTTTAAATTGAGATGTTGTTATCCCAGGGCTACTAAGAAAATAACTCAAAAATATATAGTAAAAAAAAGAGCAAGGGAAATCAATGATACACCAGAAAATACATATTTAACACAAAAGATGGTAGTAATGGAGGAAATGGGGAACAAAAATAGTATAAGACATATAGAAAACAAGTAGCGAAGTGACAGAAGTCCTTTATTAGTAGTTATATTAAATGTAAAGAAATTAAACTCTCCAATTAAAAGGCAGGGTTTGGTAGAATGAATTTTTTAAATGATCCAATTACAGGCTGTCTACAAGAGACTCACTTTATATTCAAAGACTCCGACAGAAAGTGAAAGGGTGGAAAATATATTCCATGCAAATTGTAATCAAAAAGCGAGCTGGAGTGGTGTAGCAGTTTGATATGGTTATGAATTCCAAAAGTAGATATTGGATGATGTTTGTAATCTGGGCTGTACCTGGGCGTGATTAAGTTATGATTAGGGCTTTGATTAGGCCACATCATCAGGATGTTGAGTCCCCACCTCTTGGTGGGTGGGAACTCACAGATAAAAGGCATGGCAAAGGACAGAGTTGAGGGGTTTTGATATAGGAGTTTTGATGTTGAAGTTTGATGCTGAAGCCTTCAGCTGGAGCCCTGGGAAGTAAGCTCACAGAGGAAAGAGAAGCAAGCCCCAGGAAGAGAGGAACCATGAGCCCAGGAAGAAGCAAGCCCTGGGAAGAGAGGAACCCTGAACCCAGAGAGAAGCAAGACCCTGGAAGGAAGGAACCCAGGAAGCCTAAAACCTCACAGACAATTGGCAGACATCTTGCTCCACATGAAAAAAAGACTTTGGTGAGGGAAATAACTTATGCTTATGGCCTGGTATTTGTAAGTTCCTACCCCAAAGAAATACCCTTTATAAAAACCAACCAATTTTTGGTATTTTGCATCAGCACTCCTTTGGCTGACTAATACAAGTGGCTATAATAATATTAGATTAAACAGTCTTTGAGACCAAAATTTTACAAGATACAAAGAGAGACATGATATAACAATAAAAAGGAAAGTCAATCCATCAAGAAGATAGATATAACAATCATAAACATACCTGCACCTAACATTAAAGCTCCAAAATATGTAAAGCAAAACCTAACAGAATTGAGGTGAAATAGACCAACAATAATAGTTAAAGACTTCAATACACTACTTTGAATACAGGGTAGAACAACTAGACAGAATATTGGCAAGGAAATAGATATATACTCATCAGATGAGAGAGGAATCCTTTACTGATGTACTACCATATTACATGAGATAAACCCTGGCAATAGAGAATGTCCTTTCAATTATCTGCTTTTCTAGCTACTTTTTAATACTACCATCAAAATAAATCAGAGGATTATTGCTTATTCAAAGCAAACAGTCAGGAAAGAAATTTTACTTTGCTAAATATGTTTTAACATTAAAACCAAGGAAAATGTGAACTTCAGTTATCCACCTCCCCAAACAAAAATGTGATTTGTACTAAAATATAGGAAGCCAACTTTATGTTAAGTAATCAATATAAAGTTCCCATTAAAACTACTTGTCTATTTTTAAATAACTAAACCACAGGTAAAAATAATATATGAATGAATTATGAAGCTTTGATTAAAAGTTCAAAGGAATTTCTTGGGCAATAATTTACATGGTAACTACATTTCCAAATATCTTTTCCCACAATATTTTAAATCAAAAGATTAAAATCATTTGTTTTTTGTTAAAAGCAGCCTCCGTCACATTTTCTTTGAAGAAATGCATAGCAGGAAAAAAAACATAAGAAAGAAAAAAAGAGTTGCCCGTTCCATTCTCAGTTGCCATATTTGTTCTTGGCACCTTAGCTTAAAATCGTGTTCTTCTCATTTCAATCTAATGACCATGGATATATAAAGAAAAATTATTTGTAAAGCATTCTTCGAAAGTTCCACCTATAAAAAGAGTAGCTTCTTTTCTATTTTTTTCTCTAATTCAGTTTTCCTCTATTGTACCAACTGATCTATGTTTAAGATTACTCTAAAATTACTATAAATAAAACTTTAATTTTAAGAAAAAATTAGGAAAAAAGGGTTTCCTCTCTACTTTGTAAATTCCACTAAAGCTTCACAACCTATTGGTTTAAAATTTATATTGAACCCAAAAAACCCATGGAACAGAGTGAAACAGGAGGGCTAGCTCATTAGTTTCAAAATACCAATACTTAGAAACCTATTTATTATTTTCGTATTAGTATGCAACGATAAACAATTCCTCACATTTACTCTTTTCCCAAAATTTTGTTAATAATTTATATATTCCAAGTAATTAAACCTACCCATGACCCATTGCACCATTAGCTGGTTTTACTATAAAAGTTTTCTGCTTCCGTTTTTTCTTTAATTCTTTCACATAATTCTGGAATTGAGTATATTCAGCAGGGAAGATCCATGTTCGAGGAACAAAGGTATAATCCAGTGGCCGAGATTTGATCATTCTATAAATTAGAGATAATATGAAATATAATTTCTACTCAAATACTAAATTTTTCTGTACTATTGACATTTACTATAAAATTCCTTCCATTCCTTCATTTAATCAATTATTGGTTCACTTAACAAACATCTGTTAAGCACCTACTATATGCTAGGCACTGCTATAGACCCATTCATTAGTAAAAAAAAGAAATAGACAAAAATCACTGTGCATGTGCTATTTATATATTAGCAGATCAAACATTTAGGTATTTACTATGTGTTAGGTACTGGGATATTAAGATAAGTTAATATGATCTCTGCCCCAAGGAATATACAGACAGACTAGTAATTACAAACAACATGATAGGTGCAGTAATAAGGCATATAAGTCAAGGTACCACCTGTAGGGAGTCATTAACTCTGTCTCAGTGATGGGGGAGGGGAATAGGTAATAGTTTGTCAGGTACCATTTATATTGCTTCTTTAATAGTGATTATAAGTCCTTTGGGCATCAACCACAGGGAGCAGTTTTTGTTCATCTTTTCCTTCAGAGTTTAACTACTTTTCTGAGAAAGCCAAGTGAGACCTCTGAATCAGTAGAGGTTTTATTTATGTGACCTATCTACACTCATGGTTTTAAAGCTAAAATGTATGCCCTAATATTTTTGCATTTGCTACAAATTAGACAGCCTATTTAATAAATAATTTAGGGATAATATGAAGGATTTTTAAAAATTAATTCCAATATTAGCCAATTGTACATATAATTTCCCAAATAAAAATGAAATTCTGAGAAAGATTTTAAAATCTTATCTGTTAAAGAATATCTGATTATTTCAAAAGATTTTTTTCTAATGTATGCAAGTCTTTACAAATGAGCAGCAATTGAGTATGGTAAAAGAGAAGTAGGACCTAAATTCTAAAAACTAGGGTATGAAATATACATCACCCGCATGGTTCCCCCAACAGGAAGTTCATACATCACCATTTTCATATGCTTTTTCAAGAGAACCCTATAAGAAAGTTATGTTTCTACTATGAGAAGGGAAATAATTATATTCTACCTTCCAAATCCAGATTAAACTAACAGGCTAAACAACCTCAGTGCAAACTAGGCTAACACTAACAGGTTTGAAAAATCACATTTAAAAAATCTAATGGAGCTACAATAACTATGCTAGTGTCCTTGTTTTTGCTTCCAACACCTTTAAATATATTATTATATATTTAACAATGATAATAAATCAAGTTAAAGCTTTAATCATATCAATATATTTTAAAACTACGTGGTATTTACGAATGGTAACATTCTTTTACATATATATTTGGAAAAAGTCCAAGCACACATATAATAGGAGATAGACTTTATTCCATTTAGACAATCTAGCATAAATCATTTCATGTAAAAATGTACAGTTTCAAAAGAGACATGCAGACTTAACTTAGGAATTTGGGAATCTGGAATAATTTCTGCTCTCAGCTCTGTCACGGATTGACTGACTGATATTAAACAATTAAGTTAAATCTATTTTTATGGTACTGGGTCAAAACTTTTTAGCTAATAGAAAACTATTTTTTCCTTAGTGAGAGTTTAAGGGAAAAAGAAATGTATCTGTTTACAATTGTCTGTAGATGGATCTACCATCATCTCCTCTTGCACACCTTTCATCTTTGCAACCATACACATTTCTCCTCTCTACAAAGCAGTTCAATGATCTTTTCAACATGAGAAACTGGTCACATTTCCTTGACCCCCAACATCCTCACCCCGATATCCCTCTAAGGCACTTAGGATAAATACTATAATCCTCATCATCACGCTTCAGCCTCATCTTTTTCCCCATTTCCCATTTTTCTGGGCTCTAGCTATACATCTGGTCATATTTTACTATCTTGACTATTCATGTTTTATCCCACCAAATAATCTCAGCCCACGCAATTTTTCCAACCTGAAATATTCTTACCTACAACTTCACCAGTAAACTCCTACTCATCATTGATATTTCCATATCACTTCCTCAGGGAAATTCTCCCATACCTTTCTAAGTCTGAGGTCCTTTACAACACAGTGTTTTAAAGAACTATGTACCTCTACTTAATATCACTTAACACAATTGCAATTGAATGTTTTAAGAGCCATAAGTCTGTTTTTGATCACCTCATGGGCCCAGAGCCAGCACAGTGCCTGGAATATAGTATCAACTTAGCAAATTAGAGTTAAATAAATGATCAAATAAAACACAACACAGTCCAAAACTTTACAGAGGTAATTACACCTTTCCTCTGAAGTCCATTTGCCTCCTTGGATTCCCTGTTAATAAATCATATTATCTACACAACATGCTAAGTCAGAAGCCTAGGGGTAATCCTGGAGATTACTCTTCTTTATTTCTCACATGAGATCTGTTTTCAAGTCCTATCAATTATACCTTCTTAATATCTTTCAGAATTATTCTGTATTTTCCATTCCCACTACCTCTTTTTTGGTGCCGATGCTCATTATTTCTCACCTAGACCTTGACAATTATCTCCACCCCAGGGCCACCTCCCTCTGGTCCTACCTTCACTAATCCATTATCCATCCACAGTGCCCCAAGATTACGTAAAACTTTTTATTTCTCTGTTCATTCCCACTAAATAACTCCTCATTTCTCTTAGGATAAATTGAAATGTTTATTGAATAAAGAGATTAATGAATGAAAGATAACATAATTAAATAAAATATAATAACATGGCCTAACCTTTACATATATCTTCAAACAAAAATCACCTCAGTTTGAGCCTCCCAACATCTTCTATAACCACAAATTGCTTAAAGATTACCCAACACATCATGTTGGCTCAAGCCTCCACAAATTTTCTCCTAATGTTGTCTCTGCCTACAATCCTCTTTCTACTTCATAAAGGGGTGAAGTCCTATAGACCTTTCAATAAAGCCTTGCCTGCCCTCCCAAAGATAATCTCTCCCACCATCTTTGTCACAACCTTATACTGACTCTACTTCTAAAGTGGCACTATCAAACTATATTGTGTGTACAAGTTTTTCTCCCTTACCAGAGCGTGAGTTCTAGGCAAGAACAAGGACTCATTTAGCTTGTTTACTTAAAATTCAACAGTCTCTAGAGCATATAGAAGAAAAACCAAAAAATATTTGTTGAATCAATGGATGCATAATTATAAACTTTCACAAGGAAACATACTGACATTTCTTTAATTATACATACGAGTTTACTAAAATTTCTCTGTGAAAAATAGTCCTCTTTTTAAAAAATCTCTAATCACTTGGCTTTCTTAAGCTAAAAAATATATATATAATCAGCAGAAACATAAACTGAATTAAGAATTCTGTAGTTCATCCAGTGAAAGACTGGAGTATCTATTAACAATTTTTTCGATGAAAGCAGATTGTGACTCTAAATGTCAATTTCAGAGATAGATATAATTTGCATTTACTTCCCTGGGAGGGCATGCATATGTGTACCTATGTGGAGGTGTATGCATGCAAGCACCTAGCACAGTCTCTGGTACATATTAGACATTCAAAGGCCCATGTGAACACATACACACATGCACATCTTTCACATAATGCAACAAATTAATTCCTTCAAGGTTTAATTGAAAACAAACAAGTATATATTGATGATACATATAGATAACCTCTTTTATATTTAAATGAAAAACTTCTGGTGCTAGAGAGGAGTCATGTTACAGTAGAAACAGTTCTGAGAATATAGAGACAGGGATTCCATTCAGCTCTGCTATTAACTATTCATTTGACTTTGTGCAAAATATTCATTTCTCTGACCCTAAGTTACCTCCTCTGCAAAGTGAAAGATGAGAACCAGGGATCTTTTAAGATTCGTCTAGCTCTAAAATCCTATATCTGCCATCTACATATCATTTCAAATTAAGGAAACCTTATTTTAAAAAATAGCACTGTAATATTCATAACGTAAATTTTGGGCAGGTTTTCTCTATTACAAGAAAATGAAAATTACTTGGTCATATTTCTTGCTAAGAAATCCTTCCTACAGATCTCCCCCATTCCTGGAAAATGGTTGATCCTCTGGAAAATAAAAAGGTAAAGATTAATATTCTTATTGACTTAATAAATATATTATTTATATTATAATACAGTAATATTCTTTGAGTTTTATATTTTAATAAATTGTTAATTATTAAAAGTAAAAGACTTAAGATTAAGTAAACTAGAATGAATTTATGGATTTAAACCATCTATGGTGATCAAAGAACTTAATTGAAAATTTTAAAGAAATCAAAAAGCGTATTTCACAGACATTAAAATTACAAGTATTAAATAAGTGATATTCTGATTTCCATATTTTTTATATTCTAGATTTACTAAATTCATACACACAGGAATTGTAGAAAAATTGCATGAAAAATTGTGTCCATTGTGAAAAAGTAACTTAAAATATCTGTTGCCTTCAGTCAATTTTGTATTACCCTAATACATCAGGAATTCTTAAGCATGGGTCCATGAACCACCAAGGGGGTCCATGGGAAGATTTCAGGGGGTCCGTGAGCTTGAATTTTAAAAAACCAACTTAATTACCTCTATTTTCTCTGACCTCTAACTGGAATCTAGCATTTCCATCACTTACGAATGTATGCAATAAATTACAGTAGTATTCATTTCATATCACATTACAGTTGTTGCACATCTCAAAAAATCACTTACGCTCATCCATACTTCAAAATTACGGTACTTATTAGACCCGACACTGGTGTCATAAAATTATCTACCACTGCATTCTGAAAAGAGTCCGTGGAACAAAAAAGATTAAGAACCCCTGCTATACATTAAAAGATGAAGGACAATAGAGAATGTCAAATGTCTAAAATGCCTTGTATTTAGTTTTTTAGTATGATGAATAATTTCTTCTGAATCCAAGTCTCTACTTACATTCTAAAAATAAATGAAGTCAGATTGTGTATAGCTGACAGCACAAGGTATTTCTACAACCTGCTCTCTCTATGCAATCTATTCCACATTATTCATCTTTTAAGAGTAATACAAAGCACAATCCTAGGAAGAGTTTTATTCTCTCAATTTGTCCTTATGAAAATAGAGATTAAAAGTTAAGTTTGGAAAGGATGCAAAATTCAGGCAAAGAATCAGTACAATTGGATAGCAACAAAACAGACTATTCAGATGAGTTAGAACTGAAATTCAGTATGCCAGATTAAGAACATTAGCTAAAGGAAATTATGAGGAATTTCATAAAACTTTCCTCATAATCAAGAATGGATCATGATTAATTTCCCACCTGGTAATTTTGCAGCTCTGCAATCTTCTCCTGCTGAACTGCAGAATCACACCATATAAGGTTACTTGTTTCATCCTCATCTGGAGTTTTCAAAAATCCCATTTCATCTATTACTAAACGAACTGGAAGTAAATAGTTAAATTACAATTAAAATATTTTTGAAATATATCCATTGTGGAAACACATTTTGAGCTATATATATATATATATATACACACATCTATATACACATACATAAATTTTAGTCCATATTTCATTTGCATTATTTCATTGCAAATATTTCATTTGCAAAACATCCATTAGCATATAGCATAACTCTATTATTAATTACAACAGTTTTATCTAGGGCCCAATTTCTCAACATTAACTGAGAGTTGAATTTAGTTTGAACCTAAAATCCTTAGTTTCCATCATCTGAGATTTAACCAGTACAAAACTGCCAAAGGGTTTGGTGATTATTTTTAGCACAATGAAAACATACACACAGCTGAGACACCTTTACTCAGAAAAATGTACATTTATGATTTTTGTGACCTTGAACTAGATATAAAAGGACAAAGGTAAAAACTGCTCCTGGTCATGAGACCTACTTTCATGAGACAAAGGTAAAAACTGCTCCTGGTCATGAGACCTCCCTGGTTCAAATTATATTTAGCACTTAAAACAAAGTCAGCTATATTAACTCAAGACATGAAATAATGATGCTTAACTCATGGAAAATATTTGGATACAGCCCTCCTCTCCACTCCCATTCCTTCTACCATATTTAAGTTTATGCTCAGGGGAAAGCCTCTTTTTTAAAACAAAATATGTGCTCGTCTCTGATCTAGATACCACAATTAACAAATTGACATTTTTCTGCTAAATGAATTTCAAGTTTAGAATAAAGCTAAGTAAAATACTTAGGGAGGGAAGCGTACTTGGTCCAGTGGTTAGGGTGTCCGCCTACCACATGGGAGGTCCGCGGTTCAAACCCCAGGCCTCCTTGACCTGTGTGCAGCTGGCCCATGCGCAGTGCTGATGCGCGTAAGGAGTGCCCTGCCACACAGGGGTGTCCCCCATGTAGGGGAGCCTCACATGCAAGGAGTGTACCCAGTAAGGAGAGCCGCCCAGCGCGAAAGAAAGAGCAGCCTGCCCAGGAATGGCGCCACACACACGGAGAGCTGACACAACAAGATGACACAACAAAAAGAAACACAGATTCCCATGCCGCTGACAACAACAGAAGCAAACAAAGAAGATGCAGCGAATGGACACAGAGAAGAGACAACCAGGGTGGGGGGGAAGAGGAGAGAAATAAATAATAAATCTTAAAAAAAAAAAAAAACTTAAGAAAATATTTGAGTTCCAACTGAATTCTGAGTCTTAACAGAATGGAATAGCTATATTTAAATATTTTACTGTTTTATTTTTAAATGTTTTCCTTTTACTGGTACTTGATATGTGAGGAGAAATGGTAAATGGGGTCATTAGTATGAGTGACTCAAGTATGAAAATGATGACTGGACACCTGTTGGTCTCAAGTCCAGAGGGCTCTTGATTATTTTTGGCTGAAGAGGAAGAAGGACTTTTTATGCAACAGTGCCTGGAATACAGGCATAAAAGAACAGTACACTGATCAGGGTGGGGCAGCGGACTTGGCCCAGTGGTTAGGGCATCCGTCTACCACATGGGAGGCCCACAGTTCAAACCCCGGGCCTCCTTGACCCTTGTGGAGCTGGCCCATGCACAGTGCTGACGTGTGCAAGGAGTGCCATGCCACGCAGGGGTGTCCCCGTGTAGGGAAGCCCCACGCGCAAGGAGTGCACCGGTAAGGAGAGCCACCCAGCACGAAAGAAAGTGCGGCCTGCCCAGGAATGGTGCCGCACACAGGGAGAGATGACACAACAAGATGACGCAACAAAAAGAAACACAGATTCCCATGCTGCTGACGACAACAGAAGTGGACAAAGAAGACCCAGCAAATAGACACAGAGAACAGACAACCGGGGTGGGAGGGGAACGGGAGAGAAAATAAAAAATAAATAAACCTTTTTTTTTTAAAAATGATCAGGGTGGACAGCAGAGGGGATGGAATTGCTGAGTTGATGTTGCTGTTTTCCATAAGAGGCTTGGTGAAATGTGGGGCCATTTTGGAGGCCCAGATGACAATGTACGAGAGTTGAGGAAAGGGCCATTCTTCTCATATCTGCCACAGATCACTGTGCAGTTTAACATACAGAGAGCTCAGGAGTCACTGCACCACCTAGAGCTCATGTGGACAAATCAGCTCAGCCTGGGAGACTCCCTAAACTGGATCACAAGCAGAAAACCTCACTGTTGAGGCCAGAACCAGAGCTCAGGAAAAGAATGTTCTTGAGTACGTGACAAACATTCCCAGGGACTCTCAGAAATAACTAGAGAGACTTCAGTGAGAGAATGGAACATCTGCAGTTATGGACCTAGTATAAGGGGCATAATAAAATGAAAAGTTGAACTTCAAAGAAAAAAACATATCAGGCATTAAACTGTCACTTTCTTCAGTTAAGCTATTTAACCTTATTTTTGTTTAATTTGAAATTTTAGAAATAATTGGCAATTCTTTAAGGATATTATCCTCCACTGCCTAGAAAAGAAACTCATGCCTTTAAATGTTGGTCTTGTAGATGATTTCTTTAAAGAGAGGTGACATCGTGGCCTCCATATTTAATTGTTATCAAATGAAACTCCCTATTCATAAAACAGAGATAATCATACCAACCATTTCTTTCATTTCCCTTTATATACTTAGATATACCCCCTACCTGTCCTCACTTAATGAAACTTATGAAAAATACATTCCTCATAATTTTGCCTTCATTTTTTTGCCCTGGCCCATACATCTTTCAGGAGTTTTAAAAATGGAAATTCATGTAACAATTCTCTGAATTTTAGAATAGAAGACACTTTAATACCCCTTATTTTGAATTTCAATTCATATTTTATTTAAGCAGCATGTTATAGTAAAAAGAACACAGTATTTGCAACCAAAGTAAGTCAGATTCAAATCCCACTTGCCAGCTGTGTGACCTTGTATGAGGTACCTACCGCCTCATCCCACCCCAACCTTCAGTTTCTTTACTTTTAAATGGTTATAGTAATAGCAATATGTTAGTCATTAGTGTGCAGTAAGGACATAATAAGAAATTATCATATGAGACCTCCTAATGTATTAATTACAGAGAACTGTGAGGATATATTTCACTATTCTACAATATGATTCCATTAGGAATGATGAGAAAAATTTCTCTCAAGATTCAGGGGTAGAACAACTTGTTTTTTCCTTAAACAACCAGTATGATTTTTCTCCTCTGGCCACCATGCATTTTATAAGTGACTGTGTTTCAATATTTATTTTGTTTGTTAAGAAGTTCTGTGCCAAATCCATGCCAATCTCTAAATACAGAGGATCTCATGGAATGTATTTTGTGTTCTAATTAGCCATAAGATTCATCTAATTTTGCTATCTTTATTTTTCCTTATTTATTTTCATATTTTGGCCTTTTCTGTAGAATATAGGTCTATTAGCCACTTCAAATTCATTATTAGAGTAAGGAAGGCAGGAAAAAAGGAGCAAGTGAGTAATGGACTCTATTTCACAGTTATTTGGAGGATTAAATGAGGCTATGCATGTGAAAATATTTGGTCAAGTTATGCGAAGATTAATTTTAAAACTAGAAGCAGTCAAGGTATTCTACATGAGGAAACAAAGATGTCAGGGCTAATAGGCAAGTTTCCTGATTATGGCCTGACCATGGCCTAACTAACTTTACACACCTGTTCAAGTAAGCAGGAATGAAATTACAAAGAGTAAGCTGTGGTGTATCACTTGGTTAAATAAGGGAAAACAAGGTGACACTTAGTCTTGGCACATACCCAAATCCCTCTTTCCTTCCTTTGTACTTATTAGTTTTGTACTGTCCCAACAGTTGCTGATCCAAAGCTCCAAGCCTCTCAAGCGGGGCCCTGTGCTAAGCACCACTGAGCAGGTTCAGCACAGAGGCAGGAGGATCAGTAAGAAGAATGCTAATGAAACATCACTCTCAGAAAGGTTACTGGGAAAGTGAGAAACAATGCCGTGATCACTCTCCTTTGGGTTGAGGTTGCTTATGACCCCACCAGAACCTTAAACATAAACAATCAAATTTACAATGGTCACCTTACCCTGTCCCTTCACTCTAGAAAATATGCTCTAAATCAGGGGTTCTTAACAAGGGTCCATGAGCTTGAACTGAAATTCAAAAAAACATTATTCTTGTGGGGACATGTTAGTGAGGGCACAATATGTTTACTAAATAATACAGTATAGTATGGACTTAGTAAAGGGTCTGTGGTTTTTACCTGACTGGCAAAGGGGTCCATGGAACAAAAAAAGGTTAAGAACCAGTACTCTACAGACAACGGGGGGGCGGAATAAATAAATAAATCTTATTAAAAATAAAGAAAAAAGAACCCCTGCTCTAAATAAACTCTGAACCTTTCACACATTCTCACCCTCCTATTACTGACTTACTCTAAGGCTTCTCCTGTAAGGAAACATATTGGAATACAGTGTTAGATCTCAATTCCAATGAAATATTCCACTAAATTCTGTTAAAGTCTGGTAAATTGCTATATAGAAATGAAACTCCCCCAAAATTAATAAGGGTAGGAATAATTAATATCCTAGGAAGTTCATATAATTTTCCTCAACTCTTTTAATGAAAATTACTAAGAAAGGAAGGTTATTTGAGTACGTATGGTATTTGTAATAAGTTTCCCAATGCTGGTTGAAATCATCTTAATTTAAAGGAATTAATTCTTTGTATTCATTCTCTACACCAGATACTGCTTACATGTAAAAATTAGAATATTGTTAATAAAAAGCAGCAGCATTGTCAAAAGTTTTTTAAAAGCAGGCGATCAAGCTCAGAAAATGCTGTTGCTTCTCCCTGCAAGGATGAGGACCCACATAAGCCCCCTAAATAAATGCTCATTTTCCACCAAGCTGATCTTGTCCAAGTCTTTCTCTGGTCTGACATATCTACTTCAGTTTGGCAGGAAGCCATCATTTTTACACAGCTCTGTGTGATACTCGGGACAATTGGCATAGTTGGCAGAATGCAGCAGACCAAAATACAAGCTGGGGCAGGGAACCCATGGGAGGAAATATGCCAGGGTGGCCTGCTACCGCCATGTGAGGTGGGGTCGCCCACTTGCTTAACTGTTTTTTTGTTTTTAAAGATTTATTTATTTTTCTCCCCTTCCCCTCCACCCACGCCCCAGTTGTCTGTTCTCTGTGTCTATTTGCTGTGTCGTCTTCTTTGTCCACTTCTGTTGTTGTCAGCGGCACGGGAATCTGTGTTTCTTTTTGTTGTGTCATCTTGTTGTGTCAGCTCTCCGTGTGTGGCTCCATTCCTGGGCAGGTTGTACTTTCTTTCGCACTGGGCGGCTCTCCTTACAGGGCACACCCTTTGGGCGTGGGGGTCCCCTACACGGGGGACACCCCTGCGTGGCAGGGCACTCCTTGCCCACATCAGCAGTGCACATGGGCCAGCTCCACATGGGTCAAGGAGACCCAGGGTTTGAACTGCAGACCTCCCATGTGGTAGACGGATGCCCTAACCACTGGGCCAAGTCCGACTCCTTGCTTAACTGTTGTGGGTCACCACATGAGTAGAGGAATGCCTGAAAACACTGGAGATAACAGAGAGCGTATTTCATGAACAAAAGATTTTGAAATTTAGTAAAGTATGACAAGCGTGGTGTCACAAAAATCAGCTGGCTGTTATGGACTGTACAGTTACCTACAGCAGATTGTCTGAGAAAGAAAGAGAACTCCACCAATTAGGGAAAAGTTCCAACTAGAAAGGGATATGCTGACTTCCACATCTGCTTTAATGACAGGTCTCTTGGAACAACTAGATTAAAAAGTTGGAAAAGGCTGGAGTACGGTTCTTTTAAAAAAGAATCCTGTAGCTTAATTCAGCCAGGACAGCTGGCTAAAATCAGCAGCTGAGCCAGCAAAATTTTCACTCCTGGAAATTCCTTCAGGAATAAACAAAGAATTTGTATGCATCCTTACTCTAATCCCTACGTCAGATTTATATAACTGGGAAAATGTATCCTACTCTATAGAGGAAACCCAAAAGAAGATAAAAAGCTTAATTTCCCCAACTGATAATTAAAATTTATAGGGAATAAGTGAAGTTGTACAGGAACTGAGGAAAAGTGCCTCAGCTTTCTTTAAGGTCAAGTGGAGAAAAGCCCATTAAAGGGCCAAAGTTCACTACTAAGGTCAATTAGAGCAGGGTTAGAACAAAAAGTTAAGACCTCAAGGGGTGGGAGAATTTTTTAAGAAATTAGAAAGCCCCAAGGATAGTTGGGTGGTAACCTACAGAAACCCGGAAGGAGTTCCACTGAATTAAAATAACCAAATATTAAAGCATAGCCTGAATACATATCCCTTGCTAAAAACCTGCTACCCAAATAATGTCCGGATAACCTTTTCTCCCATTAAATGTTCATGCACTTAGACCACACCCCAACTACTGCAAATGGTGTCTCTCCATTTGAGTTAGTGGCCAGTTAGTACAGCCCCTAAAACAATGAAGGTACCTGCTATTTCACCTGGCCGTGCCCCTCAAGTGATGGAAACATGCTGCTAATGAAAACTACTGTGGCACTACCAGTCAGTGATGACTTGTTCTCCTTGGTCTGACAGGGGACAAATGTTTCCAGACTGGTTCTGTTTCAGAGTGCTGGAGGGCACTGGAGCCAGCCTTCCTGTTTTTACTACAGAATGTCAACTGCAGGAAAGACATAACCAACAGGGGCAATACCTGCCAGGGTGAGGTGGGTAGAACTTAAACATAACCGCCATTAAGGCCTGCTCCTATGGAGGGTCAACAAGCATGGTACTGTAAGCCCAGATCCTGCCCACACTTAGCAAATATCTTAAGACCTGTAAGAAAAAGTCCCACTGTTATTCAACTCACTAGAGAAGACCTCCCCCTCTGACTACCTACTAAACATTTGTGCTTACAACTTTAAGTCTCTCTTCTTAATTCATACGGCTTTGGCTAAAGTCCCTCTTGACTGGGCTGCCCTGGTGGCAACAATTCACAATCAGTCGGACTATTGGGTGTGTGGATACGAGCCCGCATCTGGCAGCTCTGGTCTCCCCTGGAATATCCTTCTTTTATCTTTGACAAAATGGAGTAATTGGCTAAAGACTGCAAATAAGAGCCACCCTTCTATGTGGCAATTTCAGACCCCATGAACTCCTAGGAGTCACTTGTTTGCCTTGTTGTTGTTTATATTGTAGATGCACCCTCACATCACAGCACCACTTTATAAACTTCCCATTCCATGTTCAGGGCTTCGTGCCGAAGTGGTGACGGAACGACTGTAAGCAGTGTGGGATGGTGGATTGTAGCATACATGACTTTGCATTTTCTCTCCCAACCCTTCCAGTTATTTCCACCCTCCCCAAGTTGCAACAGCATTCCTGAGTAGTTAAAAAGGCAAGCCTCAGGAACTGGTTTAGAACAGGTGAGGGATCAGTACGTCTTGTAACACTGCATTCCTTATAAGTCCTGCTGCCCCTCACTTGCCTTCCCCATCTGCATGTGGGCATATATTATAAAACACTCCTCTCATTCTTGGAAAATGCCTTCTCTCCTTCCATGGATAAGGATGAAGACCCCATGAAAGCTCCCTAAATAAATACTCATTACTCTCAAAGAAGAAAAATTAAAGCATAAAAAGAAATACATTTTTACTCTATTCTTTAAAAGTTAGGCACTCATTGTGTAATAAAAATATCTCAAATTCTGCGCTTTTTATTTTACATTATACATTTTAATCTGTTTTTAAAATTATTTACAAAATAAATGTTATAGATTAAAAATAATTTTAGCTCCAAGTTTTTAAAAAAAGTCACTAAAAAGGTACACTTTCCCTAAGCACATCTATATTTAAAGGGTAGAGAAATTACATTTGGTTTTAATGTTCATATTACTTTATATTTGATTTAAAGTTAAGTATTAAGCAAGACATATATATTTAATCCTATCCCATTAACAACTACCACTTTGAGTTACATGTATGACCTATTTGATTACTGACATGTTAAATATCTCAAAATAATAAAATTTTATAGGAGGGACTTAAAAATCCATTACATAAAAGATAATTAACTCTGAATTTCTACGTTGTTTTCAGCAACAAATTGACTTCTTCAACAATTATGAAAATCTCATAACTCTCAAGAGACCTACCAATTTCAAACTTTGTCCCAGCAACATTCGCCGTAATAGTTCCCTTCTTTTTCTTCTTTCCAACTTTCCTTTTCATTGTGCTATGATAAGGCAATTCTGTATCCAGATCCAAGTGAGAGGTTCCCTGAATAACTTGAAAAGAATTATAAAACAAATATCACTGAAATAACATTCTATTAGAGAATACAAATGCCTCCAAATGAGCAAAGAAATTATAAGTTTAGAAACTTGAGAAATTCTCAATTTTTAACACGTAAAGATATTAGCATTAATGAGCTATATGGGCCATGCATACTTTCTAATGTGGCTAAGTCAATCTGCTTACCTCCTTGAGGCAGAGATGGCATTATTGCCCGTGCTGACTCACAGTGTGCTGCTTAAAAAGCTCTCAGGAAATCTGGGTGGCCTGCATTAGTCTAAGTAGGATATGGCCCCACTCACTGGAAGTTCCTATCATATTATCTTGGTGGAATTCTCAGATTTCAGGACACTGAAGTTATGGGATAAGAAAGTACCTGCAGAGATTTTAAAACAAGTCATTTAGAAAACATTTATTAAATATTTTTGATATATGTCATTATAATTCTTTTTCAAAGTCAAAACTATTTGTTAATTTATAAATTAACTTTGTTAATTTATAATTTATGCAAACACCAAGTTATGGGTCCCTGTCTTGCAAGAGCACATAGCTGAGTGGAGGAGGTTTTATTTAAATTATGTTATCACATTTACATACAATAAATATCCTATCATGCAGAAATAATAACAATAATCGCATTCATTACCATTTATTGAATTTACTATCTCAGGCATTTCTATAATGCCATTTAATCCTTTCAACATTCCTAAAAGGTAGAAGATTTTCTCCCAATCTTACCAAAAACTAATACGAAATCAAAAGGGACAAATAATTTTGTATATCCCTACAAAGAAAGCAAATGATAAATAGAGATTAAAAAGATTCCTCTGATACCAAAATCAATGCCCTTCACCAGGAGCCCATGGTGCCTGGACTGTCTTCTGAGAGAATGCATGGAAAATTGATTCTTTTGTACAGGGAAAGACAGCAAGGTGGGGAGGACTCTATTAAAGACCACAAATGAATTGTGCCTTAAAAAATAAGAACATTTTTGAAGGACAAAAAAATGGGAGGAATCACTATTACGATGGTATTATTTAGGTATACAGAGGAATGCAATAAATATTTCTTAATGAATTAACTAATTTGGTTTAACTACATCTAAACAAGGCCAATATTACACTTCACTTATATTTTCATTGTATCTGTATGAAGCTAGATATTTATGCCCAGATTAGCAAATCAGACTCTGCCTAGTCTACAGTATCAACTTTCTAATCTCTTCCTTCATGCTGTAAGAATCTTTGTTCTTTTGTAAAATGTCTCTACACAATGAAAAACTATTTTTTAAAATATTATGATATATAATACAAAGGTATGATATCAATTTTTTGTTAATATCGGAAATCCAACTACATAAAATGTGATTCTTACACATCACTCCCAATCTTACGCATCACACCCAATACTCATAATTAATAGTAAGATTTATTATTCAATAAAATGTAGAGTTTAACTGTTCTTATGTGTCATTTTTTACTAGAATAATTCAATATCAATTGGATGTAATATTTATTACAGACTAACTATGGGCAGGCACTGTGTCAAATATCTAAAACATTTTATCTTGCTAATAAACCTAAACTTAGGTATAATTTCCCCCATTTTCCAGATATGGACACTAAGTCTATTTAAGTTAAATTAATCAAGACAACACAGTTTATAAATAAAAGCCCAGGATTTAAATCCAATTCTGTCTGCTTATATATTCTTTTAATTGAGCTTCCACTCTTTTCAGAACCCCATATTAATATACTTTATAGATGTATACAAAGTTTGCAATTCAATTAAAGAATATTCTTTAAAATTTGGTTATATTCCGGGAATCCACAATACTTGAAACCAAACAGTGTAGTCACAGTAAGCATCCCTAACACGACCTCAACTACCAACTCCAACCTGGAAACAAACTTTTCAAAATAAAAGACAGAAGTAGTATGAAGTACAGTTTGAATTCTTTCTGGAGTTTCTCTGTACCCCAGGGAGTTATCTATCTGAATTTACAAGTCTGCATCCAGCATCTTGTTACTAGAATAAACAAAGATCCTCTTTATGGTAACTGAGGACTGATTACATTAAAAGTAGGTGACTAAGCAACAAGAATTTGAGAACAGTTAGTGCTTAACTACACTAATAATCTATTAGTAATTGTTACAGACTTTAAAAATAGATTTGTTAATTTCTGAATTAAATAATGAGCCAATAATAAAAAGAACAAATCCCTCTTGCTTAGAACTCTAGAAGACAATAGAGAATAGAAAAGGATTCCACAAATGCTGAATCAAAGAAAGAAAAATATCAGGTGGGAAACTTCCATACTGAACCACTGATCCACTTCTCTTCCCCACACACAGTCCCGTGCAGCTTGGGAGTTGCTCAGAGGCAGTGGCCTGGATCCCTCCCACCTTCTAACCAGGAAAAAGACTATACAGCCATTCACAGTAGTAAGTGAAGTGAAGAAATATCAAGGCACAGGGACACAAGTCAGTGAGTAAAAGATGCTGAGGAGTGCTGCACACAAAAGAGTCTCTGGGGAGAGGGGAGATGAGGTGGAGGGGAGATAGGCCACAGTAAAACTGCAGTTGACAAATGGTAAGCTCACCCAATCCAGTTTCTGTTGGCTAGACTACCTAAATACAAATGGACTTTTGTGGAGTGATCCACCTTTCTGTATAGACATCACCTGGCCCCCTCCAGAGTGGGATACCCTAATGAGGAAGAAACAGGAGGAAGAAAAGACTCATAGAGAATAAAAAGGGAGGAGGTTAAACTGAACTGTTGTAAGACAGGAGGGTCGCTGAACTCAAAAGTGTAAGGAAAATGGGGCACTAAGTGAGAGAATTTAAACAAATCATAGGACCTGGGGAGAAAATTCTGCACAAAAACAAACAGAAAAGATCAAGATTCCCAGAAAAGGAAGAGAGGAAAGGAAGCTTTCAATTGGAGGTGAAACAATTGCACAAAAAGTGCAATCTTAACAATTTACTACATATTCTAGGTAAGAATCCAGATGAAAAAGAGCTGAGAAAATCTGACCAGTTCAACACTAGCTATTCTAAAGGTCTAGAAAAGTTGGACTAAGAACCAAAGAAGAGCCTTAACACAAAATCAATCTACAATAAAAACCCTAGACAAGAGGGGAAAACTGACCTTCAGAATTAAAACATCAAGATAATCAGATACCTAGACATCAGCTGAAAATTACAAACCATAATAAGAAAGAAAACAGGAAGATACGGCTAAGTCAAGGGAACAAATTAAAACTTCAGAAGAAACTCAGAAGTTGGGACAATTAATCAAAGATGTTCAAATAAACCTCATAAATTACTTCAAGAAGATGAAGGAAAATATGCATAAAAAGATAAAGGATACTTAGAAAACAATACTTGAACATAAAGAAGAATTTGAAAGTATGAATATAAACATAACAGAAATTATAGAGACAAAAGGCAAAATGGTACAACAGTGGAGTTGAACAGGTAGAAGAAAGAATCAGCAAACTAGAAGACAGGATAATCGAAATCATAAAATCAGAACAGAGAGAGAAGAGAATAGAAAAAATTGAACAGAGGTTAAAGGGTTTGAATGACAGTACAAAGTTCACAAACATGCATGTCACAGGTGTCTCAGAAGGAGAAGAGGAGGGAAAACAGGCAGGAAGATTATTTGAGGAAATAATGGCCAAAAATGCTCCCACTCTAATGAAAGACATAAATATACAGTGCCCAAAGCCAGATAAATATACCACAAAAAAAGAAAATTACCAACCAATATTTCTTATGAATACAGATGCAAAAATCGTCAACAAAATACTTGCAAATTTAATCCTACAGCACATTAAAAGAATTATATTCCATGATCAAGTAGTTTTCATCTGAGGTACATAAGGGTGGTTTAACATAAGAAAATCAACTAATGTAATATAAAACATTAACAAAACAAAGGGGGAAAAAAAACACATGATCATCTCCATTGATGCAGAAAAGGCATGTGACAATACCCAGCATCATTACTAGATAAAAGCACTTAGAAAAATAGGAATAAAAGGAAACTTCCTCAAAATAATAAAGGACATATATAAATGATCAGCTAACATCATTCTCAATGGTAAAAGACTGAAAGCTATCCCTCTAAAATCAGGAGTAAGACTAGAATGTTCACTGTCACCAATTTTATTTAACATTGTATTGGAAATTCTAGCTGGAAGAGTTTGGCAAGAGAAAGAAATAAAAGACACCCAATTTGAAAAGACAGGAAAAGTTCCCTCTTTGCAGATGACATGATCCTATAAATCAGGGGTTCTTAACCAGGGTTCCATGAGCTTAAATTGAAATGCAAAAGAAAACATTATTCTTGTGGAAATGTGTTGGACTTAGTAAGGAGTCTCTGGTTTTTACCTGACTGGCAAAGCAGTCCATGGGACAAAAAAGGTTAAGAATCCTTACTATAGGGAAACGGACTTTGGCCCAGTGGTTAGGGCGTCCGTCTACCACATGGGAGGCCCACGGTTCAAGCCCCGGGCCTCCTTGACCCGTGTGGAGCTGGCCCATGCGCAGTGCTGATGCGCGCAAGGAGTGCCGTGCCACGCAGGGGTGTCCCCCGCGTTGGGGAGCCCCACGCGCAAGGAGTGCACCCATAAGGAGAGCCGCCCAGCACGAAGGAGGGAGCAGCCTGCCCAAGAATGGCGCAGCCCACACTTCCCGTGCCGCTGCCGACAACAGAAGCGGACAAAGAAACAAGAAACAAGACGCAGCAAAAAGACACAGAAAACAGACAACCAGGGGAGGGGAGGGGAAATAAATAAATAAATAAATAAATAAATAAATAAATAAATAAATAAAAAAGAATCCTTACTATAAACAGAAAGTCCCAAAAATTGACCACAAAGCTACTAAAGGCAATAAAATCAGCAAAGTAGTAGGGTACAAGATCAACACACAGTCATCAGTAGGGTTTCTATACACTTGTAATAAGAAAGATGAGGAGGAAATTAAGGGAGAAGAAAAGTCTATTTACAGGGAAGCAGCTGTCGCTCAATCAGTTGGGCTCCCGTCTACCATAAGGGGGGCCCTGGGTTCATGTCCCAGGACCTCCTTGTGAAGGCAAGCTGGCCCATGCCCATGGAGAGCTGGCACAGCAAGATGATGCAACGAAGGGAGACAAGCAGACAAGCAAAAGAACGTGCAGCGAATGGACACAGAGAGCAGAAAGCAAGCAAGCCACAAGGCGGGGTGATAAAATAAATAAGTACATAAGTAAGTAAGTCTATTTACAATGGCAATTATTAATTAAAGAATGAAATATCTGTGAATAAATTTAACCAAGGATGTAAAGGATCTGTACATAGAAAACTATAAAATATTGCTAAAAGACATCAAAGAAGACCTAAATAAATGGAAATACATTCCATGTTCATGGATTGAAAGACTAGATATCATTAAGATGTCAGTCCTACCCAAAACAATTTACAGAATCAATACAATCCCAATCAAAATTGCAACAACCTATTTTTGCAGAAATGAAAAAGCCAATTACCAAATTTATTTGGAAGGATAAGGAGCCCGAATAGCCAAGGACATCTTGAAAAAGATGAATGAAGTTGGAGAACTCACAATTCCTGACTTTAAAGCATACTACAAAGTTACTGTAGTCAAAACAGCCTGGTATTGGCACAATGATAAATATATTACCAATGGAATTGAATTAAGAGTTCAGAAATAGACCTTCACACCTATGGCGAATTGATTTTTTACAAGGCTGCCAAGTTCACTCGACTGAGAAAGAATGGTCTCTTCAACAAATGGTACTGGGAGAAATGGAGAGCCATGTGCAAAAGATTGAAAGACAACCACTATCTTATACCGTATACAAAAATTAACTCAAAATGGATCAAAGACCTAAATATAAGAACAAGGACTATAAAACTCCTAGAAGATTATGTAGGAAAGCATCTACAAGACCATGTAGTAGAAAATGGTTTCACTAACTTTATACCCAAAGCACAAGCAATGAAAAAAAAAAAAAAAGATAAATGAGAGCTCCTGAAAATTAAAAACTTTTTTCCTTCAAAGCAGGTTGTCAAGAAAGAGAAAAGGTAGCTGACTTAATGGAAGAAAATATTTGTGAAGCACCTATGTTACAAGGGCCTAATATACAGCATATATAAAGAAATCTTCTATCTTGAAAATAAAAAGACAAACCCCATTTTTTTTTAAATGGGTAAGAGATTAGAATGGACACTTTTTCCAAAGAGGAAATACAAATGGCTAAAAAGCACATGAAAACATGCTCAAAACCCCTAGCTATTAAGGAAATGCAAATCAAAACTACAATGAGATATCAACTTACATCTATTAGACTGGCTGTTATTAAAAAAAAATAAAACCAGAACACTACAAGTGTTAGAAAGAATGTGGAGAAATAGGAATACTCATTCAGTGCCGGTGAGAAAACAGAATGGTGCAAAGACAGTGGTGGAAAGTTTGGCAGTTTCTCAGGAAGCTAAGTAAAGAATTGCCATATGATCTGGCAACCCCACTACTAGGAATACACCCAGATGAATTGAAAGCAGGGACATGAACAGATATATGCACAGCAATGTTCATCGTGGCATTATTCAAACTGCCAGAACTTGGATGCAACCCAAGTGTCCATTGACAGACGAATGGATAAACAAAATGTGGTATATACATACAATGGAATATTATTCTGCTGTAAAAAGGAATGAAGTATTGATACACACGACACGGATAAATCTCAAAGACCTTAGGTTGAATGAAGTAAGCCACTCACTAAAGGACATTGCATGATCTCACTGATATGAACTAAGGATATTGTGCCAATTCATGGAGGCAGAATTGGAAGATAGGTTACCAAGAGACAAAAAGGTAGTAGACAGTGGTGAGCTGATGTGCAACCTTGGCATAGTCTATGATAAGATGGATAGGAGAGGTTTGGCAGTGGACGGGGGTGATGGTGGTGCAGTGATATGGGTGGAGTCAACAATGCTCGAGTGTGAGTGTGAGAGGGGTTGCGGGGTTGGGATGGGCTATCAATAGGGCTGGGGGCAGGGCTGGAAGAAAGAACAGGTGAGTTCTAGGGAGGTAGAGAACAGTGGTTGAGAATACAATTGTGGAAATGTTCTTTTGGCAACTATGGCAGAGGAGAGTCACTAGTACAGAGTATGGTGTGTATGTGGGGGTGGATACGTGGGGAAGGGTGCACCTGAAGCATACTTCTATGGAATATGAATGTGTCCATGTGGTCATAGGCAGTTATTTCAGTGGGTGGAGACCCACACAATAATCAACAAAATATTAGATTCCCGTACTGGGGACTCCTTCTACATTCTTTAACAGAGTAGCAAGAATCTCTAGAGTACGTAGGCACTAACTAATAAAGCAATTTTGCCCATATTTTTACATATGGTTAAATTTTCAGCCTTGGTCCTCAAATCAAATTTAATATATTATTTTTTTATTGGAAAAATAGCATACTTTTTCTTACAGGAAAGTTAGAAAATGAAAGTAAATGAAACATGCCATTTTTTAAACATTAAAATTTGAAATGTTGGGAAGTAGATGTGGCTCAAGTGATAGAGCTTCTGCCTACCATATGGGAGGACCCAGGTTCAATCCCTGGGGCCTCGTGGTGAAAAAAAAAAAAAGAAGAGAAAGCATGCCCATGTGGTGAGCTGGTACCTGCATGAGTGCCTGTGTGATTAAGCGAGTGCCCACGTGGTGAGTGCAGGTGCCCACGTAGTGAGCAAGTGGCTGCGTGGTGAGTGCAAGTGCCCACAGAGTAAGCCAGTGCCTGCACGAGTGCCCATGTGTTGAGTCAGTGCCTGTGCAAGTTGGTCATGCAGCAAGATGATGATGCATCAAAAAGAGAGACAAGGGTAGAGTCAAGGTGAAGCACAGCAGAAACCAGGAATTGAGGTGGCACAATTGACAGGGAACCTCTCTCCACATCAGTGGTCTCCAGGATTGAATCCTGGTGAATCCTAGAGGAGAGAAAATGAGAAGACAAGACAACACAGAAAGCAAAAATAGCAGGGTGGGAGGAGGGGAAGGGGGGAATAAATAAATAAATAAGTCTTTTTAAAAATTTGAAATGTTATTTGTCTTGACTATTATTAGGATTAGATTTAAAATGAGCTATAGACCAGTACTTTTTACATTTATCTGCATACTAATCACCCAGGGATCATGTTAAGAGTTCAGATTCTCCCCCCAGCATAGGACATGACTCCCAGGAATTAGCCTCCCTGGCACTGAGGGATTACTACCAAGCACCAGCTGGTGATACAATTAGAAAAAGATCTTGAAGAAAAGAGGGAAATGGTAAAGACAGATGAGTTTATATGGCTAAGAGACTTCAAAATGAGTCAGGTGGTCATCAGAGGGGTCACGCTGACACATGTCTCAGTAAGATCTCAGAGACAGTCAAAGCAGATACAACCCAGGTAGTGGTGCTTCTGAATGCGACAGAGACAGCCAGATCCTACAGTCATAGCAGATGGCTCTGGAGTTCAGTGCCTTGCCAGTGGGCCCTACTTTGGAATTTGTGCACCTTAATGTTATGGAGTTGGACTCAGATGTGACTTCTCTACACATGCCTTTTCTGTCACTTTTACTGAACCTTTCGTTGACACTACAGTTGGTGTATGCTCAGGAGACTTTAATCTCTGGACCTTCCAGCTTGGCCCTGAGCCTCAGCAGAGTTGCAACACCTACTCTTCAGTTCAATGGACTTACCCAGGCCAGCTAACAGGGAGGTGAGGATGGTCAGCCACCACACCAGGGAACTGAGAGAGTCTACAACTGCAAGTAGGAGGATTTCATCCATCAGCCATGTGGGATCTAAACCCCCCTCTCAATTTAGAGTGGAGTGGGCATCATCATCCCAGGGTCCTCAGGATGGAGGAATAAAATACGGATTAGATGGGGGGTAAAAAAAAAAAGGTCAGATTCTGATTCATTAGATTTTTGTGGAGCCTACACATCTGCATTTCTAGCAAGTTCCCATGGATGCTAGTCCGCAGGCCACACTTTGCATAGCAAGGCTCTAGATCAGGACTTCTTATCCAGGGGTCTGTGTGCTTGAATTGAAATTCAAAAAAATACTATTCTTTTTTCTCTATTTTTTTTAAATGTTACATTCAAAATATATAAGAGGCCCCATATATCCCCCATACCCCTCACCCCACTCCTCCCACATCAACAACTTCTTTCATCATCGTGGGACATTCATTGCATTTGGTGAATACATTTTGGAGCACTGCTGCACCACATAGATAATGGTTTACATTGTAGTTTGCACTCTCCCCCAGTCCACTCAGTGATAGGACATACAATTCCCAGCATCTGTCCCTGTAGTACCACCCAGGACAACTCAAAGTCCTGAAAATGCCCCCAAATCATATCTCTTCTTCCCTCTCCCTACCTTCAGCAGCTGCTGTGGCCACTTTCTCCATATCAATGCCACAATTTCTTCCATTATTAATCACAATAGTTCCACAGTAGAAAATCAGTAAGTTCACTCTAATCCATACTCTTAGTAAGGAGTCCATATTTTCACCTGACTGGCAAAGGGGTCCATGGAACAAAAAAGTTTAAGAACCCCTGCTCTAGATGACCACAATGTTTCTAAATGAACCAATTTTTTTTAACTTAAAGCCCTTTTTTATAACATGCAAAAATTGTATTATAAAATGATTTTAAAATAAAATTCACGTGGGTGAATCTGAGATTATATATAAATGTTAAAGGGATCCATGAGTCAAAAATTAAAAGAAAAAGATTAGGAAATGTTTGCCTAGAGCATGAGTTCTCAAAGTGTGGTCCCAGGACCAGCAGCAACAACATCATTCTGGAAACTTATTAGAAAGGCATATTTTCAGGCCCAACCACAAAACTTCAGAATCAGAAACTCTGGTGGGTGAGGTCCATCTATCACCAGGGGATTGCAATGCACTAATGAACTACTGGACTACAGGATCAAGGGCAGGCACTGGCAGAGCCCAGGTAAGGGAGGAAACACCACCACCTGTAGTCTAGTCACTCTTCATTGGCCTGTTGAAAACTGAGTAGAGTAGCTGACACAGAAATCATCCGGCCATGCAGGGAATGCAGGAGAAAGCATTTGCCAAGCAGATGTCTTAAATTTTCTTTTCCAGATCTGCTTTGGAGAGCAGCTAGAGGAGACAAAATTAGCTATAGAGGATCATGCAGACAGCCCTGCTATGTGAGGGGGGGGGGGATTTTGCTAACCTAGAAAGATAATTTACCCACCTAGTTTGAGTCCAAACTAGCTACCAATACTGAACAACCAAGACATTCATTTTAAAGATAAATAATCCTTTGAAAATCATTAAACATATGAGGATTAACAACAACCACAAATATTAATAATGTACTCTCTACCTCCCAAACATTAGGCCAGGAGCATGGGAGACTTGACCTGAAAAGGCCATGGATAGCCAAAAAATGTGGATAAGAAGAATGCGAATAAATACTAACCAGAGAGTAAACATAGATTGTGGTATATTCATATAATAAAAATACAATGCAGCAGTGAGAAAAAATGAGATAGAGGTGGGGAAAAAATGAGATAGAACTAAATGTATCAACATGGATGAATCATACAAACAATACAGTTTGAAAAAGGTTACAGAAGAATACATACAGTGGCATAGCATTAATATAAAATTTAAAACTCATGCAAAGCAATAATACATATGTTATATATATATACACACACACATATATTGTTTAGGAATTAATGCATATGAAGCAAAAGTATTAAGAACTAGATGGGAATTACAAGCACCAGGTTAAGTACCTCTTGAGAAGAAAGGAAGAGTATACAATACCATTCAACAGAGGATGAGCACCTGTGTTCTCACACATATCAAAGATGCAATTTTGAATATAAAGAATGAATATACTTTGCCATAGTTTAGCTTTTTAAAATAATACAGAGAAATGAAATAGCCATAATACTTTTCTATCAACCATTGTATCTCTTTGGATATATCCTATCAACTATGATATCAATATATCCTAACTGATATATCAGTTAGGATCTAACTGAAACAAGTTAGATCCTAACTCAAAGCAATGGAGACTCACTGAAGGACTTTAAACAGGTTAACATAATCCAAATTTCCTTTTGATAGATTACACTGACAGTACTATGGGGGCTGAATGGCAGAGGGGCAGAAGCAGAGACAGAGAGTCTTTAAGAGGCTATTGCAAAACTCCAGGAGAGAGAAAACAAGAGCCTGATTACAGAGAGAAGCCAAAGACACAGGGAGAAAGAAATACCACTACTACAGAGTAGTTGATGATCAAGAAGGAAAAAGTAATCTGGGATGATTTACAGACTTCTGGCTTAGAAAAATTGGTAGAAGATGACACCATTCATCAAAAAAGGCCTGTTGGAGGAGCCAGTTTAAGGGGTTAGATGATTTCAGTTTTGTATTTGCAGGAAAGGATGGACAAAAAATGCAAAAAATAAGATAACACCCAATTAGTGACTGGAGATAAGGGATAAGGAAGACCTCTACTTTAATTAAACACAAAAATGTCCCTTTCAAAGCATAACTGCTCCTATTTCTGTGCTTTCTGCCAAGAAAAGACAATAGATTTCAAAATGCACAGCTGCCTGACTGGTGAACAAATGACATCACCCAAACAACTGACATAACAATAATACATTGACACCACTCATGTGCACAAATTAAAAGGGTTTTTAGAGAAGCTACTTACTCCCTGAACATAATAACTTTTGTCTCCCTTTCTCAAGCTGAGTATAGTCACAGAATTTGGCTCTGTAGTGTGTTTAGACCTGAAAAAAGCGTTCCAAAAACCTGCTAGAAACCAAGTGCAGCATTATGGAAGAAATAAACAGAACTGTTTATTCATTTTGATATCATAATTAATACCTTGAGCAAAAGTAGCTCCCACCAATGTACTAAGTTAGTTTTCAAACTGCCCTAGACTGCTACAAATTTGTTCAATCTTTATAGTTAGATTACAGCACCCATAAACTCTATAGAATATCTTGTCTTTGGAATTTAGCCTAGTATAACATGAAAAAGTGGAGATTGATAAATGGCTAATAATAATACTAAATACCTTAAAGGCATTTTTCATTTATTAATATTTGTGTTTCCAGGACCTAGTGTAATGAAAAGGGCAAAAAGCTCACTCGATAAATGCTGAATAAAGCTCAAAGTAAGTAAGAGCCATAATTCAGTTATTAAACTGACAGAAGCAAGGTGATTTCATCATGTATACTTTAAATTTAAATGCTTAGATAGAATCAAGGCCCCTTGGCACATTTCTCCTGGAACATAATATTGAAGTTCTAAATACTTCTCCAATTGTCTAAAAAAATCCACAAATGTCTTTAAAGTGCCTTGTTCCTGAGGATTAACATGTCATTCTATCAGTTAACTTTTGCATATCTCACTTTTTCAATCAATTTACCTCCTCCTATTCCCATACCTCCAAAGAGAGTACCAAATCTAAGAGAGTTCAGTCTCAAATCTGCAAAACACCTAAGCTATGCTTGACTACACAACTTGTGTAACTAAGGGTCCTTTGGACCTAACTCTCGCTAGCTTTCAATACCTGAATCACAAGTTCAAAGAGGAACTGAGGAAGCAGAGAATTTCTAAAATACCAGTTCTTGATTCTCTGCCAGGAAATGAACAATAGATATCAAAAAGTGCAGCTGTTTAGCTGGTGAGCAAATGACATCACCCAAATGTCATCTGATACAGCGTTTATAATTCTAAAATGTCCAAAAGTTAACCCTTTAACTACCGCTGAACACCTGGTACTCCTCTTATGTTCCCTGTCTTGGCAAAGAGCATCACCATGTAGTGGAACATCCAAGAGATAGATACCTCAAAAGGATTTTTAGCTCTTCCTTTGACATCTTTGGTGCTCATTCAATGCATACTTTGTTACCAATATTTAGAGTGTCTATTAGTTTTTATTGTTTATATTTTCATCTACTTCTAAAATAAACTTTAAAGCTTAAATATATAAAAACCACTAGGTGAGTAAGTAAGCCTCCAGTGTAATCCATGTTAATTAATAAGTTAAGACATGGTAAAGCCTGTTGGCTCCCTACCCAAAAGCCATTCACTAGTTCTTCCTTACTAAAAGACCAACACATAGTGAATTCTTATTAGGAATGACACTGTGCCTAACAAAATAACTATATTTCCCATACTTCCTTATAGATGTATGTGGCCATGTGACCATATCCCCAGGATCTTAAAGAGTCTGACAACACAAGTTTGCCACCCACTAAAGTCACTCAGGAAACTCAAAATATATTAATGGCAGAACAAGCCTTGTCATCAAATAATGAAAATTACAAAATCAAATTCATTATTTCATAGGTTCAACTATGGTTCATGAGACTAAAAATCTGATTTAAGTCACTCTATACTGCAAGAAGATGGTGGGGTAAATGATATGCCAGCCTAAACACAGGATGCTTATTTTAAAAACAGGGGATGGGTGAATGTAATGATATAAAGAATAATTTACAGAATTCATCTCTAGAATAGAAGTGGGTAGATGAATAGATAAGAGATACCATACAGTAATTACCACCATATTTCTTTTATTCTAAGCCATAATGCTGTTTCATGTTGTTGGGATTTAGTTTTTAACATTTTAACACTTCTAAAATCATGAGGTATCTTATAATCACTGTCACCCAGGCGGCAGTCCTGACATAGTTATCACTGCCTGTGAACACACATTAAAATTTGCAGAATGAGTGCCAGAGGTGAGAAAAAACTCTAGATACTCTTTTAAGAAGTATTGCATTAGCAATTCTTGATGGCACAGGGATTTTAAGTGGAAAAACATGGACAATGAGGACTCTGAGTCAAGAAGTAATTTAGAATCAGTTTCTGAATATGAACTTTAGGAACGCCTTTATTTTACTTATATTTTCTTTTTCTTTCCCGTTTTTGTATGCATGAAAGTGATGTGATATTTTAAAATCTACCTTTAAAAGGCTCTTCCAACATGGATAAAATAAACTTGTAGTACCAAGAAAGCACTGTTTCACAGTCTAAATGGCAGAGTGTTTTTCAAGTGAATAAAATAATGGTGTGTGTCATGGATTCAACTGATATGTTGAAGTCCTAATTCCTGGTACCTGTGAAGATAATCCTATTTAGATACAGGGTCTTTGCAGATATAATCAAATTAAGATGCGGTCATACTGAATTACATTAGGTCCTATCCAATATGGCTGGTGTCCCTATAAGAAGAGAGGACATACAGATGGAAAAAGGTCATGTGAAGGCAGAGGCAGAGGCATAGACTGGAGTTATGCTGCTACAAAACAAGGATTGCTAAGAATTGCCAGTAACTGCCAGAAGTCAGGAAGAGGCAAGGAAGGATCCTTTCCTTGAGCCTTCAGAGAGATCATGGCCCTGCTGACACCTTAATTTCAGCCTTCAAGACTCTAGGACTGTGAGAGATTAAATCTCTGCTATTTTAAACTACGAGTTTGTGGTATCTTTCATTGCAACCACAGGAAACCAATACATCTTGGGATGAACGTGATCTTAGCTGTGATGAAAAATGGCAGCTTATTGGCTACCAGAAATTCTGGGGTCCACAGGATGGAGGAATAAAATATGGATTAGAGTGGATTTACTGGTATTCGACTATAGAACTATTATGACTAGTAATGGAAGAAACCGTAGCAGTGATATGGAGAAAGCGGTCATGGTAGTTGCTGAGGGCAGGGAGAGGGTAGAAGAGGTGTGATATTGGGGCATTTTCAGGAGTTGGAGTTGTCCTAAATGATACTGCAGGGACAGATGCTGGACATTATATATCCTGCCATACCCCACTGAAAGTACTGGGGGAGAGAGTAAACTACAATGTAAACTATAATCCATGCAGTACAGCAGTGTTTCGAAATGTATTCACCAAATGCAATGAATGTGCCACAATGATGAAAGAGGTTTTTTATATTTTTAATGTAACATTTTTTGTGATCTATGTATCTTCAAAAAAAATTTTTTAATTAAAAAAGCATTAAAAAAAAGGCAATTTATACCTCAAAAAAAAGAACTAATGACAACAACAATCTAAACCCCCTCTTAATGTAGAGGGGGACTGGATATAGCCATCCCAGGTCCACAAGATGGAAGAATAGAGTATGGATTAGAGTGGACTTACTGGTGTTCTGCTGGGGAAATACTGTGATTAGTAAGGGAAGAAATTGTAGTAGTGATGTGGAGACGGTGGCCATGATGGCTGCTGATGGTCGGGAGAGGGAAGAAGAGATATGGTGTGGGGGCATTTTCAGGATTTGGAGTTGTCCTAGGTGGTGCCGCAGGGACGGATGCTGGACGCTGTGTGTCCTGCTGTGGCCCACTGGCTGGACTGGGGGAGAGTGTGGACTACAATGTGGACCACTGTCCATGTGCTGCAGCGGTTCTCCAGAATGTATTCACCAGGTGCAGTGGATGTGCTACAATGATGGAAGAGTTTGTTGATGTGGAAGGGGTGGTGTAGGGGGTAGGGTGGGGGGTATATGGGGACCTCATATTTTTTTAATATAACATTTAAAAGAAAATAAAGGAAAAAATGAAAAAAAATAATAATAATGACAACAATATCCTATTGAGCCTTTATTCTATGTCAGCAGTTCTCGAACTTGAATGTACATTAGCATTTCCTGTAGGCTTAGATTCAGATTGCTAGGTCCCATCTCCAAGTTTCTGGATAGAGGAAGCACAACTCAAGTCAGACCTCACCAGCACTGTGACTCCAAGACTCTTGGTCTTGGATAAGATTAGGTGATGAGCAAAGGGCTGAGTCTGCAGAGAAAGGATATCAGTACTGGCAGCTGCAGCTGCACAGGTGTGGAGGAAGCAATGCCTGACTCAGGAATAATCCATTTTCCAGTTCTAATTCTAACACCAACAATCTCGGTGATAATGCACAAGGCACTAAGGTTTCCGATTATTTATATGAAAAAACGAAAAGTGGAGCTAAGATTCCATCTAGTTCTTAAATTCTAAAATCTTCACCCTCAGAAAAAAACAAGTATAATTTAGGTCATTCATGATCCAGTCAGATTATCTATAAAGACTTCCACCAAAATTAACTTTTAACATTCCAATTAAAACAGGACCCAGAAAGGTAAACTTCTGGAATTGTGGAGTGAACACCTCAGCAAATCTTCCCCTATACTATTTAACTATAAAATAATTTCTCAAAAATAACCACTTCAGAACTTTGGAGAACAAGCAAAGGCATACAACACAGAAAAGCTTTCATTCAAGAAAAACCACTAGACCTGAGGTAAGAACAGTGGGAGACTATGAACTATGAAGACCGAGGCTGTTCTCACATCCTCCCACCCCCAGTTCCATCTGTGTAGTTGTTCTACCAGGGCTGGGCAAACTGAAAATCAGCAGCTTAGCTAATGGAGGGGAACTGACTGGATTTGGGACAAAGTGTGGAAAAGTACTACCCATGGGCATTACCAAAAAAAATAGTGAATTATTACAGATCAAGGATAAAAATTTTCATAACATTCAGAGAAATAATGTCTCATGCTTACTGATAAAATCTCAGTTTATATTAGTTTTATAAAAAGACTAATCCAAAAAATTTTAAGCCATTAGGGTACTTTATAAATGAAAGAATAGAGAAACAAACTTATTTACTGGATTTTTTTTTAATTCCTTATTTATACTAAGCAGTATGAATTGAAATTCTAGGCATATGAGTGAACCTAGATTCTAACCTTAATTAGAAGTGATTCTTCTATTTATCTCAAAGTAAATTAATTAATTAAAATAAATTTTAAAAAAAGAAGTGATTCTATAATCATACAGTAATTTGTCCTCAAACATATGTTCTTCTTGTAGGACATCCTAATATAAGAGATTTATTTCTTCAATACAAATCTCCTGCTCAAGTACAAAAATAATTTTGGTTCACATATACGCAGATTTCAAATAATCCTTATTGGCAATAATCAGAAAAAAAGGAAAACGGAGTTTGGAAATCCAAAAAAGGAGGGAAGAGATGGTAGAAAAGGGTTGGAGATGCTTATATTAAAGCCTTGGGAAATATAAAGGAAGCTGAGAAAAAGTAAAGCCAGACCTTAGAATCACAGTCTTGCATCTATCAAAAAAAGAGAGAAGTGAGAAATACAAAACAAGAAATTCACCCACAGTGAGCCAAAATCATAACCTATGGGCAAGATGTTGCAAATGCCAGCTTAGTTACAGAGAGAAGGTTAAATAAGAGTCACAGAAGATTTTCTCATTTACAGCATCAAATTATTCATAGAATCATGGTGAGATCTAAGACACAAGAGCCAGAAACCCTAAATCATAAAAGTACAAAGGCAATAAACACTTAAAACACACATGCACTAAAAAAAAAAAAATCTCTTGATGTTCATGTTTTCAACAGAGTGAAAAGAATGTCTAAATATCTCCTGAAAAACATTCTACTTACTAAAAGATATAAGTGAACATTACTCATACAGTATCCAGGATTACTAAATTAAGAAGAGTAAAATTTTACTGCAGTTCTCTTTATTAAAGGTTCTGCCTTAGTTTATACTGAATAAAATTATTAGGATGTTGTAGAAAATTGAATTATTTACCCCAACAATAACATGTTCTTAATCTTAATCTGCATTCCTGTTACAGTATATGCCTTTGTAAATAGGACCTTCTGAAGATGTAATTTTCAGTTAAGGTGTGGCCAACTGAATTAGGGTGGGTCTCAATCCCTATTACTGGTCACCTTATAAAGAGTAGAAACTGGAAGCCAGAAGTCAAAGAAGGCACCAGGGAGAAGCCAGAAAAGCAGAAACAAGAAGCGAAAGATCGCCATGAGACAGGAAGCAGAGACGCAAGCCAAACAACCCCAAGGGTTGCAGAGAGTACCAGAACATTACACATTCTGGGGAGAAAGCACAGTTTTCCCAAAACCTTGATTCTGAATATCTAGCCTCTGAAACCGCGAGCCAATAAATGCTAGTTGTTTAAACCAACCCATTATGTGGTATTCATCATAGCTTCCAGGCAAACCAAACAGGCATTCATAAGTTTATTTGCAACATCGGTCCCCAAACAATATCACTGCTATAATTTTATACCATTGTTGTTGTTGTTGCTTTTAGGAATCTAAAGGACTATATTTATTTCTAACAGTAAACTACAGAATCACTCATTTCCTTGTCAGTCCTAATGTTTATCCAGACTAATGATTTTCCTTTCAAATAATTTTCCTCAGGTAATAAGAAATCAAAAGGAGAAGCAATCCACATATAATTAAATTTTACTAGTCTATGACAAGTAAATAATATATAAATACATACTAAAGCCTTCATTATTTGGAAGTCCTCAGGAATAGGCAGGTCTGCATAGAAAAGTTTATCAGACAGCTTAGTGTTTACTTCTTTAAAACTCAAAACTACTTTTAATTTTGAACATTTTCATGGTTTAATAATTGTAAAAAGGCAAGAAGTATGTTAATTGCAATATTATCTATAGTAGCCCTCCGAACCTGGAAGCAAGCAACCTAATTTTCAAAAATGGGTAAATTATAGCTATATCCATATACAAGAATATTACAAAGTCCTTAAAATATATTTTTGAAGACTGAAAATATGAAAAATGGTCACTAGTTAACGCTAAGTGAACAAAGTAAAATATAAAATGTTTGTGTGTAATTATTGCACATATATAAATGAACACCTAAATATTAAATACTGAGAGATAATATACAAAATGATATTTGTTCTAGGGATGTAAGACTAATGGAAATTTTTATATTTCAAGAACTGTTTTGATTTTTTTTCAATTTTAAAAATAAACATATGTGGCATTCTAAAGAGAAAGGAGTAGGGAACAGGTGCTGAGCCAGTGCAGCAGTTAGCGTGATCTGTGGTTGTTTCTTACAGTGTTGATGTATCTCATTATTTGCATTCGATTCCCCTGGACAGCCCTGTTGGCCAGTTAATCTTAGACAGGCAGCTTACAGGAAAATGCAGATTTCCTTTTTATTTCCTTTTCTTTTTTAAGATTTTATAACTTGATTAAACTCCTATTAATGTTGTACGTATTATTAAAACTGCTTTTTCCCAGTTAAAAAAATAAGCTGGCCATAAATGTGAGGATTAATTTCTGTGCTCTCAGGCGGCAGACTTGGCCCAGTGGATAGGGCATCCATCTACCACATGGGAGGTCCGCAGTTCAAACCTCAGGCTTCCTTGACCCATGTGCAGCTGGCCCACGTGCAGTGCTGATGCGAGCAAGGATGCTGTGCCACAGAGGGGTGTCCCCCGCGTAGGGGAGCCCCACGTGCAAGAAGTGTGCCCCGTAAGGAGAGCCACCCAGCGGGAAAGAAAGTGCAGCCTGCCCAGGAATGGTGCTGCATGCAGGGAGAGCTGACGCAGCAAGATTACACAACAAAAAGAAACACAGATTCCCTTTGCCGCTAAAAAAACAACAGAAGTGGACAAAGAAGACACAGCAAATAGACACAGAGAACAGACAACCGGGGTGGGGGGTGGGGGGAAGGGGAGAGAAATAAATAAATAAATCTTTTTTTTTTTTTAATTTCTGAGCTCTCATTAGATTCTATTGGTTTATATGTCTGTCCCTGTGCCAGGACCATGCAGTTTTGATTACTATAGCTTTGAAATAAATTTTAAGATCAGAAACTGTGAGTTCTCCAACTTCATTCTTTTTTAAGATGGCTTTAGCTATTCAGGACCTCTGACCCTTCTACATAAATTTGATACTTGGCTTTTCCATTTCTGCAAAGAAAGTTATTGGAATTTTTATCAGGATTGCATTGAATTTATAAATTGTTTTGGGTAGCATTGACATCTTAACAATATTTAGCCTTCTAATTCATGAACATAGTCTGTCCTTCCATTTATTTAGCTCTTCTTTGATTTCTTTTAACAATGTTTTATAGTTTCCTGGGTACATTTTCCTTTATATCCTTGGTTAGATTTATTCCCAGATATTTGATTCTTTTAGTTGCTACTGTGAATACAATTCTTAATTTCTTCTTCTGACTGTTCATTGCCTGTATATGGAAACAATACTGATTTTGGGGTATTGATCTTATACCCCACCATTTTGCTGATTTCATTTATTAATTCTAAGAGCATTGCTGTAAATGTATTGAATTCTTAAATCTGTGTTTTATTATTTTTATTTTCTTGCTTTGCTGCCAAGGTTATTGGGCATTTCCCTTTTATTACAATGATGATTAAAAATTGCTAGGGGGAAGCAGACTTGGCCCAGTGGTTAGGGCATCCGTCTACCACATGGGAGGTCCACGGTTCAAACCCCAGGCCTCCTTGACCCATGTGGAGCTGGCCCCTGCGCAGTGCTGATGTGCGCAAGGAGTGCGCCCCATAAGGAGAGCCACCCAGCACAAAAGAAAGTGCAGCCTGCCCAGGAATGGTGCCACACACATGGAGAGCTGACACAACAAGATGATGCAACAAAAAGAGACATAGATTCCCATGCTGCTGACAACAGAAGCAGACAAAGAAGACGACACAGCAACTAGACACAGAACAGACAACTGGGGCAGGGGGAAAGAGGAGAGAAATAAATAAAATAAATCTTTAAAAAAAAAAAATTGCTAGGACTTAGAATCACATAAACGGGCTTATTAAAACTGAGTACATCATTTTAATAAATAGGTTACACTATGAGTTAATTGTTTCCTGTGGTTATAAATTGTTATTTTATATTCAGATGTGCAAGGAAAATATAGTTTCTTTATTTTTTCAAAAATTGGCCAAGTACCTCCAACTGCCAGGAGTCAGGGATATCTAAACTTGCCAGTTAACAATGCCTAAGTCTCTTATCTTTCTTAAGTTTGGCTAAATGCTGAGCCTACTGTGTGTCCTCATGGAAATGGGGACAGAAGCTTCTCTGATAGGCAAACCAATCCGTGTTCTATTTTCCATGTCTTTGGTAATGGGTGTTCCTAGTCTCCCCTGTCACTGTTGGAACTGTCAGTACTCACTGTTGAGGTTATGTGGCTGGTAAATTTGTCAGGGGCCTGTGGCCTTCCTTGTCTACTCTACCTCTGCTCCTACTGTACTGTTAGACTTCTAAGGTCTGACTACAACTCCAGCCAATACCTGGACAAGGAGATTAATCCTGTAGTCCTCATCTACAAGTCTCTTTGCCCTGCATATGTATTCTGCAGCAATTTCCCTGGAAAGCTTACCAGTCAGTGCCATCAGCAATTTTCAAATCCATCCACTGGCCCTCAGGAAGTTGTAGATGTCTTCCATGTCACAAGACAGATATGGAAGATTTAGGGAGGCTAAATGTAGGTCTTTCTTCATCAATTTATTCTAGCTGCAGCCATTTTGGCATAGGAATGCCCAGCAATGAGATTTCCTTCCAAAGTCCCAAATGGGAGTTAGGCAAATGTACATGAACTCTTAGCTTCCTTCCCAACATGCCACCCCATGCAGAGCTTTGGCACAGAGAAGGGATGTTAAAACCCAGGTTTCTCACCATAAGCTTCCCTGACTTTTATATCTTTCTTCCGATAACATACCAGAGCCAGAAGCCCTCTACTTCCTCTTCCTGTTTATTATGACTTCCCCTATTCATATCCTCCTTCCTGAGGTGACAATCGCCCTCCCACTTCCTCAGAGTTATAAAGGCAGAATGACTGTTGGGAAGTAAGAATTATATGAGCAGAATAAGAAACTCACTCGTTTGCTATTTTCAAAATATCCCAGTACAAGTATGGGGGCTTCTGAAAATGCACTTCATGATAACTCCAAAAAAACCTTCCATGGTACAAGAACCAAGTCTATTCAGGTCCAGACTGGAATTAGTGCCACTTAATGGCAATTATGTGCTTCAATATTTTTATCAATGGAGAAAATTCTGGGTCCTATGGATAGCTAGGCCTTCCATAATAAGAGTTTTTCCTGGAATCTCCCCATTATCAGGCCAGAAAATTACTTAAGACATATCAAGCCTTCATCTCACCAATTTCAAAATGAGGTTGCCTATCATTTCTCTGCCCTCCATCCTCATAACCTCCACTCCTCACTGACTCACCAAGAAGTACTTAGCATGAGATCAACAGCAAGCAGATAGTATCTAAATTTATGTTTTCTAAGGGGACATCATTCCACTTTGGCTGATCAGAGCCAATTATAGATACTTCCTAGTTCACACTAGATTCTAGTTAGATGAGACTATTTAACAGCTGAAGAGGTTTTATTATAAATGAGATATAACTGAAAACCTAAACATCAGTTAGGATATTGGGCTGGAAGAGTATCATTTCTCTTGGCCTCTTGTTACAGAAAGACTTGGAAATTGAGATACCTTTCTCAACTCATGAGTTTCTTCTCCATGATAATTCCCCCAAGGAGTCCCCATCTTATACAGTTAAGGAAAAGGGGAATGCTGATAACATAATCTCAATCTACATAACTGTCAAAAGGAATTTTCCTTCACTAGAGGAAGGGTTAATTTGCTCAAACAATAATAATGATGAACATTAAAGCTATTTAGAGAATATCCCCAACTACTCTTTAATTTTATATTTTACCATATTACATTTAATTTTATATAATTTATTCTAAATGACAAAAATAAGTAAAGATACACAGATGTTTATTTCCAAATAAAACCTTTAGTCTCAGAAAGAGAACATTCTTACTCATCACAAAGATAAAAAAATAGACACAAAAGTGTACTTCCCATGAACACAGCAACATCCTCTGAGCATAATAGACATGTCCTAAATATTTCTGGAATTAAAATAATAAAAATTTAAAACAATTGTTAAAAATTGCTATTCAATTTTATTATTTACAATTATTTTCTCAAGGTAAACAGATAATTCTCAGAGATGTACCAGAAATACCATTTGATGATATTCAATGTCAGTATTTCCCTAGAAACAATACTTCGCTCAGGTTTACTTCTGGTAAAGTGCCTATGTAGGAAATAGAGTCATTGATAAATGAAATATTTAGTTTTCCAGAGAAGACGGGAGTACACTGGAACAGACTAGTCTTGATGGGCACTAGTCAGTTTCACACTTTGCTAAGTAGGTTATATTGACTCCAATCAGTGTAACATTACTAAATTTGAAACGTTATTTACACAATGGATGGATGGATACTTGGATAGCTGGCTGGGTCTGGATATCTTGGTGGGAGTACGTTAGAGTTCTTTATATAGGTTGCTGGTTTTTGGTTGGCTTTTTTTTAAATTATTTTGCAACTGCCTTGTAAATTTTAAATTCTTTCAAATAAAAAGTTTTTTCAAATGTTATTTACGAATATCTCATATAATAAAATTAAATATATTACTTTTGAGTATATAAATCACCACTTTAAGAAGAACCCACTGACTTTAGTACTATTTATATTAGAAAACTTAGAAACACGGTAAATTATAGGCCCAACAAGTGAATTCAAACTCAAAACAATTTGAGCCTACTTACTTAGAGATAGCCTATTTTTTTTCTCTCTCTCTCTCTCTCTAGACCATCATGTTTCCAGGAAACAGTCTAGAAAGCAACTAGAAAGTACAGCTAACAAAAGCCTAAAACATGTAACGTGTTTATGGACTCTAACTTGGTAATTCTACCTCCAGGAATATCCTCATTAAATCATCCAAAACAATGAGGAACATTTGTGAATAGGGATATATATCAAGCTATTATTTATAATGGCAGTAACTGGGTTCAACCTAAATGTATTCAGGAAATTATGATACATCCAAAGAGTAGGTTATTGTCTGGTCATTAAAATTGACTATGAAGAATTCTTATCAGTGTGAGAAGAGAAACATTCAACTGTTTGCTTTTTGAATGTTCAGAATATTTTAAACCAAAGAAATGAAAATTAATTATGTACAGGGATGAATTTTACTATCTACTATTAATATTTTTCACTCTTAAAATAATCTACAAAATTGGCTACTTCCAAAAGAAATTGATTCCTAAGTAGTACACAGTATTATGATTATGAATTATAATGTTTTGTTTTTATTTTGGAATTTGGAATATCTGCTCAACTACCACAGAGGTTAACTCTTCCAGAGTAAATTCAAATATAAACTAACTAATTCCAGGAATTTAAGCCAAGACTCGGATCATCAAGTAATAATAGCTAGCAATGAAATTACAGTACCAGTTATATTTGTATGAGGTCCTCTTTATCCTCAAATCAGAGAAAACTGGGAATATACAGTACATACTAAATTCACTAAAAGCTTTTTCATTTAGAATCAAACAGGAGGAAGAACAAACAAATTCCTAGAAACATCTTCCTAATCAAAGTGGAAGCACTCTGTTTTAAATCTTGATTTCAATTTGGACACGTCAGGTTTGAAATATGGACAGTATGTCCAAATAGAAATTCCAGGAAGCTGTTGGGAAAAGATAATTGGTAATCACAAAGAATAAGATTATTATTATCCAAGAGGTTTTCGCTTGGGTTCCCCCAGAAACAAACCCAAATACAATGATCTGGTACAGGCAGTTTATTTTGGGGAGTGCAGGAAACACCAGTTGGAGAGTGGGGAAGCAAGACAGGGAAGGGAAGGCAGTCAGTGAAGGGTGTGATATCAAGCCAGTTACATTGTGGGTAGGTGGAGATTAATCCAGTAGGAAACTCTGGGACCCACTGTAAAACATAATTGCTTCAGAATAACCCACCTGGGATGATGTATTGCTTCAGGGCAGAAAAGTCCTCAAAAAGCCCTGAGGCAACTTCAATCTCTGGACTGCCCATGTGCTAGCTGGGCCCTGAGCCTCAATGGAGTGGCAACATCTACTCTCCAGCTCATTGGACTCACCCAGGACAACTAACAAGGAAGTGATAATGGACAATCACCATATCAAGGAATCTAGACAGCCAACAACTGCAAGGAAGAGACGCTCATCCATCAGCTCAATGGGACTGAAGCCCCCCTCACTTAGAGGTGGAGTGGGCATCACCATCTCAGAATCCTCAGGATTGGGGAATAAACTATGGACTAGAGTAGACTTACTGGTATTTTTACTTATTGTAATTCTAGCAATGGAAGAAATTATAACATTGATGTGGGGGCAGTGGCGACTGGAGGTTCTGAGGTCAGGGAGAGAGAAAACAGGTGTAATATGGGACATTTTTGGGATTTAGGAATTGTCCTGAATGACAGTGCAATGACAGATACAGGCCATTATATATCTTGCCATAACCTAGAAAATTGTGTGGGAGAGAGTGTAAACTATAATGTAAACTATAATCCACGCTTGATGGCAATGCTCCAAAATGTATTCATCAATTGCAATGAATGTACCACACTAATGAAGGATATTGTTACTGTGAGCATATGGGCACAGTATGGGGAGCAGGGCATATGGGAATCCCCTATATTTTTTATGTAATCTATTTTTTTTAATTAAATTTTTTAAAAAAAGAAGTTCTCAGGCAAAGATATGCAGACACTCACAAAAAATTGGAAGTAGGGGATAGTAATGAAGTGTTAAGATGCCAGGGATATAGACAGGGCCCTGAGGGCATCTTCTCAACAGCTATTCCTGAATTACATTATTTGTGCCCAAAGCTTCAACTATCACTTACCTGATGAAGGATCTATTCCAAATGTGCCCTTATAATTCAACCAACATACCACCTACCATGCCCCAGCTATCACACAAAAAGAAGTCACATATCAGTACTGGTTTTTAGCAATGCCTGGGACCCGTTTCCAGAATGGAGGATTTAGGCATAGTAATCTGGTTTGGGTGAATAGTGTTAGGAGATTTTGTCTTTGCACAGAAAGTATGTAATTGTTGCCTTGTCCATTATTGATTGTATTTGCATAGCAGGTAAACTATATTTATTTAGATTGTTTAATTGGGATGATTTTGAGACAGTTGATGGAAAACAGCTGTTATGTAGGTAACACTCCCAGGATATCTCTCAGTGCCCCACTGCTGGAAACTGTCACTTCTCTGCCAACTCCACTGTACTTGTTCGTGTTTACTAAGACTCTGGATTCTGTACTCTATCCTGGACTGCTTTTTTCTGGACTTGTCAGTTTTGCAGCCCATTCAGACTTACGTTTTGGCTCCTTGGCACACAGTCCTTGGTGCTCCTTGTTTCTGAGGTATTGGTGCTTCTGTTATCTCTAGTAAATGCTTTACTCCACTGCCCCTGCCCTATAAAAACTCACCAACAGTCCGAGACATTCTAAAAGTAGAAGGGAAGAGGAGGACTAAGGGAAGAGGAATAATGGCACGAAGGGGGTTAAAACATCTACCTCTAGTTCCTAAATAGCCCAAACTCTAGATTCATATTGCCAAAGCCATCTGTGACACTTTGAAGCTGGATGGACCACAGAAGATCATGTCCTTAGAGCTAATCCATGCCTGTGCATGTAAACCTATTGTAGGTGAGACATTTTTTTTTTTATTAAAGAAGTTGTGAGTTTACAATACTATCATGCATAATGTGCAGAATTCTCATACATCACCCCTCCACCAACACCTTACATTATTGTGGAAAATTTGTTACAGATTATGAAAGAACATAAGACTATTACCACTAACTATGGTCCATAGTACACTTGGTATATTTTTTCTATAACCTCCTATTATTAACATTATATATTATGATTGTATATTTGTTATAGTTTATGGAGAACACTCACATATCTGTACTGTTAATTACAGTCCATCTACCACTGCATGGTTCACTCTGTTATACAGTCCCATGCCTTGTACATTCTATCCATAGTATACACACAGTGGCTCTCACTTTCATCACAAAGTTCTGCAGTCATTGCCCCAGTAAACCTCTGAATGTTTTTCTTAGTCCAAAAGAAAAAATTCCATACTTCGCTATTATTGACTCTTAGTGTTGATATAGTATCTTCTTTGAAATTGATGCAAGAATATTATTAATACAACATTGCTATTAATTATCGACCATAATTTATATTAATTGCAATTTTCCCACACATCACTTTATTCTTACCACCTTGTAACAATGACATACATTTGTTTTAATCCACAGAAGGATATTCTTATATTTGTACTATTAACCACAATCCTCATCAACCTCTGGGTTCACTATGTTATTCAGTCCCTAGATTATTCTCTAGCTTTCTTTCAATTTATATTTACATCCCTAGACTACCCCTTTCAACCACAATCCCATTTATAAGCCAGTCGTGTTATTTATACTCACTATAATGCTACCATCAGCTCTATCCATTTCTAGATGGGACCTTTTGATCAAATTACATCAGTTAAGGGCCTTTGACTAGATTGTATGACCCAAGCTGGGACTTAATCCTCTTCCTGGAGTCCTTTATAAACAGGATAAATATATAGAGAAAGAATGCCACAGAGACACATAGGAGCTCAGTGAGAGAAAAAGGTCCAGGAGTCAGAAGTTGAAATCAATAGAACACAGAAGCTAAGAGGAAGCCACATTATCCAAAAGCTGAAAGCAACAGGCCCAGAGGAGAAGGGAGAGACAAGCACATGCTGCCATGTGCCTGACTGCCCACAGCTGCAGCTTGAGGAGAAAGCATTGTCTGATGATGCCCTGATTTGGATACTTTCACAGCCTCAGAACTGTAAGCTTACCAGTTAATAAATCACCATTGTAAAAGCCAACCCATTTCTGGTATATTGCTCTGGCAGCCTTTAGAAAACCAAAACATTGTCTATTTATGCATCCCTCAGACATTTCAATAGTATTTCTATCTCAAAACTTCAGCCATCCCAATAAGGGTATATGTGTACCAAAAGATCTGTACAAGAATGTTCATGGCAGTTTTATTAATAATTAGCTCAAAGCCAGAAATAACCCAAATATCAATTAAGAGCAAGCTGAACAAATAAATTGTGGTATATTCATACATGGAGAACTACACAGCAATAAAACGAATAAACTACAGCTATTCACAACAACTTAGGTAACTAGCAGCCTAATGATGACTGAAGGAAACGAGGCACAACAGATTCCCTAGCATTTGCCTAAATTACAGTACACCTGTCCTGACATTACTCTCACAGCACTGGGTACCCTTCCTTCACAGCACCTTGTCATAGTAATTATAAATTTATTTTTAATTTTTTAATTCTCCCTTATTGAGCTATAACCTCACAAAGAGCAGGGACTGTGTTTGGTTCTCCTCACATTTATATTCCATACCTAGAAAAGCTGGGAGATGGCAGGCATTCAATACATATTTATTGAATGAATATTTACCCTGTGCCAGGCAGTAAGGCAAAGCTCCTTTACATACACTATATCACGTCATACTTACATAAAAGTTGGTGCTATCATCATTCCCATTTTGCAGATGAGTTGATGAAGTTACACTGGTTATCTTATGACGTTTGAGCAGAGTTTTACTTTGGCATTCACACTCATGATCCCTTAGCCTTTCAGAAACTAAGAGATGAACCTAATAGGGATTGTTTTCTTTGACAAACAAATAAGCTGGGATTTATGAGTACAGTTGACTTGCCCAAGGCTATAGCCTTATCTAGTACTCAGTGCCAACACCAAATTCATTGCTTTTTAAAAGCTTGATTTCTCTGCCTCCTCTCAAGTTCATCCCTATGCTGCTATACACCTTCAGTCTCCCCAAATCTCTTTTACCATGACTGACCTCCACGGTGAGCTCTCTACAGAGCACATCTGCTTTTCGGATATTAGTAAAGGTGACTGAAAGATACCTTAAACAGCACAGAGCTGTATGCTAATGACCAACAGCAGGAAGGCTTGTTTCTTATTAGCATCATTTTAACACATCTCAAGCACTCTAATAAAAGAGAATTGTACAATGATCATAAATGAATACTATATCGTAGTTATGTAGAAAAGTTTTTCAAAAGGATGCAGCTAATTTTCATAAGGAAAGAAGAAATAGGCTAAGAAAGGAAAGAGAAAAGGAGAAATAGGGTAGGAGGGAGGGGCTGAGAGCTAAATTTTTCTCCACACAAAATCAGGTCAGCATTTTCAAAGTCAAATTAGAATGCATGATTCCATTAGCCTCTACGAAATATACTTAATCATTAATCCTAAGTAAATCACACTGTCTCTGAACACGCCACCCCAAAACCTATCTCTGTGACACGTTCTAGATTTCAATTTTCAATTACAAGAGATTCTTACATTTCACAATGTCAGAGGAAATAGTCTAAAGATGATGACAGCAGAATGAGACTATGGCAGATAATCATACTGACAATACATTACAGTCTTCATAAGATAAAACACAGTTTGGATACTTCTCACAAATTCTAGAATCCAATCCTAGTGGATAATTCCTAGTCTGAATTTTATCATACTGGAATCATTTGAAAACAAATGATCCTTCATTTAAAACTTTCCACATTCAGAAAATATTCCTCCATTCTCTACCATCTCCCCTCAAAACTGTTTCAGTGTAATCTTCTGTATACAAAAGCTAACAATGTAAAGGATAAAACATTTCTTTAAGCTTACAGGTCTTTAATTTTCATAATATCCTTTAATAGCAGACCTATTTTCCCCACCAGGAACTAGACACTTCAATTTTAAACAATTTCAACTCTGAATATACCACACCTAATGGTATATCAAGCATCTCAATTTTAAGTGGCAAACACGGATAAGTAGAAATATCAACTTTTACTCTACAGACACAAAATTATAAATTCTTCAACCTCTTTGCAAATATCTGACTCTACGATAACACATTTTTGCAAGATGTATTTTTATAAATCATTGGCAGTAGATAATAGCTAACATTTATTAAATGCTTACTAAGTACCAGATACTGCTCTAAGAGGTTTACATTTAAATTTAAGATATAAGTACATTACCTAATAAATGTTTTAATAATTCAATAGCCTAAAAAAAAATTGCATAAAGGAAAGAGTAAGAGAAACATGCATTACAATTTACAATCAATTTCCTAGACACAGGTGGCTATCTTTTGTTTTGCTATTTGAATATGTACTAAATGTAAGGAACACTTAGTTCATACATCTATGAAAAAAAAATGCTTTCTCAGTTACTAATATAGAAGCTATTATTGAAAAGTAAGACACAAACTAAAGACTATGACAAGAATAAGTCAATTTTTAAAGGCCAAAAAAAACTATAAAATCATTTATTTGAAAGGAATATTCCTTGAGATGTTCTTTTAAAAGCAGTTATTATGGGAAAATCATATTGAAAAAATAATTTCAAAAAATAAACAAGCTTTCTAAGAACAAAATCACAAAAAAGTCTATCAGCATACAACTATATGTATCTATTCAATGCAATGGAAAAATATGGACCATGTTATACACATAAAAAAAAAATTCTTAGTCACAATGACATTAAGCCTAGCAGATTTGATGTCAAGTGAATGGGAAAATGGCAAGAAGCAATTGTAGGTTAATGCTCACTTTTTTGTACTTATATAGAAAACATGATCTATATCACGTATGATCCTACTGTATAATACCAATATATTTCTGCTATATAACTAAGATTATATGTCTGAAGTAGTTATCACTGCCAATTGATCTGCTATTCTTGCCCTATAAATCATTGTTTAAGGTTCAAATTTTAATCTAAAATATTTTTTCAAGGAGTCAATCTTGATCTAAGATAATTGTACAAATCATTGAAATAATTACAAAGTTACCTGAGCTTCTGATAATAAAAGTAGTCATTTTCATCTCTAGTAAGCAGCCACCAACTATTCCATTATTTGACAGAATAACAAAATAAAGCATAATGTTTACCAAGTGATAAGAAATATGCTTAGAACAGTACAAAATAAGCACTCTAAAAGGGTTAGTTACTAATATTGTTATTAATATCTAAGGGAACCAGACATACCAAATGTTCCTCACACTGCCCTAAGGCTTTAAAATCAGATGTTTCGACATAAACAGATTCGGAGGAGATTTAAAAATTACTGATGCTGGGTCGCAGTCCAAAACATTCTAATTTAATTGGTCTGGGGCACAACCTGGGCATAGGGATTTGTTGAAACTCCCCAAGCGTTTTAAATGCACAGCCATATTTAAAAAATATGTTACCTCATTTAATCTACATAGATTATTTTATCAATTCCATTTTACAGATATGGAAACTGAGACTTTGAGAGACTAAGTAATTTGTTGAACATTTGAACAAGTCTGCTCAAGTCCCAAAATTGAAATCTTTGCACTATTCCATGCTGCTTTCTGAGCTGCAAACATGTCAAAGCAAACATTTCAAAGCAACCATTCCTAAAATCTTGAAACCCTGCTGAGAAAGAGCCAAATAGTTTCTCTGCAAATCTGTATATTTGGTATGAAAGGGAACTCCCTGTGAATTCTCCGCTCTAGCAAGGGTTTTTTGTTTGTATTTCTTCTGTTTTTAAATATAGCTCATGACCTATAGAGGGCCACGATATCATTGTGTGAGTCTCAATAAGCATTTTTAATAGAAAGAATAGAATAAAATAGATGAAAATATCACAGTGCCAGAATGCATTGCATGTGGTAGGAAAAGTATTAACTGTAAGTATTATTTCTTGAATCTCTTTCAGTTTGTGTGTGTGCATATACACATGTATACTAGGTAAAGATGCAAATCACATTATTAATCATATTTTGCAGTATGAATAAGTTTGGAAAAAATTCCAGCTGGATATAAAAATAACTAGATGAAAAGTCAACCCTAAAAATGTCAACCATTTTCAAACTTCCATACATTCATGTTTTTCTCTAATCCTGGAATATCTTCCTTCTCTAGCCAGCTTTCAAGCCCAGCTTAATTGTCTACACTCTTCCTTCTTTCTCCCAGACACAATTAACTGTCCTTCAGTGCATCACACTCTTATAACATCTACTCATTTTACCTTATTTTTTAAGTATTTAAAGTTCCATAATGGAAAAGGCAGTGTATATCATTATGAACAATAGGAACAAAACACAGAGTCTGATACATAGTGGAACACAATTTGTAAAAAATTTTATAGATGCTCTCCATGTTTCACACATAAAATTTCGGTGATACAAAACCTAAGTTATTGGGTTCCTGGCCAGTGGTGCTCTGTCGTGGTCCCTAGGGGAGCAGCGACAGTCTCCCAGGTACAGTGGCGGGGACCGGGAGGGAGTGAGGGTTCAACAGTGAGCCCCTGATGCTAATGACTATGCTTGTGAGCTGATAAACCTAAAATAAGAACAAGGTCTAGAGCAACATTGTGCCTGGGAATTTCCTCCTGTCAGCCTTCATGTTACTCAAATGTGGCCAGTCTCGAAGCCAAACTCAGCATGTAAATGCAATGCCTTCCCCCCAGCGTGGGACATGACACCCGGGGATGAGCCTCCCTGGCAACGAGGGACCACTATCAACTACCAACTGATGATGCAACTGGAAAATGACCTTATACGGAAAGTTCAATGCGGATCAGCAGAATATCCATGTCTACATAAAATACCATGACTTTAAAATGCTGTTTGACCTAAAGTAAGGGGGAAATGGAAAGGAGAAATGAGTTTATATGGCTAAGAGTTTCTAAAAAAGAGTCTGGAGGCTGGCAGAAGGATTGCCCTCATGCACAACTGAGCAGAGCCAGAGAGACAGATAAAGCAGATACAACCCCCAGATATTGGTTCCTCTGAGGGCTAAAGAGACCCATGGGAGTTATGGTCATGGCCGATGGGGTTAACTACCAGGGCAGATGGCCCCTCTTTAGAAATGGTGTTTATGTGTGATGAATCTGGACTCAGATGGGATCTCCCTTCATAAGACTTTCATGCTAATGTGCTGGAGGTGCAGTTAATGTTGGGGTTTAAGATATATTTAGGGGATTTGAATCTCTGGACTGACAATGTGATAGCCAGGTCCTGAGCCTCAACAGACTCCAGCACCTACAATCTGATCTATTGGACTTACCACACTCAGCTAAGATGGAGTTGAAGAAGGACAACCACCACACCATGGAGCCTAGAGTGATTACAACTGAAAATGGGAGGATTGCATCCAGCATCCATGTGGAATCTGAGCCTCCTCTTGACATAGAGGTGCAATGGACACAACCAATCCAATGTCCACATAGAAGAGGTGGCATTGGATTGGGAAAAGTGGACATGGTGGACGATGGGTATGGGGAAAGGCAGGAAGAGATGAGAAGTGGAGGCGTCTTTGGGACATGGAGCTGCCCTGGATGGTGCTTCAGAGGTAATCACCGGACATTGTAAATCCTCACAGGGCCCACTGGATGGAATGGAGGAGAGTATGGGCCATGATGTGAACCATTGTCTATGAGGTGCAGAGGTGCCCAAAGATGTACTTACCAAATCCAATGGATGTGTCATGATGATGGGAATGAGTGCTGTTGGGGGGGGGAGAGGGGGGGTGGGGGGGTGGGGTTGAATGGGACCTCACATATATATTTTTAATGTAATATTATTACAAAGTCAATAAAAAATAAAAATAAAAAATAAAAAAAAATAAAAAATTAAAAACCTAAGTTATTGGGGAGCAGGTGTTATAACATAAGTTATCAAGGAGCTCAGTGGTTGAGCACCTGCTTCCCACGTATGAGGTCCCAGGTTCAATCCCCAGTACCTCCTAAAAAAAAGTTATTAAGAATGAAGCACGGGGGGCAAATCAAGATGGCCGCGCCCGTGTTTCAGGCTGCGTTGCGGAGCTGGAGAAAAGGCTTCCAGCCGGGTCGCATGCTACGGCATCTGAGCCAGCCCCAGGGGCCTCCTGATTACACCAGTTTTGTGGAGTCTGTGCATGAATACCAGTTTGTGGAGCGCCTTATACCCCCAACCAGCATTCCAAAGCCCCCAAAGCATGAACAGTATTCCACCCCCAGTGGCTGGCAGCCCCCGCAGGACACCCCACCCAACCTGCCTTATTTCGTGCGGCGCTCTCGGATGCATAACATTCCTGTCTACAAGGATATCACACATGGCAACCGTCAGATGACAGTGATCCGGAAGGTGGAGGGCGACATCTGGGCCCTGCAGAAGGATGTGGAGGATTTTCTGAGCCCACTGCTGGGGAAGACACCTGTTACCCAGGTCAACGAGGTAACAGGTACCCTGCGGGTCAAGGGCTACGTTGATCAGCAGCTCAAAGCTTGGCTCCTGGAGAAGGGCTTCTGAGGCCCCACTGAGCAGCCTATGACAGCATCCCCCCCAGACTGGCAACCTTGGGAGAGGGAGGTGGGTGTTGGAGCCAAGGGACGGGTTATTGAGAGAATAGGGGTAAGGGCTGGGAAAGGGCAGGGTGAGGGATAAAGGCCTTGCATGCATGGAGAGAGAAATGCGACTCCGCTCAGGTGTCACCATGGGGGAGGGCTATCTACAGTGGAGACCCACTAGGAATAGCCGAGCTAGTGGGAGGCATTAGCTGCAGCTCCCCACTTTCACTTTCCTCTCACTGGGGCTCTTTGGACTCAGCTATTCAAATTCTGGGGTGGTGACTGCTCCTCTAGTGGAAGCAACAGCTCAGCCCAGTTTAAGGGAAGCTGCACACGACAGACCTGTTAGGGACCCTTCTCTTCCTCAGTCCCCTGGCCCTCCTGAGCTGACTGCTGCGTACACTCCCGAGCCCCTGCTCTAGGCCAGAGCTGGCTTGAATGGAAACTAACAGACGACTCAGACTTATGTCCTGTAGGTCTTAGCAGGGCTGGGCACAGGAATGAATGCCTCTTAACCCCTGGGCTCTTTCTACCTGTGGAGAGGCAGAAGGCCTGGCTGGGGTCTCTGTTCTTTTCCAGACCAAATTGGGCCTGACTGGCTTTCCAAGATTCTGAAAACAGAAACACTAGGAAATTAAATGGTTTGCTTTGGTTGGCCTAACCGTGAGGGAGTGCTTGGGAACTCCAAGGAGCCCAAAAGAGCCTCTGCCCTCAGCCTGGTAACCTGGTTTCAAGGCTGGACAGGGAGTTTGCAGGCAGCAAGATGCTGGCTTTTGTCCCTGCCAACCCATTCTGTCCCATCCCACATAAAACAGCCTCCACACTTGCCCCTCCTTGGAATCTCAGGGGCCAAAGACCTAAGTCCTCTCTTCTACCTCACCCCACCTGAACCTACCATCACATTGGCTAAGACAAGGTTTAGATCCTGCCTCCACTACCACTACCTAAGGCGAGGAACTCGCTTTCTCTGGAGCCCAGGGTCTCTAAGTATATGGATCTGCTTCCTAATAGTTAAATCAGCACTGCCCAAGGGCTGAACTGTCCTCTAAATAAAACCCTCACTCCTGCAAGCTCCAGGCCATTCTCTAGTTGACACCTTGAGCAAGGAAAAGTAGCCTGACACTGACCCTATGACACCAGCCCCACCAATTGTTAATGCAAGTTTTTATTTGGCTGTATATACAATTTAAGCTATTAAAATTTGTACAATATTTACAAATTAAAAAAAAGAATGAACCACAATTTAAAAAAAAAAAAAGGATTAACCACATGGTTCATCTTTCTGAATAATTACAAATTACTTTAATAGCTAGTTTATCCATAGCTAATCCAGATGATACTCTTCTCCACCAAAGATTACATCAAACAAGAGGAAGACAAACTCTGAAAGTAGCTTTAACTGAATTAGTTTACACAGTGTTTACCAGCCATTCACTTGACACCAAATCTGCTAAGCAAAATATCACAATGACAAGAACATTTTTTTATATTTAATAAGGTCTATATTTTGCCATTACATTAAGTAGATGCATTTAGTAGTCTGCTGGCATGCTTTTAGTTATTGTTGTTTGTTTGACTTTGGTCTTAGAAAGCTTATTTATTTATTGAAATTTTTCTATGTGATTTTTCTGTAATAAATGGTTTTTTTAAAAAGTCTTAAGGATTGATTCATTTCTAATACATAATTTGTTTTCTTGGCATTTAAATACGAATTTACTTATTCTTGTACTCATGGGTAGAGAGTTCATTAGGCACTCTTAAATAAGTGTTGCACTAATGAATTAATCAGAAGTCAAGTTTATAGGCTAGCCCTTATAAATTTTTTGAGATTACAAGTAATATAACATAGTCAAATGCCTTTAATATAAGTAATTTCCATTTTTGCCACAACTAGATTCGAGCTTCTCTTATCCATTTTAATATCAAATTGACTTTTCCAATTCCTGTTTCCATACTCGCTTTTAATCTAGTAGACATTTATTAAGCACTCATTAAATGAAATGGACTAAATTAGATGTGATTTTGTTTCTATTTTATTAATGGTAAGGGGGAAAAAATCAGTAAAATGCTAATCAAAAAGGAAATAACCATTGATTCTTTCTTGATTTTGACTTCAACCTCTCGCTATCAAACTCTTTTTATCATCTATTTTTATATACATAATAGGCATTTTTGTCAAGTCTTTTCTGTTTCTTAACTTTATTTAGATATCGAAATTTTTTGATTATTCAAATAAAATGTACATACAATTTTAATATCTTGTATTCCTGACCAGTCAAAAGTACTATATTATTATAGGATCTGCATAATTAAGATATTTCATAGATATCATTGATAAATAGTATATATCAAGTACCAGTCAGTATAGAAACAATATAAATTTGGGTAAATAAGAACTAAAATTTATTTAGCATAGGAAGAAAATAATTTAAAGTTATAACAGGAGAGAAAAAAGAATTAAAATTGGAAGAATATCAGGAAGTATACACACACTGCTCCATAAAAATTCTATTTTAGGAATTCGTGTTGAAAATTCTACCATTCTTTCTGTAAAGTTAACCTTCAAATTTTCCAGTTACAAATGTATCATGAAATCTTAAAATGTGAAAAAAAAATCACATGCCATTTTTCGTTTCTAATCTTGGGCCCAAATCAAATGACTTTATGACCTTCTACTTTATGCAGCTTCACTTAAACCTACAAGCTCAGTTATTAGAGTCAAGTCAGCCTTGGCTGGAGCTGACTGGCAGAAAGCATCGCTGATTCATCTCAGGAAGAGACAGTCTGCAGCATCCACAGTTTTTATGATGTCCAAAGAGGGTAAAGAACTGGTCACAAGCCAAGTATTTCCTCTTGGAACACAGAGAAGAGGACTGGAAGTATACAAAATTCAAAGCTTGCTGTATTTGAATTCCAATTTAAATTCAGCCTTTCTGGCCAGATAAAAAAGAAAGGAGTATACAAATAATAATTTGCAAAGCTATAATATGATTCCAAGACTGGACAATTTAGGTATGTTTTTAGAATAAGGCAGTGTTTTCCTTATTCATTTCCTTATTCAGCCATTAACAAGAGTTATGTAACTATTTTCATTTATACTATACTATTTGGTACTTTGAATATAATTCCTTCTAGGTAGCCCATGACAAAATAATGACTTTCCTATTTTCCTCATTTATGTCCACTAGGTTTTATATAACATCTATCTCACTTACCAAATATATAACAAAAACTCATAGAGTTAAAATAACTATCCATCATCCATTATGGAATCTGGGGCAGCTGCTTAAGCAGACTATCAGAATTAAAATGATGCAGACAGCAGTCAGAAAGAGAGACTGGGTTACAATATGCCCAAGGGACTGTACGAGCCAGGGAATCTTTTCTTCATTCATCTGGCTCCTTACAAACAAGATGCTATAAATTAGAGGACACCACCCAAAACAAAGAGACCCTTAACCCAAACAGTACACAAAACTCAAATACGACAGATAAATTATAGTCACTTAAAAAAGAAAAATGACCTCTCTCAATCATTCTCTAGAATGGCATATTCAAGATTTTACATATTACGAAGAAGAGATGGTCTTTGTGAAAAGTCAAACATTGTTATCTAGATTTCCTCTGAGAAACTATAAATTTCAAACATGAAAGTAAGGCTCGGAAGTGGCATTAAATCTAATGTTTAAATATTTTAGTTGTCTTTATAACTGAGAGGAAAATATATATCATTTTTTAAGGATCAGCTTAAATCAAAATTATAACAGAAGGCTTCCCAAAAAAGGAAGAGGTGCTTTGATATTTGGGGGAGGAGAATTAAATGAGAATTTCAGGAGAGTATTGATTTAAACCCTTGAAATTTTAATCTGATTGTGACAAAAATGGAAATTACTTATATTAAAGACATTTAGCTATACCATCAAATTAGTCACTTATAATTTCAAAAAAGTTATGAGGGCTAGGATATAAACTTGACTCTTAATTCATTCATGAGTTTAACACATTTAAGAGTATCTAATGTACTCAGAACCCTGACCATTACTTCCCACTGAATTACTTTGTATAGGAAGGATCTGGGCCCTGTTTTCTCTTGTTGAGTCCTCCGAAACAGAGAAGAGACCATGTCTAGCTTCAGCAGCCTGCAGATAACACAGTGAATCTGAGTTAGCCTTCTTTGGGTAGCCCTGGAAGACTTTTAATGATGTGAAATATATATATATGGAGATACAGGGCTTGCTTAAAGCTAAATCACAGGAATTATTTAATGAAAGAAAATTCTACTCTGACAAAAGACTCAAAAGATTTTAAAAATCAAATACTCATTACATTGTTGTGATACCTGATTCTAAAAGACCGCTAAGGAAGCAAATCAACCCTCTCAACTACTCTTACAATTACTAACAACTAATTTTATTCCTCTGTTTAACTGAAAATTATATGTAAAGTCCAGGGCCTCCTATATCAGCTTTTACTGAAAATTTACTAAACATCAACAATTTTGTTTTCTCTTTCCATTGATAGAGACTTGACTGATGGTTTAAAAAAAAACACTCTAGGAAAATTATTTTGGTCTGAAGGAAAAACTTACACTTCCCTATAAAAGAAGTAGAGGTGGTAGTTCCACCTTTATAAATTTGTGAATAAATAGAGTGTACTGGCCTAGATAGGTATTTCGAGCCATGTTCTATGCCATTTGTTCAAGTACCCATCATTCACTCCTCTGTGGGTTAGGGAAAACCCAAAACTATCTTTGGAGAAAGTTTCAAAACTGTGTAGGGTCACATCTTTAGCCTACTTTTGTGCAGAGGTGCTGTGCTCTTCAGTTCAGGTACATATATTTGATAACTTCCTATCACTCATCTAGCCAACTCTTAAATCACGGGATTCTATACTTGATTGGAAACAAATAGCAGCAAGGCAATTCTCAGGGAGTAAATTTGAAATGTACTGCCCTCAAAGTCTCAACAAGAAAAATAATATACATGAAGGATTTCCTGAAAGATATGCAGAACTTCATCCTTTGAGACAAAGTAACATCCATTCTGGGATTGAGTTCATCAGAGAGCTGTCTACCTGAACTACACCACATTGCTGGTCATAGCCAGCTGGTTCAATTCCCAGTGCCTCCTAAAAACAAAAAAACAAACAAGCGAACAAGTGAAAAAAAAAACAACTCCGGGGAGCCAAGGTAGCTCGGTGGTTGAGCGCCAGCTTCCCACATTTGAGGTTCGGGTTCAATTCCCAGCCCCTACCTCAAAAAAAAAAAAAAAAGAAGATTTTTAAAGAAACTATGGGAGAAATTGCACACTGGATTCAATACAGGAACAGTTTTTAGATTCAGTATAGAAAGCTTTGTTTCTCCTAATAGGTTTGCTTTCTTATGGACCAGTTTTCCAACTAATCATTAAACTGTCGTGTGTTCCTCTTTGCATAGAAATTAGAAAACTGAGAATCACATGTATAACTTGGCCCTAATAAACATACAGAATTTCAGAGCATTTCTAAGCTTATCTCTCCCTTTGCTTACATGATCTTATTTTTTCACTGGTATTCTCAGATTTTTTCATCTAATGTACATGCTATAAAACAACTCAAATCTTCAAAAACTATTTACCCAAAATCTTGTAAAAATTTTTCAAATTGTACACTTTACCATATATAAATTACACCTCCACAAAGTACTGGGGAAAAGTGTATAACAAAAATCCATATTAATAATCAAAATCAAAAGATAATAAATCAGATATAATTTCTTGTACTATTTTTGAGTCAGTTCTTAATAAAATTTTTATATTTGCTACATCCCTGCATAGGTTATCAGTGCATTAATATTATTATTATCTTTATAATTCACAACAAAATAAATTTCAATTTCTATATATTGTATTTGTTAGAATAAAGTTGGGAGAGGATAATTTTGAAGGGTTTCATTTTGTGAAGATTCTATTGCTGAGATCTATTGTTCTACTTACCATATTTATTCTGGAAGAGAGGAGTGTATAGTAAAGTGTGAAGGATAAAGTATCCTATGTGAAAATGAAGGTATTAGAAGAGATCTATTGTTCTACTTACCACATTTATTCTGGAAGAGAGGAGTGTAAAGTGTGAAGGATAAAGTATCCTATGTGAAAATGAAGGTATAGAAGAGAAACAGGAAAAGGGGGAGATGGAACAATCTGGTAAAATCAATGCCCTTCTTTTGTCAAGTGTGAGATGCCACATGCCTATGCCTCTGGCCTCACTTCCCTCCTTGCTTTGTTGTTGTAGACTAATAAGACTCAAACATTTTGGTCTTAAAACCCCGTATACTCCTAAAATTAAGGAACTCAAAGAATCTTGCTTTAGAGGGTTATATATTGATATGTACATTAGACGTTTAAATGATAAATGTTTATAATATTTATTTTTGTATTGATTTTTAAATAACATATTTATTAAAATAACTAAAATTTCCAAAAAAGCAGTGCTAGGAGTGGCATTATTTTACATTTTTTTAAATCTCTTTAATATCTGGCTTCAGAAGATAGCCAATTCATACCTCTTTTTCATTCAATTTATGTCATTCTGATCAACATATCTATGAAGCAAATCTGCCTTCTCAGACATAGGCAATTGGAAAAAAGAGTATTTTAAGAGTCTTTTCATATAACTGTGGATATTATTATTTGATACTAAACCATAATGCAACAAGTGATAGTATTTAAGGTTTGTTGCAATGTGCAATCTGAAATTACAATCCATTTATTTAACAAATACTATTGAATGTCTTCCACTTACCAGGAACTATTTATTTTTATTTTTTTAGGAGGAACAGAGGATTGAACCAGGGACAAGTGCTCCCCACTGAGGTACACCGCTCTGAGACTGTAATCTGAAATTACATTAGCAAATTTTTCATTTTCTGTTACTTTAAAATCCATTGGTCTATTTTACCCTTTGAATATTTTTCTTTACCTATGCATGATTTTATATTGGTTTATTCAGTTATACAAATTTTCCAAATGTTGACAATTCATTACAAAATGTCCAAAAAAATCACTAAGGCATTTCATCAGAAAAGTCTTTAAGAATGAGTGTGCTGAATAGATATAATTTTTCCAAAATTTTGATTTTTGTTTGCAAGATTAAACTGTACCTTTGCCAAAAAAAATACTGTCAGTGGTTTTCCTTGAAGCAACAGCCTCACTTTGTCCATTTTCAGCAAAATGCCTACCAAATACCTATGTTTGAATAACTACGATTTGTCTGTTAAATTGTTCTTTCGAGTAAAAATGGTGCTCCACAAAAAATAAGATATCTAAATTAGCTTGCAACTCAAATACTTGCACAAGTGTCTTTCCTTAAGACAAGCTTCATACTTCGTTATGCAGCAGAAGTGCCTTATGAATACCTTCCATTGAGTAACAAGGTATATTAAAAAAAAATGTACTCAATTTTTCCTGCTTTCACCTCACCCCCAATATAACTACATACCCAGAAAATTATCCATCAGATAAAGAAATACTGAAATCTGGAAGTAAGAAGATGCACTGGCTAGTCCAATGAGCTGAGCTTCCTTAGTTTTCTTTTAATCTCCCATGTATCCCCAGAATTGGAACTGTAAAGGTCTGCAACCCAGAACCACCTTCGGGTATTGACAAAAAAGGGAAAGAAAAGAGAAGAAAAGATTGCTCTTCACCCAAAATACCAGGAAAGTAAAAGTCCAAAAGAGACCCAGAGGGGAACCCCAGCCCCCCACTTCAAAAGGACAACCTAAGGCACCGGTAGGAGCAGAATTAGCAAAGACCTGTGTCTCCCTGCCCTATACTCAGAGGCAGAAAGACCCAAACCCAGCAGCTTCTGTGTCCTCCCCCACTGCCCCAGAGAAGGTGTAAGCCCCGGGGAGCGTCTCACACCCCCAGACAGCAACAGCAGGGACTGAGCGTGAGCCTCAGTAGCACCATATGAATGAAGCAAACCAAAATAGCACCACAAAGCCTCTGAAAATTGAACTATCATTGGAAATAAGGCCCACAAAAATGGGACAGAGCCTACACACTAAATGTAAACAGTGATTACCTACTAAAACAGAAGATTTAAATAGGATCAAGAATTTCCCAACAATATGGAGTGTGTGTAAATAAAGTTAATTTTTTTTTAAGTAAAAAGAAAAGGAATCCCCTAATACAACCAAAACGACAAGGATACAATCAAAATCATTTGTCGACACAAGCTTGGGCCCAATAGGGGAGACGGAACCCAGGACTGTTGAAACCTGTAAATCCCCTGCCCTTCCTCCTACCACCTCTGCCACTTTATAGCATCCCCCTCCCTCTACCCATTCCCGTTCTGATAATCTGGCCATGACTAGTAGAAGCACAGCCAGGCCCAACAGGCAGCCCCAGGCCAGCAAAATATGCCAGTTCAAATTCATCATTATTGCCCTGGTGGGGAACAAAGCTGACATGGCCAATACGCACATGGTGGAGCATGAAGAGGCCAGATAGCTTATTGTTTATGGAGGTTTCAGCCAAGACACCTGTGACCATGAATGATCTCTTCCTGGCAATAGCTAAGAAGCTGCCAAAGAGCGAACCCCAGAATCTGGGAGGTACAGCAGGCCAAAACCAGGGTATGGATCTCCATGAGCAGTCCCAGCAGAACAAGAACCAGTGTTGTAGTTAAGGGAAGGACTGGCAACAACCAAGTATGGAGCTAGCCTGAGAGCTGAGAAATAACCTCCATCCCTACCCCTCAGCACACATGCCCTATGGCAGCAGCACGCTGAGCCCTAGCTCCCAAGGGCTGCCTCCTAACAGCTCCATCACAGCACTTCTTAACGCTTCAGCAACCAACACCAGGCAGCTCTTGCCACTGGCCTCCTAGTCCCTACTCTGGGGATTGGCAGTCAGATACCCCAGGACTTACCTTCAAGAGAAACTTTCTTCACTTTGTATTATAAGTATAAAACAGTGACCTACTAATCTTTCCTCCTTCCCAGTGTTACCCATTTTTTTCCAGAAACACTTTGACTCCTGCCCTTCCTTTCCTGCTTTTGGTCAATCCCTGTTCTTGATCCCTTTTCCCTCCTCTCCCCAGGATGGAAAAGGTGGTGAACCCAGGACCTGAGGAATAAGGTTTCCAGATCAGTCACACAAAGGGCCTTGGGGAAGAGGGGTTAGGCTTACAGCAGGAGGGAGTAAGGAAACATTTCTTTTTTGTTTTTATTTGGCTGGACTTTCTCATATTTGAAAACACTGCAATATCCATGAATTGGCCTTACAAAGGGTGTTTCTAGGTAGAGATGAGAATAGGAAGGCAAGCTCTCTGGCACCACGTTAGAGTTCAAATTGCATTAGCTCACCAGGCAGAGGTGGGGGAGATAGATGGGCAGTGTTATCTGTGCCTCTGGAACTCATCCAAAGCCTGGTTATCTCTTAGGTAACTTCTCCCCCATGGTGGGGATTTGACCTCAGAATCCTCCAAAGAAACTTCACAGGTTGCCTGTATCATGGGGTCTGCTGTAATCTAATTGGAGGAGGAACCAGTTTCTGATATCCATCCTGTTTTATACATAGGCATGTTTTCAATTAAGATTCTTGTTTCACAGGGGGTTTGATTGATTAACTCCCCCACCTCCTTTAATTGGATGGAAACTGAGGTATATACAAGGTTTGGGAGGGCTGTAGAGAACCATTCCAGAGGCAGCTACTCAAGCCCAATTTCCACTGCTAGCTTCCTCCAACTCTGATTCTTCACCTACATTCTAGCCAACCTAGCTCTTGAGGGGAAGTTTGCCCTTCCGGAGAATTAACTGAGCAACTGGGAAGTGGTCTGAGGAGAGCATAGGCTAAGGCAGGGAAGTGAGGAGATGCCAGGCAAGAGGGAGGAGTTTTCTCTCCTTTTCAGAGTTCATGTTCAATTTGATAACCATTAACATGTCTTTTCTATTTCCCAGTAAATAGGTGTGGTCTTATTTCCCCTGTACAGTCTGTTCTATCCCCCATTTCCCATCAGGCCTTATTTCCTTACTCCTTCAGTTTATAAAATGTGAAGAAAGAAATAAAATGTTTTAAAAAGACCTAAATACCTAGAGAGAGAGACCATCTTCATGGATTGGAAGAATCAGCATAGCAAAAATGTCAATTCTCCCTAAATTGATATATAGGTTAACACAATTTTTATCAAATCTGTTTAATTATATCAATATTCCACATTTTGTAGATCACTAAGTGGCTCTTCAAAAGACAAAGTTAATAAAACTTAAGTTTAATTTGTTAAATTAATTGTACCATAATTATATAGTCTCAAAAACAATCTTGTCGTCTTTAAAGACTAAGGAGGAAAATATTTATTAAATAATAATTTGAAACCATTCTAATAATACATTATTAAACTGATAAAAATAAACAATTCTATAGCAATTAACTAGAAGAAAAAGTTTCATTTTTAGAATTCCTACAAAATGTCAGAAAGCAACCAATTAATTACATAAATCACAATTTTTTATACTCTTTTGAAAGAAAAAGTTTCTACTTCATTCTTCTGGAAAATATGGTAATCACTTTCATACCATCAGGTTATGGTCAGTTATTTAAAGGGGACAGAAACTACTAGACTACCATTAGGTAATTTTACATGGTGATCTAAATCTCCACATTCATAATATTGCTGAGTTTATTTGCTTAATTTTGTTCCCATTAGAAGCTACACTTCAGGTTCTACACCGATCCTATATTTATATTATTGTGATTCCTTTTGGGTTCTAAAAATACAATTCATAGATACACTCTCGAGCATGATATGGAATATGCAGCACCATACCTAAAGCATATATTTAACTTTTTATTCTAGTCAAAGATGAAAATAACTCTCTCAACACACAGTATGTATCCAAGATAAATTTGTAAAAGAAAAATGCCTCCTGTTCTGAAAATGACAACCCAATAAAATATGTCACAGTAAACTTTTCCTCTGCCAAAAAAGCTCATCTGGCACTGATTTTTTTTTTTTTTTCAGGCAGTTCCAGGGATTGTACCTGGGATCTCATAAGTGAGAGGCAGGCACTCTATCAATGAGCTACATTTGCTCCCTGGTACTGATTTTTGACAAGTAAACAAGATTTTCCACTTATACAGTCTCCATTCCTCAGTTCTCTTCTATACCCTACATTACAGCGTATTATTTCAAATCTGCTTTATATTTTGTGACACAATGTACCACAAAAGCCCACATATGAACAACATAATATTTTAAGACATTGTAAATTATATGCCAAAAGGCCTTAAAATAAAGTACAGTTTTAATAATAGCTTACTATATTTAAAAATAATATTACAAGAATAGCAAATTTATGACACATAAACCCTCCTGTTTTCATGGCAGATTTTGCCAAATAATCTTTTATACTGTCAGAAGAGTATAAAAATATTGATTTATGAAATTATTTGATACCTACTAAGCACAAACATAGCCTCAAACCCTCAAAATGTCATGCCACACAACCACTACCAATTAAAAGGAATAAGCACTGGAGGTGAAATTTAATCTCCATCCCTACTAGAAACTTTTTAATTTTTTAATTTTAATTAAGAAATATTTCAAACAAAAAATATGCAATGAAAACCCATATAATCATACCTAGACTTAATAGATGTTATTACTTCACTACATCCATCCCATATAATTTTTATCAATATATCTCTCTGAAGATTTTATAAACACCTTACTTTACCATCACGAAAAGAAAATACAGAATTTTTAAAATTGTATAGGATTGTCCCTAAATGTCTAACAGAGTTGATGGAAAAAATAAAATCCTCCTTCTCCCCAAAAACATTATCATAAGAAAATATTTACTTAAAAATTCTTGGGAACACAACATTTACGACTTTCAGTTTTCTAGTAAAATACATAACATTTCACATTTTCAAAAATGTTTCTATGTAAAATATGTCATTTGATCTTCAGACATCAGAGCTCTATGTTTATATTTTACAACTGAAGATCAGGAGTTACTTAAGAGTTGTACACAAGATCTCAGGACTAGTTCCTGGTCCCAATGTTAATGAGTATAACAACAATGTGGACTCCTAGAAAACAACCAAATAAAGGACCTTATTTAAAATACTTTTCCATTTTTTATATATAATAGGATATAAATATATGATACATCTTTACCATTCCTGGAAAAGTGATTACCTTAATCTCTTAGTCATAAAATTTTTTTTTAACTCCCTCTGAAAAACACAGGCAATAAAACTAAGATCTTGTATATTCCCATATAATTTAGGTCCTGGCACATAAGATGTGATTTGCCACAAAAGGCACATTTTCAGGTAGCTGAAGGGTTCCTGACTAAAATTCAACTTTATTCCAAAGTTATGGATTAGAAATACTGTCTTTACCATCAGAGAGGTTTTTAGCACCCTTTCAGACCCCTTCCACAGGGACTTTGGACTAGTCTGTGCTTCCTTCATGGGTTCCTGGACATCTTTTGTCTGGGAAAGACCAAATTGGGAAAGTCCCCCAGGGGGTGACCCAGAAATTGCCCTCTAGGCAAAAGCTATGTGAGACAATTGAAAGGAGAGTAAAAAAATACAGAGGCAGAAAGACTGGGACAAAGGCTGCTTTGTTTCAGATTCCCAGGAAAGGTTTGTCCCCTGGGAAAAAGAAGGACAAACTCCTGTAAACAAGACTCCATAACAACTAAAAAGTAAAAGCCCAGGACAAGACAGAGGCAAGAAAGACAGGGAAAGTCCTGCACGGTGCACTCACCTTGGGAAGACCTTTCTGATAGGAGAGCTGAAGCTCAAGAAAATCTGTCTTATTACCAGCTGATTACAAAACCAGGACACAGACATGCCAGAGAGTATATCCAAGAGTTCCCAAGCTAAATATATTAAAACGTACAGTGCACAACGAATGATTACCAGACAAAGAAAGAAACAGGAAATGATGACCTAGGATAAAATACAGAAAATACCAACCAAAAAAAATGAGAATGTGGGCATACCAAAGACTTTTAAAACCTGATCTTAAAAATGCTTAAAGAGATGAAGGAAAGTATGGAGAAAGAACTACAAGATATCAGGAAAATGAATGAACATGAGAGTCTAGAAAAAGCAATTTTTTAAAACTTTTAGAGTTGAAGACCACAATAACTCCCAGAGTTGGCAGAAGAAAGAATTAGTGAAATTGAAGATAAGATACTTGAAATAAGTCAGGCTGTGAAGCAGAAAGAAAAAATATATATTTAAAAGAGAAAATAGTCTAAGACAGCTATGGACACCATCAAGTGCACCAGTAGACGTGTTATGGGAGTCCCAGAGGAGAAGAAAGAGAGAAAGGGGATAAAGGAATAGTCAAAACCTGACGGAGAACTCCCAAACATAGCAAAAGACCTGAATATGCACATCTAAGAAGCTCAGAAAACACCAAACAGGATAAACATTTTTTTAAAATAGACAAATCTGGGAAACGGACTTTGGCCCAGTGGTTAGGGCGTCCATCTACCACATGGGAGGTCCGCGGTTCAAGCCCCGGGCCTCCTTGACCCGTGTGGAGCTGGCCCATGCGCAGTGGTGATGCGCGCAAGGAGTGCCGTGCCACACAGGGGTGTCCCCCGCGTAGGGGGAGCCCCACGCGCAAGGAGTGCACCCATAAGGAGAGCCACCCAGCGCGAAGGAGGGAGCAGCCTGCCGAGGAATGGCACCGCCCACACTTCCCGTGCCGCTGATGACAACAGAAGCGGACAGAGAAACAAGACGCAGCAAAAAGACACAGAAAACAGACAACCGGGGGAGGGGAGGAGAATTAAATAAATAAAAATAAATCTAAAAAAATAAAATAAAATAAAATAAAATAGACAAATCTGATAATATCTGATAAAGGTTTAATATCCAGAATATATAAAGGTATCATTCAACTTAAAAACAAAAAAACAAACCAATTTAAAAATAAGCAAAAGACTTGAATAGACTTCTTCCAAATAATATATACAAATGGCCAGAAGGCACATGAAGAGATGTTCAGCACCATTAGCCACCAGAGAAATGAAAATCAAAACCACAATGAGATACCAGTTCACACCAATTAGAATGGCTGCTATTTTAAAAATGGAAAATAACAAGTATTGCAGAGGAGGTGGAGAAACAAACACTAGCTCATTTCTAGAGGTAATGTAAAATAGCATAACCATTGTAGAAGACAATTTGGCAGTTCCTCAAAAATTTAAGTATAGAATTCCCATATGACCCAGCAATCCCACTACTAGGTATATACCCAAAAGAACTGAAAGCAGGAGCTTGAAAAGATGTTTGCACAACAATGCTCACAGCAGCATTATTCACAGTTGCCAAAAGATGCAAGCAACCCAAGGGTCCAACAAGTGATAAACTGATAAATAAAATGTGGTATATACATACAATGGAATATTAGTCAGCCATAAAAAGGAATGAAGTCCTGATACATATGACAACATGGATGAACTTTGAAGACATCATGTTGAGTGAAATAATACAGACACAAAAGGACAAATATTGTTTGGTCTCACTGGTTTGAAATAATTAGAATACGCCAACTCATCAAATAAGAATCGAGACTCTAAGTTACCAGGGGATAGGGTGAGGGTAGGGAATGGGAAGTTAAGGCTTAAAATGCACAGGGTTCCTATTTGGAATAATGAAAATGTTTTGGTAATAGATCGTTGTGATGGAAGTATAACACTGTGTACACAATTAACAGCACTTAAATATATATATATGAATATGATTTAAAAGAGAATGTTAAATTATACATACGATACAGAATATACAGAATAAAACTTTCTTTAAAAATTCATTGAGGAAAGCAGATATGGCTCAACCACATGGGCGACCATCTACCACATAGGAGGTCCTGGTTAGGGTCCCAGTGCCTCCTAAAGAAGATGAGCAGATGCCGCCTCCCACCGCAACAAGTTAGACTCCACCCCTGCCATAACAAGCAGAAGCTTCAAGCCAGCAGACATGCAGCCGGCAGGAATGGATGTGGCTCCGGCGGTTGGACACTCCCAAATTTGGGAGGTCCCAGGTTCGGTTCCCAGTGCCTCCTGGAGAAGGCAAGCAAAAAATGAGCAGACAGATGAGAGAACCATCTGGGGGGTTAAACATTTAAAATAAATGTTAAAAAAAAAAAAAAATCCATGGAACTGCAGTACACAGTGATCCCTAAGTTAAATCATGGACTTTAATTAACAAAACAATTATAAAAATGAGCTATTGTCAATTTTAACAAATGTTCTACGCAATGCAAGGTGTTGGTGATGTGACTGATGGCATATTGGAATCTTGTATTTTATGCGTGATTGTTCTTTTAACCCCAAATTTCTCTTATTAAGGAGGAAAAATACTTTTAAAATATGTTAAGATTATGTCAGCATTTCTCAAAATTTCATCAACATTTCTAAAAATTTAGTCCCTGGATCACTTTATTGAATTCACCCAGGCTGCTTGTTAAAACTGAAAACTGAGCCTTGGGTTAGAACTACTAGGTCAAAATCTCTGAGAGGGAGGTCAATTATTTGCGTTAAAAAAATTTTAAAAAAGTCACAATGTGTTTCTTACGCAACTAAATTTTGAGAAGCACTAAGGCCTCCCTTTCAAACTCTCCTTCATATTTAAAATATCCATTTTCCCTTTATTGTTGTTGCAAATTTAAGAAACTCTTGTTTAGATTTCCTAAAAATAATGGGTTGAAATGTGTGTGTTTTGAGTCAGTGGAAAACTGATGTGAACTAAAAATAGACAGCAAAGCTTAGAGAAGGTATTCAATGAACTTGAGAAGTTACATTTCCCTCAAATACCCTCAAAAATTAAAACCAAAGAAAAAATCAATAAAGGTAGTCCTCTCATTTACATATTACAATAAATACTCCCACTTACATCAAAATTAGTATCTAAGAGAAGCAGCTGTAGACCAATTTCTAATCCCTCCATGATTCTGTATGGAAGTGTTGCCTGTTTTCTCTCCTCTCTCTCACTCTCTCTTTCTCTCTCCCCCTCTCTCTAGCTTGACTTTTCAAATTGTTAAAATTGAGTAAACAGCATCTGCCAATCTTGAGGATTCTAGATTGAGAGATGCTAAGTAACTAAATATGATCATCTTTGATACGATCAAACCTAAAACTAAATGAAAAAGACCCATCTGGTTTCATGTAAATTAAACTGATTATAGAAAGTATTCAATTTCCTTTCCAGCTAGCACATATTTATTAGTAAACTGTAGACTGAGTCTAAATATAAACTGAGATGTGTGCTGAAAGTATTGCCCTGATTTTTTGGCAATCACTATTAATACACACATCATAAATTTTGTTAAGAACCTTGAAAAAACAGATTTTAAATAACAGTGATGACAAAAATTACACTTGAAAAAAATCCCATGAAATGCAATGATTCAAATTAAACCCACAGTTGCTAACTAGATCTATTTGCTACCAATATTTCACATGTGACCAATCATATCACAAAGCTTGTCAGAACTTGCATTAAAAACACATCAGTTAAAGCAGATTTTACATAGAGTTTAATTTGGGTAACTTCTCTTTCAAAAGTAAGATAATATGACCTTAAATGAGAGGTATACCTAAGTAGCCCTAAAATTCTAATCAAATAAATAGCCTTGAAATAATCTCCAAACTACTGTCTGGCTCCAACTTTCAAAACTACAAATGTTCATTTTCTTAAAAAAGTCAACTTCATTGCACATACAGTAATGGAGGAGTAGGGACATTTTTATGAAAACAGGCTACTGCCATCTTGTGTAATTAGCTGTGGCATCAATTCAACTTTGCAAAGCTGTGAGTTAGAGTAGGAAACGTTCAGAATAATCCTTTGTCAAATATAGTGTTTCATTTCACATGGCTAGGTAGAGGGATAAAAATAACACAGAAGATTAGAACTGGGTACCACAGCACAGCTTAGAAAAAGTAAACAATATGGATGGTGCAGCACAACCAATGGGTCAACAATATCATCAATTTCAAACTGAAAGTTCCCAGGGACTTTTGAGTCAGCCCCAGAGAAGACCCAGTGACCATTTGACCACCTAACTCTAACCCTTCAAAGGAATCAAAGGACCATAGGCCAACCAGTAGCTTGCAAGTAAAAAATGAAAGAAAAAAGAGGAAACTTATCACTCACCTTCCCAGAGCCTAAACAATCCCAACGTCTTGGCTTTGTCAACTAACATGTGTACTATGCACAGCAGTACTTTAGCAGATAAATGTCAAATGTGAACTAGAGAGAGTAAAGGTTAGTGTAACCTATTTAAATTTAACAGTTTTCTTCTTCAACTTAAAATAGCCTACTTCAACTTCAACAAATAATGCCTGAGAGAAATAGAAATAGATGTAGCACCTTCTAACAGCTTAAGCAAAAAGTTTTTAATAATAGATCCCAACTAAGCACAAAAAAACTCTGCCTAGATGAATGTTCATCTTCCACCCACAATCATAGATAGCATCAGGACCCGATGAAGTGGAGCCTCTTTTCATTTTGTCACATGGTGCTTCAGTTTTTACAGTTTCCTTTCAAGTCTCCCAAGACTGATGACTTATTTTAAGTCTGTTTCTCTGCTCCCTGGTTGCACCCTCCAGGCATGCTCATGTTCCCCACACCCCTTCCACCAACCAGACAATGACCTCGCCCCCTAATGGGCTCCCCAGCAGAACCCAGGAGAGTGGGGAGAGGGGCGGGACCTGAGGAAATTCAAGTGTGCACCTTGGAAGGCAAGCCAGGGACCTGACCAAGTGTAGATCCAAGACTGGGCCCTTGCCCTTTTCGTTAAAGGAGGTAGTACGAAGTTTTCCTAAAACCGAGAACAGATGGGGAAAGAGGAGGCAGGGTCACCTCTGTGAAGGGAATTCCCTCTGGAGTGGGGATGTTGGAGGGGAGATGGTCTGGATGCAGGGAAGGGCTGCTGAGAATATTATGGTTCTCCCAGTGGCCACTGTTTTCAAAGATGTCTCTGGCAGCATACACTGGAGAAGAGTGAGGAGCTTCAACATTCACACAGTGGGTTTCCCACAGCTTGTAACCAGGGCTTCTGCTGAGAACTGGTCATAGGTCCCATATTCCTGTCCTCAGCTACCTGAATTCAACAAATTAAAGTCTAAAAGTAAGCTTACATCTGTGCTTACCAGGATACTGACTTGGAGAAGTGGGAACCTGATGAAGGTAAAAGAAGGAAGCTGAACTTTGAAGGAGATGGATATCATGCCTGTGTGGTAATGGTGGTGGAGGGGGTTGGGATATGTAAGTGAGGTTCACAAATACAAGGACCAGAAAGCAGTCTGTCACATATGCCCTTTCTGTGACTCTTGCTCACTCTCACCATACCAGTTTTCAAACTTTATTACATCTTTTCTCCTCAATGACTATGTGCCGCCTGCACTTCTCCCAGCCTTTATGACTTAACTAATCATTCTAATCTTCATTCTAATCAAAAGAAGAGTTTGACTGAAAGAGTATAATCTGAGGAGTCATGGACAGGATGGTATTGATTACTGATTATTAAAATGCAAATATTCTGTACTTAATTTAGAAATGTTCCAAAGGGGGTAAATATATAGAACCCAATAGGATTTCTAAACCGGCTTAATATAGTCAAACTCTAAGAACTCATACCTGTTAACCCAGAAATTTTATTTCTGAGACTCTATCCTAAGTACTAATTTTCAAAATATAGAAGGTTTTGTGCATAAAGATGTTCATCACAGTGTTACTTGTTAACATCAATAAAATAGCAACAGTGAGGAATGATTAGGAATTTATGGTATCTCTAGCTAATAGAAAATTATATATGCATTTTTAAATGTTTATTGTCCAACTGTAATTAAATGAAAACTGTTATAGAATTTAAATTAAAAATATAATATGAAAAGTAATATAGTAATACATATAGCATGATTAAAATTATGCATGGAAAAAAGAGTGGAAGGAAATATACCAAAATATTAATAATGGTTGTCTTCTGTTGGCAAGATTATGGATTATTTTTTCCTTTTTATGTTCTTGTAGTTTCCCAATTGTTCATAATTCTAAAATGGGGGGGAACACTTTCATAAAGGCAAAAGGCAAACTTCCTAGGAAGAGGAAAAATGCTACTTGTATAAAAAAACTTTTTCTGGGTTTAGGTGATAACTAATCCTTTAGTATCAGTACCCAGAAAATAAACCATTTTCTGGAAGGGGACTTGAGGCAAGGGTTATGGAGAACATGAGCAAATCCAAAAAGAAACTTAGCCTGCATAGAAATCTACACTAGCTCCTTATTATTGCCTGGTATTTAAGGTTCTTTACAATTTGTCACCAAATATCCAAACAGTACTTGAGCACTTCTCACCTGAACCTTTGTCTGGCTTTCTCTTTGCCTATGGAAATCCTTCCCATCTCTTAGAGACTCATTTAAATTCACTTCCATCCATACTTTCCTGATTATCTGATTACCCCAGCCTCTATGATTTCTTTCTCCTAAACTGATGCCTAAGCACTTAAGTCTGAACCTACTGTTTCTGACAAATTAAGCCAATTCTAAGTTATTTCATTAATTACTCTTGCATAAGTAAATATCTCCCCAGCAAAACTGTAAGCTGCTTGAAGTCAGCACAGTAATCATTTGACAAATACATACATACTGTAGAGACAGGAAGTGCAGTTCTAAAGTTAGGTTGATATTATATTCATACCTCAGTGATGTTATCTAAATAAAATGTGCTACTTCAGTATTTAAATGCTGCTGCTGACCTTTCATCACTAGGATATGCATTTCCCTTTTTTAACAACCATGATATTGTATTTTTGCTTATTCATTCATGCCAATTCTGTTGTCCCCCTTGGGATTAAACAGACTGGATTGTGAGAAGCATCACCAAGGCTCAAGAAACAGTCTATTGACATGGAAAAAAAAATAAAGAGAAATTACATCCTAAGGAATCAAACTTAAAACTCATCACAGGGCCTGACTCATAGTCTTGTCTGAACAATAATTGTAAATTTGTGCCTCCATTTTAGGTCCTTATTTAGGCAGTGGGCTTTTGTCCATCAATATTCCCATTAACTTTAAAAAATTCTCCAATGCAAATGGCTCAATATTTTAAAAGTGATGGACTAAGACGACTATGCTTTTGTGTGCCATCAAATACTATTCCAGTACTTAAGAGATAATGAGCACTGTACAATAGCAACCTGTCTCCTAAGACATCAACAATGGTTGCATATCTTAAGAGACAGTCCATAAATCATAAATGAAAGCAAGCCAAATGAACCACCAAAGGACAAAGAAAGGTTTATCATCATCCATTATTTTTGCAGAAGGAGCACACAAGGTCAATACCATTGTCGACGCTAAAGGGCAGGGCAAAAACAAATCAATTCAGTTTCCCACTGTACTGAACTATATTTTGCTACAACACACACATATTTTTTAGTGGAAAATCTAACACCTGAGACTCATTGCTTGTACAGATTCCATCACTTACTAGCTGTATGATCATGTACCTTCTTTGTATTTCAATTCCCTAGCCTGTAAAATGGAATTATCACCTGCTATGCCAAATCACAGAGTTGTAATAAATCAAATAGCCTATGTGAGTCTGCGTTGATCTGTCACCCCATCAATGAGTGTTCAGTCACACACCCTAAGAGAATAGTTTATAACTGGATAACTCATCCTACTGCAAAAGTTTCCTAGAAGTTTAAAAAGAATTCAGATTTCTTTTTTACTTTCCTAATTGATTTCTACAACACTTGAGCATCCACCATATATCACTGCCAAAAATGTGTTGAACATCTGTTATGCCATGGCTCTCTTTTGCATTGTCCAGATGTTTTTTTGGCATATGCTTTCTAAGAAAATAGATTTTTTTCACATTATTCATACAAAAAATAATTCCATACACAAGAAGTTTAGAGGTTGTTGTTGATGTTTGAGATTTATTTACACCTTAGAAATTGAACTATACATTTAATACCAATAGACTATGTATATATACACTTGTACAAATTACTCATTAATACAATGGAAAGTTCACTGGTTTTAGAGACCTGACTCTAAATTCTGATGTTCCTGTATTCAAACTGAGTTCCTGTATTCAAATTCCAATTCTGTGACCTTGAGCATGCAATTTAACTTCTCTGCCCCTCAATGTCCACCTTTGTTTCTGGATTGTTTTGATGATTTAATGACACATATTGAAGTAAGTGCCTAGGCTCTGAAAGTATTTTTACCGTCCCTTGAGCCTTTTCCTCTCATGCCAGGACCAATCAAACCGACCCGGAACACAAGACAACTCTGATAACAGCATCTTTCACACACATTAGCGGGGGAGATGCTATATGATGTAAAATAAAGTGAGTGAGAGCATGAATTAGTCAACCACAGAAGGAAAAGCGGAGAAACTAAGTGATATTAATGAGGGCCCTAGACTTCACTCGCATGTGCAAAAAAAGACACTAATCTGACACTTTAAAGACTGCACCTCACGCAGAGGTTTGTGCCAAGAGGTGGAGAAAGGAGGAATTATAGAACAAGCCGGCCGGGAGCCTCCCTGTGGACCCCGCCCAACACCACCCGCCCAGGTCTTTCATCTGGAGCCTAGAAACTGAGGTGAGAGCTTAGCAACTGACCTTGTTCCCTCACCTCCTCCACATTCTGCCCAAACCTCTCGGGGCACGAATGGTGCTGAATCATTAGCACTAAGAGCAGCAGCTCCCCGTTCTGCTGCTCCCACCAGGGACAATGTTCCCAGAGCTGTGACCCCTTGTGCGTCCAGGTGGGGGCCGAGGCCCCGGCACTAGGAACGTTGAAGGGGGTCCGAGACGGATCGGGACCGCAGTTTACTCACCCCGGGGTGAGGGAAGCCCAGCCCTGGTCCTTGCCTCCCAGCTGCGGGCGGTTCCTCTGCGGCTCCCGCGCTTCCGGGCTTCCCCTGCGGCTGCCGCCCGGGGCCCGGGCAGCCAGCGCGGGTGGACCGGTGCTCCCCTCCGCCCGCCCACGCCCGCGGCAGCCACGATTCGGGGCTCGGGGCTCGGGCGCTCGACCGCGAGCAGCTGGAGCAGCTGTCGCTGCCTAAGGGGGTGGCGGCTACCGACGGGCCAGACCATTCGCCGACTGCGACAGGGGGTGCGCGACGTGCCGAGAGGAGCGGCGCGGCCGGCGCGGAGGGCCGGCGACGGTTGGGAGGAACCAAGGCCGAGGGGAATCCTCTGCCCCGTCGGCGCCGGGAGGGACTGGGGACAGGGGGTGGCAACGCAAAAGCATCAGCTTTTCCTTGTTGTTCGTTGGAGACAGCCCGTTGGCTTTTCCGGGAGCTCCCCCGCCCCCTGCTCTTGCCTTGGTCCAGCTCGCGGCTCCTTTAGAACGCGGCAAACAGAGGACCTAGCAACGGAGCGCCTGGGCGGGTCCCTCCTCAGGAGATGCGAAACCTCGCGCCTCTGAGCCTGACGCCTGGTGCCGCCGCCTTCTCCTCCAGGAGCCCTCATGGTGTATGTCTTACGCCGCAAGAGTAGGGCACTCGAGCCGTTGAAAGGGTTACTCGGCTCATTTCTCCAAGCATCTTTGCGCAGCAAAGAAAGGATACCCAAAGGAAGGATGAAAGTTAAATTTAAAAAAATTTTTTTAATCAGCTGCTCCCCCCGCCCCCATAGCTGCTTTGTAGATATGGGAGTGGGGACCATTCTGAATTACAAAGTTACTGCTGCCCAAATGTTGAAAACTACAGCAGTTGGAATATGAAGATTTAGGAAGCAGTGTTAACGTAGAGATAAAAGATTATTAAAGAAATCGAAGAATATTTGAGATTCACCATTAGAGATCAGTGTCTTGGGAATGGGGAGGCAACCAGTCTTCATATGTAATGAACTTTATAGACTGGAAAGAGAAGTCTGCACAATGACAGTCCCTAGACTTTCGTGAAAGCACTTTTAAGGTCTCTGTCCCTGACACAATCAGATTCATTTAGGGCCATGATGGAGATCAAAAGAAGTGTGCAGTTTCCCATAGGAAAAACGACAAGACAGAACAGAGTTGACAACGACCCTTAAAATATGACTTAAGGGAGAGGAAAAAAACCCACTCCAAATGCCTTCCAAATGATATGAAATTAACAGTTAATATACATTATCTCTGGATTAAGATTTTGTCTCTTTTTGAGTAAATTAACATAAATTGAGCACCTACTATGGGCCAAATTATACTGAAAGTGTTTCCAGTTTTATTCCTTCTTTTATTCTTATCAAAACTCCTGGGATTGGTAAAATTGTTCCTATTTTTCAATGGAGAAATAGGGCTCAGAAAGTTTGTTGTACTGGGTTTTTTAAGTCTCCTAGATTTTAAGTGACAGAGCAGGCATTGCAGCCTGGCGTTTTGATTCAAAGCCTTTCCAATAGAATACCTCTGGGAGGGATGCACAGTAAGCCTTATCATATCCATGATTGGCACTTGAATGTGAGTTTGTTTATCCTGCCTTTGTGAAAACTGGGTTTCTTGGCAGAGAGAGGGGCACACTTAGGTATCTAAGGTAGACATTACACTGAGGTGGTAGGAATAGGGACCAAAAAGAAGAAACTGAACTTCAGGCAGTGCTAGTCTGGAAACATTAACGGCAGAAATGAACAATTAGGGTTACGTGAGGTTCAGGAGGAAGTTTCAATTACCTTTTGTTAATCATTTTTTAAACTATCATTATTCCAATCCCTGTGAGGAAGAAGGGGCAAGTTTTTAAATGGGCATGTTGTCATGAGTCCTTATATACCTTGACCAGAATTTAAAGAAAAAGTAGCACCTGAGAAATCAAGACTAAAATTAAATTATTTCCATATAGTGTGCCATTGTTATTCTGTTAACTGAATTGTTTGTAAATGTTCACAAATCAGTACCAATGCGAGAGAAATCCCCAGAGCTCCATGTTACTGAGGAACCAGGGACCTGCTCCCCAGTGATGCCAGGCAGCTGCGACTCAGAGATAGAGCGGCCTTAGCCTCAGAAATGTGTGGTTCTTCTCTCCACGCTCTGTTGTTTCTCTTTCAAGAGGAACTACAACAGGAATAGAACAGGAATAGACAAGATGCCCTTTGAATCTATGTCCAGTGCTGTCCAGGATGAGAGGAATATTGGAAGTGAGGAAATAGTCTTGGAATGGTCCACCTGAGACCAGGATTTAGAACCTGATCATTTATAGACCTTCTCCAGCCAACTATTTGTGTATGTTGACATGCTTGCAGCTTATGTTCCTGAATGAAGAGCGAAGAAGGAATTTTGTGCAGGTGGCCTTGGGAAACTGTCAAAAGAAAGGGAGGGAATGGCGTGATATCTTTGTTCTCCTGCTTTCTACCCAGAATCCTAGAATAGTTCTGAATCCTCGGGGGAAAGTCCAGAAACTTAGGAATAATTTTCACAAATGACTTTATGAAAGATTTCAGGTCTAAGAATCACAGCACAGAGCTGGAGAGAGAACAATTCTCTCACCCAGTTTGCCGCAGACCTTTGTACAGCTTTGCCACCAATGGAAACGGTTCTGCCCTAGCAAGGACTTACTCTCACGGAAGACACTGATGGCTAATCCAAGATCAAGGTAATAGGAATAGGATCCCAGAACAGCAGTGCAAGAGTGGAATTTTCCTGAGCACCTGGGAATACCACCAAATCAGCAGATTTCCTGTTGTAAATGAGGGCAATGGGATGGAGGGAAATGATTGTTTCACTAAATAACTATAATTATTTAGACATTGGTATTAAAGTGAATTCATTTGTATTCACACATCAGCATAAACTAGGGACATTCAGATGATACTACTTTAAAAAATGATTCTAATAAAGAGCTGACTAGAGAGAAAGAGAATACTTAATGCTTTTGATACTTAATGTTTAATACTTAACACTTTGATAAAACTGAAGTGCAGGCTGTACAAGTTGAAACTTACTCTCTTTGGCCCTGTTCTCAGGCTTGTGGGGACTGACATTAACCTCCCGAGTTACTCTTGCTGAGGAAGTTGTTTAGTAGTGTTGTTTCTGGTTGTTTGATTTTAGAAAGCACTTCTCAAATCATTAGTATGTTTGAGGTCAGTACTATTACCATATGAAGTACGATTATCACTCATAGATAATTATAGATGAGAAGAAACAAAATTACAATGGTAATTAGTTTGTCAAAGGCAACACAACCAGAAAGAGGCAAAGCTGGATTTCAAATCCAAACCAATACACGGCACTGTTCTCAACATACTTTAAATGCCCCTGCTACACAGAAAACAGAGTGTACATTGCATATTTCTCTGCAATAGAAATTCTATTTTCCGTGTGATTTTTTAAATCTTTTTTGACTCTCATTCCTGAAGGAAATGAGTTATTTCTCACGAAGGAGATTTAAATGACAGTCCTCCCAATGGAAATATTTCTGCCCTTTTCTGGATTTCTATACTCAAAAGAAGCCCTGAAACAGGAAGCGATCATTCCATCATAGACTTGGCCAGTAGTACCTAAGTTTTTGCTACAGATTCTGATTGCAGTAACTCTTGGGAGAGACCCTGGAACACAGATGTTCTTTTAAAACTCTATAGGAGATACTAATGTACAGCCAAGTTTGGCCAGACCATACAGGACAAGAACAATGTGAGACTCACGTAAGAAATACAGCCGCATAGATTTAAACCTTTAACCCATTTAAGGTTAAACATTTATTCCTTATTGAGATAGAAATAGAGACTGGTATTTAAAACCTACTATATATGACTTTCAGTTTATTGTACATAAATGTATTTACAAAACTGTTTAGAGCCTTTCTTTCATAGTGTTGTTTTGATTATTCTTAACAAATCTTCAGAAAACCCAATTTAAAGATTATACTCATTCGTAATGACTTTTACATGTAGATACTTGAACCTTTAAGTGTTCTTTCGATTATTATATGATATTTATATAGGAGAATAAAGAGTTTAATTAGTAATGCATTAAATATATGTATTACTTTTTAGAGAATTAACATTTTATAACATTAAGTGAAAACTTTAAGATGATTGGCTTTTCCATTTGATTATATTTTGTTTCGGGTTACCCAATAATTTTTCCTTTCATTTTTTTTGTATATATTTTCTACCTTTCTTACCAAATTTATATCAAATCATTTTATAGCAATTGTCTTTTGAATGAAATATTTTTCCCATTTCATTTTCTAGGTTCTTTTGTCTGAGTAGAAAGAGGGTAGTGATTTCTCTAATTTATTTTATATTAATCCAACATATCAAATTCTCTTAATTCTAATTTTTCTTATGAGTGTTTCTTGAGTTTTCTAAGAAAACAGGCATATCATCAATATCAGGAATTTTGTCTCCTTTTTCTGCTAATTATAGCAGCTATTTTATTTACATTTACTAGAACCACTAATACAAGTGATGATAGTGATGCCTGTCTGATAATGACTTTAAGGTATGATAGTGGACTTTTCTCTATTATATAAGTAATTTACTTCTGTTCCTATTTTGCTTAGTGTTTCCCTTGACATTGGCTGCTTGAAGTATATCTGTCTTTTCATCATCTATTGAAAATGATCTGGGCTTTTCCTTTCATTTTTAATATAATCAATATGTAAATACACTTCCTGGTATTGAACTGCTCTTTCATTACTTTAAAAAATATTGTGCATTTGTAGCGTATTATTCTTTCAGTTCATTCCTATATTGTATTCTCTAATATGTTATTGAAAAATTTGGCATCTATATTCATAGATGAAATTGACTGGTACTTTTTATTATTATGGTTCTTAGAGTTTGATATTCAAGTTGTTTGAGTTATTCTGGCTTCATAAAATTAACTGAAGAGTTATCAATCTTTTCCTAAGAACTACAGTAGTTTAAATGATATTTTAATTATCTATTCTTTAATGGTTATATTAAAATTTTAGCTGTGAATCTATCTGCCCACTGCCATTTTCAATAGTAGGTCATTAATCACCTCCCTAATCTCTTCTATAATAATTGGTCCATTCAAGTTTTCTACTTCTTACATCAGTAATGATAATGTATATATTCCTAGGAACATATTCATTCCTCCTACATTTCATTTTTTAAAATGTATTTAGTATTTACTTCGAATTTTTAAAATCTCCTACATTCACATTGTTAAGCTTCTGTAATTTTACGTTTTTTCTCTTTTCTTTAGTAGACTTACATGGTGTTTATCTATTTTACTGGGTTTCAAAAATGACTAATCTTTGAATTTATTTTTTATTACTCGTTTCAATAATTTCACTATTTTCATTATTAAATTCTCTCTCAACCTTCTTTGTTTTGTTTGTCACTGTTGTTATTCTTACCTGGATTCATTAGTACTTAATTCATTTTTTTTTCAACTTTTGGCTTCCATAAAAGCAACACATTTTCATCTGAGTTCAGTTTTTGCTGTATCTGATCATTTTTGTATAAATTGTTCATTTTTCCAATGTTTCTGCTTTAATTTTCTCCTATATACAAGACTAATTTCATTGTGTGTTTCTTAGTTTCCAATTAATTTTATTGGATTTTGATGATAAAATGTAACCTGTAAGCCTGCTACTTCTTTGCATTTGTTAAGGTTTCTTTATGGCTAATAGCAGGATAAATTTTTGTAAAAGTTCTATGGAAATATGAAAATATACGTATGTATTTGCTATTTAAGGAATAAAACATTTTATATTAACATTTAGTACATTAAATCAAATTTATTAATTGCATTGTTCAAATCCTCTCTATAGCCTTTTTGTCCATTCCAGTATTTCAATTCTTGAAGAGATACAGTGAAAAAATACAGCACAATTGTATTTTTATCGTGTTCTTTCATTTTTCTTTTTTTTAATTGAAGTAAAATGTCTCCTTGAAGTTCTAAGTTTAGTTTGTGTATTTAGTTTCTTATGTTTTCTACAAAGAGGTTTATGATCACAATATCTTCTTTATATAATCATTTCATAGTCTCTCCATATAAATTTAATGATTTTAACCATAAATTTTACGCAGTCTGCTTTCAATATTGCTTCCCTTAATGTCTTTCTATGCATTTCCACTGATTGTTTTTGGTTGTTGTTCTTCTTCCTTTATTTTCAATCCCTTTTCTAAGTTTAAGTATGCATTTTTGTGAGGTACGTAAGTCTGCATTTATTTTAACAAATCTAACAGTATTTTTAATGTTTCATTCCAAACATTTTGAATAATGCCTAATATACTTTACTTTATTCTTTCTTTCTTATTTCGTACTTATTTATTTTACTATGTTGTTTCCCCCTTTTACTTTTTTACTTTTTCTTGCTGGTTTAATCAAGTTCTAGTCATTCTGCTTTCCCCTCATTTATGTGTAAGTTCTGACAGGGTTTTTCTTTTTCATAAATGGTTATCTTTCTTGTCCTCGCTCTTTTTTTTTCCTCTCCCCCCCCCACCCCCTGCTGTTTTTGCTGTGTCCATTCACTGTGTGATCTTCTGTGTCTATTTCTCTTTTTGTCTTCTCTTCTTGTTTTTCTCCTCTAGGATTCACCAGGATTTGATCCTGTGGACCTCCAATGTGGAGAGAAGTTCCCTGTCACTTGCGCCACCTCAGTTCCTGGTTTCTGTTGCATCTCACCTTGACTTTCCTCTTCATCTCTCTTTCTGTTGCATCATCATATTGCTGCATGCTTGCTGCACAGCACTGGCTTTCTGCGCAGTCACTCCTTTACCAGGAGGCCCCAGGGATGAAACCTGCATCCTTCCATATGGTAGACAGAAGGCCAATCACTGGAGCCACATTTGCTTCCCCCTTGCTCTTTAATTAGACAGTATTACTGGAAAAACATTGAAACAAGATGTTAATTATTTTCCTACCACGATCCTATATTTTCCTCCATACCATCCCCCATTTGAATAAAATAAAATTTTCAGAATACTTTCACATCCTTACTCTTTTCAATTTTCTTCCTCTCCTGCTCTATAGTTTTATTTCTCTCTTCATCTTTTTCCATACTGAAATTTCTGCTCTTGAGATTTCTTTCTATTTCTTCTTTGCTTAAAACCTTTCTAGTGGAATTTCCTCTGATGAGGTATATAAGTAATAAGGTCCTCTTTCTTGTATATCTTCAAATACTTTTCTTTCATGCTGTGAGGTGAATGACATATTATTCAGATTTTGGATATGGCGTTATTTTTAGGTGTTAATTAATACATTATTGCAGATGAAAAGCCTGATGCAAATTTATATTACTTCTTCTTTTGCAGGTAATTTGTTCTTAGTGCTTGGAAACTTGAGAGATATCCCCCTATATTTTTCATATTCAGTAAGCTTACTAGACTTAAGTGTTAAACTAGGGAAATTTTCTTCTGATTATTTTTAACCCCATCTGTTTTTTTTCTCCCTCTGTAATTCCATACACATTAGTTCCTTTGGGCCTGTCTTCCATTTCCTTTTGAGATTTTGTTTTGTTTTGTTTTTTGTCTTGTGCTTTGAGATATCTCTCAGCACGTGATCCTTCAGATCATTAATTCAGACGTTAATAGAAACTGTCTTCTCCTTCAATTTTTCTCTTGAATTTTTTTATTTTGGGCACTATGTTTTCAATTCCAGAAAGCATTTTTTATGCTGCTCTTGAAACTTTAGTTCAACTTATCACTAACTTGTCCAGCATCACTTCATTAGCAGTATGTTTGTTCTGATGGCTGCTCTTTTCACAGCTATTAGATTGGTTATTTTTATTTATCAGCTTATTGGAACTCAGATCCTACATAACAGGAATCTCACAGTCAGTGAAAGATGTAGCTGTCTCTACAAACAGAGACCTGTAGTTTAAAGCAGAGAGACTTCCATCCCCTGCACATCTGAAGGAAGTGACCCTGCTCTCAGATTTCCTAGAAGCAGGGAGATCCAGGAGTCCTATACAATTATTTCTAGGTATTTGTGAGGGTAAAGAGATCTGAGCAGCATTGTCTTCTCCCTGAGGATGAATAGATCTCTGACCACCCAGTTCTCCCCAGGAGCCACAGCTTTCAGTACTCATTAGCTCTCTAAGGATATTCTTTGCCCATTCTATGGGAGAGAAAGCTTCAGACTAATTTCCCTCTGCTAGAATTCCAGCAGAACCTGAAATGTCACTTCCACCAGCTGTCCAAAGGCACCAACACACCCACTAGGCTTCTTAGAAGCTGATAACTTAGGGCTGGGGGTGAATGGAAAGGGAAATGAATTCATGTCAACATATATTCAGAATCTCCCTTAGGTTTAAATGTATTTTACTGTAACTCAAATTAACTTTGATTAAAATCTCCCACCTGGGAAGTGGATTTCGCTCAATGGATAGAGCATCCACCTACCACATGGGAGGTCCAAAGTTCAAACCCAGGTCCTCCTGACCCATGTGGTGAAGCTGGCCCACGCGCAGTGCTGATGCACACAAGGAGTGCCATGCCATGCAGGGGTGTTCCCCGCATAGGGGAGCCCCATGCACAAGGAGTGCGCCCCATAAGGAGAGCCACCCTGCACACAAAAAATGCAGCCTGCCCAGGAGTGGGGCCGCACACACAGAGTGCTGACACAGCAAGATGATGCAACAAAGAGAGACACAGATTCCTGGGACCGCTGACAAGAATATAGGCGGACACAGAAAAACACACAGCGAATGGACACAGAGCAGACAAACGGGGCGGGGAGGAGAGAAATAAATAAAAATAAATAAATCTTAAATATATCTCCCACCCAATCAAGTAGTGAAGATTTAATCTCAGTCAATTAAAAATCTTCCCTCATTTTTGTTGGATTTGAGTCATGGTTCCAGATGTCCTATATGGTGCTGAGATGCTGGAGCAAGAGAGATGGCATCTGATCTGAGTCATCTATCCATTTTGGCACTTACATAGTGCCAGACTGCCTGCGTTAGTTGTTATTCAATGTTGTAACAACTATTTTCATGTTATGTAAAAGGATGCATAAATGATGAGGCTAGGGTTCTTGACTGAGCCTAAGTAGTTCATGTTTTGTAGACCAGTTATGGCTTGTCTGGAAGATTAATGTCTGCCAAGAATATATATGAATAAAAGACTCAGGAGTTTCCTGCAAAATAATAATAATAATAATAATTCATCCTAATGGAGATAAAGTTGGTCACACAAGCTTGTTTCAATAGCCATGCCTCTGTGTCAGAAGAGAGAGGAAATTTTAATGCAGCTTGATACTTTTCACTCGCATTGTTCTCCAGTCTAGCTCCCAGGTCCAAGTCCTAGGAAGATGAGGGTACAAGAAAAACTAAAAAGTCTGTTTTGCTGGAAAGTCAGTAAGATATTGAAAGCAAAAAAAAATTATTATTTCGAACTTCCATGACAAAGATGGGTGAGAAGATTTTTTTTAATTTTGTTTGTTGTTGTTGCTTGCTTGTTTTCCTACTTTCAGCTAGACCCATTTGAGAACAGAAACTTAACATTGACATCAGCAGTACCAACAAATTGAGGAAAAAGCAGCACAAGAGGCAGCAGCAGACTCTGATTTCCTGGGATCTCAAGGAGAAGAGGAAGAAAATGGTAGACACCCACGGTAACCAAGAGACCTAAATTTTTTAGCAACTCTCCACCAACCACATTCCTTTCCCAGAAATAATTAAAGAACATGCTGTCTAGTGCTCAAAGTCCCTCAGGATAAGATGGGGGCAGAACCAAGGAATATGGCTTGTTGTAATTACTGTGTCTCTATTTTTTACCCCAGCTGTTGAGGCCTGAGGAGACACAATTTTATAATCAAAGTTTGACCAAGAAGGGTCATGTGGCATTTGCCAAGGTCACATAAGAAATCATGACAGGGGAAATCAAGTGATAGGACTTCTGCCTACAATATGGGAGGACTTGGGTTCAATCTCTGGGGCCTCCTGGTGTAAAAGAAGAAGAGAAAGTGTGCCTGCATGCTGAGCCAGTGCCCACGTGGTGAGCCAAGTGCCCATGCAGCAAGTGAAGTGCCCACGTAGTGAGCCAATGCCTGTGCAAGTGAGTCACACAGCAAGATGATGACGTAACAAAAGAGAGATGAATGGGAGAGTCAAGGTGAAGCACAGCAGAGACCAGGAACTGAGGTGGCACAATTTACAGGGAACCTCTCTCCACATCAGAGGTCCCCAGGATCGAATCCCAGTGGATCCTAGAGGAGAAAGACAAGAAGAGAAGACAAAAAAGGGAAATAGATAAAAAAGATCACACAGTGAATGGACACTGACAGCAAAAAATCAGCAGGGCAAGGGAGGGAAAGGGGAAGAAGAAAAAATATCATGACAGGTCCAAGAAATAAAGCCTAGTTCATTCAATTCATCACCCATTATGTCATCTACTTTTCACTTAGAGAAGGAAAAATTCAAAGTAAATCACCAACGAAGCAGACGAAAAAAAAGAAAAACCCTCTATTTGTCCTACTGATTATGGTTCAGTTTTTATCATTGGATTTGAGTGACTACAAAGTCAATAGCTCCTCATGCAAACAGAATCATATCAAGTCTTGTGCATGGCTCCCATTGAAACATGGCTCTCCCTATCGAATCAAATACCCACTTCTTCACTCTATCAGGGATGTTGCTTCAGGTTTTCTGTTTTCTGCTTCCAGTGACAGATACCATTCTTCTTATATTGGTAATTTGTAGGTCTGGTATTTTAAGATTGATATTATAACATTTCTGATTGATAATTATAGTAGTTCACTGTGTGAGTAACACAATTTCAGCATATCCATTTTTCCTCCAGAAATAATGATAAATAATTCAATCTAAATCACCAAGAGAGGGTACAATCTTATTAGATAATTATAGAAAGAAAGCCAATAATAATAGCTCTTTTTTTATTGAGTGTGGTAGGTTGAATTATGTACTCCAAAAAACACATGCTCTTGGTTTTACTCTGCATTCCTGTGAGTGTGAACTCATTGTAAATAGAATCTTTTGAGGCTATTATTAAAGTGTGCCCAAACTGAATGAGGGTGGTCTTAATACAATATAGCTGAAGTCCTTATGAGCAGAATAAAACTGGACACACACACAAAAGCCACAGGTAAGCAGGAAGTCAGCAGAACCCAGAAAAGAAAGAAGAGGAAATTGCCATGTTATAGGAAAACCAAGGAATACAAGGAGTGCAAACAGCCAAAACGCTACAGAGCCCTGGAGGAAGCATGCCTTATAGCCCCTGACACTGTAGGCCAATGAATTCCTGTGGTTAAATCAACACTTGTATGGTATTTCTTATAGGAGATGAGAAACTAAGGTATTGAGTGTTCAGTAAGTATAATGGACTATATTTACTTCATTTAATCTGCATAACAACACCTTGAGGATACCATATTTCTCCCATCTTATAGATGAGGAAACTGAAATTTTAAAGGTATTAACTTCCTCAATTACAAAGCTAGAAGTTGACAATAAGGATTTGAATCCAAATTTGTCTGAATCCAGCTCTTTCTGATTCCTGAATCAACACTCTTACTGCCCCACTCTAGTATACCAATAACAGAGAAAACTCAGTATAGTCCATCCCATTTGGAAGTTCATGTATCCCAGACATATAGCACGTCATCACCAGGCAGATATTGAGAAAAAAACATTCTACTTGCCAAGGAATCAATACATTAAACTTGCTAACATTTTGGCCCACTTTCAGATTCCAAGAAGGGTAATTTCTGTAGAAATATGAGGAATGAAAATCTAACTCACTATATATAATCGTGTCAAACAGATTTCCATACTGCCACTGAGCTCGCTCTTTTACCTAAAGTCATTACCAAGTCTAATAGATCCCATAATACTCTCAGGACATAGAAAACAATCATTGAATGCATCTAAGGATACAAAGAAAAGAAAAAAAAAATCAGTGTAACGTATATAAAATATTCTAGTTGGCTTAGAATTTTGGAATTATTCAAACCACTGCCTATAAATAAGAGATCAAATTTATCAGACAAGATTCTCAAAGAGTTTTTTATTTTAGCACATTAAAAAGATTATCCATTTCCCTTTACAATAATATATTCTTACATGTTAAAGAGACAAATAATTTACTAGGGCACAAACTGAAAGTTTAATGATAATATTGCTATTTATACTATACAGAGAATTTATCTTCCAAAGGTTGTTCTATTTTCCCTAAAATATCATATAATCTACATGGTGATTTTGCATTTTCAGTTAAAAATAGGTTCCCTAATATTTTTTTTACATTCTCTCCTATTCCTCACTACCACAATAAAATAGATTAGCTTAAACATGCTTATAACTATATCAATATTCAAGAATACCTTGAAAAATAAGGGAAAAAGCAAAATCACAGTCAAAAAGTGTATCACAAAGGTTAAAATTTTAACTCTTAAAACATCACTTATTTTGTGTTCATTTGTCCACAATTCCAACAGAAATATTGTCTTGCACATAAAAAAAACCGATAAATATTTGTTGAATGAATTTATGAATGAATAAATAAGTGAATGGATGAAACCTTGATTATAATAGATTTTGCTCAGTAAATCAGAAACATCTATAGGCATAGTGGAAAATTGTGTTGTTTTTTTTTAACCTGTCCCGGATCCATTCACACGAAACAAGTGATATAACAAATTTTGGTTCATTACCTATTGCCCATTGTGTACACCCATGGCATCTTCCTAAACAGAAGGGATGGGCATGAGAACTTAGTTATGCCAATCACAAATCCTTGCAAGACTTTAAATCTAGAGGACCTAGGACATTTGGGATTCTTTCCTTCCAAAAGAGGTACCCTGACAAGAGAGTAAAGTAGGCCTTGTTGCTGAACCCTTGGAATTCCTTTAGTACTTGTCAAATTTACATCTGGCTCTTTAGCTTTCCTAAGAATTTTAACTCACCAATATCAATATGATTAAAAGTCATTTCTGCTTCATTTAGCTGAATTGATTTTTATTGATTAAAACTGAAGAACAGAAGATTCTATTTATGCTTAGGATATGCAAAGCTATAAAGATTATTACACTAAACCTAAACATAAGAAAAAATCTGGCCAATCTACAAAAACATATCTTTCTTTGAGCATTTCAGAGCATTGAGAGCACAATGCAAATGAATAATTTCCATTCCAAAGAGGGACAAGACCCTTCAAGGAGAGATGGTACACATGAACCTTTGACTTGTGGCAGAGTATGGGAAAAACTACTGCCATCATAAAAGTGAGTAAGAAGAAATGAGCTAAAATTAAAGGTAACTGTGGACTAACACATCTGTTTGAGACAGTTGGAAATCCTAGATACGGTGGAAGACTGCCCTTACTCTCAAATTTTATCCCAGAGGCCTCCAAAAGGTCCTCACCAGAAAAAAACAAAAGACCTGGACAGAGAACCTGATACAGCCACCTCAGGTGTATAGGTGTGAAGGAGGTGACTGGTGGTTCTTATGAGATGGGCACAAGGCTTTATTACTTCCTTCACTGTTTCCTTCTCTCCTTTGAAGCAAAAGCCTAAGCTACTGTGGGAGGAGGAAAAAAATCATCTTGCCTACCGGGTAGAGGAAAAGATGCATTGCATTTGATGAAGGAATAGAAATAAAACCCATCTGTATCTGGGAGAGAGGCAGGAAAATATTGTGGTCCCAGCATCTTACATCTCAACCAAGCAGAGCTCTACTACCATTGGGGGAGAGACAGAAAACTCCTGCAAAAACTAACACCAAATATAAAAAAGAAATTTGTTGCCAAAGGGAAGATACACATGAATATGGAGAATGTTCTATCTCCAAGTCTCAGCTTTTCAGGGCTTGCATAAGACTGAGATTGGAAAATTATGACAGAGAATCTCCCCTGGAATAGCATTCTATAACTGGAGAGAGACAAAAGCAAGGAAAGAGGTCTTCTCTGTAGCATAGGTATGCAGTGGTGATGGAAATAGAAAAGATGAACAGAAATAATGAGGAAAAACCCTCCAGCACCCTATCTCCCATCCCAAGCAGAAGGCAGTAGTAACCCAATGCCAAAAGAATTTGAAGCCTATGGTACTTTGAAGGCAACAAAAGCAATAACAATACCCAAACAAAGTTCAACTCCTGACTAGATTGACCTAACTCCCAGAAGAAATGGCACACCCATTTCCAGGACTAAATACTATTTGCCTCAGTCTCTACTCTTCCATATTTGATGTCCAGCTTTAAATAAAAATTTTAGAAAAGGCAAGATACTAATAAGCAAGAAAAAGCAAACTACTGTAAGCAGATAAAATAAACAACACAACCAGACTCAGAGATGACCCAGATGTTGGAACTATCAGAAAAAAATCTATAAAATAATTATGTATTTAAAATACATATGTTAAAGAAGCAAATGTAGGAGAACAAATGAGGAATTTTAGCTGAGAAATAGATCAAGAGCCTTCTAAATTTTTAAGAAAATTATATTGTCAAAGAAACCATGAGTCCTGATTATGACAGCATTTAACTATTCAAGATTTAAAACAACCTTCAGACCCACAAACTTGCATCAGAAAGAAATGGGCTGTAAATGCTAAGCAGAGACTGTCCAAAGAATTTGTTTATGATTGTATATGAGGTCTGAGTGAACTAAAGAGAGAAGTCAAGGAGGCTTTATTGATTCTCCCTAATTATAATTGTGGGATTGCATTAACAGGGCTGTTGAAGCCTATTGGGCAAGCAAGTTTCAGGGAAAAGTAAGGAGTTTCATTTTAGATATGTTAAACTTGAGATGATTATAGACATTGAAGTGGAGTTCTCAAGTAAGAAGCTGAATGTATACATCTAGAATTTGTGAGAGATATCTGAACTGGAGAAATAAATTTGTGAGTTAAAAACAAAAAATGGGGAAACGGACTTTGGCCCAGTGGTTAGGGCGTCCGTCTACCATGTGGGAGGTCCGCGGTTCAAACCCCGGACCTCCTTGACCCGTGTGGAGCTGGCCATGCGCAGTGCTGATGCGCGCAAGGAGTGCCGTGCCACGCAAGGGTGTCCCCCGCGTGGGGGAGCCCCACGCGCAAGGAGTGCGCCCGTGAGGAAAGCCGCCCAGCGTGAAAAGAAAGAGCAGCCTGCCCAGGAATGGCGCCGCCCAAACTTCCCGTGCCGCTGACGACAACAGAAGCGGACAAAGAAACAAGACGCAGCAAATAGACACCAAGAACAGACAACCAAGGGAGGGGGGGAAATTAAATAAATAAATCTTTAAAAAAAAAAAATGATGATGGTTGGGGAAAAAATACACTAAATGTAAGACATGAGTTTTAGTTGGTAGCAATATATTGATGATCTATTTCATAGTTTGCGACAAATATTTCACAACAATGTAAGGTGTTGATGGTGGACTAATGTGTGGAAGCCCTGTATAATGATATGCATATTTGTTTTGTAAGTTCACAATATTTACTATACACATATTGTTTATATATGTTCGTGTATGAAGGATATATTTCAATAAATTTTTAGTTTAAAAATTATTTAATAAAAAAAACAACAAATGGATGGCCCGCCTGACCAAGACAGTCAAGTGAGATGTTCCAGGGCTACATCCCCTCACAATAGCAAGAACTGGCTCCCAGTATGAGTCCTTATTCTTGGTTCTGCAGGGAGAAGAGTAGCATTTGTATGCATGCTAGGGTGCATGTATATCTGTGCTAAACTGTCTTGGAGTAGCCTCAAGTTCTGAGCCAGACCATGCATTGCAGGATCACTGCCCCAGAATTTTCCTTGTGCCTAGAGTAGGCTCACAGAGTGCTCCTCCAGGACACTATAGGAGCATAGTCAAACCAGAGCTGCCTAGAGTAAGGGAGTGCCATCTGTGGGGCATACTGTAAATAACTTGAGATCATGAGGAGCTGTTTCCTTAGGGTTAAGGACATTTGTAGCCATGTAAGTGGAGAAATTTCTAGGGCCATGCACACATGCCTGGGACAAGCCATATGTGCCAAAAGACCAGGGAGGACTCTATGCTTTTGCCTCAGGCCATTTCCTAAACTTATTTTTAAGGTCAGTAAGCTGTGAAGGAGAGCACTCATACAAGCCAATCTTTAGAGACTGGTAGACATATTTTCCTTTTTTCTTGTTTGCTCCTGGCACTGAAGGAAATCTCTGTCATAACGTTAGTTGCATACATGCTCAAGAAATGGATGCTGCGGAGTCTAGATTCCAGTGACAACACAATAAAATATCAATATGTCCAGGTTGCAACAAAAACTTACTAAAATATAAAGAAACAGGGAGTGATGGTTCAGGCATAGAAGATTACAGCACTAGAAACCATCAGTGAAGAGGGCTAGACCTGTGATATACCAGACAAAAGACATTAGAAAGAAAACGGTAGATAAATACAAATAGAATATCAATAAAGAGATAGAAATCATGAAAAGAACTCAAACAGAGTTGAAGACCACAGTAATAGAAATTTAAAATTCCCTAGAGGATTTCATAGATTGGAGCTGGCAAAAGAAAGAATCAGTGAACTTGAAGATAAGATAATTGAAATCACTCTGTCTGAGGAATGAAAGAATAAAAGAATGAAGAAAAGTGAACAGAGCCTGAAGAACATATGGGACACCATCAAGTGTAGTGGGAGTCCCAGAAGGAGAAGAGAGAATGTTACAGACAGACTAATCAAAGAAATAATGGCTAAAAACTTTCCAAATTTAATCAAAGGCATGAATATATCTCCAAGAAACTTAACAAACTCCATATAAGATAAATGCAAAGAAACCCACACTGTTACATATTATAATTATATTGTCAAATGCCAAAGATAAAGAGAGAATCCTGAAAGCCACAAAAGAGAAGCAATGTGTCACATACAAGGGAGCCTCAATAAGAGTAAGTGCCACTTTCCCATCAAAAACCATGGAGGCAAGAGGCAATAAGATGCATTTTTTTAAGTGCGTAAGGGAAAATATTGCCAAAGAAGAAGTCTATATCCAGCAAGCTGGAGATAGGAATTCTATATCTTAGGGATTGGGTGTAGCTCAGCGCTTTGAGCACCTGCTTCCATGTATAAGTTCCCAGTTTCAATCTTCAGTACCTCCTAACAAAAACAAAACAAAACAACAAAAAACTGTCTTTCAAAAATGAGGGAGAGGTCAACCACCACAACATGGAACCTAGAGTGTCTACAACTGGAAGCGGGAGGAGTGCATCCAGTACCCATATGGAGTCTAAGCCCTCACTTGACATAGATGTGCAATGGACACAACCAATCCAATGTCCACAGAGAAAATGTGGAATGGGTGTGGGAACGGTAGCCATGGTGGCTGCTGGGTGTGGGGAACGGGAGGAAGAGATGAGATGTGGAGGCGTTTTCGGGACGTGGAGTTGTCCTGGATAGTGCTTCACGGACAATTACGGGACATTATAGATCCCCCCAGGGCCCACTGGATGGAACGTGAGAGAGTCTGGGCTATGATGTGGACCATTGACTATGGGGTGCAGTGATGCTCAGAGATGAACTTACCAGGTGCAATGGATGTGTCATGATGATGGGAGAGAGTGTTGCTGTGGGGGAAGTGGGGGGCGGGGGCGGTGGGGTTGAATGGGACCTCATATTTTTCATAATGTAATTTAAAAAAATAAATAAATAAATAATTTAAAAAAAAATGAGGGAGAGATTGAGGCACACCCAAATAAACAAAAAGAAAAGCTGAGGAAGTTCATCACCACTACACTAGCATTACAAGAAATACGAATGGAAATTCTTCAGGTGGAAAGGAAAGAACACTAGACAATACATCTAAACCTCATTTAAAAAGTAAAGATAATGGCATGGGTAAATATAGATGCCAGACTATTTTATTTTTGATTTATAATTCTACTTTTCATTTCCTAGAAATCTAAAACACAAATGCATAAAAAGTAGTGGTAAGTCAAAGGTTTTGAGGCTCATAATATATAAATATGTAATGTGTAACAAGAACTACATAAAAATGGGGGGATGAGGGCTTAAGGAATATAGTATTTGTAGGTAATCAAAGTTAAGTTGGTATCAAACCAACCAAAAGTGTGATAGATTTAGGATGTTAAGCATAATTGGCATAGAGTTTCTATTTGCAGTGATGAGGAAGTTCTGGTAGTAGATGGTGGTGAGGGAAGCACAGCTTTGTGAATGTGATTAATCCCTTTGAATGGTGTGCTTGGGAATGGTTGAGATGGGAAAGTTTATGTTGTATATGTTTTGACAATTTTTAAAAAAGAGCATCTAAAGGGATAATGACAACTAAATGCAATACATGATCCTGGACTAAATCTAATAATTGAGGAGAAAAGGCTCAAAAGAATATTATTGGGATGTATGGAAAAACAGGAAGATAGTCTGTAAGCTTAATATCAGTGTTAAATTTCTTGAACTTGGTAAAGTTCAAGGTGGTTACATAAGTGAATATCCTTGTTCTTGGGAAATACACAGGGAAGTGTTATATGTTCAAGGAGCATAATGAGTACAACTGTTCTTTAATGTTTAGAAAATAGAAAAATAGATATATACATAAACATATAATCAGAAAGATAGATTATATAGATATAGATAGATAATAGAGTGGTAATACATAAACATATAAATTAATATGTATATGTCTAGATATAGATAGATAATAGTCGATGGATGGGTTGATAGATGAATAGATAGTATGATACAGCGAATGTGGCAAAATGTTAAAATTGGTGGATTTGGAACTGCCCTGTAAGTTTGAAAATATTCAAAAATAAGAAGTTTAAGGAAAAAAAACATATGAATGGTATTAAAAGCCACCACCTCACTGAGAGCACTAAGAAAGCTGATTTAGCTAGAGAAGTGTGAAGACTAAGGACTGAGTCATGGGGCACTGCAAACTTACAAGGTCAAAAAGGAGGACCCAAAAAAGGTTACTTATACACTACCCCTAGATACATCTCATTGTATGAGTGATTGCACTATCCTGACAAACTGACAGCAGTCACTGGTCACCTTGAAGAACTGATAATATGAAATTTTTAAATGAACAGTCTTAAGATTCTTTTATTTGTAGCAGGTTTTTAAGTTAATATTTTCCTAATGCTAAACAATTTATTATGAAAAAAATCTATTTATATTCATATAGTATGTTTAAGGTATACAAGTGATTAGTTTGGAAACAATTTTCCTATACCAGATGTCATATCATCATATGTATGTGTAATCTGTAAGTGTTAACAAATGAGTTCAGAATAAAAAGTTCAGTAGTGCTTACGTTTTTATAGGAACTAGCTCAAATGGCACTAAAAAAAAGTAATTTCTTTTTAGGCAAAGTAAAGTTATTGATTCTGCATGCTGATGAGAACTTTAATTTTAATGCTTTTTTAAAAAGTTTTATATAACTTCTGTACTAATTTTCTATGTATTTTTTTCACAGTTACTTATAAAGTATGACATATTTATGCATTTCATCTTACAGCAAGAACTTGTAATATAACAGTAAAAAAAAAGACCTAGATTTTCTTAATGTCTGCCTATTTCTTACTTTGGGAAATGACTGTCTCTGGTTAACTGTACTGAGAGTTAACTAGAAGAATTAGGCTTTCCATCTTTATCACGTACCATGCTAAACACCTTAAGAAAACAAAATTTCAGTGAATAGAGGCTTTTGCCATTTTCCCTTTATCTTTGAACAATTTTTCTAATTCATCTTTCAAATGATTCAAATCTTTATTATATTCTATTTCCCAATTTTCTGATAATTCTGAGCCATGCCTTTATTTTTATCCCTTTTATGTATATCTCAAATTACTAAAAGTTGAGCTTTGTTGGATTGCTCCTTTGACATCATTTCATTGAAGTCACTAATGGGAGAAGTTAATTAAACTTTTTTACAGGGAAAGGGATATTAAGAGATTTTGATGATGATGATGATGATGATAGGACCTACAGGTAATTTTTTCATGCACTTATATTTTGGGCATCACACATTGGGGCACTTTGCCCCCAAATTGTGAGAGGACAAGATCTAAGTTCTCAGAAGATTTTTCTGCTTTCTGTGAGGACCACTCTGTCTGTCTTTCAGGACCTCTGTCTCTCTCTTCCACTTCAGAGTTATTGAAGCCAGAGAATGCATCTCCATAGATTGAGTATTCCACTAACTTTTCTTGTTATGCCATGCTGTGACTTGTGTTTGAATCATTAAATTGCACTGTTTTCAGGTGGTTTTGGTTGAAATCTTTATAAACTGATATTTCAATAATATCAATATTATTGACAATATCAATGCCAATATAATTTAAAAGTTCAGGAAAAGATTGGCTGAAACTAGCCAAGCAAGGCGTGCTATTGGTCATACTATTCTTTGCTATGGAAACAGAATAAATTTCATCACCGAATCAGTTTATAGCATGGCATTTGAATTTAAAGAGTTCTTGTTCAGGTGGCTGGGGTCTTCTCTGGAAAGGATGCTACCAAAGGAATTCTCAAAGCGTGAAGGAAGTGTGGATCATAGTTACCAACTTCTTTTCCTGATGAAGGGATTGATGTTTAGAAGGATTATTTTAAATTTCTAATCAGTTTTGATTCTGGATTTAGAATTTTGATAGTCTCAACTGGCTTGTCATTTTGAATATTAAGACAGGGAAATTGTGGTTTGGGTCTTAGCTCCTCCCAAACTTGCTCATATTCTGCTGTAATGATATCTAAATCAGCAAAGGCTGATGGAGGGACAGAATTTTCAGGCAACTGAACCCAATTAGAAGTAATGAAGATGGGACTGTATGGGAGGCTGAGAATGTCATGAAAAGGATAGAAAGATAGCTGCAGAGAGTTCATTGTTGGACAAACTCACTGTCCAACCTGCAGACACATGAGAGCAGCTGGCAAAGCATGCTGTGCCGGTTGGATTGAGAGGAATATACCCTTCTCTTAACCTAGTTGGGCAAAAAAATTTTTTTCTTGCTCCTCATGGATTTATACTTGTCTTTCCTTTTCAGGTGGTCTGTTGTACCAACTCATGTTCTTTCTCTTACTGTCTGAAATTAAATATGTCATAATTCATTGCAGAGTTTATATGTTTCCTATTGTTCTTGTCTGCTAAGCTGCCAAAAGCAATATATCAGAAATGGGTTGGCCTTTACAATGGGACTTTATCAGAGCACAAGCTTACAGTTCTGAGGCTGTGAAAATATCCAAATCAAAGCATCATCAAGTTGATACCAACTGCCTGATATCAAGATAATACCTTCTGCCAGCAGTCTTGGTCTCTTTCTTCCATCTTGTTGTCCCTGTTCACTCTCTACCCATAGGAAGAAAGGAAAAAAAAAACAAAAAAAAACCACGAAGAAGTAAAGGGCAAGTGGATTCCTCTCAAGGATATAAGCTGGAGGTAGCACTTAACACTTGTGCTGACATCTCATTGGCCAAAGTGATCACACAGCCAAACTAACTGCAAAGTAGACTGGGATATGTAGTCTTTGATCGGGTTTACATTTAGGGAGTACTATTGCTAAAATAAAGGAGAGAATGACTATTGAGGGACAAATAGCAATCACAGTCATTTCTCATTTTATATATCAAGAGTTAGTGGGTACAAACATTTTTTTCACTTTGATTTTTCCATTTTGAATTCTTATGTACCTCAAGAAATCTTAATAGTCTTTAGCAACATTTTAATTGGCTGTCTATCCACAGTAATAATACTTCATAATGAAAATAATAGCTATTACCTATTCAGTGCTTACAGTGTGGTAGGCAATTCATTTTAGGGTGGTGCTAATAGAAATTTCTTAAGTATTCTGTGGTTTCCCACTAAGGCGTAAATGCTTTATTTATGGTCATAGATGATTCAAAATTTAAAAATTTTACTGCCCCCTTCTGTGCAATTCCCTTTTCTATTAATCCCAATCACCTTTTCTCTTTAGTGAATACATGGGATCTACCCTAATTCTGAGTACTTGGTCTGTTGAACCTCGAGTTGGGTGAAGGTTCCAGTTCCAAGACAGCTAAAGGTAATGAAAGAGAAGCTAAAGGGCCTCCTTTAACAAATATGAGGAAAACCATAATTGCCTCCATGGCAGAATGAAAGAAAAGGTGTTTGTTTGTTTGTTTGTTTTTTAACATTCTCATATAAGCATTATTCAGAATATAATTTTAGAGCAACTCTAGAAACAGACATTCCCTGTTCCCAGGTGGTCTGTCCATCCAAGCAACACGATATCAATTAAATGGCACTCTAGATGGCAGATTGGTCTATTGCAATTTGTCATCACGTCACTGTAGTACCTTGAATGGTCTCTAAAACGTGGCACTAGCAACAGTTAACATGTGACTTCTCACAACAGTTCTATGAATGGAGGTATTCATAGAACTGGTATTCATTAATATCAGCTCAATTTTATAGATAAGGGAATAGAGACTCAAAGAGTTGAAATAACTTGCTCAAGGTGACACAACCAGAACTTAAACTTAGGTCTATATTTTTGAACCTTTCATTATACTTGCCCAGCTGCACCATGCCCCAAATTTAGAAATCTTCCCAGAGTTCTCTTTGTCCAACCAGTCACCAAGTCTTGTCCTTTTTATTTCTAATAGTTCTCCATTTGTTTCCACTTCCCTATTCCTATCACACCTGGCCTAGTCAAGTGATTTTCATCTCTTACCAATATTAATTTAATTCTAATAGTTACCTAAGTAGTCTCTCTTGCCTCGAATTTTGTCCCAATCCAGAATTATCTGCCATATTATTGTCTGAGTGGTTTTACGTTAATAATGTAAACCTGATCCTGAATCTCCTCTACTTAAACATCTTCACTGGCTCTCCCTAACATCCAAAATAAAGTGTAGCTTCTTAGTTTGGTTTAAAAGACCCTTGAAAATCTTCCCTCTGCTTATCTCTTTAGGTCTGGTTCAATCCCCCTGCCAGTTCTTCTAATCATCTCCAAAGCCCTCATGTAAAACAGGGTCATATCTACCATCATCCAAGTAGCTCTTACCATGGATTTACAAAGAATTCTTAATCTCTTTGAATAATTATTAAAAATTTTACTTTTAAACCAGAACATATTTATTAACTATACATAGGTAGCCACGGACATTCTTGTCTCTATAAATTGCTACACAGGCAATAGTCAAATCTAAGGAGATGCTTTTTTTTTTTTTCCTGTGCTTCTGGAAACATACTTGCTATGAATGCCTGAGAGTTCCCTTTTGCCTTTCTGGAGTGAAGTAGGTATTTGGCTCTTTAGATTACCCAGTCTTTTGTTAGGAAAAGAAGTACTTCCGAAATAAGTGCTATATGAAAAGGTTTTCCTCACTCATTAGAAGTCATTTATCTCTGTGTATAGACCATAACTATAAGACTTGATGGGGAAGCAGATGTGGCTCAAGTGATTGGCCTCCCAACTACCATATGGGAGGTCTAGAGTTCGATTCCCAGGATCTCCTGATGAAGGCATGCTGGCCTGCATGGCGAGCTGGCCTGCGTGGCAAGCTGGTCCAAGCTGAGAGCTGGTGCAGCAAGATGACACAACAAAAAGAGGCACAGAGGAGAGACAATAAGAGATGCAGCAGACCAGGGAGATGAGGTAGTATAAGAGACTGAGCACCTTTCTCCAACTCTGGAAGGTCCCAGGATAAGTTCCCAGTGTCGCCTAAAGAGAAGACAAGCAGACACAGAAGAATGCACAGCAAATGGACACAGAGAGCAGACCACGAGAGGAGGGGATAAGTAAATAAATAAATCTTAAAAAAAAAAAATTTGATCAAGTACTTTTAAATATAGTCAAAATATTTGCTGCTATTCTCCCTTTCAGCGCCATCTGTCCTTCCCTTTTGATGGCAGGCTTAGCCATAGGCCTTGTGAAACCATTGGAATGTGAGTGGAAGTGGTGATACCAACTCTAAGTGAAGTTTGAAGAGCCTTATGTAGTTCCACAATTTCACAATTCCACAACTGTCTAGATATAGACTTCTTTCTCTGTCTGCATCCCAAGAGTAGAAAATGTGGTCCAGAGTTTTAGCTAAACTGCAGATAACATACAATAGATTAAGAAAGAAATCTTTGTTGTAGAAAGCCACCAAGATTTTGCAATTCTTTGTAACTCCAGGTTCCTAGCAAAGGCAGACTGATACAGTTGGGACTTTCATATATTCTTTTTTTTTTGTTTTTTTTAAGATTTATTTATTTATTTCCTCCTCTTCCCCTCCTCCCACCTTGCTGTTTTTGCTGTCTGTGTTGTCTTCTCTTTTCATTTTTTTCCTCTAGGATTCACCGGGATTCGATGCTGGAGACTTCTGACAGGGACAGAGGTTCCCTGTTGATTGTGCCACCTCAGTTCCTGGTTTCTGCTGTACTTCACCTTGACTCTCCCCTTGTCTCTCTTTTGATGCGTCAGCATCTTGCTGCATGACTCACTAGCATGGGGCATTGTCTCACCATGCGGGCACTCACGCGGGCACTTGCGTGGGCACTGGCTTGCCACACGGGCATGCTTTCTCTTCTTCTTTTTCACAAGGAAGCCCCAGGGATCAAACCCAGGTCCTCCATATGGTAGTCAGAAGATCTATCACTTGAGCCATATCTGCTTCCCAGCTTTGATATATTCTTGTTCCATATTCCATCATGTGGATTATTTATGCATTCTCATCTGTAATCACATAAGCATCTTTGGTTGGCATTGGCACATATTGTCAACATTCAAAGGAAAGACATTGACTCTCATAAGTCTCAGGTTTAGAAGGCACTTTAAATATTTGGCCCAAATCCCTACATTCTTGACTACGTTATATGATATTCTTGACAAAACTCTTAAACAACTCAGGAAGTAAGAAACTCACTTTCCCCAGGCATGCCATATCATTTGAGGCAGCTTTGTTAGGAAATTCTTTCTTAGAATGAGTAAAATCAGTGGTTCTAATTCTATTCTCTGTGAATGTATGTTTCTCTTTTTCTGTTTTCCAAGCTAATTGTTTCTGCACCCTTCCAATGTTTCCGATAGGTCATAATTTAAATTCTTATCACAGTGCTTAACTGAAAGCACTCCCAGTTTGCACAGTCCCTCTTAAAGTGTGTATTCAAAACTGACAGCAGTAATCAAAGTACTTTTGATACTTTGTACAGAATAGACAGAGCCTATCATCTCACTTTTTTAAGTTAGAGAAGTTGTAGGTTTACAGAAGGGGCATGCATAAAATATAGAGTTCCCATATATCAACCTATAATTAAACCTTGCATTAGTTGTGATACATTTGTTTCAATTTATGAAAGAACCTTTATAATTGTACAATTAACTGTAGTCCATTGTTTACAATAGGGTTCACTGTTTTGTACAATCCTATGTTTTAAAAAAATTTTTTATTCTACTTACATGTATATGACCCACAATTTCCCCTTTTAATCACATTCAAATATAAAATTCAGTGCTGTTAATTACATTCTCAATGTTACACTACCATTACCATCAAAAATTACAAAACTTTATGACCAGCCTTAATAAAATCTTCCCATTCCCTGTCCACATCCTTTCCCTAGTAACCTATGTTCTAGATGATGTTGAACCTCTCTTCATGTGCTTGTTGGCCATTTGTATATTTTCTTTGGAGAAATTTCTATTCAAGTATATTGTCCAATTTTAACTGGGTAGTTTGTCTTTTTATTGCTGAGTTGAAGAATTTCTTTATATATTCTGGATATTAAATCCTTATCAGATATGTTATTTCCAAATATTTTTCTCCCATTGAATAGGTTGTCTTTTTACTTTCATGATGAAGTCCTTTGATGAACGAAAGTTTTTAAGTTGGATGAATTACCATTTATCTATTTTTCCTTTGTTGCTTATGCTTTGGGTGTAATGTCTAAGAAACCATTGCCAAATACAAGGTCCTGAAGATGCTTCTCTATGTTTTCTTCTAGAAGTCCTGCCTCTTATATTTAGGTCTATGATCCATTTTGAGTAAATTTTTGTACATGGTATGAGGTAGGGTACTACCTTCATTCTTTTGCACTTGAACATCCAGTTTGCCCAGCATCATTTGTTAAAGAGACGATTATTTCCCTGTTGAGTAAAATTCTCAACCTTATAAAAAATTAGCGGAGGGGAGCAGGTGTAGCTCCGTGGTTGAGCACCTGCTTCCCATGCACAAGGTCCTGGATTCAATCTCCAGTACCTCCTTAAAAAAAACTTTTTTTTTCTATTATTCTATATTCTATTCCACTGATCTCTATTTCTTTGTGCTAGTGCCATGTTGTTTTGATTACTATGGTTTTGTAATGCAATTTAATATTAAGATCAAGAAGTGTCAGTCTCTGACTTTGTTCTTCTTTCTCAAGATCACTTTGGCTATTTGGAACCATTACCCTTACATAGAAATTTGATAATTGGATTTTCCATTTCTGCAAAGTAGGCTGTTGGAATTTTGATTGGGATTATGTTGAATCTGTAAATTGCTTTTGGCAGAATAGACATCGTAACCATATTTAGTATTCCAATCCATGAATATGGAATGTCTTTCCTTTTATTTAGGTCTTCTTTGATTTCTATTAGCAATATCTTATAGTTTTCTGCATACAAGAAATAGATTTATTCCTAGAAATGTCGTTCTTTTAGTTGTTATTATAAATGGATTTTTTTCTTAATTTCTTTTTCAGATTGCTCATTAGTATGACATAGAAACATTATTAATTTTGGAGTATTGATTAAAAAACTCTGCTTCTTTGCTGAATTCATTTATTAATTCCAGTAGCTTTGTTGTGGATTTTTCAGGATTTTCTATATATAGAATCATGTCATCTACAAATAGGGAACATTTTCTTTCTTTCCAATTTGGATGTTTTTATTTCTTTCTCTTGCCTAATTCTTCTAGCTAGAATTTCCAATACAATGTTTAATAAAATTGGTGACAGTAAGCATCTTTGTCTTGTTCCTGGTCTTAGAAAGAACACTTTCAGTCTTTCACCATCCTATATGATGTTAGTTGTAGGTTTTTCATAGATGATCTTTACCATGTCAAGGAAGTTTCCTTCTTTTCCTAGTTTTTTAAGTGTTTTTTATCAAGAAGTAGTGCTGGATTTTGTAAAATGTCTTTTCTGAAACAAGTGAGATGATCATGTGTGTTTTTTCCCCTTTGTTTATGTGGTGTAATACATTCACTGATTTTTTAAAAAGTTGAACCACTCATGCATACCTGGACAAATCTACTCGATCATGATGTCCAATTAATTTTGATGTGCTATTGGATTCGATTTCCTAGTATTTTTTGAGGATTTTTGCATTTGTATTCATAAGGGGTATTGGTCTGTAGTTTTATTGCCTTGTGGGATCTTTATCTGGCTTTGGTATGAGGATGATGTTTATCTCATAAAATGAGTTAGGAAATATTCTCTCCTCTTCAATTTTTTTGAACGAGTTTGAGAGAAGAGATTTAATTCTTCCTGGAATGTTTGGCAAATTCACCTGTGAAGACATCTGTTTGGGGGATTTTCTTTTTTCAGAAAGTTTTTGATTACTGATTCAGTCTTTTTACTAGTTTCAGTAATTGTTGAGATTTTTATTTCTTCTTGAGTCATTGTGGGCAGTTTTTGTGCTTCTAGGAATTTGTCCATTTCATCTAGGGTATCTGATATGTTGGTTACCATTGTTCATAGAATCCTCTTACAGTCTTTTTATTTCTGTGGGGTTGGTAGTAATTTCCCATTTTTGATTTCTCATTTATTAATTTGTGTCCTCTCTTTTATTTTGTCAGTCTGGCTAAAGATTTGTCAATTTTATTGATCTTTTCAAAGAACCAACTTTTGGTTTCTTGATTCTCTATTGTTTTCTTCCTTTATTTCATTCATCTCTAATCTTTGTTGTTTCCTTCCTTAGCTTACTTGGGTTTTATTTTTTTCCTTTTTCCCCTAGATCATCTAGTTCTGAGGTAAGGTTTCTAATTTGAGATTGTGTTTCTTTTTTAATGTAATCATTTAGAGCTACAATTTTCCCTCTCCACATTGCCATTCAGTTTGGTATTTTGTGTTTTTATTTTTGTTTGCCTCAACCTGCTTCCTAATTTTCCTTGTGATTTTTTTCTTTGACTCATAGATTGTTTAAGAGTACATTGTTTAATTCCCACATACTTGTGAATTTTCTATTTCTCCATCTGTTATTGATTTCCAGCCTCATTGCATTATGGTCAGAGAAGATATATTGTATGATTTCAGTTTTTTTTAAATTTATTGAGAATTGTTTTGCTACCTAACATATGATCTGTAGCAGTTTAATATAGTTATGAATTCCAAAAATAGATACTGAATGAAGTTTGTAATCTGGTCTATTACTGGGCATGATTAAGTTATGATTAAGGCTTTCATTGGGTCATGTCATTAGGGTGTTGAGTCCCCACCCCTTGGTGGGTGGGTACACACAGATAAAAGGCATGGCAAAGGACAGAGTTGGAGCTTTTGATGCGAGGGTTTCTGATGTTGGAGTTTGATGCTGAAGTCTTTAACTGGAGCCCTGGAAAGTCAGCATACAGAGGAAAGAGAAGCCAGCCCCTGGAAGGAAGGAACCTTTAACCCAGAGAAAAGCAAGCCCCAGGAACGTAGGAACCCAGGAAGCCCGAACCTTCGCAGATATCGGCAGCCATCTTGCTCCAAATAGACTTTGTTGAGGGAAGTAATTTATGCTTAATGGCCTGGTGTCTGTAAACTCCTACCCCAAATAAATACTCTTTATAAAAACCAACTAATTTCTGGTATTTTGTGTCAGCACCCCTTTGACTGACTAATACATGGTCTGTCCTAGAGAATAATTCATGTGCACTGGAGAAGAATTCATATTCTGCTGCTGTTGGCTAAAGTGTCCTATAATTGTCTGTTAGGTCTAGCTGGTTTAAAGTATTGTTGAAGACTATTTTTCCTTATTGATCTTCTGTCCAGATGCTCTATCCGTTATCTAAAGTGGTATATTGGAATTTCCTATTGTTAGTGTAGAATCATCTATTTCTCCTCTCAAATCTGTCAATATTTGCTTCATATATTTTGGGACTCTGATGTTAGGTGCATATATATTTATAACTGTTATGTCTTCTTGTTGAATTGACCCCTTTATCAGTACAGTGATTCTCTTTGTCCCTCATAAGTTTTTTACTTAAAGTCTATTTTAGCTGATATTAGTACTACAGCTACCCTGCTCTCTTTTTGGTTACTACTTGCATGGTAAATATGTATTTTCCATTCTTTCACTTGCAACCTACTTATGACTTTGTGTTTAAGGCAAGTCTCTTTAAATTCTGCCAATCTCTGCCTTTTAAGATGGGGAGTGTGAAAGTTTGAAGTTCTTTTATGAATCCCCAAAAGAAAAGATTCTATTTTTGAGTTACTTCATTCCTGTGGGTGTTAGACATTTTTGATTGGACTCTGTCACTGAGGTGTGACCAGCTTGGGTTGCTACCCTCTTGGTGGGCCTTAGATAAGCAGAGACAGACAGACAGACAGACACATACACACACACACACAGAGGAAGGAAATATTATATTGATCCTGCCATGTGGGAGAGAGAACTGCACAAACATAGAGAAGACATGAGTGGCTGAGAGAGTTCCTGGAGTCTGAAACCAACAGAGAACAGAGGCCCCCAAGGGGCTGGGTCCAAGGAGCAGCTCAAGCCCAGGAGGTGAGCCCTGCCATGTGCCCCATTGCCATGTGACAGGACACCAGAATCAATAGTAGCTGACTTTAGTGACAAAGCATCTCTGATTATGACTTGATTTGGACATTTCATGGCCTTGGAAATATAAGCTTTTACCCCAAATAAATCTCTTTTATAAAACCCAACATTTTTCTGGTTCTTTGCATTGGCAGCCCTGGGGCAAACTAAGACAGGGAGTTTAATCCAGCTACATTTAAAGTAACTATGATAATGCTTAATAATAAAAAATAATAAAAAATAATAACAAAATTGCTATTTTGTTTAAGTATTATACCTTTTTAGACCTCAATTCTTCCATTACTGCTTATTTGCATATTTTTTGGCTGTTTGTATTGTGCCAATTTGAGAAACTTTCATTTCTTTCTGAATTTTCTTGTGGTTACCATGGGGTTAAAATTTAACATCCTAAATCTATAATGATCACATTGATTTGACACCAATTTATCTTCACTAACATATACATACACTGTTCCTATATCCCTCCATCCCTCACCATTTTTTTACTTGTCACAAATTATATCTTTTTATATTGTACGCATAAAACTACTCATTATCATACTTTTTATGCATTTGAATTTAGCACCTGTATCAAGCAAGAATTGGAGTTACAAAACAAACAATACAATAGTACTGGCATTTATAATTATTTATTTGGTTACCTTTACTAGAGATATTTCTTTATACTGCTTTGAACCACTGTCAAATGTTCTTTCCTTTCAGTCTGAAGAATTCCCTTTGGCACTGGTTTTAGGGTGGGTCTAGTGGTGATGAACCTGTCAACTTCTGTTTATCTAGGAATGTCTCAATCTCTCCCTCATTTTGAAACAAAGTCTTGTTGGATGTAAAATTCCTGGTTGGCAATTGTTTCCTTTCAGCACTTTAAATATTCTGTACCTCTGGCTTCTTATCTCCGTGGTTCCTGATGAGAAGTCAGCACTTAACCTTAGTGGGATTCCCTTATATAACTCATTTTCTCTTACGGCTTTCAGAACTCTTTCCTTGTCCTTGGTATTGGACAATTTGATTACTGTGTGTCTGGGCATGGTTCTCTGACTTTATCCTGTTTTTGGTTCCTTGGGCTTCTTGAATGTACATATTCATGACTTTTGTTAAATTTTGGAAGTTTTCTGTGATTATTTCTTTGAATATTCCTTCTGCCTCTTTCTCTCTTTCGTCTCCTTACGGGTTTCCCCTAATATATATATATTGGTACACTTGGTGGTGTCCCATAGGTCTCTTAAGCTCTGTTTGTCTTTTTAAAATTCTTTTATCTTTCTGCTCCTCAGCGTGAATCATTTCAGTTTTCTTGTCTGAATTTACTGATTCTTTCTTCTGTTGCCTCCAATCTGCTGTTGAAACCATCTAGGGAATTTTTCATTTCAGTTATTGTGTTCAACTCCAGTATTTCTCTCATTTATATTGTTCATTCATTGTTTTCCTCATATCCTTTGCTTCTTTCTCTCTCTCCCCCTCTCCCTCTCCCTCTCTCCGTCTACCTCTCTCCCTCTCTCCTTCTCTCCCTCTCTCCCTCTCCTCAAACATATTAAGGAACATTATTTTAAAGTCTCTGGTAATCCAGTCTGTTTGTCTTTGTTGATGGTTTCTGGATTTTTATCTTGTTCCTTTGGATAGATCATTTCCCGTTTCTTTGTTTTTTACTCTTGCTGTACACTGTACCTTTTAATATTTTACTGTGTCAACTCTGGGATTTAGCCTTAATTCTGTCCCTTAAGTTTGTATCTCACTACCGATATGGCAGAGATTTTCTTGAATGTCAGGAGCTAATTGAAACAAATAAATCAAGGCAAAATCACCTTTCTGTTTGCAAATTGGCTGTTTTTGTGATCTCAGAGCTTAGTTCTCCTTCAGTCCAAGGCAAATAGGAAATGCAAAGTTCTTTCTGTCTTTTCTGAGTCTGAGTGGACTTGGGAAGTCTGCATTGTCTCCTGGGCTTGTGCTTGCTAGATGTCTTATGAATTCCCTGTTGACAGTTTACAGGAGTTTAAGTGAATGTGCCCTGTACTCCCTTTGTTGTTGTTGGTTTTTCAAAATTTGTTTTTAGGATTGAACCTGGGACCTCATACATACATGGGAAGTAAGTGCTCTACCACTGAGTTACACCCACTCCCCAGCCCTCTCCTCCCTTTGGAATATACCTCCTTCCCACCCTGGGTGCTCTCCTGAGTGACTTAACACCATTAGTCCTTTGCCCCAGGCCATTTCAACTTAATTGTTTCTCACACCGTCCCAGCTGTCTGTAAGGGAGTCTTGGGTCTCTGGATAAACTCTGGGAAGGGGGCCTGAGAAAAGTTCGTTGAATCAATCTCTCAGCCTTCTACCCAGTATGCACATAGGGGCTACTTTTCTCCCTTTGGAACAGGACCAGGGACCAGCAATGGGAGTGTAAGTGTACCATGGACCAGGTAGGGAAGAGCACCAGAAACGTCTATGACTTTTTTTTTTTTTAAAGATTTATTTATTTTATTTCTCTCCCTTTCCCCTCTCACCCCCCCCACCGCCCCACCCCCCCACCCCAGTTGTCTGTTCTCTGTGTCTATTTGCTGCGTGTTCTTTTTTGTCCACTTCTGTTGTTTTCAGCAGCACGGGAATCTGTGTTTCTTTCGGTTGTGTCATCTTGCTGTCAGCTCTCCGTGTGTGTGGCACCATTCCTGGGCAGGCTGCACTTTCTTTCACGCTGGGCGGCTATCCTTACAGGGGCGCACTCTTTGCGCATGGGATTCCCCTACATGGGGAGGGCACTCCCTGCGTGGTAGGGCACTCCTTGCGCGCATCAGCACTGCACATGGGCCGGCTGCACACAGGTCAAGGAGGCCCGGGGTTTGAACCGTGGACCTCCCATGTGGTAGACAGATGCCCTAACCACTGGGCAAAGTCCGCTTCCCCTTCTATGACTTCTGAAGCTGCATTTTCTTTATTTAGCACTTGCCTGATTAATGCAGCCCTTTAACTGTTTTCCATAGTTTTGAGGAAGGTTAAAGATTCCTCTGCCACCTTTGCCCCAGGAGAACTAGAGCTGCCCTTAGAGCCAGCACCCATTGATCTAAAGTAGCTGATCAAAAGAGAGCTCTAGGATCAGATCACACATCCCAGAGGTTTGGAGGACTAGTTTTTTATGGCCCACCCTGGCACCAGCAAGCTGAGCCAGGAGCTGGTACTTCAGTCCCCAGAGCCATCTACCAAGAGAGCGGGGAAGGGGGATGGTAGCCATTGCAGGAAGGGTGAAACTCACCAGTATTTAAAGTTTCAAAATGAGCATGATCTAGTCTGAGTCTACCATTCATTCACTTAATCACTCATTCAATAAATATCTTTGAGTACCTACTTTAGGTATACAGTAGATATAGCGATGACAAAATAAAAACTCCCTCCACATAGAGCTTACTTTCTAGTAGAGGATGCATCTTTTATTAAATCCTTCCATAACACCTGATCTGGTATAATCTAAGGATAACTGCCATGCAAATCCCTGCTCATGCTGTTTTTATTTATCAATGTCTTCTCCATACCTGTTTATAACATGAAATTCTCTATGGTACAAGTCTTAACAGTACTTCCCTTTATGTTTTCTCAATGCTCTGTTTATATTTATACTATGTATTTAATTTGCTTTATTTTATGTAATTACTTACACGTCCATCTTGCCTTATAAGAAACTGCTTAAGAGCAGGAAATACATTTTGTCTTTGTACTGTCCCCTCCCCATAATGTTTTGTACAAAGTAGGAACTCATTGAATTTGTTGTGATCAAGTTTGTATAATGATTGTTGGTGAAACAAATTTTATTGGGGGATGGGAGAAGAATTACATTTATTGAGTCATTATTGTATGCCAAAAGTTATCCTATATGCTTTTTGTAGATTAATCCATATAACTTCATACTTTGGCAAATCAAGGCCAAGGGAAATTAGGTAATTTATGCAAAAGTCACAGTTAATGTTCAAAGCAGAACATGAACCCCAATTTTCGTGACTACTAAACTCAAGCCCCTTCTACTTCATTACACAGTACTCTGGTTTGTCACTATGAATAATATGAATATAATTTTCCTTTACTGAGTCATAGTCTTCCTTTTCACCTTTGTTAAAGACAGGCATCTATTGTAAAGAAGCATAAAGCAGCAAATGTGTTTGTAAATTTGGATATTATTTTTGATGTACAGGTTCAAGTAAAAAAAATGCATAGCACAACACTGAAACTGGAGTGACTGTTTTTGGAGAAAACATGATGGCAAATATTATTTTCCATTTTAATTTTATCCAAAACAAAGTTATAACTTTTCCAAGTATTACATAATAAGAAAGGAAAAATAGTTCCTTTTGTTTTCTAAGTGCTCCTGTTTCTTTCTTTCTTTTTTTTTTTTTTTTTTAGGTATCAGGGCTGGGAACTGAACCTGGGACCCCCATGTGGGAAGCAGGTGCTCACCTGCTTGAGCCATATCAGCTCCCTTTCTTTTTTTCCCTAACACTTTCAGATTGTATTCCAGTTCTTCTACAAGAGCTACACTACAGTTCCACTTGGGTACTAACTCATTTTCACTTTTGAGTAGGTTACTTAATCACAGCCGATTATTTTAATTTTCTTATCTGTAAAGGATTATAAAGGGAAGCAGACTTGGCCCAGTGGTTAGGGCATCCGTCTACCACATGGGAGGTCCGGCGTTCAAACCCCCGGGCCTCCTTGACCCATGTGGAGCTGGCCCATGTGCAGTGCTGATGCGCGCAAGGAGTGCCCTGCCACGCAGGGGTGTCCCCCTCGTAGGGGAGCCTCATGCAAGGAGTAAGCCCCGTAAGGAGAGCTGCCCAGTGCGAAACAAAGTGCAGCCTGCCTAGGAATGGCACCGCACACACGGAGAGCTGACACACAGATGATGCAACTAAAAGAAACACAGATTCCCGTGCCGCTGACAACAGAAGCGGATAAAGAACACGCAGCAAATAGACACAGAGACTAGACAACTGGGGTTGGTGGGGGGGAGGGGAGATAAATAAATAAATAAATCTTTTTTAAAAAAAGAGTGCAAATAAAAAGGATTATCAAAACAAATGAATACGGAACCTCAGATAAATTCCATTATTGAACAAAGGGACTGAAATTATGTTCAACAAGAAAACTTTGAACTGCACTAGAATAATCTGAACAATTCTTATCATAGCATGTTTGTAATTTATTAGCTATAAAATTACTTCCTCATTTTGAAAGTAGTATTCTGCCCTTTGCCTCATGTTATCATTTAGTTTAGGTCACACAATAATATACAATAATGAAATACTGGAATATGTGAATTATTACTCAAAATAATCATAATCCTATGATCATTAAGTAAATTCCCACTTCTATTTATTTGGTGAAAAACAAGTTATGAAGACAAAATGACCTGGTTATATTTTCCAAAAATTATCAACTTATCTGTCCTGGTGACTATAAAGAAAAACAAATATTTCTGAAATATATTGATATATTGTGTTTTTGAGGCTGCTTTATTTTTAAAGTACTTGTGTCTTAGTTTGCCACAGGGCTGCTGATCAAAGCACCAAAAAAGGGTTGGCTTTTATAGAGATTTGTTTGGGGTAAAAGCTTACAGTTCCAGAGGCAGTGAAATGCTCAAATCAAGGCACCATCAGATATGCTGTGTCACTAAAGTCAGCTGCTGTTGATCCTTGTGTCCTGCCACATAGCAATCAGGTATATGGTAGGCCTCATCTCCTCAGGCTCAAGCTGCTCCTTGGGCCCAACCCCTCAAGGGCCTCTTTCTGTGCCTCTCTGCTCTGCTGGTTCTGACTCCAGAACTTCTCTCAGCCTCTCAGGGCCTTTCTGTTTTCCTGCAGTCCTTTCTCTCACATGGCAGGATCAATATGGCATTTTCCTTTCCTCTCTCTTTGTGTCTCCATTAGGGCAGAGAACCAAAGTTGGCTCATGCCTTACTGAGGTAGTCCAATCAAAATCAAAGTGATTCTAATGCAATCAAAGGGTACCATACCTATAGGAATAGATTAGTTTAAGAACATTATCTTATTTTGGGATTCATAAAATTCAAATTGTCACAACTTGGAAACCAAATTGGCAATACTACAAAATAAATAGGAATCACAAATTACTAATTATTTTCCCACTTGTCACTCCTGATTGAAGAGGGGACCCTAGGAAGAAGAGGCCCAAGGCTCTTTGTTCTTAAGTTTTCTCATCTGCAAAATGGGGATAATAATACCTAACTCTAATGAAGATTGAAATTACATTTGTCTAGCACAGTGATAGCATATAATCAAGTGCTGTGCCACTTATCCTTTGAGTGACCTTGGCTGAATTACTTTACTTCTTTGAATTTTTGTTTTTACTCATTTGTAAAATGGGACTAACATAATTTGTCTTACTTATGTAAGTTTGTTTTGGGGGTCATATAAAATAATGGCATGAAAGCGGTTTTATATATCATAAAGTACTAGAAAATATAATTATTTCCAAAGGAACTACCATTGGTACAATTTTCCCTGCTATATAGCATGTTCTCAGATTAGCAATTATATATCTATGACTCCCTTCTTAACTGCTTTTCTTTCCTAGGAAAACAATTGTCCAATGCCAGTTCCAATAATTCAAGAATGACTGAACAGGTAATGAAACACCTGCCTTTTCTCGAATGTAAAAAAAAACAATTCTCAATTGTCTTTTGATGCTACATTAGGCAATGGACTTCTTTAGAGAACTCTTTTCTAATAATGGAAAGTGACTTGTTTGTGATGATGAATAAATGATTATCAAAGTTCACTGAGACCTAATCACCAGCTTATACCTTTAAAGTATAATCTTCCTCGAACCAGAACAGTAGTGTAAACTAATACAAGAAACATAAATAACGGTATAAGGAAAAAAGAAAAATAAGCAATTTCAAATGATTTATCATTTTTTCTCAAAGTTATTAACAAATAATTTATTTCCTTAACCAATGATAAAGTTAAATTGAAAGAGAAAGATCATTTTGTAAAGCTGAATTTTTTGTTTTACTTACTAATTTTATAGGTGAATGTGGTTTACCCACACATTTACTACCTAAAGTGGTTATGATGTGTGGAACTCAGTAATAGCTATTAACTATCTCCTTTGCAAATTAATGATTTTTTAAACACATGGCAGTGCTCTTATTACACATCTAGAATTTAAATTAGTTTGCATTAAGGAAAATGACAAATTATGAATAAAATCACTTATGTGGTTTGATGCTGTTTAATGAACGTTCTGTTTGTAGAGAATAATTTTACATCCATAGCACAAAATTAAACGTGATTGAAAGGATGTGACATTGTTCCATGCTAACACAAAGCCTCACATAATCTATTCTAAATCCTTCTTTCCCTACTGCTTTTTATCTTACTTGGATTTAATGGCAACTCAGAAACTCAGAAACAACATAATGAATTTCTCCAAGAAGTAAAATCAAGGTATAGATATATTTTTAAAATCAATGGGACTTCAATCAGAAAGAAAGCAGTTTACAACAACCTCTTGCTGGTTCCTGATCAACAAGAACAAAGGGTTAGACTCTCAAGCTCAACTGCCTAGGTTCAGTTCTGCTTCAACTACATAATAGCTGTGTAACCTTGGAAAAGTTACTTCTCTGTGCCTGTTTGTTCATAAGTAAAATGATAAGACCACCTATCTTGTAGAATTCTTACAAAGATCAATGAGTTACTATTTGTATGGCACTTGGAATAGAGTAAACCAGATATAGTAAACCAGAATTGGCAATAAGAAATAGGAGGCAAGGTTTACTGACAAACTTGAGTAGTCACCAAGTAGTACTGACATTTATTCAGTTAGTGATAAACGACTTAAAATTTAAAAGTCCTGAGCAATTTTCTCAGCTTACTGTCAACCAACAGGAATCTTTTAAATACAACTGTGCCCATATTTTGGGCGCACGAAATAAATTTATGTGGTCTCTGTGCCCCCCCCCCCCGTCTTTCTATTGTAAATGTAGAATAAATTCTTACAAAGTTCAAATGAGCATGCAACAGCAACAAAAAGATGCTACAGTGTCACATAAATTAACCTCATAAGGAAAAGCTATTCACAAGTTCAAGTGCTCTAAGATGCCTGTATATTAATAAAGACGCAACTACCAATTGCGAATGTATTTATTTTGAGACTTATAGTATTTTCCTTTATTTCGCGGGGATGTCTGCTAAAACCTGTGAGAGAGCTCCTGTAAAGTCAAGACGAGTGAAACCCACATTGAAAATATAAGGAATTGTGACAGGAATCCAAGAACCAGAAGGACAACGTGCTAGGCTAAGCGAATACCTGTATCTGTTAAGGAACCACAGGCCCAGAAACACGATCGTGATTAAGGACGTGATTGTTCCCGTGGCTGATGCTGACCCAGCGGCGAGAACCAGAGGATTTGCCTCATTTATGATCTCCCACCCGATGGTGCGGCCTGGGCAGCAGAGTTCATCTTCCGTCCTGGGCTGCAGAAGGAGGCAATCTTTGAGTGGGGAGAAACTACGCCCCAAAGCGCTAAGAAACCCGAAACCCTGCACGGAGTCGCTCCAGGGCATTGGGGACGCCAGAATGGGACACGATGGGTTCTTCCGAGTTAACAGTTCCCACGCCGTCTCCATTGTCTCCGAGATGGGTGCTGGAGCGCATCCCGGGGTGGACTGCCTAGGTGCGTGGGCCGGGAGAGAACCTGGTCAGCCAACCACACGCTCCATCCCGGTTCGGCCACATCGAGGCCCACCGCGTCGCCGCCCGCGTCAGGGGCCACACGTCACTTCCGGCGCGCGCCAGCCTGCGGAGAGGGGCCCGGGCTCGGGCGGGGGCTGCGGCGCGCGGCTGCCCGAGGGCGGGGCGGGGGAAGGGGGAGTGTCGGGCAGCCGCCGCCACCACCCGGGCTGGGGAGTTCGCTGAAGCCCTTTCCTCAAAACCGCCCGTCGTCTTTGCTGGAACCCGGGCGTCCGCGCCTGGAACCCTTGCCGCTCTGACGGGTGCAGAAGCGCGAGTTGCCTTATCCCGTAGAGCTGCAGGGACGGCCCCAGCCCCCCTTTCCCTCCCTGTCCCTTTCTTTCCATCGCCCAAGTCATGGGGAACGCGGCTACCGCCAAGAAAGGCAGCGAGGTGGAAAGCGGTGAGTCAAAGGCCGGGTCTGGGTACCCACTGGGCGGGTCGGCGCGGTGGTTGGAACGCCCCCGGGTCGAAGCCCCAGAGGCCGCGGGGCACGATGCAGGCCTAACCGAGGTAGCCGAGAGCCGCTCGAGTGGGTTATGGGAACCAGCTCGCTCCCAACTCGCCACCCTAATCTCCAGGTTGAGGACTGAGCGCTAAGGGCCTGATAGAGAAGCAAGGGAGAAGAGCGGTCCTCGCTTTTCTCTTTCTCACTAGCGAGGGGGACTGCACACATTCAGGAATACTTTACGCAAACATGATCCTGGTAAAGACGTCCGTTTTGCCACTCCAACCCTCGCATTCTCCTGATCGCCTATTTGGGAGCCACAGGTAGTGGTGGGTAGTTAGCTCATTTTCTTCCATCTCTTCGGTCCAGCCCAACCTTATCACAAGGTGCGGCTGCTAATCTGGCTCTCCAGAGGTCAGGTGAATCCTCAGTGGACAATTAAGTCTTAGAGGTTCTTCATCTCTTCAGATTAGGAATGAAAACTATATTAAGACAAAACGGCAGTGTTATCCTTTAAGGAAGAAAAGCGAGGCAGGTTCGACTTTTCTTGGGATGCTCAAGGATCTGCTGCAATGCCTGTAAAACTTAAAGGTCACTCGGAGTTCAACTGCTTTCAGAACCCTGTTGATTGCTCTTGAAAGCTAAAAGTGCAGGTACTTTACACTTCACATTAAACAGAGTAAAAAAGTCATGAAAATTGACATTCGTTATGGATGTGTGGTTACATATATAGGTAGGATGGATGGTTATGAAAAAAATTAATTTGATTTTGTAAGGTTCATATTTATCATTCAGAATGACCAAGTAAAAAAGTACTTGTTATATTATCACCAGAAATAAATGACATCTCAGCACTTGAGGGAATGCCATTTATTCAACTTTGTAAGTAGTATTGTTTACTGTTTCTAAGTTTGTACCATAAGAATTAGGCTAATTTTGTAATTAAGCATGACCAAAATAGTTTTTTAAAAATCTATTTCAATAATGTAGAATTGATTTAGAAGGATTTAGTCATTTATTTTAACATGAATAGTGAGATCAGATTATATGGCTTATGTTTCACCAGTGAGATTTTGGTCTTCATTTTCAACAGACTTAGTGTGTGCTACAGAGATTTTAAAAAGCCAGTGAGTGGCAGAACTTACCTTTTTTTGTTGTTGTTGCAAAATGTAGGAACCAACTGTACAGAAAGTGTAAAGAATTACTTGTGCCAAACTTGTCATTTCCCTGTTAATTTAAAACTTAAAAAAAACTTAAAGATAAAAACATACCCTAATTGTGTTATAAAAGACTGTACTTAGTAATTGAAATATCACTGATTTTTTACTAGTAAGTGCTGGCCTATAGTGTTTATATTTTTCATAATGATACTAAACTCTTTTGTGATGTGTCTCTTTTTGTTATTAAGGTACCAAACTGATTCTAGATAGTTTAAGGCTCATAGCTATGGGATATTCTTGGAATATTTACAGAAATTAGGACAGAAACTTTAAATGTTTATCTAAACATTTAATTTATATCTATGAATAAGTTATTTCCTAAGCTTTAATTTGGCTGACAGTGACAGCCTAATTCTTAAGTACATTAACCAGCTTTTAGTGTAAGTTTATTTATGGAAATGGAAGGTCATTATAGTTGTTTGAATAAATATTATGAAAGTGGCAAAAGAAAATTGCCAGTGATGTCTCTTAGGGGCAGTTATTTGAAATGTCATGTGTTGATCTGTGCGTGTAGGAACATTGTTATCAGGTGTGTGTTGCTGTTCTAAAGGTAGTAAGCATGTATGGTGAGAATGTCTAAACTTAACAGTTCTCACCATACATGCTTAAGTGTGGCCAGTATCGCATGGACGTGTGTGTATGTTTTTAATTACTCTTTTGAATATATATGCCTTTCAAAATTTGAAAGTAGTTATTTAAAATTCAGCTGACACATAGAAGCATAAACTTTTAGAAATATAAGTGATCTTAGATATTGTCCTGTGCGGTCTTTCCATTTCAAAACTGAAGAGCCTGATCCTGAAGAGAATGGAGTTGAGATCATACTATTACTAATAGAATAGGGAATAGAATCTGGCACACTGACACAGTTCTGCATTACTAAATAATCAAGTAATACATTTATTTTCAAAAAATCTACCAAGTATATTCATTTCAGTTGGAAATCCTGTAAGTAAAAGCTGAAAAAATTTGCTATCTAGTGTGAGGAAGAAGATATACATATAAAAGTTAACTTAAAGGCAAAAATATAATTGCTAACATTGTGGAAAGTGAAGTTAGAACTCTGAAAATTACTAGTAGGAAAATGATTTGAAAAGCTGATTAAAAAAAATATCAAGCTGATTAAGATTTGATACTTTAGTTAGGACCAGGTCTCATAGAGGTTGCTTCTAAAAATATTTCAGAATGTTGAATCTGTGCATAGAGATAATTGAGCAGCATCTTGACTATCCTTGATGATTTGGTGCCTATGTTTTACTCTATTAAAACACATTCTCTCTATTCTTAGACTGAAACATTTTCTTGAGTTAGCAAGACCTGAAAGCTATGAAATTTTCATTTTCATCTCTGCAGTTTCTGGAGATAATATTGACTTGGGTACTTGAAATCCTAGCCACTATACTGAACAGCCTCTGTATCCAATGGAAGAGCAGATTCTAAGGCACCCAGAATAGCTTAGACTTTATTTCAGTTTATTACCAGTTATAGCAAATTTTGATTATTTTCAATAGTGACTTTAATTTGGTTATATTAAATATTTTTAAATGAGAAGATTTTTTTTCTTCTACCATCCTCTGGATTGTTTTCTCATCTTTAAAATGAGGTTTTAGGATTAAATTACTTTGAAAGTGTTTTGGATTCAATATGGTATAATTTCAAATCAGACCATATAAAATTAATTTAATATAATTAAAGCCTTCAATACTATTTACATTTAATTATTTTTTCTCTTTAGTAAATATATGTCTTCCTTCCCCATACAGTAGTCAACCAAAAACTTATTTGAACTTATATTACCATTTTTAAAAGTAGAAAGTTGCATTGATTGTATCATGGTTTACAACAGCACTGTCCAGTTAAATTTTCTGTGTTGATGGAAATGATCTCTATCTGTGCTGTCCAGTAAGGTAGCCACTAGTCACATGTGTCTATTGAGCTCTCAAAATATGGCTGTATAACTGAGGATCTGAAATTTTAATTCACTGATGGCTCTTAGCCACTATATTGTATAGTATAGGTTTAGAACAAAGGTGTCTTTGCATGTAATAAAAATGCAACCACCTTTTGGTCATCTTGGTAATTTGGGGACCCTCACAAGTGTATATAGATGAACAAAATGCTGGATTTAGCTTTCCTCATATAGGAATTGACTTATTTCCTTAGCATTTCCTCCAAATAAACATTTATAAATTTAGTGAACTGATTATTATGATTTAATAACTGGCTTATAATCTATAATGTTAACTACAAAGTTAATTTTTTTATTTGGCTCTATGTGAATTAAAATTTTGTAATTTTTAACACTAAGTCTCATTGACTCTACTCTTTTAGAACTTTTCTAGTACGTTTAAATGCTGATTAGGAATGAATGATCTCATGATATCTTGCTCATACCTTTAAATCTTTCAATTATCAGACTTCTTGTTTAAGGAGAATCAGTAGCAAATATTGTTCCATTTCAGTAAGTTGGTAGGAGCACTTAGGAGTAGTATTCTTTGGGTTAAAAAACGTGAAAGTAAAGTCAAACAGATAGACATTTGGATAATAAATATATACTATCTCACCCAGTTCCGTGAGTCTGTGATCCTTTTTATGCGGATTATGTACTGCATAAAATGATCTCATGTTCAGGAACCATTTCTTCTTCCCCCTGGCCAGTATCTTCCACTTAGGATAGAGACAAATTGTTTCTTTTCATTGCCTGCATCATGATGATTAAAGGTATGAAAGCCAGCTTAGAGAAGCGGACTTGGCCCAGCGGTTAGGGCATCTGTCTACCATACGGGAGGTCGGCGGTTCAAACCCTGGGCTTCCTTGACCCGTGTGCAGCTAGCCCACGTGCAGCGCTGATGCGCGCAAGGAGTGCCCTGCATTGCAGGGGTGTCCACCTCATAGGGGAGCCCCACGAGCACGGAGTGTGCCCCGTAAGGAGAGCCGCCCAGCGCCGCGAAAGAAAGTGCAGCCTGACCAGGAATGGTGTTGTACATACAGAAAACTGACGCAGCAAGATGACACAACAAAAAGAGACACAGATTCCCTTGCAGACAACAGCAGAAGTGGACAAAGAACATATAGCATATGGACACAAAGAACAGACAATTTGGGAGGGGAAGGGAGAGAAATAAATAAAATAAATCTTAAAAAAAAAAAAGAAAGCCAGTTTAGAAAATGTAAGCCATGTCTGAGGTTACAGAATGTGAAAAGATCCTGGGTAAGTCAGGATACCTATTAAGATCAGGAGCTGATTATAGTATATTTTGATATTCCATTCAATTAATTAGTATGCTGAAATTATCTCCATATCTAGGTGATAATAACTATTAGTACACGTATCTGACCAAATTTCCTCAGAGGAGGAATTCTTAGTTTTTTAATGAAAAAGGTAATGTTAAATAGAAAAAGGAGGTGAGCCTTGATCTGAGCATTGAAAATGGAAGGTGTTCATCAGGAGGAAGGGTATTATCAGTAGTGGGAGGACAAAATGAGCAAAGATGCAAAGGAGTGAAACAGCATAGCATATTCAGGAAAAGTAATTATGTTGCCCATTATCATTAAATGATAGAGTCTGGGGTTTGCGGTAGGGAAGAGAGATTGTGTAATGAAAGGTGAGACTAAAGAAATGGAAAAAGTTATAGGCTACGCTAGAGAATTTGAATTTTGTCCTGTAGGTTTTGGAAAGTCATTGTCGGCTTTGAAATAATGGAGAGGCATAAATGTTTGGGTTTTAGAGAGATTACTTTGGTGGCAATGTGAAGATGAATTGCCATGGATTAAATGGCATGGAGGCAAGATCAGTTAGAAGAAGCTTACTGTAACCTGGGTGAGTAACTTGAAGGGTCTGAACCATGGTGGTAGAGATAGGGATGGAGAAAAGGATCTGAAATGTAAGAAATTTAGAAAATACAAATGATCAGACTATATTTTATCAATTGCATATGGAGAATAAGGAAAAGGTAGAGTTGAGGATGATTCCCACTAAAAAATTCCAGTGTCTTGGTGGAAGATTGTGATGCCAGTAATGAATACCAAAGGAGGGGCAGATTTAAGGAGCATATAAAACTTGGGGTTCCTATGTCATTAATGAAAAATAACTTATTGATTGCTGGTTATGTGAACTGCCTCATTTTCTCAGCCATGGAAAAAAGACTTGGATGGTCATGGGACCTTCTTCACATTTCCCCTTTTCAAGGCTGGCTGTTTAGAAGCTACAGAAACTTTAACATCTTATGCTATTTCTGTAATATATGTACTATAGCTACCCTTTATGGTTTGAAAAGGGTAAAAGTCAAATATTGCTGAAAGCAATGTAACTTTTAAAGAAAGAAAATAATTTAAAATAAAATAAAATATTACTTTTATATAAAGTATGCATTCTGTAAGCTATTGAACTTTGCCACTGGGATTAGTAGAAAGAATATGTAAAATATAGTTCTCAGGTAATACTGTGTTCTAAATAAATATCAGTTTTCTTCTCTGAAGTCCTTTCAGCTAGGTATTAAAAAGCTAATGTGGGGCAGCGGACTTGGCCCAATGGATAGGGTGTCTGCCTACCACATGGGAGGTCCACGGGTCAAGCCCCGGGCCTCCTTGACCTGTGTGGAGCTGGCCCATGCTCAGTGCTGATGCACGCAAGGAGTGCCGTGCCACCAGGGGTGTCCCCCGCGTAGGGAGCCCCATATGCAAGGGTGCGCCCCATAAGGAGAGCCGCCCCGCATGAAAAAAGCGCAGCCTGCCCAGGAGTGGTGCGGCACACACAGAGAGCTGACACAGCAAGATGACGCAACAAAAAGATACACAGATTCCAGGGGCTGCCATTGGGCGGCGGACTTGGCCCAGTGGTTAGGGCATCCATCTACCACATGGGAGGTCCGCGGTTCAAACCCTGGGCCTCCTTGAGCCCCACGCACAAGGAGTGCGCCCTGTAAGGAGAGCCGCCCAGTGCAAAAGAAAGTGCAGCCTGCCCAAGAATGGCGCTGCACATACAGAGAGCTGACACAAGATGATGCAACAGAGAAAGACACAGATTCCCAGTGCCTCTGGTAAGGATAGAAGCGGTCACAGAAGAACACGCAGCGAATGGACACAGAGAACAGACAACTAGGGGAGGGGAAGGGGAGAGAAATAAATAAAAAATAGATCTTTAAAAAAAAAAAGCTAATGTGTAATTTAATAGTAAGAACATGTACTTAGAATTAGAAAAATCTGTTTTCTAATACATTATAATACTTTACTATGGACAAGGGTTTTAATTTCTCCAGGCTTGAGAGGGATGGATAAGATGATGACAATGTGGCCTCTTCCAGCTTTATAATCCATTAATTTCAATATATGTATTAAAAGAAAAATAAACTGTAATTTAAAAAGTAGTATGACTGTTGGGAATAAATTATAAAAAGCTCTCACAAAATTGTATGGGCAGAGAAGTGGCAAATGAGCCTCAGTGTGAGCAAATTTATGGTAATATATTTAGGGAAAAAATTTTATCAGTACTTCAATTTTTTCAAGTACTATCAAGAATAATAGTCTCTGAATTATGACCCCAGAAATAGATTTATGAATCACTATATTGATCTTGGAATAATTTCTTACATACTGCATTGATCTTTGAATATATTCCTACATATTCTACAAGTAAAGAGATCATCTAAATATTGATGTTGAGGGGAGAGTATTGGAAATAAAATGTAAAACAGTCTACATTTAGGTAACACCTTTTAGCATACTATTTTTAGTTGTGGTGTTTTGTATATAGCAGAACCAGAGAGTTAAATCAGGGGCAGCTGAAAGGAGAAAGAGAATGGAAGGTCCGTTCAATGAGGATAAACTAATAAATTAGAATTCTTCAATCAAGAAACAGAAGGGTTGTAGACTGAAGTGTATAAAATAAAATGGTATGGACAGAGAAAATCTGAGATTGTTCACCTAAACTTGAAACACTAGAATCACTGGGTTATTCTTCAAAATTATAAGAGCTAGCTGTAGAGCAAATAAAATACAGTAAAACCTTGATAAGCTGGGCTCAGAGAGTTAATGTATTTGACTAATTAAAAATCAATTATATTTAAAAGTGAAAACACCTGTGCTTATGAATTTAGGTAGTATTTTTAGCAATTAAAATTTTTCTAGAAATCTCTAATGTGGGTTTATTCTTTTTATAGGTTTTGCCTATATACCCTTCAAAAGAATGATTATTATTAATAAGATAGCTCTTTGTTTGGCTAATATGGAGTTTACTACTCTAATGAAAATAATAATTTCCCCCTGATAAGGAGATAAAACTTAATTTTGGTTTATTTTTATATTTTAATCTGTTATCTAATTCATCCATTCTTTAAATTTATTTTTTATTTCTTGACTAATGGGATTGGGGATAAACAGCTGCCTTCATGTAGCTTATAGCTTAGTGCAAAGTTTGGACAAATAAGAACAATTATGCGAATGTTTTACAAAGGATAGTGTAAGACGTTTTCTCTGATAATTTGACTTTTCACTTGTTGGTTGTAATGTAAATTAGATTCAGTAATGTTCTGTATCTATGCTGCTGATTTTCTGTATCAAATTTGGAAATTTTTAAAAAGAGAGAAATGCTCTAACTGCAGTAATATACTAGCGTAATTGAAATTAAAACTGACTTAGAAAATCCAATATGAATGCCGTATCTGGTTTGCTATAACAAGGTACAAAACCCCAGGCTTTATGGTCATGCTTTAAGGTTCTGTACACCAATTGCCTAATATTCATACGTTAAGTTTTCAGTGACTTCTGAAACTTTTTCTTCTCAGGCCCTGGTTAAATCTAAACCTTTACGTCTTTGGCAAATCTGTCTTTTCCATCTGGACTTTATCCTCAAAAATTCAAGATACTGTCTTGAGATATGATTATTTTAGGGTCCTAACTAGCAAAATTAGTATTCACCATCTATACCATATTCTTCTTCAGTAGATGACCATGTGGCATCAGCAAACCATTTTGGTATGTGAACCACAAGCTTGAGAGAAAATGGATGTACACATATTACTTAGCTTCTTTTGTAGGGGCCAGATCAACTGATAATTTAGCTCTTCCAGCTCCCTAGTGGAGCAGGAACCATGAAAGGATAAAATGGAACAACAGTTGAGTATCATTTTAGGTTGTAGTCTTGGGATCACTAAATGAGCCATTTTTCAACCCACAGAATGACAAAGAGACTGAACATTCATTTATTTGTCATTAATGCAGATCTTTCTCAAGCAGAATTTATTGATTGACTACTTTGTACCAAGCACTGTGCTTATCCTGTATATACAAATATATATTTGGTTCTTAAACTGAATAGACAAATATATACAGGTATTTATGATAAAATGTGCAATGATAAGAAGTGCCTGGGATTGCCAATAGGGTGAAAATACAATATAGGAGTTTATTTAGGAATACCACAGAATTTCTGAGATCACCTTAGGAAACAGAAGGGAACTGACTGAAATAGAAATTGCTTTCAGTCCATTTTGGGGATTTTTACATCTGTAATTATAGCATTTATAGTAAATTGCTTTCTCAGCTGTTTTGCCATTACATGGTGTGATCTGTGAGGGCAGGGACAATATCTGTCTTGTTTACTGTTTTAATCCCTAGAATTTGGCACAGTTCCTAGCTCACAGTGGAAACTAAAATTGTGGATGGTTAAATGGTTCAAAAATCTAAGACCTTTTTTAGATTTGTACCTCCTATTAACTGGCAGGTAGTTTATAATATGTTGGCTGTTTGGAGAGTGTAGCTTTTTTACTTGATAAAACAATACATCTTTCCCTTTCTTCCTATCACATAATAGTTTTTTCAACATTTATTTATTAAAAATATCAGTTTTAAATGATAGGGCTAGATTGGTTTTAGGCTTCAGAAACACAGTGGATTAAGAAAAGCTCTTATGCTCCAATTCTCTGGAACACCACTGTGCCCCCTATCCTTTTTGCTATCATTTATGAATCTCTTCTCACATCTCATTCATCAAAAACTTTATGACACCTGACTCACAATCGTTCACTATACTCTAAGCCTTGTATTCACCCAGACTGACTTCAAATTCTGTGTATATAACCCATCTATTACTATTGCATTTGAATTCCTTGCCCATGTTATCCTCTGTCCCCTTCTCTTTACTTCATTTCAGATATTTAAGCTCACCAATAAGCTTACCATATTCATACCTGCTGAAGAATCACCAAGGTCGGCATGCCGTTCTCTGATCACAATGTTCTTTCCTCTTGGTTTTCTTTTTAACTGTTCTCACTCTGATCTATTTATTCATCAGCCCTCTCAGTTCTTCATTTTTTAAAATCAGTTTAGATTAAATCCTTTGCACTTCTGTCTTATATCTTTTTTTTAAAAAAAGATTTATTTATTTCTCTCCCCTTCCCCCCATCCCCACCCCAGTTGTCTGTTCTCTGTGTCCATTTGCTGCGTGTTCTTCTTTTTGTCTGTTTCTGTTGTTGTCAGCAATACTGGAATCTGTTTCTTTTTGTTGCATCATCTTGCTGCATCAGCTCTCCATGTGTGTGGTGCCATTCCTGGGCAGGCTGCATTTTCTTTCACGCTAGGCGGCTCTCCTTACGGGGCGCACTCCTTGCGCATGGGGCTTCCCTACACGGGGGGCACCCCTGTGTGGCACAGCACTCCTTGCGCGCATCAGCACTGCGCATGGGCCAGTTCCACACGGGTCAAGGAGGCCGGGGGTTTGAACAGCGGACCTCCCATGTGGTAGATGGATGCCCTATCCACTGGGCCAAGTCCGTTTCCCGTGTCTTATCACATCTTTCTGACAAACTCTATCTCTGATAAACCCCACTGTCTGCTTTCTCAATTCTTTCCACAAGAGGTAAGAGCATTGTTTGATAAAGTCACACCAAAGGACACTCTAAATTCACACTCCTCAACCTCAAATGGGCTGTCAACATGACTTGACAGTTTTACCATGTTTAGTGTTTCTCATCTTAGTCACAATTTCTGTCTCATTCTTCTCCTGTATCCCTGTGACTTTCCCCATTATCTCTCTCTCTCTGAGCCGATCATCCTTCCTCATGTTTCACAAATAAAAGCTACCTGATGGGACCCCCTTCAACTTCTAGCAAACAACCACATTTCCTATATTTTACCTCAATCTCTTTTCTTATTGTAATAGAGGAGTTGCCTGTTCAGTTACTTGTCGTCACATCATGAACAACTCCAACATTTAGTTAGTGGCTTAAAATAGTGACAACATTTATTTTTCTCATGAAAATACCATTTGAGCAAAGCTCGGCCAGGACAGCTCATCTTTGCTTTAGTTGGTATCAGCTTGCTTAGCTGAAGAGCTGGGTGCTAGGATCACCTAAAGACTTGTTCACTTACATATCATCTTGTTGATGCCGACTGTAGGTGGTTGGAACTGTAGCTCGGGCTGTCAGCTGGAACACCTACACATGACCTTTTTTTTTTTAAGATTTTAAAAAATTTATTTATGTATTTATTCATTCCCCCTTTGTGGCTTGTTCCTTTCTTTGCTGTCTCTTCTCTGTGTCCATTTGCTGCACGTTTTTTCTGTATCTGCTTGTCTCCCTTTTGTTGCGTCATCTTGCTATGCCAGCTCTCCGTGGTGCGTGGGCCAGCTTTGCCTTCACAAGGAGGCCCTGGGACACGAACCCAGGGCCTCCCATATGGTAGATGGGAGTCCAACTGATTGAGCCACAGCCGCTTCCCTACACACGGCCTTTTCATTTGACCTAGGCTTCCTCATAACATGGTGGCTGAGTTCCAAGGGTAATTGTCTAGAGAGGGAGAGAGTCTAGTAGAAGCTCTTATCTTTTATGACCTTACCTCAAAAGTCAAGCATTATCGCATCTGCTGCATTCTATTCACTGGAAGTTAGTCACTTAGATGAGCCCATATTCAAAGAAAGAGAGTGAATTAGATCCCACCCTTCAATAGGAAGAGTGTAAAAAAAAAATTGGACATGTTTTAAAAACTGCTACATAGTCCATTCTTTGCAAAGCCATTCCTTCCACCAATTTTTGGGTCCTGTTCCTTCCTGCTTTCCCAGGAATCTTATGTTATTGTTCATTTTCTCTTTAATATTCAAGCTGGCTTCTCATTTTTTAAAACGTGCACCTCTTTTTCTTTATTTTTTATTTTCCTGTTTGACTCTACTCTCTCCCCTTTTTCATCTCTCACCTCCTAAAGTGAACTGGACTATCATTTACAGTAGGAATGGCAAATCCAGTAGTCTTTGGTAATTTAAGTAAAACAAGGCCGGCAAAAGGGGAGAAGTTTTCTTTTTTTCTCTTTTCCTTTATATATTACAGCTATTTACAATCAAAATACACAGAAGATAACCTATATTTAATATAGTTCAGCGTTTAGAATATAATTGGTCTGAAAATTGTGGCCTTTCTATAAATACTTCAGTATGTAACAACATAAAAAATGTCAAACTGAGTTACATGTACAGTCCATTTTAATAAATAGGTACCTATTCCCTAAACATGTTTGGCTTCTTTGATCTAATCTCTAAATTTACCTTATGGTTGGATTTGACTTTGACCTTTTACTCTGCAGGTATAGCATGGGAAGCAAACATTTTAATGACTTCCTCTTATCTCTAATCTTTATTGTACTCAAGTCATTGGTGACACAAAAATCTCCAAATTTTTGTTCCTAAGTGATTTCTATGGCAATAGCAGTGGGAACCCTGTGGAGGTAAAATGGGCAGGAGGAGATGTTTTTGTTTTTTAAATTGGGGACTAATTTCTAATGTTTTTTGAAATAAAATTGTGAGAATATGTTAGTGATATTTCTAAGTAAAAACTTAAATTGAAGTATAACATACATATAGAAAAGCATTCAAATCCTAATCCATAGGTTGATGGGTTTAATAAATGAACACCCATATATCACCTATATCAAGAAATAGAATATTATTTATACTTCAGAAGCTTTCCTCCTGTCTCTGCCCTGTCATTACTAGACTTAAAAGGGAACTGATTCTGACTTCCATAACTAGATTAGTTTTGCCTGGTTTTAAACTTTTTGTAGGTGGAATCCTACAAACTGTATTCCTTTGCATCTTGCTTCTATGACAGAACATGTTTGTGAGATCCATGTTTTTGTGTGTAGCAGTAGTTGGTTAATTTTCAGATATATCATATAGCATTGTATGAAGTACATCAAAATGTATTTATCTCTTCTACTGTTGATGGACTTTTATGAATAATGCTGTGAATACTTTTGTATTCTTGGTGAATATGTGCATATTTTGATTTATATTTATGTGTATGTGTGTGAGACTGAGAATAAAATTGTTGGGTCATAGAGTATATATGTTTGACTTTGGTAAATAATGCAAAGTAGATTTCCTGAGTTGTTGAACCTTTTTGCATTTAACAGTGCCTTAGTGTTTTAGTTACTCCACATCATCCTTCCTAAACTTGGTGTTTCCGTCTTTCTAATTTTAGCCATTCTGGTGAGCATGTCCTGGTTTTAATTTATAAATCACTGATAATTGATAATATTGATCACTTTTTCATATGACCATTTGGATATCCTTTTTAAGTATCCTGCTCCCCTCCCCCTTTTCTGATGTGTTGTCTTATTATTATTTTTTTAATTTGTAGGTTTTTTTTTTCCATATCCTGGATACAAGTCCCTTTTCTCAGATACATATATTGCAACTGTCTTCTCTCGTATCATAGCATGTCTTTTCACTTTTTTTTGTCTTTATTTTTTTAATGTTACATTAAAAAAAATGAGGCCCCCATATACCCCCCACCCCCTCTTTTCACTTTCTTAACAGTATCTTCTCTTGACACCCTTTAATAATTTTTATGAAGTTCAATTTGGAAATCATTTCCTGTATAATTACTGTTTTTTTAAAAAAGATTTATTTTATTTATTCCACCCCCCCATTCCCCCATTCTCCCCATTGTCTGCTCTCTGTGTCCATTCGCTGTGTGTTCTTCTGTGTCTGCTTGTATTCTCATTAGGTGACTCCGGGAACCGATCCTGAACCTTCTGGAGTGGGGGCAGAGGCAATTACTCTTTTGCTTCACCTCAGCTCCCCTGTTCTGCTACGTCTTCTTATTTTCTCTCCTCTGTGTCTCTTGTTGCGTCATCTTGCTGCGCCAGCTCTCTGCATTGGCTGGCACCCCCACATAGGGCAGCTTTCCTGCATGGGCCAGCACTCCGCATGGGCCAGCTTGCCCTCACCAGGAGGCCCTGGGCATCGAACCCTGGACTTCGTATATGGTAGACGGGAGTGCAATTGGTTGAGCCACATCCATTTCCCTGATCACTGCTTTTTGCATCTTGTTTAAGAATTCCTTACTGGGGTAATGGAGATTTTCTCCAAAGTTTTGTTTAGAAGCTTTAGTATTTTAACTTTCACATTTAAAACTCAGCCTATCTAGTGTGTGTGTGTGTGTGTGTTTGATGTGAGGTAGGAGTCATATTTTTTATATGCCTACTCATTTAACACAGTACCAGTTACTGGGAAAAAACCGTCTCTTCCTTATTTCACTGTATCGACGACACCTTTGTTATTCAAATGCTTGATTAATGTTTGTTTTGTTTCTTTTCTGTGGCATTGATTTGTCTATTTTTGTGTCACTACAAAACGGTCTTAATTCATGTAGCTTCATGATAAGTTTTCAGAGCTGATGGTATAAATCCTAAAATTTTGCTCTTCAGGATAATTTTGAATGTTTTTCCTCTTTTCATTTCCTTAAATTTAAAAAAATCATCTTGTAAAATTTCCATACGCAGATCTTAATTGAGACTGCATTGAATCTATAGGTCAGTTTGGGGAGAATTTTTAACTTTACAGTCTTGAGTTTTTAAGAACATGAACATGATCCATCCTCTATATAGGCCTTTAATTTCTCTTAGTAATGTTTTGTAATGTGCTATATATTTAACAATTAGATTTATTCCTAATTTTAAATGCTTTTCTGATGCATTTAAAATGTTGTCATTGTAAAAAGTTTATTTTGTAGTAGTTGTGAGTATATCAAAATAGAATTGGATTTTATATGCTGACCTGCTTATTGATCTTGCTAATTTTATTTATTTATTCTCATAGGATATTTATAGTTTTTTTTAAAGGTTTTATTTATTTATTTCTCCCCCTCCCACCTGGTTGTTTGCACTTGTTGTCAGCTCTCTGTGTCTGTTCATTATGTGTTCGTTGTCTTTTTAGGAGGCACTGGAAACTGAACCCAGAACTCCCATGTGGGACAGCGGTGCCCAATCGCTTGAGCCACCTCTGCTCCCTGTTTGTTGTGTCACTCATTGTGTTTCTGCTTTGTGTCTCTTTGTTGCATCTTGTTATGTCAGCTCGCTGTCTTGCTTGCCTTCTTTAGGAGGCACCAGGAACCAAACCTGGGACCTCCCATGTGGTAGGCAGGTGCCCAGCTGCTTGAGCCACTCTGCTTCCCTATTGATAGATTTTTTTAAAAAAAATCTACATATACAAGTAAATGTGGCAGTTTGAGATTATTTATGAATTCCAAATAGAGGATTATATTTGTAAACTAGTCTGTTCCTCTGGGCATGATACCCTTTGATTGTATTAGATTCAGTTGGTATGTCTTTGATTAAATTAAGACTAGGGCTTTGATTTGACCACATCTGTAGAGTGTTACTCAGTTTGAGTCCTCGCCCCCTTCATGGGCTATATAAATGGACATTCAGTCAAGGAGACACACAAAATACATACACAGAGAAGAGCCACAGAGGAAGAGAGACAGCTCCACAGATATGGCAGAGGCCCCAGGAACAGAGATGAGCCATTTGCCTGATAGTTTATAGCTGGCCTTGTGAAGAGACCAGAGCAGCTGAACCCAGAAAGAAATGAGCCCTGGGAAGAGATATGAGCCCTATGCCAGCCTATAGCTGAGATTGGAAGAAGGTAGATCCACAGAGCCTTGAGAGGGAAAAGGAAGGCTAAACCCTTGCACATATCACCTGCCATCTTGCTTCAACATGTGGCAACAGAGTTTGGTAAGGAAGGTACCTTGAGTTAAAGTCTTCAGGGCCTTGTAACTGTAAGCTTTTATCCCAAATAAATACCCTTTATTAAAACCAACAGATTTCTGGTACTTTGTATCAGCATCCCTTTGGCTGACGAATACAGTAAGCCATACTATCTCCTAACTATGACAATGTTATTTTTCCCTTCTGATCCTTGTACTTTTTTTCTTTCTTTTCTTATTGCACTGTCTAGGATCTTCCATGCAATGTTAAATAGAATTAATGGTAATGGGTACTCTTGTTATAAACCTGGCATCATCAAGAAAGATTTCAAGACATATTTTTCCATTAGGTAAAATTTTAAAAATATACCCTTTATCTGATTGAGAAGGTCCCTTCTATTCCTAGATTGCTAATATTTATTTTTTAATTTAATATGTAAATGAGTATTTGCTTTTATCATAGGCTGTTTCTGCATCTATTACATTTTTTGTTGTTGTTAAACAGTGGGAATTTATTAGCTTTTTTTTTTTTTTTTACTTTTTAATTTTTTAGAAGATACTTTGATTATATAAATGTTACAGATAATATAGAGGGGATTCCCATATACACCGCTTCTCACATCTCCTACATTTTTCCCACATTAGCAACATCTTTCATCAATGTGGTACATTCATTGCAATTGATAAACCCGTTTTGAAGCCTTGCCACTAAGCATGGATTATAGTTTACATTGTAGTTTATACTGTCTCCCATTCGACTCTGTAAGTGATGGCTGGATATGTAATGGCCTGTAACTGTTGTTGTAATGTCATTCAGGATGATTCCCAAGTCCTGAGAAAGACCCCTTATTACACCTGTTTTTCCCTCTCTCTAACCCCAGAACATCCATGGGTCACTGCCTCCACAACAACGGTATTTCTTCCATTGCTAGAATCACAGTAAGTCTGTAGTAGAATACTAGAAAGTTTATTTTAGTCCATAGTTTGTTTCCCAATCCTGAGGACTCTGGGATAGTATGTCCACTCTACCATTAATTGAGGAGGATTTCAATCCCGTACATCTGATAGATGGGACTCTCTTGTAGGCACTCTCGGTTCTTTGGTATGATGTTTATCCATCATCTCCTCCCTGGTAGTTGTCCCGGGTGAGTCCATTGAACTGGAGAGTGAGTGTTGCAACTCTTTTGAGATTCAGGGCTCAGTTAGCACATGGACAGCCCAAGGATTTAAGTCTCTTGGTTGTATACCTATCAACTCTAGTGCTAATTATAGGTTCAAATGGAAGGACAGAAGAGTCATGAATAGGGAAACCACTGCTGAGTCAAACACTGTCACAATGAGGAGCATAAATGCCAGATTAGGCCCACTAGCAAGGGGTCAAATTTTTGAGCTATCTGCCCTGACTGCAGTGTCTGAATGTTTCCATATCTCTGAGGAGGTTCGTTATTTGGGGGTAGTATCTACTTTGACTGTCAGTGAGATCCTGTTGAGATGTGCTTAAGTGCTACTTCTGGGATGGCTTCTCGACTCACTTTGAAGTCTCTTAGCCATACAAACTCATTTGTCTTTAGCTTTTTCCCCTTTTGGTCAAGATCTTTTCCCCTTCCCCCCAGATGCATTGCTTGCTGGTGCTTGGTAGCAATCCCTTGGTCTAAGAAGGCTCATCATCAGGACATGTCCCATGTTGGGGGGAAGTTATTGCTTTTCTCTGCTGAGTTCAGCTTAGAGAGAGGCCACATTTGAGGAAAAAGAAGGCACCTAGTAGGTAATTAGGTACGCTACATCACTAGGCTAAATTTCAATTTCAGTAGCAAAGCATAGTCATCAATATCAAGGGTCCTTCAATGGACCATCCTCCTTCACAAGTCATTGTCATTATATGTAGGACATTCTTGTTGTTCCATTAGAGAATGTGGCAGAGCTCCCCAGGATGGGATTTGATATTCTTTTGATTATTGCATTAAATCTCCACCCACCATAACAATGTCCCATGAACATCTGAACACGTTTATATGCCTTATATGTATACCCAGGTGAACTTCCTTCTATGTATCTTCCCTCATTGACACCCTACACCAATGATCCTCCCTTGCCACAGTTGTAACCCTTCTGTGATCCAAATCGCTTAAAAAATGAAGCCAATAAAATAGCCACATACAATTAATAAGAAAATGAAATAGTAATGATAGTTTTATATATAAGAAGTAAAATACAGAAAAAAGTAAAAATAATATTTTTAAAAATTGAGATATTTAATGAAAAAATATTTAAAGAAAGCAAACTTTTCTTATTTATGCCTTTCATCACTATAAGACTGTTGTCCTGTATGTACAGCGACATTTTCTTCCATTTATTCCCCCAGTGTCTTACTTTTTTTTTTCCATTTTTTTCTTCAGAGAAGTTTTAGGTCACAGTAGAGTCATGTACAGAATACAGGGAATTCCCATATTACCCAACATTCTCCCCCTTTTCCCCTTACCCCATCAATAATATTTTATGTGTGGGTGGTACATTTGTTAGCAATATTTGATGCACAAATATTGAAACATAGCTGCTAACTATCGTCAATGGTCCACATTATGGTTTACATTTTAGACCATATACTTCTATAAATTTTGATAAAAATTTAATGTGTCCTGTATCCATCATTGTAAGATCATGCAGAACACTTTCATCATCCCCAAAATGCACCCTGTTCCATCTATTTTATTTCTCCCTCCTCCTCCCCTTTGGGCTCATGACTACCACCAGGCTTTAATTCTCGAAGTACAAGATTCATAGTTACTTGCATCTTCACTGAGGTCTTGACACACTGGTCTGTGCTCCTCCATTAGGCACCACCGATGCTCTCAAGTGACTCTTATCTCTCTGTTTCAGAATGTAGTGGGCCTCCTAGGATGGGAGTCTAACACCTTCCTGCTCATTATGTAGGTCTCTACCCACTGATGCAACACACTATGCCAAAGTGATCACTCACATGCTCCCTAGAAGCCTGCCCAGGTGCACCCTGGCCCTAATGCTGTCCACCCAACACCCTAAACCAGTATTTCCTGTCATATTGGAAATGAGTATTCTCAACATTGTAATTTTAATCATGTACCTGCCAATCCCCAATATTTACCTGTTCCCTCCCCCAAAGTTTCATGGGCCATCCAGCCCACCCTCCCCACCCTCCAGCCCTGTCAAACCTGCACCACCAACCCAATTTTATCACTATACCCCTGTCACATCGCAGCAAAATACACGCTTCCATAGCTTTCATCCGTTTGGCGTAGGCTCACAACCTTCTCCCTTTCTCTTTGCTTTAAATCTGTCGTCCAGACTCTAGCTCTGTGAGTCTGCTCAGTTTGCTTAATTTACATATCAGTGATGTCATGTAATATTTGTCCTTCAATGCCTGGCTTGTTGCACTCAACATAAGGTCTTCAGGATTCATTCATGTTATCCTGTATGTTAGTACTGTATTCCTAGTTAGAGCTGAGTAATATTCCATTGTATGTATAAACCACATTTTGTTTATCCATTCATCTGTTGATGGGCATTTGGGTTGATTCCAGCTTATGGCAGTAGTGAATAAAGCCGCTGTGAACATTGGTGTGCATATATCTGTTTGTGTCCTTGCTTTCAGTTCTTCTGGGTATCTACCCAGCAGTGGAATTGCTGGATCATATGGCAGATCTACAGTTAGTTTTTTGAGGAACCACCAAACTGTCCTCCACAATGACTGCACCATTCAGCATTCCCACCAGCAGCGGTTGAGGGTTCTTGTTCCTCCTTATCCTCTCCAACACTTGTAGTCCTCTGTTTTTTAATGGTTGCCAGTCTAATGGGTATAAGATGGTATCTCATTGTAGTTTTGATTTGCATTTTGCTAATAGCTGGTGATGTTGAGCATCTTTTCATGTGCTTTTTAGCCATTTGTATTTCTTCTTTGGAGAAGTGTCTATTCAAATCAATTGCCCATTTTTAAAATGGGTTTGTCTTTTCATGTTTGAGGTGTTGGATTTCTTTATATATGATAGATAATAGACTCCCATCAGATATATGGTTTCCAAATACTTTCTTCCATTGAGTAGGCTGCCTTTTCACTTTCTTGACAAACTCCTTAGAGGTGCAAAAGTTTTTAATTTTGAGAAGGTCCCATTTGTCTATTTTTTCTTTTGCTACTCATGCTTTGGGTGTGAAGTTTATGAAATAATTTCCTATTACAAGGTCCTGTAGATATTTCTTTATATTATCTTCCAAGGTCTTTATGATCTTAGCCCTTTTATTTAGGTCTTTGATCCATCTTGAGTTAATTTTTGTGTAAGGTATGAGATGGTGTTCCCCTCACATTCTTTTAAATGTGGATATTCAGTTCTCCAAGCACCATTTGTTGAAGAGGCCATAGTCTCCCAGTTGCATGGGCATTGTGGCCTTGCCAAATATCAGATGACTATATATGTGAGGATCTATATCAGAACTCTCAGTTCAGTTCCATTGGTCAGTATGTCTATCCTTGTGCCAATACCATGCAGTTTTGACCACAGTAGCTTTGTTTTTTTAAAAAAAAGATTTATTTATTTATTTCTCTTCCCACGTCCCCCCCACCCCCGTTGTCTGTTCTCTGTGTCTGTTGGCTGTGTCTTCTTTGTTTGTTTCTGTTGTCAGTGGCACGGGAATCTGTTTTTCTTTTTGTTGTGTCATCTTATTGTGTCAGCTCTGTGTGTGTGTGTGTGGCACCATTCTTGGGCAGGCTGCACTTTCTTTTGCTCTGGGTGGCTCTCCTTATGGGACGCACTCCTTGTGCATGGGGCTTCCCTACACGGGGGACACCCCCCCGTGGCACGGCACTCCTTGCGCGCATCAGCATTGTGCATGGGCCAGCTCCACACGGGTCAAGGAGGCCCGGGGTTTGAACTGCGGACTTCCCATGTGGTAGACAGACACCCTAACCACTGGGCCAAGTCCGCCGCCCCACAGTAGCTTTATAGCATGTTTTAAAGTCATACTACAAAAATCAGAGTGATTCCTCCGATTTTATTTTTCACATAAGAAAATCGGATTCCTCCAATTTCAATATGTCTTTGACTATTCGGTGCCTCTTACTGTTGCAAATAAATTTCATAGTTAGTTTTTTCAATTCAGTAAAAAATGCTGTGTTGATTTTTATTGGAATTGCATTAAATCTGTATTTAAGTTTGTGTAGATTAGACATCGTAATGTTGTTTCATCTTCCTATCCATGAATAAGGAATATTCTTCCATTCATTTAAGTCTTCTCTGATTTCCTTTAACAGTGTTGTATAGTTTTCTGCATATAAATCATTTACATCTTTAGTTAGATTTACTCATAGGCATTTGATTCTTTTAGTTGCTATTATAAACAGATAATTTCCTGGTTTCCTCCTCAGATTGCTCATTAATGGTGTACAGAAATGCTACTGAGTTTTGCACATTGATCTTAAAACCTGTGACTTTACTGAAGTCATTTATAAGCTCTAGAAGCTTTGTTGTATATTTCTCGGCTTTCTATGTATAGGATCATGTTGTTTGGAAATAGTGAAGTTTTTACTTTTTCCTTTCCAATTTGGATGTCTTTTATTTATTTATGTATTTATTGTCTTTTTTTATGTTACATTAAAAAAATATGAGGTCCATAGATCCCCCCACCCCCCTCACCCAGCTCCTCCCATAACAACAACCTCCTCCATCATCATGGGACATTCATTGTGCTTGGTGAATACATTGGATGTCTTTTGTATATTTTCTTGCCTAAGTGCTCTAATAAGTACTTCTAACATAATGTAAAATAAGAGTGGTGATAGTGGGCATCCTTGTCCAGTTCCCAATCTTTGAGGGAAAGCTTGTAGGATTTCACCATTGTGTAGGATGTTCACTGTGAGTTTTTCATGTATACCCTTTATCATGTTGAGGAAGTTTCCTTTTATCCCTATCTTTTGTAGTGTTTTTGTCAGTTAACAGTGCTATATTTTGTTGAATGTTTTTTCTGCATCTATAGAAATGATTATGTGGTTTTTTTTCTTTCAATCTGTTTATGTATATAACACTGATTCATTTTCTTATATTGAATCATCCTTGCATAACAGGATTGAAGCCCACTTTGTCATGGTGTATAATTCTTTTGATGTGTTGTTGAATGCGCTTAGCAAGTATTTTGTTGACAATTTTAGCATACAGGTTCATTAGGGGATTGATCTATAGTTTTCCTTTCTTGTGGCATCTTTGTTTGGCTTTAGTATTAGGGTGATGTCTGCCTCATAGAATGAGTTAGACAGTGTTCCTTCCACTTCTGTTTTTGGAAGACTTTAAGCAGGATTGATGTTAGTTCTTTTTGGAATGTTTGGTTGAATTCACCTGTGAAGCCGTCTAGTCCTGGAATCTTCTGTGTTGAGAGCTTTTCGATAACTGATTCTTACTACTTGTTATTGGTCTGTTGAGCTCATCAGTTTATTCTTTCATCAATGTATACTGCTGTGTGTTTCTGGGAATTTGTCCATTTCTTCTAAATTATCCATCTTGTTGGCATATAATTTTTCAAAGTACCCTCTTATGATACTCTTTATTTCTGTGGAGTCAATGGTGATATCCCCTTCCTCATTTCTTATTTTGTGTATTTACGTCTTCTCTCTTTTTTCCTTTGTTAGCCTAGTTAGGGGTTTGTGAATTTTATTCATCTTCTCCAAGAACAGCTTTTGGTTTTTGTTTTTTTTTTCTATTGCTTTCTTATTTTCGATATCATTAGTCTAATCTTTGTTATTTCCCTCTTTCTACTTCTTTGTGGTTAGTTTGTTGTTGTTGTTTTTCTCATTCTTTCAGGTGTTCAGGTAGGTCTTCGATTTTAGTTCTTTCTTCTTTTTTGACGTATGCATTTATAGCTCTGAATTTCCCTCTCAGTACAGCTTTTGCTGCATCCTAAATGTTTTTATGTTGTGTTGTCACTTTCATCCATTGCAAGGTAGTTACTGATTTCTTTTTGTGATTTCCTCCTTGACCTACTGTTTGTCTAAGAGTGTGTCATTTAACTTCCATATCTTTGTCCCTAATATAGTTCTCTGGCCCTTACTGATTTCTGGCTTCCTTCCATTGTGGTCGGAGAAATTACTGTGTATAATGTTAGTCTTTCTCAATTCTTTGAAAGTTGTTCTGTGGCCTAGCAGGTGGTCTATTTTGAAGAATGATCCATGTGCTCGAGAAGAATGTATATCCCTCTGTATTTGGGCATAGTGTTCTTTATATGTCTATTAGGTCCAGATTCTCTAATGTACTACTCCAAGTAGTACATTCTTTATTGATTCTCTGTTGAGATGTTCTGTCTGATGGTGATAATGGTGTATTAAAGCCCCCTAGTATAATTACAGAGGCATCTATTTCTCCATTTAGTTTTTCCAGTGTTTGTCTCATGTATTTTGAGGTGGCCTGATTAGGTGCATCAATGTTTATGATTGGTCTGTCTTCCTGAAAGATTACCCCTTTTTTTAATATATATAGTCTGTCTTTGTCTCTTACAGTAATTTTCATTTAAAGTCTGTTTTGTCTGATCTTAGTATATCTACTCCTACTCCTGCCTTTTTTTTTTTTTGCTTATTGTTTGCTTCTAAAAATTGTTTTCCAATCATTCACTTTCAGCCTTCTTGAATCCCTGGGTTTAAGGTGGGTTTCTTGTAGACATCATATGGATGGGTCATATTTCCTTATCCATTCTGCCAATCTGTGTCTCTTGACTGGTGAGTTTAAACCATTAACATTCAATGTTATTATTGTCATGGAATTACTTAGATTAGCCATATTTTCTTTAGGTTTATGTATGTCATATAGTTTCTATTACTCTTTTCTTTTTAGTTGTTCTTAGACTCTCCTCCAACTCATGTTTTTTTCCTTTCAACCTGCGGAACTCCCTTTAGTATTTCTTGAAGTTCAGGTTTCTTATCAATACACTCTCTTAGATTCTGTTTTTCTGTGAATATTTTGAAATCCCCCTCATTTAAAAAAAAAATTTATTTCTCTCTCCATTCCCCTCTCCCCCCATCGTCTGCTCTCTGTGTCCATTTGCTATGTGTTCTTCTGTGTCTGCCTGCATTCTTGTCAGCACTGGGAATCTGTGTCTCTTTTTTTGCATCATCTTGCTGCGTCAGCTCTCTGTGTGTGCGGCACCACTCCTGGGTAGGCTGCGCTTTTCTTGCACGGGGCGACTCTCCTTACTGGGCGCACTCCTTGTGCATGGGGCTACCCTCTGCAGGGAATACTGCTACGTGGCACGGCACTCCTTGTGTGCATCAGCAGTGTGCATGGGCCAGCTCACCACATGGTTCAGGAGGCCCTGGGTTTGAGCCCTGGACCTCCCATGTGGTAGGCAGACGCTCTATCAGTTGAACCAAATCTGCTTCCCTCCCCCTCATTTTTGAATGCCCATTTTGTTGGATAGAGAATTCTTGGCTGGAAGTTTTTTTCTTTTAGCACCTTAACTATGTTATGTCATTGCCTTCTTTTCTCCATGTTTTCAGATGAGAAATCAGCTTTTAGTCTTATTGAGCTTCCCTTGTATGTGATGTTTCTCTTTTCTCTTGCTGCTTTCAGTATTCTCTTTTTGTCTTGAGCACTGGACAATTTGACAAGTATATGTCTTGGGGTAGGCCTGTTGGGATTTATACTGCTTGGAGTGTGTTGCATTTTTTTTTTTTTTTAAGATTTTTTAAAAAATTAATTTTTCTCCCTTTCCTGCTGTTGTCTGTTCTCTGTGTCCATTCACTGTATATTTTTCTGTGTCTGCTTGCATTCTTGTCAGCGGCACCAGAAATCTGTGTCTCTTTTTGTTGCATCATCTTGCTGTATCACCTCTCCGTGTATGCAGTGCCACTTCTGGGCAGGCTGCACTTTTTTCGTGGGGGGTGGCTCTCCTTGCAGGGATGCACTCCTTGCACATGAGTCTCTCCTACATGGGAGACACCCCGGCGTGGCATGGCACTTCTTGCACTCATTAGCACTGCACATGGGCCAGCTCACCACATGGGTCAGGAGGCCCTGGGTTTGAACCCTGGACCTCCCATATAGTAGGTGGATGCTTTATCAGTTGTGCCAAATCTGCTTCCCTGTTGTACTTCTTGGATAAGTACATCCATCTCCTTCAATAGGGTTTGGAAATTTCCTCAACACTCCTGCTGTCCTGTTTCCTTTCTCTTCTCCCTCTGGGATGCCTATAATGTGTATGTTTGTGTGGTTTTGTCTTTCATATCCCTGAGTCCCTGCTGGATTTTTTTCTTTTTATCTATTTGTTTTTATATCTGTTTGATTTCAGATGTACTGTCTTCCATATCACTAATTCTTTCATCTACCTATTCAAATCTGCTGTTGTGTGCTTCCATTGTATTTTTTATTTCCTGGATTGTGCCATTCATTACCATCATATCTGTTATCTTTTTATGTATGTTTACAGTTTTTTCAGTATGTTCTCTCAGTGTCTTCTTAATATCCGTAATCTCTTTCTTCATTTCATTAAGTTGATTCATGATATTTGCTTAGAAATCTCTGATTAGTTGTTATGTGTTCTGCATCTCCTCTTGGTTTTTAGTTTGTGCATTTTTCCACTTTCTCAGTATGACTAGTATTTTTTTGTTGGCACTTAGTCATTTTTATCTTGGTGTGTTAATTCAGTTGTTTGGCTTTTCTCTCTACTCTATGGTTTTATTTTGTTGTTTTTGACCTTTATAAGATTTCACTTTGACACTTCATTCCTCTTATTCTATTTCCTTGCCGATGTCTATGTTCCATTGAAAAAAAATGTTAGTACCAGAGAAATAGGAAGAGAAAACAAATAATATTAGTGATAATAGTAAAATGTAGGAGGACTGTACAAGACTCAGGCAATTGAATAATTAACCCGAGTAAGAAGTACAGAAGAGGAAGATTAGAAAAGTGGAATAGAAACACTCAGACATGAAATAGAATGGAGAAAAATATAGAATGAGTTAAAAGTCCAGAATGATGAGACGAAGGGAAAAGAAAAAGTGTAAGAGAGAAGGAAAGAGGAAAGTGGATGTAGCTCAAGTGATAGAGTGTCCACCTACCATATGGAGGATCCAGGGTTCGATACCCAAGGCCTCCTGACCCGTGTGGTAAGCTGGCCCATTTTCAGTGCTGCTGTGTGCAACGAGTGCTATGCCATGAAGGGACACCCCCGCGTAAGGGTGTCCCATGTGCAAGGAGTACACTCTGCAAGGAGAGCTGCCCCGCATGCAAAAAGTGCAGCCCACGCAGGAGTGGCATCGCACACATGGAGAGCTGATGGAGCAAGATGACACAACAAAAAAGAGACTCTGTTTCCCATTGCCACCTGATAATAAAGGTAGGAAAAGATAGCATAGGTAGAGATAATTGGGAATCAAAAGAAAGAGAGGAAAAACTAGCAGATAAACAGAGAAACAAAATAAGGGGAGATAACAAGAACAAGAAATCTGGACAGGAGCTGCTCATTCTTGTTTTGTTTTGTTTTGTTTTAAAAGAAAAAAGTTGAAGACAGGAAAAGGATCAAAAAACCAAGGTAAACATGGAAAAACAGTCTTTTCTCTTGGATCCCTAGTGATCCTTTCAGGCTGTTGCTATTCAGCCATCAATCACCCTGTAGCCTGTCCACTGCAGGTTTTAAGCCAGGTTTTAGTGAGTAAAATCAGGAAAATGAAAAAGGAACCTTTTTTTTTTTCCTTTTTTTCTTTTTTTAAATAAGAGATCCAATGAGAGCTAATACAAAGAGGATGTCAATATGTTCCCTGTCATAAAGTTTCACTGGGATGCTTCACTTTGATGGCTACATTGCTTAATTTTCAAATATTTGGGAATTTCTAGCATAATTTCACTGTGGTTGGAGAACATAGTTTGAATGATTTCAGGCCTTTGAAATTTATGGACACTTGCTTTATGGCCTACTATATAGTCAATTTGGGAAATGTTGCAGGGACTTTTGAAGAAAATAAAAGAATGTAAACTCTCTTCTTTTTGCCTACAGAGTATTCTCCATGCCAACTCCCCCACTACCCCACCTCATTCCTTTCTTCCCCTTCTCTCTGTCTATATACACAAAGACATAAATTAAATCACATTTGTTTATTGTGTGGTTCAGTGTTATTTATTCTAATTAATTTTTTCCTTGCTTTTTCTGTTAGTTATAGAGGGGTGTATAAAGTATCTGTCTTTGGATTTGTCTATTTCTCCTTTCCTTTTGAAACTGTTTTTAGATATGTATAAATTTAGAATTATTGTTTTATACTTATATGAAATGTCCCTCCTTGTCTCTAGTAATGCTTCGTTCCTCATTTAGTTTGCCTGATGTTGGTATAGCTGTACCAGCTTTCTTCTTGTTAGCATTTGCATGACATATTTTTCCCTTTTACTTTCAAACTTTCTACATTTGTATTTAAATCATGTCTGAAGCTGTGTATTGTTGAGGTTTTGTGAATCCAATCTGACAATCTCAGGATCTTTGTTTATTAATTTGCATAGTTAGTCCATTTATCTTCCAAGTTGTTTACTGGTATGTTTGGTTTTATATATACCATTTTTAAATTTGTTTTTTTTTGTGTGTGTGTCCCACTTACCTTGCCTTTTCTTTCTATTCTTTTTTTTCTTGAAGTAATCAAATAGTTTTTAATATTCCAAGCCCTTCTCTATTTGCTTTTACACATCCATTTTTTATTCTTCTCTTAGTTCCTCCTGAGATTACAATGTTTATACTTTTTATAGTATTATATAAAATTATTACTTATTCCTAAATAGAACTTTAGAACACTATAACTCCATTAGCTAACCCTTACCTTTCCTCTTATATGTTATTTTCATGTTTTAATATATGAATTTACAGCCCTGTAAATTTATATATTCCATAGATTACCATTAATTTAAATATACTCATACTTGCATAGTTAAATGTGAATGTATTCTTCTTTGTGGAAATATGCCTTTTATTAACAGCAAATATAAATTTATCTAATTGAGGAAGGAATCTAATTGCTTCCCCTGCCCCTTCTTCTTTCCTTTCTTTTTTTTTTAATGAACTAAATGTCCTCAGAGAATTTAGAAGCTAGCTACTCAATTTATCAGAGGTTACATATCTGGTGACTTAATATTATTAATCTGGTATGTGAGTCACACAGTCAGATAGTAATGAAAATGTTCTCAAAGAAGCAATAAGAGATGTTACAGAGTATTTGCATCAGAGCTCCTACAGTTATTTTCAGTCTCTCTTGTCATCTGCAAAATGGAGATAGTGCTGTGTTGTAAGGTTTAGAAATCTTATATGAACAGTTTGTGTTGGCATCTAGAAGATGGTCAGTTAATGGTAGCTATTTTTTAAGGAGAATTTTTAACCATCCTCTGAATAGATTAGACATATTTTAATAACTTGTCTGAATTGCCAGTCTGTGAACAACTAGAAACAACAAATTAACCTTCTGAGGTAATGTTGTTGGATTATAGGGAGCTGATTTATATTGATAACCTTAAGGTCATCAAGAATAAAAGGAGGGAAGCAGCTGTGGCTCAAGACATAGAATGTCCGCCTACCATATAGGAGGTCCAAGGGTTTGATACCCAGGTCCTCCTGGCTTGTGTGGTGAACTGGCCCACGTGCAGTGCTGCTGTGTGCAAGGAGTGCTGGCCCACACGGGGATGCCCCCACGTAAGGGTGCCCCCCATACAAGGAGTGGTCCCTGTGCAAGTAGAGCATCCTGCACAAAACCACAGCCCATCCAGGAGTGGTGCCACACACACGGAGAGCTGACGCAGCAAAATGACGCAACAAAAAGAAACACAGATCTCCAGTGCCACCTGATGAGAACACAAGCAGACAGAGAAGAACACACAGCAAAGGGACACAGAGGGCAGACAACGGGGGAGGGGGAGAGAAATAAATTAATAAGTCTTTTTTAAAAAAAGAATAAAAGGATATAAAAATTGGGGGATTTAAGGAAGTAATCCATTAAAACATTAATGTAGACTAGCTTGTATCATTTATTTTTCACAATATGATACCATTATCTTAATTTTTTTACTAAGAAAACTGAGCCTAGAGAGGCTAAATAAGATCACACAGCTAGTTAAATGGCAGAGTTGTATGTGATCCAAACTTAGTCTTTTTCCAGACTTTCCTCATTATTACTGCATTATTACTGCTTCCCCCAAATGATGATGACAATTTTCTTTTATACAATTGTACATTTGAAACTGTCTTAGAATCTGAAGGACCCTTAGGAGATCTACATATGTCATCTTCTTAGAATATTATGTAGATTGACCTAGATTTCAGGCACTGTTCTCAGTGCTGTATCTATAATAACTCATTTAATTTTCACAACTCTTTGAGGTAGAAACTATAATTGTTCTTATTTTATACATGAGGAAATTGAGACATAGAGAGGCTAAGTAAATTGTCCGAAGTCACAAGGTTAGTAAGTAATGAAGCAGGAATTTTCCCCAGGCAGTCTGACTCTAGAATCTGTGCTTTTAGTCACTGTGCCATATTGCCTACTTTTTGAAAAATTTGTAAATTTTGTACTTCATTTAATTATCTCTTATAATAATCTTTCCAGTAATGAGAAGCTCTGTTTTCTATAAGGCAGTGAATCAGTCAGGGCTCTACCACAGAAGCAGAATCAGTGGGACACACCCTCCCCTACATAAATACACCCACACGTATATATCTGAAAAGATCTATTGTTGGAGCAGATGTAGCTGAAGTGGTTGAGCACCTGCTTCCTATATATGAGGCCTGGGTTTGATCCCTGGTACCTCCTAAAAACAAACGAAAAACCCCCAACTCTTATTGGGGAGTGAATGTAGCTCAGTGGTTGAGCATCTACTTCCCATGTATGAGGTCCTGGATTATTCAATCCCTGGTATCTCCTGAAAAAAACAAAAATAAAAAAAGAAAGAAAGATCTGTTGTAAGGAATTGGCTCACATGATTGTGGGGGCTGGCATGTTAAGTCAGAAGTGTTATAGGTCAGGCTGTCAGGAAGAGGTGGATCTCTTTGGTACAACCTGAAGCTATAGTCCACAAGCTGGATTTCATCTTCAGAGAAGCTTCAGTTCTGTTTAAAGCCTTTCAGCTGATTAAATCAGGCCCACCCAGATTATCTATAATAATCTTTAGCTGTAAAATTATTATGGACTTTAATCACATCTACAAAATATCCTCAGAACAACCTCTAGGTTAGTGTTTGATTGAATAACCTGGGACTCTCAAGCCAATTTGACCATTACAGGTAGATTTTTTTTTTGTGACTTCCAGGATGCCGTTATTTTTCCAAGCCAGGACTGGACCTTTCCATTTCCATTGCATCCTTTATTTATTTATTGCTTACCCCTGTCAACTCCTCATTCACATCACCACAGTTAAAAAAGATTCCGGTAATTTGCAATTGAAGGCACATACATAAATCATATTACCCTTAAAGCAAAAATTTAAAAAGATGCTCAAAGTAAAATATAGAGAAATGGTTGAACGAGAAAACCTATGCTAAAGCAATTACTATAATTGTGCATAAAGTTTAGCACTGGGGTTTGAGGAAAATAGGACTTTTTGCATGACAAGGGAGTTTTAAATTAGAGAACCTCTTTACTACTACCTAATTCTAATAGAGATTTAATCTTTATAAATACAAGGAGCAGTGGCCTACATACTTAATAAGACTATTCCTGTTTAATAAAAGATATATGGAATTCTGTCTCTAGATTCCTGGTAACAAAAAGGAGAGCTTCAGAGATTGCCCTGCAATTATAGTTTATATTGTAATTCTTATTTATTTCTTGATCTTTTTATCCTCTTTCAATAAGGAAAATAGCTGTACCGTTTTAAAAATTGCTGTCATTTCCTTTGTTAAGGCTTCAGTAGATTTAAAGTGATGCCTCATAGACCTTTCAGCTAGACTAAAAGGTTTATAAGAACCTATAGACCCTCTCAACTAGACATTAGTGGTTTCTAAAAACCTCAAAGATATTGTCCCATAGCAGCCTCACTTGAGGCCCAAAGTAGAGGAGGACCTTTCAGAAAAAATGCAGATATGATTTTTGTCTATTAGAGTTGTAATTTGACATAAAAGAAACCCACTAAATTTTAAAAGGAATTGTATCAGGTTAGATCAAAAGGGAGAGACAGCTCATAATGAAAAGAAGCCTTGGGGCTCTCAGCCTCCAATGGAAAGAAAGCAATCTGAGAAACTAACTACTTAGTTCTAAATATAGGCCTTTTATTGAAAAGAAACTTGAAAGATGACTCAGAGGATGCAGCTAAGAAGTCAGAGAATGAAGCTAAGAGAAATGAGAGAACTTTTCCCAGGGACTAGAACTAGGCCCTAATCAAGGAACTGATGATAAATGTCCAAATGAATTTCATAATTGCTATTGACCAGTAACTATTATATATAATTGCTTTCTCCTTTTTAAATGGGAATATCCACTGCAATTTTCCTATTCCTAGAAGCCTATACTGTTGTATGTTGGGTATGTGTTGGGCAGATAACTTGTCTTTTTAGTTCACAGGCCTTCAAATTAAGAGAAACTGTACCTGAAGACCTGCACTAAGAAACTGCATCTGAAGAGCCTCATCTATACCTGCACCTCATTTAGATTAGATCCTGGACTTTGAGCTGATGTTGCAATGAGATGAGACTTTTGGGAGATGTTAAGAGGGTATGTGTGTGTTTTCTCCAAATGGAGGAATATAAATAATTAATGGCCAGGGGGTGTATGGGCAGACTAAAGATGGCTGCACATTCTGATCCACCTTTTCCATCATGAGGCATAGTTGAGTTTTCCACCCCCTTGAATCTGGAATGGGTTTATGATTACATGGTTGTATGGTGGATATGATGCAGGGCCAATTCTAGGCTTATGCCTTTGAAATTACTAATAATTTTTGCTTCTCTCTTAAAATACACCTGATATGTAACTCAGACTATTCTGAGTTGAGCATGCTGTGGGAAGCCCAGTTAATCACTTGGAGAGACAGGAAGAGGGGGAGGAAGGGAAACTGGCCACATGGAGTATAGTATCTAGGTACTAACCAAGTGAGTGACGCTTTCTTGGACTTTTCAGTCAGCCCAGCCTTCCACTAAACCCAGATGAATGAGTGAATCAGCTGCCTTGAGAAATGAGGCTCCTTTTGGGCTGTTGCAGCCATCCCCCAACTGTTTGAGCCACCCAGCTTAGACCCTAAACATTGTGTAGCAGAGATGAGTCATTCCTACTATTCCTTGTCCAAATTCTTTACCTACAGAACTGTGAGCATAAAATGGTTGTTGTTTTAACTAAGTTGTAGGTTTGTTACATAATGATAGACAACTGAAACACAAATGAAGAAACTGAAAAATTATATAACTTGCTTAATCTCACAGAGCTAATAAGAGTTCCCTGCCTTTAAAAATGTCTTATACTGCCTTTCTACTGGTTTTTCCAGAGGACCCTCTGAAACCCCTTTTCCATCTTAAACAAACCTGTAAGCACCTATAGGTTTTCCATGGAATACAGGTTTAGTCCTTAATATTAATATCTTTCTTAATAGTTGGACAGTTGTGGTGAGCGAACATGTTTTCTTGACTTAATGCTAGAGTGATGGTATAATCTGAGATACAGTTGGGTATTATTCCTTAGTTAAAAAAATCTCAAGTGGGACCCTTTTCTCTGAGAATTCACTTAAAGAATTCCCTCACACAAAAGCATTTAGCTATCAGAGTACAACTATTGAAATTTTCTTATATGAAATTCGGTATATGGTTTGTATTTATATAACAAAAGTTTAATAACTAAATCTTTTTTTTTTTTTTAAGATTTATTTTTTATCTCTCTCCCCTTCCCCCCTATTGTCTGCTCTCTGTGTCCAATCGCTGTGTGTTCTTCTGTGCCTGCTTGTATTGTTAGGCAGCACCAGAAAACTATGTCTCTTTTTCATTGCATCATTTTGCTGTGTCAGTTCTCCGTGTGTGCGGCACCACTTCTGGCAGGCTGCGCTTCTTTTTTCAGGTGGGGCGGCTCTCCTTGCCAGGTGCACTCCTTGTTCATGGGACACCCCTACTCAGGGGCGCCTTTGCGTGGCACAGCACTCCTTGCACGCGGTAGCACTGCACGTGGGCCAGTTTTACCACACAGGTATTGAACCCTGGACCCTCCATATGGTAGGCGGACACTCTATCAGTTGAGCCACATCTGCTTCCCAGTAACTAAATATTTATGAGATTTTTTTTTTTTTCAAATGTCCCTCTTCACCGTTGAACAGAGGTCTTCCTTCTTGACTGTTGTCTAGAATGAAGTTCCACTCTGGTTACTTCTCTCTTTTGAATATTTTCTTTTGGAACACTCGGTTCCTCCCATTCCCTTATTCAAGAAAACTTCTCTTTCTTGTACAGGAAACCCAACCTGACACCAAGGCACCAAGGCTTGCTTTTAAGAGAGTGAGCTTATTAAACCGTTAGTCCCAACAGAGGAATTTTCATAACTGTTAAGAGAGTGAAAATTTCCACTCATTATTAGTTACATGTAAAAAAAAAAAAGAAAAATCTCAACTCCAATCCCACCATTCACAAATAACCAGTTAGCGTTTTTGAATATATCCTTTTAAAAATATATATAAGTGAGTTTTAACAAAGATGGAGTTACAATGATGATAATAAACTTTCTTTAAGGGCTTATTATGTACCAGGAACTATTTTTATTTAATCCACCTCTTAATCCTATTTACAGATGAAGAAACTGAGCCATAGAGCATTTAAGTAATTTGCCCAAGATCACATAACTGGGTTCCTAATTCAGATAGTCTTGACTTCAGAGTCTGCACTCTTAATCATTGTATGTCATATTATAAATACTGACACTTAATTTTTTAAAAATTATTTATGTCTTTAATTTCCAATAGAGTCAGATATTCTTCCATAAGGAAAATTTTCTTCAAGTGTATGGTACTAATTTTTTTATCTCCCCATATCAAGGATAATTATTCTCTCTACTTCCAATAGCATAAAGTAGTTTTTTTTTTTTTTAAAGATTTATGTATTTATTTATCCCCCCCCCGGTTGTCTGTTCTCTGTGTTTGTTTGCTGCATCTTGTTTCTCTGTCTGCTTCTTTTGTCATCAGTGGCTTGGGAAGTGTGGGCGGCGCCATTCTTGGGCAGGCTGCACTTTCTTTCACGCTGGGCGGCTCTCCTTACCGGGTGCACTCCTTGCGCGTGGGGCTCCCCTACGCGGGGGACACCCCTGCGTGGGGCGGGACTCCTTGCTTGCATCAGCACTGCGCATGGGCCAGCTCCACATGGGTCAAGGAGGCCTGGGGTTTGAACCGCGGACCTCCCATGTGGTAGACAGACGCCCTAACCACTGGGCCAAGTCCGTTTCCCATAAAGTAGTTTTGACTTTTTTATAAATGTATATAGTATGTACTCCTGAACTCCTGTATGTGTCTGGTTAGTAGTTTTTGCAGGGTTTTTTTTTCACCTGTTTGTGGGATTCATTACTGTTGTTGGCTAAAGTTGAAAATTATTAATTCTCACTGTTTTATAGTGTTCCATTTTGTGAATATTTCAGTTTATCCATCCTACTATTGGGGGCATGTGTTAGATTTCCAGTTTGGGGCTATTATGAATGGTGCCACTATAAGCATTCCATTTTATGTATTTTGGTGGTCATATGTATGCACTTCTGTTGAGTATATACCTAGGAGTTGACTTGCTGAGTTGTAGGGTATGCATATTTTAGCTTTAATAAATACTCTTGATAGTTTTCTAAAGTGATTGTTTCAATTTGTACTGCTACCAGCATTGTGCGAGAGTTCTCATTGTTCCACATTCTCACTAACTTTTGGGTTTTCTTTTCTTTTTTGCTTTAGCCCTTCTGGTGGGTTTTATAATACCATTTTTATGACTACAGGAATTCCAATGTATGATATGGATCTTTTATAAAAGGCGGGTTCTATAATTTGACATTTAGGTTGTTTCCATTTTTTTGAAAAAATAGAAACAGCTTTCAATTATGTAAAAATTTAAATTGTTATGTAATCAAGCCTATATTTTATGACTTTTGTCTTTGGTATCTTGCTTTAAAAGTCCTACTTATACTTTCAACTCTACCATTCTGGTTTCTTTTCTCCCATAGAGTGTGTTGTGTATATATACATAATGTTATATAATTTCAAGTTTTTCCCATTTGCAAAATAATATACAATGTATACTTACTCCCTCGATGCTATATCATCATCATCTTCTCATTCTTAGTTTTAATTTATAGACTAATATACTGTATCCACTTTCTAGCTTTCTGTTTACATTTCAGTGCCTCTTAATTTGATTTCTGTTCCTACCTGCTCTGGAAAGCATCACCATAATTCTTGAGTTCTTTATTTTTGTGAGCCTTTTACCTTACTCTTTAATTGAGTTTCTGTATTAGAGTTTCCTCCAATTGTGTTATCCACTCATTACTTCAAGTACCACCACTTCCTATTACTACTTCTTTAAAAAAAAAAAAAAGAAAATGTTTATTTTTAAATAAGCTTTAGATTACATAAATGTTACATCAAAAATACAGGGGGATTCCCATATACCCCATGTCCTCCTCCTCCCCACATTTTCCCCCTTAACATTTTTCTTGAGTGTGGTACATTTGTTATAATTGATGAACACATATTGAGGCATTGCTAATAACCATGGTCTATAGTTTACATTATGGTTTACACTGCACTGCACTGCACAATTTTATAGGTTTTGACAAAATGTATAGTGGTCTATATTCATCATTGCAGTGTCATGCAGAACAATTCCAGTGTCCCAGAAATGCCCCATGTTACACCTATTTTTCCTTCTTCCTCCTCAGAACTTCGGGTTACCACTGCCTTTATATCAACGTTACAAGTTCTTCCATTGCTAGAATAATAAGTCTACTTTAGTCTACAGTTGTACTGCCCCTTGTTTTTGTTCATTCCACAATCTTGAGGATTTGAGGATGGTGATGACCAATCTGTTTCTGCTTGAGATAGGCCTATTCTTATCTTTGTGACTACTTATCTTCTGTGCTCCAGGCAGATCTAATTTTTTACTGGATGTGCTCCTGTGGAAACTGAAATTGAAGCAATTATCTTTTCCCTTAATATGTATTCTCTGTTTTGTTGAAAATGGGGAACCTACCTGGTCAGATAAGCTAGAAATCTGGGAGTCATACTAGATTCTTTCATTTTCCCTGTCTCCTGTCTCTCATTGGTGGCCAAGACTTATTGCCTATATGTTTCCCCCATTTCCAATTTTACTGCTTCTAGCTTATATCAGGTCTTTTTTTTTTTTTTTTTTTTTTAAGATTTATTTTTTATTTATTTCTTTCCCCCCACCCCGTTGTCTGTTCTCTGTGTCCATTTGCTGTGTGTTCTTCGGTGTCCACTTAGATTTTTGTCAGTGGTACTGGGAATCTGTGTCTCTTTTTGTTGTGTCATCTTGCTGCATCCATGTGTGCGGCGCCAACCTGGGCAGGCTGCGCTTTCTTTGCGCAGGGTGGCTCTCCTTAGGGGGTGCTCTCTTTGAGCGTGGGACACCCCTGCATGGCAGGGCACTCCTTGTGTACATCAGCACTGTGAGTGGGCCAGCTCATCACACGGGTCAGGAGGCCCTGGGTTTGAACCCTAGACCTCCCGTGTGGTAGGCGGATGCTCTATCCTTTAAGCCAAATCCACTTACCTACATCAGGTCTTTATCATTCCTTTCAAGGATATCTGTAGGAGTTGTTTTTTGTTTTTTGTTTTTTGCTTTTATTTCCCTTCCTTCCATTTTCCCAGTCCATCTTCCAAATCTGATCTGGTTATTTTCCTGCTTAAAATTATTTTTTATGGTGCTTCATTGCATATAGGATAAAACCTCTTCTTAGCGTGGCATATAATACCCATCATGATTTGTCTTTATTTGATTTTCTTCCCATTACTCCTTATAATGCTTATAGACAAAAGAAGACATTATTATTAATTGCATCAACATTATTGGTGACTTTAAAATCAGAATTTTAGCATTCATAAGTGTGTCTCAAAAGAGTCTTTTTGTTGCTGCTAGCTGATGTTTTCTAAAATAATACAAATCAACTTTTTAAAATTAGTTTGAACAGAACAGGTTAATATACTGTGGGAAAAATGTAACATCTGTTTTTGCCCATCTTTGAAATCTTGTCCATAGTATAGTGTTCAGCACTCAAGAAATTCTTGATGAATAAATGAATGCAGATTCTTGATAGGCAAACAGAGGATAGATCTGAGATATATTTCAGAAAGATGTTTGTCTTGTAGTTACAACAACTTAGACACATTGGAAAACTATTGTAAAAAATCTCTACCTGACCCTAAAGAATGATGTGCTTTTATTTGTATTTAATTCTAATTTAAGATTGGAAAGAAAGTGATCAAAATGTCTCTGTGTGGTAGAAGAGAAGACTATTAATATCCTTGGAGATAACTATAATTGTGTACTTTAGTTTCAGGCCAGGGTTTACTTGTTACTTTAGAAACAAAGCATTAATAAGAACCTAATATTTTAAGTGAACCTTGTGAGCTTGACTGGAAGACACAAGATCAAACGGAGATTTTTTTTCAGAATTGAGAACAGAGTGATGCAGCAGTGAATATTCATTGGTGGCATTGTCATCAATATTGTTGTTGAGTGTCCATTTCATCATAGATGATATCCTAAATGGATTCCTTCTCAATTGTGTTTTGCCTCTTTTGTTTCTGCCCCATTTTTTTCAGTGTCAGAATTTTTTATTAAGCATATTTCCGTTAGTTGGACAAACAATTTTATAAACCCTTATGTTCTAACCTGGTTTTATAGTCTTATCCATTCTCTACTCTACCTATTTAATAAGTTTCTTTTCTACTTTAATTAGCATCAGTTTTTTATTTTTTTGCATCTAAACAAGAAGTCTAATTCACAAGTCCTCCTAGGAAAGGCAAGTGGTTTTATTTATATGTATATCTGATAAGGCTCCCTGGAATCCAGTGAAAAACACTTCTAGGGTGAATAGTTAAAACTCTGACGTACAGGAATCAAGTAACCTAAGTCTGATTGATAGTTCAGAGTAATGTTTTTGCATGGAAGACCTCTGAAAGAAAGTGCTCAAAATTCCTTAAGAAAGGATACTGGCAAGAAATATTTTCAAAACAATAAAACTGACAGAGGATTAATCTCCAGAATTTAAAAAATTTAATAAAAGAACAACAACAAAAAAGACAAAAAAATGAAAGAAAAAGGAAAGAAAAAATTAGCAAGGATATGAATAAATTACTGAAGATGAAATTCAGATGACTGATCTACATATGAAATAATATTTTTATTTCACTAGTAATTGGTGAAGTGTGATTTAAAACAAGATGGCTTTTAAAGTCCACCAGATTAGCAAAGATGAACAAGTGAGACAGTATTTTTATGGCAAGTTTGTTGGGAGTGAAATTGGTACAGCCACTCCTGAGGTAATTTGGTTGTATCTATTAAACTTGAAAATGGGTCTAAACTGTGACTCAGGAATTTCCCTTTTAGGTATCTTCTAAACATGTACACATATGCAAAAAGAAGTATGTATCTCCAAAAAGCAAAGCAAAACAAAAAACAGACAACAAGAAGTATTGATGAGGATGTGGAAAAACTGGAGCCCCTCATATGTTGCTGGTGAACATGTAGAATATTTAAGCTACTTTAGAAATGTATTGTCAGTATCTCAAAATGTTAAGCATCAGATCACCATATGACCTAGCAATTCTCTTAGGAATTTTTCCAAAAGCAATAAAAACAAATGTCCACACATAGACTTGTACATGACTGTTTGGCAATTAAAAGGAACAAAGTACCACTGTGTGCTGAAATATGTATACACCTCAAAAACATGCTAAATGCAATTTGCATGAGACCACATTTGTATGATTTCATTTCAGTGAAAAAGGAAGGCAACTATAGAGATAAAAAGTAGTGGTTGCCTACTGCTGGGGGTGAGAATGGGAGTAACTGCAAATGGACATGAGATTCCTTTTTGGGGTGATGGGAAGTTTCTCTAATTAATTGTGGTGATTGTTGCATAACTATAAATTTACTAAAAAAATCACTGAATCGTATATATTAAACACTATTGTACATTAAAAAACATTATTGTACATTAAAAAATGATTGTACATCATTGAATTGTACAATGGATTTTATGGTATGTAAATTATACGTCAATGAAGCTGTTAAAAATGTCACTTTTACTTTAGTCTGAGATGGTAGACCAACACTTGTATGAAAAATAGCTGATAGAAATTATGGCCAGAGGTATATCATAATTTTAGGAGAAATAAAATGGAGTGCAGAGAGAAAGAGTCTGAGTGAGAGAGAAAAGAGAGAGGGTACATAACATCCTTTGTTGCATTATTTGTAGTATTGGAAATGGGAAATATCGTAAAGACCCATCATAAGTAAAACATTTTTAAAAAGTAATTTACAAAAGGATACATAGAGCATGACACCAGGGAGCCAAGAGTGCCTACAACTGAAAGCAAGAGAATTGCATCTAGCATCCATGTGGAATCTAAGCCCCCTCTTGATATAGATGTGGAGTGGACACAACTATTCTAAGGTCCACAGGATGGAGGAATAGAGTATGGATTAGAGTGGACTTACTGATATTCTATTCATTAACTATTGTGATTAGTAATCGAAGAAAACGTGGCATTGGTGTGGAGAAAGTGGCCACGGTGGCTGCTGGGGGTAGGGAGTGGGAGGAAGAGATGTGATGTGGGGGCATTTTCGGGGGTTGGAGTTGTCCTGGGTGGTGCTGCAGGGACAGTTACCAGGCATTGTATGTCTTCCCATGGCCCACTGGGTGGACTGTGGGAGAGTGTGGGCTATGGTGTGGATCATTAACCATGAGGTGCAGCAGTGCTCAGAGATGTGTTCACCAAATGCTATGAATGTCTCATGATGATGGAGGAGGTTGTTGTTATGGGGGAAGGAGTGGGGTGAGGGGGTTAGGGGGTATATGGGGACCTCATTTTTTTTTAATGTAACATTAAAAAAATAAAGACAAAAAAATTGAAACAACAAAAAAAAAAGAAAAATAGTAGTATATGTTTTCTGTAGGAATACATGTATTTAAAAATGTAAGGGAGATTTGGAGACTACAAGCAGATTCAGAATAATGATTGTCACTAGGGTGGAGAGAGAGGTATTAGGATAAGGGTAGAAAACAAGAGGGTCTTTTTTTTTTTTTTTAAGATTTATTTATTTATTTATTTCTCTCCTCCCCACCCCCACCCCAGTTGTCTGTTCTCTGTGTCTATTTGCTGCGTGTTCTTCTTTGTCCGCTTCTGTTGTTGTCAGTGGCACGGGAATCTGTGTTTCTTTTTGCTGCGTCATCTTGTTGTGTCAGCTCTCCCTGTGTGCGGTGCCATTCCTGGGCAGGCTGCACTTTCTTTTGCACTGAGCGGCTCTCTTTACGGGAGCGCACTCCTTTCGCATGGGGCTCCCCTACATGGGGACACCTCTGCGTAGCAGGGCACTCCTTGCGTGCATCAGCACTGCGCGTGGGCCAGCTCCACACGGGTCAAGGAGGCCCGGGGTTTGAACCACGGACCTCCCATGTGATAGACGGACGCCCTAACAGTATACTGGGCCAAGTCCGCTTCCCACAAGAGGGTCTTTAAGTGTTAATCTGTAATGTTCCAGTTTCTACTAGATACTGTATTCAAAATTGTATAACTTTTGAAAGTATAAACAGAAAAGTAGACTTGAAGCAAATACTCCATATTATCAAGCATGTATTTATTTATTTATTTTTAAGATTATATTTATTTATTTGTCTCCCCTTCCCCCCCACCCCGGTTGTCTGTTCTCTGTGTCTATTTGCTGCATCTTCTTCTTTGTCAGCTTCTGTTGTTTTTCAGTGTCACGGGTGTCCGCTTCTGTTGTTGTCAGCAGCACGGGAATCTGTGTTTCTTTTTGTTGCGTCATCTTGTTGTGTCAGCTCTCCGTGTGGGCAGCACCATTCCCAGGCAGGCTGCACTTTCTTTCACACTGGGCGGCTCTCCTTATGGGGCGCACTCCTTGCGCGTGGGGCTCCCCTACGCAGGGACACCCTTGTGTGACAGCACTCCTTGCACGCATCAGCACTGTGCGTGGGCCAGCTCCACAAGGGTCAAGGAGGCCTGGGGTTTGAACCACGGACCTCCCATGTGGTAGACGAACACCCTAACCACTGGGCCAAGTCTGCTCCCTCAATAATGTATATATGTGTGCTGGGAATAAAGATGAGAAAAAAATTCTAAAATGCAAACAAATATTAAAGAAGCATCCTTCTCCTTGGCTACTTCATATAAAGCTGTTAAGTGGGGGGGGGAGGGGGTGGGGAGCTGAGAAATGGCAGTGATAACTCTGTAAGGCCAATATGGACCTGAGGACAGTAGCAAGAGTAGAACAGCTGCCCATCAGCCACTGACTTTTGGAACAGAACGTCAGTGACAACAGCACAGAAACTTAGCACTGCCTGGAAATGGAGGGAATTTAGGGATTACAGTATTTTATTGGCCAGGGTCCATAATGTTATTAGTGAAGCTTCCAGAGTGTAATACTTTATTTTATTTTATTTTATTTTTTAATTTATTTTTTCTCTCTCTTCCCCCCCCAGTTGTCTATTCTCTATGTCCATTTTGCTGCGTATTCTTCTTTGTCTGCTTCTGTTATCGTCAGCGGCACGGGAATCTGTGTCTCTTCTGTTGAGTCATCTTGTTGTGTCAGCTCTCTGTGTGTGTGACGCCATTCCTGGGCAGGCTGAACTTTTTTCATGCTGGGCGGCTTTCCTTATGGGGTGCACTCCTTGCATGTGGGGCTCCTCTATGTGGGGGACCCCCCTGCGTGGCAGGGCACTCCTTGTGCCCATCAGCACTGTGCGTGGGCCAGCTGCACACGGGTCATAGAGGCCTGGGGTTTGAACTGCGGACCTCCCATGTGGTAGGCGGACACCCTATCCACTGGTCCAAGTCCTTTGAACATCTTATAACCATACCCTTTATAAGCAACACCCTTGCTATTGTCCTCTATTTCTTAGTTATAACCTTCAACAATAATCTTGATTATAACATTTGACTGTTTTTCAAATGACTTACAATATTCTTTTCTTCTTCAGTTGAGGAAAATGGGAATTCACTTTTATCATTACCTAACAGCTGTTAAAATGAGTTTGTAATTATAGAATATATTTGATTTATGCAAAAAGTGGAATAATAAAAATTATATATTTGTCTTTGGAATATATGTTAAGTGATCTTCCATTTTAAGAGGTAGAAACGCAATTCAAACTGAAACACAAAGGAAATTGTGTAACACTGCAATGTCCAGGGACTCGAATGTTATCATTTGCTCTTTCTCTCTCTCTCTTTCTCTCTCTCTCTTCCTCTATCTGATAGTATTAAGATTTTTTTCATTTGTCAGAAGCTGGACCTGAAAGTATTGAAATATTGCCTCAGGGAAAACTTATTTCCTTGACTTTGCTTGTCATCAGTAACATCCAAAAAGGGTCCTACTTCTGCCTTCCAAATTTCACAGAAGTGCATCTTCTGGGAAGAACTTTAGGCACAGGAGTCCAGGAAATATATTCTATGGCTTTCCATCCTCTCGTACTATTATGGATAATGGAAAGGATGTTGAATGTGCCAATTTACAGTAACAGTATGTCCGCACCTGTGGCTACTCATCATCTATGGATACCTTACCCTACTACTGACATTTAAACATTCCAACAATGACAATAACAATATTCTATAGTCATTTAATGCACCTGTCCTTCATACAAATGCAAACACACTCAACTTCAACCCAAAAGGAGAGACCCCAAGTCCCATCAATCCCTATATCAATCTCGGGATAATAATCACTCATCTGATTCAGCCATAATACTACCTTGGTATTTTGCAGTCCTGGTGCAAATTATAAAGTTAGCTACCACAATCACCTTATATAAAATTGAGGGAAAGAAATCCATATGTTTATATGTACATATAAACTGTATACACATACAGGCATGCACAGATGTAGCAGGACAAGTTAACGTATATGTGTAGTGGCTACTACCTTTGTTTGGAATATGGTATTTATAAGTTTCCATTCCTCATTCCCTGTTCCCTTTGCCAGGATCTGATCTAGAAGGAATTGTTTATCAGGGTGGTAATTCAGACAATTATTTTTGAGTTGTTGAGACCTAAGTGGTGTTTCCTGTATTGGACTCCTGAAGTCACGTATTTGTTTTTATCACTTGATATTAAAGTTATAGGAAGTTCCCCCACAGGATCTGTGTTCCAGACATATTTCTATCTGCCCCCATTTTAAAGCAGGAATTTATGCCTCCCTGGTAACCATGATTTCATGAATTCTAATGCACACATTTCCCCACCTCATTTTAAAAAATAAATATTTTTTATTTTTAAAAAGATAGGTTACATATATGTTACATAAAAAATATAGGAATTCTTATATGCCCTACTCTCCCCACTGCCCCATATTTTCCCACATAAACAACATCCTTCATTAGTGTGCTACATTCATTGCAGTCTATGAAAGCATTTTAGGGCATTGCCACTGAACATGGGTTATAGTTTTCACTCATCACACAATTCTGTTGTTATAAGAAGATATGTAATGGTCTATATCTGTCGTTGCAGTGTCATTCAGGATGATTCCCAAGTCCCAAATATGTCCCCGTATTACACCTGTTTTTTCCTCTCCTTGCCCTCAGAGCCACCAGTGGCCACTGCCTCCACATCAGTGTTGTAATTTCTTCCATATAGTAGAATACCAGTAAGTCCACTGTTGTCCATAGTTCATTCCCCAATCCTGAGGATTCTGGAATGGTGGTGTCCACTACACCTCTAATTGAGAGGGGGCTGTGATCCCATGCAGCCGATGGATGGAACTCTTGTGCATGCAGTTGCAGGCTTCTTGTTTCTTGGGTATGGTAGTTGTCCATCCTCACCTTCCCGTTAGTTGTCCTGGGTGAGTCTAATGAACTAAAGAGTGAGTGTTGCAACTCTCCTGGGGCTCAGGGCCCAATGGCACATGGACAGCCCAAAGATTTAAGTCTTTTATTTATTTAAGAGACTTATTTATGCTTTATTTAAAATGTAAACCTGCCAACTCTAGTGCCAACTATGGGTCCAAATAGAAGGGACAGATAAGCCATGTGTAGGGAAGCCATAACTGAGTGCAAATCTGTCACTTTCAGGAGCACAAACTCCAAAGTAGGGCCCACTGGCAAGGCACCAAGTTCCAGAGCTATCTGCCCTGATCATACGACCTGGGTGTCTCCAGAGCCCTCAGGAGCCCTAGTATTTGGGGTAGTATCTACTTCGGCAGTCTAAAAGATCCTGCTGAGATAAATATTATCTCTGGGATGTCCTCCTGACTCACTTTGAAGTCTCCTAGCCATATAAACTCATTTGTCTTTACCTTTCCCCTTTTTATTTGAGGTCTTTTTCCAGTTGCATTGCTAGTTGGTGCTTGGTAATCCCTTGGTGCCAGGGAGGCTCATCCCCAGGAGTCATGCCCCATGCTGGGGGGAAGGTAATGCATTTATTTGCTGAGTTGGGCTTAGAGAGAGGTCACATTTGAGTAACAAGGAGGTTCTCAGGAGGTAACTCATAGGCACCCTATAACGCTATGCTAAATTTTAATTTCAAAAGCAAAGGCTCATAAACATAGTCATCTATATCAGGGGCCTGTCAATGGACCATCCTCCTTTGCTAGTCATTGCCCCTGTAGTTGGGAGATTGTTGCTGTTCCATTAGACAATGTGACAGAGCTCTCCAGGATGGGAATTCAATATCCTTTTGATTATTGTGTGAATCTCCACCTACTGTGACAATGTCGCATGAACATTTGAGCATATTTGTATACCTTATATGTGTGTCCGGGTGAACTTCCTCCCATGTATCCCCCATCACTGACACTCCACACCAATGATCCTCCCGTGCTCCAGTTATAACTCTTCTGTGATCCAAAGCTTCTTTAAAAATGAAGCCAATAAAATAGCCAAATATAATTAATAGGAAAATGAAGTAATAATGATAGGTTTAAATATAAGAAATAAAATACATAAAATATTTGAAAAATAAAAATAAAATAATTGGGATATTAAAAAATAATGAAAAATATTTAAATTTTTTTGACATTTTCTCTTTCATCACTGTAATATCTGTTGTCCTGTATGTACAGTGATGTTTTCTTCCATTTATTTCCCAGTTTCTTTTTTTTTCATTTTGTTTTCAAAGAAGTTTTAGGTCACAGTAAAGTCACGTACAGAATATAGGGGACTCCCACATATCGAATATCCTCCCCCTTTTCCCCTTTCCTGTATAAATACCTTTTTATATGTGGATGGAACATTTGTTAAAACTGTTATACAAATAGTGAAACATAGCTACTAACCATGGTCAATGGTTTACTTTATGGTTTACATTTTAGACTGTACACTTTTATAAATTTTGATGATATTTAATGTGACCTGTGTCCATCATTGCAAGATCATGTAGAACACTTCCATTGCCCCCTAAATACCCCCTATTCCATCTATTCTGTTCCACCTTCCCCCTTCCCTAGGGGCCTACAGCAACCACTCGTCTTCACTCCTTGGATGACAAGATTCATAGTTACTTGCAACAACGCCAAGGTCTTGACACACTGGTTTGTCCTCCCCTATTTGGAACCACCCATTAATTATAATATATTGACATAATATATTAATTAGTAAAATGAAGCTTACTAAGCTGTCTTAGGTAATTGGAAGAATTTTCTTGAGAGATTCCTGCCTTTGTTAGAGAACATATCGGTCCTCCCTGGGATGGGATGGGAGTCCACCCAGTGGTACGGCACATTATGACAAAATGATCACTCACACACCCCTAGAAGCCTGCCCCAGGTGTGCTCTGTCCTGAATGCCCACCTATCCAACACCCTAAATCAGTAACCCTTCCTTATCATATTGCCATAAAAGCATTCCCAACTTTGTACTTTCAGCTACATATCTGCCAATTCCCAATATTCACCTGGTCCCTCCCCCAACCCTCCCATCAGTTCTGTGGATGTCAAACCCACTCTCTCCACTCTACCCCCCTGTCAAACCTGAACCACCCAACCCAATAGTATCACTGCACTCCTGTCATATCCCTTTACTGCCCAACTACACACTTCTACCTTATCATAGATTTCACCCATATTGGTGTTGGTTCACAACCTTCTCCCTTTTTATTTTCTGTAAGCCTGTCTTCCAGGCAATAGCTCACTGAATTTGCTCAATTTGCTTAATTCATATAAGTGTGATCATGTAATATTTGTCCTTCAGTGCCTGGCTTGCTACACCCAATATAAGGTCATCAAGATTCATCCATGTTATCCTGTGTGTTAGCATTATTCCTTCTTATAACTGAGTAGTCCCATTGTGTGTATGCACCACATTTTGTTTATCCATTCATCTGTTGATGGGCATTTGGGTTGATTTCAACTTCTGACAATAGTGAATAAAGCTGCTGTGAACATCGAAGTGGGTAAGTCTGTTTGTGTCCTTGCTTTCAGTTCTTCTGGGTATGTACCCAGCAGTGGAATTGCTGGATCATAGGGCACTTCTATAGTTAATTTTTTGCGAAACTGCCAAACTGTCCTCCCAAATGGCTGGACATTCTACATTCACACTAGCAGAGGATGAGGTTCCCATTCCTCCACATTCTCTCCAACACTTGTAGTCCTCTGTCTTTTTAATAGCCACTAGTCTAATGGGTGTAAGATGGTATCTCATTGTAGTTTTGATTTGCATTTCCCTAATAGCTTGTGATGTGCATCTTTTCATGTGCTTTTTAGCCATTTATTTCTTCCTTGGAGAGTGTCTTTTCAAGTTGATTGCCCATTTTTAAAATGGGTTGTTTGTCTTTTTATTTTAAAGGTGTAGGATTTCTTTATATGTGCTGGATATTAGGCTCCTATCACATATACGGTTACCAAATATTTTCTCCCATTGGGTAGGCTGCCATTTTACTTTCTTGACAACCTCCTTTGAGGGGCACAAGTTTTTAATTTTTTTTTTTTTAAAGATTTATTTATTTATTTAATTCCCCCCCCCCCCCCCCCGGTTGTCTGTTCTTGGTGTCTATTTGTTGCGTCTTGTTTCTTTGTCTGCTTTTGTTTCTTTGTCCACTTCTGTTGTCGTCAGCGGCACAGGAAGTGTGGGCGGCGCCATTCCTGGGCAGGCTGCACTTTCTTTTCACGCTGGGCGGCTTTCCTCATGGGCGCACTCCTTGCACGTGGGGGCTCCCCCACGCGGGGGACACCCTTGCGTGGCAAGGCACTCCTTGCGCGCATCAGCACTGCGCATGGCCAGCTCCACATGGGTCGAGGAGGCCCGGGGTTTGAACCGCGGACCTCCCATGTGGTAGACGGACGCCCTAACCACTGGGCCAAAGTCCGTTTCCCACAAGTTTTTAATTTTGAGAAGATTCCATTTATCCCTTTTTTCTTTCTCTGCTCATTCTTTGGGTGTGAAGTTCATGAAGCCGTTTCCTATTACAGGGTCCTGTAGATGCTTCCCTACATTATCTTCAAGGTCTTTATGGTTTTGGCTCTTATATTTAGATCTTTTATCCATCTTGAGTTAATTTTTGTATAAGGTGTGAGATGGTGTTCCTCTCATATTCTTTTGGATATGGATATCCAGTTCTCCAAGCACCATTTGTTGAAGAGGCCATTCTTGCCCAGTTAAGTGGGCTTGCTGTGTCCTTGTCGAATATAAGATGGCTGTATATGTGAGGATCTGTATCAGAACTCTCAATTCGGTTCCATTGGGCAGTATGTCTATCCTTGTGCCAATACCATGAAATTTTGACCACACTTGCTTTGTAGTATGTTTTAGAGTCAGGTAGACTTATTCCTCTGACTTAATTTTTCTTCTTCAGTATGTCAGATGACTGTATGTGTGAGAATCTATATCAGAACTCAGTTTGGTTCCATGTCTATCCTTGTGCCAAGACCAGGCAGTTTTAACCACTCTTGCTTTAATTTCATTTTCCTTTTTCAATATGTCCTTGTACTTTTGGGGCCTCTTGCCCTACCAAATAAATTTCATTGTTAGTTTTTCCAATTAAGTAAAAAATGCTGTTTATTTTTATAGGGATTGCATTAAATCTGTAGATTAGTTTGGGTAGTATAGACATGTTAATGATGTCTGGTCTTTCTATGCATGAACAGGGAATATTTTTCCATTTATTTAAGGCTTCTTTGATTTAACAGTGTTGTGTAGTTTTTTGTGTATAAGTCATTTACATTTTTAGTTTAATTTATTCTTAGGTATTTGATTCTTTTAGTGACCATTGTAAATGGGTTTTTTTCCTTGATTGATCTGTATTGGTGTACAGAAATGCTACTGATTTTTGTGCATTGATCTTATAATTTTACTGAACTCATTGATAAGTTCTAGAAGCTTTGTTGTAGATTTCTATGTCTAGGATCATTTTATCTGTAAATAGTAAAGTTTTTACTTCTTCTTTTCAAATTTAGATGCCTTTTATATCTTTTTCTTGCCTCAGTGCTTGAGCAAGTACTTCTAACACAATGTTAAGTAGGAGTAGTGATAGTGGGCATTGTTGTTTGGTTCCCAGTCTTAGAGGGAAAGCTTTTAGGATTTCACCATTGTATATGATGTTAGCTGTGGGTTTTCATATATACCTTTATTATGTTCAGAAAATTTCATTCTATTTCTATCTTTTGCATTGTTTTTATCAGGAAAGGGTGCTGGGTGCTGTATTTGTCAAATGCTTTTTCTACATCTGTAGAGATGATCATGTGATTTTTTTTCTTTCTGTTCATGTGGTATATTACATTGATTGATTTTCTTGTGTTGAACCATCCTTGCATACCTGGGATGATAGCCACTTGGTCATGGTGTATAATTCGTTTGTTGTATTGTTGAATATGATTAGCAAGTGTTTTAGCATCTAGGTTTATTAGAGAGATTGGTCTGTAAGTTTCCTTTCTTGTGGCATCTTGGTTTGGCTTTAGTATTAGGGTGATGTTGGCTTCATAGAATGAGTTAGGCAGTGTTCCTTCCACTTCTGTTTTTTGGAAGAGTTTAAGCAGGATTGGCATTAGTTCTTTCTGGAATGTTTGGTAGAATTCACCTGTGAAGCCATCTGCTCCTGGGCTCTTAGTTGGGAGGTTTTTTTCTTTTTAAAGATTTATTTATTTATTCCCCCCCCCCCCCCCCGCTTCCTGTCCTACTTCTCCCACCCTGCTGTTTTTGCTGTGTCATCTTCTGAATCTATTTCTCTTTTTGTCTTCTCTTCTCATTTTTTCTCCTCTAGGATTCACTGGGATTTGATCCTGGGGACCTCTGATGTGGAGAGTGGTTCCCTGTCAGCTGCTCTACCTTAGTTCCTGGTTTCTGCTGCACTGCACCTTGACTCTCCCCTTCATCTCTCTTTTGGTGTGTCATCATCTTACTGTGTGACTCACTTTTGTGTGGGCACTGGCTTACTGCGCAGGCACTAGTTTCACCACGTGGGCACTGCCTCACCACATGGGCACTGGCTCGCCATGCAGGCACTCTTGTGGGCAACTGACATACCACGTGGGCCCTTGGCTTGCTGTGCAGGCACTCACATGGGCACTTGGCTTGCCGCACAGGCACTTGGCTCACCACATGGGCTCTTGGCTCACCGTGCAGGTACTCAGGTCACCACGTGGGCACTTGGTTCACCATGTGGGCAATGGATTGCTGCAGGCATGCTTTTTCTTCTTTTTTTACCAGGAGGACCCAGGGATCGAACCTGGGTCCTCCCATATGATAGGCAGAATCCTTATCTCTTGAGCCACATCAGCTTCCCTAGTTGGGAAGTTTTTGATAGGACCAAGTTTAGTTGGTCCTATCTCTTTACTTGTGATTGGTCCGTTGAGTTCATGAATTTCTTCTTTGTCAATGTAGGCTGCTTGTGTGTTTCCATTTCCTCTAAATTATCCTTCATGTTGGCATATGATTTTTCAAAGTATCCTCTTATGGTAGTCTTTATTTCTGTGAGGTCAGCGATTATATCCCTTTTCTCATTTCTTATTTTGTATGTTTGCCTCTTTTTTTTTCCTTTGTTAGTCTAGCAAAGGATTTGTCAATTTTATTGATTTTCTTGAAGAACCAGCTTTTGGTTTTGCTTTTTTTCCCTAGTGCTTTTTATTTTCTATTTCATTTAGTTCTGCTTTGATCTTTGTTATTTCCTTCTTTCTACTTCCTTTGGGGTGAGTTTGTTGTTCTTTTTCTAATTCCTCCAGGTATTCAGTTAGGTCTTCAATTTTGGGTCTTTTTTGATATGTGCATTCATGGCTATGAATTTCCCTCTCAGTACAGCTTTTGGTGTATCTCATAGGTTTGCATATGTTGTGTTTTCATTTTCATTTGTTTCAAGGTAGTTACTGATTTCTTTTGTGATTACCTCCTTGATCCACTGTTTGTCTAAGAGTGTGTTGTTTAACTTCCATATCTTTCCCCCTCATTTTTATGCCTCTGAAATTGGGACACGTCCTATAATCAGTAGCATCTTATATTTACTGTTAATTGCATTATTTATGACATAAAATCATTGCCTGTGCATACACAAACATAAAAATAAATATTAACTATAAGAAAGTCTAGGAGATGGTCGTGGACAATTTCAAGATATACTGCATCACTAAGATTAATGTCAGAAAGGACAATAATTGTGTGAAAACACAGACGATAATGACTGAGTCACAAATGAATCATCAGTCAGACTCTGAATGTTGAAGAGTTTTAGGAGTGCCTTCATCAATTTTTTAGCTTACATGCTTTCTCATTTTATGTGTGTACAGTAGTAACATAATATAAAAGTCATGTCTAAAGTCTAAAATAGTTCTCTTAAAGATAAAAATTGTAAAAATGAAGCACGTCAGTTTGATTGCTACACTTTTTTTAAAGAAAAGTGGCACATAAAATCTTACAATTGATAGACTTAGATTCAATGAAATAAGAGTAATGGGATCTGCCACTCCTGCTTTCACTCTGTTTTCCAAATTCCTTTTTTCTAGGACAAAGAAACAATACCATGGCCAGCTCAGTACCTGATACCAGAGGAGGAAAACCTCTGAGAAGTTTCTTTCATATAGGAGTTACTATATTTCAGGGAATTTCAAATTTTCTTGGCAGTAACTAATCTTAAATATTTTAAAATTAACTATATTCATTAATCATTTTGTTTACACTGTCCTCACTATTGTGGCTGTTATGAATTTTATGTATCTTTGTCAATGTTATTTTTGCCATATCAACAAGAAACAATATGTTCGTTTGATTCAGTTGTCTTCATTAATTACATTATAAAACCAGTACCAATCATTATTTCTATTTAGAATTTTTCTCATTTTTAAAAATTAATACTTTTAGCATGATCTAGAGATCTTATTTCATAATTCACTCTTCTGTATAAGAATATACTATTTTCCTGGTTTATATTTATAATTTTTATATTCCATTATATTTGTATCTAAATGTTGCTTTTTTTAATGTATAAACTTAAAGGTGAAAAAGGATGTACTTTAAAGATTTATTTAATTTATTTCTCTCCCCTTCCCCCCCCCAACCCACCCCAGTTGTCAGTTCTGTGTCCATTTGCTGTATGTTCTTTTTGTCCACTTCTGTTGTTGTCAGCGGCATGGGAATCTGTGTTTCTTTTTGTTCTGTCATCTTGTTTTGTCAGCTCTCAGTGTGTGCGGTGCCATTCCTGGGCAGGCTGCACTTTTTTTCATGCCGGGCAGCTCTCCTTATGGGGCACACTCCTTGCACGTGGGGCTCCCCTATGCAGGGGACACCCCTGTGTGGCACGGCAGTCCTTGTGCGCATCAGCACTGCGCATGGGCCAGCTCCACACGGGTCAAGGAGGCTTGGGGTTTGAATTGCAGACCTCCCTTGTGGTAGACGGACGCCCTATCCGCTGGGCCAAGTCCACTTCTCTCCTCATATATGTTTAAATCACAAGTCTGTAATTTCTTACTTTTTAACTGTAATTTACCAAAACTTCTTTCCAAATTGCAGCATGTTCCCATTTCAATACCCCTTACTAAGAACTTCAAAATGCCTGTAATCCCTCCAGTTAGCCCTTGATACAATGGAAAGTGTGAGGTAGGGAAAGTTGAATTGAAAATAGACAGCAGTTCTAACCAATTGAATTTAATATTTTAATTTTGCAGATCTTACAAATGCATGTATCCTTTTGAGCACTGTGCTAGAGCCTCTTTGGGCCTTAGAAAAGTCCCCTACACTTGAGGGATCCTGAAATTTATGATTTGTTAGCTTCAGATTGCTGTTCTTTTCTTGAAGGTGTGCCTTTCCTCTGGCTGGCCACTTAAGACTTCCTTGCCCACACTCCCTGTGCTGGGATCCTTAGGAGATTAACACATAATCCCTACTGTTGCAAGTGAAACTCCCTGTTAATGCACCTCATTTTCACTAACATTTACGAGTAATGCTCCATTAAATTATTAGTAATTCATCTGTGATTATGGAAGATACTGAGGCTTTTGAGAACTTTAATTCTTCATAGGATCAAATAAATATGGAAGATATATAAAAAAGTATTGAATAGGGATTTGTTTTTGAGATGATGGTCTATATGGGAATTTTATAGTTTGATTTGTATATATGAAATAATGCTCTTGCATATTTGTATATTGATCTAAAATTGTGTTTTTGATATACTGCTAAAAACTAAGGAAATGACAAAAGATTCTTCTGAATTTATGTATAAAGGCTAAATGGCCCCATTCTGCCACCTTCTGGCTGGCTCCACATACAGTGGAGCCAGATAACAGATGAGCTAAGTGTCATCTAACTGTTCATTTATTTGGGGGCTGGGAGATTTCAAATGGGGTCAGTTAAAGCAGCAAAGTAGTTCTGGTGCCTTAGGCTCACAGTTATTTCTCAGTTCTAAGATGTATTAGTGTTCATTAGAATAGAATACCACATGATGATGTGTGGAGCTGTTTTCTGTAGAATATGTAATTATAACAACTCATTTTTCCACAATAAATTGTTTTTTCGGATGTTACTTGATATTTAAAATATATCAAGTTTGCTAGCTATTTATTATGGTCACAATAAGAAAATTATTTGTTTAGTGATAGGGAAATGAAATTTACTGAAATCACAACCAAGTTTTTATAGAGAAACTGTTGTTATGTTCAGTAATTCCTTATTGGATTTTTAAAATAAAAAGAGGAACCATATGTATGTTAACAAAATTTTAGTACTGTATTTCCCAGGTTTTGTTACACTTCAGTGTATTCCCATATATTCAAAAGACTTTGAGAAAGGCCCAAAACTTTAAAAGATGTAACTAAACGTGTCAAAGAGCGGTGAAAATAAAATATGACAGATAAAACTCAAATAGTCAGAAATAAACTTAACCAATGATGTAAAGCACTTGTATTCAGAAAAATGCAATTCAATGTTAAAACAAATCAAAAAAGCCCTAAATAATTGAAGAACATTCCATGCTCATGGATTGGAAGACTAAATATCATTAAGATATCAATTCTACTCAAATTGATATACAGATTTAATGCAATCCCAATAAAAATTCCACCAGCATTAAAGAAAAAATTGAAAACACGATCATTAAATTTATTTGGAAGGGTAAGGAGTCTTGAATAGCCAGAAACATCATAAAAAGGAAAAGTGAACCCTCATCAACAGACTTTAAATCATAATACCTACCTATAGTAGTAAAAACAACATGATACTGACCTAAAGACAGACACAATAGACCAATGGAACCAAATTTATGGTTCAGAAACAGACCCTCATAGGTATGATCAAGTGATTTTTGACTAGCCTGTCATGCTCACACAGCTTGCACACAACAATCCATTCAACAAATGTTGCTGAAAGAATTGGATATCCATAGCTGAAAGATGGAAAGAGGACCCCTATCTCACACCTTATCCAAAAATTAATTCAAAATGGATCAAGAAACTAAAAAGCAAGAACCATAAAACTTCTAGAAGAAATTATTAGAAAATATCTTCAAGACCTGGTAGTAGGTGGTAGATTATTAAAGGAGGTAAGAGGAGGACTGAGTGGACTACTGATGTTTAATGTATGTAGAAGTTTTAATTAGCTTTACTGTAAAAGTATGGAAATGGATAGAATGGATGATAACACACAGTGAGTAACAGCTGGCTTATAAATGGGGATGTGACTGAAAATGGTAATCTAGTTATCTGAATGCCAGTTGACAGAATGCTAGAGAATAGTCTAGGAACTGGATAGCACAGTGAACCAAGAGGTGGATGAGAATTGTGGATGATGGTACAGATGCTAGCTAGAGGAAATGTACATCACTACTGCACGGTGTTGGGAATGTGGAGAAGTATGGGAGAGATACGGCTGGAGTGACATATGGACTATGGTTAGTAGTAGTAATGTAATATTCTTGGATCTATGCAAAAGATGTACTGTGTTGATACTGAGGTAGTATGGAAAATATGAGCCAAATGTATACTATGGATATGGTAACAATCAGACAATATTTTTTTATCTGTGGGAAATGACACACCACATTGTGGTGTGCTGATGGAGTGATGTTGTTTGGGAGTTCTGTGCATGTATGTGCAGGATTGTTTTGTAAGTTTACAACTTCTGTCATAAATATATTTAAAAAATAATAGTAGGGTGGGTTGGGGGAAAAACACACCAAATGTAAGATAAGGACTATGATTAGTAGTAAGATTTTGACAATATTCTTTCATAATTTGTTACAAACATCTCATGACAATGCACGGTATTGGTAGAGGGTTGATGTATGGAACCCCTGTATGATGTTATGCATGTTTGCTTTGTAAGTTCACAACTTTCACAATACACTTAATTGTTTATGTATGTTCATATATAAATGATATAAAAGTAATAATAATAGGATTGGTTGGGGGAAAATACTTTGTTTAGTAGTAATATTTTGACAATGCTCTTTAATCATTAGTTAAAAAGGTTTAACAACAATGCAAATTATTGGTGGTAGGGTGAGTTATGAAAGTCCTGTATGATGTTATATATGTTTGTTTTGTAAGTTCACAACTATTATTATACACTTATTGTTTATGTATGTTTATGTATGAGTGATATACTTCAATAAAATTTAAAAAATCAATAACAGAGAAATGTAACATTCACAAATATATGGAAAATTAAACAATATACTCTTACCCAGTGGATTAAAGAGGAAATCTCAAGTGAAATTAGGAAATATCTTTCATCAAATGAAAATGAAAATATAGCATATCAAAACTTATGGGATGCAGCAAAGGCATTGCTAAGAGGGGAATTTATAGCTCTGAATGCTTACATTAACAAAGAAGAAAGTCTTCAAATCAGAGACCTAACCTTAAAATTGGAAGAACTGGAAAAACAAGAGCCAACTAAACTGAAAGTGAGTAGAGGGAAGTTTATAACAAGACTAGAGCGGAGATATATGAAATAGAGAACAACAATAAAAATAGCAAACGATGGAGAGTATCAACAAAACCAAAGGTGGTTATTTGAAAAGGTCAATAAAATTGTGAAAAAAAGAGGATACAAATAATGAAAATCACAAATGAAAAGTGGACCTTAGTACTGATACTGCTGAAACTAAAAGCCAATGATGATGCTATGAAAAACTGTATGCCAATAAATTAGATAACCTGGATGAAATGAACAAATTCTATGAAACGCACAAACTGCCTACACTGACTCAAGAAAAAATAGATCTTAACAAAGCCAGTTATTGGTAAAGCGATTGAGTCAGTAATCAAAACCCTCCTAACAAAGAAAACACAAGGACCAGATGGCTTCACAGGGGAATTTTTCCAAACATTCCAAGAATGCTCCAATTCTGCTCCCCCTATTTCAAATAATTGAAGAGGAAGGAACACTCTCTAATTCATTCTACTATACCAACATCACTTTCATACCAAAGCCAGGTAAAGATACCACAAGAAAACTACAGACCAATATCTCTTATGAATATTCATTCAGAAATCCTCAACAACATACTGAATCCTATTGCATATTTAAGAATTATGCACTATAATAAAGTGTTATTTATCCTTGGCATGCAAGAGTGGTTCAACATAAGAAAATCAATAAATATAGTACATCAGAGTACCACAGTGAAGCAAAAATAAACATGATCATCTCAATTGATGCAGAAAAGCCTTTGACAAAAGTCCCATGGTGCTGCTTCATAAAATCACTTAGAACACTAGGAATAGGTAGAAACTTCTTCAACATGATGAAGGGCATATGTGAAAAACCCATAGCTAACATCTTATTTAATGATGAAAGACTTAAAAAGCTTTCTTTCTAAAATAAGGAACAAGACAAGGATGCCTGCTGTCATCACTGTTATTCAACATTGTACAGGAATTTCTTGCCAGAGCAATTAGTTAAGAAAAAGAAATAAAGGACATCCAAGTTGGAAAGGAAGAAGTAAAACCTTCCCTATTTGTAGATGATATTATCCTATATACATAAAGTCCTGAAAAATCCACAACAAAACTCTTAGAGCTAATAAATCAATTCAGTAAAGAGGCACATTACAAGATCAACACCCCAAAATCATTAGTTTCTATACACAAGCAATGGACAATTGGAAGAAGTAATCAATAAATATTCCATTTACAATAACAACTAAAAGAATCAAATATTTAGAAATAAATATAACTAAGAATGTAAGGAACTTGTACCCAGAAAATGACAACAGAGTGCTAAGACAAGTCAAAGAAGACCTAAATAATTGGAAGGACAGTCTATGTTCATGGTTTGGAAGACTAAATATTGTTAAGATGTCAATCCTATCCAAAGCAAGTTATAGATTCAAAGCAATCCAAATCAAAATTCCAACAATATTCTTTGCAGAAATGGAAAAACCAGTCGTCAAATTTATTTGGAAGGGTAAAGGGCTCCAAATAGCCAAAACCATCTTGAAAAGGAATAACAAAGTTGGAGGACTTAGACTTCCCAATCTTAAAACTTACTTCAGAGTCACAATTATCAAAACAGTATGTTACTTGTTCAAGGGCAGAAATATAATTTATTTTTTAATTTTTTAAAGATTTATTTTCTTTATTTCTCTCCCCTTCCCCCCGCAGTTGTCTATTCTCTGTGTCCATTTGCTGCGTGCTGTGTCTGCTTCTGTTGTCAATGGCACGGGAATCTGTGTCTTTTTGTTGTGTCATCTTGCTGTGTCAGGTCTCCGTGTGTGCAGCACCATTCCTGGGCAGGCTGCTCTTTCTTTCACACTGGGCGGCTCTCCTTACGGGAGCACTCCTTGGGCGTGGGGCTCCCCTATGCAGGGGACAGCCCTGCATGGCACAGCACTCCTTGAGCGCATCAGCACTGCGCATGGGCCAGCTCCACATGGGTTTGAACTGCGGACCTCCCATGTGGTAGACAGATGCCCTATCCACTGGGCCAAGTTTGCTTCCCAGAAATATAGTTAAATGAAATAGAATTGAGAGCTCAGAAATCAACCCTCTCATTTATGGCCACGTGTTTTTTGACAAGTGGCAAGGAAACTGAATTGGGAAAGAATAGACTTTACAATAAATGGTGCTGTGAAAACTGGATCTGCATTTGCCAAGAAAAGAAGGATGACCTCTGTGTCCCAACATATACAAAAATCAACTCAAAATGGATTATAGACCTAAATAGCCAAATTTATCAAACTCCTAGAAGAAAACATGGGGAAACATCTTCAGAACTTTGTGTTGGCAATGGTTTCTTAGACTTTACATCCAAAGCACAAGTGACAAAAGAAAAAGTAGATAAATAGGACCTCCTCAAGATTAAAAACTTATGAGCATTAAAGGACTTTATCATGAAAGTAAAATGTCAGCCTATATAATGGGTTAACACATTCCACATATCTAATAAAGATTTAATATCCAGAATATATAAAGAAATCTTTCAACTTACAACAAAAAGACTAACCACATAATTTAAAAATAGGCAAAAGACTTGAATATATACAAATGGCCAAAAGGCGCAATGAAAAGATGCTCAATAGCATTAGCTATCAAGGAAATGCAAATCTAAACCACAATGAGACACCATTTCACACCTGTTAGAATGGCTGCTATTATAAAAATGGAAAATGCCAAGTGTTGAAGAGGATGAGGAGAAATAGGAACACTCATTCATTGTTGGGATTGTAAATTGGTATAGCTGCTGTGGAAGACATTTTGGTGGTTTCTCAGAAAGTCGGGTATAGAATTACCATACTAGCCTCCCTGGCACCACGGGATTACTGCAAGTGCCAACCAGAAATGCAACTGGAAAAAGACCTTAACTAAAAGGGGGAAAAGGTAAAGGCAAATAAGTTTATATGGCTAAGGGACTTAAAAGTGAATTGGGAGGTCATCCCAGAGGTTATGCTTATGTACGTCTTGATCTCATTGACTACCAAAGTAGATAGTACCCAAAATAGTGGGGCTTCTGAGGGCTCTTGAGACATCCGAGCACTGTACTCAGAGCAGATAGCTCAGGAGTTTGATGCCTTGCCGGTGGTCCCTACTTTGGAATTTATGCTCCCCAGGGTGACTGAATTGGACTCAGTTGTGGTTTCCCTACAAATGGCTCTTCTGTCCTCCTATTTGAACCCATAATTAGTACTAGAGTTGGTAGGTGTACGTCCAAACGACTTAAATCTCTGGGTTGTCCACATGTCAGCTGGGCCCTGAATCTCAATGGAGTTGCAATACCTACTCTCCAGTCATTGCTCTCGCACAGGACAACTAACAGGGAGGTGAGGATGGACAACTACCATACCAAAGAAACGTGTCTACATCTGTAAGCAAGAGAGTCCCATCCATTGGCCCTATGGGATCACAGCCCCCTCTCAATTAGAGGTGGAGTGGACATCACTATCCCAGAATCCTCAGGATTGGGGAATGAACTGTGGCTTAAAAGAGACTTACTGGGAAGCAGACTTGGCCCAATGGATAGGGCATTTGCCTACCGCATGGGAGGTCTGCTGTTCAAACCTCGGGTCTCCTTGACCCATGTGGAGCTGCCCCCTGTGCAGTGCTGATGTGCGCAAGGAGTGCCACCACGCAGGGGTGTCCCCCGTGTAGGGGAGCCCCATGCCCAAGGAGTGCACCCTGTAAGGATAGCTGCCCAGCACGATAGAAAGAGCAGCCTGCCCAAGAATGGCACCGCACATATGGAGAGCTGACACAACAAGATGACGCATCAAAAAGAAACACAGATTCCCGGTGCCGCTGATAAGGATGGAAGCGGTCACAGAAGAACACACAGAGAGCAGACAATGGGGGAGGTTGGGGGAGAAGAGGAGAGAAATAAATAAAAAATCTTTAAAAAAAGAGATTTACTGACATTCTATTGTAGACTTATTGTGATTCTAGCAATGGAAGAAATTATATCATTGATGAGGCAGTGGACACTGAAGATTCTGAGGGCAGGGAGAGGGAAAAACAGTGTAATACGGGGGCATTTTTGGGACTTGGGAATTGTCCTGAAAGACATTGCACATTGCAATGACAGATGCAGGCCATTATATGTCTTGCCATAACCTACAGAATTGGTTGGAAGAGAGTATAAACTACAATGTAAACTTTAACCCACACTTCGTGGCAGTGCTCCAAAATGTGTTCATCAATTGCACCGAATGTACCTCACTAATGAAGAGTGTTGTTATGTGGGAAAACATGGGAGGTGTGGGGAGCAGGGCATATGGGAATCCTCTATATTTTTATGTGACATTTGTGTAATCTAAGTATCTTTCAAAAAAATTATTATATGAGCTGGCAATCCCATTTCTAGATGTATACCCAAAAGAATTGAAAGCAGAGACTCAAAAATATATTTGCATACTGATGTTCACAGGAGCATTATTCACAATTGCTAAAAGATGGAAACAATCCACATACCCATCAACTGATAAATGGATAAATAAAATGTGGTATAGACATATGGTGGAATATTATTCAGGCTTAAAAAGGAACAAAGTCCTAATACAAGTGACCACGTGGGTGAACCTTGAAGATATTATGTTGATTGAAGTAAGCCAGATACAAAGGGACAAATACATTCTCCCTGTTATGAAGTGATTAGAATAAGCAAACTCATGGAGTCAGAATCAACGATATAGGTTACTCTGGGAAGGATGGGAATTGAGAATGAGACTATTGACTTAAAATGTAAAGGGTTCCTATTTAGAAGAGCATAGATGTTTTGGTATTGGATGGTGGTGATGGTAACTCATCCCTGTGAAAGTAATCAACAGCACTCAAATGTATATCTGAATGCAGTTAAAACGGGAAATGTTTGCTTGTATATATTGTAATAGAATAAAAAAATCCATGGAATTGCACTACACAAACAGCAAATCCTAAGTTAAATCATAGATTGTAGTTACTAGTACAATTATAAAAATGTGCTGTCATCAATTGTAACAAATGTTCCACACCAATGTAAGGAATTAATAATAGTGTGGTATATGGGATTCTTGTGTTTTATGCGTGATTGTTCTGTAAATACACAACTTCACTAAACAAAGCAAAAAAAGATATGCTTTTACAGCAAACTTTGGGTCCGTGCTAGAGATTTTAATATAAATAAAAATTCTGCAAATACCATCACAAAGAATATCAAGCAATATATTTAAGATTAATTTTAATTTTGAAGGAATTTATAGTTTTATTTAAAATTGCAGTTATTTCTTTCCGGCAGTAGATGCCAGCAGAGTTCTTCTTCTTATTTTTCTTTCCTTTTTTTTTTTTTTTTTCTTTTTTTTAGTAAAAATCAAACTGCTTAAGCTCTTTTACAGCAAGACCTTCCTTGTCACGTTTCCATATGTAGAAACATTGTTCTTAGGAAGGAATAATCTAGTTTCCATAAGAACTTTGTAATAAATTCAAACAGGTTTAGTGGGCCAAAAAAACCACAACAGGTATTGAATTTGTATTTTAGGGATATTCATCTTTTTTGTGTGTGTGATTGTCAGTACTTTTGTTTTAAAGCTTATGTATTGCTTTAAATATATTAATATATATTTAAATCTGGGAATCTGAAATTTCTTCTACCAAGTCAAGCAATTTTGAATAAATAATAAATAAGTTGAACTGTGGAGCTGAAATGTTAGGATTAGTTTGTGCATTTGGCAAAAGAATAAATATTTTGGGGAGATTAATATGGCAGAAGGATGAATGATAGAAGGGGCAACTGGAAGAAGAGAAAACAACTGGTTATTTTAGAAATTCACATTTGCACTAATTATGATAAGTGAAAATGGAACTGAAGGAATGAATGAGTAAAATATAATAGCTGACTGAATACAGGGGAAAAGGAAATGTTCCATAATATTACTTCTATTACTGTGGCCTGTATATGAGAAGAACTGAGTGATTGCTGAATCATTTACAAATATGACCCTATCATAAATAAAATTAAAAGATTTTCAAGTGCTTATGATCCTTCTAGACCATGTTTTAAATTGTTAAAAATGAACATATATGTTGTCATTCAATATATATTTATTGAGTACCTAATTCATTTATTTCATTTATGAATTCAAGTAACAATTCAATTTCTGTACATATATAACAAATTGTAAAATAAAATTATGAGATCAGTGAAAACGGAGGAGAGAGCAATTGATTTTATCTGGGCAGTATGTGGAAGACTTCACTGAGGAATTGATGTTTGTGATGAGTCTTGAGGATAAATAGACTTTGTCCCAGGAGAACAAGTCAAATGAATTCAGGAATTGTATCCTTTTCTGCCCATACAATGCCAGTCAGTGCTCTCTAGATGTTTATTAAAAGTCTGCATACACATATTCTTTGTTTTGTGTAAGGCACTGTGAGATGTAAATAAGCAAATTATGTGTTTACAAATATTTATAAAAAGTTACAGATTTAAGGAGTTTAGACATATATAATTTTCTATTTTTTATATTGATACCAATTTTATTATACAAAGCAGATTTAACAAAAATGAGCTGTTGCTTGGCAAAATTCATTAGTGAAATATTTCCTCTGTGTGTATATATGTGTGTGTGTGTATATGTGCATGGCCCCAATTTGATTATATTACTATTCCTCTTTATTCTCTTTGTCATTATTGTTTCTATTTGTCAATGAGTTGGCAAGAAATCTGCAAAGAGATATTTTTAAATAGATTTCTATCAAGATTTTTCTTTTTTAAAATTTTTGTGGTTCCTATTTAAAGCTTCTGAAAGGAAAAACTACAACTGTTTCTCATCTTTTGTTACTTTCATAAGGCAAGTAATCAGAATCACTGTTTAATGCTACAAACTTTTTTTCCTGCAAGTGGACATTTGCAAATTTTTCTAGGTGGTGTTTCTAAGTAGTACCTCTAAATCAGGGATCAGGTAAGCAATATCCTTTGGTGTTTAGTTTTAAAAATAAGTATGTCTCAATCAACTTGAAGGAATTTTTTTCTCCTAGTTGAAATTTCTTGATATGACAGATTTTGTATCACTTTAAATCTTTTTTTTTAATGATTTATTTTTTATTTATTTCTCTCCCCTTCTCCCCTGCCCCCCAGTTGTCTGCTCTCTGTGTCCATTCGCTGTGTGTTCTTCTGTGACCGCTTCTATCCTTATCAGTGGCACTGGGAATCTGTGTTTCTTTTTGTTGCGTCCTCTTGTTGTGTCAGCTCTCTGTGTGTGTGGCGCCATTCTTGGGCATGCTGTACTTTGTTTCGCGGTGGGTGGCTCTCCTTGGGCATGGGGCTCCCCTACGCGGGGGACACCCCTGCATGGCACAGCACTCCTTGGGCATATCAGCACTGCACAGGGGCCAGCTCCATGTGGGTCAAGGAGGCCCGGGGTTTGAACCGTGGACCTCCCATGTGGTAGATGGATGCCCTATCCATTGGGCCAAGTCTGCTTCCCACTTTAAATCTTTATTTAGTTCTTTTTCCAAATTTTAGAATGTTTTAAAATGTACTCCTGATAGTCGTGTGCATTTCAGCAGATTATAAGTTTGATAAGCAATATTGACATACCATTTCTGTTGTTCCTGTATTTATTAGACTTAAGTCAATGATTTAGCAATACTTAATTCATTCCTTTCTGTGCTACCTCATATTTTGTTCTTAATTGTAACATATATGTTATATATTTGATTTGCAAGAGTTTTGTCATATCCATTCCATATCAGTTTTCAATGAAAAGATAACTGTTTATAAGGATGCCTGAAATCTGTATGTTAATTGATTTCCTAGAAAAATATAATATTAATACCTGTCCTTTTTATCATGTTATATTCAGAAGGTGGTTTGACCTTCAGTTGTTTACATAGAGTTGATAATACATGTTCAACTATTTTTTTTTCCTCAGCCTACTGTCTATGTAAGGCTTTATAATTAATACTCTCATTAACATGCACATTGATATTAATATTAAGACACTTTTAAATTTAGAGTCTTTTAGGTAGGTATTGCAACTTTTAAGATCACCATCTATAGTTGGGTTGAAAAAAATTTCGCTAAGTAAAGCTTAGTAATGTGCTGTTTTATATTAACAGGAAACAGAACAGCAGTAGTGGTTTGAATACCCTGCAAACAGGAAGTTTGACACATGCATAGCTCTTAGCTTCTGTGTAAGAAGTTGTTGAGCTCCTTCTGGAAATATTTTCAGTTACTTTAAGTAAAGTATAAACGCATATGAATGGCAGCTTATAGAGAGCTACCTTGTAACCAGTATACAGGTACAACTAATGCTCTTCAGAAATTGGAAGGTTTTGCTAGCCGATTATTTCATAGACACTCTAAAGGTACTGCACATGATCAGAAAACAGCTCTGGAAAATGACAGCCTTCATTTCTCTCAACATACTGCCTTATGGGACAGAACAAGTAAGTTTTTTTTTTAATGATACATTGTGTAACAACCAGCTAAAAAACGGTAATCGGAGCTTTAGTATCAAACATATAAAGAATCATGTTTTGTTTGTCTTTTTATGGTTTGCACAAGTATATTTTGCAAGATGAAGTGGATGGATTTCTTCAAAAACTTGTTTATATGTTGAGCTGAATCATGTAGTTCATTGTTTTGTTTTATATATAACTAAGTTGATTATCAGTGGGAAAAAATTCTTCAAAATACATTTCTAAATGTATGTTATTGTTTTTTGCTTTTGTTTTTGTTTTTTCATTTTTGTTAAAAATGAAATGACTAAAGTTTAGAAACAACACCCAATGTATTTTTTAAAATATTTTGGATTTGTAAGTTGACAGCCTTAAAAGGGACAAGAAGACTCCTGAATTTAAAATTAAATTTTTATTGTTTGCCATCATTTAAAAAAAATGCGTGGATGAAACTTATTTTAGTTTTACAAGTAGAGCTTTCTAAAATAAAAGCATAATATGATTTTTTGATGTGCACTCTTACATTTAAAACATGAATTTCAAAATGTATAATGATTTTATGTAATTTATAATTATGACTAAAGAAAAAATGTTGTTTATGCATATACCACATTCTTTCCTGGCATGTTAAAATGTTTGGACTTATGCTTTGCTAAAATGGTAATATGAAACCATTTTTGGTGGTATGCACTTTAGAAGATTAATTTCACATATAAACAATTCCAGGGCCTCCATTCTACATCTCACCTTGGATCCTCCCCCAAGGTATTTTTATCACTCTGATTAAAGAACAATAGAATTACCCTTGGTTTCCATGCCCTGTTTTGCATATTTGTTTGGTCATGAAATAGCACTAGGTTTTGCTTCTTTCTGATTATATATTGTCTAGTAGCTAAGGAAGAAAACACAGTTTAGAAAAAAGAAAAAAATAACACCAGCAGTTCATAAACTTTACTCCTTGGTATATACAGCACCTTTGTAGTCCTATAGAAGCTTATTTGAATTACTTATTTTTACTGCATCAGAATTTTATTTTTGCCTTCATCAAACTATTTAAGAGAGAAAATGAGGAAGAACATATATTTGTGCAAAAATTCTTTCCACTCAAAGGGTTTGATTTTTTACAGTTAGTCCTTACTGTGAACCAAATTTGACAAAAGAGGATTCTCATAAAGCTCCAGGTTAATGAACTGTTGTCTACTGAATTAATAGTACATTATTAAATTTTTCCATGTGGCAGAAGTTTGTCATTCATTCTATTCTTAAATGGCAGTCTTCTGAGCCATTTTGAAAATCATTTTTATGCATTCCAGAGATCTTTTAGTCAAAAGTTAAATGAGGGCTGAGGACAGTATTGTATTAATTTCTGTTTCACTAATATTATACTATACTATACTTCACTAATACTATAAGGAAAGAGCCTTATAGTAGTTGCTTAGTAAATATATTTCAAATTTATGAATGCCATGGGCTTTTAATAGTGAAAATTTGTGTTGGAACTATACTGTTACCATTCTTTAAATGTATGGGGCTTCTGATGTTTTCTGAAACATTTTAAAATCTAGCAGTAGAAGATGATAGTATCCTGAGCCCTGATTTCTTTAGGAAAAAACAGACTAATAAAATACTGTTAACATTTTTCTTCACAGTAAAATCACAAAATAAAAGAAAATGAATCATGGTGCACAAGTAAAGTGAAACCTAAAAATAGGTACAAACCTCATTTCCCTGCAAATAATAGGCAAGATGTAAGAAATATTTTGCGTAACGATGTTCGTTAATTCCTTCATTCTCCTCTCTCTTTCATATCATAAAATAATCATAATCAATATAACAAGTTTACATATGTAATGGTGGGTATGGTAAACATGGAGCTTTATTTTCTTATTATGAAATGTGTTTATGTAGAGGAGAAAACACTGTTACAGCAGAAACAGGGGCCTCATATTGTTCAGAATTCCAAGTTTTCTTTTTGTGGTGAAAATCCAAGTTTTTATTTATTTATAGAATGAGATGTGGAAGGGGTTATTATTATATGAGGTGTGCATACAAACTACATTATTTAAAGCAGTTTACTTGCATGACTCGTTTGACAAGGGAAAAGAATGTAATATCTGTTGATGATAAACATTTGGTGATAAGCATTTGAAACTGTGCTATTTTAAGAAATCTACTGAGTATAGAAGCTGCATGTAACTTTTCAAGTTAGGTCCATGAACTATTGAGTAAAGATTAATTACTAATTTAAGCAGAGATGAAATGTAACAAGCTTTAATACAAGTTTCTTTTTATCCAATGACATTATGTATAGGAAGAGATAGAGAACAAAGGCTAAACAATAGTGGTTTTTCTCATATAACTTTAATGTGTTTCATCTTTTACTACTATATTAAGTGACAGGAATTCCTGTTTGATAACATAAATATTTAACAGCTGATTCTATGCTCATATAAGAATATGAAGTTCAAAGCAAACGGGGGATTTCTACTTTTTGTTCAATCAGAATGAATGGAAATATTGATGTTTATAGGGTTTTCTTTCTAGCAAATTTATTATGGTTAGCTTTTTTACGGTTAGTTTTAAAAATGTTTTCTTGATCATAAATGGTGTATTGAGTTGTACAATGCTGAACTTGATTGAAATTTTGCATATTTTAAATCTCAACTTTATACATTAATGAATGTCCAACTATAACATTTTCAGGACTGAATAGATCAATACCTCAAATGTGTTACCTGCCCTCCTTTCCAAAGAATTGACAGGCTTTTCTTTGGCAGATAATAAATCCATTTTAGTGAATCTTATATTTAACTAATAAGCAATTTTGTATATAGACTTCTTTAGGTTGAATAGACTAGCTAAAATGATTATAAAAGACCATTTTATTTTGTGAGTTTTATCTTTCCAAATCTCATGCAACCTTTAAGACAATTCATTTGCAAACTATTTCCTAGTACACTTGATCTATATCACTATAAGTACTAAGCTAAAAACCCTTCCATCTGTAACTATTTAGCTACTTTTTCCATCTGCAACTATTCCATAAGCTTCTTCGTGGTTATTAATTTTTATTCATTTGACAAACCTTTTTTGAGTGTTTACTAAATGGTAGTCTGTAAACAAGTTTCTGGGGAAAATAAGATCTAGTTCTTACCTTCAGAAACAAGAGTAGGAAGAATAAACATATAGAATAATATTCAAGGCATAGTGAAATAATTTTTTTTTAGTTTTCTCTCAAAATTAAGTTTTTTTCCTCTCAAAATCAAGTTTTTAAAATCTTTTTTAAAAAGATGCATAGATCACACAAATTGTTACATTAAAAAATATGAGGTTCCCATATACCCCCACAACCCACCCCACCCCCACTCCTTCCACATTAACAACCTCTTTCATCAGTGTGGCACATTCATTGCATTTGATGAATACCTTTTGGAACATTACTATACAGCATGGATTATAGTTTACATTGTAGTTTACACTCTCTCCCAGTCCATTCAATAGGTTATGGCAACATATATAATGCCCTGCATCTGTCCCTGCAGTATCATTCAGGATAACTCCAAGTCCCGAAATGCCCCCATATCATACCTCTTCTTCCCTCTCCTTGCCCTCAGCAACTCCTGTGGCCACTGTCTCCACATAAATGATAGTTTCTTCCACTGCTAGAGTCACAATAATTCTATAGTAGAATACCAGTAAGTACACTCTAAACATAACATTCAAGACATAATGAAATAATTTCTTAAAAATGTATAAGTAGGAAAGTGCCTATGGCTCAATCAGTTGGGCTCCCGTCTACCATATGGGAGGCCCTGGATTTGTATCCTGGGGCCTCCTTGTAAAGGGAGGCTCTCCTGTATGCTGTGGAGAGCCGCGGGGCCTGCAAGCGCAGCAGAGTGCCGATTCAGCAAGATGACGCAACAGAAAAAGGGAGACAAGTAAAAACAGAAGAGCATGCAGCAGATGGACACAAGGAGCAGACAATAAGCAAGCCACAAGGATGGGTGGATGGGAATAAATAAAAATAAAAATAAATACAGACACACAGAAGAACGCTCAGCAAATGGACACAAGAGAGCAGACAGCAAGCAAGCCACAAGGGAGAGGGGGAAAATAAAACAGAAGTAGCTTTCTATGGTTGCTTAGTGTAAGGAGAACATGACACTAACTGGAAGATGGGGAAAGGTGGGACTACAAGAATACTGAAGTATGAATAAAAGTTTGAGACCTAGAAAAAGAGGTAAAGGTAATTTCATTATAAGAAAATAACTTGCACAAAGATATGAAAATTTAAGATTTACTTAAAAGATGTAGTAAGATGTTATGTGGAAAAGTAGTTTTTGGATCTGATTTTGGAAAGCTTTTTATTATGTATTCAGAATTTTGGAACACATTCCAGCATACAGTGGGGAACTAACACAAGAGAATTTAACTTGTTTATTCTACTAGAGGGAAATGAGTATAGCTACTATACATTTTCTATTTGTGCTGGGCCCTAGATTAGATTAGAACTAATGCTTTTAGATAGTATTGTGAAAAGGAATAGCAATGAATAGTCCAATAATGAATTCCTTTTATACTAACAGTACTTGTTTGAGATATTTCTTCTGTTTGGAATTTCCTTCTAACAATGATAAGATTTGCTTGTACTTTTAAGGATCTGGTCAAATATCATCTCGGTGGAAAAAAAAATCACTAAAGCATCTGACTTAATTTCCAGACTGCTAAGACGAATACCATAAAATGGGTTGGCCCAACAACAGGAATGTATTGGCTTAAGGTTTTGGAGGCTAGAAGGTTTGCTTCCTCCTGGGGTCGATAGTGTTCTGGCTGGCTGGCAATCCTTGGGTACCTTGACTTTCCCATCACATGGGCAATGTCTTCTTTCTCTTCTGGATTCCATTGACTTACATCTGCTTCTCCCCCACATGCCTTTCTCTTCATCAAGCTCCCAGTAATAGGATTAAGGTTCAACTTCATTCCGTGGAACTACAACTTAACTAAAGAAAAACTTCAAAAGGTCCTTTTTGGGGTGGTTTCACACCTAAAGAACACCCCCCATCCCCCCAAGGTACATAATTCAGTCTGCTTCAGCATCCTATTCTTGTATCCTTTGTCCTTATTAGAATTCATAATTTATTTGTTTTCTCCTGAAAACAATTTACTTCAGTTGTGATTTATAGTATATTGTTAAAATTATAGTTACTATTAGTCCTTAATAGTAGCTTAGTCCTTAAGCTACCTATCTACCCTGTTTGATTTTTTTAAAATTTTATTTTTAAAGATGTTTTAGATTACAGAAAAGTTACATAAAATATATAAGGGATTCCCAAATACCCCACCCCCACCCCCTCTCACATTTTCCTCTGTTAAGAACATCTTAACATTATTGTGGTACATTTGTTACAACTCATGAACAAATACAGAGGAGAGACAATACTCCTAACCCAGGTCTATAGTTTACATTATGGTTTACATTATGGTATACAATTTTATGCATTTAAACAAAATGTATAATGGCGTGTATCCATCATTGCAATATCATGCAGAAATATTCCAATGCCCTAAAAATGCCCTATGTTCCACCTATTTTTCCCTCCCATTCCCCTCAGAACCTCTGGTAACCACTATATTTATATCAATGTTACAAATTTTTCTAAAGTTACTACAATAATAATGTCTACTTTGGCCCATGGTTGCATTTCCCCCCTTTGTTCATTCATCATTCTTGAGGATTTGGAGATGATGATGCTTACTCTGCTTTTTTGGGATGGGGGTTGTCCATCATCATTATTTTGTTAGTTGTCCTGACCAAGTCTGATGAACTGGAGAGTAGATTTTGGCTGCAACTCTGCAGAGATTCAGGGCTCAACTGGCATATGATCAGACTGAAGATTTAAGTCTCTGGTACATATATTTAATGGGTATAGTGCTAATTATAGGTTCAAATAAAAGGAGTAGAAGGATCATGTGTAGGGAAATTTTAAATGAGTCAAACATTGTTACAGTGGGGAAATAGGTTATCATATTTTCCAAGGTAAGGCCCACCAATGGGGTGTTGATTTCATGGGGTTGTGTGCTTTACCTGTAGTGTCCAGTTGTCTCTAGAGCCCACAGGAGCACCCCTGTTTGAAGCTTTGTTTACTGTGGCGGTGAGTGAGATCTGCCTGAGACGTTCATAAGTGTAACCTCTGGAATGACCTTCTGACTCACTTTGAAATCTCTTAGCCATAAAAAACTCGTCTGTATTTAATGTTTCCCCCTTTTGATCAAGGTCTTTTTCCAACTCTATCACAGGTTGGCGCTTGGTATTAATCCCTTGGTGATAGGGAGACTCACCCCCAGGAGTCATGTCCCATACTGGGAGTAAGGTAGAGAGTTTATTTGCTGAGTTTGACTTAGAGGCCACATTTGAGGAAAAAAGGAGGTTTTCAGGAGGTAGCTATTAGGCAATAAATATTTTAAGACTAAGTTTCAAATTGGTAAGAATAAGGTTCATAAGTACAAACATTAATATCAAGCACTTGACGTATTGATCTATTTTCTTTTATTAGGCACTATGTATGTACTCTAGAGATTCTTGCCACCTATTAGAGAATGTAGCAGGACTCCCCAGAATGCAAATTTAATTTTTTTTAGTTATTGTGTACATCTCCACCCACAGAGATAACATCCTGTGACCACATGAACACATATTCCATAGAGATACGCCCCAGGTCCACCTTTCCCCACAAAGGCCCCCACCACCAAAATTCCGCACTAGTGACTCTCCCCTGCCTTAATTGTCAAAAGAACACTTCCACAATTGTATTCTTAACCACAGTCCTCTACCTCCCTAGAACTCACCTGATCTTTCCTCCAGTCCTGCCCCCGGCTCTATGGATAGCCCAATCCACACCTCCAACCCCACTCACACTCATACTCCGGCATCATTGACTGGACTCACATCGCTGCACCACCGTCACCCCCATCCACTGCCAAACCTCTCCTATCCACTTTATCATAGATTCTGCCCAGATTGTGCACTGGCACATCGCTCTCTACCCTTTTTATATCTCCTGGTAACCTAACTTGCAAACTCTACCTCTGTGAGTCTGCACATTATCCTTAGTTTGTATCAGTGAGATCATGCAATATTTATCCTTTAGTGACTGGCTTACTTCACTCAATATAAGGTCTTAAAGATTCATCCACGTTGTTGCACATGTCAAAACTTCATTCCTTCTTACAGCTGAGTAATATTCTGTTGTATGTATATTCCACATTTTGTTTATCCATTCATCCATAGATGGACACTTGGGTTGCATTCATCTTTTGGAAGCTGTGAATAATGCCATGATGAACATTGGTGTGTATATGTCTGTTCATGTCCCTGCTTTCAATTCTTCTGTGTATATTCCTAATAGTGGGGTTGCTGGATCATATGGCAATTCTATACTTAGCTTCCTGAAGAATTAACAAACTGTCCACCACAGTGTCTGCATCATTCTACATTCCTGCCAGTAGTGAATGAGTGTTCCTCATACTCCACATCCTCTCTAACACTTGTAGTTTTCTGGTTTTTTTTTTTTTAATAACAGCCATTCTAATAAGTGTATGATGGTATCTTATTATAGTTTTGATTTGCATTTCCCTAATAGCTAGTGATTTTGAGCATCTTTTCATGTGCTTTTAAAATGTGGTTTGTCTTTATTTTCAAGATGTAAGGTTTCTTTATGTATGCTGGATATTAGGCCCTTATCAGGTAGGTGCTTCCCAAATGTTTTCTTCCATTTGGTAGGCTGCCTTTTCACTTTCTTGACAAACTGCTTTGAGGCAAAGTTTTATTTTATGGAGGTCCCATTTATCTTATTTTTTTCTTTGCTCATGCTTTGTGTGTAATGTTTATGAAACCATTCCCTACTACAAGGTCTTGCAGATGTTTTGTTACATTATCTTCTAGGAGCTTTATAGTCTTGGCTCTTATATTTAGGTCTTTGATCCATCTTCGGCTAATTTTTGTATAGAATATGAGATGGTGATCCTCTTTCATTCTTTTGGATAACGTTATCCAGTTCTCCCAGCACGATTTGTTGAAGGACTATTCTGTTCTAGTTGAGTGGGCTTGGTGGCCTTGTCAAATATCAGTTGGCTGAATATGCATGGGTCTGTATATGTACTCTCAATTTGGTTTCATTGCATCACCTGGGAGCTTGTTAGAAAGGTAGCATCTCAGTCCCCACCCAGACATACTGAAATATAATAAAAATGTATTTTAATGAGATTCCCCAGCTGATTGTGTGCACATGAAAGTTTGAAAAGTATTTTTTCCTAATAACATTTTATTTTGATTACCAAATACTATTTATTCACTGGAGAAAATTTGGAAACCAAAGAAAAATGAAAGTAAAAATTGTACATAATCCTACCGAAAGATCACCACTGTTAACATTTTTGTATTTATAGCCATTTTTGCAAAGATACACAATTTTCCACCAGTTCCCCAAATCGTAAGGATACATTATAATTTACTTAGCCATCCCTGGCCACTAGGTTGTCTTTAAATTTTTTTTTTTTTTTTTGCGATTTTATAAAAATTGCTTTAATTAGAATTAGTCAGGGTTCTCTGTGGAATCAGAACAAACAGTAGATATCTGTAAATAGTATGAGATTTTATAAAATTGTCTCAAGTGACCATGGAGATGCACAAGTCCAAGTTCCATAGGGCAGGCTACAAACCAGGGTCTCTAATGAAGGTCCTTGAGTTCCCAGGAGATGCTGGCTGTCTGTAGTAGATATGGAAATTCTCTCTCTGAATGCTGAATTCACTTCCCCTTTTAAAGGCCTTCTGCTGATAGGATGAAATGTCGCTCATTGCTAACATTAGTCTCCTTAGTTGATATTAGATGTAACGAGCCATCTATGCAATCATTGCATGGATGATTAAACTACATGGAATGCCTTGTTTTACAATTAACCTAGTGTTTGCTTGACCAGACAATGGGCACCATTACCTGGTTGAGTTTACACATTAGTCTAACCATCCCACTCCACACCTTGTCAACTTGGCAGCCATATACATCACCTTAAACTTAGTCTCTCAAAAACAGTAACAGGCATATATATATATATACTTCAGCCTAACAATATGCAACTGTCCTGCATACAACTGGAAACACATTAAATCCCTCCAGAATAGGTGCAAGTCCTTGGGTACTAGTCACTCTTAAACTTGATATCCTTAATTACTATGATATGAAACTAATACAACTTATATAAAGGGATATATACAAAGATAACTCATAATAAAACAAGGAAGACGTATTCATGACCATTACAGTCCTCATTTCTGTAACTGGTTATTTGGTCGAAGTTCATATTTATCACTACCATCTCCCACTACCCAATCTGTTGCACATGTTGATGCAAGATGGTGGGCCATGTCTGATGATTCAGCTTTCTTCTTTCCTTCCAGGTCTCCATGGTCTCAGTTTCTTCTGATCTCACCTGTAGGCAGGCATAGGGCTTGTGTCTTTTCCTCTGGGGCTCATTTCTTTCCAGGCTCAGCTGCTGTTCTCTTCACAAGGTCAGCTGTAAACTATCAGGCTCATCTCTCTCCCCGAGGCCCCAGGATCCTGTGTATATTGTCTGTGTGTCTATTTCTCTTGCCTTCTTGATTGATTATCCCCTTATATAGCCCACCAAGGGGACGGGGAATTAACCCTGCATGCCCTAATAATATGGTTGAATCAAAGCCCTAATCTTAACATAATTTAATTAAAGACATCTTAGCTCAATCTAATACTGTCAAAGGGTATCATGCCCAGAGAAGCAGACCAGTTTACAAACATAATCAATATCCCTTTTTGGAATTCATAAATAATATCAAATTGCCACACTGTGCCACTCCCATTTCCGATCCTGACTATGGGAGAAATAGCACCATAGTGTGGATGCTGATTTAGAGCATGCACAGCCTCCTGGAGAACATTTCTCCAGCCCTGCAAGGTATTGCCGCCTAGTTGGCACTGTTTTGAATCTTCAAAATGCCATTCCACCATTCTATCAATCCGTCTCGTTCAGGATGATAGGGAACATGGTAGGACCAATAAATTCCATGAGCATGTGCTTTCCCGCACATCATTTGCTATGAAGTGGATTCTGTGATCAGAAGCAAAGCTGTGTGGAATATCATGGTGGTGGATAAGATTTTCATAAGTCCGTGGATGATAGTTTTGGAAGAAGCATTGTGTGCAGGGAAGGCAAGCCCATATCCAGAGTATGTGTCTATTCCTCTATTCCAGTTAGAACAAATTGCTGCCACTTCCATGATGGAAGTGGTCCAATGTTATCAACTTGCCACCAGATGGCATGCTGATCACCTTTGGGAATGAGGCCATATGGGGGCTGAAATCTACTGGCATATTGGGCATTCAACAGTGGCTGTAGCTAAGTTGGCCTTGGTGAAGGTAAGTCCATGTTGCTGAGCCCATGCATAACATTCATCCCTACCCACCTTCGTGACTTTGTTCATGAGTCCATTGGGCAATGATGGGAATGGTTGGGGAAAGAGGATAACTGGTATCCTCTTTGCACTTGATTATTAAAATCTTCCTCTGCCCAAGTCACCCTCTGATGAGCATTCACATGGGACACAAATATGTTCATGTTTTTTGCTCACTCAGAAAAGTCTAGCCACATACCTCTTCCCCAGACTGTTTTGTTACCATTTTCCAAATTATCCCTCCCAAGTCCCTCACCGTCCAGGCAAACAATTGGCAAATCTTGTGAATCAGTATACAAACACAACTCCAACCATTTCTCTTTCCAAGCAAAATGAGCAACCATGTGCACTGCTTAAAGTTCTGCCCACTAGGAGGATTTTCCCTCACCATTGTCCTTCAGGAACACCCCAGGAATGGGTTGCAGTGCTATAGCTGTCCACTTTTTGATGGTACATGCATATTGTACAGAACCATTTTTAAAACAGACTTGAATTTTCACTTCCTCAGTCAACTGATTTTAAGAAACTCCCCAGGATCCCAAAGCTGTGGGCTGGGAAAGAGAAGGTAATGTGTCAGGAGTGGTGAACATGGGCATTTGGGCCACTTCTAAATAACTTACTTGTGTCTTCAGGACCCACTCAAGCCCTAGCTCATATATACCATATCCACTTTATGATGAAGTGCTGCTGTGCATGCCCAGCTTTATGGTTTGGTGGCTCAGACAATACCCAGTTTATGGTAGGCAACTCAGGTCTCATGGTAGCTTGGTGGCCCATGGTTAAGCATTTAGTCTCTAAGGCCAGTAGCAGACCAAAAGCTGTTGCTCAAAAGGAGAGTAGTTATCTGCAGAGAATAGAATGGTGCTTTGCTCCAAAGGCTCCAGACAGCATCTATTTGCCACTGACATGTCCAACAGCGTTGGATCTTCTCGATCATATGGCCCAAGTGACAGTGCAGCTGCAGAGCCTCCTCTTGTGCAGGCTCCCACTCAAAACTAGCAGCTTTACTAGTTACTTAGTAAATAGGCCAGAGTAGCAGACCCAGATGAGGAATATGTTGTCTCCAAAATCTGAAGAAACCAACTCTTAAGATTTTGCCTATTTTTTGGCCATAGAAGGATCCAGATGCAGCAGCTTATCTTTCACCTTAGAAGGGATATCTCACCATGCCACCCACCATTGGACCCCTAGAGATTTCACTGAGGTGAAAGGAACCTGGATTTTTGTTGGCTTTATTTCCCATCCTCTCTCATGCAAATGCCTTACCAATAAGTCTAGAGTAATTGCTAATTCTTGCTCACTAGGTTCAATCAGCATGATACCGATATAATGGACGAGAGTGGTATTATCTGGGTGGAGAGATGATCAATGTCCCTGAAGACAGTATTATGACATAGGGATGGGGAGTTGATATACCCCTGAGGCAGGGCAGCAAAGGTATATTGCTGGCCTTGCCAGCTGAAAGCAAACTGTTTCTGGAGATCCTTACTAACAGCAATTGAGAGAAAAGCATTTGCGAGATCAATAGCTACATTCTAGGTACCAGGAGATTTGTTGATTTGCTCAAGCAATGATACCACATCTGGAACAGCCGCAATTGGAGTCACCACCTTGTTAAGTTTATGATAATCTACTGTCATCCTCCAAGATCCATCTGTTTTCTGCACAATCCAAGTAGGAGAGTTGAATGGGGATGTGGCAGGAATCACCCCTCTTGCATCCTTCAAATCCTTGATCGTGGCCACGAATCTCTGCAATCTCTCCAGGAACCTGGTACTGCTTTTGATTTACTATTCTTCTCAGTAGGGGCAGTTCTGTTGACTTCCACTTGGTTTTCCTACCATAATAACCCTCACTCCGCAAGTCAGGGATCCAATGATGGGGTTCTGCCAGTTACTGAGTATGTCTATTCCAGTTACTCTCTGAAACTGAGTATATAACCACAAAATGGGTCTGGGGACCCACTAGACCCAGAGATGGGCCTGAGCCAAAACTCCACTGATCAACTGACCTTCATAAGCCCCGACTCTGGTGAACCACAGTAATGTTTAGGTTCTCCTGGAATTAATGTCACTTCTGAGCCAGTGTCTAATAATCCCTGAAATGTCTGATCATTTCCTTTTCTCCAATGCATAGTTACCCTAGTTAAAGGCTATAGGTCTCTTTGGGGAAAGCTGGGAGGAACATTAATAGCATAAATTTTTGGCAGGGGAACAGGATCCTTCCCCTCATTCACGGGGCTCTGGGTCTGTGAACTGTTTTAAGTCTAGGAATTGATTAAAACAATTCTCAGTTTTTGTAATTGAAGTTAGGATTTTGTTCACTGAACTTAGAACTCTTTTGCTTATACAGATCAAGTAGGAATTTAATAGACTGCTCATCTATATACTTCTAGGTACCCCATGATCTGTTAGCCAATGCCATAGGTTTATGCGACTCAGACGCTTTTGATTGCTGCTTGGAGTCGGCCTTTCATTGTAGCCATATTCACCTTGTCTTTGGTTATTAAATGCTGCTACTTGGCTTCTGCCAGTCCGAGATCCAATCATACTCATAGTCTTTAAGGATTCTAGTTCCATGAAATCAGCTCCCACAGTAATATCTGACCAACAGAGAAGAGCAACTATAGAGCTCTTAAGGGAAGATGGCATTGGTTTCACAAATGTATTCCTCACAGTCCTGGTAAAAGATATGCCCTCTGGATATTCCTGGGGTGAGTGGGCAGATCTTAAATGGTGAATCCATTCTAGTATTCCAGTCTCTCTCAACCTTTGGTTCCCCTCATATACACTATACTAGGGTAAATTAGGCATCTTGACCTCAGGCATTGTAGGCCATCTTTTTTTCCATGTTTCAGCCAGTCATCGGAACAAACTGTTAAGAGCCCTTTTTAACTCCCTGAGCTACAACACTGAATCCAGAATCTCTGCTTAGTGGGCCCATGTCAATAAATTTAGCCTGATCCAACTTTATATTACTTCCACCATTATCCCATACTTTTAGTATCTGTTTCCACACATATTCCCCTGATTTCTGTCTATATAAGTTGGAAAACTCATGCAGGTATTTTTGAGTATAGCATACTTCCTCATGGGTCATACTTTGTACTTCACCTTTTGGGGATTGTTGTGATTTTAATCTAGTTATAGGTCTGGAAGAGGGAGGGATAGGGGGTTGGGTATGGATAAGATTAGAAGTGTTTTAGAGGCCAATTGCCTCAGGGCATTCCCTTGCAGTTTCACCATTAAACCTGTCTGGTGAGACAGGATTAATCTCTTTAGGCAGGGATTGGATGGCAGACTCCTCAGGGCAGGGAGGAGGCTGAGTGATGGTTTCTTCAGGGCAGGGAGGAGGTGGAGACTCCTTGGGGCAGGCTGGAGATTGGGTAGTGCAGGTTTGAGGTTGGGTAGTACCCTCCTCAGGACAGGGAGGAGGTCTGGACTTCTTGGTGAGGCTGGAGGTTGGGTGATACAAGCTTGAAATTGGGTTTTCTCCACAGGGCAGTCAGTTACAGGTTTATCTAGTAAAGTCTCAGCAGAATTTGGGGTTTCAGTATGTCCACTGATATCATCATCAACCCATATATCACTATCCCAATCCTCAGGGTTCCACTCCTTTCCAATCAATGCCCTCACATTAACAGCAGACATCCTGCAAGGTTGAGATTTTAGTTTCTATTGCAACTTTGCTACTTGTACGGTGAGACTCTGAGTCTGGTTTTTAGAGATCTCAAGTATATGGCTGCATGAAACAAGATTTTCTTTCAGAGCACACATAGAAACTTTCACATCTTTCATGTGGTGCTTAAGTTGCAAATTTGAAGCCTTCAGCTCATCCCTTTCTTTTGTAACTGTATCCAACATTTAGGAATAGCAAGTCAGCATCATTGTACCTTTTAACTCCACAAAACTCTGTTATGGTGTTAAGAATACTCTCACTCAGATCTTGCCTCTTATAAGCATGGAAGTAGTTGTATCCAGTGGTGACATTTCGCATATCTCTATTGCCAACTCATTGCCATGGAATATCAGCAACCTCTTGATTATTGAAAAGAGAGTCATTAGTGCCCTTGAATCTAATCAGAGTAGAGAGTCAAGTCACAAAAATCCCAGAACCAGTGCAGAAATTCCATTTTTAAGATTCTGTTTCTCAAGGACCATTCCTGGTACCAAGCTGTATCAGACAGACTTCAGACAGGGAAACAGAACTGACAGGAGATTTCTTTAAATAGTATGAGATTTTATAAAATTGTCTCATGCAACCAAGATGTACAAGACCAAATTCTGCAGGGAAGGCTGCATACCAGGGTCTCTGATGAAGGTCTTGATGAGTTCCCAGGAGGATACTGGCTGTCTGAAATAGAGATGGGAATCTCTCTATGAATACTGAAATCATTTCCTCTTTAAAGTTAAAGCCTTCAACTGATGGGATGAAACATTACTCATTGCTGATGGCAGTCTCCTTAGTTATAGATGCAACCAGCCATCTCTGCAAACATCTCATGGGTGATTGAAGTCCATGAAATGCCTTTTTTTTTTTTTTTTTTTTTACAATTAGCGCAGTATTTGCTTGACCTAACAACTGGGCACCATTACCTGGCCAAGTTGACACATTAGCCTAACCATCACAATAAGCATCCTTATAGCTAAGTCTTTAATCATATCCAAGTTTGTTTTTCTATTTTGCATGACAAATTAAAAAAATTCTTATGATCACTTTAAGGTTTTGCATTAAATTAATTGCATCCCACATATATCACATATTATTTTGGAGTTAAATTTGTTTCATTTTTGAGGAAAGATAATCTACCATATTATAATTTACAGTTCTCTCCTATAATTTCCAGGCATATTATGTATGCTGTATTTTCTCCTTTATTGTTGGTGCTTATCAAATATTTTCCCCACATTTAAAAATTGGTCAAGTATTAGTAGCAAATGATCTGAGAGACATTCTTTAGTTGCTGAAAGCTTAGGCATTTCTTGGTAAGCAGCATATTGTAATCTTGCTGAGTTGGAGATTCAGACATATTATAAAGTACTGCTGTAATTCTGATTGTAATATAGGAGAGCACTTATCCCTAATTACCAAGTTCCTTGAGTGGGATATTTCATATACCTTGTCTCATGAAACATTTATTTACTGTTGGCTGTTATTACGAGCACATTGTATATATTAATTTATGTAATCCTTTCAGAATCCCTATATGGTAGTTACTAATATTTTTTACGTCTTACAGATAAAGAGACTGAAGCACATTGAGGTTAAATAATGTTCTCAAAGTCACACACCTAATAAGTGGAATTTGAACCCAGACAGTCTGGCTCCGAAGGTTATGCTCTTAACCACTATTCTATAAAATGTTACTATGTATGTATAAGAAAAACAGCTATCTGGCTCCAATAGCATAGACGTGTGTCCGAGATTTCCTAGTGGGTGCAGAAAGTGATAGAGTACATAGAGGATAAGACTAGTCAAAGAACTTTGAAAATAAGATGTCAGTCAAAAAGAGGTAATAAGATGTAACTGGAAAAATGAGTTCTCTGAGGGATAGAGGATTCCTAAGCAATCCTAAAACAATGACTCTATTTAGGTCTGGGATCTGGCAATGGTTATATAACAAGTATGGCTCACTTGTCATACAAATAAGATATCATTTTTTAAATATTCAAATTAATTGCTCAAGCAACAAACAACTTGAATTAGTGGAATTCCAAGTAGCTCTTTCCTTGGGATTTTCTTCTAGCCCCATTAAAAGTATTACAAAAACTCAGGGGTTTACTCATTCCAAAGAGACTAATTTTCTTTCCAAAGGTTAGATAAAGAAAGAAATTGAGATTTTGATCAGTATGTAGGCCAGTGATCTCATTTTCACCTGCTGTTGATTTTGCTACCATTGCAAGGTTTCAGTTTAAAATTGGTCCCAAACAATTTGATGTATCTTTGCTCTTGTTTGATGTGATGCCAGTGATCCTTGCAGAGACCTCAGTGGTTCTTATTGGGAGGATGATCCCACTCAAGGGTTATACCACAGAATTTAGGTTCCTTAATTTATATTTATATGCTTAGTCATCCTCGTTTCCATGCCAGAATGGATGTATGAGAAGGGACTTTCAGCCTTACCTCCACACTGTACCAGAGGCAGGCTTGCTTTTTTTTTCTTTTTAAAACAGCTTTATTGAGATATCATTCACATGCCATACGATTCACCCATTTAAAGTATATAATTAAATGGTTTTTAGTGTATTAGAAGGTAGGTGTAACCTTCACCATAATCAATTTTAGAACATTTTAATGACTTCAGATAGGAACCCCATCCCTAAGCAATCAATAATTATCCACTTTCTGTATAGATTTCCCTTTTCAGAACTTTTCATGAGCATGGATTAGTATATGTGACCTTTGTGATTGGCTTCTTTTGCTTTTAATATTTTCAAGGTTCGTTAATGTTTTTGTACCCTATATAATATGTCAGTCCTTTTTATGGCTAAATATTCCATTGTGTGTATATACTACATTTTGTTTATATTTTCATCTTTTGATGGACATTTGGGCTGTTTCCATTTTTTTGTTATGAAAATGCTGCTGTAAAAATTCATGTACACGTTTTTGCTTGGAAATATGTTTTCATTTCTCTTGCATGTATACCTAGGGTGGAATTTATGGGCCATGTGTTCACTCTATGTATAATTGTTTAAGGAACTGCCAGACTGTTTTCCAAGGAGGCCCTAACCCTTTTTTATTCCCACCAGCTGTATATGAATATTTTGATTTCTTACACTGCTCAAGCAAATACCAGAAATGGGTTGGCATAAAGCAGTGGGAATCTAGCTTACAGTTTGAGACTGAGAAATATGTCCCAATCAAGAATCATCACAGCAATGCTTTCTTCCCAAAGACCAGCTGTTGGCAATCATTGGTTTCTCTGCCACGTGACAAGGCACATGGCAGTGTCTGCTGGTCTCTCGCTTCTCTTCTGGGTTTCATTGCTTTTAACTTCTTGCTTCTGTGGCTTTCTCTGTCTTTCTTTGAGTTACATTTTCTTATAAAGGACTCTAGTGTGAGGATTAAGACCCCCCTGGGCCACTCCTTAACTGAGTTAACCTCATCATAAGGTCCTCCTTACAATAGATATACACCCACAGCGATGGATTAGCTTTAGGACCATGATTTTCTGGGGTACATACAGTTTCAAACCACCACAATGAGGTTTCTGATTTGTCTATATTCTTGCCAGTCTTTTTCATTATTTGACTTTATTTTACCCATCCTAGTAGATGTGAAAGTAGTATCTAATTGTGGTTTTAGTTTACATTTCCTTGATGTCTAGTCATGTTCAGCATCTTATCTTGTGCTCATTGGCCATTTGCATATGTTCTTTGTAGAAATGTCTGTTCAGATCCTTTGTCCCATTTTTAAATTGTGTTATTTGTCTTTTATTATTGAGTTGTGTTATTTGTATATTCTAGAAATAAGTCCTTTATCAGATAAATGATTTGAAAATATTTTCTCCTATTCTGTGGTTTGTTTTCTCACTTTTTTGATGGTGTCTTGAAGCACAAAAGTCTTTAATTTCAGTGAAGTCCAATCTACCGATTCTTCTTTTGTTGCTCATGCTTTGGTATCATCTTTAAGAATCTTTCTCCAAATCCAAGGTCATGAAAATTTACCTTATGTTTTCTTCTAAGAGTTTTATGGTTTCAACTCTTTCATTTAGTTCTTTGATCCATTTGATTTAACTTTTGTATATTGTGTGAGATGAGAATCCAACTTCATTGTTTTGCTTGTGGCTATCCAGATGTCCCAACACCATTTGTTAAAAAAGACTATTCTTTCACCTTATTGAAAATAAATCAGGGAAACGGACTTTGGCCCAGTGGTTAGGGCGTCAGTCTACCATATGGGAGGTCCGCGGTTCAAAGCCCGGGCCTCCTTGACCCGTGTGGAGCTGGCCCATGCGCAGTGCTGATGCACGCAAGGAGTGCCGTGCCACGCAAGGGTGTCCCCCGCGTGGGGGAGCCCCACGCGCAAGGAGTGCGCCCGTGAGGAAAGCCGCCCAGCGTGAAAAGAAAGTGCAGCCTGCCCAGGAATGGCGCCGCCCACACTTCCTGTACCGCTGACGACAACAGAAGCGGACAAAGAAACAAGACGCAGCAAATAGACACCAAGAACAGACAACCAGGGGAGGGGGGGAAATTAAATAAATAAATAAATCTTTAAAAGAAAATAAATCATAGATGTACAGGTTTATGTCTGGACTCTCAATTTTATTCCGTTGTTCTGCATGTCTCTTCTTATGTGAGTACAACATTGTCTTTATTACTGTTGCTTTGTAGTATGTTTTGAAATTGGGATGTGTGAGACCTTCTACTTTGGTTTTTTTTTTTCAGAATTGTTTTGGCTATCCTGGGTCCCTTGTAATTCCATATGAAATTCAATATTAGCTTGTTCATTTCTACAAGGAAGTCAGTTGGAATTCTGATAGGGATTGCATTGATTTTGTTGATCATTTGAGGAGTACTGACATCTTAAGAAAGTTGTCTTCTGATCCATGAACATGGGATAATTTTCTGTTTGTGTTTTTCAGAATATAATTCTTACACCTTGTTATGGAAGGAGTTGTATCCCCCTGCATGTTCAAGTCCTAACCCGTCCTTTGAATGTGAACTCATTTGTAGAAAGGGTCTTTGAAGATGTTATAGTTGATGAGGCCAAACAGGAATAGGATGGTTCTTAATGCAGTATAATTGGCGTCCTTAAAAGCAGATTAAATGTGGACACAGTAAGGGAGAGACAGAGACATAGAGTGAAATACGGCTATGGACAGAGACAGAGATTGAGTTATGCCATCACCCAAAGAATGCCATGGATTGTTGGTCATGACCAGAATCCTACAGACTTCAGAGGAAGCATGGCCTTAATGACACTTGATTTGTACTTTTGGCCTTCAGAAGTGTGTTATTATGAATTTCTATTGTATAAATACCATACTATTTTATGGTACTTTGTTACAGCAGTCCTGGCAAACTAAAACACATTTTTGTTTCATTCCCAAGATTTTATTCTTTTTCATGCTGTTGTAAAGGAATTACAAATTAAAATTTTTTCAGTTTGTTTATAGCAAGTGTAGAGAAATGCAGTTAACTTTTATGTATTGGTCTATCTTGCAACCTTGCTGAACTCATTTATTATTCTAAAAGTGTTTTTAGTGGGTTCCTTAGGATTTTCTATGTACAAGATCATGTCATGTGAATAAAGATAGTTTTATTTCTTCCTTTCCAATCTAGATGTCTTTTATTTCTTTTCTTGCCTAATTTACCTGGTTAAAACCTCCAGTAAAATGTTGAATAGATGTGACAAGAGCAGACATCTTTTTGTTGTTATTCTGGTATTTTGAATCATATCTTTTGTGTGTATGTGTCATTTTAGTTATAGGTTTGCTGATTGTGTTCATCTTTTCAAATAAACAGCTTTGGTGTCCCTAATTTTCTCTGTTTTTCTATTCTCTATCTCATTTTTCACTCTAATCTTTTTCTAATCCTTCCTTCAGCTTGCTGTAGCTTTAGCTTCCTTTTCTAGTATCTTAAGGTGGATAGTTAAAACCATCCTACAAAGGCACGTCGGTGGTTTCCTGTCCTTGGACACATGAGAAATGGAGGCAAAAAGATGTGGACTTGGAGAAGTCTAGAACCCGCTTGCTCCCTGCAGGCTCAAGATCATCCTTTCCCACACAGAAAAAAAAGGGAGGGGGGATAGTTAAGTTATTGATTTGAGATCTTCTTTCTTAATATAGATATTTGCTGCAATAAGTTTCCCTCTAAGCACTGGTTTAACTGCATTCCAAAAGTTTTGGAGTGTTGTGTTTTCATTTTCATTCATCTCAAAATATTTTCGGATTTTTCTTTTCCAGATATTTATGAGTTTCCCAGATTTTTCTTGTTATTGATTTTTAATATCATTCTATTGTGGTTGGAAAATACACTTTTCATTATTTTTGTCCATTTAAATTTATTGTTTTTTTTATGGCCTACCACATGGTTTATACTGAAGAATGTTCCATGTGTACTTGAGAAGAATGTATATTCTGTTAATGTTTGCTGGAGTGTCCTATAGATATCTATTAGGTCTAGTTGGTTTATAGTATTGTTCCAGTCTTCTCTTCCCTTGTTGATATTCTGTCTAGTTGTTCTACCTCTTACTAGAAAGTGCAATATTGAAATCTCCAACTATTATTGTTGTCTATTTCTCCTTGATGTTCCGTCAGTGCATATATGCTTATAATTTATCTCTAGCAACGTTATTTTGTTTTGAAGTCTATTTCATCTGATATTAGTTAATTGTGTGGTTGCCACTTATATGGTATATATTTTACCATCCTTTAACTTTTAGTTTATTTTTATCACTGATACAAAGTATATCTCCTTTTGACAACATGTATTTGGATCATTCTTTAAAATCCATTCTGGCAATCTCTGCCCTTTGATTCAATTGCTTAATCCATTCACATTTTATGCTTTTATTGATAAGTTGGATTTATGTCTGCCATTTTACTTTTTGTTTTCTGTATGTTTCATGTTTTTTTTTTGTTCCTGTGTTCCTTCTTTACTGCTTTCTTTAATAGTAAATGTTTTATAATGTAATATTTTCATTTCTTTAATGATTTTCACTATATTTCTGAGGTTTTTTTAGTTATTGCTCTACAGTTTACCATATACATCTTAACTTAGAATCAGCTTTATATTTATACTAGCCTAATTCCAATGATATATAGAAATATCACTCCTATATGGCTCTAATCTCTTTTCCACATTTTCGTGGTATTGCTGTTATACACATTGCACCTATTAATGTTACAAACCCAATAATAATTTTGTTGTAATTATTACTTTACTATCTGCATTGTTTCTGGCTGCTATAACAAATTACCACAAAGTGGGTGGCTTAAAAAAGGAAAATTTACTCTCTCACACTTATCTTGGCTAGAATCTGAAATCAAGGTATTGTCATGTTCATGTACCCTCCAGAGCATCTAGGTAAAGATCTTACTTGAGCTTCTAGGTTCTGGTAGTCCAAAGCATTCTTTGACTTGTGGCAGCATAATTCCAACTTCTGCCTCTATCTTCACCTGCCCTTCTTTCTTCTGTGTCTATGTTTCTCTGTCCTCATTTCCCTCTTCTAAGGACACAACTCATATTGGATTTAGGCCCACCTTAATCCAGTATAACTTCATCCTAACTAATTACATCTACAACGACCCTATTTCCAGATAAGATAATTGTGAAGTTCCAGTGGAGATGAATTTTGGGGGAACACTATTCATCCCAGAATACATCTGTAGTCATTTCCTTTGACCATTACAGCTTTGTTCCTACCTACTTCCTTTGTACTGTTACTGGCAAATATATTCCACATATATTACATTTGTACATGTTATAGGCCTCCCAACGATATGTTATACACGTATTATTTTTGGCAGTTGCTTTGTAAATCAGTTAAGAGAAGAAAGGCAGAAATATGTATTTATAGCATCTTTAATAATTAAATAATAACTTTAGTGGTTCTCTTTTTTTGTGTGTGGATTCAAATTAAGATCTGGGTCACTTGCCTTCTGCCTAAACCCATAAGCCCAGACTGCTAGCAAAAAGTTTTTTGTTTATCTAGGAAAGTCTTTATTTCACCTCCATTTTTAATATAGCTTTGGTAAATTTAGGATTCTTGGTTGGCATATTTTCCTTGAGCATTTTGAATATGTTATTCCATTGCCGCCTGACTTACAGTGTTTCTGACTAACAGCTGTTAATTTATTGGGATTCCCTTGTAAGTAATGTGTAATTTTTCTCTTGTTTCTTTAAAGATTTTCTCCTTGTCTTTGAATTTCAGCATTTTAAATAGGATATGCCTGTTTGTGGGTCTCTTTGTTTTCATCCTACTTGGATTCTGTTGATCTTCCTAAGGGTGTATGTCATTGTTTTCCAATAAATGGGGAGTATTTGGCTATTTTTTTCCCTCTTCCCTCTCCCACCCCCAGTTGTCTGCTTTCTGTGTCCATTCGCTGTGTGTTCTTCTGTGACTGCTTCTATCCTTATCAGCAGCACCGGGAATCTGTGTTTCTTTTTGTTGTGTCATCTTGTGTCAGCTCTCCGTGTGTGTGGCGCCATTCTTGGGCAGGCTGCACTTCCTTTCATGCTGGGCATCTCTCCTTACGGGGCACACTCCTTGCGCATGGGGCTCCCCTACGCGGGGACACCCCTGCATGGCAGGGCACTCCTTGCGCACATCAGCACTGTGCATGGGCCAGCTCCACACGGGTCAAGGAGGCCCGGGGTTTGGACCACGGACCTCCCATGTGGTAGACAGACGCCCTATCCATTGGGCCAAATCTGCTCCCCTATTATATTTTTTTAATAGGTTTTTCTTCTCTCTTTTCTCTTTCTTCTCCTCTGATACTCCCGATACATGTATGTTGATGTACTTAATGGTGTCCCACATTTTTCTGAGACTGTTTTTTTTTTCTTCATTCTTTTTTCTTTCTCTTCTTTAGCTTACATAATCTCTCAATCTATCTTCAAGTTCACTATTTTTTTCTTCTGCCAGTTTAAATTTACACTTGTCCTCCTCTAGTGAATTTTTTATTTCCATTATTGTACTTTTCAATTCAGTAACTTCCATTTGGCTCTTTCTCTATCATTTCTATCTCTTTATATTACTTTTTATTTCACATGACATTTTCATTGTACTTTCGTTAATCCCTTAGTTTAATGAATGTATTTATAATGGTTACTTTGAAATGCTTTTCTGTTAAATCCAATATCTAGTTGCTCTCACAGGCAGTTTGTGTTACCTGCTTTTTCTCCTTCACAGCTAATACTTTCCTGTTTCTTTGTATGCCTTGTAATTGTTCTATTTGTAACTGGACATTTAAATAATATATTGTAGCAACTCTGGACTCTGGTATTAGCCCACTTCCTGCCCTGGGGTTTGCTATTATTATATGCTTGTTTATTTGTGTAGTGCCTGTCTCAGTTATTTATGTACCACACACAGTGTTAAGCCTCTGATGTTCCTTCTCAGGGTAGTACAGCTTTGGGTGTGCCCAAGTTCACCTGGGATGGCCACTCTTTCCCTGACTACACTCAGGAAAATTAATTAAAATTCATTAATTACCTACTTATTGCTCTATTGTTTTAAACAATGCTTTGGGGCATCAATTGCTTTATACATTAGTACAATCAAATTATTCCTTCTTTGAAGGAATAGGTTCTGAGTGACATTAGTGTTTGCTGTGTCAGCTCTCCCATGTGTGCAGGACCATTCTTGGGCAGGCCGCACTTTCTTTTGCACTGGGCGGCTCTCCTTATGGTGTGCACTCCTTGCACGTGGGGCTCCCCTACGGGGGGGGGGCACCCCTACGTGGCACGGCACTCCTTGAGCACATCAGCACTGTGCATGGGCCAGCTCCACACGCGTCAAGGAGGCCCAGGGTTTGAACCGCAGACCTCCCATGTCATAGACAGATGCCCTATCCATTGGGCCAAGTCTGCTTCCCATCTTCGCAAATACCTTTCATCAAAGCTTCCACCATTTTTGAGAGCACCCTTGGAATTATCCTTCTCCCTGCTCTGTTGCAAATGAAGTTTGTTTGGGAAAAGATTAGGGGCTATCTATTTTATGGGTCTTTTTCTCCAACCATGCAGAATCTCTGAGCCAGGCACTGGAACTAGGGATGGGGGCAATGACAAGCATCTGTCTAAATTACATCAGTGGAAGGAAGGCAGTAGCTTGAAGACCTCTCAGCTTGCCGCTCTTGCATGGAACCTTCACCTCATAAGCCTAGGAAAGAGCTCTTTGGGTCATAATTTTCTCAACTCACCATGCCCAAGATAGAGTCTCTGTCCTATTGTGGGTTTGGGTGGAAGAAGGAAGCTGCTATCTCTTGACCACACTTACCTGGGACTAGTCCTCAGCAAGAGGTAACTGAGAGCAGGATGAAAAATGCTGAAGTCCTGTTTTTCCCTGGAAGAAATACCTCCACCCTGGGACCTGGGGCCAAAGGAAGACCTGTGCTCTTGATTGCAGCATTCTGGAGTGGAGTGTCCACCTCACTGAGCTGTGAGAGTGGAGGGAAGGAGCAGTCTTGGTTCAAATACTATAGATTCTTATCTTTCTTATTGAATTTTCATAGGTTTTCTTGAATAGGTGGTTTTTAATTGATGTTTGCCCTTAAGACCATTTCTAGAGGCTTTGAATTTTTAAAAAAATAATTTTCACCAGTTTCACTAGGGAGTGAGGTCAGCAAAGCTCTTTACCTGTCATGCTATAGCCTTCCTTTTCTGAACATTTAGTCCAAGGATAGCAAACTGATGAGCTGACAACCAAATGTCGGTCCCAGGCAGATTTCTTTTTAGATCACATGGTATTTAAAAAATAATTTTATTAAATATCTTATTTAAAATCAAGATCAAGAGATTTCATATAAATATTTGGACTTTCATATTCTTAAAGAATTAGAAGAACTGTTTCACTGGCCTGTTATTCCCACATGAGAACAAAGGGGCAGCACTGACTAGCTGTCCTCTTTAATCAGGGTTTATATTGTCTGACTTGCCCTAGTCATCACTATTCCTTACTGTTCTACCTGCATGGCCTTTGTAGGCACTAAAAATTGACCTACAGAGCTTTGATCTAGGCTATAATGTTCAGCCGACGTTCTCCTTTCCTCTTTAATAAAGCCTCTTTAGTATGCTCCTATTCAAGGGCCACAGGTAATATGTTTTAGTGAAAATATATGAAGGAAGTTCTGGTAATACCAAACTTCATAAGGGAGGGGTCTGGGTTTTGATCCTCCCTCTCAGGATTCTTTTATTATATTTATGCAGATCTATTTATCTTCTTCCCTTTAATTAGCTCTGTTTAACATATGATAAGAAATAGTCTTATCAAGACTCAAAGGGTTTTGTTAAAATCAGTTCCCCCCATATAATGAATGTCTACTACCTTACATTTATTTCATTGTCCTATGAAGTGATTCTCCTCAGAGCAAAGAAATTTTCTTCAAACAGGCTGTCTCTAGAGAAGAACTAGGTAACTTTTTAAATTGAAGTACAATTTACATACCATAAAATTCACCTATTATAAGTGTACAATTTAGTGATTATTAGTAAGTTTATAGAACTGTATAACACTCACCACAGTTCAGTTTTAGAACATTTCCATTATCCCCCAAAAGTTCCTTTCTGCCCATTTGTAGTCAGTCACCACTCCCATCCCAACCTCAGGTAAATACTAATCTACTTTCTGCTTTATAGATTTCCTTTTCTGGACATTATATATAAATGGAATCTTACAATATGTAGACTATTGTTTCTGCCTTACTTCACTTAGCATGTTTCTGAAGTTTATCCTTGTTGTAGAATATATCAATAATTGGTTCCTTTTTATTCCTGAATTATATTGCATTGTATGGATGTAACAAATTTGTTTATCCACTGAGTAATTGATAAACATTAGGGTGTTTTTAGTTCTGGACTAGTTAGATAAAGCTGCTAAGAACATATGTATACAAAACTATGTAGATATTCTAGGAGTAGAGTTGCTAGATCATAGGATTGTAAGCTAAGTTTATGTTTAGCTTTTTAGGCAGCTGCCAAACTGTTTTCCTAAGTGACTGTACCAATTTACATTTCCACCAGTAATGCAAGAGGGTTCCAGTTTCTTATTCCTAGTCAGTGCTTGGTATCATCAGTCTTTTTGATTATAGCAATTGTTGTGAGTATGAAATGGTACTTCATATGGTTTCAGTTTGTATTTCCTTAATGACTAATGATATTGTACATATGTTCTTGTTCTTATAAGCCATTTTTGTATTATCTGGTACTTTGGTTATTTAAATCTCTTGTTCATTTTAAAAATTGAGTAATTTATCATCTTATTATCAAGTCTTGAGTTCTTTATACTGAACACGAATTCTTTCTTTGTCAGATATTTGATTTGCAAATATTTTATCCAAGTCTGTGAGGCTTTTTTTTTTTTTTTTTAAGAGTGATCCTTTATTTAGTCATTTTGGCTTACAATTGAAACTCTGGAAATTCAAAGTCAACCTCCTTGCCAGTGAGCTTATTACACACCAGAAAATGTTTCAACCTTGTGTTCTGCATTGTTCTGCTATGCTTTGTCCAAATGAGCCTTTAGAAGGTGGCTGCCATCCAGTTTTACACAGATTCTCTTGCCCACAATTTCACTTGGGAAGACCAAGTCTTCAAGGATTGCATCATGCACAGCTGGCAGAGTATGGCTCTTGGGATGCTTTTGCTTATTTTTTGTATGGCTTTTTTAAGTTGGCTTAGGCAGAATTCTTCTCTGAGCATTAAAGACAACATGCTTTCCACTGAACTTTTTCTCCAATTCACATACTAGCCAGACTTGGATTTTCTGTAAAGACATCAGTTGAGGTATGGGAACAAAGATTATAATAGCCTTCTGACCATCACCAATCTTCAGTTTCCTTGGTTGCTGTTATATTCAGCTCCCTTAACTGAGCCTGTAGGTCTGAGTTCATCTCCAGCTCAAGAAGAGCCTAAGAAATGCCAGACTTGAATTCATCTGGCTTTTTACCATTGGGCTTCATGATCTTTGCACTTGAACTGAACATGGCTTTTTTTTGGTGGAGCCCTGGCCTAGGAAGAGGCTTTTTTTTTTTTTTTTTATCATTTTTTTAAAATGATGTGTTGAAGAGCAGAAGCTTGTAACTTTTAATGAAGTCCAGTTTATTATATTTTTTCTTTATGTATTGTAATTTTCATCTTAAATCTTAAGAAGTTTGTGCCTAACCCAAGATAAGGAGGATTTTATCCTATACATTCTTCTAAATATCCATTTTTGAGTAAAGTTTTATGTGTATTGTGAGGTATAAATTAAAGTTGTATTTTTAAAAATATGGATATAGAATTGTTACAGCACCATTTGTTAAAAACACTTTTCTTTCCCCATTGAATTCTCTTAACACCTGTATTTCTTTACTAGAGCTGCTGTAACAAGAACCATAAATGGGGGGAAGGGCTGAAAACAACAAATATTTATTCTTTCAAGGTTCCTGAGACTAGAAGTCTAAAGTCAAGGTTTATGTAGAACCATGTGCCCTCCAAAGGCTCTAGAGGAGAATCCTTCTTTTCTTTACCTCTTCTAGCTTCTGGTACCTTTAGGTAGAATAATTCCAATCTCTGCCTCTTTCTACATGTGGCCTTCGACTCTTTGTGTTTCTTCATCTCCCTGACATTTTTTTTTTATTTTTTAAGTTAAGCCAGTAAAAATAATTTATTCACACATGGGGAAGAAGAGCAGAGCTTGCTGAGAAATGGGAGAGAAGGATGGAAATATGCATCGAGATTTGATGTGCACTGCTCTAGGCAGAGAAAGCAAGATTTGGCTTGTGTGGTTACCTTTTAAGCTATTAATTATTCCTCCCCTTAGCATTAGCATTACTGGTTACCTCACCAATAGTGGGGGCCTATGGTGAGGCCTTTTGTTTAGGGTTATCCAGAACCTCCCCTCGGCCGTGGAAAGAGTACCAACTGGGACCTCAAGGTCAAGGCCAAGGTCTGGTGGGGTCTCATGGCCATGTTCTCTGTCAGCCATGTTGTAGCTTGTCTAACTTGCTTCAACTCCCTTCTCAGAGAGTTCATGCCCTTATTCTTAAGTGGGTACTGTGGGGCATTGGTCATTCTTCAGTAGTTACTTCTTGCTGGTTAGGACAGTAGTCCCTGCCTGATAAGGCATAAATCTATGTAGCTGTCCTATTGAGGTCAAGGAAAGATGGGTTCCCACACCATGGTTGGAACTGGATAAAATCCCTGTATGATTAATATCTTGTTCTGGAAGGCATTGATTCTGGAAGAAATAAAGTTAGTTAGAATTTTGAAGATACATGACCCCACTAAAAGGGTCAAGAAGATGGTGGTAAGCAGACACACAGAGGGGGCCAGCCATAATATACTGGACCATGAAAATAAGAAAGGCCAGCTGCCTCCAGAGGCTACATCCTTCCAAAGTTGATGGGAAATAGCATTCTTCCTGGAGTTCTTTTATGCTGTTGTTTAGCTCTAGGGAGAGATTGTAGTAGACCTGCTGGGTTTGGGTATAAACTGTACCCCAGTTCCCACAGCAGTGGTTATGCTTAGGACAGCTAGCAGAGGTGTGAAGAGAGGCACTGTCTAGACATAAACTCACAAAGACAGCATAGGCAACAACAAGACGAGCATATGACAAACATAAGACAAGCATATGTAAAGACAGTACATAAGAGAGCCATTCCTTTATCTTATAGGCATGTTCATTAATTACTTAGAAAATGAATTAAGTTTACCAGGACTCTTAACATATTTAGTATCCCTCTGCATATGATCTAGAATAGAAAAGATGCCATAATAATTATCAGGCTGTAGGTACAGTACTTACTACTAATCAATGTACAAGTTCCTCTTTGAGCTGCAATTAATAGATCTAAGCTCCAGGTTTGCAACACCATACATGGTATCTCTCCATGGGAGCAGACCATAAAGCCAATTGTATTTGTCTAAGTTCTACTCACAGTATTCTGGAAATTGTTGCTCCCTTGGTATGTCCTTCACACAACCGGCATGCTGCAACACAACTGGTCCTAGAGAGAGACTAGGAAGGGAAGGCTCTGTTTCACTGGCCTGGTGCATAGCACCCTTTGGCACTACGAAACAGAGCCAGTCTGGAGGCAGTGTGCATTTTGCATCTGGTAATATCTAGCCATCACCAGCTGCTGCAGGTGTCTGAAAATGTAATGAATCTTGATTCCATTGGGAATCTTAGGTTTTATAAAATAATGGGGAAAGTAATTTTTCCTGTGCTGCTAAAGTAAAATACCTGTTAATTAACCTAATCATGGTAAAAGTGTAAAGTAAAAAGCAAAGTACTGAAATAGTAAAGTTCATTTGATATGATATACGTTGCATTGGAAGTGTTTAGAAAGTGTATAAACATTAAGAGATACACTTCAGTATTGTAAACCTCTCTTGTGCATTCAAGCCAATCCCAAATACCCAGCATAGAGTCTCTCCATTTGAGTTATTGGCTAGGTTGGTCACTGACACCTAAAACAATAAAAATATTTCTTACATTTCTGAACAAGCTCCCTGACTTTTTAAAAAAATTAATTTATTGAAATATATAACCCACACAGAAACATACATAAACAATAAATGTATAGTGATAGTTGTGAACTTACAAAACAAACATATAACATCATACAGGACTCTCATAACTCACCCTACCACCAGCACCTTACATTGCTGTTAAACCTTTTTAACTAATGATTACAGAGCATTGTCAAAATATTACTACTAACCAAAGTATTTCCCCCAACCCTCCCTATTATTATTATCTTTATATCATTGGTATGTAAACATGCATAAACAATTAAGTGTATAGAAAAGTTGTGAACTTACAAAGCATGCATGCATAACATCATACAGGGGTCCCATACATCAGCCTTCTACCAACACCTTGCATTGTCGTGAGATGTTTGTTACAAATTATGAAAGAATATTGTCAAAATCTTACTACTAATAATAGTGCTTATCTTACATTTGGTGTGTTTCCCCCCAACCCACCCTATTTTTTTTTAATATATTTTTTATGACAGAAGTTGTAAACTTATAGGACAATCATGCACATGTGCAGAATTCCCAACAACACCCCACTATCAACATACCACACTGTGGTGGAACATTTGTTACAGGTATTATCATCTGATTGTTACCATGTCCATAGTGTGCATTTGGCTCACATTTTCCATACTGCCCCATTATCAACACAGTACATTTTTTTACATAGATGCAAGAATATTATATTATTACTGCTAAACACAGTCCATAGGTCATTCCACTTTATTTTTCCCATGCATGCCTAACACCCTGCACTAGTGATATACATTTGCTCTACCTCACAAAGGACACTCTTGCATCTGTACCATCAACTACAGTTCTCATCCACCTCTTGGTTTACTGTTCTATTCAGTTCCTAGATTATTCTCTAGTATTCTGTCAATTGGCATTTATATACCTAGACTACCATTTTCAGCTACATCCCCATTTATCAACTAGCTGTTACTCACTATTTGTTACCATCCATTCTATACATTTCCACATTCTTACAGTAAAGTTCATTAAAAAGTTCTATGTACATTAAACATCCTTAGTCCATCTCAGTCCTTCTCTTATCTCTGTTAATAATCCACCACCTACTACCAGATCTTGAAGATATTTTCTTACAATTTCTTCTAGAAATTTTGTGCTTCTTGCTTTTATTTTTAGGTTTTTTATCCATTTTGAGTTAATTTTTGGATAAGGTGTGAGATAGAGGTCCTCTTTCCTTCTTGCAGCTATGGATATCCAGTTCTTTCAGCACCATTTTGCTGAATGGACTGTTCTGTCCAAGCTGTGTGGGTTTGACAGGCTAGTCAAAAATCACTTGACCATACCTGTGAGGGTCTGTTTCTGAGCCATCAGTTTGGTTCCATTGGTCTATGTATCTATCTTTATGCCAGTACCATGCTGTTTTTACCACTATAGCTTGAGTATGATTTAAAGTCCAGAGATGAGGGTTTGCTTTTCCTTTTTTGATGTTTCTGGCTATTTGGGACTCCTTACCCTTCCAAATAAATTTGATAATTGTTTTCAATTTTTTTTTTTAAATGCTGGTGGAATTTTTATCAGGGTTGCATTGAGTCTGTATATCAATTTGAGTAGAACTGACATCTTAATGATATTTAGTCTTTCAATCCATGAGCATGAAATGTTCTTCCAGTTGTTTAGGACTTTTTTTTTTCATTTCATTTAACATTAGGTTGCAGGTTTCTGAGTGCTTTACATTGCTAGTTAAGTTTATTCCTATTTGAGTTTTATCTGTCATATTTTATTTTCACCACTCTTTGACACTTTTAGTTACTTTTATTGATATAATCTTCATTTCTAGACTCTCTTCCAGGCCTCTCTCTCCTGTCTTTTCTTTTCAGGCTCTAGCACACCCTTTAGTATTCCCTGAAAATCTAATCTCTTTCTTAGAAATTCTCTCAGTTTCTGTTTATCTGTGAATATTCTAATCTCACCCTCACTTTTGAAAGATAGCCTTGCTGGATATAAAATTCTTGGCTGGAAGTTTTTTCCTCATAGTATCTTAAATATATCAGACCACTGTCTTCTTGCCTCCATGGTTTCTGGTGAGAAATCAGCACTTAATCTTATTGGATATCCTTTATATGTTATGAATTGCTTTTCTCTTGCTGTTCTCAGAATTCTCTCCTTGTCTTTGGTTTTGGACGTTCTGATTAGTATGTGTCTCAGAGGTAACCTGTTCAGATTTTTTTGGATGGGAGTACATTGTGCTTCTTGGACATGGATATCTATGTCTTTTAATAGGGTTGGGAAATTTTCTAACATTATTTCTTTAAATATTCCTTCTGCCCCTTTTCCCTTCTATTCTCCTTCTGCGGCACCCATGACATGTATGTTTGTACATCTCTTGCTGTCGTTTAGTTCTTGGAGACCTTGTTCAATTTTTTCCATTCTTCTTCAGTTCTTTTGTATGTTTACTCTCAGAGGCCATTTCTTCAAGCTCACCAACCCTTTCTTCTGCCTCTTCAAATCTGCTATTATATGATTGCAATGTTTTTTAAATTTCATTTATTGTGCCTTTCATTCCCGTAAGATGTTTTTCTATGCATGCTTTCAAATTCTTCTTTGTGCTCATCCAGTGTCTTCTTAATATCCTTAATCTCTTTAGCCATATCATTGAATTTGTTGAGGCGATTCGTTTGAACAACTATGATTAGTTGTCTCAACTTCTATATGTCATCTGGAGACTTATCATGTTCCTTTAACTGGGCCATAGCTTTCTGTTTCTTGGTGTGGATTGTCATTTTTTTTTAAAGACTTATTTCTTTATTTCCCCCCCTTCCCCTCCCCCACCCCGGTTGTCTGTTCTCTGTGTCTATTTGCTGTGTCTTCTTTGTCCACTTCTGTTGTTGTCAGCAGCACGGGAATCTGTGTTTCTTTTTGTTGCGTCATCTTCTGTCAGCTCTCCGTGTGGGTGGCATCATTCTTAGGCAGGGTTGCACTTTCTTTCACGCTGGGCGGCTCTCCTTACAGGGCGCACTCCTTGCGCATGGGGCTCCCCTACGCGAGAGACACCCCTGCGTGGCACGGCACTCCTTGAGCACATCAGCACTGCATATGGGCCAGCTGCACATGAGTCAAGGAGGCCCAAGGTTTGAACCACAGACCTCCCATGTGGTAGACAGACACCCTAACCACTGGGCCAAGTCTGCCGCCCATGGATTGTAATTTTTTATTAGTGTCTTGGCATCTGGCTTAATAGATTATTTATTCTGGGTGCAGTTTTTCTCTTTAGTTTAGGGCTTCCTGTTCTTTCTCCCTTGCTGGTTGTACAGTAGGAGCCAAGAATGTAGTTGGTGCTATAAGCTGTGGAGGCTCAAGCTGCCCTCATTGCCCCAGGGACTGATGAAGCTTCTCTTGACTTTCTCCTTTCCCATAGGTGGGGAGAGAGTCACAGTTGTGTGGAATAATCCAAGTTGTGCAGGCATAGACTGTGGTTGCCCAGAGAGACTGATGAAACTTCACACCCCTTTCTCCCCTTCCTGGGGCGGGGATGGAGCTGCAGGTGTGGGCAGCAGTCTATGCAGTGTGGTCCAAGATGACCGCAGTTGCCCTGGTAGACTTAAGATTATTCAGTTTGTGGCAGCCAAAGATACCCAATGTTACCTGGATAGGCTGGTGCAGATCTAGCCAGCCTCCTTCCTGCCAGAGGTGGGACTGAAGCCTCGGCTAGGGCTGCAGGCTGATCTGGGTGACAGAAACCGGTTCCTATCGTCACTGTGATATTTGGTCAGCCAGACTTCCCCTCAGGCTGGTGGTGTAGTCAAAATGGTGGCCAGTGGCCTCTTTGCTTTCCAACTTGCAAAGATTCATACCCCAGCTGTCCTTGGGTTATTCCTTAGCCATCCGAGTCTACCAATCAGTAGCTGAAATCGGCAGCCAACTGTCTCTTCTTCCCTTGTTTTTGTGAAATGGTGCTTCCAATTCCAATCACAGAACAGCTGCTGGGTAGCTTGTAACACCAGAGTAGGACAATCACTGCCCTCTGCGACTTGGCCAGCAATTTCCCAGATAGGCAGAGATCCCTGCACTTCCTCCCTGTCGGAGGCGGCACTGGGGCTTAGGCTAGAGCTGCTATCTAACCTGGATGGACAGAAGCCGGTCCCCACCAGCACTGGGATTCTCAGTCCGCCCCACTTCCCCTCGTGCCAGGCATGGAGTTAAGATGGTGGCTCCGGCCTTTTTCTACTTGGACAGGCTCAAACTTTAGCTGTTCTCAGGATTATACTTTAGCCTGCTGAATTTACTCATCAGTAGCTGAAGTTGGTGCCCAACCATCTCTTCCTGCCGTTTTTGGGAACTGGAACTTCCCATTCTAGCTGCAGAACAGCTCCCAAGGTGGCTTATGCCTCCAGTGGAGGATGGGCACTGGCCTCCGTGGCATGGAGCACTCTACTTAAAAGTTTTCTCTGCAGATGGGCAGTCTGCATCTTCCATTCCTTCAAGGATGTTGCAGGATACCTTCTGGCCTCCCGCAACTGAGATAGCTCTGGGTGTTTACTAACTACCCTATAGCAGGAGCTGACTCTAGGAGCTCCTTACTTCGCTGCCATCTTGCTGGTTAGCCTGCTCCCTGACTTTTTAAGGACACTTGTCTTTATGTTTAGGACCCATCTTAATCCAGTATGACCTTATCTTAACTTGATTATATCCACAAAGACTATTTCCAAATAAGTTCACGTTCACAGGTGCTAAGGGTTAGAACTTCGACATACAGTATTTTGGAACGATGCTCAGTTCAACACAGCATAGCACTTTGGTCTAAATCAACTGACTATAAGTGTAAGGATTTACTTCTGAATTCTCAATTCTGATCCAGTTATCTATACTTGGCTATACTAAGGCTAATACCTCACTGTCTTGATTACTGTAATTTTAAAGTAGGTTTTCAAATCAGGTTAGTGTACGTCCTCCAGCTTTGTTCTTTTTTCAAAACTGTTTTGGTTAATCCAAGTTCTTTGCACTCCCATATCAATTTTAGGACAGCTTGTCAGTTTCTAAAAATTCATAAAAACCTGATGAGATTTTTAAAAACGATTGTGTTGAATCTGTAGGTCATTTGTAGACAGTTGCCATCTTAGTAATGTTGAATAATTTAATCCATAACATGAAATATCTCTCCATTTATTTAGATATTCTTTGATTTCTCTCAGCAGTTTTCCAGTTTTGTATATCCTTCATTAAATTTATTCTTAAGAATTTTGTTTCTGTAGTTACTATTGTGTATAGTTATTTCTTTTTTTTTAAAGATTTATTTTTTATTTATTTCTCCTCTCTTCCCCCCACGCCCCCCCCCCCCAGTTGTCCGCTCTTTGTGTCCATTCACTCCGTGTTCTTTTGTGACAACTTTCTATCTTTATCAAGGGCACCGGGAATCTGTGTTTCTTTTTGTTGCATTGTCTTGTGTCAGCTCTCCATGTGTGCAGTGCCATTCTTGGGCAGACTGCACTTTCTTGTGGCTCTCATTACAGGGCGCAATCCTTGCGTGTGGGCTCCCCTATGCAGGGGACACCCCTCCGTGGCAGGGCACTCCTTGCACACATCAGCACTGTGCATAGGCCAGCTCTACTGTGCACGGGTCAAGGAGGCCTGGGGTTTGAACCGCGGACCTCCCATGTGGTAGGCGGATGCCCTATCCACAGGGCCAAGTCTGCTTCCCAGTTATTTCTTAATTTCAGTTTTGGATTGTTTATTGCCAGTATAAAAAATTTTGATACATTGTGTTATTTTTTCATTCAACTCAAAATGTTTTCTAATTTCCCTTAAGATTTCTTTGGTTGTCAATCCAAGGTCCACAGAGAAAAGGTGGCATTGGAGTGGGAAAAGTGGACATGGTGGCTGATGGGTATGGGGAATGGCAGGAAGAGATGAGATGTGGAGGCACCTTTGGGACTTGGAGTTGCCCTGGATGGTGCTTCAGGGGCAATCACCAGACATTGTAAATCCTCCCAGGGCCCACTGGATGGAATGGGGGAGAGTATTGGCCATGATGTGGACCATTGACCATGAGGTGCAGAGATGCCCAGAGATGTACTTACCAAATGCAATGGATGTGTCATGATGATGGGAGTGAATGTTGCTGTGGGGGTGGTGGGGTTCAATGGGACCTCATTTTTTTTTTTAATGTAATATTTTTACAAAATCAATAAAATAAAAACAACAACAACAAAAAAAGATTTCTTTGGTTGTTATTCCTCTTTTTCTCATTCATTTCCTTCTTTCATGTTAAATATTTATGTTGAACCATTTTAATTGCTCTATTATTTCTGTAACTAAAACATTTGTTAGCTTCACAATAATTGGGTTAGTGGTTATACTGTGCATTTTTACCTTATTACAGTCTACTTCAGGACAATACAGATTTAATTCTGGTAAAATATAGCTGCTTTGATCATATAGCTTGATTTCTTCTCCAACTTTGTGTTATTATTTTTGCATGTGTTATAATTACTCATATACCATATTACAATTATTGTTTAGTATAACTTTAAAGCTTTGGAAGAAATTAAGAGAAGGAAACAAAAAATATGTTCACAATTTTTTATATTGACTTATATATTTACCATTTCCATTGCTCTTCATTTCTTCTTCTGGATTTGAGTTGTTGTCTAGTGTCTTTTCTTTCAACCTGAAGGATTTTGTTTAGTATTTCTGCTAACAACAAATACCCTCATTGTTGTTTATCTGGGAATACTGTTTTTTTCACCCTAATTTTTGGAGGATAATATTTCTAGTTAGAGAATTCATCATTGACGATTTGTTTGTTCTTTTCTTTTTTATTAATGTACTTTTTATTTTTGTTTTTTAGAAGAAACTTAGATTACATAAATGTTACACAAAAAATACAGAGGAGTCCTTAGCCCTTACTAGCCCTCCCGCATTTTCTGACATCAATAGTATCCTTCATTAGTGCAGTACATTTGTCAGAACTGAAGACATCTTGGAGCATTGCCACTACATTATGATTGTAGTTTACACTCTCTCACATTCATTTTTGCAAGTTAAAATATGATATACAATGGCCTGTATCTGTCATTGAAATGTCATTCAGGATTATTCCCAAGTCCTAGAAATGCCCCCAAATTACACCTATTTTTCCCTCTCCCTCCCCTTAGAACTTCCAGTAGACACTGCCTCCACATCCATGATAAAAGTTCTTCCAGATCACAAGTCTGCAGTAGAACAACTCTACTTTAGGCCATCATCCATTCTCCAATCTTGAGGATCCTGTGATGGTGATGCCCACTCTATCTCTAATTGAGAGGGGGCTTAGATCCCATGGGGCAGATGGATGGGACTTTCTTGCTTGCAGTTGCAGACTCTCTCTGTTCCTTGAGATGGTCATTGTCAGTCATCTTCTCCATGTTAGTTGTCCTGGGTGAGTCCAGTGACCTGGAGAATAGGTGTTGCAAGTCTTTTGACATTCAGGACCCAACTGGTACTTGGACAACTCGAAGATTTAAGTGTCTTGGACATACAGCTATCAACTCTAGTACCAATTATAGGTTCAAATAGAAGGGGCAGCAGAGCCATGTGTAGGGAAAATACAAGTAAGTACAATTCTATCACACTGCGGAACATAAATTCCAAAGTAGGGCCCACTGGTGGAGCGCCAAACTCCTGAGCTGTCTGTGCCCCTCCCTATAGTGTCTGGATGTCTCCAGAGCCCTCTGGACCCCCACTATTTGAGGTAATATTTACTTTGGCGGTCTACGAGTTTCTGCTGAGATGTGCATAAGCATAACCTCTGAAATGACCTTTTGACTCACTTAAAAATCTCTTAGCCATATAATCTCATTTGTCTTTACCCTTTCCCCCTTTTGGTCAAGGTCTTTTTCCAGTTGCATTGCTAGGTGGTGCTTGGTAGTAATCCCTCAGTGCCAGAGAGGCTCATCCCTGGGAGTCATGTCCCATGCGGGGAAATGTAATGCATTTATACGCTGAGTTTGGGCTTAGAGAGACGCCACATTTGAACAACAAGGAGGTCTCAGGAGGTAACACTTAGGCACTCTATAATACTATGCTAAGTTTCAATTTCAAAGGTAAAGGTTTTTAAGTACAGTCATCACAATCAAGGGTCTGTCAATGGTCCATCCTCCTTCAGTGTATCATTCCACTGCTTTCTGTCCTCTTTTGTTTCTGTTTGGAAGTCAGTCATTAGTTGTATTCCTTTCCCCCTGGATATAATTAGTGATTTTTTTCTTGTACCTTTCAAGGTTTTCTCTTTGCCTTTATCTTTCAACAATTTGAATATAATGTGACTAGGCATGAATTTCTTTGTGTTTATCCATCTGGCATTAGTTAAGCTTCTTGAACATGCAGATTAATGTTATCCATCAAATTTGATACATTTTCAACCATTTCTTCTTTAAATAATTCTCTGCCCCCTTTCTCTTTGTCCTATCCTAATAGGACTCGCACTATATACATATACCCTCAGGTTTCTGAGACTCTATTCATTTTTCCCTTTTTTTCTCTGTATTATTCAGACTGGATTGTTTCCATGGATCTCTCTTTGAGTTAACTAATCAGTCTTCTGCCCTTTCAAACCTACTGTTGAGCCTATGCAATAAAATTTTAAGTTTTGGTGTTTGTACTTTTAAAGCCTATTATTTTCATTTTTAAAATAATTTTATTTTCTGTATTATACTTGTCTATTTGTTGCACAACTGGCATCATATCTTCCTCTAATTCTTTAAACATAGGTTCCCTTTATTCTTTTGAAGACTTTGTCTGCCAAATCCTGTATCCACTTGAGTTTCTATTGCTTTTTTGGTCATTACAGACCACATTATTTTTTTGTTTAAAAAACTGATATTTTTAAATAATACATTTCTAAGCTCTGGATTCTTTTTTCCTTCCTTGAATGTTGCTTTTGTTTATTTATTTATTTTTTAAAGATTTATTTATTTACTTAATTCCCCCCCTCCCCCGGTTGTCTGTTCTGTGTCTATTTGCTGCGTCTTGTTTCTTTGTCTGCTTCTGTTGTCGTCAGCGGCACGGGAAGTGTGGGCGGTGCCATTCCTGGGCAGGCAGCACTTTTCTTTCCTGCTGGGCAGCTCTCCTTACGGGTGCACTGGGTGCACTTGGGAAGTGTGGGCGGTGCCATTCCTGGGCAGGCAGCACTTTCTTTCCTGCTGGGCGGCTCTCCTTACGGGTGCACTCCTTGTGCGTGGGGCTCCCCTACGCAGGGGACACCCCTGCGTGGCGTGGCACTCCTTGCTCGCATCAGCACTGCACATAGGCCAGCTCCACATGGGTTAAGGAGGCCCGGGGTTTGAACCACGGACCTCCCATGTGGTAGACGGACGCCCTAACCACTGGGCCAAGTCCGTTTCCCCTGCTTTTGTTTATTTTTGGTATTGGTTGTTTTCTTAACTTCCTTGGTCTTAATCCACAAAGTCTGCATTCCCCGTGGTGTGTGGCTGCAATTTCTCTGCTCAGTTTTTTTTTTTAATTCACATTTTTACTTTTCAGACTGTTTCTCTAAGGATTTCCCTGTGTCTGAATAGCTTAGTTGTTACACAGTGATTGATCAGAGGCTGTGCTCAAATACCTTGAGCCAGCCTGTGCTGGTAGATATGTGTATGTGTTGGGAGTGTGGTCAGAGTTCTGGCATTATTCAAGTCTGTACCAGTTTATCTTTCCCCCTTGGCTTTCTTAGGCCTCCCTGCTACATATGCATGGCCTTGTGGTCCACCAGTGATAGGTAGACAGCTTATCTAGCTCCTGACTGGCTCTCATTTGTAGGCTCTTCCTGTTATATTTCTTGCGGACCACCAGTCTGCTGCTTATTTCTACTAAGGTCACAACCTCAAACTAGCAGAGCTGGGCACTTGTCCCTTCATGTCCTACGGTTTGCTCTTTTTATTGACAGCATCACTAATGTAGGGGTTTTTGGCCTCTGGTCCAAATTAAGCCAGGCCCCACCAACAGTCAATCTGCTAGTTTCCAGGACTAGCCACCCTTACCCCTCTTCCCCAACCTTAACCTCTGCCCCACAGAACTACCACACTGACCGAGCTGTGGGGGAATAGGAGCCGTTCCAGGCAAGAACACCACAGATTCCCACTGTTTTTACCCAAAGTTCAGCAGTTTTTCATGAATAAATACTTCTCCATTTGTTGTTTGTGATTGCTCGATATCCAGATCCCTGAAATTACTGTTTTTAACAATTTTTTCCCCCAGTTTTGTAGTTGTTTCTTGGGGAGAGGATTTGCTGGTTTATTTAGTCCACCATCAGTGCAAGTCCTATGTCACCTGACAGCTTTTAAAATGGCAACTTCTCCTACTGAAGTTCCGCTTAAGCAGGCACTATTCTCTAGATCCTTTGTACCATTTTGGTACAAATTTGGGGTTAGGGGGATCAGAAAGACTGTTCTGGCTCTGGATAGTGAGCAATCACAAACAACAAATGGAGAAGTATTTATTCATGAAAAACTGCTGAACTTTGGGTAGGAACAGTGGGAATCTGCGGTGTTCTTGTCTGGGACGGCTCCTATCCCCCCACATCTTGGTAAATATGGTAATTCTGTTGAGGTGGGTGTTAAGATTGGGGAAAAGGTGTAAGAGTGGCTAGCCTTGGAAACACGCCATCTATTCTGTCTACCTTGCTGTATAATCTGCCATTTTAATCCTATTGATATGAGGTGTTTTACACTTCAACAGTTATTGCTGGTAGTTTTTTTTGTATATTGCCCTCTTTTGACTACCACCTGAATGGCATATGACTGTTTGTAATGATGAATTTAATGAAAGTTTCTAAATAAGTTATTATATGATTCTCCTTTATAAATGCAGGCACGTGTAGTATATTTTGTCTCTTTTATAACACAAAATGCTTAAATGGTTAAAATTTGCACTGCAGTATAGCTCTCTGGCTCATGAAAAATGAAAGCTATCAGCGATCTAGGCAATAAGATTCATCGCCAATAGTCACTAGCAACAGCACACAGCATTTTAATATCAGTGAGTCCACAGCTAGCAGTAAGAGCTGGTGTAATTGAAAGACGTTTAGGTGTAATCATTCTGCTGTTTGTTCCTTGCCAGGTTCAACATGGGATTGTGTGAGTATTTGAAGAAAACAGCAATTTTTTTACATCTATGAAAAATGTAAAAAAGGTAGATCAGTGCTTAATTTTAAGGAACGTGGTAATTTTAAAATCAAGCAGTTCTAAAGTATAAAGGTATTTTATTTGTCTTGGTTGATTAAAGCTTAGAAAAGCTACTCCTTGGTTACAAGTGAACCGATAATTCTGGTCTTATGTTGCCGTGGTAACGACTCATGCTGATATAATTGAGAACATCTTATACATCCTGCTTCGAACATTTTCTCCCTGCCATTTTGAGTTGTTCTAGTGGTATATGAAGGAGGCAAGGATAACTAGCTTGAGAGAAATTAGTAAGAAATCTAATTATACACATATTTGGCATTAATCTGGTGTTTACTAGTGATATCTCATATCTCATGCTGGGCAGTTATGCTTTGCTTCTAGGGGCTTTTCTTTTTAAAACAAAGACAGCTCTTTTCATTTTCTGTGTGCTGCATGTTCCAGTGTATGTGTTTACACCATCAGTTCTTCTACCTCTAGAGATTAGCATAACTCCCTTTGCTGTTGGATTGTTGTTTTGAGCAATATGTTTTGGAAAGGTTGCTTTTCATCATGAGTGGTAAGTATGCTCTCTCTGAGACTGTGCAGCTGTATTTTTTTTTTTAAATTAACTATAAGGAAAAAATATTTTTTAAAGAGACAGTTGTAAAGCTAGAATTACAGCGAATTACATTTTATGCTTCTGCTTTTGCATTTAGGCATAATAGTGAATTGTTTTTAAAAACCATTGACAACTGTAAACAGTTAATAATTATCACTATTAGTAGTCAGTACCGATATCAGTTTCTAATTTTCTTTATGGTTTGCTTTGTAGTTTTCATTGGGTATTATTGTTTTTAATTGTGTTATAAATTAGTGAGTAAAAGACCCACCTTGTTAAAGAGGGTTTTTTTTTTACTATCTGATCGTGTGATAATTAGTCTAACTTTCCTCTGATTGGCTTTGTCATCCTATTATTAATTTCTGTTAGCTTCTTTTTGATTATATAAAAATTACTGATCTTGAAAATAATGCTACAAAATGATTTATTGGTTGCTTTTACCTACAATTGATTGAAAAATAAGGACTTAGTTATGAAATAAATACATACATTTTGGGCATGGAAGCTTTGTTAAAATTTTTAAGAAACAGTTTTTGGGAAGAAATAATTTATCAGGAAATGTGTATTTGTGTTAGTCTACTTTATTATTATAATATGGTTTGTTTTTTCTGAACATTTCCAAAAGTGTTTTTTGAGAAAATGTACTACAGTATATACTGCAGTTTATCATAGGGTAAAAGCTGTTCACTTTAAGCCAAGCCTTCAGCTAAAAATAGATATCCTGTTGTTAGAGTGAGAAATATTTGCTTAGAGCATAATTCATTAGCATATTTTTGCTTAACTAAAAAAGACAAAGTTTTAAAATTAAGCCTTGATTCAGATAGTTTTAGATGTGTTATATGTTTTCTCTGATAACGTAACATTTCTATAATTTACACTTAAAAGATTTAGAAATTGAAATTCAGAACCTGAGAGAGAGGGTTTGCTGTATAATGATAGAATTCAAAATAGGTGAACCTTTTCTATCATAACTGGAAATTACCTCATTATCACCAATAAATATTTATTATCCTGCTGCAGTACAACATAAACCTCTTCAACACTGTTAGATATTTGTTTATAGAATGATATAAGACTTTAGAGAAACATTTTATATGTAAGATGTTAATAATTACCTCGATTATTACTTTGCTGTTATTGAAGTAGCTAGATCTTTTTGATCTACTGTTATAAATTCAGACTAATATTACAAAATGGACATGTTAATATGCTCTAGGACTTCTGTGGATATCAAAACTGGATATACCTGTTTTTCATATTTAAAATATTCGATTTCTCTACCCAGGCCAATGTGCGTTTTCTCTTTATAAGCCCAGCATATAGTGTAGAATCTTTAGGTAACCAGTGTGGTATTCTGGAGGTTTTATAATAGGATTTGTTGTTTGTAGGTAAGGAAAATTGTTGCTCCTTCTCGATTGCTTTACTTTTCATTGATTCATCTTCAGGAAAACTGGGGATTATACAGATAGTATTTGATGGACTTGATCATAGTAGCCTGCTTTTATAGCCTTTTCTACCACAGGAATCATAGTAAACACAAGTAGACATCCTGACTTTTTCAGGATTGTCCTAATTTAACTAATCTTACACATGTCAAATATAGTTAATTGCCCTGGGCATTTTTAAATGTGGAAAATTACAAGTGAAGTGTGGTTTTATTCATAAAAATAAGCATATTAGTCCTTTTTATCTAAGTCTATAGCTATACTTGTATTAATATGTATGTGATGCTTTTCTAGTTAAATGCTGTGCCTTTTCTCCTCCCTACCTATTAAATGTTAGTTTCCTGTAGGAATCTATCTTTGGCTCTCTTCTAAAGCTACATTCTCTCAGAATGATCTCATCCATGCCCACATGTTCAGCCATTACCTGCAGGTTCAGTTCAAAAGTGAATTTTCTCTTCCCATGCCCAAATCTGTTTTTCTGTTTTGTTGTATTTTGTTTGTTTTGTTTTGTTGTTTTGGGGTTTTTTTGGCTTGTTTTTTTCATTGTTGTTGTTGTTTTGTATTTCTCATTTCTGTTGATCGTCCCACTGCCCTTGCTGGAACTTAAAAACAGAAACCTTACAGTCTTTACTAATTTGTTTCTTACCCCACACATGCACTCAATCATTAAATTCTATTGATTCTATTTCAGAAATATCTTAGAAATCATTCCTCTTCTCCATTCTCACTGATACTGGGAATGCTTTTAGATCAGGTATTCTAGATTACTCTCAATCCTAATCCAATAATTGCCTTACTGGTCTCTTAGCTTCCAGTTTTATATCCCTCCAGACCATTTTCTACACTGTCATTTAAAAAATGCAAAGATACCCATTTCTTAACCCAACATAAAAACTTTCAGTTATTCCCTCTTGACTATAAAATTAAGGTTAAACTCATTAGTATGACGTATGTAATGACCTGCCTTTGCAGGTTTGTTTGCATCTCTCATAAAATTCTCAGGTCTAGCCATATTGTACCATAGTTCCTTACTTTCTTTCCATATTTATTGCCTTTATTGTAGAAATTCTGAGAACTGGCCAGTGTCTCCATCATTGACCCCATAGAGTAAGGTTAACCCTCTTTAAAAGCAAACTTTTAAACTTGATAACATGTGTTCTATTATATTGAAACTATTTATTTACATGTCAGTTTTCAATGTCTAAAGTGAATTCCTTAAATCAAGGACAGTGCCCTATTTTACTTATGTTTCCAGTAGTTATGCTAGTGCCCCAAACGTAGTAAGCAGTCCATCAATATTTGTAGAATATACAAAGGACTAAAAATTATGCAAGTTTTTACATATTTGAACACTTTTCTTACATTTCTATTGAAAAATATCAATCATATGGGTTTTTTTGGGGTTCAGAAAACATGATAATCATAGTGCTTACTTATCATTCCTGCAGCATCTCTGTAAATCAGATAAAATGATTAAGAAACTAATATTAAAACTTTTATATTTTAAGTGTGAAAAGAACCTTTGGTTTTTAAATTTTTCTTTCTTGATCATAACCCTGTTTGTGACATTTTGCCCTTGTTAAGCAAACTGTGTGTTGTAAGGAAATACTAAGGAATCGGGTGTCTTCACCTTTGGATTAAAAGTAATGGAAACTTATTCCAACCAACTTTAGCAGAAAAAGATACATAAAAGTAAAGTTGGGCTTTACCAAGTACTAGAATTGGGAATTAGAAAACTTACAGGAACTATAACAACACCTTTCTCAGATTTTCTCTCTGGAACCCCATGACTTTTTTACTCTACTTTTCTGCTTACATCTGCTTTATTATCCTCGCTTTGGGTAGGATACATTTCTCTACTGCTAATACAAGATGAAACTTAGTCATCCCTCAGGTTCAGAGTTTATGTGTACTTCTAGTTCATGTGCTTAACAGAACTAACATAACTATATCAAAATCCCAGATGAACCAAAAACCTGACAGTTTTACTTTGAATAGAATGCCTTCATGGAAAAGAAGCAGGCAATACTAGCTATCCCTAGTAATTTGGAGAGATGAGACTAATAAAAAGAAAGACTGTGATGGGCAGAAGATCCAACACTGCTCATCATTTTCATTCTCAAGCAGCTAGACTGGGACAATCAAGAATTTGTTAGGCTATTCCAAACTGAAAGATGGGCCTTTCTTCCAGATAAGGCAGCCTCTTCTCTGCTATGGTGGCTATCACCACTAGGAAAGAATCTTTAGTTCTGGCTCCATTCCCATTTCTGAATGGGAAAGTAAAGTTGGGCTTTACCAAGAAGCCCAACTTCATTGGGCTCCCATTATTTAACTGATAACATAAATACTTCCCAACTAAAAGATCTGAGACTTTAAATCTAACAGTACCAAAGTAGGAAGAGAGGGTATGGGAAAAACTGCCTACCTTATTTGGAGGTATTTATAAAGTTTTGAAAGGCTTCTCTTTGTTAATGAATGGATCAATAAGAAAAACTATGGCAACTATAGAAGAGATAATGTACTGTTAAAGGATAAAATGATAGCCTTCAAGGGGAAGAGAAAGAACTTACATTTAAAAAACATTTGTGGGGTAGGATGTAAAAATAAAAAATTATAGATAGAATCTGTTGAATTCTTTAAAAGTTCAAGTGAACCTGGAGTCTGTGAAATGAGATAAAAAAATAAAACGAGACTGAGATGAAAAGAGAGCTGGTTAAGAGGCAAGCAGGAATGGATGTGTGGTGATATATGATAAAGAAAGATTATGAGGAAACCTGGCATTTGCAGAATATAAAGTTGCATCAGATTTAGTAATGAGCAGAATAAGCACTATAAATTAATTATGTGAAGAACTAGCTTGAGAAACCCTCCAGAATGGAGGAGAACTGGACAGGGTAAAAATTATGAGGGGAAAAAAATATAATAGATGAAAGTACACAATTCTACAAATGGAATTAATAGCATTCCCACAGAACAGAAAATGACTACAAGAAAAGAAGCAGTAAATCAAAAATATGATTCAGGAAAACTTTATCTCAATCTATAGATTGAAAGAACTCCTTGTGTTTTGAAAAGATTAACAAAGTTACTAACACTTATATATATCCTGAAGAAATTATTGAATTTCAAGGGTAACAAAGAAATTCTATAAATTTGGCTTTTTTGCATCTTCAACTTAAAATAAAGTTTGTTCTATAGAGAAAAAATCCAAAAATTGGAGACTAGATAACTTGAAAATCCTTCTAGATTAAAAATTATTTTTTTTTAATACAGCAGCACCTAGAAATGGTGAATAAAAATACAACAAGCATCACTTTAACTGAGTAACTGAACTTACAAGAATATAATAGAAATCCCCAGGGTCTGTAAAGTGAAGGACTAAATGAAAACTAGAACTGTAAGGGGGGAGCATGCTCTGACCTTGTTAACTAATGAGTTTTGGTTTTAAACAGCCTCACAAAGACATAAGACAAGTTCTTTGATCCATATGAGTTGGAATTTCTTAGTCCCCTGCATAAATCCAGGATTCTCAAAGGATCATAAACTCAGTGAAAGAGTAGATTAGTTAAAAAAAAAAAAAAAAAAACAACCTCCACTGGCACAAGTTAAAATCAAGGAAATTAGGTTCCTGGGGAATAGGGAGGTTTGCAGGATGCCGTCCCTGAGAATTTATTGACTGCCTCACCTTGTGTAGGTTTTTTAGATTTTAATCAGTATTAATGTTGTGTTCTAGGAATCTCAAATAAAATATTATCATTTCAGTCCCAGAATGGTAGCACCCACTTGACGCTAGGCAGAAGCCAATACAAAACAATTTTCCGGGGTGCATCCTCAAGTCAAGCCCTATAGGGCTCCCTCAAGTAAAGTCCCACTGAACATGAATTCACAATCCACATGCACACACACAAAATACTGCAAATGATATTCAAAAGACACAGAAGCATTAGACGCTCCCAAGAATGTCAGAGAGTAGAACTGCCACATACCTACTATCACTTTGCCATAAAAGACATAAAAAAAGAAATATAAAATAGAAGAAAAACTTACATGCACCTCTTGCAGAGCCTGAAAATATACAAAACAAAATTGATCAATTTAAAGGAGAATTATAAATATGTAAGATTTATAAATATATATAGAGAATACTTACCAAGTAGTTAAGGATACACAGACATACATAGAACACCTAACAAAATTTTGTTACTAAACATATTCAACAAATTTCAAAGAATTAATATACAGCCATGGTTGTTAGCCACAAGATAATTAAGTTTAATCAATAATAAAAGGCTAAATAAATTAATAAGAACACAAATGCCTATATTTGGAAATTTTAAAAATTCAGATAACTCAAGGATCAAGAATGAATTCCCAATACAAATATGTGTCAGAACTTGTGGGATGTGGCTAAGGTAGACTTAGAAAATTTTAAATGCTTATATTAGGAAAGGAGAAGGAAATTCATGATATAAGCATCCAATTAAACAAGTTAGGAAAAGCACAACATGGTTAATCTAAAGGAGAAAGAAACTGATAAAAGCATGAACAAAAATCACTGGAATAGAAAATAAAGATACATCAAAGCCAAAGATTAGTTCATGGAAAAGACTTAAAATGAGAACTCTACCTGTTTCAGAAATTGAATCATAGTCAATTTTTAAATTCAAAACTTAAATAAAACCAGGCCTGGGGCAAGTTCTAGGAAACAGTAGTAAAAATTTAAATCTGGTACAAAATCTTCCAGATAATTGCAAAGGGGAAATATTCTTAAATATATTTATTCTAGTACAGCTTTACAGGTAAAGTATGGGAAAAGAAACATTTTTTGAAGTTAGGAATAGGCAAAGGATGCCCATTGTCCTGTTTCTGTACAACATTGCATGGTAAGGCAAGAAAAAGATGAAGGACACAAAACTGTCATTCACACGTGATATATGATTGCCTACATAGAATATTTGAAAGAACCTATCACTGTTATTTTGGAATTAATAAGAGTCTGGCAAGATTGCCAGATGTAATATCAATATGTAAACATCAATTATGGTCTATACATCAGCAATAAGCAAGAAAGGTAATTTTTAAATATTTCTCATTGTAATAGGAACCAAAGCTCTAAAGAGCCTGAGAATAAATCTAATAAAAGAGATATAAGACCTTTAGGTAGAAATTATAACATTCTACTAGAGATATTCAACTATCCTTTAACAAGAAGATATTATTTCATACCCATTAGAACAGTAAAAATGAGAAAGTTTGACACATTTTGTAGAGACGTGGAGCATCAAGAACTCTCATATACTGTTGGGAATATAAATTAGACAACCATTTATTAAGCCATTTGTCACTATCTAGTTGAAAATGAGCATATCTTGTCATCTAGGGAATCCACTTTTAGCTCTACACTGTCTAGCAACAAGATGGAATATTTGAAATCAGAACTACCCAGAAAATCCATAGAATATAATTTTGGTAGATATAATATTCCTCTGAGGAAAACCCATGGTGAACAATTTAGGAAGTAAATTGTATTTCAAAGGTTGCCTGTGTCCTTAGTTTTATGACTCTAAAGTTAGCTTGCTTCTTATGACTATAAATTGAGTTTGTTTTCATTACAGAATCCTATAGGATATATATGAAATCAAACATGCCTTGGATGAACTAGAAAATTCACATATCTCCAGATAGAGAGCAAGTTGGGAGAGAAAGCATGTACATATGATTAGTATTGAGTGAATGTATACTATTTGGGAGTCTATATGTCCATGTAGATACTATTCTAATAAGTTAATGTTTTTTCTATAATTTGGTTATTAAATATATGTCTCTTTTAAAAAAGGTTTTATATATTTTTTAACAATTTAGTGAAAGAGATAGTTTATTACACTGTTCACTTGTAACCAAGATTTGATTTTAAAAAATTAATAAAGCAAAGGAGTAAAATAATGTTGCAATAGGAAATGTAGCTTTTATTTACTGTTAAATTTTCAAACACTCATTGTGATTTGTATAAATACTGATACCTTAGAAAACAAAAGTAGCCATAATCCCACCTCTGGACTGCACAAATACTGTTGTAGTAAATAAAAGTTTTTTATACCCATTAGCATATTTAAGGTTAAAGTGCATTTGCTTTGAATGTGCATGTTTAAATTTGGTGACACAAATAAAATGCCTCTTCAGCAAAGTGAATGAAATTACCTTTCAGATAAAAGGGACAGAATATGATATTTCATTAAGACAATTCTCAGAGTAGGGCTCTGTTTGTTCAAAAAATATATACTTGTAGAATTTGGTGTTATCCATATATAAAACACTTTTCAATTTGTGTCAAGTTTTTTTTTTTTCATTTTATTTCTATGTGTAATATATTAGTGGATGGGTAATTTCTTATGGATATGTTATTTTACATGTTATTTAATCTGTTTATTTTTTTTTCGGCCAAGCACGCAAATCATCAGAAGCATCTGGTAGGAAACTACTTTTTAAAGACTAATTCTGTTACTTTGTTTGTTTTAAGTTGCATTTTATGAGGTATTTTATGGTAATTAGTATATCTTATATTTAGTTTTTCCATGAGTTCTATTTACAGAAAATATTTGAAATACAATTTGGGGGGATTCTATTCCTAGAAATAACAAATAAAGATCTCAATGGAGTAGGTGTTTGAACTAGAGGTGGCAGAAGACACATTAATACTTTCCACTGGAGGTTTTGGAAGGGATAATACTTTCAGAAGTTTTGGAAGGGATAGTACTGCTCTATTATTGTTCAGTGTTTAATATTTTCCTAGGCAATTGATTTTAATTCCATTCTATTTTTGTGCTTTCTGACATACACTAAACAACTCTTAAATAGAATAATGTTTTTATTAAGGTAAGGGAAGGAGATGAAAATCATTTAATTCAAAGAGATTAGAGAGCCCAAGAATTAGAATCTGTTTAGTAATAAATTTTTCAAACTATTAGAAAAATACCATTAAAATCCTATAATTGTTTATAATATAAAATATTTGCTCTTTCCCTAATAGAAAATTTTAGAGGAAGAGCTTCTTCCCTTATTCCCGACATAGATAGCCATCAAGTTTTAAAATATGTAGGCCTCCAACCTCTACCCTCATCCATCCTTCCTATATCTGGCTCCCCACTCCCTTAGCAAGTGATCTTGCTTCCTATCTTCCAGAGAAACAGAGTGTGGCAACTGTGAGCTACTCTCCTTCCTTCCCACACACATCCAAAAACAATATCACCATGGCAGAGAAGTACCTCCTTGATTTGGCACCTGATTGCCTGTATGCTTCATCTTCTGCTGCAGGGTGTACAGTCACACCCTTTGCGGTAGCTATTATAAGTCAGTTGTCATTCCTTGGATAAACTGTTCTTCCACCATGCTTTTATACACAAGATCACCCCAGATTAGAAATGTCTTCTTCCCCAACTTTGTCTGCCAACAGGAAACCTTGATTCTTCAAGATCCAGCAGTATTGCTGTTCCCTCTATTATGACTTACCTTACTACTTAAGAATTTCTACTCTCAAGGTCTCATAACGCCTTATAATTGCCTTCATTTTAGTCCTGATCACGTTCCATAGATGGTTCATCTATCTCTCCATTAGCTTCTCATCTCCTTAACAGTGGAGACGTAGTTGTTCTTGGTGCTAGTCCCAGAGTTTAGCTCAGTATTTAGCACCATTAAAAGGTACTCGATAAATGTTGTTGAAAAGATTATTAAACCACCACCAAGGGAGTGGAATGCTTGAAAGTCATTAATGTCTTTCAGAAAGGGATTAATGTTACAATTCATAGTATCTTTTCTACAGTAGAGTTCTACTGAATAACAGAAGTCTAATAATTATTGTTGGTGCAATAGTTGCAGGATATGTATTTTAATATTTTCTTCTTAATATTATGAGCCCTATTGCTATAGGAATGAAAAGTTTTGTTATTTTAAGAAAAATTAGCATGGTATGGATTTCAGCACTGAACAGTAGGTATTGACTTTAATTTTTACCATTTAATTTTAAAATTTCCTATTTGAATATGTTCAGTTAAATAATTGTTTCTGTATTAACATTTCTGTGTATAATATTCTAGGAAAATGTGTATAGGTGACTTCATGCTAAAATTTTTATTAGTGTCATTTAATCATTGTTTAATTTATTTTTGACAACAAGCTTGCTCCTCTTCAGAAGTATCTGGTAGGCAATTACTTTTTATAGAAGAAATGTAACATTGCCTTTAAAAATCTTTAGTTGATTGTTTGCATATTATTTTGCTCCTCATAAAGCTATATTTCTATCAAATATGTTGAGTTAATAAAGTATTTCCGTTGGTAGAAGAAATGGTTAGTTTGCTGTTATCTTAGGTTCTATATATAGAAATGACTATTGCAGTTTCTCATGTGATATTTTAGAAACAACAAATAGAGTGGTGAAGCAGTGGTAGTTGTAAAGGATGGCAGAAGACAGAATAATACACATCACTGCAATTAGATTACCTAGGTTAATGAATGTTTTTGAAAGAGAGTATATTGTTGTAAATTTTTAATGAAACAGCTAATATTTTAATTGGTTATTTACCTTAGGAAGTTTATATTGTATTTTGTTTTTGTTCTTTTTCTGACATATATTGAATACAATTTAAATAGAATTGTGCTATTATTGATATAAAAGAGGGAAGTGAAAATTATCTCATTACAAAGTGCCTGGAATACTTAATACCTACAGCAGTTATAATCTGTATTGTAATGGATTTCTAAACTCTTCTCAGAAAACATGGATGATAACTTCTTTTAAGAATTGAATAATATCTGCTGTAGCTAGCAACATGCTCTTTTTATAATAAACAATAATCTGGTTTGCCTAGCACAGCTGCACAAAGTTACTAATAAATAATATTTTCTAGATGTTATTAGTACAACTATCTGAATTATATGGGGAAAAAGTTGAATTTTTAATTTTCCTAATGTTTAAAATGAACTTTGTAATCTGATTTTCAAACTGTGTCCAGTATATAAAAATGCTCAAACTATTTTTTAGGGAGGTAAGAATTAGCTTTTGTGTTTTTATGAGCATGTTGAAATCCATAAAATTTGTTTTTTTTCTTTATCTCAGCAATGTGGGTGAAAGGTCCTGCAAACAAATGCTGGGTAAACAAATAGATTCATTTGGTGTTCTCATTTTTTCTTGGAACCCAAGATTCTTCAAGTAGTAGAAACTGAAGAGAAAATAAATTTATTTGAAAAAGAAACATTGAGAATATGTTCTCCTGGGAAGAAAGTTAGGGGTTTTTTTTGTATCTTTTTCATTTTTGTAGTACCTTATTGGTCCATTATTGACTAGTATAGAACAAAATATATTTACAGAAAATTCCTTCTCTGGGGTATTTTTTTCCTCAGGAGAATTACTAATCCCTGTTAGATGCTATATAGATAGCTAGGAAGTATTAGAGCAAGTATTCTAACTCAGATGTGCCAACCTCTGAAACAACCACCCTAAAACAGTGGTTGTTTCAGTACATCATAGAGTGATTGAGATGATAAAATATAGATATGGGTTAGATATTAGAACACAAGAAAACTTAAAAATTGAGTGCTTCAGAGGATAAGCATTATAGGGAATCCTAGATGCCAGCACCTTGTGTCAGTGGGCAGAAATTTTAATAATAACCAGAGAAAAGCATTTAGAGAGTTAAATTCACAGCTATTTAAAAACAGTAAAATTGAAAACAAATACACATGGTTCTGGCTAGCCTATTGTTTTAGGGTTATTCATGATCCAGCATACCTGAAATATTTTATTTTGCATATTTATATGAATAATATATTTTAGTTAACTTATCTTTTTACAAAGATAACTACGTTTGCCTTTGCATCTGAATAGTGAACATATAAACTAAAGGTTTTGTGTGGGTACATGTGTATTTATATGACAGAAAGTTTTTCAGGAAAAAAATTTTTGTCATGGAGCTACTTAATGACACTATAATTAATGTTCATCCTTGCCCTAAAAGGGAATACCTTTATTTGTTAAAATTTGCAGAATTTAATATCTTTGTTTCATAATCATTTTGGAAATTTTTCACGTAAGATCATTGTGAGAATAGTTATTTACTTTCTACTGTTACTTGACAGTAAACTGGAAATATTAATGAGTATAGAGGATCTTCCAAGAAATTTCCTCAATATTGTATTAATGAGTGAAATTAAGTAGTACTTGAAATTTTTCTTCTGACTCATTTGTCACGCAAGGTAAAGAACAATTTTTTTCCACTTATTATTTTTGGTAAATACTGCCAGTTCATCCTTTGACCTGTTAATTTTTTCTTAACTCCAGATCCACTTAGCATGAAGCAACAAGAGAAATGGAAATGGGATGTTAGGATATTTTTTCTTTACCTAATTCTCTTCCTTGTCTCCAGATTATCTGCACTAAAGCAACTTGAGCTGCAAGTTCCATAAATAAAAGATATGTAAAAAATTTTTCAAAAGAGAACAGAAATATATTTTAGGGATTTCTTAAAAGCTACAAGTTGCATGTAGTGAGAAATTATGCTTTGGTTTATTTTAAAGCCCTAACATTCATGTCAATGCCATGTGAAGATACGTCTGCTCTATGCAAAAAAAAAAAAATCTACTTATAAAAACATTCTTCTTCAGTTGTTACTAGTACATTAACTTTTAGAATTAGGATGAATTCAACAATGTGGAACTCAAAGAACATGTAAAATTCTCTACTCCTGTCATATTTGGATAATTAGGTGCAATTGTTTGATTCGTTATTTTTGATTAGTAGAATGGGAAGGTTCTAATATTAAAAATTATTTTTCTCAAATTTTCTAAAATAGATATTTTGTGAGTATTGAACAGCAAAATGCCAGTGATGGTTTTTACAATCGGTAAAATAATGTCTTCAGAAATATTCCAGCATTACATAAAACTTAATGGAGCCAGTGTAGCTCAGTGGTTTGAGCACCTGCTTTCCATGTACGCGGTCCCAGGTACCTGCCCTACCTTCTACCCCCAACCCTACCTTCCCCCCAAAAACTATCTGCTCTTGATATCAATCATTACCGTTTTGAAATCCCAAAATGTTTAGTATGCCAGTGTATGTTTCACCAACCTTGTGGGTTAGTAACAGTGTTTTGCCAAAAGTATTTTATTGGCCTTAAAATGTATATGTTAAAATGCCTCACGAACTTTAATTCAGTGCATCATTAGGTGATCATATTAAAGGAGTTGTAAGCTCCTTCTTTCTAGTTTTACTTTGCTGTCCTTTTATCCTCCTCCTCCTCCTCCTCCTCTTCTTCCTCCTCCTCTTAGTATTTCCGAAATAAATGCAAGAATACCACTCCAATTCACTTTGTCTACTCTAAAGTCCAAATAAATTCCAAAGTCATCTTTGAAATGCGCTAACTTTTTATTATTTCAACACTACTTAAATCCTCTTGTATGTCATTTTCTTCTTTATTAGTAGATTCAGATATCAGAGATATATCGTGGACTTTCTAGACAAAAAGAAACTCTAAAATAATTACCTCTTGTGCAATTCTCATGCTTAACTATAGGAACAAGAATACATTTTGTTAATGTCATTTTTTCCTCAGGAATTTTTTCCTATTACTTGTTTTAAAACACCTGAAGTCATTTTTTTAAACAGATGCCATTGTTAATAATTTTGTGGAAAGAAAATGAAAAAAGGGAATCCTTTTAAATGATTTCTCGTTTAATTTAAAAACCTAAAACTTCAAACCACAGCACTATAAAATAATATGGCTGTCATTGATCAGTATATAAAATCTGGTTTTGAATTGCTTTGTTTTAATGCACTTTTAGAATTATACAGTCAGATAGTTTTTATTCCAAATTCAAAATGAGACATTTAAGCTGTTTGGATTTTTGGTTGGTTGTGTTTTGTTTTGTTTTGCTTTATTTATAAGTCTTTGTGTATATCCTTTGTCTGTCAGTCTGTGGTTGTCCTTTACTTTCTGCCCTGAGGAGAGAATTCAAATCTAATACTATAAATACTTTTACCTTGCAAGCAGCTTTTTAATCAAAATAAATTATTTTCAAACTCCACAAATCAACAAGTTCATGTTCTCAAGATGTTTTCAGTTCTTATGTTTATAGGCTGTATTAACATCACTGCTGACTTATTCACACTTAATATTTTGTCCTAGATTTCTGCCTTTTTTACCTTACCTTCAGGTCTGTTTCAGGAACAGTATTTGTGCTATTACATTTTAAATTATCCAAGTGATATCCATGGAGAACAATATTCTGGAAAAATTAGGAAATGAAATAGACATCCCTAGAAATGTGAGAGTTTGCTTCTTGGTTAGGGAAACTAAATAACTCTCTAGTGTATCATGGCTGGAAATACATGACAACTATAGTTGACATGTCTAGCTTTTTTTTTAAGCAAGAATTTTCATATGTAATATAAATATTCTTATGAGACAAAAATCTGTTTTTATATATTTTTCAGTGAAAGAGTTTCTAGCCAAAGCCAAAGAAGACTTCTTAAAAAAATGGGAAAATCCTACTCCGGTAAGGAATATTTAAAATTTTCTGTGACTTAAAAATGCTGTTAAGTAAAATCATGGTTGTTGCCAAAGTAACTTACTACTTTGAAGCCTTAGTTTTCAAGTAGCATTGTAAATTTAGGCTTAAATTGAGAATTTGGCCATAACATTATGTTTTTATTTATTAATTATACATAATAATTTTATATATCCCTAAATTGGAGAGGGAACTTATCTCTGTACAATACCTGGTTTAAACTTAGATACTATTTCCAAGTTGCTACAAACTCTTCATATTTTCTAATATTATAGTAATTTTGAATTATGTTTTGATAAGGTACTATTCTGCAGTTTTATATGCTTATTACAAGTTTTGGTTACTGGCAATATGTCAAGTACACAGGGATCCTCTTACAAACATTTTGATTGAGTAAGTTCTGTGTAATATAAGTGCTTGTGAACTAGAAAAATTTTAAGTATGTAAGTTAAGTACTTAACAAAAGTCTAAAAAAAGGTATTTAAAAAAAGACATCTATATTTTTCAGCAAATTTATCTCATATATATTCCCCTACTCCTTTTGGAGTTGAAAAAAATTAATGAAATTTAATTGTAGATTAAAATTTGAAAAGCTTTTTTTTCCTAGGACAAGCAAGTTTTTGTTTCAAGTATTTTTTCACTAAAGAATATTTAATTAAAAATAAGTATGTTTCATGGAGATGCCATCACTAACAAGATTAAGAGCGTGACATATAATTTAAAACATAGTTACTTTTAGTAATTACAAGTAGTTAGACATTATAGAAGAAGAGACATTAAGGGAGATGGGAAATATGGCTTCTTTTTTACTATACAAAATAAAGTGTGGCTAGCAGAAAGAGATATTCCGTTGTCTACTGCTTTGTTTAAATATTTGATTGGTGACTATATTAACATTTCATCTATGTTTACAAAACCAGAAATTAAATATTAATCCAATCACAATTATAAGAACTTCTTTCTGCATTGCTATAGAATCTCAGGGCAATTTAAAATAATCAGAGATATGAAATTAAAATATGAAAACAAGTTTTATAAGTAAAAGCTTAAACCTGCTGATAAGCTACTAAACTCTCTGCAGTGATCCAAAAGGAAGCTGTGATTTGTTTCCAAAGGTATGGTGTGATTTGCAAGAGTTCCAATCCAATGACAGAACTCCAATAGTATCCGGATTCCTCGCTTACAGAAGAATCATACTATATCACATTTTTCTCAAGCTAAAACATTCTAAAACCTGCCTTGGAAATATTTTTTCCATGATGTTCATGGAGATTTTTGCAATGAAAACTTATTAAACAAATGGGTCAGCAATTACTACTTGTTTTATTTAGCACACATAATTTGTTTCTAGTTATTTTCATTATGCTGTGGCAGGCAGCAACAAATTCAAAAGACTGATGCTTCTAACTCTTTGCTTCTATGCTGTAGTGAAAGCCAGAAGAAACCCAGTGTTCATAACAACACATCTATTCAAAGAGAAAAAGAGTCTGTATTTTTCTGGGGCTCTGACTCTTGGTTATCTTGGTGGAAATGAAGAACCTTCTTTCCTTATTGTTAGTGTTTTAGGTAATGCTGGATTATTTCAACATCAGAAGGAGGCACTAGAATCTCTCATGCTGCTATTATCTAGTTCTCTAAGCTCATGTAATGATAGAAATGAAGTAAGACAATGCTTTCCTCACAGGTTGCTCCAGGGAAAGATCTCTGACCTTTCAGTATATGTATTCATTGCAATTATTTGCAAGTGCATTAGTCTCTGTGGCTTAAAGGACTTTCTTTGTCAATGTGCTTCCTGTCAGGTTGTAATTATTAAGATATGGAACTAATTTATTAGAAGTCCAATATTAGAATTCATAGTGGAATATGGTCTTTAATATTTCAACTGAGGCTCTTATTTCTTCCCATTACTAGTATGCTTTGTATTACAATAAAATTATCTTCCCAAATATTAGATCCTTTCTTATTCAAATGAAAAATAGAACTGTAATTCTGATAGTCTTTTTGTAGTTATTTAATGGATAATTATAAATTAAATTACCTGTTCTTATTAAATATTACTAGGGATATTATAAGTATTGTCTTTTCTTGAGAGTTTATTTTATTTTTTTCATGTATGTGTAGAATAATGCTGGGCTTGAGGATTTTGAAAGGAAAAAAACCCTTGGAACTGGTTCATTTGGAAGGGTCATGTTGGTGAAACATAAAGCCACTGAACAGTATTATGCCATGAAGATCTTAGATAAGCAGAAGGTTAGTTTATTCACTTATTATTTACCTGCAGAGCAAATTTCAGTCTTAAACACAGTACTGTTGAACAGATGCAATATAATGACTTAACATGAATCGCTTCAAATAATTATATTGTTGATTCAATTTTCATTCTTTTTTATTGTGACTATGGTATATAGTTAATACATTCAGCATGAGGGGTAAATTATTATTTCAATAATTATACATAATATAATTATATGTATCTTTACTAACAAAATATTGAATTCAATGTGTAAAGAACAATATCTCCTTTACATGCTGCCTTGCAGAAAAATGCAGGGACAAATGGCTTAATTCTTAGATTGAGGTAACTGAAATTTAGTAATTTTCTTTTATGACTAATTCTAATTTTCAGTAGAAGACCTCTTATTTAGCATGCTGGTTTTGGTTCATTTAATTTAATTTAATTTTGTTTTGTTTTGTTTTATTTATGTATTTATGTATTTGGCACCAGGGATTGAATCTGGGATCTCGTACATGGGAAATACTCACTCAATCACTGAGCTACACCTGCTCCACTGGTTAAATTTAAATATCAGTTAAAGCAAGGAGAAATTTTTGAAGATCTGCAAATTTTTAAAAAATTATTTTTAGGGTACTTATCAAATATTAGTGTACCTAATGGATACTTAAAATTAAGGGAGGGAAAACAAAAACTTGGCAAATCTTGATAAAAATATTATGTTCCAAGGACTCTTCTTTACTAAATCTAAGAATGACTTTTTGGTTTAATTGGGGTTTAGGTTGCAAAATGTGGAACAAACAGTATGGAATTAACAGGCTGGTTTATAGATAGTGGCTAAACTGGCACTGTCTACTAGAAATATAACATAAGCCACAAGCCTTGCCATTTTTTTCTTTTCCTTCTTTTATTATTAAGTAATTGCTAAGAAAATAGGAAATAAGAAAAGCTTAAATATAAATTTCCTAATAGCCACATTAAAAATGGGTAAAAGAAACAGGTGAAGTCAATTTCAGTAATACATTTAACCCCAATACAAAATATTATCATTTCAATATGTACTTAATATAAAATTATTGCAGTATTTTACCTTCTTTTTTCATACTATGTTTTCAAAATCTGATCTGTACTTCATACTTTTCATACCTCTCATTTTGGACATTTCAAGTATTATATAGCCACATGGACCTAGTGGCTACTGTATTTGACAGCACAGGATTAGATTGGACTGAGGTTACAGTCAATTCTCTATTTTAATTAAAACAAAAAACAAAACAGGATAGTGACTTTACTCACAAAACTGAAAGGGGGGTACAGCTATAGTCTCTCTAATATTAAAGATACCCATATAGGCATTCATTTAATAGTGCATCTTTGTCTACTGCCTTCTCAACATTTCTTTTCTAGCCATGCTTTTTGAAAAACTAGTTTAATCACTTTATCGAATAGAAGTGTATCCCCTACCACTTGCCATTCCATTGAAATGGCTCTACCATGGTTTACCAATCCAGTGACCTAACCACCAAGTCCAGTGGTCTCTTTTGCTTATCTAATTTGATGTTTTCAGATCCTATAACTCTACTGACATCTCTCTTGAAATTGTCTTGTCCCTGATCTTCTGGGACTTCATGCTCTCCTGATTATGCTTCTGCCTCTCTTGACTCTTATTTTTTCTGTACCTTTTCCTCTTGTTTTTTCTTTCTGTCTACCCTTTGAAGATTGCTAATCCCATAGCTCTGGACTATTCCTTCTCTTTTTTCTTACTCTATACCCTCTCTCTCTGTACTTTTATCTGACAGCCTCAACTCTCTCCTGAATTCTCTACACCTAATTTGAACAATCTGAGCATTGAGCTCTTAGAGGTCATCTAGTTCTTTCACTCTTTCTAGATGAAATAATTAATTGGGTTTCAGAGAAGAAAAATGACTTATATACTTGTCTTAGTAGCACAATGTCAAAATGCTTCCGATTTATCTGTCATTAAAATTGCTATTGTCAGACTTGGCCCAATGGATAGGGCGTCTGCCTACCACATGGGAGGTCCGCGGATGGACACAGAGAGCAGACAACTGGGGGGCTGGGCGGGGGCGAAGGGGAGAGAAATTTTTAAAAAAGAATAAATAAATAAATCTTTTTTTAAAAATTGCTATTGTCAGACAGATATGTACAGCAGTGTTCATAGCAACATTATCCACAGTAGCCAGAAGGTGGAAACTCGCAAGTGTTCTTCAACAGATGAATGGATAAACAAAATATGGTATATGGTATAAACATACAGTGGAATATTATTCAGCCTAAAGAAGGAATGAAGTTCTGATACATAGTCCAATATGGATGGACCTTGGAAATATGATAAATGAAATAAGCCAGACACAAAAAGTACTAATATTGTATGATTCCACCTATATGAAGTATTTAGAATAAGCAAATTAATAGAGACAGAAAGCAAATTAGAGATTACTAGGGGGTGGGGTCGGGAGAATTAGGAAATTATTACTTAATGGTTATAGAGTTTTTATTTAGGAATGATAAAGTTTGGAATTACATAGTGGTGATAGAAACAAGTGAATGTATTTATTACCACTGAATTATGTACTTATAAATGGTTAAAATTACAAACTTTGTTATATATATTTTACTATAAAATTTTTAAAATACTTAAAATTTTAAAATTAAAAAACAGTTATAAAATTAATTTATATAAACTTAGTTAAATAAATTATATTAAAAACAAGTAATAAATATACAAAAATCAAAAATGCCTATAGTTTTATCTTTCTTAAATTATTCATTTTGTGTTATCTTTCTGAGGGAATTAATAGGATACACTTTCCTCATATTTATTAAGAGATTTACAAAATATACTATTTTATGCATTTAAGTACTCATGTGGAAGGAGTTTTTAATTCCTTTTTTGGTAAGGCAGTGGCTTGTTAAATAAATTATTGGGAAGTTTATCTCATGGATAAATGACAAAAGTATTTTCCAGAAGAATAGCTGCATCCTTTCTGTTACCAGTGTTCTGGATTTGTATATAAATCAGTATGAAAAAAATTATATTCTAAAGTTTTTCAAGGTCATGTACAGTACTTGTTAGAGATAAGTAATTTAAAAAGTCTATAATAACCCCCTTTTTTTTTTCAAGGGAAGTTGTGGGTTTATAGAAAAATCATGCATAAAATAGTGTTCCCATATACTACCCTATAATTGACACCTTGCATTGTGTGGTACATTTGTTACAAGTAACCCCTTTTCTTGTTAATAAAATAACCTTTCAATTAACTCTTTTTGGCTTCATTATCTCAGGATGTCTAGAGTGAGTGGAAGAAAATCAGTGCAGAAATTAAGGAAATCATTTTTATTCCCTCCATACTAGGAGCTAAGCATTGTTAGGTATTTTATATATATATTTTATTATTGACTCTTCACAACAACTCTGTGTGACATTAATCTCCCTTTTATACCAATAACCTCTCTAAGTAACAAAGTCAAACAGCTAGTAAAAAATGAGCCAAGAATTGGACCTAGGTTTATCTGACTTCTATGACTAAGCTCCTTGTTCATTTATCCTTTAAAATATATTTGTTATCCCTGAGATCCTTTCTACCATGACTTAGTTTATCCTTCATTTATTCCAAGTGATCTTGCACAATAACATCTTAATTAATTTCCCCAGCCCCAGATTTTTACCTTCTACCAACTCATCTTTTTTTTATATAACTATTTTTTTTTTTAAGATTATTTTATTTATTCCTCTCCCCCCCCCCCATTGTCTGCTCTCTTGTGTCCATTTGCTGTGTGTTCTTCTGTGTCTTCCTGTATTCTTGGCAGCACTGGGAATCTAAGTCTCTTTTTTGTTGCGTCATGTTGCTGCATCAGCTCTCCGTGTATGCGGCACCACTCCTGGGCAGGCTGCACTTTTATCCCGCAGGGCAGCTCTCCTTGAGGGGCACACACCTTGGGTGCGGGGCTGCCCTACGTGGGGACACCCCTGCGTGGCATGGCACTCCTTGGGTGTGGCAGCACTGCGCGTGGCCCAGCTCACCACATGGGCTGGGAGGCCCTGGGTTTGAACCCTGGACCTCCTATATGGTAGGCGGATGCTCTACCAGTTGAGCCAGTCTGCTTCCCCAATTCATCTTTGTTGCTGCCAAAAAAGTTTCCTTACTGTATCATGTCATTTCACTTACTCCAAAAGTTTACTGTTGATTATTTAATGAAGTCAGTACTCTTTGGCCTGCTTTCAAACCCTTAATAATTTTCTTCCAATCTCAGTTGTTGTCTTATCTCATGCTATTCCTTTACCTACCCACTCTGCTCTACTACTCTGACTTGAAATTTTTTTAATTAATTACTTAATTTATTTATTTATTTATTTATTCTGACTTGAAACTTGACCCATAGGAGTATACAGTACTATGTTGAGTGGGTCATGGAAATATGTGATGGTAAATGGCCCACTGTCCTTATTAATAACTCTTCACTTGCTCAGCTAAAAAAATGCAAGTGGCAAGTAACTTAAGTAATTCATAAATATTTTTTAACGTATATATTTAAACCAACAGAATATTAATACAAAATTTAGGTGAATTTTGAAAATGAAACATGGATGACACCACAAAAAAATGTTAATTTATCGCTGCCACTTAGGGATACTTCATTACCCAATTTTGACATGCACTGTCCTAAGCTATAGCCAAATGGAACCACCACTCAGGCTTACCATGAGTGGTAATAATATCTAGAATTAATAGATAAATATATCTATAAAAAAATAGATATTCGGTGTTACCTCTAACTGTACTATCTCCTCTGTTTTTCCCTAACCTTTGCTGTCTATCCATCCTTTAAGACTCAACTTAACTCTCTCCTCTTTTAATTGAATATAATAACAAAATTTTTTGAGCTTTGACCATGTGCCAGGCAGTAACTATATTAATCACAGGGCATGCGTAATGTCACACAACCTCTTAAAAGTAGGTGTTATTATTATCAGCATGTTTATAAATGAAGAATCTGGGATTCAGAAAGACTATGTACCAGACCTAAAGTAAACTTTTTCTCCTCTCAATACCCATGATAATCATAGCAGTTATTTGTTAGTTATTCATAGATTGCTATTCATATATTCGTATATTGTACTTCCAAATATAGTTTATGCAATATGAAGGCAGACACTTTCTTGTCCTTATCTCTATAACACCTATTATTTTGTTTTAAATATAATAAATATTCATATTTAAAATTAAATTTGATATACTTAACTAAACCATTTGTTTTGCCAGCTTATGTATTTTGGATTCCTTTATATTTTTAATCATATAATGCCCCTTGAACATAAGTTGGCTTAGTACTGCAATGCAGAAAGCCTCTTTGTTGTCATTTTCCTTACTTATTTCATAAGCTAATACCTTTTTTATGCCTAAGTAAAAACCTGCTATATCATAATATATAAATATAAACACAAAGAAATAGTAACTCTCCAGCCAATATTGATAAGTGGATAAACTGGTTCTGTAATAGTTAGAATGTGGATGTGGAGTGATCCAACCACTTCATGTTACAGTTCACAAAATTGAAGCACAGAGAGTTGAAATCTCCTTTCCAAAATCACAAAGCTAGTTGAATAGAAGGCCAGACTAGAACCCAGGTCTTCTGACTCCTAGTCAATTATTCTTTACTCAGTATTATTTTTATACTCCTAATGTTATATACCAATAACTGTCTGGTACCTTTAATTAACTGTCTCATTCATGTTCAACTTTTTGAATACTATAACTACCCCTTATTGACAGTAAGCCTCTAGCAAGAATAAATGATATCTTCTAATGATTTACACATATATGAGAATTATTTATGTCTCCCTGAGGTCAGCTTTTCTCAAAGTTAAAATAGAATCACATGTGGGATAGAATCATAGTCTTCATGAAATCAAGATAAATTGCTTTCCCTTCTATATACCTGATAGTAGACAATCCAAAGGAACCCTGATTAATTGTAAATGACATATCTATTATAAAAACGTAATAGTGTATTGCCAATACCATGTATGTCCTTGTCTGTGACTCTGCACATTGAATGTTTTTAATTTCTTCCAGTGTCTATTCGGGTATTGTGAAATGAACAGGTTATTCATTTTTACTTACAGTTTTCCAATGTTTGGCTTTTGCTCAGCCCTTGTTTTCCTGACTGATTTGTTTTAAATTAGTATTTTCTTAGTGCAGTAATTTGGACCAGCTCCTTTAGTGGTCTGTAAGTAATTGGAAGCTAAGTATTTTCACATATTAATTTTTAAGTAATTTATTGTCCATCTATTTCCAGTTCCTACTTGGCTTTTTCTTCTTTAACAGTGTCTTAACTGAAATTATAGTTATTTTTAAAACCAAGTTTTAAATCCTCTATTAACTTTTGCATTTGCATCAGATAAGCCTGATTGGTAATTATTTTCATCCTTATCCAGTTCTACTGATTTTGCTAATCCAATTTCACTATTTTATTGTTTCTTTCAAAATGATAGTAACTGTTACTTTTTAAAAATACAATTAAATATATTTCTTTCTCAATTATAGGTTGTTAAACTGAAGCAAATAGAGCATACTTTGAATGAGAAAAGAATATTACAGGCAGTGAATTTTCCTTTTCTTGTTCGACTGGAGTATTCTTTTAAGGTAAATTTAATAATACACAAGTAAAGTGTTTTCAGCCTGATATATTTTTAAAAATATGATGCTATAATAAACATGGAGAATATGGGTAAACAAAAAAAGAATATCTTTAGATTTTATGTAATTAAATCTTACTATACTTATAAACTTAGGCAGCCTTTGAAAAGAAGGCTCTGGTTCACTCTGTTCATAGTGAACATGTAATTTTTCATGAAATGGTATTACAAAATCTGATATTTCAGTTTAACAAAAACAATGGTTATATTAAGTGATTCTTACACCCATACAAATGTGTACACCCACAGCTCTACTTCTGCTTCCCTTAAGCCCTTTCTGCTACTTATCTTACCTTCTTTTACTTAGTATTTGAGTTCTAGTCTTTTTATTTATACAAGGCAGAACAATTTTTGGTCAACTGTTCGAGTGTCTCATAAAGTTGCACAGAGATTTATTTTTTTAAATTGACAACTTTCAGCTCTGTGGAATGACACTTGGCATCTCTCTCAATATTGATTCATATGAAATATTTTAACCATTTTTCTTTTTTCCTTATGTTCATTGAGTCAGATGAAGATCTGTGTATTTAAGCTATTAAAGCCATTCATCTTTGTGAGCTGATATAGTATATAAAACGTAAATATTCTTATTAGCTTTTTCCAATTGTTTTGTGCCTTTTTTTATTCCTTTGCTCACTCTATGACATTATATCATTGCTTTATTATTTAATTGCTCAAGTTAAGTGTTCCCTGTAAGATCTGAAATCCCAGGCTAATTTGTGACAAGAACAAAAATAAATAAATGAAAAAAGACATGTCCCAGTATAGAAAAGTTAGAGTGTTTTCCATTTACTTTCTGTTTCTCAATGTTATTAATCTGTCAAATGGATTTTAAATTTGTCTTTTTCTAATTGGACATGATGTAATCTTAAAATATTTTTTCAAGAAATAACCTAAGTTTCACAATTTTGATTTACTTATCCTTTTTATTTGTTCTTAGGATAATTCTAATTTATACATGGTAATGGAATATGTCCCTGGGGGTGAAATGTTTTCACACCTAAGAAGAATTGGAAGGTTCAGGTAACTGTACTTTTCCCTTCAAATGTTTATCTATTGTGAGTTTGTTTTAAATCAGAATTTTAAGTTATTAGAAACTCCAGAAATTCATTTCATTGAAGTCAGTGATATTTTAGTTATATGAGGTACTCCGTGGAAAAATTAGTAGTAGGCCATCATTCGTGAGTTTTAAAATTCAAATAGAGCATTGTGAAATCAATTTAGATATTCTGCTGTTAGCAGATAATGTGAAACCATTATTTGAAGAGTTTTGAGAAAATGTAAAATTCATTGAATTTTTTATGATACCAATATTTATTGGTCATATATTAATGAAACGCTGAGGAAGAGGTTTGTGTAAAGAAGAAAGGAATACATAGAAATGATAATAGTGGTATCATGGTGATGAGATTATAAAAGTTTATTTCCTTCGTATTTAATTCTCCTCAAAGTTGTTGCTATGTCGATTTTTAAAATTATATACATAATATAAAAGAAGTTTGTACCTTATCATTATTTATTATTATTAATAAGGTCTCAGTCATTAAAATTTGTTATAGATTCTGATGCTTTCCTTGTTTACAGTAGTCCACAAATTACTACTGTTGATTAATAATCATTAGTAGAATGATGCTAAATCCAAGATCAGGCCCATCTTCTTTCAGTACATTTTATTTGGCATTGATAGAACATAAAAAGAACTCAAACAGACTGTTCTTTTGATAATACTACAACTGATGATGGTAATTCGCTTCTTAAAAATAGGACAGTAGACTCAGATTATCACAAGATGATATTCAATGATGGATAAATAGAGTTATTTTAGTTACCTGGAATCTAAGACAAATTCATTTATTGACCTGATATGTATAGGGTGACTAGGTTAGATTCCTAGGGCTGCCATAACAAAATACCATACACTAGTGGCTCAGAACAACTTCTGTGTCATCTCACTGTCAGGAGTCTAGAAGTTCATAATCTGTAAAGAAGAATCCTTCCTTGTTTCTTCCTAACTTCTGGTGGTTTGCCAGCAATCCTTGGACTTCAGTCCCTGCTTCAGTCATCATATGGCATTCTCCCTGTGTCTCCATGTTCATAAGACATTCTCGTCTCTGTGTCTGTCTCTAGATCTATGTTCAAATTTCCTCTTCTTGTAAGGACACCAGTCATTTTGGATTATGAGCCCACTGTAATCCAGTATGGCCTCATTTTTTAAAAAATGTATTTTTATTAGAGAAGTTGTGAACTTATAAAACAATCATGCACATTTGTGGAATTCCCATAGAATACACCTCCACCAACGCACCACATTGTTGTGGAATGTTTTTTACAAATTTTTATTACCACTAATTATGGTCCATAGCATACATTTGGCATATTTTTTCCATACCCCCCTATTATTAACACAGTACATCTTTGGCATTGACGCATGAGTATTTCTGTTAACTGTAGTCCATAGGGTACATTAATTGTATTTTTCCCATGATTCCCCACATTCTTACCACCTGCAATACTGATGTACATTTGTTCTAGTTCATAGAAGAACTTTCTTGTATTTGTACAATTAACCACAATCCTCAACCACCTCCGGGTTCACTATGTTATTCAGTCCCTAGATTATTCTCTAGCTTTCTTTCAATTGACATTTACATCCCTAGACTACCCTTTTCAGCCACAATCCCATTTATGAACCAGCTGTGTTAGTTCTACTCACTCTAACGTGTTACCATCAACTCTATCCATTTCCACACTTCCACAGTCAAGTTAGTTAAAACTTCTACATACATTAAGCATCAGTACCCCTTCTCAGTCTTCCTCTTATGTCCTAATAACCTATACCTTAGGTTTTAATTTCATACATTTATTCTTCATGTTTAGTTCGTATTAGTGAGACCATGCAATATTTGTCCTCTTGTGTCTAGCTTATATCACTTAGCATAATGTTATTCATGTTATCATGTGTGTCCCAATTTCATTTCTTCTTACAGCAGCATGGTATTCCATTGTTTGTATATACCACATTTTGTTTATCCATCCATCAGTTTATGGACACTTAGGTTGTATCCATCTTTTAGCAATTGTGAATAATGCCTTTGTGAATATCGGTGTGCACACATCTGTTCGTGTAACAGTTTTCAGTTCTTCTGGATATATTCCTAGTAAAGAAATTGCTGTATCACATGGCAACATTGTTTATATTTAGCTTCCTGAGGAACCACCAAACTGTCTTCCACAGAGGCTGCACCATTTTAATTCCCTCCAACAGTAAGAATCTATCCCACATCTACCACAGCACTTTATGTTTTTTTGTTTTTTAAATAATGGCCATTCTCTGTGGTATGAGATGACATCTCACTGTCATTGAGATTTGCATTTCCCTAATAGCTAGATAGTGAACATTTTTTCATGGGCTTTTTGCCATTTGTATTTCCTCTTTGGAGAAATGTCTCTTTAAGTCTTTTGCCCATTTTTAAATTGTTTTGCTTGCTCTTTCAGTGTTGAGTTTTATGATCTCTGTATAGAATGGAAATCAAACCCTTATCAGATACGTGATTTCCAAATAATTTCTCCCATTGAGTGGGTAGCCTTCTCACCTTCTTGATGAAGTCCTTTGAATCTTAAAAGTGTTTAAGTTTGAGGAGGTCTCATACATATTTTCTTTCGTTGCTCATGCTTTTGGAGTAAGGCTTAAGAATCCACCTCCTTCCACTAGGTCTTGAAGATGTTTCCCTACATTTTTTTTAGGAGCATTATAGTTCGAGCTTTTATATTTAGGTCTTTGATCCATTTTGAGATAATTTTTGTGTAAGGTGAGAGATAGGGTTCCTTTTTCTCTTCTTTTGGATATGGATATCCATTTCTCCCAGCACTATTTGTTGAATAGACTGTTCTGCCTGAGGTGGATGGGTTTGACAGCCTTGTCAAAAATTGCTTGACTGGAGATGCGAGGGTCTGTTTTTAAACCATTAATTTGGTTCCATTGGTCTATGTGTCTATCTTTATACTAGTACCATGCAAAAGTGCAGAAGTGAGAGTCCTCCAACTTTGCGCTTCCTTTTTAAGATGTTTCTGGCTTTTGGGGCCTCTTACCCTTCCAAATAAATTTGATAGTTGTGTTTTCCATTTCTTTAAAAAATGCTGGTCAAATTTTATCAGGATTGCATTGAATCTGTATATCAATTTGGGTAAAATTGACATCTTAACAATATTTAGTCTTCCTATCCATGAGCCCAGAATGTTCTTCCATTTATTTAGGTCCTTTTTAAAATTTCTTTTAAAAAAGCATTGTAGTTCTCTGAATACAAGTTCTTTACATGCTTATTTAGTTTATTCCTAAATATTTAATTATCTTAGTGGATATTTTAAATGAAAATTTTTCCTTCACTTACTCCTCAGATTGTACATTACTAGTGTCTAGAAACACTACTGATTTTTGCATTATTAATCTTGTAGCCTGCCACTCTGCTGAAGTCATTTATAAGCACTAGCAATTTTGTTGTAGATTTTTTGGGACTTTCTAGATATAGGATCATATCATCTGTGAATCATGAAAGATTTACTTCTTCCTTTCCAAATTTGGATGCCTTATTTCTTTTTCTTGCCTGATTACTTTCGCTAGAACCTCTAGCACTATAATGAACAACAGTGGTGACAGTGGGCACCCTTGTCTTGTTCCCAGTCTCAACAGGAAAGCTTTCAGTCTTTTACCATTGAATACAGTGTTAACTGTAGGTTTTTCATATATGGCCTTTATCATGTTGAAAAAGTTACCTTCAATTCCTATTTTTTGTAGTATTTTTATCAAGAAATGATGCTGCATTTTGTCAAATGCCTTTTCTGTGTCAATCAATAGAATCATGATTTTTCTTCTATGATTATCAATGAAGAATTATGCTGACTCATTTTCTTTTGTTGAACCACTCTTGCATGCCTGGTATAAAACCCATTTGAGGGAAGCAGATGTACCTCAACTGATAGAGCAACCGTCTACCATATGGAGGGTCCAGGGTTCAATTCCCAGCTTCCTGACCCGTATGGTAAGCTGGCCCATGCACAGTGCTGCCACACACAAGGAATGCGTCCTGCAAGGAGAGCTGCTCTGCATGAGAAAAGCACAGCCTGCCGAGGAGTAGCACAGCACACACAGAGAGCTGATGCAGCAAGATGATGCAACAAAAAAGAGATGCAGTTTCCCAATGCTGCCAGATAATGCAAACAGACACAGAAGAACACATAGAGAATGAACACAAAGAGCAGACAACAGGGGGGAAGGGGAGAGAAATAAATAAAATAAATCTTTAAAAAAAAAAACCCATTTGATCATGATGAATAATTATTTTAATGTGTTGTTGGATTCAATTAGCACGTATTTTTGGGGGGATTTCTGCATCCACCTTCATTAGGGAAATGGGTCTGTAATTTCCTTTTTTCCTAATATCTTTATCTGGTTTTGGTATTAAGATGGTATTGGCTTCAGAAATGAGTTTGGTAACATTCCTTTTTGTTCAGTTTTTGGGAAGTGTTTGAGTAAGACTGGTATTAAATCTTCTTTAAATGCTTAGTAGAACTCACCTGTGAAACTATCTGGTTCTGGGCTTTTCATTTTGGGGAGTTGTTGATGACTATTTGAGTATCTTTACTTGTGATTGGTTTGTTGAGGTCTTCTATTTCTTCTAGGGCCTGTATAGTTTGTTTGTATTTTCCTGGGAATTTTTCCATTTCATCTACATTGTCTAGTTTGTTGGCGTACAGTGGTTCATGGTATCTTAAGATCTCTACTATTTCTGTGGGGTCAGTAGTAATGTTCCCATTTTCATTTTTTATTTCATTTATTTGTATCTTCTCTTTTTTTTTTCTTTGTCAGTCGCTAAGTGTTTGTGATTTTGTTAATCTTCTCAAAGAACCAACATTTGGTTTTGTTAATTCTTTCTCCTGATGTTTCTGTTCTCAATTTCTGCTCTGATCTTTGTTATTTCATTCCTTCTGCTTATTTTGGAAATAGTTTGCTGTTCTTTTTCTAGTTCCTTCAGCTGTGTAGTTAGGTCATTAATTTTAGCTCTTTCTTCTTTTTTAATGTAAGCATTGAGGGCTATCAATTTCCCTTTGAGCACTGCCTTCTCTGCATCCCATTGGTTCTGATATGTTGGGTTCTCATTTTCATTTATCTCAAGATATTTATTGATTTCTCTCACAATTTCTTCTTTGACCCACTGATTATATTCTTTGACCCACTGGTTGTTTAGTATCCGTACATTTATGAATTTTCCCTTTTTCTGCCTGTTGTTGATTTCTAGCTTTATTCCATTATGATCAGAGAAAGTGCTTTGTATAATTTTGATCTTGATTAAATTTATTGATCAAAGCTTGATTAATTTATTGCTTTGTGACCCAACATATGGTTTATCCAGGAGAAAGATCCATGAGCACTTGAGAAGAATGTATATCCTGCTGTTTTGGGGTGCAGTGTTCTCCATATGTCTATTAGGTTTAGTCCATTTATCTTATTATTCTAGCTTTCTGTTTCTTTATTGTCCTCTGACCAAATGTTCTATCCAGTGCTGACAGTGGTATATTGAAGGCTCCAACTTTATTATAGAGACATCTGTTTCTCTGATCAGTTTTGCCATTGTTTGCCTCATGTAATTTGGGGCATCCTAGTTAGGTGCATATACATTTATGATTGTTATTTCTTCCTGATGAATTATTCCTTTTATTAATATATAATGTCCTTTCTTGTCTCTACTAACAGTTTTGCTTTTAAAGTTTATTTCATCTGATATAAGTATAGCCATGCCAGCTTTTTTGTTTTTTTTTTTAATTACTGCATGTGTGGTTTATATCTTTCTAGCCTTGCACTTTCAATCTGTTGGTACCCTTGGGTCCAAGGTGAGTCTCTTGTAAACAGCATATAGATGGCTCATATTTTCTTACCCATTCTGCCAATCTGTGTCTTTGGATTGGGGAGTTTAATCCATTAACATCCATTTTATTACTATAAACTTCACCCATTTTGACCTTTGGTTTTTATCTGTCATATTTTATTTTCACCACTTTTTTATACTTTCAGTTACTTTTACTGATATAATCTTCATTTCTAGACTCTCTTACAAGGCCCTCTTTCCTGTCTTATCAGGCTATAGCACTCCCTTTAGTATATTTAAATTTATTTATTTTTCTCCTCCCCCCCCAGTTGTCTGCTCTCTGTGTCCATTCACATTTTGTTCTTCTGTGACCGCTTCTATCCTTGTCAGCGGCACTGGGAATCTGTGTTTCTTTTTGTTGCATCATCTTGCTGGGTCAGGTCTCCGTGTATGCGGTGCCATTCTTGGGCACACTGCACTTGCTTTCGCGCTGGGCTGCTCTCCTTATGGGGTACACTCCTTGCGTGTGGGGCTCCCCTAAGCGGGGGACACCCCTGCATGGCAGAGCACTCCTTGCGTGCATCAGCACTGCTCATGGGCCAGCTCCACATGGGTCAGGAGGCCCTGGGTTTGAACTCTGGACCTCCCATTTGGTAGGTGGACGCTCTATCCACTGAGCCAAATCCACTTTCCTGTTCCCTTTAGTATTTACTGCAAAGCCAGTCTCTTGGTTACAAACCCTCTCAGTTTCTGTTTATCTGTTAATATTCTAAACTTGCCCTCATTTTGAAAGACAGTCTTGCTGGATATGAGATTCTTGGCTGGCAATTTTTCTCTTGCAGAATCTTTAATATATTATATGACTGTCTTGCTTCCATGATTTCTGATGAGAAATCAGCACTTACTCTTATTGAGTGTCCTTTGTATATGATGCATTGCTTTTCTCTTGCTGCTCTCAGAATTCTCTCTTTGACTTTGGCATTTGATATTCTGATAGTATGTGTCTCAGAGTTGGTCTATTTGGATTTATTTTGATGGAGTACATTGTGCTTCTTGGTCACAGATATCTATGTCCTTCAATAGCTTGGGAAATTTTCTACCTTTTCTTGTTTTTTTTTGAGGTACTGGGGCTGGGGATTGAACCTGGGACCTTGTTTGTGAGAAGCTGGTACTTAACCATTGAACCACATCAGCTCCCTTGAGTTGGTTTTTTACTTTGTTTACTTGTTGTTTTTTATTTTTTATTATTTTCTAAAGTTAATAGATCACAAAGAATGTTTCATTAAAAAACATAAGAGGTTCCCATATAACCCACTCCCCACCCCTCCATGCCCATCTCCTTGTTGTTTGTGTTTTTTTTTTTAGGAGGGCCCAGGGACTGAATGCAGGAACTCCCCTGTGGAAAGCAGGCACTCAACTGCTTGAGCCATGTCTGCTCCCATCATTATTTCTTAAATATTCCTTCTGCCCCTTTTCCTTCTCTTCTCCTTCTGGGACACCATGACATGTATGTTTGTACATCTCTTGCTATCATGTAGTTTCCTGAGACCCTGTTCAATTTTTTCCATTCTTTTCTTTATCTGTTCTTTTCTATGTTCCCTTTCAGAGTCCATGTCTTTGAACTCATTGGTCATTTCTTCTGCCTCCTTAAGTCTGCAGTTATATGCCTTCCATGTTTTGTTTTGTTTTTTCATTTATTATGCCTTACATTCCCATAAGATATGCTATTTTTCTATGTATGCTTTCAAATACTTCTTTATGGTCACCAGTGTCGTCTTAATATCCATAATCTCTTTAGCCATCTCATTGAATTTATTAAGATTTGTTTGAACATCTATGATTAGTTGTCTCAACTCCTTTATGTCATCTGGAGGCTTATTTTGTATCTTTGACTGGCCACAATTACTCCATGTGGGCCAAATGTGCCTTCAGTTGCCCTCAGAAGCTGAGCAAATACTGTCCATTTTTCCCTTTAAGGGGTAAGGATGGAACCACTGGCACCCAACAAACTAGTCCATATGGACCAAAAGTGCCTGTAGTTGCCCAGAGAAGCTGGGGAAACACCAGCCCCTCCCCCATCCTATGGGTTGTATGGGGATGGAATCCAAGGCACTCAACAAACTAGTCTGTGTGGACGGAATGCAGTTACAGTTGCCCAGAAAGCTGGGGAAACACCAGTCCCCTCTTATCCTTTGGTTGGTGGGTGGGGGGTGGAGCCCCAGGCACTCAACAAATCAGTCTGTGCAAGCATATGGCCTTATCATTTTAATGTGCATAATTCCATCAGCAAAGACCATCTTTCCAAATAAGGTCCCTTTGTGAAGTACAGGGGATTAGACTTCAACATATCCTTTTGGGGGTCACAATTAAACACAACAGTACCCAATATATGTCAGTCACTGTGTTAATTAATGCACGTCCTACTGTCATCTTTCCCTCTTGCCACCCCTTCCCCATATAGGCCTAGTTTTCCATATTGCCTATGATTATTCACAGTTTTACACAGAAGCACCATGCTTTCACCTGTCCCCATAATAATTTGTCCATTTTGAATAATTACCAACTTCTTTCCTTTGCAATTCCCCATACTCTCATTTCTTCAATACTTGACTTGGTACTAGAAGGAAACAAGTTAATTAAAATAATTCACAGTGAGAGACTGCCTAGTCTAACCTTTTACACATCCTGCATATATGCTTGAAAAGTTGCCAGCTCCTATCTTAGAAACTGAAGCAACAAGAATAGTGAGATATCATTTGGCATGACTTTAATCAGAATCAGTGCCTTCTGGTTCTCTACTTAAATAGCAGATGTCTGGACTTAAAGCTGCTATAATATTTAACCTTCCTGCTTTCTTACTGCATTCCCTTAATTATTAAGTAGAAATGCTTAATGATAAATTTCATTTAGAATATTTTGCCTTCGCCTTTTAACAATTTGATATATAGATCTATGTAATATCTACATTCCACCAAGCAAACACAAATGAGTGGAAATAAATATAAGATACTGAGTACTTATTTGAAATGGGTGATTCTTCCAGTCTCTATAAAATGTTCCTTTCATCCCTTATCATACCACGTGGATAGTTACAGGGTGGGATAGGACCAATACTGAAAGAGTTTTATAAAATATTGCCCCCAAAGAAGTATTTTTCTTTATATATTCATTAATTCAATAAATATTTACAGGGCTAGGACCTGGGAAAGGAGCAGCATGTGTAATCTTCTGAAATTTCTATTTTTGGTGCTACCAGATCAGACTCATGTCAACCATGTTGAGGGAAATCCCATTCATAGTTAAGGTGACAGAAATCTGAAAGTCATGCACTTATCAGGCAGATTAGTAGACTTTTGTGAATCACTAGAAGATAAAATAGAAACTAAGATTGGAAAATCAGTTCATCCTTTTGAAGTATTACCTAGAATGTAGCATCAAAATTACACTAATATTTCAGTTGATCTATCTACTCATGCAATAACTGCATGTTTACGCAAACATACAATTTATACCTATGCCTACATGTGTGTGTAAACATGCACAGTAGATCTGGAAAATCACATACCTACATGTGTGGTTTCTGAGTGGGATTATAAATGCTCTTTATTTTTCATCAGTATTTTATGATTTTTCTCTATAATGAGCATACATTATTTTTGTAATAGGGACAGTTTGATTTTTTAATGGCATTAATTTGTAGACCAAGTTAAAGAGTTTCTATGTAGTAAAAATTTTTAAGCACTTAAAATGTGTGAGAAAGGTAGATGAAGTCTATTAACAGTAGCAATTGCCCTGATAGGCAGTCCAATTGGAACATTTCCTTTTCAGTCTTTCTCAAGGTCAGACATAGTTATAAAGACATCAATATTTTCTAGTATGCAGAATAATTATAATTTACAGTAAGATGACTATTTTAGTTATATTTTCCCAACATATGTTACCCCCTAAATCTATCAAAACATGGTTTGAAGATGATTTAAATATTTATTAAATGTTTGGAAACTAACAAGATTTTCTGCATATGTTTAAAAGAAAATATATTTTTTGTTCCCCAAATACCTCTATCTTATGTTACTTTTTATAGTATAATCTACTGATTACTATATGTTAACCCATTTTACAGAAAGTCTATGTTTTGCTTCTTTGCAGTGAGCCCCATGCACGGTTCTATGCAGCTCAGATAGTTCTAACATTTGAGTACCTCCATTCACTAGACCTCATCTACAGAGATCTAAAACCTGAAAATCTCTTAATTGACCATCAAGGTTATATCCAGGTATGACTTAACACATTATATGTAATATATTTGGAAAAATGCTAAGCAAGAAGTTGTATGTATTTAACTCCAACTACCAGTATCAGATTCTTTTTTCCTTAAGACTATTACTTCTTCCTAATGGCTTAAATTGAGCTCATAATTCCATTATTAATATTATGAGAACCAAGAATCCCTTCAAGGATAGAATCTCTTTATAATCTCCTGTAATCTGTAGTTGTGCACTGAGCACAGGCTTCTGTTAAAAGAAATAATAATAGCTAAATTTGTGAGCACTCATTCCTACTAGGCATTATTCCAAATGTTTTTTATGTGTTAACTCCTTTAATACTGATAACTCAATAAGGTGTAGACAGTTGTTATCCTTGTTTTAAGACTAAGGAAGTGAGGTACCAAAGGTCACAGTCAGTATAAGGGGTCAAGATTTGAACTCAGACCTTCTATCCTCAGAGTCCATGCTTTTTACCACTACAGTTTAGCTGCCTAATACTGGACTGGTGGCACTATTTTCTTTTCATTTTTACTATTATAGAGTGGTAGATTCCTTTTTATATAGTTATCAAAAGATTCCCCCATTTCTTCTTTTGCACTTCTAATGGTACAGATAATGGGAGAGAATACACTGTATTTAAGGAACACTTTTACACGGTGATCAATTATCTCATTTGTATTAAAATTACTTATTTTTACCTTTTATTTTCATTTTTTTTATTCCTCGGGTCTGGGATCTTATAATAATGACTGAAAATAGATTTTAATTTTCCTTTTTTTTTTTGTTTTGGATGGAGGAAAGTTTTCCAGCTTGGGTTGTTTTAACCATCATTCACTAAAGTGGCTTTCATGAATTAGTCTCAGTTACGTGGGCTTAATTTTTTCCCCTCTTTTCATGGTTTTCATTTTAATTCTAAAATTTAACTTTCAATTTAAGTACCATAACTAAAATAATTAATGTTCACGGGGTTTTTTGTTTTTGTTTTTGTTTTTAGGTCACAGACTTTGGGTTTGCCAAAAGAGTTAAAGGCAGAACTTGGACATTATGTGGAACTCCAGAATATTTGGCTCCAGAAATAATCTTGAGCAAGGTATATTTCTATTGGTGTTATGTAAGAAATAAAAATATAAGGCATGCATCACTGCAGACTTTTGTAGAAACAGTTTATCTGATTTTATTTTTTTATCTAGTTTTATAATTTTATATTTATCTAAGTTATGAATTCATATCTATTTGTGCATTACTGAAGAATGATTACATAGAGTCCACTTCTAACCCCATAACGTCCATCAGTTGTAACTCTAGATCTTAGAGAGAGTGTGTGAATAAATCTGATCTCTAAATTTAATCCAAAAGCCTAACCTTTTCATAATTATTCCCAATAATAATGGAAAAGGTGGGGAAACCTTATTATGGGTTCCTCAGAGAAGCAAATATAGAGATAATACTAATTGTCACCTCTTCCTTTGTTTCACATTTACCTCTTGAATGAAAGTAATGCCTGTGAAATTTTTTCCAATTTGTGCAATAAGAATATTACAGCCATTGAATAGGTAGTCATATTGAAAGCAATTTACTTTTACAAACAGTGGAATGTGGTGAGAGAAACTATCATCATATCTGAAAGGATGGGTTCTATTTGTGTCCATTTTCCTTTCCTCTGCTGTCCTTTGATGATGAAAGCTCAAAAGGAGATGCTAAAGTCTTTTGTAATCTAAATATCATTGTAGGTAATGCACTTTTCTTCTTTAATACAGTTAAAATTAATGTGGTCACAGAATAAGCACCAAAAGCTACTATTAAAATTATTTATTCTGTAAATGTAATAGATGTTCACTGTACCGAATTTGGAAAATACAGACAAAATAAATATCTAAAAACCTGTAATCCAGAGGTACCCATAGGCAACCTTTTAAAAATCATTTTATTATATTTTGTTTGCAATATTTTTATTCAGGCTATCATAGTGAATGTATACTTTGTGTCCTGCTTTTTTCACTTGAATGATAACAAACATGCAAACATCCTTCTAATAATGGCTTGTGCAAATGTACCTTAAAGTGTTTAGCCATTTTTCTTCTATTTTTGATATTCAGGTTTTTGCCCTTTTATTCTATTTTAAATAACTGTGATAAACATCTTTCTGCATAAAGCTTCTTCTGTATTTCAAATTATTTCCTTAGGGTAGATTCCCAGAAGTGGAATTACTGGGTCAAAGGGTATGAACATTTTTAAAGCCCTTAATACATATTGTCAAATTACTTTCCAAAAAGATTGTACCATTTTACACTCCTACTAGTAGTATATTAGAGAGCCTATTTTACTTCAGCTTCTTCAACATTGGGTATTCTCATTTTAAAATCTTTACTAATTTAATAGGCAGAAAACTATGTCTCATTGTTTTAGTTCTCATTTCTCTTACTATTAGAACAATTTTTAATGCTTAATAACCATTTGTCCTGTGTGTATGTGTATATTTTTGAATTGTTAGTTATTATCTATTGTAACCTAGTGTTTTTCTTATTGATTTCTTTTAATTCTATATACTTAGGGTATTAACTTGTAGCTGGCATATTTATTTTAAAAATTAGAACACAATCTAAAATATAGACATTGAAGTTTAGTTTCAAGGGTCTGGTTCAGCATTACATGTTTCCATTAGAGTAAAAATACTATAATAAATGGCATTACCAATGGGTTGAATTAAAAGAGATAGAGCAAATCTTATGCCCATTCTATTAGCAAACCAAAGTACTCTTCCTAGAATTAAGCCAAACCCTCCCTTTAAAAAACCATACAGAAACAGGAAAGAAAAAAAAAAGGAAAAGAGGGAAGCGGCTGAGGCTCAATGAGTTGGGCTCCCGTCTACCATGTGGGAGGCTCTGGGTTTTCATCCCAGGGCCTCGGTATGAAGGCAGGCTCGCCTGCCAGCTGCAGAGTGCTGCCCGGCCCACGGATGCCGTGGAGTACTGCCCAGCCCACAAGCGCCGCGGAGAGCCAACTCAGCAAGGTGGCACAACAAAAAAGGGAGACAAGCAAAAATACAGAAGAGTGCGCAGCAAATGTACACAGAGAGCAGACAGCAAGCAAGGCGCAAGGGGGGAGGAGAAATTAAATAAATAGATAAACAAATACAGACACAGAAGAACGCACAGTGAATGGACAAAGAGAGCAGACAGCACACACACAAAAAGCCACAAAGTGGTGGTGGGGTGATATTAAAAAAAAGGAAAAGAGAAAACCTCTGTCTTATAGTATTATACTAGAACTAGTTGTATGAAAACAAAATAGTTTGTAATGCTAAAATTTAACATTTTAACAAGATGTTGGAAGGTAGGGAGTGGTGATGGTAATTAGAGGATACATTTGAGAATGAAGCGAAAGATCTGGAAGAACTCCGTATAAATACGTCAAGGTGTTAATGTTAGTAAGCTAATATGAAAAAACAAACCCAATTAAAAATAACCTTTGGATTATATATTTGATTTGCAAAGCACTTTTTATACTCCTTATTTCCTTTCCTTTGAATATCCTTAGAAAACCCTGTGAATTTGTTGTTTTTCCTTTGTACCTTTTAGCAATGAGAAACAAAACAGTAGATAGCTAAAGTAAAGTATAAGTAAATATCTATACTAATTGGGTTTCACATTAAACTTTAACTTTTCCCAAGACCCTGTGGATAACACAGGATTATCTATTTGTAGTACAATTTACCCTCCTAACTTCAACAATATAAAGTATTTTGAAATCGGCTCCACTAACTTACTGTGAAGTCCCACCAGCTGCCATTTTGTTGAAAACTTTTGGTCTTCCTAGGTGTACTGTAGAAAACCTGATTCATAAGATTATGGACCTAGAACAGACCTTAAGAGGTAATATGGTCCAGCTCTCTTCCTGCTATTATATATCAACTAAATTATCCCAAAGAAACAGCTGTCTGTAATATTTTTATTGATTATATGAAGATGACTTAATTTCCCTATTATGCAATTCAATATCTGGAAATTCTTCCTTTTCTTTAATTTAAGTTTGACCTGATACAGTTTGTGCATTTTTTATTCTACCCAAATAGCTGCTCAGCAACTGCTTTAAAATTTTTTCAAATGCTTGAAGATAATTTTGAAATCTGTGACTTCATTTTCTTCTAGCAAATTAAGTAATAACTAAAATTTGTTGTTGGTTATTTTCAGGGCTACAATAAGGCAGTGGATTGGTGGGCTTTAGGAGTGTTAATCTATGAAATGGCAGCTGGCTACCCTCCATTCTTTGCAGACCAACCAATACAGATTTATGAAAAGATTGTTTCTGGAAAGGTAAGTAATGTGTTTCATAATTCTTCTATTATTCATTATTTCTACACATGAATTTTAAGCATCATAGGTGAAACTATATGATGTCAACAAATATCCCGAATTGGGAAAAATACAGAATAACCATACTTGCTCCTCTCCTTTTAACATACATGTAACAGGATATATATTAAACTATTGAAGTTTCTTTAAAAAAGGTAATTTTATAAACAAATTAGCCAAATCACAGAGTAATTTCTGTTATTAATAGTTTTATCACTTATAGCACAGAGGATCATAACTCTAATTTCTTCAAATAAAAATTATTTTTTATTTCATGTGGATATCACCTTGGAGTGTAGTTTTAGGGACTGTTTTAATATGCCTTTGCTTTTCCAAGAGAGACTTTTGTGTTTGAATTATATCAAACACCACAAAATTGGGAGTAAATCTCAAATAGACAAGTCTTTTTAAGATGGAAATTCATGGGACCTCATATATTTTTTTTAATGTAATTAAAAATAATAATAATAAATAAATATTTTAAAAAAATAAATAAAAAAAAAAGAAAAAAAAAATAAGATGGAAATTCATAGGTGTGATTTTAACAGAATCGTTCAAGCTGTTTGTGATTATAAGTGCCATATATTTTTAGCAAATATGGAACTAACGTTTTTTCTTTAACATGAGTATATTCATTACAAATCAAAGCATATGTATAAATACTCTACATTTTGTAATACTCCATAAATTTTTTGCATTTATGATCTCTACTTTTGTTTTCAGAAGTATTTTGTTTAGGATTTATCATTTGCTCTTTCTCTAACTCATACCTCAGAAGATCTTTTTTAAAAACACTACCATTTTCAATAGAACTTAGCCTGATTCTTCCTAGCATGTAGCAAAGAAAGAGTAAACTTTTAAATACTCCCAAATGGAAACTTTCTATATATTTAGACTGTAGTATGCAGGAAATGATGTTTTCCATATTTTACGTTCTTCCTAAATGTGGAAGCTCTATTATTTTGTCCTTTTTTTTCCTAGACTACATAGCCCCCTTTAGAGTTTAACCAGGAAATAGAGCATCAATCCTGATATCACATTACCCTGAAATGTGGTATTGTTGACTTCTTCATATTCTGTGGCTTTCTTGGGCAGAGATAAGACTAATCTACTTAAAAACTCTGGCATGATATGGAGAGAAAGTGTCTCTTTCTTTGTATCTCAGTCAGATTCAAGCTCTACATTTAGGGTAAAAACTGATGCTCAGTATTCATGAACTTAAAATTTACAATGCTAGCTACTCACAAGGTACCCTGAAGAGCCATAATATAGTAATTTATCCTTTTTGCCAAAACACAAATTTCATTCATGGATGCTACATAGCTGGAATGTAGTAACAAGACATTTATCAACAGAATGAGCTTATCCAGCCACCTAAAATCCACATCTTATCACGGTATTGTTGTTATGTATATCATAGTACAGTCTCTAGGAGTCACATGGTTTTTCAGTTATATTTTATTGCATTTTATGGGGAAAACTTAATATTATGGCAGTATAACAAATTAGGGGACTAATTACAGAACATACACCTCAACTATGTAAAAGGTAAAAAAATAAGTACTTCTTAGAAATAAATAAACTACATTGGGTATTGAAAGATTTGCACTGAAATAAAGGTAATACAGGAAAGGAGAGTGTAGTATTTATTTTAAATAATATCACTGCTGTCCATGGTAGATCTCTAGGTTTCAGATTTTTCACTCTTTGTTTTCCCTCAGCAGAATATTAAAGAGTCACAGTGTATTAGTCAGCCGAAGGGGTGCTGATGCAAAATACCAGAAATCGGTTGGTTTTTATAAAAGGTATTTATTTGGGGTAGGAGTTTACAGATACCAGACCATAAAGCATAAGTTACTTCCCTTACCAAAGTCTATTTCCACGTGTTGAAGCAAGATGGCTGCCAGCATCTGTGAGGGCTCAGGCTTCCTGGGTTCCTCCCTTCCAGGGTCTTGCTTCTCTCTGGGTTCAGGATTCCTCGCTTCCCAGGACTCCAGCTTCAGCAACAAACTCCAGCATTAAGAACCCATCAACTGCTTTTACCATGCCTTTTATCTGTGCCCTACTGGCACAAGATGTTTACATAATTACTTAATCAAGTAAACCTATGAATCCAATAAAATCTAATATGCCCAGAGGAGAAGATCAGTTTACAAACATAATCCAGTTTACAAAAAGAATCCAATTCTTTTTGGAATTCATCAATAATATCAAACTGCTACACACAGTAAAACCTCTTTAGAGAGGAACAAAATAAAGTGTTGAGAAAAGTTAATAGACAAAGCAGCAATTTATTTTTTAAGAATTTCAGAAGTGAATATGTAAAATCTTAAAGATAAAAGTCATATAAAGATGACGAAAGAACTAAAATGCATTAAGATCACTGAATGGGAGAAAACTAAGAATGCAGAAAGTATAGTAAGAGTTCCAAATAATTTAATTAGAAGTGATTATAAAACTTCTGAATCTTTACTGTATTGCTTTTATTTATATTAAACTTCTTCATAAAAGGATCAAATATCCTGACAAGGATGCTTTCATAACTAAATTTCTATTACCTTAGAAAAATTGCTTATGTTAAAATGAATGTATTTCATTCAGATGAATTGGCCTCAATTTGCCAATCTCTCGACATTGAGTAAAATTATTTTTCAGCTAATGTTTATGAATATGCTTTTATTTCATATCAAGCATTAACATTTTGGATCCAGTAATAGCTTAAAATTTAAATCTGCAGTATCCTAAAATCAGAACAGTTTAAATCCTCATCACCGTAGAAGAGAATAGCAACAAAAAATTTTATAATATCAAAATATCTGATTTATTTTCTTAATTTATTTGAAATATAAAAAGGTATTTGATGTACTTTTGTTTTTAATGAAAGGTGCCAGCTTATTGTTCCCCATACTGGATGTATTAGTCTGCCAAAAGAGTGCTAATAGCAAAGTTACCAAAACCTGTTGGCTTTTATTAAGGATATTTGTTTGGGGTAAAAGCTTACAGTTCCAAGGCCGTGGAAAGTCCAACTCATGGCATTATTAGAGGTGCTTTCTCACCAAAGTCAGCTGCCTCATGTTGAAGCAAGATGGCAGGCGATCTCTACCTGGTCTCTTCTTCCACTATGGGCTTCCTCTTCCTCTTGAGTTCTGTGGGCCCAGCCTCTTGAGGCTTCATAATTAAGTGATCCTGTAGTTCTGTCTCTCCTGGCATAAAACTTCTTTCCATGCCTTCTATATCAGTCTCAGCTGTTCTGCTCTCTTCTTAATTTCTGCTAAGGTATTAGGTAAAATGTGGCCTCATCTCTCCCTGTGGCCTCAGCTGTTTGATCCTTCTCCTTTCTGTCACATGGCAGGATCAAAAATGATAGAGCTCTCTCTTCTTGTGTCTGTCTATGTGAGTGTCCGTTTATATCAGACCTAGCAAGGGGGCAGGGACTCAACCTGAATCATGTCCACTGATGTAGTCAAAGCAAAAGCCCAAAGCAGTCCTACCAAATAATCTAATCAAAGGCCGCTCAGCCGAATTTAATGTGGTCAAAGGGCATCACACCCAGAGGGATAGATTAGTTTTAAATATAACCTTTCTCTTATGGAATTCATAAAATAATTTCAAACTGCCACATTGGAAAAAAGTTATTTCTATCCCTTTCTCCCTTTATTTGACTATAGTTGAGCTCATGAAAGCAGAATATTGTGAATAAGTAATCTCTAGGATCTGTATTATATGAAGATAAAATCATCTCCACCATTTCCCCTTTAAACCATCTGTTTCCCAATACTCAAATCCAAACTAGAATGTATCTCTAGCTACATTACAAAAATGTTATTGTCTCTCTGCTTAGTACCTAAAAGCTAGAATGAAGACTTTCCTCGATTTTGTTGTTGTTGTTAAATGTTCAAGTTATTAAAAATCCAATTTTGGTATCATATCTGTGGATCTTGTATTTGCATTTAAATACATTTTGCTGGTTTTAATGACACAATATATCATTTAAGAATGTACTTTTCATTCAGTTTTTCTTTTTCAAAATATTATTTTATGTAACTGCATTTTATAATAATTATATTTTCCTTTCTGAAATCATTCTTTAAAGATTTAGGTTATCAAGGGCTTTAATATCAAAGGTGAAATAGAATGGGGAGTGGGTGTAGCTCCGTGGTTGAGCGCCCGCTTCGCATGTACGCGGTCTCAGGTTCTATCCTCCGTGCCACCTAGAAGAAATAAAGTTTAAATAAAATGTAATTAAATCAGTGATTAATTTACCAAGTATATATATTTGAACATTAGATTGTTAAATGCTTCTCTATTACAATATTTTAGCTCAAGCTGGTATTTTTAAATTCACAGAAAGATGATCAATCAGGTTGTTAAATTCTCTCCTACACATATTTTGCCTTTAAAAAAACAAAGGAGGTGGTATTTAAATGTCAAATTATTCATGCAGTATTAAGGTTCATGTTTAAAAATGCACAGTTGACAGTAAAGTATTATAATTCCTGCATTAACTATACCTTATTCCAGCAATAAATATGCTGAGCGTCTATATATAGTTTTAAAATTTCATGTGCTATTTATTCTATGGCAAGCATCAGTTATCATTTCCACAATTACTTATCTATCTGGCTTGCATTAGCCATGGAAATACAAAGTTGATTTCATGTTAAAAAATGACACTTGCAAACAATGTAGCTAAGTAACGTTGTTTGGGGAACTGTTTCTTTAGAGCCCTTGACTTAAGTAATTTTTTAAAAATACTTACCTAATTCTTAGGTAAATTTCATTTTACTTTGTGAGCATCAGCAATGTACAAGAAGACTCTACAAAATATATGGTTAAACATAGGTGTACATTAAATGATCAGAGTCAATTAATTTTTCCATCCATTCACATGGGACATAATTGGTTAGCAGCCAAATGTCTACTCTCTTCTGAATGGGGAGTACCCAAGGCCATCTCCAGATTTGGCTGTTCACTAGGAACACTCACAGGACTCAGCATAGTCATAATCATGGCTAATATTTATTAAACCAAAAGGATACAAGGCAAAATCAGCAAAGGGAAATAAGCTCATATGCAAAGTCTAGAGATAAAAACAGGCACAAGCTTCCAAGAGTTCTCTCCCAGTGAAGTCTCATAGGATGTGCTTTGATTCCTCCAGCAATGAATGGTGACGATGCATATAAAATGTTGTCAACCAGAAAAACTCATTACAGACTCAGTGCCCAAGGTTTTTTGTTGTTGTTATTTCCCCCCATCCCCCATGCCAAGGTTTTAAAGGCAGCTGGTCATGTATGGATCCTCTGTCTATCACGTACCAAAATTCCAGACTCCCAGAAGGAAAGAAAGCATATGTTCAGCATAAACTATGCTATTATATAAACTAGACTCAGTGAGCCACTCTTGTCAATTAGGGAATGTTTTGTATTACTGTAGGGAAATGTTTACCATTTAAGTTCTCATACACCAGCCAACAGCCAGCCTCACAATCAGGCCTTTCTAAGGGTAACAATCTCAGGCCGGCTCTAACTCTTTTCCGCATACCTTCTATATCTTAAATAACATACTCATATGCAGATATACCACTATACTAAGATACCATTGTTAATGCTTTTGGGAAAATTAAAATGTCATTTTCTATATGGTAATGGCTGTAGTTAAAATACTTCTACATAGAAGTACTCAGAAATCATTTTCAAAAAATCAAAAACAATTTTACTATTTGGATAACATGAAGGGCCATTTTTTAACACCTTGTTGTGGTCATTTAAAATTCTTATTAATACCTGCTTTGAGACATTCTTTTATTTTAGTGGTCCTATGGACAAATAATTGGAAGACTGGCTCTTTGTTTTGGTTGGAGAGGTGAAGATAGAATGGCTGATAGTTCTCTACAACTATCCGGATTTTTATATCTGCTATTATTTCTGCATAGGAAAGAGAACAGATTAGAAAGCCCACAGACAGGGTACCATTATTTATAAATATTTTTAAAATGGTCTAGCTCTTTCTTCTTATATAATAGGATTCAGATTGATTAAATTTGCCCTGGATCCTATGAGTCAATTTGGAGCTTACGTATCTATAGAATGCATAGCATATGGAAGGTTCTTTTGCCTTTTGAAAAAATAAATAAGTATGTGTTTACTGGGGTTGCAAATTTCTTAGTACTACAACTAAATTAGAGAGATAATTTCTTAAAATTACTTCAAAATACTTTGGATAGAAGTTAAGAGATTATTGTTTGTTGTGTGCAAACTCTTTTGAGTCATTCAAGCTCAGTAAATTTTATCCCATTGGATAAAAGAGAATAAAGCTAGTTAAACAATCTCCTGCCTTGCCAAATGCAGAAAAATAGCAGTAAAATTTTCCACTCTTCTTTCCATTAAGGATCAACTTTGTAACTTCTGTGATTAAGCTCAGCATAAACAAATTTGATTTTGGTCTTATTTAATTTCTAAGATTTAAAATTGTCACTGAACCAGTTAGTGAATTTACATCACCCAGTATGGCTATCATAACAACATAAACTGATTTGCTCTTTGGATGAAACTGCCTCTGAAGTTTTTAGAAAGTAATGGTCATTCTTAAAACCAAAATGTAAAAGCCTTTACAATCCAGTGTTGAAAACAGCAGAGATAGTCTGCTGAGTTTTCTCAATTCAGAGTGAGTTTCATAGTTTGTTAGCATATTACATGATGTAATTTTACAAAGTAATTTAGGAAATCAGTTATTTTTAGAACAAAATCCTTATAAAGTAGGGTGATAGTCATCCATTTTCTCTTTCACTATCAAATTTGTGTAAGTACCTTATGAAAATAAGAAAGTGTCTGTTGCAGAAATTAACAGGTGGAGCATGACACAAGAAGGAGAAACTTCTTGCACTCTTCAAGTGACTTTTCTAGCAGAGACTGTCCTTGGGTAGTCTGGAAACATAATGATAGATATTGCTGTCTTCCAAGTTCCTTCTCTGATTCTAAAATTTAGTTTCATATCATTAAAATATTATTCTAGTGCAAAGGCTGGGGAAAAAATGTATTGAATTAGTGCCTATAAGATTTTAGGCCTCATGCAAGGCAGTTTCATAAAAATTATCTAATTTATTTTCATACCTGCCAGATGAAATATACTCTCATCATTTTATAAATAAGGAAATTGAGACTCAGAAAAGTAAAGGGTTTTGTAAGTTAGCTGGAGCTGGGATTGGAACCCAAGTATTCTTTCTACTAAAGAAATAGCTTGGTAGAATTTTTGAGATGGCAAGGATGTTCAGTTTATGTAATTCAATGTATTTTTAATGTAGGTAGAATGAGGTAGTTAGTAGCAAAGTAAGAAATAGAATTGATACTAAGCAAAAGTAAGTTCTTTTCTCCCAATGTGTCTTTAAAGCCAATTCCTGAGACATCAGGGTTTCAAAGAGAAGTTTACTTGGTTGCACAAGCAAAGGAGGTCAGTCACCTTCAATGGCCCAAGAACTGCCTCCCTGATCTGTAGAAATTCTAACAGTTTATAACATTAGATTGCTAATGAATAATGGAGTAGAGCTAGATACCAGTACCTTCATTAATAAGTATTAAGGGGTTGAACAAGCTAGAGGTGGACCCCAAACCAGGGGAAGTGAAAAGGTTACAATCATTTTCAGAGATCAAGGTTCTGAGAGGAAAATACAGAGCTGAGGTCAGTCACAGACTTTTCCATAATAATATTAAACAGAAGAGGGTGCAGCGGTTACCATCTCAATAGTAAACGTAGACAAGGGTGAGCTCAATCTAGAATTACCATCCCAATAATAAGTATACACAGGGATGAGGTTAAGTCTAGAGTAACCATAAATAGGGTGGGACCACTCAAGCTTCAGTAATTTCAGGTATTAAACTTTTGTTATTTTATAATATGAAGGCATCTATATAATGATTTAATAATCATAATTATTTGTTAATTCTTAATTCACGGTTATGGAATCTAATTCAGTGGTTCATTCATTATTCCTTCAGTTGGCTTCAGTGTCTCCTCACATAGTTTTATTTTTGCATTACTGATCTTTTCTTCTCCATCCATGGCTTTGTCCTCTCCTTTATCTGCTTTCCCTCCTTTGGTGGTCTCTAACCAGTCTGGTGGCTTTAAATGCCAACTGCTGAGAATTCCCACATTCATTTTCCAGTCCATATTTGATTCCTGAATTCCATAGTCCTACATCTAACTTCTTACTTAAGATACCTACTCAGATGTCTATCTAATAAATATCTCAAATCCAGCCCGTCTAAAATTGAATTCCTGATCTTTGTTTCCCCTGGCAAATCTGTTCTTCCCACAGACTTCCCCATCTCAGTCAATGGCAACTCCATCCTTTCAGGTGCTCTTGCCAAAACACTTTGGAGTCTTCACCCCATATCCAATGCAAAGGAAAACTATTTGACTCTACCTTTAAAAATACACAGGGAAATCAACCACTTCTTACTTCCTCTACTGCTGCTACACTCATTTGAGTCACTAGGGTAGTTCTTTAAAAATGTTAAATCAAAGCCTATTACTCCTTTCAAAACCTTGCAATAATTCCCCATTTTCTTTAGAGTAAAACTCAAAGACCTTACAAAGCAAGGTTTTGTGAGAAGTAATAGGATGATTTAACATTTTTAAAAGATCACTCTGGTTGCAAATCATTTGTTTCCCCTACTAGAATATTACCTCTATGAAGGAGGAATCTTGCTTGGCACATAGTAGGTGTTCAAACAATATTTGTTGAATTTGAATTCAGGTATTCATTCAATGTTTATGGAGCTCCTTGTGTATGCCAGACCCATCCTCCTTGCTTTATACCACAAATCCACTGTGGTCCCTTCTTATGTGAAGCTTTTAGGATACGGATTCCACCTTTGCTGTCATACCCTCAGAGATACTGATTCAGTCAGTCTACTGTGGATTTCAAACATCTGTATATTTTAGATTGGCCACAGACAATACTGATGCATACCATGGGCTGAGAGCTAGCCTGTATATTCTATACCTTACTGTAGAAATGTGTTTATTCACAACCTAAAACTCAATAATATACTATTAGGAAACTCAGAGGTAACTTGTTTCTAAAGGTTGGAAAAAATCCTAAACAGAAAATAATATTAAGTAAAAAATACAGAAGACACTTGGGAAGTGTTAACTGTATGCTGCGGTTAACACCTCTTCCATATTTCACAAATACCTCTTCCATGTTAAATAATACCAGTTTCCAATGGCCTTATCTCTCAGACCCAAGTATTTTATGGGTTATTACTGTCTTTCTCTTTTCTATGTCTGACAGTTTATAGCTACTTTCACATGTCATGGACTGGAAAAAAAACATGTGTCAGGAGTTATTGTTCCAACGATGCCATTGACTGAGTTGGTAGCCTTACCAGGGCTCAGGTTTCTTATCTTTAAAATGAAAGTTTGAACTAAATTAAACTAAGATCCCTTTGGCTCCAGTATTCTAGGATTCAGATTTCATTTTCTATATGTTATAATTAATAATGGTAAAAATATTCTTCCCAATGTTATTTTTTAATTAATTTATTGAAATATATCACCCACACACAAACAATAAATGTATAGTAATAGTTGTGAACTTACAAAACAAACATATATAACATCATACAGGACTCTCATAACTTATCCTACCACCAGCACCTTACATTGTTCTTAAATCTTTTTAACTAATGATTAAAGAGCATGGTCAAAATATTACTACTAATCAAAGTATTTTCCCCCAACCCCTCCCTATTATTATTATCTTTATGTCATTTATATATGAACATACATAAACAATTAAGTATATAGTAAAAGTTGCAAACTTACGGAGCAAACATGCATAACAACGTACAAGGTCCCATACATCAACTTTCCACCAACACCTTGTATTGCCATGAGACATTTGATAAAAATTGTGAAAGAATATTGTCAAAATCTTACTACTAATTATAGTCCTTATCTTACATTTGGTGTGTTTTTTCCCCAACCCACCCTATTATTACTTTTTAAATATATTTTTTTATGATAGAAGTTGTTAACTTATAAAACAGTCATACACATGTGCAGAATTCCCAAACAGCACCCCTCTATCCACATACCACTCGGGTGGAACATTTGTTACAGATAAGATAATATCATCTGATTGTTACCACATCCGTAGTACATATTTGGCTCACATTTTCCATACTGCCCCATTATCAACACAATGCATTTTGGCATAGATGCAAGAATATTATTACTACTAAACACAGTCCATAGGTCACTCCAGTTGTATTTTTCCCATGCATTCCCAATACCCTGCAGTAGTGATGTACATTTGCTCTAGCTCACAAAGGACACTCTTACATCTGTACCATCAACACAATTCTCATCCACCTCTTGGTTTACTGTGCTATTTAGTTCCTAGATTATTCTCTAATATTCTGTCAATTGGCATTTACATATCTAGACTACAATTTTCAATCACATCCCCATTTATAAACTAGCTATTACTCACTATGTGTTACCATCCATTCCATACATTTCCACAATTTTACAGTAAAGCTAATTAAAACGTCTACATACATCAAACATCAGTAGTCCATCTCAGTCCTTCTCTTAGCTCCTTTAAGAATCCACTACCTACCATCAGGTCTTGAAGATATTTTCCTAAAATTTCTTATAGAAGTTTATCGTTCTTTTATTTTTAGGTTTTTGATCCATTTTGAGTTAATTTTTGGATAAGGTGTGAGATAGGGGTCCTCTTTTCTTCTTTTGGCTCTGGATATTCAGTTCTTTTAGCACCATTTTGCTGAATGGACTGTTCTGCCCAAGCTGTGTGGGTTTGATAGGCTAGTCATTTAGTTCCCTGAGACCTTGTTCAATTTTTTGAAAGGATTCCCAACCCTACTATGACATCCCTACCACTACATCACTTCCCATTGGAGAATCACTCACTATTCTGAAGGTTAAATGGACACATACCTATATACTCTGTCACACACAAATTCAAGACCATCACTGTATGTGAATTCCAAATAAAGAAACACTCTATTTAGGTACTCATATTCTTCATGGATTGCCTTGTGCATTATCTGAATTCAAAGAACAATTTGTTTATTTATTTTTAAAGATTTATTTATTTCTCTCCCCTTCCCTCCCCCCCCCCCCCGCCCCTGTTGTCTGTTCTCTGTATCTATTTGCTGTATCTTCTTTGTCTGCTTCTATTGTTGTGAGCAGCACAGGAATCTGTGTTTCTTTTTGTTGCATCATCTTGTGTCAGCTCTCCGTGTGTGCAGCACCATTCCTGGGCAGGCAGAACTTTCTTTCACGCTGGGCGGCTCTCCTTAAGGGTGCACTCCTTGCGCATGGGGCTCCCTTGCGCGGGGACACCCCCGTGTGGCATGGCTCTCCTTGCGCGCGTCAGCACTGCACGTGGGCCAGCTCCACACAGGACAAAGGACAGTTTATATGTGGTTCATTACTGTCTAACATTTTCAACATGGCAGAAGGGAGAATAACTGGCACATTTTATTTAGCAGTTCACTCAAACTCCATTCTAACTGAAGATAGATGTACTTCAAACAATTGTTTCTTTAGAATCTGAACAAAGTTGGAATATAATCACTAAAAGAATACCACATTATTTAAAAAGCAGACAGTACATTCATCACTTTAATCATTATTAGGGCATTTTCATTATTCTAGTAGTAATAATAATCAAAAAAACAAAAAAGCAGTATGCCTTTTGTATACCCCTTACTCTCCAGTATTATATTGCTTTAAACGTGAAATTAATGAGGACATATGCAACAAAATACTTCAGATGAAATTTTCAGTCTTTTAGAAGGTTCCTGATAATAACCATATTCAGGTTATGAAATCATGGAAGCAATTTAAATAGTTAAAAGTGTATACTCTGGTCAGAGCACCTAGTTTGAAATTCAGCTCTAGCATTTATTAGCTCTATTAACTTGGGCAAGTTACTTCATGTCTGTAAGTCTTAATTGTTTCACCTATAAAATGGGAATAATAATCATACCTATTTCAATGGCATGTTGTGGATTTTATGAGCAAATGCATATAAAGTATTTAGCATTGTATCTAGCTCCCAATAAGCTATTGCATCAGAGGTAAAATATAGAAGAGGTGGTAGTTTATTTCTTTTAGAAAAACAACCTCTTAAAATCTGTGGTCATACAGGCTTTACAAAAATGAGTATTTTAGATGCTGATTTTTATGTTTTGATCTTAAATCCTGGTTGTTTATTAGTTGTTCATTATTAGCTGTTCAGCATTCAAATAGTCTTTGATGCTTGACACAGATATTTATTTTCCTTTTATATGATGATGATTTTAATTTATTACTTAGATTTAAGTTTTTTTGACCTGTCACTAACAGAGAAAATAAAAACTGCATAAAATAGTGAATAGAGTTGAGAATAGTGTTTCTTAAAGTTTTATGTACATATGACTCACTTGGAGATAGAAGCTCAGATTCCCAGCCTCAGTGTTCCCCATCATCTGAGGTAGGCCCCAGGAATCTGAATTTTTATCGTCCTTCCACTTGATTCTATTCAGGGAGTAGGGGCCTAGGACCACACTTAGAAAAACATTTATTTACAGAATAGCATGAGAATAGCTTGTCAGAGGATTTTGGTTATGAATCTAGCTTTGCCATAGAATCTGTCTTTGCATACTAATCCTTAAACTTCTACTTTGAGGACATGACAATGTATGTCAAGCTTTTGAAAGTCAGAATTTAAATTAAGGAGTTCTGTATATTTGACAGTGTCATAAAAACCAAGATTCATGAGGCCTGAAATCATAAGATTAGATTTCTAGTCCCTGCTCTGCCACTTTACAGCATGATGATAGGGGAAGTTATATAACTTCTCTGACCCTTTAGAATAGAGTTAATACCTTGCTCACTGCATGTCATATCCAGCTATGATGTAACTTCAGTGAAATCAGAGACTTTGCCTACTTTTACGTACTGCTACATATCTAGCATGTAGAACAGTACCTGGTGTATAGTAGGTACTCAATAAGTAATTGTTAAATGAATGAACCTCAGGATTTGATATAATCTTAATAAATGCTTAGAATAGAAAGATAAAAATGGCACAATACCTTCCCTCCAGAAGCTCTCAGATAATCTGGGAGACAGACATATTCACAAATACCACAGCATAGTTGAATGACTGCGTTGTAAAGATCAACTGAGGTAATGTAATGAATGCAGTACAAGTTATAAAGTGGTGATGACACATGTAGGGAACCAAGATAGGAAGGCAAGGAGTTCAGAAATGGGTCTATTGACCCTTTAAAGCATTTTCTTCAGAGACATTATAGTCAGTTTGAAGGTGAGATCATGATAATAGAAAAAGGTGTGCATATTAGGACAATGAGATTGGGGTGACCTATCCATCTATCTATCTGTCTACACGTATGTGTGTGTGATGGGCGTTGGGTTGAGCGCATGTTGGAAAGGATGGTGTAAATGTGGTGGTAATTAGAGAAGGACACAGATGCAACAATCTAATCTCATCCCTTAGTAGTATCCATTTTAAGTTTTCGGTTCCCATATTAATAAAAGGAACTAGGAGTTAGGTTTGAGTAGAGGAGGAGAATGTGCTTAAACAAAACACAAGCAAACAAAAGATGTACGTCTCCTTTGAATGGTACTTTATTGATTGCCTAACAAATAACATCTTCAGTTATTTTGAATTTTTTTGTTTGTTTTTAAGGCAGGAGGAGGCCAGTCAAATAACTGCAAAGTCTTCCCAATTTAGGAGGTAGAAAATGCTTTTAAACCAATTTAATCATTTTTATATACTGTTGCATAATAGCAGAATTCTGTTTAAAAGTTATCCACTGATAAGTGAAAAAGTTTCTTATGCTGTAGAAGCAGTGTGGGTTTTTTACAATCATTTTTAGATTTCCTTTTTGATAAATCTCTTTTCAAAATGTGCCTACTGATATCTTCCATATTTTCTTGTACTATTTAAAATTATAAAACTTTAAATTTTTATGTTTCTGAGACTGAAATTTGTAATGTGAGGCTCAAGGGGTCCTTCCTGAAGATGGGTAAACCGACAGACTTTGTTGGAAAAGTTCTGTGTGTATGTACTTTTTTCCAGAGAGGGTTCCAGATTCTTAAAGGGGATATTCATAAGGCCATGATCAAAACAAACCCTAATAGAACAATTTTTCTTCATTCCTCCAAATAATTCCCTTCTTTTTCTTTGGTGGAGACTGTAACATGTAATTAAAAGTATTAAAGGTCATCACTACTTATTTTTGTTTATATAATAACCCATCACCTGAAAAAAAAAGCCTCTCTGAAATCAAAACAAAAATACCTCAAAACGAGTCATGGAATGTGTTTTTTGCCACATGATGTGTTTATGTAGGTCCGATTCCCATCCCACTTCAGTTCAGATCTCAAGGATCTTCTAAGGAACCTACTCCAGGTGGATTTGACCAAGCGGTTTGGAAATCTGAAGAATGGAGTGAGTGACATAAAAACTCACAAGTGGTTTGCCACAACAGATTGGATTGCTATTTACCAGAGGAAGGTGAGTGTTTTTCTTTTTAATTTAAAAGCTTTTTAAAGTTAGTATTTAAATTATATATAATAAAGATATTTTCAATATAACACATGGTTTGAATTTTTTTTACCTTTTGACTTAATCCTATGTAGGAGCTAAAGTACCTTCTAGCCCACAGCTTAAAAAATGATTTTGTCCTTGTTAAAAGAGATTGCATATATTCTGTTTTGACCATTAATATGGATTGTTTTCTTTGTTAAATTTTTCCTGCCCATGCCTGTTACCCTTCACAATGCCATGGTAATTAGGTGTTAAACAGTGTTCTAAGGATTCACATTTTAAAGCTGATGTGAAGCCACATTAAAAAGACAATACGTGAAGCATAGTCAGAACTGGCATACAGCCAGATTTAATAACATTTAATTGTTAGATTTATCAGACATTTTTCAGTCTTTATCTTGACCTGTCTTTGGCATAAATCAGGGTTACAAATTTTTTATGTAGTGTTTCCCAAATAGGCCATGCTTTTTCATACCCTATGCCTTTGTAAATGTTTTACCCTTTCCTTGAAGTGACCTTCCCCATTTGTGTATTTTTCCATATTCTTTTTAATTCTTTTAAGATTTGGTGTAAATATTACCTCTATTGTGATATATTTTCTGAACCCCTAGTCTGGTTTACTGTATATACTCACCATATTGTTTTAAAATATTTCATTGAGAACAGACAATTTATATTACTAATTTTTATATTCCTAACATCTGGCAAGAGCCTGATTAAGTTTTGCTCACTAAATACATTTGTTGAATTACTTATTGAGCATTGATCTTTTTTTTTTTTTTTTTTTTTTTTTTTTATAATTAACAATTTTATTCATATGTCATTCTGGAAAATGTGAAATTATAGGAACAGGAAATAGATCAGTTGTTGCCAAGGATGTGAGGAGTGGGTGTTCAAGTAGGTAAATAAAAGGGGATTATTTTAGTGTGATAGAATTTATCTATGTGATATTATAGTGTGGATACTTAACACTAAGCAAGTGTTACAAACTGTAGAACTTTACAGAAAAAAGAATGACTTTAATCTATACAAATTAAAAATAAAATCAACCATGAGTTTGGGAAATACTGAATGGCCATGCCAATGGTGAGCATTGATCTTTATTCAGGTACAACTTTCCTTTATCCATTTGAAAGCTAATTTGAATTTAAATAATGAAAATAGGGGGGTTTTAATTTTTTTCTTTTATAAAGTCAAAACAAATCATCTGACTGTATATAATTTTTTCTTTTAATAATCATTCATGTAATCATTCACTAAATAATTGGTTGTCTACTTGCATGCTATGTATTCTGCAAAGTGCTGACAGTACAATGATGAGCAAAAGAAGCCTTTGCCCTGCCCATAAGAAACTTATAGTTTTGGAGGGACAGAAAAATAAGCATTAATTAAGTCATCCTATAAATAAATAGGATGCCCAGTAGTGAAGGCACTACTGGGAAAAATGTGGGAATGCAGAAAAAAATAACTTTGCACTTGAGCTTTTTTGGTTTTTGCTGAGGAAATTCTTAGTGTCAGAAATTCAGCAATTTGGAGGCTTGAATGCAAATGCAAACCAAGTTAATCTCTAACATAAATCTATAATAAAATAGAGGACAAATCCCAACTGAACAGTAGCTTATTTAAAAGAAATAAGATTTTTTAACTACCTAAATTGCTCGTACAATAGTCATCATAACAGTTCTTTATTAATTAATAGTTATCATTTCCCCTTTGTAATAAACTGAGACATTTCAGAAAAGATTTTGCTGACTGAGTCACCTTAACCTCTCCTTTTGCTTTGTTAAACCTCTCCTTTTGCCCAGTTAAAGATAATTTGCATGAAAATGAGAAAGTATTTTCACCTTAAATATATTTAATTTTTTAGTCATTTTTTTCATGAAATCGAAATTTCTCATGTTTTAGAGACTTGAAATCACATGAATGAGTTTCCTTAGGGAAAAAAATCTTTAAATGTTCTAATTAAGTATGAGTAGCACAGTTCTGTAATATTTGAATCTTTTATAAAAGATTACCAAAAACAAAACAATAAAAGGATTTTTAAATGCAGCAAATAGAAGATATAACAAGACTAAAATGATGCAAGTGCTGTATAGCCTGTACATCTCATGCATGAGAGGGGTTCAGAAATTCTAACCATTAAATTCCTGATGCATAGCTGTTAGCATTATTATCCTAACTGGATATGTTACATAGTCAAGAACAAGGTCTATAGCAATTTAAAATAGATTTTAAATGTCATAAATAAACTTCATATTTTCATATTTTTTCAAAATTTGCTAACACCAATGAAGCACCTTATAATTAATTAAAAAACCAACTCTATATAACTCTTATTTTAATCTTTATAGTATTCCTATGAGATAGTGCAGTCTTCCCCATTTTACTATTAAGGAAATCATCTCAGAAAGGTTAAATAATTTAAACACAGTTATACAGCTGCTAAATAGCAGCTGTATTTGATCCCAGGGTCTTCAAATGCACAACCCAGGATCACATTGCCCCTTTTAAGAGCTTCTTAAAATGGTTTTTAAAATGAAGTCCCAAACCACTGCCTAATACATTGTTTCATAAGATTTGCCATACGTTGTAGCTATGGTCTGCTAAACTTTTATGTTCCGAGCATTTTTGAACTGGAATACTGTTTGAGGCAGCAAAGAAATAACGTGATCTGAGGTTAGATATACATTGGTTTGAATCCCATATCAGCTAATCATTAGTGTGTGATCATGAACAAATTATTTAACCTCTAGAAAGCATCACTTATCCTTTAAAAAATGGATCAAGCTAGAGAATATAGAAGTACTTGGAGGGGGAGATAAGATGATAGATTGGTCTAGACCCCAACTTTCTTTCAGGCTGAGGTCAGGTAATTTGTCAAGTAAATAAATTTAAATCATAATCCCACCATTCAGATAAAACTGCTATTAACATTTAGCGTGTGTAGCCTTCCACTCATTTTTTTTCCTGTGTTCTCCCTCACTGCAGTCCATTCCCATGAGTTCATTAACCACCTAAATCTATTTCCTCCAACCCTGTACTTTCTCCTCAGCTTCTGTCCCTTATATCACATTTACTGCCTACTATTTAATTTTATTTGTATGATTTACTGCCATATTACCCTATCATTTTAGAAGACTGCCCCCACCCTAATTGTGCCCATTTAACCTATATTTTCAGTGTTTTTTGAAATCTAACTTCTTTTTAATAATTAGCCAATCAACCCTTCCACATTTAATGAATAATGCTTGCTTTTCTCCTTATTTGGAATTTTGATACCAACAATTAAATATCCCAGAAATTTCTCAAATGTTGTGTTGGCCTACATTGTACCTTGAATGAACACGTTAAGATGAACAGCAAACCTATTGTTTGCTTCTTCTTCTAATGTCACTATCTTTTAGGAACTTAATGTCATTTGTAAGATGTCACTGTGTAGTCATAGTAGAATACTTTCTCTGAGCATTTGTAAACTCTCAGGCATTTGGTTTTCCCCAGTATCATTTTCCTGTCTTACTTACAGGTTGAAGCTCCATTCATACCAAAGTTCAGAGGTTCTGGGGATACCAGCAACTTCGATGACTACGAAGAAGAAGATATCCGTGTCTCTATAACAGAAAAATGTTCAAAAGAATTTTGTGAGTTTTAAAGAGGAGCAACAAGATGACATACAAGCTCACACTCAATCTTTGCAGTCTGTTGAGAGATAAGGTGGAGCTGAGACCGTCCTGTGCTGAAGCAGTTACATAGTTCCTTCATTCCAGCGACAAAGTGAGGTCTTTATTACCATCCTTCGTGTGTGCACTCTGCATCCACCTATGTAACCGGTACTGCTAAGCAAGCGTTATCTGTGCCATAACACAGTACTAGACCACTTTCCCTACTCCTCTTTGGTTTGTCTTTCTTCTCTCCTCTTACATCCATTTCTTCCTTTTCATTTTCATTCGTTTTTCCCCACACAGTGCTCCATTTTATTTTGTGGGTATTTTAGTGGGTAGTGTTAAGGCTTGTGCTATGTGAAGGGAAGGATAAGTGTTGCTTTCAGTAGTTCTTGCCAGTATTTTTGTTGGTCAATGGCTTGAAGACACAGTTTCAAATAATTATTTTTACTTTTAATAGCTCACTCCCTTTTGCCAAAATGTTTGACACATTTTGAAGAAAGAATGCTTATACCCCTAAGGAAATGTATGTAAATTAATTTAAAACAAGAATTTTCTTAGAACTCATTCTTATTGCAGTAGTTAAACCCAGAAATATAGCAATATTGGTTCTATTTCCCTTCACTTCCTCTTATATCATCCTCCTCTCTCTAATTAAGTGACCAGCCTGTGCAATGGGACAGAAGTGTCTCATTCAGTGGGAAAAATTAATGATATGCATCATCATCTAGATTCTGTCACTCTGCACCAGCATGTCTGTAGGTATTAGAGAAGAGTTTCAAGCTTTCTAAACTTTAACTCTTCCATAAGGGTTTTAGCCAGTATTTTAATAGAACACAACCATTGAAAGTGACAAATTTTAAAGTCTCTGTAATAGTCCTTAATGTAAACTTTTTAAAGAGAAACTAAACAAGAACATTAGTTTGGAGAAATATACTTTGCTAAATCAAACAAATGGCTTGATTCTTACAAACAACATGGACACACTCCTATTAATATTTAAATGAGGGTTTTGTGTATGTGTTTTATTTTGCTTTGTTTTGTAACATTTACAAACAAAAGAAGTTGTTACCAGGTGTTTACTCTGGTGTACTGTATTTGTAAGCCTACCATGGGGGCACTGTTGTAGCTTCTGCTTTCATCAGATGTCTCATTAGTGGGGAAAGGGGGCAAAGTTTATAAAACTGCCACATTGTATTTTAATTTTGAGGTGTAGTGTTTTAGATATATCTTCATGTCTAACCTCTTCTCAGTAAACAAAAGGGTATGATCATGCAGATACAGTTTCAATATTTGAGTTTAGTTATTTTTTTATACTTTTTTTTTTTTTTTTTGCCAACTGACTTAACATTTCTGTCATGTGGAAATTTCCAGTACTTTTGCACATTTAGTTCAGTGTTTATTGAGAATCCATGGCTTAATTCATTTTTCTTACCATTTTTTTCCTTTGCTTTTAATTTTTCCCATCTAGCTTTATCTCTGTGTCTCAGTGACCTATCTTAAAACAGCACATCAAAATAGTTTAAAATAAACTGGGTTCATTTTTTTATGATCAATTTACATGCTTAAAGAATGAATTGTTTTTAAATCAAACTGGTCTTAATGTAATATAACCATTCTCTTTGCTTCACTGTCAGTGCAGGCAAGTCACTTTCAATACCACCTTATCATCTGTATCACATCCTTGTAAAACCTTTGAAAACATTGAAGAATCCTGTCTAAGATGTTTTCTCCACTGATCTGTAGCTCTTTCAGTTTTCAAGTGTTTCTGCACCATAATGTCACATAAAGCTGATGGTGATTTCAGTTGGTCCACCAGTATTTTCATTGTGCAAGAAAAATAGTAAATCCTTTGCTATAGCAAGTTTTATGTAACAAAGATATATCATCATGTTAATAAATTTTAAACATCATTTGTATAAAATGTTTTAAATATTTTTTTGTATTTCATTTAGACCCAAGAACATGCTGATCATTGTATTCTATATGTATGCTATAAATTCTATGGTAGCTTTGTGTATATTATTGCAAAATTATTTTAATAAATCATGAGGATGACAAGTTGATTATTAGGTTTTCGTTTTCAGTAATTGAAAGAAAACATTTCCATTAACTCCAAAAATATTTTTTTCTATAAAATGACTAAGTTCTCAGCATAACTTGCTGTATAATATACCAAGCAAGGTAACAAGGTAATTCGACCCCAGTATGGTGTTTTTTAGATTCGATTCCTTGGTAAATATTGGTTTTGAGGGCTGATTAATTAGCCATTCCATTTGCTCTCTATTTAAAGGGCAGAAGCAAACTTTAAAACATGCCAAGGGAGTTTGTATTCGATGAATCAAGTACACTGAATTAGAATATTTTTAAAGTATATAAAACTTTTAATTTCAGCCACAATTTTAGCCAAGAACATTGGTAAAGAAGGGAATAAAAAAATAAGTAGCATGAATCAGTATTTAACCTTGGATTAATTCAATAAATACAGTGAGTGCGTTGTGGAGGAAGGAGCCCTAGACTGAAAGTAAAGATAGCAGAGTTTCAGGTCTGGCCTGTCACTAGCAGATGACCTTGGCATCAGGTCTCTCCTCTATAAAATGGAAGGGTTAGAATAGACAGTTCCTTATTTTCCTTCTAGCTTTTCACATATTATGACAAAATTCTTTTGTATTCGACATTTTGAAGGGATAACACACTTTAAAGTGAGTCTTGGTAAGGCAATATTTTAGGACATCTTCTCTTTATTTTTGACAGTGTTACAAGGATTCTTTGACTATCATGAGAACCTCTGTGTCTGTCCTAATTCCTTCCTCATTCACTAATGCTAAATACCCAATTGATATCAAACTGTCAACCTACCAAAAAAGATCCTGTGGCTTGTGGGTATTACTGTCTTGTTTTTAGTATGTTCTTGTATTGAATGCCCATTGGCCTGAAAATACTCATCATAAACCTGAAAAACAAAAATCATTTTTCTTTCCCACTGATTGTTTTGTTTCCTGCTTGTTGTAAGAATCAAATAAAATAATGTACGTGAAAGCGCCTTGTAAACTTTAACCTATCAATGTAAAATGTTAAGGTGTGCTGTTATTTCATTAATTATTTCTCTGTGTAGAATGGAATTTCCTATGCACTACTGTAGCTAGGAAATGCTGAAAACAACTGTTTTTTAATTAATCAATAACTGCAAAATTAAAGTATCTTCAAAGGATAAAACAATTTAACTCTTGAATTCTACTTGGTTGCCCTTATTACTGATTTATTTTCTTCTGATGCTAAAGATGCTTGGTGGGTTTTTTTTTTTTAATATATTTGAGTTGCTTTTTTTGGTGGTGTGAACAGAGAAATAGTGGGAGGAATGTCCACCAGTGCTCTCAAACTGGGTACTTACTTTTAAAAAAGAGGGGGACTAAATTCATTGCATAGTTTTTATAAAGTGGGTACTGCTTCTTCATGCTGTTGATCCAAATTACTCTTACCATAGTATTGAAATTTTTCATAAAGAATTGCCACTGCCAAGAGCCCTTGTCCTTATATTGTAACAATTATGCATTTATATTTTTTCTTCAAGAGTGCTTTTGAAATTTACATTTACCACTTCCCATTTATATCCCGGTTGATTAGTATGTTTTTCTATAGTTGCCCTTTACCTCAAGAAATAATTTTTTAGATAATTATTTTAATAGCTTATCATTTGATTGATTGCTATGATGTTTACTGCCAACATTTACAAATATTGATGCATTTTGTAACATGGTGCTTACTATTTTTGTACCAGTGCTTACTTCATTTTATCATTATCAGGGCTTAATATAAATTCCTGTTTTCTCATTTTCATATATAACCAGTTACAAAAATCTAGACATGTATTCATGCCAGGATTATCATCATCTGAAACCCATTTAACTATATATTTTTTCTGATGCACATTGTTTGGGTGTGAAGTTAAAGGCATTTGCGTTTTATATTTTTCTGAATATTTTCTGTATGCTTTTTAAAATAACTTTTATGCCCACTGAGCTATGTAATCCCATGATGACAGGCTTACATTGATCTCCCTTCAAATGCCTTATATTTAGCTAAAATAGAACTATCTTACAACACACACAGTACTGTGTGTCATTGAGTCACAAACTTCAGTGTACCTGCATCTTGTTTCTATTCTTTCGTGGAACACAAGCAGGAAACAGTAGCTACTGAGAGCAGGGGAAATCATGGGTACCTGAAATTCCTACTAATTCCTGGCTAAACTTACGTTGGTGTCAAATTATCCTCTCAAAGCCGTGCTAACAAAACATAAAATTGAGCACATAAAATTCCTTGTTTAGAATATAGCCCATCTCTTAATGGCGTTACTAACAACGAAATGACCAAAAGGAAAGTGGGAGTAGGGATAAGGTGTTGGTGATGCCCCAGTTGGTTCATCATCTCATTATTCTGCAGTTTGTAATGCTAAAAAGATATGATTACCTTAACGTATTCGTTTTCTATTGCCACTGTAACAAATTACCACAAATTCATATCTTAAAACAACAGATATTTACTATTTCACAGTTCTTAAGGTCAGAAGTCTGAAATGAGTCTCATTGGGTTAAAAATCAGGATGTCAACAGGTCTCTACATTCTTTTCTAGAAGCTCTAGGGGAGTGTCTGTTTCTTTGCCTTTTCCAGCTTCCAAGGCCACTTGCTTTCTTTGGCTGATGGCTCCATTCTTCCATATATTCAAAGCCAGCAACATTGGGCCAAGTCCTTATGCTGCATCACTCTAACGTTCTTTTCTGCCTCCCTCTTCCACTTTTAAAGATCTTTGTGGTAATAATGGGCCAACTGGATAATCTCCCAATTTCAAGAACAACTGATTAGCCACCTTAATTACACCTGCAACTTTTAATTCCCCTTAGCCATGTAACCTAACATATTCGCAGGTTCTGGGGATTTGAATGTGACATGTTTTGGGGGTGGCATTATTCTGCTTTATTCTGCCTACCACACTTAAAAATATTACTTTAGCTGGGAAATGCAGTTATCAAAAGATGGCAGTAGAATACAATATGGATTAGAGTGAACTTACTGGTATTCTACTTTAGAACTATTGAGACTTATAATGGAAGAAACTGTAGCCTTTATCTGGAGAAAGTGGCCAGAGTAGTTGCTGAGGTCAGGGAGAGGGAAGAAGAGATGTGATGTGGGGGCATTTTCAGGACTTCGAGTTGTCCTGAATGATATTGCAGGGACAGATGCTGGACTTTATATATCTTGCCATAATCCAGTGAATATACTGGGGGAAGAGTATAAACTACAATGTAAACCATTAATCATTTTCCATGTGGTAGCAGTGCTCCAAAATGTATTCACTAAATGCAATGAATGTGCCACAATGATGAAAATGGTTGTTATTGTGTGAGGAGTGGGGCGTGAGGTGTTGGGTTTGTGGGAACCTCATATTTTTTAATGTAACATTTTTTGTGATCTATGTATCTTAAAAAAAATTTTAATTTTAAAAAATGGGGGGGGGGGAATGGCAGTAGAGAAAATCTTCACAACTCAAAGAGAACAATAGCTTAAAATGAGATTTTCCTGAAATAGTGCTTGCCATTCAGTGAGTATTCAAGTATCGAGTACCTTGAAATATACTCAATGTTATCAGCAAAACGCAAATTAAAACCACAATTAGATGTGGGGAGCCGCCCTGAGCTACATGCTTTTGCGGTCTCCAGCAACATGGCGGTTTTCATAAGTACGCCTACTCCACCCCTGTGCTTCCGCCTTCTTCTTCCCCTTTCCCCAGTTTCCCGGGCAAAAAGTATCGCGCCTGTGCAACAAGATGTTGAAGCCATGACCAGCATTGAAGACTTGCACCTATAGCAAGTGGTGTAACAGCATTTTATTGCCTTATATGGAAGAGCCGCTTCATCAGCCTATTACCCCCTGCTAATACCCTCCCCTTAGTATATATTCTGATGCTCTACCCTCAATAAACGGAGGCTCGATCAGAATCCTGTCTTGTCTCTGTTTTTCTCGCCTCTTGTCCCCCAATTCCCACTCCCTCTTTCAGGTGCCCGTTCGTTTGACCTGCGGGCCGGGTCAATTAGATATCAATACACACCTAATAGAATGGCTAAAATAAAAAAGATAATACAGTGTTAGTAAGGAAGTGGAGCAATTGGAACTCATGCATTGCTGGTGGGAATGTAAAATGGCACAACCACTTTGGAAAGCAGTTGGGTCATTTGTTATAAAGTTAATCATTCACTTACCACATGACCAGCAATTCCACTTCTACATTTACCCAAGATAATGAAAATATATGTCCACACAAAGACATAAATGCTTACAACAACTTTATTTATAAGAGCCCCTAACTGAAAACAACCCAAATGTCCAACAAGAGATGAACAGATAAATTATGGTGGTGTATTCTGTCAGTGGAATACTACTCATCAATAAAAAGAAATTATAACAGCAGCAAAAGGGGGGCAGGTGGTATATGGGGACTTAATATTTTTTTAATGTAACATTGAAAATAATAAAGACTAAAGCATTTTGGGGTATATATTTGTCAAAACTCATAGAACTATATACTCTGTAAAGTTGACACAATTAGAAAAAAAATTAGCATAGATATGACTGTAATGAAAAATAAGTGCTCTGGAAGATATGGTCCAGGGAAAAATGTCAGAATGATTATCTAAAAGAAAGAGATGGAAAAATATGAGATGAAGCTAAGAAACATAAGAAGTTAGATCCAGGAGACAGGATACTTGTCTAATAGTTCTAAAAGGGGGGACAGAGAAAATGGAAAAGAATTGAAGAAATTATAGAAGAAATATCCCTGAGCTTAATAAAGACACAACTCTTCAGATTAAATGATCCATAAATTGCCAACCAGGCCTGAAAAACACAAAGGAAAGGAATTTATGAAAGAAGTCTTGAAAGACATAGGGACTAGAAAAAGTAAGTCTAATATTTGCCTAACTTAAGATTCAGAAGAAAAAGAGGGAGGGCAATATTTGAGATTATGACTGAGAATTTTCTAGGAATAATGAAAGGCAAACTCACAGATTGGAGACATCTAGCAATTCAGGCAAGATAAATAAAAAGAAATCCCCCCAAAATCATAGAGAACTGAAGAATAGCAAACACAAAGAGAAAATATTTTAGCAACAGAGAGGAAATTTATATTGCATTCATATGCTAGACTGACAAAACTTCTCACCAGCAATCATGGATGCCACATAATTTATCCAGAGCAACTGAAAGAAAAATAATCAACTAAGAATTCAATACCCAGTAAAAATATCTTTCAAGAATAAGGGCAAATAAAGACATTTTCAGACCAAACAAAACAGGATTTGCTATCACCAGAACATCCATAAAGGAAACTAAAGGAAATACTTAAGAAAGAAGCTAGAAAAGCTAGAATAAAGAGCATAGAAAATAGTAATGTGTGGGTAAGTTTTTAAAAAGTAACTATGAATTAATACTAATGATGTTATGGAGGTGTTAGAACACATTAACAAAAGCATATGTATGAAAGGAATGGGTTTAAATCCATTAAATCATTAATTACATTAAATCAAAGTAACTGCCTCAGTAAAAAGTTAAATATTATAAGATTGGATTTTAAAAAAATATGACTCTGCTTTTTAAAAAGACACATCTAAAGTATAAGAATATAGACATATTGAAAGTAAACAGATGGTAAGCTAAATACCAAACAAATTCTAACCAAAAGAAAGCTGTGATAGGTATAATAATATTAGACAAAATGACTTTAACACAACAACATTTTAGTGGAATAATCATAATAAAACTTTCCATAGACTAGGAGGATATAATCAATTTAATTTGTATGCCCCTAATAACCTGGTCCCATAATATATAAAGCAAAGTTTGATGGAAATAAAAAGAAAAATATTTTAAGTACAGAACCATGCAGGGAAGCCCCCTCCCCCCCACCATATGGCTCCCTCATCTGTTTGTTCTTGTTTTTGCTCATTGTTTGCACTCAGTGGCTCATTGTTTCTGCTTGTTTTTTTATTGCAGATAAAATATTGTTTTTTATTGTCTGCTTGTTGTTTTATTGCAGGAAAGTTTTAACATACCTCCTTCAGAAATTGATAAAAATGCAGACAAAATATCAGTAAGACCAGAAAGATTTGACAGCATGTTTAGAAAACTTGTGTTTAGAACAGCGTACCTCACAACTACAGAAATTACATTATTTGGGTTAAGCAAGTTTCAACAAATTTCAAAAAACTGAATTCATTCAGACCATGTTATCTGACCACAATGCAATTAGTCTAGAAATAAGTAACAAAAAGTTGTCTGGAAAACCCACATTTGTTTGAAAATTAAGAAATAAACTTCTGAAATCCAATGAACATAGATGACATTATGACCAAATAGCTTTATCCCAGAAATGAAAATTTGACTTAACATTAGAAAATTAACTTCTGTAAACTCACCACACAAAGAGATTAAAACTTCGGATGGCCTCAATAGATGGAGAAAAGGTATTTGATGAAATTCAATATTCATTCATCATCAAATTATTAGTATATTAAACATGGACAAGAAACTGTAACAATAGTAAAGAATCTATTTAAAAATCTAAAGGAAATATCATGCTTAATGATGAAATATTAAAAACATTTCTTTTGAAATCAGGACTAATACAGGAATGGTGAACATGCAGGTTATTTGCCCTTTGCTGCACCTATTTACATCCATTTCTCTGCTTTCTTTTCCAAGGAAAACTACATTCCAGGCACCTTAGCTTTCTGGCACCCAGATAGGCCTGGCCAATGGGAGATTATATTACAAGATGAAGATAGGATAAAGATAAAGATAAATGTCTCTGCTTCCTGTACCATCTTCTGAGTCTTTTCCATTGTTCCAACTCTTGGTTGTTGTCCTTGTTCCATGTTCTATCAAGTGGCCCCAACTACTGAACTCCAGGAAACCTGACTCCTTTTTTCCTCCAGCCCCAGGACTGATGGCACCCTCTGCTATTGCTAATCGTTGGACAACTTCACAATCTTAACATTTGTCATTTTTTTGGACTGGTTTTATAAACATCTTAGTAGTAGTGTGGCTGGTACTTTTTTTTATTATTATTTTAAGTGAAATGTTTGGACCTTGACTCTGACATCACCAGTGTAACCAAGTTCTTCTATTAAATCTCCTCTGTTGAAATACCTAGGATGGTTTCTGTTTTTGTGACTGTGCCCTAATTGATGTTCTCAATATCACCTTTCCTATTCTACATTGTACTGAATGATCTTAGACATTGCTGGAAGAGAAGAAACAACAAATGTAAATAAAATAATTATTAAAATAAATGGAGAGAATTTTCAACCAACAGATAACTCATTAAGAAACTTTAAAAAATGTATTCAAGGAAAAAAGAAAACAGTCCAAAGAGAAAAAAAAGTGTTAAACAAATACATTGGTAAATATGTGGGTAATCCAAATAAACAATAACTTTACAAAACTATACTGTTTTAATGATCAATACTTGGAGGGTGACGGGAAACAAATTTGAACACTAGGTTCTGGACCCCAGTAGCTTGCAAGAAGGGAAGAGATTGAATGGAGTTAAGGTAGTCTAAGGTTCACATAATATTTGAGAGGGAATGAGAGACACTTTAAATTTAGACTTTATGAAAATTTTAAGGGAAATGTGATTAAAACAACAAAAAGAAGTATTATAATTTCCCAAATGGTGGAGCAGAAAAAATAAGAGCTCAATCCAAAAGAAGGCAGAAATCCTAAGGAGATTTTTTTTTATCCCTAAAGTACATACCAGGATACAAGAAAGGCTAAAAACAAATTAAGTAAGCATTCAAGCCAAGAAGTTAGAAAAGTAAGTCTTAAGAAAGTAGAATTCATAGGACAAGAGATAAGATATAGATTTAGATTGAGATGTAGATATATGTCCTCAGGATTATTTCTCACTGCCTCTCTGTTTCTCATTATTAACTGCGTTCTTTTCTACTGCAGCCAGAATCTTCCCATGTCTTGGGACAGACACCAAAAGCTCCAAATGCACCTTCTTATGGATTCGAGACTAGGACTTAGAGAAACTGAGACTTTGGAAAGGCTCTGACTTGCACAAATTGAATGGCATGCCCTGCATTCCTACATCCTAGAATTGACAGCGTGACCAGGTTAACAGAGAGATTATGACTGACCAAGCTTAAATCATGTGTACATCCCCATAACCCAATGATTGGTAGTCTCCATCAAACCACAAGGCTGTTTTTCAAGACATTTTTCTATTGTTATCAGAAAAGTGGAGAAAGGAACAATATATAGACAAACTCTCATAAATTAAACCCAAAGTTGTTCTTTGCAAAGACTAATAAAATAAGCAAGTGATGTGGATTGAATTGTGTACTCCAGTTAGGATATGTGCTTGGTCTTGGTCTGCATTATGATGTGGACCCATTGTTAATAAAATCCATTCAAGATATTGCTTCATTTAAGGCATGTCCAATTAAATCAGGTTGGACTTTAATCTGGATTACTGGAATCCTTTATAATCAATAATGGAAGCTGAATGGAATGAAACCATGGGAAGCAGCCAGAAGCTGGAAGTCAGTGGATCCCTGAAGAAAAAGATGACACCATCACATGCATTGCCATGTGACAGAAAAGCCAAGGACCAGGATCGCCAGCAGCCAGCCCCATAATGCCACAGTCTTCCAGGAGAAAACATTGCCTTGCAGGTACATCGATCTTGAACTTCTCCTAGCCTCAAACTGTAAGCCAATAAATTCTGGTTGTTTAAGCTGACACATTGTTTGTTATTTGTTTTAGCTGCCATGAAACTAAAACAGCAAGCTTCTGGGAAGCATGAAGGAAAGAGAAAAAGACAGAAAACCCCAAAATAAACATCAATAGGAATATGAGATGAGATAGACACAGAGAAAACTTTTGAAAATTAGAAGAGAATTCTGCTCAGGCTGGAACTTTAAAGACCCATAAAACCCTCTTTTTCTCTCCAATCCTCCCCTTCCAAGCATATAGCAATGAGAGAGGATATTTTAAAAGACATGGATTGCATTCAAAACAAGATAAACATCTCCACAAAATAGAAACCGAGTGGTAATACACAGTGATTAGTAGGGGCTGAAGTGAGACCACAAACTCACTCTTAATATAGGAAAGACTTTTATTACAATGAAATAATTAGAGTAAATGCAGAAGAAGAAGATAAAGAGATTAAAGAAATTAATCCACCATTGGGGTCTTTTAATTGAGAGCCTAATAAATGAAATAAGAATGTATTCAAATATATCATAAAGAAACTCTTTCCTAAAATGAAGAACAGAATTTACATGTTGAATGTGCACATTATTTTTCAAGAAAATTTGCACCACACCAAGTCATAGCTTAGTGAAGTTTCCAAACTACAATGATTAAAAGTTTATGCATAACAATCAAGTCAACCCCAATGGACAGAGAATCAGGCTAACCTCAGATGTCTCCACAATAATAGTCAATGCCAAAAGGCAAAGAAGCAACAACTAAAAGAAAGTATGATCCAGGGAAGCGGATGTGACTCAACTGATAGAGTGGCCACCTACCATATGGAGGGTCCAGGATTTGATCCCCAGGGCCTACTGACTCATGTGGTAAGCTGGCCCACGCTCAGTACTGCCATGCACAAAGAGTGCTGTGCCACATAGGGGTGCCCCACGTGCAAGGAGTGCACCCTGCAAGGAAAGCCACCTCATGTGAATAAAGCACAGCCTGCCCAGGAGTGGTACCACACACACAGAGAACTGACGCAGCAAGATGTGCAACAAAACGAGACGCAGTTCCCCAGTGTCACCAGATAATGCAAGCGGGTGCAGAAGCACACACAGTGAATGGGCACAGAGAGCAGACAATGGCAGGAAGGGGAGAGAAATAAATTAAAAAAAAAAAAGTATGATCCAAGAGTATTATAAGCAGCCAAGTTACATTTAATTTAAAGGCACAAGGCAGACACCCTTAAATAACCAAAAGAAAGGCATAGAAAACCTATGGGCCCTTTATATCCAACTGGATGAGAATCAAAATCAAGAACTTAGTAACGGAGAAGCAATGATAAAAGCCATCATGGTAAATATTGCAACTATGCTAATTAAAATTATAGAATCAAATGTAAATGCTATAAATCTTGGCAAAATTAGAGTGAAAAACTAACAAATTGGAAGATGAGGAAGAAAGTGAGAGAAGATATAAGACTGCCAATTTCCTTACCTTTTATGGCATGAAGCCAACTAATAGGGACTAAAATTAGTACATTGGTTAAATAACTAACCTCTCAATGTTTTTTAATTTTGTAATTATTCTGGGGAATGGAACATTTATCAGCAGTTTTCATTTTCACCTCCTCTTCCTTTTCTTCTGTTAAATTCATTACATTTATTTTCATTTCTGTTTCTTTGGGTAAATTGTATTTTATAAAATAAATAAAATCAAACTGAGCACTTTTTACTAAAAAAGTTTGATACCATTTTTACAGAATTAGTGCTATACAGTCATGTCCCTCTCTAGCTCTCTAGCTCTCCAGTCTTCTATCTGTATGTGCAGAGAGAGAAGCCTGGAAAATGTTACTTAGGGTGTTGGATTGAGGGTTATTTTATAACTTCCTCTTACTTTGCTGAATCACTTGCATCCTTTATAATTATCATGTAATTAAGATAAAAACAAGCACCAATAACAGCACTGTTTTCTTTATCCATTAAAAAAAATCATCAAATACTCTAAGAACTAGCAAGAAGCTGTTTGCACCAGAATTCAGTCTTCTTATGAAGCCCTGATCCCTTCAAGATGGAAAATAAGATACTCACTGTATCACTATGTGCTCTTGAGCAAACCACCAGATATCACTGAAATATCTTTTCTAACATTATCACAGCCACAAAGAAATGTTTTCATCTAATTCCTCATCTCCTAAGCTCAAGAGACCCCTTTTCTTTCAATAGCCAGACCATTGTCGTGTAGGAAAAATGGGAGAGTATTCAGTGTCCGTTTCTTCACAAAGTCTGCTAAAAACATATACTCAATGAACCACAACCAAATTGTTATTAAATTTTTTACAATTTTCCTGAATACTGAGTTAAAGTCAGGAAACACATAGTAACTAAGTTAAGTACAGACTATTCTCTGTGAATAAATCAGTGTGGGTAACAGGCATTCAGAAAAATCATTTTATTCAAGTAGCAATGCCCTTCTATGCTGCTTATGTTGATAACCTCAATCCTGTCTACACCACGGTTCAGAAAATAATTACTAACCAATCAAAAATTTTCTTTCATGCAATACAAAAAAAATAAAAGCTGATGAGCCCTCGTCCTTCATACCTATGTCAAAACCCAAGTCAGTATCAATGCATCAGTGGTTTCGCCCAACTCTACAGTTAAATACATTGTTCTTCTACACATTTTTTTTCTCTTTTTGGTTTCCCTCCATGCACATTTGTCATGTATAATATTGTAGTAATTGGAGTTGGTTTTAGAAACTTCTTAATAATAGTGTGACTGGTACCAATTTTTGTTATAAGGAAGGAGATTTTAAGTCTTGTTTTTATGCTTCTAAAATTGATAATCATCAAGACTCTCTCACTGGCAAGTGACAAACCATACAACTCAAAGTAGCCCGAGCAGAAAAGGGAAGCATTTGATTCATATAACCAAAAAGTCACAAGGTCTAGAGGATCAAACTCTACCATCAGAACTCTGCCTCTCTCTCCATCTCTTGGCCTTGCTTTCCTCAGAATTGTCTGCCTTCTTCACAGGCAGTCTCCATGGGACAGTAAACAGAGGCACGAGCCACTCCTGCCTTATACTTCCACAAGACTTTATGGTCTCAGAAAAAGGAGAGGAAGACCTCTCTGGTTTTGTCAATCCCCAAAAGCAACTCTGATGGCCCAGGCTGGGTCAGAGTCTACTTCTATGCCTAGGTGGAGACATACACATAATTGACAACCTCACCAGAATGACACGGGCTAGGGGAGAAAAATGTGCTGGCAAGACAAGAAAATAACTGATGTTTGCTAAAATCTATACATATCTTTAACAACAAAAACCAACAATTTTGTGCCAAAAAGAAAGTTTTTGTTTTGCTCTGGAAAAACCTTATGATGAAAAAACTTCTCTGGTATCATACCACTTTTGGAGAAATTATCCTAATAAACAACATCATGGACTAGGGCAAATGATTAACCAATCCCACAAAATCCTGCTTTCAAAGTTTTATAGTTATCGGGGTTTTTTCCCTTTTCCCACTTCAGTTTTTTCTTCTGCTTGGGGGAAATCATCAAATTCAGAGACTTAATTCTTTCAATACATAGATGGACAAGTAGTAATTTCACGGGAATCTACTTTACTATTGAGGATTTAAAAATTATTGCAATATCAGTGCCAAAGATGTACTGTGTTAATAATAGGGTGGTATGGAAAAAATATGCCAAATGTATGCTATGGACCATAGTTAGTGATAATAGTCTGATGATAATATCTCATAATCTGTAACAAATCTTCCACAGCAGTGAGGTGTGTTGGTGAGGGGTGTTGTATGGGAATTCTACACATGTGCATGATTGTTTTGTAAGTTCACTTCTGTTATAAGAATATATTTTAAAAGTCATTATACAATTATTACAAGGTTAAGTGGTTACTTTGTCATTTTCATCACTACTTTTATGCTTCCATAAACTGGAGAGATTAATACATTTTTTAAACAATAAAACATGAAATTTAACAAAGAGCAAAAGTATGTGATTAAAGTAAAAATGTTATTCCAGGCAAATTAAACTCTGCTAACTACTTGTTCTTTTTGTGGGAATTATGGCAATTTTAGACATGATAGCAAATTCTTCAGCATTCCTTCCATTTAGAAATAGGGTCTATGTCCCCTCTCTATGAATCTGTACTTACCTGAGTTACTTGCTTCTAACCATTATAGTGAGATGTATATGATGTTATGTGATTCTAAATCTAGGTCATAAAAGACAGTGCAAATTTGCACCTTGCTTACTGAGACACTATTTTGGATCCCCAAGTCACCATGTAAGAAGTTCCATATCCAGAAGTTGCCATGCTGTGAGGAAGCCCAGGCCACATGTAAGTATTTGCATGAATATCTTCAGTTGAGGTCCCAGCTAATAGCCAACATCAACCACCAGGCTTGTTTGTAAAGATGCCTCCAGATGACTCCAGCCCCTCCCCCTTCCATTGAGTCAACCCAGCTGAGGCCCCAGATATTGTGGAGCAGAGACAAGCTATTTCTGCTTTTACCTCTTTGAATTCGTGATCCATGAAATCTGTGAGCTTAATAAACTAGTTGTTTTCAGAGGCTGGATTTTGGGATAATACGCAGCGTTAGATAACTGGAACAGGCAAGAAGAATTGTTAAGAATGCAATGGCTAAAGCCACAATAGCATACATACCAGCTATGTAAAAAATGAATAACCTAACAACATAATTGTGGCAAAGATAGGGAACAATAGAAACTCTCATAAATTGCCATTTGAGATGTAAATTGGTCAACCATTCTGGAAGGCAAACCTGGCAAAATCCAGTAAAATTGACAATGCCTATGCTCTCTGACCATCTTTCACTTATAGCAGAGAATTCTTACTTGTCCAGTAGGAGACATGCTCAAAAACATTCATTGCAAAATAGGTTGTACTAACAAAAAAAAAAAAAAAAAGAAAGAAAGAAAGCATATAAGTATCCATCAAAAGGAGAATGATAGATAAGAAGCTAATTTACATCATGGAATGCTATTCAGGAAGAAAAAAATGACTTGACTAGAGCTACAAATATCAACATGGATGAATCTTAGAAGCTTAATTTTGAGTGGGAAGAGAAGATGCAGAAAAATGTCTAAGTATGACACAGCTAATGCATAGTTTAATATCATGCTGTGAGCGAAAGACAGATGACACAATTAAAAATAAGAAGGAAAGAACATGAACAATTCATAGAAGAAAAAATACAAAAGACAATTTTTTTGAAAAGTACAGTTGTATTAAGAATCAGAATCAGGGAAATGCAAGTGAATACAAGATGGTAAAACAATTTAAAAGATTGGTAGAAGAGGTGTCATTTTTCACATGTGAGAATGCAGAAAGTTTACCTCCCATGCATTATTTCCTGGAAAGTTCTTGGAAATTGTGGTGGGAAAAAAAAAATAGGAAGATGCGGAATATAAGGAAAGAGCCAATCAATCCACTAATTCAAGGACAAGAAATCCCAGGTAAAAACACAGCAGCCCTGGAAAGCAGCTGTTCCAAACAACAACAGGAATTCAGAGAGCTCCAATAAAAAATGACTTAAAGAAAAGACTAAAATAGAACTTGACAATAAATAGAATGGAGGCAAAAAAACTGGACATGGTATAAGGAGTTTGGTGGAGAGAATACACATTTCTTTGAAACAAAAAAGAAAAACAGTAAAGAAAAACTCTAGTAAAACTATTTTAAAAATCTAAATCTAGGGAAACGGACTTGGCCCAGTGGGTAGGGCGACCGTCTACCACATGGGAGGTCCGCGGTTCGGCCCCGGGCCTCCTTGACCCGTGTGGAGCTGGCCCATGTGCAGTGCTGATGCGTGCAAGGAGTGCCGAGCCACGCAGGGGTGTCCCCCGCGTTGGGGAGCCCCACGCGCAGAGAGTGCGCCCCATAGGGAGAGCTGCCCAGCGTGAAAGAAAGTGCAGCCTGCCCAGGAATGGCGCCGCCCACACGGAGAGCTGACACAACAAGATGACAAGATGATTCAACAGGAAGAGACACAGATTCCCATGCTGCTGACAACAACAGAAGAGGACAAAGAAACAAGACGCAGCAAATAGACACAGAGTACAGACAACCGGGGTGGGGTGGGGGAGGGGAGAGAAATAAATAAATCTTAAAAAAAAAAAATCTAAACCTAAATCCAAAAATAAAGCAAATTAAAGTGCAACATGGAGTATAAGAACTAGAATTCATTTTGTCTCAATACCAGGAACATTTTACTTTTTGTTAGAGGAAGAATAATTGCTGCCCAAAGATGTCCACTTTCTAATTCTAGGGACCTATGAATAAAAGGAACTTTACAGAAGTGATTAAGGTTATGGACCTTGAAATAGGGAAGAGTGTCCTGAATAACCCAGCTAGACCAATCTAACACATTATTCCTTAAAAGTAAAGAATCTTTCCAGACAAATAAAGAAAGGGATGTGATCAGGGAAGAAAGGTCAGAGAGATGGGATGTTGCTGACTTTGAGAGAAAAGGACCACAAACCAAGGAATGAAAGTGGCCTCTGAAAATGGAAAAAGCAAGGGAATGGATTCTCCCAGAGCCTCAAGAAAGGAGCCAACTCTGCTGATGCTTGATCTTGACCCAGTGACACCCATGGCAGACTTCTGACCCCCAGAACCACAGATAATAAATTTTTGTTCCTGGTCACTAAGTTTGTGGCAATTTGTTACAGCACCAAGAGGACACATACACCCCGAGTGAGGCAGGAGTCACAGCACTGATACATGGCTCTGCAGTGAGCCATATGTCCATGGTCAAAGTAACATATTTTTTTCTTTTTTTAAAGATTTATTTTTATTTATTTAATTCCCCCCCCCCTCCCCCGGTTGTCTGTTTTCTGTGTCTTTTTGCTGCGTCTTGTTTCTTTGTCCGCTTCTGTTGTCGTCAGCGGCACGGGAAGTGTGGGCAGCGCCATTCCTCGGCAGGCTGCTCCCTCCTTCGCGCTGGGCGGCTCTCCCTACGGGTGCGCTCCTTGCGCGTGGGGCTCCCCTACGCAGGGGACAACCCTGCGTAGCACGGCACTCCTTGCGCGCATCAGCACTGCGCATGGCCAGCTCCACACGGGTCAAGGAGGCCCGGGGTTTGAACCGTGGACCTCCCATGTGGTAGACAGACGCCACAACCACTGGGCCAAAGTCCGTTTCCCTGTTTTTTTGTTTTTTGTTTGCAATTTTTTTTCAGTTTGAATTTTTTTTCCAGTTTGTTAATTTTGGGGTTTTTTTTCAGTAACATATTTTCATTGGTTCTCAATCATTTAAATTAACCTACATTTCATATTCTTTTTAAAAAAATACATGCATGGTTACAAAACAGAACATAAATATTAGTTTCCCAAATAAAAGAAGTTAGAAAGTAAAAAAACTCATTTATGAAACAGTGTCCTCATCTCACAAGATGGGGAGTCTAGAGATTTCGAAAGTTAACGGAAAAAGTATAGAAGTTACACAAAGTATTGGAGTTACACAAAGGTACCAATATAAGGACTAAAAAGAGGGTTAGTTACCAAAAATTAGAGTGAATAGGGAGGAAGGGATGGAGGATGGTATAAGAAAGTAAATCAGTAATATTTAAATTTGAAAAACCAGCCAATAATGATATAAATGTAATAGAGTCACAAAATTTCTTTCACACGTCAATCAGGGTAGAGAAAATGCAGCTCCTGTACTTTACTTCTCATCAATCTGGTTTTGCACCCATGCCCCCACCCTCTGGTCAATGGAGGAAATAATTTTTATGCTATTTTGTTTAAAGCATGATCCAGTCTCATAAATCAAGTAGTTTCTTTAAAAATACTCAGTCCTTCAGAGAATATCTGCCTCCACCTGAGTCTCTGAGTAATATGCCTAGGTGTGAAGAGGGAAAAGGTTTACCTGTGTGTTCTCCTTGAATTGGGTTCCTGCCTTGGATGGACCTTGGGTACGACTGGCATGAGGTCATTGCGTGCCCTGCATTTTAAAATTCCATTCATTCAAGTTCCTCCATGTGTCAGGCACTATGCCATGTACTGGCCTAGGTTATCCTACAGGAAAGAGGGGGCTAACCTAGGCCAGTCAGCCCCAGACACCTCTCCTCTCAGTTCACAGCATGTTTTGTCCACACTACACATTTGACTGCATCCTTCAGTGATTCTCTGGCACAATGACTCCTAACACACTGATAACACAGTAACTCCTAACACATTGGCACCTTTGTAAAACTGAACTTGCTATTTCATTCCTAATACTTAAAATACCAAATATGAAGATACCCAAGATCCTCTGTGATTTATTTCGATTTAACATCAGAGCAGATTCAAGGTAATCCTTAGCACAATTCTCTCCATCACTTGCATTCTAACACACTTCCTTGAGTGGGTGAAAGGGGTAAAGTGACAGTGATGGCCCTACAAATACCCATGGGAGTGTGTTGTCACACATGAGATCATCCCTAGTGGATGGGCTAACAAAAGTCGTCGATTCTGGTACACAAGCACAAAAATTAAATTTGAGAGCCACTTTCCAATGCCAATAACATCATCAATGGGAAGAGTATTGACATATCTACCATACTGCCTATGGGTATCTAATAATATCTGCCAGGAATACAATCTTGGCTCTACTATTTACTGGTTGTATAGAACTGAGCAAGTTACTTAATCCCTCTTATTTCAAGTCTCCTCACTTGTGAAAGTGGAAATTAAAAATACAAATGAAATGAAAATGGTTAATAAGGAAAGAGCATCTAAAGCACCCAACTTTCCTGGTTCACGGTCAGTGTGCAATAGAGGTTAGTTCCCTTCTAGTACGGATTCAATTGTGTCCCCTCAAAAGATATGTTCGAATCCTAACTCCCAGCCCCATGGATGTGATCCTATTTGGAAATATGACAGCTTCCCCCTTCTTTCCTTGAAGGGGGAGGGGTAGATAATACACCAACGACACAGGAGAAGAGATAACCCTGAACACCAAAAAGGTGACATCTGGTACCTATGAGGGTTCTGGGGCTGGTTTTTCCTTTTCACACCTGTCCTACAGTTAGGAGTTGTGAGCCAGCACGGGATTTCCCAGGCTGAGCAGCAGCACCACTCTTGGAGCCAGGCTGCCGGTTTGGCTGGCCCAGCTCCCGCCGAAGACAAGTGCCCCTTTGTGCTTGCTCCTTCCATTTTTAGAAAGATGACCAATCCACTCTCCATCTGAGACACAGTGCCTTGTAAATTACCATTGCCCAGGTCTATGACGATATTGCAGGAGCGTGTAAGGTTCACCAGGAGCTGGCGCTTTCTAAGGCGGTGTCATCAGGAGATTAAAAGCCTGACCTAGAGTGGCCTTTCTCTGGGCACTGTGGACAGGAGTCTTCAGATCAGAACTGGAACACTTAGAGAACAGCGGGGGACACTGCAGAAACAAGCGAGGGGAACCTCCATTCTGCTTAACCCCCTTTTACCCCTGGGGGAAAAAAAGGTTCCTTTTATGGAACATTCGCCAAGGGGTTGCTGTTTTGTCTGGGTCAGAGGGAAAATCATGTTATTCTCAAAAGGAAAAGCGTGCCATTTCTTGGTAGCCAATTTTGAATCTTGCATTTTAAATCATTCAAAGAGCTTCTGCAGCTGGCGGAAGATAACAACTTACTTGGAGAGAGGAGCAAGAAACTCATCAAAGAAATACAACCCCTTGGGGTACTTTTGATCATAAATAGGACAGATGCCATCTGTCTAGAAAGGCTGCTTTTCATTTATTCATTCATTTGTTCATTCAGAAGTAGTATGAGGTATGTCTTTTGGGAGGGCCCTGTGATAAGTGCTCGTGATACAAAGATGATAAGAAACATGTATATGAACAAATAATTGTAGGCAGGTGAGACAGGTACAATAAAAAATGCATCAGTGAAGTACGGCGGTAGCCCAGAGGAAGGGCTTCGGGAAGAGATGAGGGGGAGGGCACAGGGAACATTTCACAGAGTGATTAAGATCTGAGCTTTGGTTTCAGGAGGAGTCAGACTCTAGGTAGATCAACAGAGAAGGGCAGCCAGTCAGAGCAGACAGCAAGTGGTAAGCCACAGTAGGTAAAGCAGTAGCGAGCTGTGATTAGTCTGTATATGGAATATCAGATGGCTGTGAGAAACTGACAAGAAATGAGGTTGGAAAGGTGATCCTGAGCGGCATGGCATGTCCTGTGGAAGACTCAGGACTTCATCTGGTGGCTTATTAGAAACCACTGAATGACGTTAGGCCGAAGAGTAACATAATTGGATCTGAGGCCCGTTTCAGCCATTATGCTGGAATCAGGGAGAAGATACATTGAGCGTTAAAATACTCCAGTAAAGAGACAATCAAGGCCCTAAGCAGGGCAATGGACATGCAGAGGCAGGGACAGATTGTAAGCCATGGTGACCATTGGCTGAGGAAATGGGGGGTTTCCAGGTTTCAGGCTTGGGAAACAGATTTGTGCTGGGAGACAGTGAATCTGTGTGGTGATCTAGCATGGAGCTCATCAAAAAGGTCTGGATAGGCACATGCACTTGGGAGTCAGCCTACAGATGACAGCTGAATTCTTGGGCAGAATGAAATCATTTCCAGGGGAAACATAAAGGGGCATCCAGTGCATCACTTTTGTCACCCTATCCAGCTTCACTCACTTAACACTGCCTGTTTGGCCCCCCAAGCTCTGAGTTTTCAGAGGGAGGGCTAGAGAATAATAAAGAGACCTCTGGTAGCAGAATAATGGTCCCCCAAAGATGTCCCCATATTAATCCTCACAAACTGTGAAGATGTTGCATTACAGGGCAAAGGGAACAGAAGGAATATTGCTAATCAGCTGATTCTACCTTAGGGTGAGCATCCTGGGTTATCCAGTAGGGACAAGGTAACCACAACCATCCTTAAAAGTGGTAGAGGAAGGAAGCGGACTTGGCCCAATGGATAGGGCGTCCATCTACCACATGGGAGGTCCAAGGTTCAAACCCCGGGTCTCCTTGACCCGTGTGGAGCTGGCCCATGCGCAGTGCTGATGCTCGTAAGGAGTGCCCTGTCACGCAGGGGTGTCCCCCTCATAGGGAAGCCCCACACACAAGGAGGGTGCCCCATAAGGAGAGCCGCCCAGCACGAAAGAAAGTGCAGCCTGCCCAAGAATGGTGCTGCACACAGAGAGCTGACACAGCAAGATGATGCAACAAAAAGAAACACAGATTCCCATGCCACTGATAAGGATAGAAGCAGTCACAGAAGAACACACAGCAAATGGACACAGAGAGCAGACAGCTGGGGGTGGGGGAGAGAAATAAATAATAAATAAATCCTAAAAAAAAAAAAAAAGTGGTAGAGGAGGTAGAAGAGTCAGTATCAGAGTGAGAAATACTTGACCAGCCATTGTTTGTTTGAGAATGAAAGGGAGCTATGAGCCAAGGAATGTGGGCAGCCTCTAGAAGCTAAAAAAGACAAGAAAGTGAATTCAGAAGGAATGCAGCCAGACACCTTGATTTTAGTCCAACAAGACTCAAGTTTGACTTCTGACCTCCAAAATTGTAAAATAGTAAGCTTCTGCTATTTTAAGCCATGAAGTTTGTGCTCATTTGTTATACGTTACTGCAGTAACAGGAAATTAGTACAAGCTCAATTTCTTTTTCTTGGTAGATCGTTCTTTCTTCATTATTTAATGTCAATTTTTATCTTCATTGAAGGCTTTTGCCTTAGATCATATTTCTGTAATAACAGTGCCATGTTTGACCTCTACAGTTTTATTTTCAACCTTTTGTATATTTTTGTTTAGGTGTGCATCTTATACATACAGTATAGCTGCATTTAGTGTTTAATTAAATTAAACAGGACAGTTTTCTCATAGATAAAGTAATCAGGATTACTAATCTATTTTAACATATTTCTACCATCCTAGTGAGGCAGGTTAGGAGAGGGAAAGAGGGAAGACAAGTCACAGCTGGGACCCAGCAGAGAACATGGCCAAGAGACGCCACCCAGAAGCCCCATGAGGGAAGGTCGCTACTAAGAACAAAGCTGGAAAGATGCACTGACATCCAGGCCATGAGTTCCCATTTGGAACTCCCCAGATCAAGAGGAAGCCGGGATAACTCCAAACAGGTCTCCCCATCTCCATACAGACCTCATCACTGGTCCCCTGAGAGCTAATAGGCAAGGATCAGAAGACAACCAGTTAGAACAGCAAAGAGCTGGGGCCCTTGTTCTCCAGCATTAGGAAAGGGGTGGAGTGAAGAGCTACTTTAATAAAGGCAAACCCCTGGCCCCGGGCATTCCTCTTTGCCTGGAGGTAGCTTGCATCCATGTCTTGGATGTATACTGTTCTCTTTTCTCTCATCTCTTAGTAAATCCTTTTTACTGGCCTAATTAAACTGGCATGCTCTTAAATTCTTTTATGTGACATAGCCAAGAACCTAGAGTAATCCAGTGTATTCTGACAGCATCTGGCAAGCCAGCCAGGAGATCTAGAGGCAGGTAACTTTCCCTGACCCCTGGTGAGGACTGGTGAGTCTAATTAATTTTTTTAAAGATTTATTTTTTTATTTATTTCTCTCCCCTTCCCCCGCCCCCCTCCCCTCCCCCCCCCCCCCCCCAGTTGTCTGCTCTCTGTGTCCATTCTCTGTGTTCTTCTGTGACCGCTTCTATCCTTAACAGCGGCCCCGGGAATCTGTGTTTCTTTTTGTTGCGTCATCTTGTTGTGTCAGCCTGTCTGTGCCCTCTTCTCTTCTGCCATTTGAAATGAGTTCCTGGATAGGCTCCCACAGGACATAATCTCAGTCTGTCCAGACTTCCAGCTTTCTCTTTGGAGGTGGCAGGGACTAGCCACCACACCACGTAGAGCCAAGGAAGATCTGGGTGGTCGGTGAAACCGTCCTTGAGACCTGACTAGGCACGTGGCCTGAGTCGTGCAGGAGTCCCCCAGGACTCTACCAGGCCCTCTCCGTGAGGCCAGAATGCTGTCACCTGCTGTAGTGCTTCCTTAGGTTACTAGTTAATTCTTTTTAATTAGAGGCCTTTAAACTTCTATCTACTGCTGTCCTCATCGTTAGGTCTGAGAGATGCATGGCAATATCTTAGAAATGGAAAACATATTTGTTAGCAAGAATTTGTCCCACCCTTGGGAGCACCCTGAGGTTGTGTTCCTGCTCAGTCCCAGGAGGCCCTGAGATTGCCTGCAGGGCCCCCAAGGCTGTTTGCTGGCAACCCGCAGAACAATTCATCTCTAATCACTTAATGGGCTTTTTTTCTCGTGACTAACACATTTTATTTCATTTCATTTTTTAATTCCTTTCTAAATTTCAGTGATATTATTAAATGGTATTTTAAAAAAAGAATGTTTACATAACATAAGATTCTACTTCTAAAGTGTGTTTATTTATCCATGTTTGTTTCCATGTCTGCCATAAGCATATATTTTATAAATCTAAGGTAATAGTTAAGAAGGATAATTTTGTGTTCTAAATATTAGAGTTAACATTCAAAGTTGTTTTCTGATTGATTCAAATCTCTGTTTAGAATTGCATAAAAACAAAACTAGAATGTTGCCAAGATATTAGATTTTCAGAAAATATTTGTTGCTTATATATATGGAAGTAATTATCTATTGAATTAACCTTCATATTTCTTCCTACAAAATTCATCATTCAGGACACCCAGGTCACTTCACAATTCTACATTGCTCTACATAATTTCAGTAGTAGGTCTTGTTCATTATTCTTGACTCATTGATGAATTGTGAGCTAAATGGTCCATATAAAGTATTTCATGTTCCACTCTGAATTTTCTGATGTGAAATCCAACTGAAGATTTTCCGAAATCGACTTTGATATTGTTTCCTCAGCATAAAAATATCAATGCTAAGGAATGAGTGGTCACTGAAGACATGCCTTCATTCATGACACTGATAAAGGTTTTATATACTGTGGATTCTCTCTTGCCTCTTAAAGGGCTTTTAATGTCTCACTGAACTGTGAAACTCAGTCCCTGAGAATGGCTACACGATCAGCTGTCTCATGGCTACTTCCTAAGACTCTGCAAAAGTAAGCTGAAAGAAAGTTCCCTAGTCAGTCCTTTTCCTAGAGAGAAAGCCTGGCTTGGGAACTCCAGCCTGGGAACTGGACCCAGACATCTCCCAAGACCTCTATGGCTCTGGGGACTCCCAGAGACCAGAGACCCCTAATTACCAGAAAATAGGTATGGCAAGGCGAGCTCCCGATCATCAGGATGCTGGGTTGGTGAGCAATCTGTTCAGTCAGGTCTAGCAGTGAGGTGCCACCAAGACTGATGAACGCTTTTATCCTCCCCTAGGATAATGGGAAGCTCTTCCAGCATTCCAGCAGACTCCCCATGGGGGTCTCTTCTCAGAAACTGGTAGGACCTGTCTACTGACGGTCTAAAAAAAGGATTAATCTCTCTCTGCAACACCACATGGACTCAGTACAAATTAAAGGACTGCCAGGAGTGGCCACTAAAAAGGACCCTCAATTTAAACCCTATACTCCAGCTTGTCCTACTGTGTAGAAGGGAAGGAAAATGAGTAGAATTTCCCTATGTTGCTTTTTTTAGCCCTGTATCAAAATAAGATCCTAAGGGATTCTTGTCAGTTGTGCTATGCAAAAGGGAACCCCAGAGCACAGAAAGAAGGAAGAAGATATCTTAGATGACGCCTTTCTTAGTAACCCATCTTATTATGATCTGGCCCCAACCCTGGAAGCCTCTTTCAACTCACCTCCAGGAGGGGCATCAGCACCTGACGCTTATGCCTCCAGGTCTAGTTCGGCGGGTCATACCTGAAGTGGAGCCTCACTTTACAGAGCTAAAAGCCTGAGGGTCACTACCCCATAAGAGAAGTAGCTAATGGGGATGCAGGAACTACTGGAGTGCACGCCCCCTTCTCTATGGCTAACATAGCACAGTGCAAAGAAAAGCTAGGTCAGTTCTCTGAGGACTCCACCAAATATACTGAGGGGCTCAACACCTCACAATTATTTTTGAACCAGCATGGGATGACATACACATTATTCTTTCAACTTGTCACACCCTGGAGGAACAGCACTGCCTCTGTGCTGAGGCACAAGGACACACTGGAGTATGCGGTGGGAGCAGTAGCAATTCCTAATACAGATCCCGGGTGGAAATATCAAAGGAGACAGGCGGATCTGAAGGCTAGAGACCATTTGGTCACATGTCTCCTTGAAGGGCTGAGGCAATACATTACCAAACTGGTCAATTATAGTAAGTGTAGGGAAATTACTCAGGAGCAGGATAAAAAGCCACCCTTATTTCAAGGAAGGCTGGTAGAGCTGATGAAGAAATATATTCTGGTATATCCTAACTCTAATAGCAACTTACTTCTTTAGCCAATCTGCTCTGGGTATACGTAGGAAGCTGCAAAAGCTTTCTATGGTTCCCCAAACTCCCATGAATACCCTGTTAGAAACAGCCTTCTCAGTCTTCAACAATTGAGACCACACCACCAAGTGGAGAAGGAAAGGGGGGCAGACTGAAGGCCCAGCAACAGGCTCACCTTTTAGCAGTCATTTAAGGCACCCTGTCACCTCAGGGCCACCTGAATTCAGGCTCTACATCAGCAGGAATCTGCTTTAAGTGTGGAGAGACTGGACACTGGAAACGTGGCTGCCTTAAGCTGCCTCGCCACTGGTATCTGCCAGGGCCTTGCCCCAAGTACGGAAAGGATGGGCATGAGGCCCGGAAGTGCACCACTCCCCAGAGAAGGAATGGGGCTCCCCTGTGCCCACCAAGGGGGCAGGGACTCACAGATAAAACTACACAGCAGAGCAGAGGAGTTAGTTGGTGTTTTGATGTTGGAGTTTTGATGCAGGAGTATTGAGTTGAAGCCTGGGAAGCAAGCACACAGAGAAGCAGAGCAACGGAGGCCTGAGAGAATCGAACCCTGAGGAGAGAGACAGAGTCAGTCACCTGATACTCTACAGCTAGCCTTGTGGAGAAAACAGAGGAGCTGAGCCCAGACAGAAATGAACCCCTGGAAGAGAGGAACCCAGGAAGCCAGAACCCTGACAGATGTCAGCAGCCATCTTGCTCCAACACATGACAAAAGACTTTGGTGAGGGAAGTAACTTATGTTTTATGGCCTGGTAACCATAAGCTTCTATCCCAAATAAATACCCTTTGTGAAAACCAGCTCATTTCTGGTATTTTGCATCAGCACCCCTTTGACTGACTAATATACCAACCAAATAAATCCCTTAGTATGGAATATGGGAATACCAAGTTGGGCCCCTTGGGTTCCCCTGGTTCCCATTGCTTATAATACCAACCAACCTAACCCGCATAGAAAGCAGTGCCCTCTTAAGAAGAAGTTGTTAAAGGCTTCCGGCCCATGATTTTAAAATTCTTGGAGAACATGTCCATTCTTCCTGTAAAAAAAGCCCAACAGTGTATACTTGCTGGTTCAAGACTTAAGAGCAGTTAATAGCTTTGTTATACCAATCCATCCAGTCATACCCAACCCTTATATTCTGCTAAACCAGGTCCCATAAACTACAGCTTGGTTTACTGTTCTTGACTTAAAGGATGCCTTTTTCTGCATTCCACTCCACTTGGACTGCCAGTTCCTCTTTGTCTTTGAATGGCAGGAGTCCAACTTTAAACCTCCTGTCCAGCTTATGTACACCGTGTTTCCACCAGGTTTCTGAGACAGTCCCCATGTTTTGGGGAATGCCTTAGCTCAGAGGCTAGCTGATCTCCACTTGACTTAGAGCTCCCTCTTACAAAATATGGATGATCTGTTGCTTTGACAAAGGAAATTTTTGATGCCAACACCATTTTAGTCCTTAAAGGGGCTACCAAGTGTTGACATCCAAGGCATGAATCTCTAGGCCAAAAGTTTCTTATTTAGGGTTTCTTCTCACCCTCAGGGGAAAGGCTATGTATTAGTCAGCCAAAGAGGTGCCGATGCAAAGTACCAGAAATCTGTTCGTTATTATAAAGGGTATTTATATGTGGTAAAAGCTTACAGTTACAAGGCCCTAAAGCATCCAACTCAAGGTACCATAAGAGGTACTTTCTCACCCAAGTCAGTTGCCAAGTGTTGAAGTAAGATAGCAGGCCTGGTCTCTCTTTCCTTCTACCTCTTAAGGCCCCATGGGCCCAGCTTCCTTTTTTTTTTTTTTTTTTTTTAAGATTTTTTATTTATTTCTCTACCCTCCACCCCCCCCCCCCATTTTCTGCTCTCTGTGTCCATTCGTTGTGTGTTCTTCTGTGTCCACTTGCATTCTCAGCAGCACCAGGAATCTGTGTCTCTTTTTGTTGCATCATCTTGCTGCATCAGCTCTCCATGTGTGTGGCGCCATTCCTGGGCAGGCTGCACTTTTTTTTGCGTGGGGCGGCTCTCCTTACGGGCACACTCCTGGTATATAGGGCTCCCCTACACAGGGGACACCCTTGTGTGGCATGGCACTCCTTACACGCATCAGCACCATGTGTGGGCCAGCTCACCACACGGGTCAGGAGGCCCTGAGTTTTAACACTGGCCCTCCCATGTGGTAGGCAGATGCTCTATCAGGTGAGCCAAATCCGTTTCCCCAGCTTCTTCTGATCTCAGCCATAGATGGACATAGGGCTCATCTCTCTTCCTGGGGCTTTAGCTATTTGAGACTTCTCCTTTCTGTGCATCTTCCTCTGTGAGTTCTAGTTTATATCACCCCAACAAGGGGATGGGTACTTAACCTACTGATCTCAGCCTTACATATGATTGAATCAAAGCTCTAATCTTAACATAATTTAATCAAAGACATCTCAGTTGAATCTAATACAATCAAAGGGGCTTACACCCAAAAGAACAGACCAGTTTACAAACATAAACTCTCTTTTTGGAATTCATAAATAATCTCAAGCTGCCACAGGCTCTCTCCCCAGAAGGATTCCAAGTCATCACTAGTATTCCTTAGCCCCCACAAACAACTGCGGAATGGCTGGTTACTGTAGTCTGTGGCCCCCCAGGTTTGGTGAAATAGCCAGGCCCTACACAGCGCTATTGCAGGGGCTGACAAACAACCCTGAGAATGGGGGACCCACCAGGAAACTGCCTTCCATGCTTTGAAACAGGCCTTAATTGGCCCTCCAGCTTTAGGAATTCCTCATCTAAACAGGCCCTTCTTTCTGTATGTAACTGACAAGTGGCTATAGGAGTGTTAGTCTAGAAACTGGGTGAGATTTCTCAACTAGTAGCTAATTTCTCCAAACCCCTAGATAAAACAGTGCAGGGATGGCCACGTGGCCCAAGGGCAGTGGGGGCAACTGCCCTTTTTAATTGAATAAGGCGACAAATTAACCTGGAGGCAACCTCTCAGTCTTCTCCCTCATCAGGTAAAAGATGTACTTGAAGACAGCAATGGCTTACAGGTAGCCGGTTAATTAAATGCCAGGCTCACTTAGGAGAGTCCTCTGAGGTACAGCAAAGGATGTGTCACTCCCTCAACCCAGCCACCCAGCTACCGACAGAAGGAGAAGGCCCAAGGTCAGATCCTGCGGGACCCGCACCCACTCCTGCCGTGAAACTCTCAAGGAGAACTACTCAAGCAGGCCAGATTTAAGAGATGAGCCTCTAACAAACCCAGACTTGGAGTGGTTCACAGATGGAAGCAGTCTTGTCAGGGAAGGAATTAAAGGGGCAGGCTCTGCCATGGTCTCTCAATTTAAAACTATAGAAGCCCAAGCCCTTCGCCCAGGCACGTCAGCCCAGAGGGCAGAGCTAATTGCCTTAACCTGAGGCTTTAATACCTGCTGCTGGGAAAAGAGCTAACATTGACACAGACTCCAAGTATGTGCTCCTCGCCCTCCACGCCCACTCTGCTGTGCGGCAAGAAGAGGTTTGCTTACTAGCAGTGGGTTGCCTATTAAGCACAGGTAAGAAATCCTGGACTTACTAGAGACTGTTCTGTTGCCCCAAGAAATAACAGTTATGAATTGCCCAGGGCTCTGGAAAACAGGCAGCGCTATAGCTCGGGGAAATGCCCAAGCAGACGCAGCAGCTAAAGCTGCAGTGCAAACCCAAGCGTCTATCCTGGACCTTATCCCAGAACCTGTCCCTCTTACCTAAAGCTCCAGAGTATACCCAGGATGAGCAAACTAAAGTGGCTAGCCTAGGGTTCACCCCGGAAGCCAGCGGGTGACTTGCTAAGGAAGCTCAAGTCTATCTGCATGGAGCAGGGCAGTGGACGGTCCTTCACGGACTCCACCAGGCCACTGTCTAGGAAGAGACGCCCTAACCAGCTTAGCCAAATGGGTTTTGGAGGGCCAGGGCCTGGCAAAAACAACCAACGAGATCACCAAAAGTTGTTCTTTATGTGCAGTTAAGCGACCCAAACAATGGGAGACTTAACAAACCTCCCCCCTTAACCCCCCTGTCTACCTGAGGGGATCATACCCTGGGGATGACTGGCAGGTAGATTTACCCACATACCATCTTGCCAGGGATCTAAGTACCTTGTAGTACCGTTGTCTGATTTCCTCTTGGTTCTTGGCTACATGACAAAATATGATTTTTAAGTACAAGCCAGCTCAGTTAGGTCAGTAGTTTATTAAGAAAATGAGAGAAGAGAAATGGGAGACAAAAGATTATGGGTCCCAGAAATACTGCCTGCTGGTCCAGGCAGTGAGAGAACGGGCATAACAGGGGCAAGAAAGGCAGAGGGTGAAAGGGGCTGATTTCCATGATTTCCAGACTACAAATCCCCATTACAGATGACAAGTCCTCAGGAGGACTTGTGTGTGGGTCCAGGTGGGGCAAGGAAAGGACAGAACAGGGCAAGAACAGGGCTGGTTTGGCTTCTGCGCCTGCTTTTCAAACCATTAATTATTTTGCCTTTTGGCTAATGTTGGGGGAGGAATCCCCGTTGCTTGCTGTTTTGATTGGATACCCCACCTGTCAACTCCTTCAGTGGGCCCAGGGGCAAAGCCCCTTGAGAATATCCAGGGCTTTTCCTTTATTCCAGAAGAAATCCCGTTGGGAATGGGGAATTCTCACGAGGTTCTTCCAGCAGCCATCTTGCAGTGTCTTTCCCTCAGGCAGGATTCCCACTGCCATGTGTCTCATGGGCATGCTTTTCTGCCAGGTTCCAGATCCATCTCTTTATTCGCTAACCTAGCCTGCCTCAGTACTGGTAGATACTCTTACTGGATGGTTGGAAGCCTTTCCCACTAGAAAGGAAAAGGCAAATGAGGTGGCTAAAGGAAATTGTTCCCAGGTTTGGACTGTCTATGTCCCTCCAGAGTGACAATGGACCTGTTGTTACTAGCAAAATAACCCAGGGTCTGTTGGCTGCCCTCAGAATCAAAGATCATCGTGAGAGTTCCTGAAGGCCCCAATCCTCAGGGAAAGTAGGAAGACCCAACCAAACCCTGAAACAAATTCTGATCAAACTGCCAGGAAACTATATCAGCTTGTGTCACCAATCTACCCTTTTGGATCTATATATAGCTCTGTTACCGGATTTAATTAAGTTCTTTGACTATGCTAGAGAAATGAGTTTCAAGAGCATGTCAGGTGAGTTAGGCCAGTAATTTAAGGTAGGGAGGGAAGAGAAATGGGAGAAAACAACAGGAAATAACAGAGCAGGGGTCCCAGGTAGTGAGGAAGGGGATGAAGAGGGCTAATTTACAAGCTACAATTCCCCATTAGAGATTATAAATCCCCAGGTTACAGGGTTACTTGCGTGGTCACATGGCAGAGGAAAAATGGCCACAGTGGTGTACAGGGGGCAGGACAGGTCCACAGGCAAAAGAGTAAGGTGAGAGAGCGCACTCAAGCCTCGCGGTTTGCTTTTTTATTTTTTTATTTTTTTTCTCTTTATTTTTTAAATGTTACATTAAAAAATATGAGGTCCCCATATACCCCCCACCCCCCTCACCCCACTCCTCCCCCCATAACAACAACCTCCTCCATCATCATGAGACATTCATAGCATTTGGTGAATACATCTCTGAGCACCGCTGCACCTCATGGTCAATGGTCCACACCATAGCTCACACTCTCCCACAGTCCACACAGTGGGCCATGGGAGGACATACAATGTCCGGAAACTGTCCCTGCAGCACCACCCAGGACAACTCCAACCCCTGAAAATGCCCCCATATCACATCTTTTCCTCCCACTCCCTACCCCCAGCAGCCACCGTGGCCACTTTCTCCACACCAATGCCACGTTTTCTTCGATTACTAATCACAATAGTTCATGAATAGATTATCAGTAAGTCCACTCTAATCCATTCTCTATTCCTCCATCCTGTGGACCCTAGAATGGCCGTCCACTCCACATCTATATCAAGAGGGGGCTTAGATTCCACATGGATGCTGGATGCAGTTCTGCTTTCAGTTGTAGGCACTGTTGGCTCCCTGGTGTGGTGGTTGACTTCTTCAACTCCATGTTAGCTGAGTGGGGTAAGTCCAATAAACCAGAGTATAGGAGCTGCAAGTCTGTTGAGGCTCAGGGCCTGGCTATCACATGGTCAGTCCAGAGATTCAGGTCCCCTGTGTATACATTAAACCCCAGCACCAACTACAGTCCCCACAGTTCTGGTAAAAGTAACAGGAGAGGCTTGTGGACAAAGATCACATCTGAGTGCTTTTAAATTGCTAATTATTCCACCCCTTTGCTAATGGCAGGGGAGGAGGTTTCAGCAGTTTACTGTTTTGATTGATTACCCCACCCATCAATCCCTTAGTGAGGACCCAATGATAAAGTGACCTTTCCTCACCCAAGAACTGGTACTAGATCAGGAAACCCAGGAACTCATCAAATATTTTGTAATCCTAGGAAAAACTCAACAAATCATCCAGGAACTTGGGAACAAAATTCTCTCTAGCCCCAACCATGAGTTACCTCTACCTAAAATTAAAGCTGGAGACCAGGTTCTGATCAAAACCTGGCAGGAGAATAGGCCTCACTTCCAGTTAGAGCCAAAATGGAAGGGACCTAACTCTGTGGTTCTGGTCACCCCCACAGCTGTTAAAGTTAAAGGGATTGCCAGCTGGGTGCACTTATCCTGAGTGAAGCCCACTGTCCCAGAAAGTGCCAACTCGCCACAAGCACCTGATGAACATTCAAGTACTGGCCATTGGACTGCCTGAACTACCTCTTCAAGAAACAAAGCTAAGTACTGTTTGTGTCAAAGCCAGTACATATATTGTGTGCTATTCCCTCTAACTCTAGCCCAAATGAAACTTCATGTAGACTACTACATCATCCTACTGCTAGGGAGAGGGCAGGCCATAAGTCTACTTAACACAGTACCCCATTAATGCCACAGTACTTGTGAGCACCAAAGAGCCACTCAAGACTCAGCAGCCTACGGGAGGAATTATAAGGGACTCAAACACTACCCAGTACTTATGGAGACACCTTACTAGCTCTGTGACTCAATACTTCTAAACACAACTTATGCCAACCAAAACACCCCATCGAAGATGCTATATATGTGTCATAAACTAGACCCCCATGGCCTGGGAAGAGAAACAACCTTGTCTAGGACACCATGAAACATTCTGTTTCATGACCCAGGGTCCAACAGGTGTATGTCAGTACTGTCTGCTAGCTAACCAGTAACTTGGTAACTGTAAGCTTTGAAGAGGGTTCCAGCTCACCAATAACTAATCTCATGCTTGCTACTACATTAGACTATCATGATGGAATTTTCTTTCCTTGCAGAGACTAGGCCTACCTCTCTTTGGCTCCTCTTTGGACCAGTTTATGTTCACTAGCATACATCATCCCCTCTGTCTACTATGGCTTATAATGGTGTTTGCTCTGACCCTTGTCCAGGGTTATAACTGAAAATCTAGGGCCCCTGGACCTTGCCCTTTGAAGGCCAATGAAGTTGTTTTTGCTGTAATTGTTATTGTCCTTGACATTCTCCACTTGGCAGCTTCCGTACCTCCTGGCTTCCTTGGAAGCAACAGCAAAATCGCCCCCACCCCTCCCTGCCGAAGGCGCTGCTGTGGTTAGCCAGCGTGACCCCTGACCCCTGCTGCGTCACCCTCTCCCACGCCGGACCTCTGGGACCAGGCAGACCTGGAAAAAAAGGAGACTAGAGCGACATAAAACAGTACATTTAAAATGTACTTTCACTTTTAAAAAATCATATTTACTCCTTCCAAAAGTCCCATGAGGGAGGTTTTAAATCCATAATATAGGATATGATATAGGGAAAGAAACTGCACTTTGAGTGGGAAGATCACACAGTAAGTTAACAGCAGCAGAAGAAATCAATCTCAGGGCCTTCTAGCCCAGGACGTTCTCACTGAATCCCGTTGAATCAACTTTCCCAGAAGAACTGGAAGATAGCAGCATGGAGGTTAACTTTCATCTTCTGGCGCTATCTAGTTCATATCATATCAATGCACTACTTTCTCCTCCTGTAAAGTGAGTTGACAGATGTTTTACAAAGGAATATTCTTTGGTGGGAAAATAAAGGCTGTTTCCAGTTGGGGTCCAGCTCAAAGGGTTGAATTTTTAGTTTCCTGAGCAGTTAGATTGTCATTAGACATAGCCCATGGACAGGGACGTGGTCATAGTAAAACAGAACTTCCAGATTATAAACAGTGGAAGATAGAAAAACACCATTAGAAGCTCTCCAGGAGAAGCTGATTGCATAGGGCCATGGTGAAACTTGGAGATACATGGGTGGCTTTGCAAACACTGTTTTCTTTGTTGGTACATTATTAAAAAGATTAAGATCGGGATTTTTTGCATATTTGATGGCTAAAAGAGGCTGAATATTACCTGGAATCCTGGGGAAAAAAAGAAGCATCCCTGAAGATAGTACTTAGAAGTAGCTCAGTGGCTTCCTAATTCTCATACAAAAATAACATTTCTGTACTGTAGCTTAACTGTGTGTTTGTCCTTTAGAGAATTCTAAGATTTAATGAAGTGAGAAAATCTTAAAAAAAAAAAAAAAGGAAAAAAGCAGTGCAAAGTTTTAATGCTTCCTATTAAGAACTTTTCTCTGTCCCCTGCTACCAGGTGAAATCTTCCTTTAAATAAAGTCAAATAGGTAATTTGCTTTAATTAATGTAATAAGCACAGGTTAGTCACAGAGAGTTTGGCTTTCATAATAAAGAGGAAGAAAATGGGACTTTGGAAAGCATTATATGTGTCAAACAGTGAAGGCCTTCAGTGCAAACGTCATCAGTGCCACCATGCTTCATTTTCTGGAAAATGTCCCTAGTGCCATTCACACCTGTTGTTTTAGTTTGTTAAAGGCTGACAATGCAATATATCAAAAATGAGTTGGCTTCTACAATGGGATTTATTAATTTATAAGCTTACAGTTTGAAGGCTGGGAAAAATGTCCAAATCAAGAAATCTGATGAAGTTCTCTCCCCAAAATTTGGCTGCTGGTGATGCTGGACTCCTGCCACATGGCAAGGCACAATGGTGGCTCTGCCGGTCTCTGCCTTCTCCTTCAAGCTCACTTTCTCCCTGGCTCAGCTGTGGGTGGTCAGGAACATGGCAGTGTCCACTTGTCTCTCCTCTCCTCTCCTCTCCAGGCCAAATTGCTTCAGTTTTGGTTGCTCCTTGCTTCATTCTCAAAAGGATATTACTGGGGCATAAGAAAAAATTAGAATATAGACTCTAAGCATTATATCAGTGTTAAATTTCTTGAACTTGATAACTGCACTTAGGTGGTTATATAAGTGAATATTCTTGTTCATAAGAAATGTATGTGGGAGTATTATGTGTTCAAGAAGTATGATGTGTGGAACCTGGTCCTAAATGTTAAATAAATAGATAGGAGGAGAGAGGGAGAGGGAAAGGGAGAGGAGAGGGAGGGAAGGAGGGAGGGAGGACAGAAGAAAGATATGGCAAAATTGGCAAAATGTTAAAATTGGTGGACCTGGGATCTGGCAATAATACAAATATAAAGTTTGTATTATTTTTTTTCAACTATCCTTCAAGTCTGAAATTATTTTCAAATAAAACATCAATTACAAAAAGAGTCCCACTTAATCCATCCTGTCTATTTTACAATGGCTAGTGTGGGGCAGGAGACTGTTGAGTGTAGTAAGAGAGCTTCCACAAAGCCAGTTGCAGAAAGGATAGGCAAAACATAGCAAAGTTTCCCAAAAATTGAGGCCCTGAAGGGAGAAGGTGGCCACATTGATTTGTTCAATCCCTGGCATTGGGTCTTTTCTCTTGCTTATAGATGGCTGGCACTGACATGCACGCCAATGTGGACAGGAGTCCAGAGAGCTAAATATACAAACCATGGTGTGATACCTCCGTTCATCATGAAATAAGACGAAGAGGCCATCTCGGCCACAGTATATTTGACAGCTAAAGAGGAGTCTGAACAGGATCTCATGAGCCCACATCCAGGCAATAGGTTACTCTATCACCCAATAAGTCTACAAGTAGTGTAATCCCAGGGTAATTAAGAAGATGTATATAGTAAAAAGGGATATCAATGATGAATCTTGGGGATTTTAGGTGTTAATTCTGTGAATGGGAATTTTCCACCAAGGTTCCCAGGGCTAGTGACTGACCAGGTGAGGACTCATTGCCTGAACCACACTGTGTACCTGTGTACCTATGTGAGAATAGGTCCCATCTCAGGCAGGCAAGCCCCCATTTTATTTTCTGAGCAGGGAACACAGCCCCCGCATGTGAGGGTTTCACTTCTGGGCTTGACTTGCCAGGTAGAATACCACTTAGCACATGCTGTACTTCCCCTGGCACACAGGTACCACGGAGAGTTACATTTTTCCAACCTGAGCAAGAAACCCACGAGCTGGCTGAGGTCTCCCTGAAACACGGGGGTGGGCCTGATAGGGGTGGGGCTGGCCACCTATTGTAGCAGGACCCCAGGGGCAGGTTGCAGAAGGTCCTGGGCTGAGCAGGAGAGGTCAATTACCACGATTGCTGTCTGAAACAAGCACCAGATCACAGGATAGGAGACAAAACAGGGGATGGGAAAGAAGTTGAGATAGAATTGCCAATGGAAAGAACTAACAAGATGACAAAAACGGAGGGAGAAGGAAAGAGAGAATTTAGAGCAAGTCGAGTCAGAATGAGGAGTGGGGTATCTAGGGCGGGGTCCATTGAGACCTCAGAAGCACAGAGCACCAGCCTGAGTCTTCCTCTCCTGCGTGGGTTTGGGGTGCTTCCTCTCCCTGGGCTAGAGATGTCCCTGAGAAGGAGGGAGGATAGCAAACACATCACAGCTTCCATCCTGAAATACATCTATGGAATTTTAGTTCCCTAAAGGCCTCTCAGACAAAGTTCATTTTACTAATGTCATAAAATGATTTCTTCAGCAGGCAGAGTTTATAGTAGTAGGGTTATAAAGACATTACAAAGATCATGACAATGTGTGCAAACATAAAATTCTTGCTAAGGTCTTGTTCATCTTTACAATCAGGCATAAGATAAGCACATGCTACCGTTTCCTCCGCTCTCCCAGCAACTGCTGCTGTCGCCTTCTGAGGCCCCAGAGGCGCTGACCGTCCAGAGCAGGAATGCTTTCATGGTGGCGGCAGGTGGAAGAGTCGAAAACTGAAGGCTGAATTTGTCCACGCACTGACTTCTTTCTGGCCCTGAACTGATTTCCCATGACTAGCTTAGCAATATAATATAATTCATGGCAATAATGTGCTAACGAGGCCTATAAATCTTCATCTCTTCAGCGTTGGCTTTTATTATTGTGGGCCTCCTGGGAAGTGGATTAGTCTCCAGTTAAACAGTCCTAACATGGCTTTTGCTTCCCTTAGCCTGCTTGTGTGAGGTTGGGCTTTCTAAATACTTTGGTACAAACAAGTATATTGATAGACACCTAATCTGAGTAGGAACACACTCCATATTCATGGTTATGCCAGACTGGAGAAATTTTTCCTTATTTTCTTTCTTTCCTTTATTATGTATTTCATTCAATAGAAAAAGAAAAATTGGAAGTAAAAAGCATTATGTATTTAAATTAGTTGTAAAACAAAACTCTGTTGATGAACGTAAGACATAATAATCCTCAATTCGGTTTCTTGGAAACATTTGTTTTGATATTTGGTAATGTGCTCATCCTAGGCATGGGCTGCCGGTGGGGAGCAGGGGGTAGGGGACATGGGGAGTGTTTCCCCAACCCTCAGACAGTGCATGTTAAGTAAGTGCTAAGGTGTACTTTTGTTTGTTGGTTTGGTCTGGTTTTTTAGGAGGTACAGGGGATTGAAAGCAGAACCTTCTACATGTGGAGCAGAAGCTCAACCACTGAGCTACTAATACACCTGCTCCCCAAGTGCTAAGGTTTTGAAACTCAAACCCAAAACCAAAAATTCTGCTAAAGCCCATAAACTATGCACAACAGAGAAAATGGTGTCCAAAAAGTTGAATGACCACTTATGCATTTAGGACTCTCTCAAATACAGAGCTGTTTTCTTTACCTAGCCAACTATCAAAGGAAATTAGGATAGAATCACTTTGCTAATAACGACAGATGGTTCCTAATAAATCAAGCTGAAGGTATAGCATACCCGCGTGGGTCAGGGAAGCCAAGGAAACAAGGACCGATTGAATAGATAATATGCACTGGGGATTTCACAAGTTTCTTAGGGTCATGGGGTGGAGGAGAAGAGGAAGATGGTGGTCAGGGCAATGGATCTGACTGCACAACAGGGCAGGGATGGAGCAAGTAGTGCCTGGATGTTCAAAGTTGTCTGATGCACCTCAGTGGCCAAACTTTGCCACTCAGCTCCTGACTCACTTCCCTACATTTTTAGTTTCAATAAGCTCCGTTGCTTGGAAACTCATAAAATGTGAAGTGGGAACCAATCATAACTCATCATGCACTGTCTTTATTACCTTTATGGCATTTCAAGGTGGAAGGTTATAAATAGCCTTCTCTTCTGCTTTCTGGGGGAAATTCCAGACAACTGCAGAGAAGCTGTAAACGTTTCTCTTGAGTGTCTCTGGGACTCTGTGTTCTCAAACTCTGACCTGCAGGAGGCCTGAGGTTCAGAGGTCCAGAAGCCCAGGTCTTCTCCAGGACAGTGAATGGTCTAGAAGCCATTTATGAAGATGTGCATGGCTGGTTTATCTCCGTTTAAATTCCGTGATATAACCTTGGCTGTGGGAAATTTTTTTTTAATCGTACATAAAAGAAATGAGTTATTTTCAGACCAATTTATCTGTCTTTGTGGGACTCTACCTTAAGAAAAAGACATGATCTGTCTGACATCCTCTATCCACCCACTCCCCTTTCTCCTCCCTAATGAAAAAATGCTGCTATGGCAAACTCTCTTTACATCAATCTTAAGCCTGAAAAGCCAGCTGGCTAACACAGAACGATGGTACTTTTCTGTGACAAGAAAATGAACACTTTTTTTTTCTGTAAGTGAATGAAAGCAATTTCTCATATTTTTCAGAAATAGCAAAAACAGGAAGAGAGTCCTAGGAAAAAGCTTGCAAAGCACTGCAATATGCCGAGATCTCTATAGATTTATCAGGAAGAGGGCATTTGTCCCTTTCATCACACCACTACATATGTGGGTTCCTGAACTTGTTCCTGCTTTACTTACTTGCTATCTTACATATCAGATTGTAAGCCATCACTCCATCCTACCCTACCCTACTAGAAAGTGTCCCTAAAGTGATAAAGCATGTGGTAGATGGCTGTTGACTTAAGGCATGGGCTCTATAGTCAAAAACAGATCTGGATTTGAGACCTGTATCCATTGCTCACAAGCTGTATTTAAACTAGCTAAGCCTGTTTCCTTACCTTTAAAATAGGCATAATAGTTGTAGCTCCTTCAGTTTCCTCATCTATAAAGAGGAAATAATAACATTATATATCTCACAGGGTTAGTGTGAAGAGGAAATGAAATAATTGCGAGCAGGGTGCTTAGAAGAGTATGGCATATAACAAGCACTCAATAAATGGTGGTTATAACAATGATGATAATATGAAGATGGTGTCTAGAAAACCCAGCTTAGACTGAGACATAAAAGTGACGCAGAGTGAGAGAACTCTCCTCCAATCAGAGTGCAAATAATTAAAATCCCTTGACAAATAATTTCTTGACAAATAATTAAAAGCCCCTGCTGTAGTTAATCTAAACTAAATTTATTCCACTCGAACTACATATTAGTTGTCTCTATACCTGAATGTCCCATAGGCAGCTTGGGCTCAATATATTCAAACATAGACATCTCAACTCTTTTTCACCCCCCACGTTAACCTTGCCCTTCTTTTCTGTATTCATTTAATGTCACCTATCCCAGATGTAAACTAGCAACCTGGCAGTCATCCTGGGGCCTCCTCCAACCTTGTACCTCCTGAATATGTTCTGAGCCCATCGTCTTCACCATTCCTTGATCACTAGCCTTATATCAAACCCTCTTTCTCTCTCTTGCACTATTGCTACAGCCTCTTAGCTGCTCTTTCTCCCTAATACGTTTGCCCTTGCCTCCACCCTTCAGGCACCCTGACCACAGAGATCACTACAAAATTCAATTTTGTCATGTCATTCCCCTGACTAAGCCCCTGCAATAGCTTCCTATCAATAAAGGGGTGTAGCAGTTTGATATGGTTTATGAATTCCAAAAATAGACATTGGATTATGTTTGTAAACTGTCTGTACCTGGGCATGATTAAATTATGATTAGGGCTTTGATTGGGCCATGTCAGTAGGATGTCGAGTCCCCGCCCCCCCTGGATGGGCAGGGACTCACAGATAAAACTACAGGGCAGAGCAGAGGAGTTAGCTGGAGTTTTAATGTTGGAGTTTTGATGCTAGAGTGTTGAGCTGCAGTCCAGGAAGTAAGCATACAGAGGAGCAGAGCAGCTGAGGCCAGAGAGAATTGAGCCCCAAGAAGAGAGACAGAGCTGGTCACCTGATAGTCTATAGCTGGCCTTTTGGAGAGAGGCAAAGCCTAGAGAGCCTCATAGTCTACAGATGACCTTGTGGAGAAAACAGAGGAGCTGAGCCCAGAGAGAAATGAGCCCTGGGAAAAGAGGAACCCAGGAAGTCTGAACCCTAGCAGATGTTGGCAGCTATCTTGCTCCAACATGTGGCGATAGACTTTGGTGAGGGAAGTAACTTATGCTTTATGGCTTGGTAACTATAAGCTTCTACTCCAAATAAATACCCTTTATAAAAACAAACTAATTTCTGGTATTTTCCATCAGCACCCATTTGGCTGACTAATTAATATAAGAGGTTACCTCCAAACTCCTTGTATATATTCTAGCTTTCTCTTTCCATGCTGATCTCATTCTCTGCCACACTTTCATGACTGCCCTCCATTCCAGCAATGGGAATCCACTTATAATTCCAAGAACATCGTAATAGCCAGCCTCCAAGATGGCCCTCTTGTGTTCATACCCTAATGCAGTCCCCACCCACATTGTACCAGTGGGTCTGTGCAGCCAATGGTATGGCAGAAGTGATGGAACGTCACTTCCAAGGGTAGGTAATAAATGACCGTGGCTTCCTTGGGCTCTCTCTCAGCTCTCGGATTACTGGGCTTGGGAAAGGGCAGCTGCCATGTTGTGAGAGCAACCCTATGGAGAGGCCCACGTGGTGAGGATCGGAAGCTTCCTGCCAACACCCACAGGAGTAAGCTTAGATGTTGATTCTCCAACCTCTTCAGATGACTGCAGCCCCAGTCAACAACTTAACTGAAACTTCACATGAGAACTTAAGTCAGAATCATCCTGTTAAGGTGTTCCTGGACTCCTGACCCTCAGAAACTGAGATACGAAACATTTATTGTTTTATGCTGCTAATTTTGGGGGGTAATTTTTTACACAGCAATAGAAAACTAATGCAAATGGCATCTTCATTTATACTTCCTTTCCCTTGCACATTCTTTATATATGGTACGCATTTACCACCCACCCTCACCATGCAAGCCTCAGCTCAAAAGTCACTTTTTCTGTAAAGCCGTCCTGCTCCTCCCCTGCACCCACTCAGATCTGTCATTGATGCTTACTTAGCATCTGGTATTTCCCTCCACAACATAGCACCAAACACGTTCCAGCACAGTGGTGGATGCTAGGCACACAGTGTAAAGGAAACTCCTGGCCCTCATGGATTTTAGAGGGTGGAGTCAAACAATAGGCAAAAGAAATAAGTAGAATATATAATATGTTACATGGTGAAAAATAAAAACAGGAAAGGGGCTAAGTGAATACAGGAGTGAGGGTGCGTGAGGAATTGAATATTCTGTCAGTTGGTTAAGGAAGGCTTCACTGAGAAGGTAAAGTTTGGATAAAACTAGAGAAGGTGAAAGAACAAACTATCTAGATAACTGGAGGGAAAGTTTCCTGGGAGAGGAAATGGCAAGTGCAAAGGCCCTGAGGTAGGAGCATGTCTGGTATGCAAGGAGACCAGTGTGGCCACTAGAGAGATCAAGAACAGGAGTGAGCAGGAGATGGTGAGATCAGGAGAGGTTTAGGAGAGGGGCCAGAAGCCGCAACCTAGAATTGTCCAGTAAAAACAAAATGTCAGCCACAAATGTGAACCACATAAGTAATTTAAAGTTTTCTAATTAGGGCACGTTGAAAAGGTAAAAACAAAAAGTGAAATTAATTTTAATGTATTATTTATCTACTATATCCAAATCTTACCATTTCAATAAATAATCAATAAAAATAATTAAGGAACTCATTTTTTTCTCTCTCTTGCAAACCAAGACTTCGAAATCCAGGGTGTGTATTTTATACCTCCAACAAATCTCAATTCAGTCTGGCCACATCTCAAGTACTCAATAGTCACACATGGCCAGTGGTTACCATCTTGCACAACCCAGCTGTAGAGGTTATAAGCCTTTGTAAGGATGTTTGCTTTTACTCTGGAGGATATAGTGAGCCAGAGGAGGGTTTTGAGCAGAAGAATGACACAAGCCAACATATTTTTAAAGGGCAGCCTTGGTTGCTGTATTGAGATAGCAGGCAGGCAGTATGGGGGAAGCAGAGAGCAGATGGGATTACTGTTGTAGTAATGAGGACAAGAGGTGGTGAAGGTCCCCACTCTGTAAGTAACAGTGGAGGTGGGGAGAAGTGTCCAACTCTGAACATATTTTGAAGATGGAACCAAGAGGGCTTCCTGACAGATTGGCTGGGGTATGGGAGAAAGGAATCAAGAACAAAGCCAGCATCAAAATCACTGTGGATATTTTCTTGGGTCTTAATCACTTGATCAAAGCACCAAGTATCCTTATCTGTAAAATGGAGAGAGCACCAGTTTTAGGAAGAGAGACCTGCAAGCACAGAGGACATAAGGTTAGAGCGTCCCAGGAATGCTCAGGGAGGAACAAGGAGGCCATCGTGGCTGCAGAAGAGCAAGCAAGGAAGGAAGTAGGAGGGGATGTGCTCGGGCAGGTTATAAAGGAACCACGTTAATCTGAAGCTTTAGGGAAATAGGGAGTAATAAGTAGAATGGTTTAGGGCCACTGTGCTGTGTTAAGAACTTTGCTTCAGGCTCTAGTAGACCCAAACAATCTATTCCTGTTTTGTTTTCTAGTTCTCCAAATTCAGTTCACCTAACATATATAGAAGATATAAGCTATTGGAGCAACACAGAGCTTTTGATTTACTTCAGAATAAGAAAGATGTACCAACACAGATCTGCCATGAAACAAATGCAGTTAAAGCTTTAGGATCCTGCATTCACAAGGGCCTTTTTTAAAGGCTTTGTACTTATTTTATTTTTTAATAGATATCGTAAGTACCTCTCTTTTTATTTATTTATCTATCCCCTCCCCCGCCCTTGCGACTTGCTTGCTGTCTGCTCTCTGTGAACATTCGCTGCATGTTCTTCTGTGTCTGTTTGTCTCCTTTTTTTTGTTGTGTCATCTTGCTGCGCCAGTTCTCTGCAGAGTGCAGGCCATCAGCTCTCCGTGGGTGTGGGCGAGCCTGCTTTCACAAGGAGGCCCTGGGACATGAACCCAGGGCTTCCCATATGGCAGACGGGAGCCCAATCGATTGAGCCACAGCCACTTCCCTCTGTACTTAATTTTGTATTCGGATTTTTGTTTTCTTTTTCTTAAAGAGAGCCTTGCCAAATTGTATAAGCTTTGGAACCAACAAAACCTAGATCTCTCCCTTCTTGGGAAGAGCATTCCATCTTAGACCTATCCTATGAACAAAAATAACTGACTTGGGTAAGGCTTGGGAAGGGGTGTGAACATACCAGTCTTTTATGCAGAAGGAAAAGCAGCCCATTACCTACCCAGCTCCATTAAATGCTGTTGCTGCTCTTTGGAACAGTGAAATTAAACAAACAATTATGCCAGAAGATTTATGTGTTTGTTATTCCCAAATTTGGTTGATCATAAAACCAGGTATATTAATTTTCTTTCTTTTTTTTTTTTTAGGAGGTACAGAGGATTGAACCTGGGACCTTGTACATAGGAAGCAGGTGCTCAATCACTGAGCTATACCTGTTCCCCTGTGTTGTTTTTTAGAAGTATCATCGGTGATATATGGGACCCGTATATGATATTATGCATGTTTATTTTGTAAGTTCACAACTTTTACTATACAATTATTGTTTATGTATGTTCATGTATGAATGGTATGTGCTTCAATAAAAAATACATTAAAAAAAAAGTATCATGGCCTGGGCAATACACCAAGGCTACTGATTCAATCTCAGGGAGTAAGGCCAAAAAATCCTTATTTTAAGGAAGCTCCATAGTTAGACACCATCGTGTTAACAAATCTGGAACATACTTTTGAAAGAATAGAGCAGGCTTGGTTCCAGTAACAGGGTGGGAATTTTCCTAAGCTGTTCACTGTTGAGAAAGACAGCTGATTAAAGGTTTTATAGCCTGGATAGTGCTTCGCCTACCCTCAAAAGTGTACCCAATAAAACGAAGGCCCAGCGTCAGCTCCCCAAGTCTGGGCCTGGGCAGCAGGGAACAGACTCTCAGCTGTTGCCCTCAGAGCAACCTACAAGGATGTGGCCATGTTCCTCTCCCAGGAGAAGTGCCACCTTCTGCACCTACAGGGAGGTGGCATTAGGGTACCATGGAACTTTGCCTTTTTGAATTTACAGCTTCTACATCTTGCACGATCTCTGGCTGGACCACAGCGAGGAGCTTAGATGGCAGAATTGTGAAATAATTAGCTCAGGATTACCCAACGAGAAGCCAACCACACCCCAACAGCGTGTAAACCTGAAAGTGTCGTCTATCTATTACATGAAATAAACAAGTTTGCTTTAGGAAAGAATGAGGCCATAACAGAGCAAGGGAGCTGAGAAATGGAAAGAAGGCATCCCCATGACACTTTTGGGGCTCTGGATCCATTCCATCCTGAGTCCAGCCCCATCTCTCTTCCTCTGTGCTTGTGAACCAGTAAATTCTTTCTTTTTTTAAAGATTAATTTTTATTTTATTTATTTCTCCCCACCTCCTCATCGTTTGAACTTACTCTCTGCTCTCTGTGTCCCCTCATTGTGTGGTCCTCTTCCTTCTAGGAGGGACCTCCCATGTGGGAGGGAGACACCCAATGGCTTGAGTCACCACCGCTCCCTAAATTCTCTTTTTTGCTTGAGGTAATTTGAGTTGGATTTCTGTGATTTGCAGCCAGGAATGTTCTGACTAGTAAAAGCATACTATAAGTATTAAAAAGAATGACAAACAAATATACTGACATAGAAAATGATCACAATGTTTATTAAATGAAAAAAGTCAAATTTCAAAATAGTGTCTTTAATAGCATTCTATTTGTGTACACAAAATGTGTTTTGTGTGCATGGGATTTTTATTGTATTTTTTTTGTGTTGTGTTGTATTTTTAGTAAATACCTAGAAAACAACTGGAAGACTACCACACTGTTAGTAGGAGATAGGACTGGAAAATTTTTACAGCTGTGTACTTTTTACTGACAACGAACATGTATTACCTTTATAATAAAAACACTAAATATAAAAAAGGAAAGGGAAGAAAGTTAGCCACTGAATGTGCCAGACTCCTGCCGTCCCTACCTCCCTGATTTTCTCAAAAAGAGAAGAGAATTAGAGGCATAAAGAACAGGTTTTGGGAAGCGGACTTGGCCCAAATGATAGGGCGTCTGCCTACCACATGGGAGGTCCATGGTTCAAACCCCGGGCCTCCTTGACCCGTGTGGAGCTGGTCCATGAGCACACAAGGAATGCCCTGCCAGGCAGGGGTGTCCCCCTCGTAGGGGAGCCCCATGCACAAGGAATGCGCCCTGTAAGGAGAGCCGCCCAGCGCGAAAGAAAGTGCAGTCTGCCCAAGAATAGCGCCGCACACATGGAGACCTGACACAACAAGATTACGCAACAAAATGAAACACAGATTTCCGGTGCCGCTGATAAGGATAGAAGCAGTCACAGAATAACACACAGCGAATGGACACAGAGAGCAGACAACTGTGGGGGGCAGGGGAAGAAGGGGAGAGAAATAAATAAATAAATAAATAAATAAATAAATCCTTTTTAAAAAAAGAATAGGTTTCATTGTTAAGCCAACCAATAGCATATGATTAAGATAGTGAGTCAGGAGTAGATTTAGTTATATACAACATCCCAGGAAGTTTAAGGTCCAGAGTTGAACCAGACAGTGAAAATACAAACTACCATCACTGTTTAAATCTCACAGGAGGTGCAGGATCCTACTTAGGGCTTTCTCTATAGATGTGCCAAATGGAGATTTGGGATCAACTGGTTAGAACACAGAGAGTTTGTGTGGGTGCTCAGAACTTGTAGCATTACCACTTCCATTTGCAAGGGGTGCAGAGAAGGTCCTGTTAAACAGTGACTTAAGGAGAAAACACTAAAAGAGAGAGGTTAAGAGGAGGACCTGGAGAGGGGGCAAGTCACCACAAGGTAAGAAGGCTAACCAGAGGCAGACCCTTCCTCCTCCAGCTAAAGGGGAATAGTCCTTAATGGACTCTGTTATCTTCTTGAGAGGACTGAGAGTAACGGAAGCCCCATGACCTTGTATATCGCTAGGGAGGCAATATATATTATACATACACACACACATACACACACACCTATATACATACATACCTATATATATATATATATATACCTATATATATATATCTCCTTGGATTCACATGACACCAATTTCCAGGAATTTATAAAACTAAGTTTAAATCTCTTGGCATAATAACTCACAAATTTCATACATTTTGCAAAAACTGGCGTGTATCAAACAATCAAAGATAGTTGCTTCTTTTAGAACAAATGTACCAGAGAGAACATGAGGTGAAAGGGTCTGAGTCAGAGGCAGTATCAGGTTCTATTTTGAGAAAACAGCAGCCTCAGACACAAATCAAAAGACAGGCAGTGTACGTGCGCTGAGACCAAGTCCCACATCATCCTCTCTGGTCACAGTGTCCTTAGAGATAGCAAGTTGTTATCTGTCTATCTGAGGAACTAACAGAAACACTGTATGACAGCATAGTTCTTTAGCAAAGAAAACTTACACCAACAGGCACCTGCCTCTGGGTTAAGACCCTTTCTTTTTTTTTCCTTTCACATATATTTTTTATATTTTTTAATGATACACAGATCACAAAAAATTTACATTAAAAATATAAGAGGTTCCCATATACCTCACAACCCACTCCTCCCACATCAACAACCTCTTTCATCACTGTGGCACATTAATTGCATTTGGTGAATACATTTTGAAGCACTGCTGCCCTGCATGGATTATAGTTTACATTGTAGCTTACACTCTCCCCCAGTACATTCAGTGGGTTATGGCAGGATATATAATGTCCAGTATCTGTCCCTGCAATATCATTTAGGACAACTCCAAGTCCCGAAAATGCCCCCACATCATATCTCTTCTTTCCTCTCCCTGCCCTCAGCAACTACCGTGGTTACTTTCTCCACATTAGTGCTACAGTTTCTTCATTACTAGTCTAATAGTTCTATAGTAGAATACCAGTAAGTCCACTCTAATCCATATTTTATTCCTCCATCCTGTGGACCCAGGATTGGTGATGTCCACTCTACCTCTACATCGAGAGGGGGCTTAGATTCCACATGGTTGATGGATGCGATTCTCCTGCTTGGTATGGTGGTTGACCATCTTCACCTCCCTGTTAGCTGACCTGGGTAAGCGATCCTCCCTGTTGATCTGCAGCCTCTAGTGCAGGGGTTCTTAACAAAGGGTCCGTGAACTTGAATTTAAACTAAAAAAAAAAAAAAAAAAACTTTATTCTTGTGGGGACATGTTGGTGCAAGTGTGCTATATTTATCAAATAATATACAACATAGTGTGGACTTAGTAAGGGGTCTGTGGTTGTCACCCGACTGGCAAAGGGGTCTGTGGAACAAAAAGGGTTAAGAACCCCTGGTCTAGTGCCAAACTCTTTCCCACTTGGGAAGATTTGCTTGCCAGAGTAGTAACCTCCGGATAAGCTTGCTGTTATGGAACTCTTCCATCGAACCAGAAAAGTACCAGGCATTAGGCTAGGTGCTGGGGAGAGAGAGTTACGTAAGATGTTATGCACATTACAGAACCAGATACGAGCAAGATGCTACCCTTGTAACTGGTTTTTCACAGCCTTGAAATGCAGCTGATGGTGCCCACCTTTCTGAGTTGTATTGGAAATTAGAAATAATGTCTATAAAGTGCCTCACACTGCTCAATAAATAATATTAATACTAGTATTACAAACTACTAAAGGAGGAAACGCTCAAATACACTGAAGTGTAGTCAGTTAGTGCCATGATAGAAGAAATCATTGGGGTGTCATGGGAGAGCAAAAAAAAAAAAAAAGTCTCCTAAATCAATATTGGGGGGTGGTTAAAGCAAATTTCCAGATTTTTGAAGGATGGTCATTTCCAGGTAGAGAAAACAGCATGTACAAAGGCATGGAGGTACAAAACTCCATTATTCAGTTTTGAAGAAAGGTCCATATGGCTGGAAGTAAAGAAAGGTTAGGGGAAAGGAAAGTTTTAGGGAAAGGGATGGTCAGAGCTAGAGCACAAAGAGCCTTGTGTGCTAAGCTAAGACGGTTGAACTTGATTCTCAAGGCTCAGGGGAGAAATGGAAGATTTTAAACTGAGGAGAGGTATAATTGGTTTTATGGAAGAGATAACCTGGATAAAAGTAAAACTAGTAGCAACTGCTTAAGGTGTTCATTGGCAATGGGAATTTCAGTGCTCCATATGAGACAAACGTTCGCAGAAATTGTTTTGGAAGAACTTGGAAATCTGCATTTTAAACCACTGCCTCGGTGTAAATCTTCTGTATGGTAAAGGAGGAGAACAAGTGAGAAGCAGTATAGAGTAAAGGATAAGAGCACAGGTTCTGGACCCAGACTGTCCAAATCAACTCTCTGCCACTCCCTAGCTGGCTGATTCTGGGCAAGGCACTTAAACACTGTGGCTCCAGTTTATCCCTTTGCAAAATGGAGATAATATTCTCATGACTTTTAACATCAGTCTCATATTTTCTAGCTCTTGTGACTCTGCTGCGTTTTGTGCTTCTAATCTATACTTACCATTCCCTAATTCTCTCTTTGGTGATCTTTGCTGCTGTTATTCTTCCACTGATTTTCTTTTTTTTTAAATGGGGTACCGGAGATTGAACCCAGGACCTCATACTTGGGAAGCAGGCACTCAACCACTGAGCTACAGCCGCTCCCTAAATGAGTTGGTATTTGCATTTGCTTGCTTGTTTGTTTATAGGGCTAGTTTGTTTATAGGTGGCACAAGGGATCGGACCAGGAACCTCATATGTGGAAAGCAGGTGCTCAACCACTTGACCTACACGTCCTCCCCTCCACTGATCTTTTTAAATTCCAAACGTTTTGTTTTTCATTTCTAGAATTTCCCTTTTGTTCCTTTTAAAAATATTATGAACATTTTTATAGTCTCTTTCCTCATGTTTTTATTTTCTTTATCATTTAATGATTAAGCATATTTATAATACTAATACTGTAAAATTTACCATACATTTAAAAGAGAATTTATATATTTATCCCTTGATAAGTGCTTTGGAGTCCTCTCTTTTTTTACTTATATTTCCAGTATTTCAAATTGCTTATTATTGGCTGAAGGAACTTCCTCCTAGATCCTTCCTTACTCCCAGAAATCTGATTAAGCGTCCAGCTCTCACAATGGAACCCCCATTAAAGCATGTAAACCAATAGCACCCCGTAGTTGCTGTAAAGTGTGTCCTTCTCTTATTCCTGAGCCTGTCTCCAATTGGTCATCCTTCTGCTGCAAGATTCACGGTTTTAATGCAGGAGGCCAGTGCTTATTTCTAACTCTTGAAGACCTACCCACTCCTCTCCACATCTCTAGACTACTGCTGTGCTTTGGAAAATGTCCAAAACTTTGACCTTTGGATAAGAGGATGAGACTAACCAAACTTTTGCTTCTCTACACCATCTGCCTGGGAATAAAAATCTCTGGATGAGAAGAAAGAAGGAAGGAAGATAAATTTTGGAAAATCTATATATGCGCTCATTTCTACCATAGAGAACCTGAAGGCAAGTATTCTGTATACCAGTGACGTATTTTCAAAGACGGGTAGTTTCAACAGACAATTTGTTCTGCTATCTTCTCATTAATATAAATCTTGGCATAAAATCATCTATCCTAAAATGATCCTCCATTTTCTAACTGATTTATAGCTAATAATCATAATCATGTGTTGGTTCAATTTTTGCAGTACATGATAGGTAACAACTGTTTTGTAAATCTTCTAGACTAAATCATCTCAGCAAATGTTCATTTATTTCATATGGTAAAACAGAGCCCAAGCTGTTAAAAAAAAATCTTGGATTTGTTTTAAAATATACACTTGGCCCTTCCTCCTCCATAGGTGTGATAGCTTGCAGACCAGTTGTGAATCTCAGGTGTTGCAAGGTTCACAAAGAGATATCAACCTTATCAATATTTGCAGGTTTTTAATCTAGGGCATATGGATCCATCCACAGCATCAACCAGAAAACCTACTTTAGTCCCTTACCAAACTTTCTATGCCCAAAATACATTAAATTTTGGTAAAGAACTCTTATGAACATTGTTGAAAGAAATGCAAGATATTTATGCCTCCAGAGAGATTTTATCTTCTAGATAGATTGGATCACACTGTCTTAAAACTGAATTTTTCTTGACTTGTGTTTGCTGTCAGATTTTCAGGTTTCATTAGCATTGCTGTAAGAAATAGCTGAATGAAAGCCACTCTTGCCTTTCCTCATCAAATTTATTAAGAACCCTATCCCATTTGATAATTTCCCCCCCAAAGGAAGTGCTACAAAAATTCTCTCCCTGAATTCCTAATAGGTTTTCTTTTAGAGTCGATGAGAATGGTATATCTAATTGTGTTTTTCTTCTTGCTTTGGTTAACAGGAAACTTAAAAATTTAGCCACAACCTAATTTGAGTAACTTTTTAAGATGCTGCAACTATATCTCTGCAGTTTTACTTCTGTTCTGATGTTAATATTTTATTTTCATTCTGATGTTAGCTTTTCAGATTGCTTCTTATGTTATTAGAAGTCACCCCAAGTCCTTTGCCGAGAGAAAAATGTAAGGAATAAGTAGAAAATAAATAAATGAATCTCTCCCTCATTCACAGCAAATTTTCCTTCTTTTTTTTTTTTCTTAAAGATTTATTTTTATTTATTTCTCTCCCTTTCCTCCCTGTTGTCTGCTCTGTGTCCATTTGCTACATGTTCTTCTGTGTCTGTGTGCATTCTTGTCAGTGGCACTGGGAAACTACATCTCTTTTTTGTTGTGTCATCTTGCTGTGTCAGCTCTGTGTGTGTGAGGGTGCCACTCCTGGGCGGGCTGCACTTTTTTCACGTGGAGTGTCTCTCCTTGAGGGGCGCACTCCTTGCACATGGGCCACCCCTACGCAGGGGCACCCCGGCGTGGTACGGCACTCCTTGGGCACAGCAGCACTGCATGTAGGCCAGCTCAACACACAGGTCAGGAGGCCCTGGGGATCGAACCCTGGACCCTCCATATGGTAGGTGAATGCTCTATCAGTTGAACCACATCCACTTTCCAAATTTTCCTTCTATCCCAGCTCTCCCATCACTGAATGACTGAACAAAGATTATGAACCATCAACATTCAGCACGTTAGTTTTTTTAAGGGGATGACTCAAATGCAGATAAACAGAAGTGGTGGCTAGAGAATCACATAATTCTTAAGCAAAGCAACTAGCTATCACTGACTTCCTTCAAAAAAAATTTTTTTAAAGCTAGAAAAAAAATCGTATAGGAGTCCATGCAAAAATATTCTGAGAAAAGAAGGGAAAAAATGAAGACATAAATGTTCTACAATGCCCTAGGAAATTCAAAAGATAATGAACTCAAATGATTAAAGAAAAGGTAAAATAATGGTGGAAATAAAAGAAATCTGGAAAAGCAGAGGAAATAAACGAGGAGAAGAAACCAGATGACTGAAAATTACATTAAAAACACCAAGAAGTAGAACTTAAACTGCAGATAATTGGACATGGAGGGCAAGTTATTAAAAAAAAAAATCACACAGAATGTAGTGGAAAATTACAGAGAATAAAGGCAATGAGAGAGATGACCAAAAAAAAAGATGTGGACAAGAGACAATGGAGACATATGAACAACTGCTGTCTTTGAAGGTATGAATAAATGAACAGAACTGAAAAACTGACATAATAGAAGAATTTCCTGAAATAAAGTCTTAAAATTGCATTTTGAAAGGGCTTACCATATTCCACATTAATTTAGAGCTTTAAAGTTTAAAAGAAACAGAATCCTACAGTCTTCTAGGCAGAGGGATAAAGATCATCTTCAAAAACAACAACAACAAATCAGACATATTTCAAGCAATGCTAGATGCTGGAAGAAAATGGTACCTCAAAAAAAAAAGTTAGGCATATTATTTAAAACAGACTTTACAAGTTCCAAATCAACAAAGAATGGTAGGTCACTTTCTAAAATGGCTCCTACGGGTCCCCATCTCCTGGTCTTCATGCTCTTGTTTGTGGACTGGACCTAATGACTTGCTTCTAACAAACAAAATATGGCAAAGGTGATGGGATTTTGCTTCTGAGATTAGGCAGTAAAACACTGTAACTTCTTGTTCCAGCTCGCGCTCTGACCCTGCTCAGGTGCTTCCTCTGAGAAAGCAGAGTGCCATGTTGTGAGCTGCCTTAGCGAGAGGCCCATGTGACAAGAAATGGAGGCCCTCAGCTCAACAGCCCACAAGGAACTAAACCCTGCCACCAAGTGAGCTTGAAAGCAGACCCTGTCCACACTGAGCCTTCAGCTGAGACCATGGTCCCACCCAACACCTTGCCTGCAGCCCTGGGAGAGATCCTGAAGAAGAAGGCTCAGCTAAGCCATGCCAGGATTCCTGATCCACCACAGAAACTGCGAAGCAATAAATGTGTGTGGTTTTCAATTGCTAAGTTTTGGAGTAGTTTGCTCTACAGCAACAGAAAACTAATACACAGAAGAAGATGAAAACAAAAACAAGGAAAACACAGGTCATAAAGCAAAAGATAGAAAATAAAAAATATAAATGCAAAATAAAGCAGGTAATAGAGATTAGATTAAACATATCTAATTAAAACAATTGTAAGTGGGATAAAACAAACTATTAAAAACACATTAAATGGAATAAGAGTCACTTTATAATACCAAAGAACACAATTCACAGTGAAGTCATTGTTATTGTGAATCTCCAGTTACCAAGTAATATAGCATCATTAAAATACATAAAGCCCAACTTCAAGAAATAAAAGGACAAATTAAGAGAAATGTTAGGAGACTAATAAATTTCTTTCAGTTCTTGAAAAAGTGAGAAAAAATATGAACGGATGTAGAAGATGTGAAGAACATGATCAAAATATTAATGTAATATCTACTCTATAATAGATGCTCAAATATTTATTCTATAAACCTTATAAAAATGCTAATATTTTAGGTACCCATGTAAAATTTACAAAAAAAAATTATATGCATAGGGAAAAAATAGACAATATACACAAAACATTTAACGGATTATTCCAGAAAAGGGTTTATTGAGAATTGTCAATTTCTATGAATAATTTCTGATTGTTTTAATTTTTACCATATACTTATTTATTTTCATAAAAAATAGACCAGATTTTATATTTATTAAACATAAAACAAGATTTTATGTTCCACCCCCTTATCTCCTTAGAATTTCTCTGAAATTTTTACCCATTCTTTTTCTTTCCTTATTTACCAGACAACTGTCCCACTTTCCTTCTAAGAATGAATACTTTGTAGTACTATCTTCTCTAGAATGTTATTCCATCAATTGCCTCCTCTATTCTGAAATTTCCTAATTTTGCTTCCATTGGCTTCTATACTTCACCCAACAAATATAGTTGTCATCTGTCTCCCAATCCTAGAGCAATCCTTCACATTAAGCTCTTAGCTTCCTCCTGCCCTTCTTTGCCAGAATTCTCTGAAGTAGACTGAATCCTCCATTTCCAGGATTTACAAATTCAGTTCAGTCTATGTGCTAGACATACACTTCATTGAATCAATATTTTTTTATGGACCTTGTGCTCAGAGTAATTTACCAGCTTGTCCCCAAATCCTCAACTCAGTAAAAAAGATGAACTCCATCAAAAAGATCAAGGGCAGAGGAGGAGGGGACTCTGTATCCAGAGAGCAAGTGTGAGTCATGAATAACCCATTACCCCTTGGACTGAGACCTCCCCTCCCTAGGCCTTCAGCCTTCCATCCACACGGGTGAAGAGTCCACCTGATTCTCACAGCTTCGCTTTCCTCCACGGAGTCAGGGACTCATCTCTACTCCCCCTCCTGCCCCATGTACACAGCCTCCCCACCATTTTATTTCTTCCCTTTTCTGGGATTGATTTCATGATACTCTTTGCCCCTGTTTATATCAGTTACCATAAAACGTCCCAGAGTCCCAGATCACTCCCACCTCTCATTCTCACAAGGCTCTGCACATTCCTTAATCTGTCTGTAACTCCGCCCCCCTCCAACCCCTAAAACCATTGCACTGTGTCCTATTAAATCTTGACTCCTCTCCTATAGCCAATCCACAAGGTCCAAATCAGACCACTTTTCATGGCTCCCATCCTTGTTCAAGCCACTATTATCTCTCACCTGGATTACTGCAAGTTTCCTATCAGTCTCCCTGCTAGCACCATTGTGCACTATGGCCCAGTTGAACAGAGCAGCCAAAATAATCCTTTAAAAATATGTCAGACCACTTCCAGGAAGCTGGAGGATTAGAGAGGCAAAGGGACTTCTTTCCCTGAAACAATAGAGAAAAGGCGAACATTGTCTGGAAGGCTGTTACAGAGCTTAGGATATCAGGGGAAGGTAAGACACTACCCAGAAGGGAGAGGGGAGAAGGAAAGGAGTCTCAGCTGGCTGGAAAGATCTTGTTAGTAAAGCTGCAGCAATAGCTGCTGGCACCCTTTCCTTCACCCTCGAAGTAAACAGCAGGGGTCCTCTGGTCCCTGGCAGGCGGCTGCAGACTTCCCCAAGAGAGGGAGAGACACAGCCTACACCAAATTCAGATTTTGGACAGTGAACTAGGTCTGCTGCGTTGCAGGAGCAGCACACTTCCAGCCCAGGGGGCAGGGAGGGGGGCAGCCACATTGCTTGCCCTGAGAGCAAGCAGGGAGCTAAAGATAATTTGCCTTCTCAAACACCCTCCCTACTGCCCCGGAGCTGGTTGCTGAAGACAGGGAGGGAGAGAGGGTGTGACTGTCCAAGAGAGGAGAGCAGCTGAATAGTATTCAGTTCTAAGAAAAAATGAAGTCATGAAGCACATCACAACGGATGAACTGGAGGACACTATATTGAGTGAAGCCAGGCACAAAAGGACAAATATTGTATGATTTCACTATGATGAACTACATATAATAAGCAAACTCATGGAGTTAATAGCTAGACTCTTAAGTCACCAGAGAATAGAATATATTAGAGAATTGAAAGCTAAGGTTTAATCTGTAGAGAACTGGTTGTTGTAAATGTTTGGAAATGAATAGAAATGGTAAATGCACATCGTAGGATTTGTAGTTAGTAGCACAAACATATGGGCATGATAGTGGTTTGTTTTTTGTAGTCTTTTTCTTTTTTTTTTAGAGTAATGAAAATGCTCAAATACTGATTGATGAATGCACAACTCAGTGATTATACCAAATGGCACTCATTGTATACTTAGGATAAATTGTGTGGTTTATGAACAACAACAAAAAAACACAATAGGGTGGGTTGGTGGAAAATATACCAAATGTTAAGATATGGATTATACTTCGTAGTAATACTTTGACAACGCTGTTTCACAACAATGCAAGGTATTTGTGGTGGGGTGAGGTATGGGAGCTCTGTATGATGTTACACATGCTCGTTTCGTAAGTTCCCAACTTTCACTATACAGTTATTGTTTATGTATATTCATGTATGAATGATATGCCTCAATACATTTTTTAATGAAAAAAACAAACATGTCAGACCATGTCACTATGCTCGAGACCTTAAGCAGCTGCCCATTTCATTCAGAGTGATAGCCAAAGTCCCCCACCCCAGAGGTTACCCCCCAGTCCTCCTATGGCTCACCCCCCACTCACTCCAATCCAGCCACTTTGGCATCTCTGCTGCTTCTTGAAAACTCCAGGAACAAACTTGTGATCTGTGTCTAGTGATTCCCTCTTCCTGGGATACTCTTCTCTCAGAAATCTTCAAGGTCATTCTGTTACCAACTCAGCTCTTTCCTTGAATGTCACCTTTGCAATGAAGTTTACCCTGATCACCATATTTAAATTTTCAATCAACGCCTTCTCCCATACCCCCACTCCCCTTTATTCTGCTTTAGTTTTCGTAGCACTTACCACTTTCTAATATTCTATAGAATTTGCTTACTTTACATTTATATTGTTTATTGACTGTCTTCGCCCATAAATATTAGAATGGAAGCTCCATAAAGGCAGAAAACTTTTTGTTTTATTTACTGATGTATCTTAAATACCGAGAATAGTGCCTAGTATATAGTAGTCAATTAAGAGATATTTCTTGACTGAGTAAATGGTTCTCAGCTTTGTCAAACCTAATGCCCCCTATTTAGAAAAATTATAGGGTAATATCCTCTTTACTATCTTGAAGTGAAAGGCATGAGCTACTTACACATGCAAATTTTGAAAAATTAAAGCAATGCCTTACAGGAAAAATTAAAGAAAGTAATTTGTATTTCATTTTGTATTTCATTGTGCAACTGCTCAGTTATCCCTAAAGACACAAGGAAGTAGCCAGATGCTTGCAACTATCTGTAGAATCACAATGAAAGTAATGGCCACAAAATGGACTGTGCTGGAGACTCAGATGCCATGAACGGCACTGCAGCTGATAAAGTGGCCAAGTTCTGAACAAGATAAGTTACTAATCTTACCTCGATTTACTCAATAGCTGCAATCCAAAGAAATTCAATATATCTTTAAACTATGCAAAAACCACTTTGCATTTACATGTAAAATCTTTATGTTTACATGTAAAACAGGTTCTAGGCTTGGATAATTATAAACAGGTTTTTCATCTATATGAGTGACCAGTGGGACAGTCAAAAGTTACACAAGATGAGGGACAATTCTTTGCTGTGCATTGTAAGATGTCTACATTCCAATAGTGCAGCTCCCTAATCATTGAGACAAGTAAAATCACCCTGGCAAATTTCCAAAAGAAAACCCTGGGGATAGCTCTTTCTCAGTTGAGACCCACCCTTTTTGGTGTTACCAATGCCTCATTCTTCAAATCCAGTCGCCTCTTTTCTGTTGTACTGGCCAAGTATCTACAGCACTGGATACTGCTGACCAACTCCTCCTCCTATTTCTTTCCTCTCTTGGCTTACAGGTCACTACTTTCCCTCTTCCCCTTCACCAATTCCTGCCTGGCATCATTGTCTGGCTCCTTATCTCCACCTGCCCACCTCTGCTTCCCTTTTCCTCTCCACATCCTCCTCAACTATTTCTCTTAAGCTCCCTTTCTCAAAGTTCCACTCTGCACTTGATATCCAAGTCCACATTTCTAACTGCCACTTGGTCATACGTATACAGAAAGCCCAAGCAAAACATGTCCAAGATCAAGCTAAACATCTTCCTCTAAAACTGTTTTTTTTTTTTTTTAATTTTTTTATTTTTTATTGACTTTGTAATAATATTACATTAAAAATATATATGTGAGGTCCCATTCAACCCCACCCCCCCACCCCCCCTCTCCCCCCCCCCCCAACAACACTCGTTCCCATCATCATGACACATCCATTGGATTTGGTAAGTACATCTTTGGGCACCTCTGCACCTCATATACATTGGCTCTAAAACTGTTACTCCACCAGGTGTACCTGTTTTCGTGAATGGCAACATCATCTACTTAGACTAGCAATGACATCCATCTCTGATCTCTTTTTCTCACACCCCACATCCAACTGACTGCACTACTCAGACTGTTTTCCCTCTGAACAGGTCTTATATGTTTCCTTTCCATCATGGTAGTTCAAGCTGTCATTACCTTGCAGCTTAGAACAGTGTTACAGTCACCTACCTGGAACTTCTACTTCAATTTCTCTTTCGATACTTCCACAGAAGGAGTTTCTGCAGATAATAATAACAATAGTAGCCAACATTAATTCGGTGTTTATTATATGCCAGGCACTTGAAATACCAAGTACTTTCCATCTCTTTTAATCCCTACAACCGTATCATAAAGTAGGAACTATTATTATTTAAATGAGGAAAGTGAAGTTTTGGGAAAGGTAATACCTAAGGTCACAGAGCTATTAATAGCTCGGAAGTGACAGCACCAGAATTCCACATCTGCCCTCTAAAATCCCATTTTGACACAACCTTTTCTTATTTTCTCTAGCATGATCACAGCCTTTTATTCAGTCTCTACATCTGTCCCACCTGTCTTCTCCCTCCCACTCCATCCCTTACTCATACACCACTTTTCCATAGTGTGTTTAGGCTGATGATAATCTACAATTCAGTTTCTATGCCTGTCCCACCTGCCTTTCCCTTCCCACTCCATTCTTCTAATCCACAGGTCCACCTTTTGGTCTTGCTTATCTCCTCATTCAGGAAGGATTTATTCATTAGCCATTTCAAGAAACTCCTTCACAGCTCCTTTTCTTCCACTGTGCCCACCACATTTGTTCCCAACCCTTCTTCTCCTCATTCTCACTTCCAGCTGGTCGTTTTGGGCTGGAGAAGGAAATGAATAGTGCAGAGTAGCTCAAACTTCTTCAGGTGCCAGTACAAAAAAAAATCCCCCTAAACTCCTTGCATCTTTACAGTGTTGGCGTATGGCTCTAATATGATTACCCAATAAAGAAAAAGTTAGAAAATGTGAATTATTCCCCCCCCCCATCCCCCTCGCCACCCCCTCCTCCCCACACCCCTTGCATGCTCAGGGCTTCAACTGAGCTATTCTGTGAGCCACAGAGCAGGTGTTTCAAGCAGAGTATGCCATGTATGTGCTCGGGGTGAGAGGAGAGGAAGGTCCTAAATACTATGAACTTGGCCCGGGGGTAGCTCTAAACTTGGTCATTAATTATTGCCAAAGTCCACCTTAAAACTTCAACAGGGTTGCTATGAGCAAGCAAGATAGGAAGAAAGTGGCATTAGCCTGAAAACCTCGAGTATAGAAATCTCCCGAGGAGTGTTCCCCTCCCCGCCAGCTCCTTGGGGTTTTAAGTTCTTACAAACGTCCTCCCTTACATTCACAACGTCCCTGCCACCGCCTTCTTCGCAGCCCGGCCGGGTCCCCCCGGGTCTCTCCCCGCTCTCTCCTTCCTCGCGGCCCCCACCCCTCGGACCCTTCCCCGCCCGCGGAGGACTACAAGTCCCGGCGCGCCGCGCGCCCGGCGGCGGGGCTCGGCTCTGCGCGCGGCGGCGGCCGAGCGGTGCGCGGGGCAAAGCCTCCCGGCGCCGGCCGGGCGGGAGGTAAGTGATCCGCCGGGGCTGCGAGGGCGCTGCTCGCGCGCCCGCCCTCTGCCCTCTCCAGGATAACACGAAATGAAGAAAAGCATAATAACAGCCGCCTGCCTGCCCGCCTCTCCGCAGTGGGACCGGTGCTCCCGCGGCTTGTTGCGCTCACGAGCGTGGAATCTGCCACCCCGGAGTGGAACTGGGGGCAGAAGCCGGGGTCTCCGGGGGCTGCGACGCCGAGCTTGCAGGACGGGGCCGCGCTCACTGCCAGCGCCACACCTCCCACGCCCCCTTTCCCCAAAACGAGCTTCCCCGGGGAACCCCCATCCTCAAAGTCGAACTGGTCCTTCTTGAAAGTTTTTGCCCGAAACTGCCCCCTCCGTCGCGGGGCACACAGGCGAGGCGTTCGGCTCGCGGCCGGGCTGCGGCTCCGCGAGGCTTCCGAGCGGCCCCGCGCCTGCCCTCCGTCCCGCCCCCGCCCCTCCTGGCCGCTCCTCGCTGCCCTTCGGACGCGGGGAACCGGGTCCTGCCCTTCGGGCGACTTTCTCGAGGTTCCACCTGCAGCCACGCGACCCAGGTCTGCGCACAGCGAGACGGGCGGACTCGAGGCAGGGGCGGGTGTTTCCTTTGGGGCGGTCGCTGCTCTCCCGCGAGTCCGCTCTGCTGGAGGGCGGGAGGGGGTGGGGAGGTGAGCCGTGCAAAAAAATAGTCAGAGCGCCGGTTTCCCGCCTTCCTGCCCCACCTGCACTCCCATCTGAGCCGACTCCTGAGTGTGCCGGAAAGTTCTGCTCCAGAATCCCCCCAACCGAGGGTCTTGGAAGTTATTTAAGCACATCCTATAATCTGCTGGATCAGAAAGTCTTGTCTGGTTACATCTCTCACACACACCACACTCCACAAACACACCAGCACTCAACCCCCACAGTGCACATCACAGACACTACATGCCACAAACGATGTATGTGAAACACATAATACAACATCCGCAAGCACCGCACACACAACACACACTAAACACAAAAACAATACCCACGCTGCACATATGAACGCACACAACATCCATATACCACTACAGATGCTGCACACACCACTCAGCACACACATACTACACACGTCGCACATACTACATTTGTACACTACACAGAGTACATGCTTTTATGCTGTACACCATACATACCATACACACAAACTTAAACAGCAGAGAAAGGGTTAACATTAGTTTGCTGGAGGGAGTGAGGGGGAAATAAGTGAATATTAGTGTGCGTGTGTATGTATATCCACAAATGTCAGAATGTAACCTAGGTTAGAAACAGCTCAGTGAAACCTGTTGTCATAATCCAGAGTGCTTTTGGCTCATTTTTAAAATAAAATGGGATTGATTTCCTACAACATCATCTGAAACCCTTACACTTGTTTCACAGGCAAACTTGATCACAGCAGGAAAGAAAGAGGGGGTATCCTTTCCTATATGTAGTAAGAAATGCTTGGAGAAACTCCACAGAATCTTCCTCCTGTGAGGGGGTCTGAAGCAGAGCTGGGTGTACCTACCTACTTTTTTTTCCTCTCTCCCTTCCAGAGTGGTAAACTGAGGATGGAGAGTTGGTTGTGAGTGGTGGCCTTACAGTGCCCTTGCCTCCTCCCCCTCCTCTCCCTCCACCGCCAGGACCAGTCCAGCCTCCTTCCATTTGATTTAGCTGGAGTCCAAAGACATTATGGAATCTGTTGGTAAAAGACCTCTTATTCTTCATAAGAGTCCATTATTTTGAAGAGCAGTGAAGGATCCACCTGCCTAAATCTTGCTTAAAATGTTTGAACACTTAGAAGTCATTCTTCAATCATTGTTTGCTTTTTCAAGGGGGCATTGGCAAAGATGGGTAGGGAGAGCATCTGGAATCTTTCTCAGTGATGATCTTGCCAGAAGTTGGAAATTTCTAATATCATTCTTGAAACAGGAAAAAAAAATTGGCTTTGAAATTTAGGTTCCAAATGTATATGACAGTTGCTGATCTCCTGGTACCCTTAACAGTTACTCAGGAAAAGTGAGGCAGGTAGTTTTCTCCTGACATCTGCATGGTATTACAGTGGAGATAACTTTTTCTGGAATTCTTCCTGGGAACCTATATTTTCTATCCTGTCTTATGTGGTTTTGTTGTCACCTTCACCTAAAAGTGTCCAAATTTTGATTGATGTGTATTTCAATCAAGAGGCAGCCATTTTTATTTCTTGTGTACGCACACAGCATTTATGGGATGGGAATGTTCCCCAGCTGAGCAAGAAACTTGTGGGATTGACAAGGATTACTTTAATCAAAAGATCATACCCAGCCTCATTATCCCACCTCCAAATTTCCTGAATGGGGATTTCGTTGGTGGTGGGAGATACTGTGAATTTGGAGGTTGGCATAGTGTCCTCTTACTCATATGTAACTAATATAGTACCAGGTACTCATTGGTTCTCATTAAAGGTTGGTTGAATTTGTTGCAATTATGCTTTTTATATAACTGGGATAACCAGTTAAAATTCAGTCTCCCAGAACTAATTGTTTTCTTTTAGAATAAGGCTTTGTTTTCTTCAGTTTGACTGTTTTGCTGCCTTTGTTTTGTAAGATGAATCCCAAAATAAAAGAATGTGGGTTTTGGTGGTAGGGTGAGTTATGAGAGTCCTGTATGATGTTATATATGTTTGTTTTATAAGTTCACAGCTATTACTATACACTTATTGTTTATGTTTATGTATGAGTGATATACTTCAGTAACTTTTTTTAAAAAAATGGGACAGAAATGAACAAAACAAAAAGCGAACAAACAAAAAAGAATGTGGGTGTTCTTTTAAGATCTGGTCATCTATTTTGTACCCACTCTGAAATTTGTTACTTCTTGCATAATGAAGTAAAAGGATTTTCAGTTGGGCAGTGCTTTCTTTATTCTCACAATAAGATTACTTAAAAGCCAGTCCTGGAACTTTGTCCACAAATTTCTAGGAAGAAAGAGTAACACAGGATTCTGGCTTCTGAGTGTTCCCTGGTCATAACCCCATTAGCACTCTTATTTTTCCCACAGAAGGGAAAAAAGAAGTAGTTTGAAACATTACATTCATGCTCAGAACAACAGCAAAAACGTATCATGCAGCAACAATGAAAGGGAGGGAGGGAAAAAAAGCCTACTGATAATAGCTTGCTTTTCTTTGTAGAAGACAGGTGCAGAGAGAATTCTGCTGTTTTTGGACTTGTAATTCACTTGCTTCCACAAATTGTGCTGAAGATAGTTAGCAAAAGTGAACAGGCACACTGTAGCTTTAAAAAGTCAGCCATGAACCAGAAGGCAGTTGGTGCAGCTTGTGTGTGATTCCTAACGTCATGTTGGCTGAGAGCCAGCCTGGTTTTATTTCACTGTGTCAAATTGTACCTCCTTATTGAATTCCTTTGCCAGCCTACTTTGTGAAAGAAAACATTGGGGTTTCTTTGGCTGTTCTTGATAAGCCTATAAAAAATATGTTTTAGTTGCTTATAGGTAGGTTTTCTTTTTACTCTTCCACCAAAGATAATAATAATAATAATAAGACAATGTAGTGTGATGTTGCAGAGTATCATTGTGAGTGTGTTTTCTTTTTTTTCCTGAGATGCTTAGAAAATGGTGAATGTGTAACAGTTTCCAACTGAAGTGAAATATTGTTTTGGCATGGAGCAGCAGCACTATCTTCCTGTCTACTCTGTAATGGTGTGTGAATGTATGTTAATATGTATATGTATATTAAATGTTGAATTTCTCTATCAAGCTCTAAATGGCTTAGCAACTGGAAGTTTGTGTGTGCATGTGTGTGTGTGTGTTTCAGGAGTGAAGATTATCCCACACAGTATTGTTAATCATCTACTTCTCTAACTGTGATAAAATCTTGTGAATATACTAAATGATGCACTTGTCATGTCAGACTAATCCCTAGAGAAAGAGTGCCGAAGTATAAAGTGATTCGAGAAGAAATGTATTTAATTTATGGCTTCAGCTGTAGAAGAGCAAGCACGTTTCAGGGGTAGCTGTTTTTTTCTTTTTTCTTCTTCTTCAAACATTTCTGTTGAGAGCTTTTTCTTCCTTTTAATTGCAGATTAATTGTGGAGGGTTTTTATTCAGTCTTCATCCTACCAAACAAAAAGACAGTGATAGATGCTACTACATCTTCTTGAATGTTTTGGTGATTTTTCTATAAATCTAATGAGCTGCCTTCTCTTACACTCACGTACACCACCACTACCTTCCTGAGCTAAGGGCTCTTTGACATTTTGGGGGGTTTCCAGCTTTTTTACCACAACATGGCCATCTCACAGACGGTCTTTTGAGGCTTTCGTTGAGAATATGTGAGGTAGGGGGATCCTTACAGACAGAAGCTTTTTAAGTGCCCTTCTGCAATGCACTGAAAAAAATATATAGGAACAGTGGGAGTGGATTAAAAAAATAAATGCAATGAAAACAAATCACAGTCCGTGGTGGGAGGGGGCAGGGAAGGGGATTGCTTTTTTCTACTTTCACTCATTTATGAGTTGCAGCGTCTTAAGCAAGAGCTTGGCACCCAGAGGAAGCCGTGCCAGTTCACACAGTACTTGTTTTGAACAAGGATTCAATTTCATTTGCAAATGCTTATTGTCAAGGCAGGGAGTGCCAGTACAGATGAAAGCACCCCAATCCGTCTCGGTCTCCTCCAGTTCTTTAGGTTTAATCACATCTCTCTAATCGCTGAGGGAACAGGAGATTTAAACAAACATACGTGAACTGCTGTGGAGCTGTAAAAGGGACCATTATGTTTCCGATACAGAATATATATTCTCTCACTTTCTAAGAATTAAACACACGCTCTTCTCCCTTATTGATTAGTTGCTGAAGTAAAGGAACCCTGCCGCCTTCCCATGCTATCTGTTGACATGGAAAACAAGGAAAATGGCTCTGTCGGTGTAAAAAAGTAAGTGAAACTGGTTTCTGAGTTCTGCCTCTACAAACAACAGAGGGGCTTGGTTTCTATTTTTATGCTTCTTGCTTATATACTACAATATACTATTTGGGGATTGTCTTGGTTGGTCTACACTTGCCCGCCCTCCTCCCCTCAATCCCAGTTACCTTTTTCTGTATTCCATTTCTAAAACAGAGATTACTCAGACACTAAAATATGCATAAAGGGTTTGTGTATAGGGCTTAGGAACAAGGACTGTTGAGGATTTCAGCCTTGCATTCAGCATATTCAAACACACACACAGTGCAAACATAGACGCTGCCTTGTAAGTCCATGAGGCTACAAAGGTAGGAGCAGAAAATAGTTTTTTTGTGAAACAAAATCACCTCTAAGTGAAAACTGAGAGCTATGGTGATTCGGGGGTGGGGATGGGGGTGGCACCTTACGGTAAGTACAATGAGAGCACTGAGTTTACCAACTTCTTTGTCCTAACTTTATGAACTGTGGTTGAATGTGAAACATTTCCGTACATAGCATAGTGTTCTATTTTAATGTCTGTTCTCACAAAATGAGAGTTACATGCTTGTTTCTTTTACGTAGGGAAATTCACTTACATTGTGTAGCATAATATACTGAAACAGAACAAAAACTAACTCAGAAGATAAGATATCATTTCTTTCCTGGTCATTTGGCTTAAAATTGCCCTTACCTTGAGCTTTGGAGAAAAGTAATTAAATGTAGTCCATAGATGCTATAATACCTAAATAAGGAGACAGTGTGCTATAGGTTAATGTATAAGAGGTGGATTTTACTTTGCAGCTAAGTTACATTAAACTAAATAAATTCTGCTTTTTAAAATCTTCACATCTATCAGTGCCATGCTGCCATGCTTCTATTTATCCTTTGCCTGAAGTTTGGCTGGGGTAGGTAGATGTAGGAGGAATGAAAAAAAAGACTTTTAAATATATCTGTTAGATGAGTATGTCTAATAGGACTTTCAGCAATGACGGAAATGTGCTGTAGCTGTCCTATCCAATGCATGGTCACTAGTCTCATATGGTGATGGAGAACATGAAATGTGACTAGGGCAACTGATGAAGTCAACTTTTAATTTTATGTCATTTGTAAACAATTTTAAAGGTTACTGGCTTTATTGAAATATAGCTGATAAACAATAAACCGCATGTGTTTAAAATGTAAAATATGATGTTTCGACATTTGTATGTACCTATGAAACCACACCACAATTAAGAGAATAAAAATGTCTGTCACCCCCAAAGTTTCCTCATACCCTTTAGTAAGTCTCCCTCTTGTCCTTCCCTGCCCCCACATCCCCAGGCAGGGCACATATACCGTTCATATACATTAGTTTACTTTTTTTTCTAGAATTTTACAGAATGTATTTTGTGGGGGGAGGAAATCTGGTTTCTTTTAGCAGACTTAATTTGAGATTCATCCATGTTTTTATATCGAAGTTCATTCCTTTTTATTACTGAGTAACTCATTGTTTGGATCTACAACAATTTGTTTGTTTATCCATCCACTCATTTATACACATTTGGCTGTTTCCAGTTTTTAGGTATTACAAATGAAGCTTCTTTGAACATTAGCCTGCAGGTCTTTGTGTGGGATACAGGCTTTCATTTCTCTTGAATAAATATTTCTGTCAGTTGGTTTACCTTTTTAAGAATCTTTTGAACGGTTTTCCAAACCCATTGTACCATATACCGTTCTCTCCAGCAGTGTCAGTGTTCCAGTTGTCCCGCCTCCTCATGAACACTTGGTGTGAGCAGCCTTTTCATATTAAACCTTATATATTATGTGTGGTTTTCATTTCTCTAATGACTAATGATGTTGAGTATCTTCTCATTTACTATATGCCATCCATATATCTTCTTTGATGCAGTATCTGTTTCAATCTTTTGTCCATCTTTTTTTGGACTGGTTTATTTTGTACTATTGAGTTTAGAGTGTTTCTGTATGTTCTGGATACAAGCCCTTTATCAGATATATGATTTACAAGTATTTTCTCCTAGTAAATGCTTGTCTTTTATTTCTCTCTACAGTATCTTTCAGAGTACATAAGATTTTAAGTTCAATGAAGCACAATTTATCAATGTGTTCTTTTATGGATAGTGCTTCTGTTGTTGTACCTAAGAAATCTTTACCCAACCCAATGTCACAAAAATTTTTCTTGTAAGCTTTCTTCTAGAAGTATTATGGTTTTACACTTCAGATTTAGGTTGCGATTTTTGAGTTAATTTCTGTGTATGGAGTGAGGTAAGAATTGTGTTTTGTTGTTATTGTTGTAGTCTTGTTTTGATTTTGTCTGTGAATCTCCAGTTGTTCTAACACCATTTATAGCAAAGATTGTCCTTTCTCCCCTGAACTACTTCTGTAACTTTGTTGAAAAAACAATTGATCATATATGTTAGATCTCTTTCTGGGCTCTGCATTCTATTCTGTTAATCTTTTTGTATATATTTATGCTAATGTCACATGGTTTTGTTAAGATTTTCGATAATATATAAGACTTGAAATCATGTATTGTTACTCATCCAAGTTTGTTCTTTGAAAAGTTGTTTTGGCTCTTCTAGCTCCTTTGCATTTCTTTATGAATTTTAGAATGAGCTTGTCAATTTCTACCAAAAAAACTTCCTGCCATTTCAGTTGGGATTGTATTGAATTGTAGACCAATTTGGGGCAAGGGGAATTAACATTTAACAATATTGTACCCTACAACCCATGAACATGGTGTATTTCTCCATTTACTTAGGTCTTCTTTATTTTCTCTTAGCTATGTTTTATCACTTTCAGTGTGTAGGTCTTACATATATTTTGTCAAATATATCCTACATATTTAATATTTTGATGCTATTATAAATGCATTGCATTTTAAATTTTCATTTTCATTTAAAATTGCTAGTATATAGAAATAAACTTGATTTTTACATATTGATCCTATATCCTATAACCTTGCTAAACTCACTAATATTTCTAGTAGCTTTTTATTTCTTCCTTCCCAATCTGGGTGCCTTCTATTTATTTTTCCTCCCTTATTGCACTAAATAGAACCTCCAGTACGAAGTTGAAAAGAAGTGATGGCAACAGACCTCCTTGTCATTTTCCTGATCTTAGGGGAAACTATTTTTCTTATCTTTGTTCTATATGAAATGTATCTTTTTCTCAGTCTGCTTTAAGGTTATCTCTATTTTTTTAAAATGTATTTCTCTCCCCTCCCCCCAGTTGTCTGCTCTCTGTGTCCATTCGCTGTGTGTTCTTCTGTGACCCCTTCTATCAACGGCACCGGGAATCTGTTTCTTTTTGTTGGGTCTTCTTGTTGTGTCAGCTCTCTGTGTGTGCAGTGCCATTCTTGGGCAGGCTGCACTTTCTTTTGTGCTGGGCGGCTCTCCTTATGGGGCGCACTCCTTGCCCCTATGCAGGGGACACCCCTGGGTGGCAGGGCACTCCTTGCGCACATCAGCACTGCATGGGCCAGCTCCACACGGGTCAAGGAGGTTTCAACTGCGGACCTCCCATGTGGTAGGTGGACACCCTATCCGTTGGGCCAAGTCTGCTTCCCTTAAGGTTATCTCTTTATCATTGGTTTTTAAGCAATGTGATTATGAGATGGTGTGATTTTCTTCATGTTTCTGGTGCTTGGGAGTTTGTTTTGATTCTTGAATGTGTGGGCTTAATTTGCATCAAATTTGGAAAATTTTCAGCCACTATTTTTCAAATATTTTTGTCCCTTCTCTCTTTTGGAGACTCCCATTATATGTACATTTGATTGTTCGATATTGTCCCACAATTCATGGATGCCCTATTACTTATTTCTCACCCCAGTCCTTTTTCTGTTTTGTTTTGTATAGTTTCTGTTGCTACCTTGACAAGTGTAGACAAACATCCTGGGGACTTCCGCTCCACCTTCTGCCCTTCATTCACTTATACCTGCCGAAGTCTCCTGGCCCTGACCTTTAAAATTCTTAGATCTCTAGCCTTGGTCCTTATTCATATCTGTATCATTCTTTTAAAAGATAAAACTGGGGCAATTCAAAAATATTGTTAAAGTTTATTTGAGCAACAATCTGCCAACAGGGTGGCTCCAAGCAAAGTGGTAAGGCGCTGTGCGTAGGGAGCAGGAAGGGTGCGCGTGTGCAGAGCAGAGGCTGACGCAAGTGAGCGCGTTTTTCTGATTGTTTATCTAAACTGCATCGCCTTTTTTGGGCCGTTTTCAGTGGAAAGGCCCTCTCTCATGTGTCTTTTCCTGACTGGTTGACGTTTAAGCCCCGCCTCTTGGTTGCACAGGCTTGAAGGGAAAGGCTGCCTCTCCTGAGTTTTGATCAAGTTACTTGGGTTTGTCATCAGGGACTGGCCAAGGCTAGTCACCCCACCCTAATGACCTCCTCTTTTATTTTAACATTCTGTATATTATCAGTCAATATAATTTTGGCATAATTACTAAGGCCTAGCTTCTACTTGAACTGTAGGAGTAAGTGACAGTTAATTTTATGTTCAGGGTTTTCAAAAAAAGCGATAAGAGAAGTACAAACACCTCACAGAAAAATATGAAATATACGAACAAACGTTTTATAAAGAAGCAACATATGGGCAATTAACATATGAAGGAATGTTCAATATCATTAATGATCAGGAAAATGCAAATCAAGATCACGGTGATGTACGTGGGAAATTTTAAAAATCCAACAATGCTATTGCTAGAGAATATATGGATTTATAGGATGAATATAGCACTGGTGGGAGTGTAAATAAGTACACTGACTTTGCAAAAGAGTTTGATGTTATTTTCTAGAGTTGAACAATAAAATATTCTATAACCCAGCAATTAAGTTCCCAGATATATATCAGTGCTGCCCAATAAAATAAAACCAGAGCCACATGTATAATTTTATGTTTTCTGGTAGTCATATTTTAAAAGGTAAAAAGAAAAAGATGAAATTAATTTTTAATATTAATTTATTTAATTCAGTATATCTAAGATGTTATCATTTCAACATGGAATTGATACATTATTGACATATTTACATTTCTTTTTTATACTAAATTTTCTAACTCCACTGTGTACTTTACACCTACAATGTATCTCAAGAGACAAAATTTTTAATTGGAAATATTAATCTGTATTTTGATTTCATAAAATGTACACTTCATAAGTAAAATAATGTACCCAAACAATTCCAAGCAGGCTTAAAAATGTTATAATTGAATTGAGTATCAAAAAATTATTTGCCTTTAATATTTGCACCCACATTGACAAAAGTGTTTCATCTTTTTAAAAAGATTTGCTTTGACTTTGAAGCAAAAGTGTATCGGTTTCAAAACTATATCTGTCCATGTTGAATAAATTTGCTTAATTCCATGTCAACTCAGTAGCATTAATCTTGAATTCAGAGGGGTATTGCAAAAATTGATAAGCAATTATAAGTTTATCAATGTCAGTAAAGCATTCTTCAAATTTTTTTTTTTAGTTGATTCATGTTGCAAAATTAATGTTATTGTGTTGTACTCTAAAAAGTTTCTGTTTCAACATAAAATTTTGTACCTCTTTAGTTAGGTCACACATCAGCTTTTCCTTTTCTTGGAACTTCAGATTTAGCTCATTCATATACATTGTGATATCAATAAGAAAGCATAAGTACTCAGCCATTTTTATCCCTAATTATTGAATATTTGACAAGCTTTCATTTTGTTTCGAGAACGTCTTAAATTGGACTTAACAGTACAGAAAATCCTTGTAAAACTCTTCATGATTTAACCAAAGAAGACAGATCATCTGGCACTGATCTATAGCATTTGCAAATACATACTGAATGATTTTAACAACAGTATCTATGCCACTTTTTATAGAGCCTGCTTCAGAAAACTGGAAGAACAGGGTTCATGCAGTGGAAAGAAGCAGTGAGGGAAACATCAGTCACTTGTTTTAAAATTACAATAAATCTAGATTTTTAAAAATAAAATATGGCTGAAGCACCATCCATCCTGATAGGATCTAATTTTTTCATAGCTGAAATTATTCTTAGAGATATAAAATATTTAAAAGAATCTAAACCATGAGTTTTGTTTCTTAGGCCATGAATTGACAATATTTCTTCATAGATCTGGAACTCTTTTGAGACAAATCCTACCCTAAGTATTAATCTTATATTGCATGAGTCATCTAAAACTATTTTGAGTCAACTGATCTTTGATATTGTTAGGAAGGTCATGTTTTCTTCCAGCAGTTGTTTGTTGGCTTGATTGAAAACATTTCACTTTTTGTAAAGTATCTTTTTAGTTTTTTCCTCATCATGTTCTAACAAAACTTCTGTAACTGATATAACCATCTGTCCATCTAAAAGTTTTCTTTTTTGTGCTAGAATTCAAGTTGTTTTAGAGCTAGACAAAGTTATAACTCAGATTCTATTAAAAAATCACTTAAAAATGTTTTGTTGGGACGTTTGATTTCAAGTGACTAATTTCCTTGATTCCTTTTTGATTGTTGAGAAGCTTATTAAATTCACTATGCATTTGCAGAAAAACATTTCTCAATATAATTCTCTTTTGTTATCATTAACATGTTTTAACACAATAGCTTTTCCCTTTTGCTGTCTCTAGGAAGTTACAATTGCTATTGGTCATGAAATTTTCATCATACTGTTATCCAGTCTCCTTTTTTCTTACTGTTCTGATTCTAGTATTAATTTCAGTGTCTGATTCGATTCTGCATCAGTGGTATGCCTTTTAAATTTCGAATCTTTGACTATGCTTATATTTTGCTTAAAAATTGTTGTAATTAAAATTACAAGAATATCAATTTAATTACCAATTATGATGTACAAAGGGATCCCCATAACTTGTATTGCCTGCATTAAATACTTGACAAACACATTACAATGTTACATGGGTGTGTAGGAAAAAAACATTTGGAATGAATCAATCCGTTGATACAAACTAGACTGACGATGTGTTTTGTGTAATTCTAGAGAGGACAAGTGCTCCTGCTGTGAGAAAGTCAGTTCGACAGTAGTATCCTATGTAATGTAACAGTTAAAGGGAATGTAGTCACATCACTATGATGAAGTTGTTTAACAGAAATGTATTTTATATTGCTTCAAGTTTTATTTAAATTTCTACTGATTAAAACTAAATAAAATTTAAAATTCATTCCATAGTCAAATTTTAAATGCCAAGTAGCCTCATGTGGCTGCTGGCTACCATACTGAACGGCACAGGTATATGATCAAGAGAAACTCTTCCACACATGCACCAGGAGAGAGTTAGATGATCACGAGATTCACAGGACAATGATTATCTTGGGTGGGGGAAATGTGGATGTAGAGCTGAACCATAGAGAAAGTACTTATTGTCAAGATTCCAGCTTTTATTTTGTCTGGTGGGTTCATGGGTGTTTATTACTGTATTAAAAATTAACTAAATATTAATAGTTTGGAATATATCTTCCTAGACAGTTTCTATACATATGCTCTGTGTATACATGTGTATACAAAGTTACCCCAAAAATACACACACTGTGAAATGAGGTTTTTGTTATTCTGAAATATGTCACATATTCAATGATTCACTGTTTTATAAAATGCTTTTCTAAATTCCAGGAAGCCTATATATACGTTGGTCATTTCTCTTGACTCTTATTTCCAGAACTACTATGTACAAGCCCAACACAACAAGAATAGACTAGGGTAAGACAGCACTGAATAACTGAATAATCTTTTTTATCAACAGTCAATTTTGATTACTCTCTACATATTCAGTGGATTAAAACTGAGACCATGACTTTGGGCTTTAGAGAAGAAAGCCCACTGTGACTTTTAATTGGTTGCATGATACTGCTCTAGCCAATATTTACATTTGGCTATTCTTACGGGTTTGCAGTTTACATTTCCCTGCTATTGTTTAAGGAACAGAATTCTGCAGTATTCAATTCTATGTGCTTTTTGTCTTTTATGCCTGTTTAATGAGAGTCACTACTACTGCTTGAGGAGTTTGTTGACATCACCTCTACATCATCATCATTTTCTTTATTATGCTCAGGAGGTTTTAACAAAAAGTCATTACTGTGATTTGGTGGTTACATATTCATTGACAATATCATTTGCCTGCCACAGGTACTGTGGAACAAAGGACATGTGGCAATCTGCCTGCTGCAAGTGCATCTCTTAGTAAATGACAATTCACACCATTGTTGGAAGGATAGTTTTCTCTGACCCAATAAACCACTTCTCATCTCTCAGTCAATTGGGTGTGGTCTCTGTGGGCCAAGCCGTCTTTTTTTTATGGTTTTCAGATGGACAGATTTTGGTTTAATCATAAACCTTGGTATATGACAGACACTCATCATTGATTCATGTTTGGCTTACCATTTTAACAAAATTTTAAAAATCGAAATAGTTTGCACATATGTACATTATTGTCAAATCACAAGTGTTTAAAGTCAGTCTCTTTGTCATCTACTTTCTCTCTTTTTTAAAATTTATTTCTCTCCCCTTCCCCACCCCCCCCACCCCCGTTTTCTGCTCTCTGTGTCTATTCGCTGCACTATCTTCTGTGACCGCTTCTATCCTTATCAGCGGTACCAGGAATCTGTGTTTCTTTTTGTTGTGTCATCTTGTGTCAGCTCTCCACGTGTGCGGTGCCATTTTTGCTCCCTTCTTCATCACTTCGTCTGTTTTCCCCTCTTTCCTCTTGTCCTAGGATGAAGGAGGAACTGATGACTCCCACATGATAGATGCTTATAATAAATTCGCTTTTCTCTCTCCCACCTCCACACCCCTCACTCCCTCAGTGGAGATGCTGGACCACTATAGAAAATTCATGGTAACAAAGTTTAGCAAGGACTTTCAAAACAGTCTATGTCTTTTTAATGCCAGGTATTTTCTTGACATCTGTACCTGACCATATCCCTGTCCCTTTGTGTTCAGTTTGTTGTTGTTTCATTATGAAGCAATGACAATTTTTTATTTTGAAAATAACATTCCTTTCATAATGAGTAAAGCAGTACATTTTTTCTCTTGGTAATGGATGTTGCATGCATAATTATAACTTAAACTCTTAAACTCACTTTAAAATTACAATATTAACTTTTGAAATAGCCCTCTCTGAAGGTTGGTCACTATAGCTGTTAATCTAGTATTAAATTAAAGAAGTTATCAAGTAATTTACATTTGCCCATTTGAATTAGAGGATTAGGAGGTGAATTCTGAATGTTAAAGTAGGGTTAGACATTATTATTTGTATTGCTAGAATTTTAAAACTAATTTCACTATGGAATTATCAGAGAACTTTTCATATAATAACAACAATGGCTACTATTATTTCATTTTAAAATATCCAACAATGCCTACACATACAGTAATTACACATCTTTCAGGTCTCTATCTCTAAGGGAAGCACTCATATCTAGGGTTGAATGCATAACTCATGATAACTGAGTTATTTGCGTGGAAGTCCTACCTTGCTCCTTTGAGGGAAGAGGAATGGGAAATTGAAAGAAGGAACTGGCTTCTGATTACTGGCTTCAACGTTTTTTCCTTTATTCCTAATCCTGTCCTCTTGCGGCACCACATAAATAAACAATAATCCTTAGGTGCATGTTCTTTGAAAGCAACAAGGGGTTCTCATCTAGCTTGCTAGGGAATTCCTGGGCATTCTGTCTCTATCTTGCCCACACTCTTCTGTTCAGTCCATCTTTTCTATCAACCTACATTCCCATCCGTCCCCAAGTGGCACAACCACACTGCCTGGACTATCCCTGGATTCAGCAGCATGACATTTTCCTGGATACTGTTCTTTCTGGAATGGGTGGTGATTGTGATGAAAAGATGTCTCTATGCTAAAAGCAAGGGAAAATAAATAAAATGCTCAAGATATTTTAAATGGCTAATACTGAATATCTCTCAACCGATAGTTGATAGGAAAAATAGAAAGAAAGAAAAAGCAAATGGAAGCCAATTCTTTATCCCTGAAAAATGACCTTTCTAATCAGTATCTGATATTGGAACCCTTCTGCAGATGTTTCATGGGATAGGTTAAAGAGCTGTAATGTGAGTTGAATATGGATAGTATCTGTGAGTTAATAGTGGTGCTCATAACTTGAACAGTTTTGTTTTTCTTAGAGAAGCTAAAACTTTACCCTTTAATATTTCATGGCTATCTCTTCATTCTGATATGTGGCCTTATAAATAATTTAACAATTGTTTGATTCTTCCCTTAAATTAAATAACTTGGGTTAAGAATTGAATCTGTTTACTGTTTTGATTTATACCATTTTACCCATTGCAAATAACTTCCTTGAAGTGCATATTTCAAATGAGAAAATGTATAAAACTATAGTCAGCTAAGCGTATTAAGACATCGTATTCTAAGTGTGAAAATAACATGTTTAAATCAATGCCAGCAGAATTCAGAGACATGCATTATAAATCTTTTATACATTAACAGCCCTGAAGGGTGCTGTTTTCTACATAGGTTCTGTCTTGCTACTGAAATTTCTATAAAAGGAAACCGAGTTTGTCCCAATAATAAAGCCACATCTAAGTCCTTTGAAATAGTGACCAGTGTGCTGTGATTCAGAGCAGGAAGGGAAGACTCTTCAGGAGGTCTCTAGGCCTTTGTCTTTAGTATTAATGATTAGGAATTTGAAATGTCCATAAGTTTCTGTTTGGCCTGGGTCTTAGGCATGAATTGTACCTTACAGTGAATTAAAAACAAAAACAAAAACACAACAAATTCATTGAACCCCCTGGAAAGGAATGTCCTTATTTCCACTAGTCCGGAGGATTTTATCTGTACTAGAATGCTAAGAACAGGTAGGAAAGGAGGCAATTTGTAGAATCCTCTGTTTTCAGAAAGATGGGGTGGGATTTGGGGAAGATGTTCCAGGCAGAGGCATGCCAAAATCTAGTGCTCTGACAGAACACAGTGCAATTTCAGAGAAGAGCCATAGGCCTGTGGAAGGATATTTCCTATGGAGGAAGGAAATGATGCAGGAAGATGCCCGCCTGTCCTGGGTGCCTGCTCCTGGTGTGGCTGCTGATTTCAGGGCTCCAGAGCCTCATCTACAGACCTGGCACAGCCTCACTCATGTTACCTTGATGATTTCGTCGTCTTCACCTTCCTTCCTCCATCTGTCCATTGCCCTGTTCCTTAACTGCCTTTTGGAATAAGGCAGGGAACAAATGTAACCCGCCTCATCCCGGAGTTGATTTGAGATTATTTCTTCACTAGACTGGGAGTCCCCAGTGCTCACCAAGTTCCTCCTGGCTCACAGTAGGCAAATTAAAAGTAATTAATTACTGATTGGAATGTACTATTGACTGGAGATATTAGGAAGGGGACATTTAACTAGTGCCTTTAAAATTGGGGGGATTTCTAACTAGGTGGAAGTTGAACAGAGGGGGTTTGAGTAACCTAAGCAAAGCCATGGATATGGAAAAGTCCAGGACGTTGTGTCCAGTTGGGTTTCAGTACAGACTTGGAGTAGGGAATAAGCTTGAAAAGTTATGTTTAAGTCAAGTACCTAAAGGCCAAGCTAAAGAATTTGGACTATGTGGAAGTTTTGATGAATTATTTGCTTTTTCATTGCTTTCATCATTTGGGTATGCTGCACCCAAATGCACCGAACTCTTATTTATCTGAATATTTAAAAATGTAAAATGTCCTGTCAAGAACCTTTGAATCATCCTTTGTCTTTTTGAGCCTTCCCTTTTGCCAGATTGCTGTGCTTGTTAGCATTAAGGGAGAGGGGGAGGGAGAAAGGAATGGAAACAGAACAAAAGCTCATTTAGTGCTTTTTCCCTATATTTTTCATAAGCAAAGACATCAATATTAATTTATTAGAATTAGAATTAAATTGCTTTTAGCCAAAGGATGTTTTAAGACAGAGTAGGTTAATCTAATATTAGAAATAAGTTATAAAAAATCAAGGCAGTACAACATTAGAGTGCATTTCAGAATATAAAAGTAAGTAGCATTCAGAATTAGCTTTAGAAAAGGAGTAATATGGCAAATAGATCACTATACTATGTTAACCATTGTCTAATGTAGCTTTTGCCCTGAACTTGAAAGCAAGAAATGCAGTTAATGAATATAATGGTATTTTGGAATCATTTATCGATTTTATTTATTGAGTGTCCCTTTGGTCTGATCAGTCCCTCAGAATCTATAATATCATAATTACCATAATATGCACACATGATAGAGATTCATCTGTTTTCCATCTGCTTTCACTGAAATATAAAGGGAAACCAGAGACTTTTGCTGTCATCATTTAAAATCATAATGTACCAACATGAAAGCCCTCATAATAAAGTCTTGTTTCATCTGCGTATATCTGCCAAATTTGTTATTTATTGCATTTCTGTCCCTGTGATTGTGTCTCCCTAGGTCTCTTTAAAAGTAAGGTGGTTGTTTAATTAAGGAATGATCATTTCCTAGTGTGAATTAGTCATGCATGATATGATTTTTATCAATTCATGATGTACTTAGCCATATGCTTAAGAACTAAAAGGAGACTGGGTTAAATGGAAACATTGATTTGATTAAGTGATGGGATTTAGACAAATTCTGTTCTTGATTTCTGTTGATAATTTTTTGTAATAAGGAAAAATGAAATCCATTTTTAAAGATTCTGTGCCTAGAAAAAGATTTATTAACTTACCATTTTCATATATTACATTCTGAGAAACTTTTTGCTGTGATAATAGCAAGAAGTAAATATCAAATAACAATGACACTTATGTATCTGTCATCTCATTTGATCAGTGTAAAATTACCCACCACAAAGGAACTGCCATTGGGGAGAAATTTCAAACAATGCAGTGTTAATTCCTTCTGGAATTCAACATGCACATGTTATTAAAAAAGAAAAAAGATTTGGAGGGACATCCATATATAAGGGAATATAGATAGGTAAGTGTCTCCGTTTGGACACAAGTATCCATTATTTTTTATTATATTTTATTTTTATTTTGCAATATATATACATCTAAAATTTCTCCTTTTAACTACATTTAGTTACACAATTCAGTAGGGTTGATTACATTAACAGTTTTGTGCTATTATCACTGTTATATATTACCAAAACTTTTCCATCATCCCGAACAGAAATTCTATACAAATTAAGCATTGCCTTCCCTGGCCCCTGGAAACCTGTATTCTAGTTTCTGACTTGATGAATTTATTTAATCTAATTATTACATATCAGTGAGAGCATAGAATATTTGTCCTTTTGTGTTTGCCTTTTTTCACTCAATGTGATATCTTCAAGATTCATCCATGTTGACTCATGTATCAGAACTCTCTTCTTTTTCACAGCTATGTAATATTCCATTGTATGTATGTACCACATTTTGCTTATCTGTTCATCAAGTCAAGGACACTTTGGTTGCTTCCATATTTTAGCAACTGTGAATAATGCCATTTGAACATTGGTGCGCAAATAACTGTTTAAGTTCCTGGTTTCAATTCTTTTGGGTATATAACTAGAAGTGGGATTGCTGGCTTGTATGGTAATTCTATACTTAACTTTCTGAGGAATCACCAAATTGTGTTCCACAGCAGCTGCACCATTTTACATTCCCACAAAAAGGAATGAGTGTTTCTACTTCTCCACATCCTCTCCAACACTTGTTATTTTTGGTTTTATAAATAGAAGCCATTCTAGCAGATCTGAAATGGTATTTGGTTTTGACTTGCATTTTCCTAATGGCTAATGATATTAAGCATCTTTTTGGGTGCTTTTTGCCATTTTAAAATCCTATTTAGAGATATTTCTGTTCATATCTTTTGCCCATTTTTAAATGGATTTTTGTTTTTTTATTTTGAGTTGTAGGATTTCTTTATAAATTCTTGATATGAAATCCTTGTCAGATATGTGGTTTCCAAATATTTTCCCATTCTGTAGGTTGTCTGTTTATATTTATGATGCACAGATATATTTTGATGAAGTTCATTTATCTATTTTTTCTTTTGTCATATGTATTTTTGGTGTAAAGTGTAAGAAACCATTGACTAACACAAGGCCCTGAGGATGCTTCTTTACATTTTCTTCTATGAGCTTTATAGTTCTGGTTCTTATATTTAGGTCTTTGATCAATTTTGAATTCATTTTTGTATGATGTGTGAGATAGGGATCCCTCATTCTTTTGCATATTGATACCCAGTTTTCCCAGCACTATTTGAAGAGACTATTCTTTCCCAGTTGAGTGGACTTGGTACGCTTGTGAAAAATCTATTGGTCGTTCTTTTAATTTGCTTTGGCCATCAAAAGCAGGTACCATAAAATGGGTTGGCTTCTAACAATGGGAATTTATTAGCTTACAAGTTAAGAGTTTCAAAGCTGAAAAAATGTCCCCATCAAGGCATCATCAGGCAATGCTTTCTACCTGAAGACTGGTAGCTGCTGATCCTGGACTCCTGTGTCACATGGCAAGACACATAGTGGCATCTGCTGGTCTTTCCCTTCTCTTCCAGGTTTCCTTGCTTTCAGCTTTTTGCTTCTGTCTGTGGCTTCCTCTCCCACCCTCCCTCCTCCCTCCCTCCTCCTCTCTCTCCCTTCCTCCCTCCCTCCAACTCTCTCTCTCTCTGTCTTTCTGGGTGTGTGCGTTCATCCCAGTTATAAAGGACTCTAGTAAGAGGACTAAGACCCACCCTGGGCTACACTTTAACTGAAGTAACCTAATCAAAAGGATGTACTTACAATGGGTTTATGCTCATAGGAATGGATTTGCATTTAGAACATGATTTTCCGGGGTACATACTGTTTCAAACCACCACAGCCATATATATATGGTCTATTTATTTTTTCATTTTTTTATTTTTTATTTTTTATTTTATTTATTTCTCTCCCCTTCCCCACCCCCTCCAGTTGTCTGTTTTCTGTGTCTATTTGCTGCGTGTTCTTCTTTGTCTGCTTCTGTTGTTGTCAGTGGCACGGGAATCTGTGTGTTTTTTTCAAAAGATTTATTTATTTTTATTTATTTCTCTCACCTTCTTCCCCCACCCCGGTTGTCTGTTCTCTGTGTCTATTTGCTGCATCTTCTTTGTCCGCTTGTGTTGTTGTCAGCTGCACAGGAATCTGTATTTCTTTTTTTTGCATCATCTTGTGTGTCAGCTCTTTGTGTGTGTGGCGCCATTCCTGGGCAGGCTGCACTTTCTTTCGCACTGGGCGGCTCTCCTTACGGGGCACATTCCTTGTGCGTGGGGCTCCCCTACGTGGGGACACCCTGCGTGGCATGGCACTCCTTGCACGCATCAGCACTGCACATGGGCCAGCTCCACACAGGTCAAGGAAGCCCGGGCTTTGAACCGTGGACCTCCCACGTGGTAGATGGACACCCTAACCACTGGGCCAAGTTCGCTGCCTCTGTTTTTCTTTTTGTTGCGTCATCTTGTTGTGTCAGCTCTCCATGTGTGGCACCATTCCTGAGCAGGCTGTACTTTCTTTCGTGATGGGCGGCTCTCCTTATGGGGTCCACTCCTTGTGCGTGCGGCTCCCCTATGCAGGGGACACCCCTGCGTGGCACGGCACTCCTTGCGCACATCAGCATTGCGCGTGGGCCAGCTGCACATGGGTCAAGAAGGCCCAGGGTTTGAACCGCGGACCTCCCATGTGGTAGACGGACGCCCTAACCACTGGGCCAAGTCCACTTCCCTATATGGGTCTATTTATGAACTCTGTTTGATTCTATTGGTCTCTACATCTGGCCTTGTGTCAATACCATCCTGTTTTGACTACTGTAGCTTTGTAATACATTTTAAAATGAGGAAATATGAGTGCTGCAACTTCCTTCTAACTTTTTGAAGTGTTTTTTGGCTAATCGGGACCCCTTACACTTCCAAATAAATTTGATGATTGACTTTTCCATTTCTGCAAAAAAACCTCTTTTTTGGGATTACTTTGAATCTATAAATCATTTTGATTTTAATTGACATCATGACCAATTTAGTCTTCCAACCCATAAACACGGAACATCTTTCCATTTATTTAGGTTATCTGATTTCTTTGAGTAATGTGTTATAGTTTCCATGTGTAAGTCCTTACATACTTGGTTAAATTTATTCCTAGGCATTTGATTCTTTTAGTTGCTATTGTAAATGGAGGGTTTTCCCATAATTTCCTCTTCAGATTCTTCATTACTATTGTATATAAACCCTGTTGATTTTTGCATGTTGGGCCTGTACCCCACCACTTTGCTGAATTTGTTTATTAGCCCTAGTAGGTATATTGTAAATAGTTGAGGACTCTCTGTATAGTATCATGTCATCAGCATTCTTCTTCCTGTCCAGTTTGGGCATCTTTTTTCTTTTCTTTTCTTTTTTTTTAATTTTCTTGCCTCATTGCTCTGTAGAGATCTTCCAGTAAAATGTCGAATAACAATAGTGATAGTGGGCATTGTTGTCTTGTTCATGGTCTTAAAAAGAAAGCTTTCAGTCTTCCACTATTGAGTATGATGTTAACTGTGGGTTTTTCATATGTGCTGTTTATAATGCTAGAGAAGTTTCCTTCTGTTCCTCTTTTTTTATGTGTTTTTTTTTTCAATTGTTTTGTCAGATGCCTTATATGTATCATTTGAGATGATCACGTGGTTTTCCTTTGTTCTGTTAATGTGGTGAATTACATCAATTGATTTTCTTATGTTGAACCATCCTTCCATGCCTGGGATAAATCCTACTGGATCATGATAAATAATTCTTTTAATGTACTCTTGGATTCAGTTTGCTAGTATTCTGTTGAGGACTTTTGCTTCTATATTCATAAGAGCTATTGGCCTGTAATTTTTTCTTGTGGCATTTTTATTTGCCTTTGATATTAGAGTGATGTTAGCCTTTAGAATGTGTTAAAGTGTGTTCCCTCCTCTTCAGTTTTTTTAAGGAATTTGAGCAGGATTGGTGTTAATTCTTCTTGGAATGTTTGGTAAAATTCACCAGTGACATCATCTTGTCCTGGGCTTTCCTTTGTTAGGAGATCTTTGGTGACTGATTCAATCTCTTCATTTGTAATTGGTCTACTGAAATCTATTTCTTCTACATTCATTGTAGGCTGACTGTTTTTAGGAACTTGTCCATTTCATCTAGGTTGTCTAAGTTGTTGGGATACAAATTATGATCCTTTTCATTTCTGTGGGTTTTGTAGTAATGAACACCCCCCCCATTCCACTTCTGATTTTAATTTCTTGTGTCCTCTCTTTCTCTGTCAGTCTAGCGAAAGGTTTGTCGAGTTTATAGATCTTTTAAAGAACCAATTTATGGTTTTGTTAATCCTATCGTTTTTATTCTTTATTTCATTTATTTCTGCTCTAATACCTGATACTTCCTTCCTTCTGCTCACTTTGGGTTTAGTTTGCTATTTTTTCCTAGTACCTCTAGGTGTGTGGTTAGGTTTCTGATTTGAGCTTTCTCCCCAACCCTCCACCCACTTTTCTTTCTTCTTCTTAAAAAGTAACCATTTAAGGCATGAATTTCCCTCTGATCATTGCCCCTGCTGCATCCCATAAGTTTTGATGTCTTCTCTTTTTCATTCACTTCAAGATATAGAAGATGCTTTGTGTAATTTCAATCTTAAAATTTATGAGACTTTGTTTTGTGACCTAATATGTGGTCTATCCTGGGGAATAATTCATTTGTACTTGAGGAGAATGTGTATTCTGCTCTTTTGGGCTACATTGTTCTGTACATGTCTGTTAGGTATATTTTATTTATAATATTTTTCAAATTCTTAATTTCCTTATTAATCTTCTATCTAGATGATCTAGCCATTGATGAAAGTGTTGTGTTGAAGTCCCCAGCTATTATGGTAGAAGTGTCTATTTCTCCCTTCAGTTTCGGCATTGTTTGCCTCATATATTTTTGGGCACTGTGGTTAGGTGCATAAATATTTATAATTATTATTTCTTCTTGGCAGATTGACTTTTATAAACATAAAGTATCTTTCTTTGTCTCATAATAGTTTTTTACTTAGTCAATTTTGTCCAACATTAGAATAGCTACACCAGCTCTCTTTTATTACTATTTGAATGAAATGTTATTTTTCCATTCTTTCACTTTCAACTTATTTGTATCTTTACATCTATGATAGTCTCTTATAAACAACATATGGTTGGATCATGCTTTTTTATTCATTTTGCCAATATTTATCTTTTCATTGGAGAGTTTAATACATTAACAGGGAAGCAGACTTGGCCCAATGGAGAGGGTGTCTGCCTACCACATGGGAGGTTCGTGGTTCAAATCCCGGGCGTCTAACCCATGTGGAGCTGGCCCATGTGCAGTGCTGATGCGCCCAAGGAGTGCCATGCCATGCAGGGGTGTACCCCGTGTAGGGGAGCCCCACACGCAAGGAGTGCACCCCATAAGGAGAGCCGCCCAGCGTGAAAGCAAGTGCAGCCTGCCCAGGAGTGGAGCTGCAAAAAAAAGAAACACAGATTCCCGGTACCACTGATAAGGATAGAGGCAGTCACAGAAGAACACACAGTGAATGGACACAGAGAGCAGACAACTGGGGGGAGGAGGGATGGGGAGAGAAATAAATAAAAAATAAAATCTTAAAAAAAATACATTAACATTCAGTGTTATTACTGATAACTTACTCCAGCCATTTTGCCCATTTTATGTCTTTTTTGTCTCTTTTCCTTTCTTGCAGCCTCCTTTGCATTTAGCTGATCTTTTATGATGTAACAGATTTAATCCCTTTCTCATTTCTGTTTCTGTGTGTGTGTGTATTTGGCCTTTATAAAGGGTATTTATTTGGGGTATGAACTTACAGTTACTAGGCCATAAAGCATAAGTTATTTCCCTTACCAAAGTATATTGCCATGTGTTGGAGCAAGATTTTGCCAATGTCTGCCAGGGTTCAGGCTTCCTGGGTTCCTCTCTTCCTGGGGCTTGTTTCTTTCCAGGCACAGCTCTGTTTTCTCCACAAGGTCGCTGTAGACTATGAGGCTCTCTAGGCTTTGCCTTTCTCCACAAGGCCAGCTGTAGAGTATCATGTGACCAGCTCTGTCTCTCTCCCCAGGGCTTGATTCTCTCTGGGCTTTGCTGCTGTGCTCTTCTTTGTGTTTACTTCCTGGGCTCCAGCTCAAAACTCCAATCTCCTTTTTCTGCTGTGCAGTTTCTTTGGATTGTGTCCTACTCATGTGGCCCAATTAAAGCCTTAATCATTATTTAATCAAGTAAAAATAAAACCTCTGAATTCAGTACAGTCTAATACACCCAGAGGAAAAGACCAGGTTACAAACATAATCCAGTATTTCTTTTTGGAATTCATCAGTAATATCAAACTGGTATACTACACCCTCTGAATTCCAAAAAGACATTGCAATATTTAAAAAAAAGTTAAATCAGTAACAGTGCTGAGTACAAAATCATATCACAGTCAGTTTAAAGAAATACAGGTTTTCTTAGGGCTAAGTCCCATCTGGCTATAGACCTCTGAAACTAACAAAACACTTTATCTGCTTCCAATACACAAATGGACAGGCAAAGAATAAACATTTTCATTACCATAAGGAGAATTTGGAAGGGAAACATTAATCAGGGGTCCTCTACAGTTCAGTAAACCTGTAGGGCATCCTCCATTCAATTTCAAAGTCTGAGAGTCATTCTGAAGACAATGTTTCTTCTCCCTGGTGCCACATGGGGACCCAACCCTCTCTATAGGCTTGCCCAATGGCCATAAGCATCTGGGTGTCGACCAAGCTCCAGACCTCACCCTCCAAAAGCATTGAGGTGATTGCCACACTTCATACAAACTTTGGGTTAGAGTGTTAGCCCCCCTAATACAGTGACGTGAATACAACATCCTCCCTAACCTTTGGCATACAGGCTCAACCCTCTCAGAGCAACAAGTTGACCACTGGGTCTTCCCTAGTTCATGGGGACAGGTCTACCCTCACAGACCTATGGAGTGCCGAACTTAACATCCCTAGCTAGAGTCTGGAAGATAGGTTTATAGGAAATAGAAAGGGAGAAGGTTGTGAGCCAATGCCCATATGGGCGAAACCTATGATAAGGTGGAAGTGAGTACTTGTGCAGTGAAGGGATATGACAGGGGTATAGTGATAATATTGTGTTGGGTGGTACAGGTTTGACAGGGGGGAGGGTGGGGAGGGTGAGTTGGATGGTCCATGGAACTGGGGGAGGGTTGGGGGAAGAAGCAGGTGAACACTGTGGATTGGCCAGTACGTGGTTGAAATTACAACATTGGGAATGCTCATTTGGCAATATGACAAGAAGGGTTACTGGTTTAGGGTGTTGGAGGGGGAGCATTCAGGGCAGGGTGCACCTGGGGCAGGTTTCTAGGGAGCATGTGAGTGATCATTTTGCCACAGGGTGTTGCAAATGTGGGTAGAGACCCACATAATGAGTAGGAAGGTGTTGGACTCCCATCCTAGGGAGGCCCAGTATGTTCTCAAACAGAGGGACAGGAGTCACTTGAGAGTATCAGCAGTGCCTAGTGAGGGAGGATAGACCAGTGTGTCAAGCCCTCTGTGAAGATGGAAGTAACTGAATCTGGTCCTTCAAGGAGTGAAGCCTGGTGGTTGCTGGGCCTGACGGGGAGGGGGAGGAGGGAATAAATTAGATGGAATAGGGGAAATTTGGGGTGTGATGGAAGTGTTCTGCATGATCTTGCAATGATGGATACAGGCCACGTTAAATTTTATCAGATCTTATAAAACTATATGGTCCAAATGTAAGGCATAATGTGAACCACTGACAATAGTTAGTAGCTATGTTTCAATATTTGTGCATGCACTGTAACAAATGTACCACCCATTATAAAATGTTATTCATGGGGGAAAGGGGAAAAAAGGGGAGGATGTTGGGTATATGGAATCCCCTGTATTCTGTATGTGACGTCAAACTTTGAAGAAAAAATGAAAAAAAAAAAAAAAGGTAAGACACTGGGGAAATAAATGGAAGAAAATGTCTCTGTACATACAGGACAACAGTCTTACAGTGATGAAAGGCATAAATGTATTCCTAGGCTGCTTTTTCGTTTTCTTTACAAACTCCTTTGAGGTGCAAAAGCTTTTAAGTTTGAGGAGATCCCCTTTGTCTATTTTTTCTTTTAGTGCTGATGCTTTAGGTGTGAAGTTCATGAAATCATTTCCTATCACAAGGTCCTGTAGATGTTTCCCTACATTATCTCCCAAGGTCTTAATGGTCTTGGCTCTTATATTTATCTTTTTTTTTTTTTTTAATTTTTTTGATGAACTTTTTTTTTTTTAAGATTTGTTTCTCTCCCCTTCCCCCGCCCCTCCAGTTGTCTGTTCTCTGTGTCCATTTGCTGCGTGTTCTTCTTTGTCCACTTCTGTTGCTGTCAGCAGCACGGGAATCTGTGTTTCTTTTTGTTGCGTCATCTTGTTGTGTCAGCTCTCCGTGTGTACAGCGCCGTTCTTGGTCAGGCTGCACTTTCTTTCATGCTGGGCGGCTCTCCTTATGGGGGCACTCCTTGTGCATGGGGCTCCCTTACGCGGGGGGCACCCCTGCATGGCAAGGCACTCCTTGCGTGCGTCAGCACTGCGCATGGGCCAGCTGCACACGGGTCAGGGAGGCCCGGGCTTTGAACCGCGGATCTCCCATGTGGTACACGGACACTCTATCCTGGGCCAAGTCTGCTTCCCTTATAATGATCTTTAATCCATCTTGAGTTAATTTTTGTACAAGATGCAAGAGGAGTTCTTCTTTCATTCTTTTGGATATGGATATCCAGTTCTTCAAGCACCACTTGTTGAAAAGGCCATTCTCTCCCAGTTGAGTGTGCTTGGTGGCTTTGTTGAGTATCAGCTGACTGTATGTGTGTGAGGATCTATATCAGAACTCCTGATTCAGTTCCATTGGTCAATATATCTATCCTTGTTCCAATACCATGAAGTTTTGACCACTGTAGCTTTGTAGTATGTTTTAAAGTAAGGTAGTGTGATTCCTCCAATTTCATTTTTATTTTTCAATATGTCTTTGGCTATTCAGGGCCTCTTGCCCTTCCAAATAGGTTTCATAGTTTGTTTTTCCAATTCAGTAAAAAATGATGTCTTGATTTTTATTGGGATTGATTAAATCTGTGTATCAGTTTGGGTAGGACAGACATCATAATGATGTTTAGTTTTCCTACACATGAACAGGGAATATTCTTCCATTCATTTAAGTCTTCTTTGATTTCCTTTAACAGTGTTGTGTAGTTTTCTGTGTATAAGTTATTTACATCTTTAGTTAAATTTATTCCTAGATATATATTCTTTTAGTTGTTATTGTAAATGGGGTTTTTTTCCCCCTGGTTTCCTCCTCAGATTGCTCATTATTGGTGTACAGAAATGCTGCTGATATTGCACACTGATCTTAAAACCTGCAGCTTTACTGAACTCATTTATAAGCTCTAGAAGCTTAGTTGTGGATCTCAGGGCTTTTGAGGTATAGGATCATGTCATCTGCAAATAGTGAAGTTTTTACTTTTTCGTTTCCAATTTGGATGCCTTTTATATCTTTTTCTTTCCTAAGTGCTTGAGCAAATACTTTTAATACAATGTTAAATAGGGAAAGCTTTTAGGATTTCAGCATTGTATATGATGTTTGCTGTGGGTTTCTCATATATATCCTTTATCATGTTGAAGAAGTTCCTTCTATCCCTATCTTTCATAGTGTTTTTACCAGGAAACAGTGCTGTATTTTGTTGAATGCTTTTCTGCATCTGTAAAGATGATTATGTGATTTTTTTTCTTTCAATCTGTTTATGTGGTACATAACATTGATTGATATTCTATATTGAACCATCCTTGCATATCTGGGATGAAACCCCCTTGGTCATGGTGTATAAGTTGTTTGATGTATTGTTGAATGCTATTAGCAAGTATTTTGTTGAGGACTTTAGCATCCAGGTTCATTAGGGGATTGGTCTAGAGTGTTCCTTTCTTGTGGTGTCTTTGTTTGGCTTTGGTATTAGGGTGATGTTGGTGTCATAGAATGAGTTAGGCAATGCTCCTTCCACTTCTATTTTTTGGAAGAGTTTAAGTAGGATTGGCATTAGTTCTTTCCGGAATGTTTGGTAGAATTCACCTGTGAAGCCATTTGGTCCTGGGATCATCTTTGTTGAGAGGTTTTTGATGACTCATTCTATCTTACTACTTGGGATTGGTCTGTTGAGCTCATGAATTTCTTCTTTTGTCAATGTAGGCTGCTTGTGTGTTTCTAGGAATTTGTCCATTTCCTCTAAATTATCCATCTTGTTGGCATATAATTTTTCTAAGTACCCTTTATGATACTCTTTATTTCTGTGTGGTCAGTGGTTATATCCCACTCTTCATTTCTTATTTTGTGTATTTGTGTCTTCTCTCTTTTTTCTTTGTTAGCCTAGTTAGGGGTTTGTCAATTTTATTCATCTTCTTGAAGAACCAACTTTTGATTTTATCTTTTCTATTGCTTTCCTATTTTCTATTTCATTTAGTTCTGCTCTAATCTTTATTTATTTCCTTTTTTCTACTTCCTTTGGGGTTTATTCTTTTATCTAATTCTTCCAGGTATGCAGTTAGGTCTTTGATTTTAGCTCTTTCTTTTTTGAGATATGCATTTATAGCTATGAATTTCCCTCTCAGTACCACTTTTGCTGCATTCCATAAGTTTTGATATGTTGATATGTTTGATATGTTGTGTTGTCATTTTCATTTTCACTCATTTCAAGGTAGTTACTGATTTATTTTGCAATTTCCTCCTTGACCGACTGTCTATGAGTGTGTTGTTTAACTCCTATATCTTTGTGCCTAATCTGGTTCTCTGGTCCTTATTGATTTCCAGCTTCATTCCATTGTGGTTAGAGAAATTACTTTGTATAATTTCAATCTTCTTTAATTCATTGAGAGTTGTTCTGGTGCCTAGCATGTGGTCTGTCTTGGAGAATGATCCATGTGTGCTTGAGAAAAATGTATATCTGCTGTATTTGGGTGTTATTTTCTTTATATGTCCATTAAGTCCAGATCCTCTAATGTATTATTCAATGTCTTTGTTTCTTTATTGATTCTCTGTTGAGGTATTCTGCCTAATGTTGATAATGGTGTATTAAAGTCCTCCACTATGATTATAGAGACATCTATTTCTCCACTTAGTTTTTCCAGTGTTTGCATCATATATTTTCAGGAGCCCTGGTTAGGTGGATAAATGTTTATGATTGTTCTTTCTTCTTGAAAGATTACCCCTTTTATTAATATATAGCATCTGTCTTTGTCTTTTATAATAGTTTTACAAATAAGGTCTATTTTCTCCAGTATTAGTATAGCTATTCCTATCCTTTTTTGGTTTTATTTACTTGTAAATTTGTTTTTCCAACCATTCACTTTCAGCCTTCTTGAATCCCTGGATCTAAGGTGGGTTTCTTGTAGACAGCATATAGATGGGTCATATTTCCTTATCCATACTGCCAGTCTGTGTCTCTTGACTGGTAATTTTAATCCATTAACATTCAATGTTAGTATTGTTATGGAATTACTTAGAGAAGCCATGTTTTGTTTGGGTTTATACATGTCATATATTGTTTTTATTACTCTTTCTCTCTTTTTAGTTGTTCTTACACTCTCCTCCAACTCTCTCTCTCCTGGTTTTTCCTTTCAACCTTTAGTATTTCTTGAAGCGCAGGTTTCTTATTGGCATGTTCTTTTAGGTTCTGTTTGTGAATATTTTGAACTCTCCCTCAATTTTGAATGCCAGTTTTGATGGATAGAGAATTCTTGGCTGGAAGTTTTTTCCTTTTGCACTTAACTATGTCATACCCCTGCCTTCTTGCCTTCACTGTCTTGGAGGAGAAATCAGCTCTTAATCTTTTGAGCTTCCCTTGTATGTGATGTTCTTTTTTCTCTTACTGTTTTCAGTATTCTCTCTATGTCTTGGGCATTGGACAATTTGACAAATATATGTGTTGGAGAAGGCCTGTTAGGATTTATACTGTTTGGTGTGCACTGCATTTCTAGGATATGTACGTCCATCTCCTTCAATAGGGTTGGGAAGTTTTCAGCCATTATTTCCTCCAACACTCCTGCTGTCCCCTTTCCCTACTCTTCTCCCTCTGGGATGCCTATAATGCCTGTGTTTGTACCTATCATGTTGCCGTTCAAGTCCCTGAGTCCCTGCTGGATTTTTTTCTATCTTTTTAAATTCTTGGATGTATATCTTTATGTCTGTCGAAAGATTTGTGAAATTTTGGGCTATTATTTCCTCAAATATTCTTTCTGCCTTTTTCTTTTTTCTTCTTCTGGGACTCACATGATGTGTATATTGGTACACTTCATTCTATCTCAGAGGTCCCTTGGGCTCTCCTCACTTCTTTTATTTGGGGTGGAGGGTGTGTCTTGCTGCTCTTTAATTGGGGGCACAGGCCAGGAACTTCCATGGAGGTGGCTCTGAGGATGGGGGTCTTGGCATCTGGCTTGGTTCCTCGAGGGCTTTCACCAGGGCCTCATTGGCCTCAATGTGAATTTGGGTCTCCACCCATGCAGCCTCATCCACCACCCCAGGCAGCTCAGACTGTGCCTTCTCCAAGTTTGCCTTCACCACCCCCAGGTCCAACATATTCAGCATCACAGTCTCTTCAGCCAGTGACTGCACTGAAGAGTAGGCATTCAGTGTGACAGAGCTGCCTCTGACAAAGAACGTGGAGGTGATGCTGTCCTCGGTGTGGACAACAACCAGCCCTGGCCGCAGGACTTGCAGTGTGGGCGTGTGGGCGGCCAGGATGCCAGAGACCCCCATCTGCATGGGCATGTCCCTCTGCTGAACATTGGCACTGTTGAAGAATACCTGTGTGGGTGAGGCGAAGGTGAAGAACATCAGTCCCAAGCTGGTGGTGGCGGCTGGGGCAGTGGTGGCCTCAGCAGAGGTGGCTGCCTGGCACAAGAGGCTGGGGTGGTGGAGCAGCACAGCAGGCAGCAGAGTGGTGGCCGCGGACTTCAGCCAATCATAGGTAGCCTGGAGGGCAAGGAGGACAATGCATGGGGACATCTGGGAGAGCCTCTGCTCACTTCTTTCTCTTCTTTTCTCTATCTTTTATTCTGTGTGATTTAGATAGTCCTGTCTTCTCATTCACTGGTTCTCTCTTACGCCTGTTTGCATCTACTGTTGTATGCCTCTAGTGTGTTTTTAGTCTCCATTATTGAGTTTTTCATCCACATAACTTTTGTTATGTTCCCTTTTAACTTTCTTATTCTTCTTTTTGTTCACGTGTTGTATTCTTAATATCCTTTAGCTCTTGTCTTAGTTTGCTAAAGGCTACCAGTGCAATATACCAGAAGTGGGTCAGCTTTTATAATGGGAATTTATTTGGTTAAAAGCTTACAGTTCTGAGTCTGTGAAAGTGTCCAAATCATGGCATCACCAGAGATGATCTCTCACCAAAGGTCAGCTGCTGGTGATCCTGGAACCCTACTTTGTGGCAAGTCACAATGATGGCTGGTCTCTTTCAAGGTCTCTGCCTTCCCCTCCAGGCTCACTTTCTCCCTGAGCTCAGCTGTGTGTGATCAGGAACATGGCAGTGTATAATGGTGACTCTCCTGGTCTCTTGAGATCAGCTGTGGGCAATCAGGCATATGATTCATTTCTTCCCTCTCCTCTGGGCCTTGTTGCTTCAGCTTTGGGCTGCTCCACTGATTCCAGCCTCTGGTCTCTTCCTCAGCATCTCAGGGTTTCTCTGTCTTTCTGTAGCACAGGCGATCCTGGAGTCCTCTCTCACATGGAGGGTAAAATGGCAGCTCTCATTCTCTACCTTCTCTTGCATTTACAGAGGACTCCAGTAAAAGGATTAAGACCCACTCTTGGTAGTGCAATCTAATCTCAGACCCTTAACTGAAGTGATCTAATCAAAAGATCTCTTAACCGATTCTAACCAAAAGGTTCACATACAATAGGTTTACATGTACAGGAGTGGGTTGGCTTAAGAACATACTTTTTGGGGGTCCACATAAGACTCAAATCAGCACAGCTGTATATCCATATTTAGTTTATTTCTATACATATTTTCCTTCAACTCCCTAAATTGATTTAGGAGATTTGTTTGAACTTCTTTGGTTAGTTGTTCCAGTATCTATGTTTCCTCTCAAGATTTAATTTGTTCCTGTTTCTTATTATGATTTGTAATATTTCACTGATGTTTGGGCATTTGATTATTTTGATCCACCTGCTTTGAAAGTCAGTTTCTCCCTCTTGCCTAGGAATTTATTGTAGGTTAGCTATGTGTCAAGGCTCTTCTTTAATACTTGGTCTGGCTTACACTGCACCTTTAGAGCAGCCTATGTTTGTCCAGATTTTTTTGGGTTTTCTACATCTGTCTCTTGCCTAGATATGCAGTGTGACTTTTAAAATTGCCCCTTTATATGTAACTGTTTCACCCGCTGGAATAGATTTCTTTACTCTTTTCCTTCCTCCAGAGCCCTGGGCTGTTCTTTCTGTTTTTGTGCAAATCCCCCCACCCCACTCGAAGAGACTGTGAGTTGCTCAACTGTTCCCCCATATTCAAGGCCAGTTTTTTTTCAGTCCTGGAATACTTACAACAATTCAGTTGTCCTCTTTTTCCTTGTGACTTTTCTTTCTTTGGTAACTTCCACATTAAAGTATCCCACCCCCAGGAGCCAGATGGGGTCAGTGTTCAAAAATGCCCTTTTGGCATGTATACAGGGTACATAAAAATGTTTGGACATTTTCATAGTAGTAACAGTTAAAAATGACAACTGAGGGAGTGCTGAGTTCCTAGGCAGCGGAGCTCTATCACATATCCCAATGGAACAGCAACAATCCTCCAAGTGCAATGGCAAAGACCAATAAAGAAGGATGGTCCAACAATGAGCCCTTGATACTGATGACTATGCTTACGAGCCTGTAAGCCTGAAATATGAACTAGGCCTAGAGCTGCAGGGTGCCTAAGAATTACCTCCTGAGAGCCACCATGTTGCTCAAATGTGCCCACACTCTAAGCCAAACTCAGCATGTAAATGCATTACCTTCCCTTCCCACCCCTCTCCCCCACCCCAGTCTGGGACATGACTCCCAGGGATGAGCCTCCCTGGCACCGGGGGATTACTACCAAACACCAGCTGATGATGTAACTAGAAAAAAGCCCTTGAATAAAAGGGTCAACTCAGACCAGCAGAATATCTCAGCCTACATGTAATGTCAGGTGTTAAAAACTGCTTTTTGATCTTGAATAAAAGGGGGAAATGGAAAGGACAAATGTGTTTATATGGCTTTGAGTCTCCAAAAAAGAGTCAGGAGGTCAACAGAGCGGTCATGCTTATGCACACCTCAGCAGGGTCCCAGAGACAGCCAAAGTAGATACAACCCAAGGTAATGGTTCTCCTGAGAGCTACAGAGACCCACAGTTTCTATGGTCATGGCAGATGGCTCTGAAGTTCAGTGCCATGTCAGTTGGCCCTACTTTGGAGTTTGTGTTCCTGAATGTGATGGAGTTGAACTCAGATGTAACCTTTCTACACATGCCTCTTCTGTCACTTTTGCTGGACCTGTGGTTGGCACTGGGGTTGGTGTATACTCAGGAGACCTGAATTTCTGGACTGTTCATGTGACAGCCAGGCCCTGAGCCTCAGCAAACTTGCAACTCCTACCCTCTGGATTATTGGAATTACCCTGGCCAGCTAACAGGGAGGTGAGGAAGGTCAACCACCACACCAGGGAGCCAATAGTGCCTACAACTGCAAGCAGGAGAATTGCATCCATTATCCATGTGGAATCTAAGCCCCCTCTCGATATAGAGGTAGAATGGATATAACCATCCCAGGACCCACAGGATGTAGAAGTAGAGTGTGGATTAGAGTGGACTTACTTATATGTTCTACTACGGAACTATTGTGATGAGTAATGGAAGAAATTGTAGAATTGATGTGGAGACAGTAACCATGGTAGCTGCTGAGGGTAGGAAGAGGGAAGAAGAGATATGATGTGGGGGCGTTTTCAGGACTTGGAGTTGTCCTGGGTGGTACTGAAGGGACAGATGCTGGTCACTGTATGTCCTGCCATGGTCCACTGGGTGGACTGGGGGAGAGTGTAAACTACAATGTAAACCATTATCCATGTGGTGCAGCTGTGCTCCAAAATGTGTTCACAAAATGCAGTGAATGTTCCACGATGATGAAAGAGGTTGTTGGTGTGGGAGGAGTGGGGTGAGGAGCATGGGGGTATATGGGGACCTCTTATATTTTTGTAATGTAACATTTGAAAAAGAAAAAAGAGAAAAAAATGCCCTTTTGTTGGTCAGATTGCAGCAGCAATTAGAGACTGGGTTGGGTGTGTGCACTGCTTGCCAACAGTTCCACCGTGGGTCTCTTGTTTCCTAGGGACTGTTTTCCTGCTCACTGATACTAGGGCCCTGCCCTGGTTCTGTGTGACCTTGGTTCCCCATGCCTGACCATGTGTAGTGCTCTAAGGTGCTGCCATGAGTGGCTTTCTGTGGTCCACGATCATGGCAGGAGGTGCGCTGGTCGGAGTTGCTGCCCATGTGGACACTTAAGATGTCTGGGACTGAGTGCATAGTAGGGGCCTGGACCGGCACGTCTAAGTGCAGATCTCCTACATTCATTTATGGTGGGTTGTTTTTCTTTGATACAGCATTTGTGGCGTCTTTTTCTACTCTGAATCATCCTCTAGACTTCCAAGCAAGTGGGATCTGCCCTTATATTTAGTTGTCTCTTAGGGGAAACTTCCCTGGCATGTCTTACATCACCATCTTGATGATGTCAGTCCTCCAGTGAACAGATTTTGCTTTCCCAGGAAAGATGTTCTGTCAGGTATCATTTGGTCTTGACTCTCTGGTTCCTTCTCCCTCTCCCACATCATGTTGCCTTTGAGCGGCTGCTGCTTTCTGCTCAGAACTGTTGCTGAAACCACCGAAAGGGCCCAGTAAAATTATCCATCACCTGTTCACATAAACAACCAGGAAGTGACGATGTGTTCCCACACTTCTGTGCTTCTACCACCACCCGCTCCTCTCAAGTCCTAGCCCAGGGTGTGTTTGAAAGCAATAAGTGCCTTTCAAAATGGCCTTTTAAAATTTTCAAGTTTTTTAGTCAGAACCAGCCAGGCCTAACTCTAGTATTACTTATAGTTAGCTGTGTACGTGTCTCCTTTTCCTGACCAGCTTTCCAGCTCCTTGAAGACAAGGCCTACACATTCTTTATTCTTGTAACCCTGCATCTCGCACAGTTCTGAGAAGACAGCAGAGTAAATATTTTCTGAACCAACAAATAAGTGGAAAAAGCATAGATTTGTAGTAATGCATATCAATCTACCATGTGATTTGGGGCACATTAGTTAAGCTTTCTGAGCTTTGTTTTCCCTGTATCTAAAAGGGAGTTACAGTACCAATTCACAAGAAGGAGTGAGGCTCATAGTAGGTAGAGTGTGAAGAGTATACTGTAGACCGTCAGTGCTCCCTGGTTGTAAGTTCCTCAGCTTAACAGATCTTTGTTATGTACGCAAGGGGGCCTGTGCTGGGGCTGGAGGGCTTCTTCTCAGCATATGAGTAGTCTAATGTGGGGGTTTTCTAGCTAATTTGCTTCTTGGGCTCACAGGTCTAAACTTAGATGCACCAATCCTTAAATGTATTGATTAGTTTCTACACCCTGTCTCTTCTGGTGAATTCCCTCAGCTTAAGTATGAGTGAGTGCCCAGTTGCACATTTCTCCTCTTCTTAATGGTACACTTCCAGTTATTTTACAAAGTCTTTATTCCCTGCTGCATTGCTAGACTGTCAGGATTACGATAGTCATGATGTTACAATGCAGCTGAGTAAGAATCAGGAAAGCCTCCCATCCTAAAACGACAATGTGGCATACTTTCCATAACTATTGAGAATTAGTTGAGAGAATGCATTCCAGTGTTTTCTGGGGCACTTAAATGTGTGTCCAATAGGACTCTGAGCTTACTACAAAAAGTGAGCTGATTAGAACACATAAAGGATTTGTTAGATCAGTGAACCCTTTGTCAAATATTCTTCAAACCATCCTTAAACAGGAAAGGGAAGGAAGAGGGTAGATACCTTAAAGAGTCCTCAGTGTCGACTCCTGATTGCCTAGGTTAGTGGGATGGCAGAAAATCCCAGCATGTGAATATTTTTAAAAATTTAGCATAATACAAAGTTAATATTTGACAGTGTTAGGATGAAAAATAGTTTGTATCCCCAATGAGTAATGCCTGATAAGTGTTAGGAAGGGGTGTGTATAAACATGGTCATGCGGTGTGTATAGATTCACTATCCTAAACCCAAAAGAGAGAGCACTTCTTGCTAATAAGCATTGACTATAAATGTAAAATTAAGTTCTGTGTTGCATAATGAGTAATCATGTTTGCCCCTGATCATTTCTTTTTTTTAGGTAGAAGTTTGTTCTTTAATCAGATATTTTAAGCTCCTGCCATGAGCAAAACACACAGCTCCACTGTTGATGTTCAGATATTTGAAGACCTTCAGGAATCTCCAAGTCTGGGCAATTTCATTTCCATTAAAAGTAAAATGGATCATTTCAACTTTCACTAAATGTTGAATCTCCCCAAGGCTTAGTTCTAGGCCCAATTTTCTTCTCATCCTTTCCCAAGGCTTTGATTACCATCTAAATGCCTTTGTCTACAGAGTATCTGTCTCTCATTTACTACTCTGCTTTGAGCTTCAGACTCATACATCCCACGTTAAATCAGCACTTGGATATAAACAGTACCCTAAATTCGGTGTGTCCAACTAAACTTGGTGATGCCATCTCAGTGAAGGTACCACCTTCCATCCAGTTCCAGAGGTTGGATGCCTCAGAGTTGGCTTTGACATTTCCATCTCCTTCATTCTGTATGTCCAGTCCATCACTAAGTCATGCTGGTTTAAATGTCTTTTTAAATCCACACACTTTTTTCCTTTCCCATAGTTACCTCTATAGTTTGAGTTCCCTTGATCTCTTGCCTGGATGACTGCACTAGACTTCTAATTGATACCCCTTCTCCTCTGGCTCCTCTCTAATACCCTCTTTTTTGAATTGAAACTGATCGGGTCACCCAAAGGGGTAACCATTCAACAACTCCCCATTGCTGTTGGAAAAAACCTGGAGCCACTAATCTGGCCTCCTAGAATTGCAGGCTCTGTTTTCTGTCTCAAGGCCTGCCCAGAGCCTGAAACCATCTTCATCTGACTTTTATACAGTTAACCTCTGTCTGGTTTTTAGACCTCATCTCAAAAGCAACTTCTGCAGGAAAGCCTCCCATAGCCTTTTAAGTTGTCATGGCATGGTTATAGCTGAAGTTTATAGCATTTACAGTTTGTGATTATACATTCATTCATATGATTATTTGATAAATGCCTACTCCCACAGGACTGTAAGGTTCATAAGAGTAAGGATGATGTCTGTTTTTCTCACAATGTATCCCTAGCTGGTGGGAGGGAGCTTTGTCCTAAAGGACCTCCTAGGCCATTTTAAGCTGTTTGGATAATGGGGAGCCTTTGAAGGATTTTAAGGAGAAGAACAATGTGATCAGACATATACTTTATAAGAATAACCTTGGATGAGATGTAAAGAAACTGTTATTAGGGAGCAAGACATAGGTGAGGATATCAGTTAGGATGCTATTGTGGCCATGGAGTCTTTAACAAAGGAAGTGGTAATATTGATGCAGAAAACAGAACAGATTCAAGAGAGTTTTAGAAGGACTTGAATAAGTTATAGGCAAAGGAGCTCTGGATAACTGCCTGGATTTAGGCTTGGAAAGCTGAGAAGCAGGTGATGAGATTCACTTGGGAAGAGAACACTGATGAGGGAATGGACTTGGTGGAGGTGGGGTGGAGTGGAGCTAGAGGATGAGACATGTTGAGCCAAAAGAACATAGGGAAGACCCAAGTGGAGATGCCCAGTAGGCTACTGCGTATATGAATTGGGGATTCAGCAGGAAGGTTTAGGTAACTGGACTCAGGCAGCTGAGCGAGAGGAGAGGACCTTATCCAGAATATAGCCCAGAACCTCGAGGAGCATTTAGAATTGTACTTACCTGCTGGCTGTTCCCCCAAACAAACAAGGTTGCGTCAACTTTTCTCAAGCATGCTTAACACTAGGAATAATAAAATGAGAAACGGGCCAGGCCTTTTGCTGGTTAAAGAGACTGTCCACTAAGCAGAGAATATCATCCATTGAGGAAAGTTCTACAATGGCAGTTTGAATGCAGTTCTGGAAGCAGAGGTTATAAATAGAACATTTGTCTGGTACCTGAACTGAGTCTAGTAAGAGTAATAGGATTTTGATGTACAGATGGGTGAGAGGGCATTGTAAGTGACTGGCATAACATGTACAATGTCCCATAGCCGCGAAAAGGTACAGCATATTGGGAAATGGCTGTGGCGCTGGATGTGTGGGGATGAGGATGGGAAAGCAACAGGAGATGGTGTGTTGGAATCATATTGTACAAGGCCCGGGGTTCTTAATTCTGGAGTATGAATATCATGCTGTGGGTCTGTCAAAGTCACTGGACCACTCTCGATGTCTCTGGATTAAAAAACAAAACAAAACTGTGTGTGAGGAAATGTTTTCTATGAAAGGACTAATGGTTGTTAGCAAAGCAGAGACTGAGCGAGTGAGGGGGATGATCTCCTGAGCCGAAGAAGGACAAGCGTGATCACAGTGCTGAGGGAGGTAGACTGGAGCTAAGCCTCTGAGAGAAGAGAGGGCCCCTGGTGCCCCGAGCTGGCCCGGGCCGCCCCGGGAGGCTGGGTGGTGGGCCTGGGCGCGGCGTGGCGCACACTCATGAACACACAGAGCCGTGACGACCGTCGGGATTTGTGTTTTGCAGTTCCATGGAGAATGGGAGACCGCCTGATCCTGCAGACTGGGCTGTGGTGGATGTCGTCAATTATTTCCGAACAGCGGGATTTGAGGAGCAGGCTAGCGCTTTTCAGGAACAGGTAACACTGTCTGGAGGAAAACCTGGTGCACACAAGTGGCCCTCTGCCCCACAGTGGGAGGAAGGGAGGAGTGAGGAAGTCTGTTCTTGTCTTCCACATCAAGTCCTGATAGTCTGAGGCGGGAGGGGAAGGGGAGAATGAAAGTGACAGGCCCAAGATTGCTTCCTGCAAGGGAAGAACCCAAAGCCTGAGGCCCAGTCACAGCTGCAGAGAGGAGGGCGAAAGTCTTTACATCTGTTTCTGATGAAAGGCTGATGCCTCTTGGGGGCGAGCCAGAGCAGCCCACCCCTCCCCGCAAGGACACTGGAAAGCAGAAAATAGAAAAGAAGGGAAAAGCAGTAACAAATTTGATTAGATAAGTAGAGCAGCTTCTACTAACAGCCTCTGTACCAACTGAGCTATTGTGCCCCCTCCGATTTGCTTCCTGGTACTTAACCTGGTGGAGGGAAAGAGCACAGGATTTAGATTCAAATCCTGGTTCTTCTTTCTCTGTGTGACCTTGGGCATGTTGCTCGTCTCTCTGAGTCTTGGTTTCACATGTATAACCTGAAGCCGTTGATTCCTAACTTTCTAAGAAAGTTGTGAGGATTAAAGGACAAATGCATTCAGTGCTTACAAGAGCATCTGCCACAGTACTGATGCTCAAAACATCTTAACTCCTTTCCCACAGATCCAGGGTTGGAAATGGGAAAAGGCAAGGAGAAGCAGCCCCCACCCCAATTGTCAGGGTCGCTCCTGGTTTCATTTCCAGGCTGAGCCAGCCCAGCAGGGATGGGGTTAAAGGGGCTTTGCCCACGAGGAAGCAAGGAGCGGGGAGCATGTCATGTTCCACCCTGGGCCAGCCCTGTAGAGAAACAGAGTTCCTGTCTCCCTACCAATGAAGCCTGCAGTTTTCTAAGCATTAAATTTATTTTTTCTAATATTGTAATACAGTTGAGAAAATTATGAACTGAAGGACTTGTCTGGCTGCTTGTTTTCTATCCTCGTAGTCATTTCTCATTCCCTCCAGCTATGGACTGCATGGCCTAGGTTTGGAAAAGATAAACTTTCCTAACATCACATATGCCAATCTCTAGGTCACTTTCAACAAATATTTCCTTCAAACTTGAGCCCTGTACATACATATTTTTTGTTAATTTGGAAAATTTGCAAAAATAACAGCTTATATCACTTTTACACCCACAGGAATGGCTAAATTTAGAAAGATTGATCATTCCAAATGTTTGCAATATGTGGAATGTATTAGTCAGGGTTCTCTAGAGAAACAGAATCAACAAAAGATATCTGTTGATAGTAAGAAATTTTACCAGAGTCTCTCACGCAGCCATGGGGATGCACAAGTCCAGGTTCCGCAGGCAGGCTGCATCCAGGGGCTCCAGTGAAAGTCCAGTGAAGGTCCTTGACGAGTTCTGGGAGATGTTGGCTGTCCAAAGACAAGCTGAGAAATTCTCATTCAATGCTGGAATCACTTCCCCTTTTAAGGCATTCGATTGATTGGATAAAAGCATCACTCATTACTGATGGCAGTCTCCCTGATTGATGTAATTGGATCATTTATCTATGATTTACCACTGCAGTAAAGTCAATAGTGACTAGAGTCCATAAATGCCCTTGTATTACAATTAGCCCAGTGCTTGCTTGACTAAACAACTGGGCACAGTTACCTAGCCAAGTTGACACATTAGCCTAACCATCACATGGAGCAAGCAGAACTCATATTATTGGTGGTGGGAGTATACAATGAACATGATTCATGATTCAGCAGGTTCACTCCTGGGTACTTACCAAAAGGAAATGAAAAAATATGCCCTTAAAAAGATTTGTACAAGATTGTTCTTAGTAGCTTTATTCGTAAGAGCAAAAACCTGGAACCCCAGCTGCCCACCAATAGGAGAATGAATGTACAAACTCTGGTATATTCATACAATGGAATACTACCCAGGAATAAAAAGGAATGAACTGTCGACATACACAACAGCATGGACAAGTCTTGAAAATACTATTCTGAGTGATTAAAAAGCCTTACACAAAAGAATTCATATTGAGTCATTCCATTTGTGTGAATTCTCAGAACAGGAAAATAAATAGATGGTAGGGAAAAAAAAAAAATCAGAGCCGTGATTACTTCCCCAGGTGAACATATGAATTGACTGGGAAGGAGCATGAGTGAACTTTCTGGGTGATAGTAATGTTTTATATCTTGATAGGGTTTTGGGTTGCAGATAGAAGTATTAATCACTGCATTTACACAGATATGTACAAATGATTCACTTAATATTTGTGATTGTGTAGCCTATACATTTTACCTCAAAAGGAAAAGAAGGGTAAACAAAGTTTTAACAACTAATAGTATGCAAATTGAAGAATTTAAGGGCGAGTATATTGACGTATACTACTTATTTTGAAATGCATCCTTGAAAAAGGATGGAAGAAGATGACTGGATAGAGGGATAAATAGATGGCTAGGTACATGATAAATTAAGTGTAATAAAGTATTAATTGTAGAATCTAGGTGGTAGGAATATGAGTGTTCACTATAAAATTCTTATGACTTTATTTTTGAAAATTCTTACAATAAATTCATGGAGGAAAATAGCTTAGATTGAAAGTGGAAGGCTAATCAACTGGAACATATTTTGTTTTTAATGGTTTAATATCCATTTGTGTCATTATGGTTGAGTAACTCCTTTCGAAAATTAAATTGAAGTAATATTATAAAAGGTTAGCAAGAAAAAGCCTTAGCCAAAAAGTCTCTTGGCCAGATTCCCAACCAGCCAGAACACTTTTTCAGGTTGATTGTTTGCTCAGATGCCACTAAGGCAGCTATGCCTCGGCCGTTGGGATTCTGTGCAGGACTTGCTGGAGAAGACACTAGAGACATTGGGATGCAAAAGGGAACACCTCTTCTAAAGCATTTCATTCAGAATCCTTCGAGGAGGAAAGGAGCATCTTGTTACTACTCATTGACTCCTTTAACTTAGGAGCCTGAGAAATGATTTCTCAGAGAACTGGAGTTTTGTGAGCATGGGCCAGCAGCTCAAACACCTTCATTCTCATGGGGACTGGCTGCAAAGAGTCTACCTTGAGTTGTTCTCTGAAAGTGATCTGAATTTTTCTGCTGTTGTAAAATTCTCATCATTTCTCCTCTTCCATTAAAGGAGGTAGAGAGCAAGGAAGGAGTCACTGGCCTGGTTCAGGCTGAGACAGAGTAGCTGAGGTGATGTTCATGAGGGCTGAGCATCAGGACGCTCTACCAGCTGCTTCCATCATTGAAATGCAGAGGACTTCCAATCCCGGGGATCTTCCTGGCAATAGCCTCAACTCTGCTCAGCAGTCAGTCATCACTCACCAGCAGCATCCATGTGAGAAGACTGCATCCCACCTCCAGTCCAAACATGAGACCCTTCCATGCAAATCTCCTAGTCACCACAGCTAAGAAACAATAAAAATGGCCACATTCATAAATATCCTCAGGCAAGGCTTTGTCCTGTTATTTGGCAGAATTGGAACACAGATGTAGAGCATCCCCTAACTGCTTTTGAAAAGAGAAGGTCCAGAAAGGCCAACACTGTCACCAGTGATTTGGGGAGCTTTATTAGTCAGGGTTCTCTAGGAAAACAGAACCCAAAGGAGATATCTGTAAATATGATGAGATTTTCATAAGAATTGTCTCGTGTGAGTGTGGGGATGCTCCCATTGGGTTCATGGGCCCAAAAGAGCAGGAGGCGGTGGACCTCGCCTAGAGAAGGCAGTATTTGCAGTTAGCACCACCTCTAGTTCCTTTCCCATAGGCACATCAAAATGTTGGCTACTCTCCCAAGTGTTCTTCAGGTAGAAAGACCCCTATGGTGAAAGAGCATGAGCTAGAGTGATGGCCCCTGGTTTATTTTCTTCTAATCAACTCATGGCCACTGGATGATCCTGTAGAGGTTTCTTTTCTAGAAGGCAAATTTCTAAAAAGTGAAGGTTGAGTTCCAAAAGCATAATATTGCTCAACCTGCTGCAAGTTAAAAGTGATAGTCTGAAACTGTGCCTCCTGAAGTACGCTTTTGATGCATGGCATAGGGCACAAAACCACTTGAAATGTTATATATACACAGTTAAATTTTTATGACTAAATAATAAAGTATCGACACTTGCCCATGGATATGGGTTGTCTGGTTTTTAAGAGTCAAAGGAATCTTGGGAATTTAACTTTGCTAAATGGTTAGCTTTTAAGAGAGAGCATTTTGACTGACCTTGTTCAAAAATGTCTCCACTGTCCAATAGAGAACATTCAAGATAAGCTTTACTTTGTCAAACTCTGAAAGCTAAATGAGCCTTATTTTCTTGTATAAAGCCATCTCTATTGGCAATACTTTAGTTGCCAGTTAAGGAACTCTGACAGTTCAGTACAGTAACTTCACCTGTCAAATGGGACCCTGACTACAGATCACAAAGACAGCTCTCCCTGTTGCAGTATAGTGACTTCATTCCTATGTCTTTTTCTATCTTACTCACGTACTGAGAATATATATGAAGAAGATGGAAAATAGAGATCTGCCATTCAATCAGTATCATATATTTCATCTTGTTCAGGTTCCTCAAACTTAAAAGCAAGTGCATCAGTGATTTCATATCTCTGAGATCATCTTTTTCTCAAGTATCATGACAGAGTAATATCTAACTCAATAGTGGAAAATTAATTTTACTCTATTATTTCCTTGCTTTCCCAAAAACACATGAATGAAAACAGCTTTTACTCTGAAATAACCAACTGCTTGTTTAAATCATTCATTTGAAACACAAAGACTGTCATTTCTTTTTAGGTGACTTATTACTAATTTTGTGGTCACTGACTTAGTAAAGATAAAATTTCTTATTGCTGCAAATTGCCAAGTGACACTAACTACTTTGAAATGGAGCAAAGTGGAGAGACCAATCAGAGCAACGCCAAGCATTGTGTCCTATGTCGTGGCCAGATGTATTTTAGGTGTAATGATTCTGGATGGATATTTCCAGTTAGATCAGGTTTTGTGGGACCTGAAGCTCAAGGAATTCTAAGGGCCTTCGTTGGAAGAGGAAGTTGCAAAATTATGAATACAAAATTGCTAAGGTAAAACTTAAGCATCATTAGCTTCATGGTAAATCCAGCTCTAAATTAGATCAAAACCTCACAAATTAGATAAAGTATTTATTACTTTATCAGCATTTATAATACTGTATACTGAAAATATGCAAGGTGCTTTGAAACCTGAATATTTCTGAACATTTAGAGGCTACTGAAATACTTAAAATATTTTTCTGCATAGTGAGCAGCAGAAGTGGCAATGTCCTTTCAGCCCACAAAAATTTAGAAAAAAGTTAAAACAACAAGTAAATGGGTAATGTTAACAATAAGGAAATAGCCAAGTGAATAGAAAGCAAAACTGAACCTCAAATAATCTTTTGAATTTTTGATTGAAATAAAATATATTTCTCCAAACTCATGTACCTAAATGGTTGTTTAAAATCAATCATTTGAAATGAGTCATTGAAATGAGTTAGAAGACATTCTAAGACAGCCAGGGGTATGACATTTCTTTGACTTGTTTATATTTCTCCAAACTCATGTACCTAAATGGTTGTTTAAATCAATCATTTGAAATGAGTCATTTAAATGAGTTAGAAGACATTCTAAGACAGCCAGGGGTATGACATTTCTTTGACTTGTTTACCTATTCAGTTGTTTCCATAGTTGCGATTGCTTTTTTCTAACACTCATTAAACTAAATACGAAACTCTTAAGATTCAATAATGCTCATCTGCAAACCACCTGAAACTGTTAGAGGTATGAGAACCATTTGAGGAAGCATAGAGGGTTCCAGGCAGAGTAAAGATCAAACACAGAGACATGGAGACATAAAGGACAAGTCTTATCTTGGTCTGCTTTAAGTAGGAGGCCTGTAGCAGGGAATGCCAAGGGCTATGGCCAAAAGGATAAACAGGGGCCCAGATAACAGAGCCTAATTTGCCTGGCAGAAGAAAAGACTTACCTGAGAACACCAAAGAGCCACTGAAGTATATTATGTGAGGAGTGTCACCATGAGATTTGTGTTTTTGAGAGATCGATTTAGTGACAATGTGGAAAGGGTTTTGCAAGATTAGGAGTCTGAAGGTGGGAAAGCTGCTATCATAGTTCCACCAGGGCTAGAAAGGAAGAGAAAGATTAGAAAGTTGAAAGAATTTAGTGGATGATTGGCAGTGGAGGCTGAAGATTTGTCCCCCTGCCTCAGTTCTCTGCCATAAGTCCAGCACTGAGATCAGTGCTCACAGGTGGAAGACAGAGGAGCCTTGGATGACAACCAGATTTCCAGCTTGGTTGGTTGTAAGGTAGCACCATTAACCAAGATGGTGCATACAGAAGGAGAGCATGTTTGTGGAAGCTAAGTATGAGAAGGATGTAATGAGTGCGGTTCGAGGCATAGTAAATTTGAGGACCCTGTAGGACATCTAAGCAAAGATGTCTAGCAGATGACTCAAGGGAAGAATGAGGTCTGGAAACAGATATGAGAATCAGCAGCAGTCATTGGAGTGGCTGAGAATGAGGGAAGTATTTAGAAGGGGAGGAGGAAAGGACTAAGAAAAGAATGCTGAAGGACACCGATGTTGTCCTTGTTAGGACAGGAAAGGTAACTCACAGAACAGCTGAGAAAGAACTCTCAGAGAGGTGGGAAGAGAACTGAGAGGTTTTATAGAATTCAGTGAAGAAGTTTAAAGAAAAAGAAGACCGTCGACTTCAAAAAGGTGAAATTTTGTGGGTTCTGGAATTTAGGGTGTTGCCAGTGAAGTTTGCCAGTGGGATTTCAGCAGCGGGAGAGTGGGTAGAGGACTCTTTGTGAGGCAGGGGGCCATTTTCTTCAGGTTGAGGTGTGAATAGGAGGCTGGCATAAGTGGTAAGAGGGCCAGTAACTGGAGGCCCATATAGGACCCTTTGCTAACAGTGGAGATACTCAAACTTACCTACATGGAGGACAGTAGCCAAAAGAATCGGCTAGGTTAAATCGCAGGAAATTGAAGTCAATTAATTAAAGCAAAGTTCCTGATATGGAAAGGGATGAGATCAAAAGTATAGAGATTTATGCTACAGATATTTTATTGCAATAAAATAAAATAAAAAGAGTATGGAAGGATTAGTAATGAACAAAAAAGGGCATCTTCCTGTGGGCTAAAGGACGTAGGTAAAGATGTGTGCAGATATAGATAAGATTGCCCTTGTCCTCAGAGACTGAGGGCGTTCCTGACAGCCTCTGTTTCCTTGCTGAACAAAGGCAAACTCTCCTACCTGGAGCAGCCAGGGATGGGTAGAGATTTACATAAGGGACTAGAAGATGGCAGTGTAGGTTAAAAATGGCTACCAAGGGATTGGGAAAGGATGCTGAACATGATAAATAAAAGCATTGTTGAGGTATTTTGCTAATCCAGCTAAGATTGACATGCTGCAAATATGTGGTGTTTCATCTTCATGGTTCCTTGATTTTTTTTTTCCAGTTGTATCAGGAATAGGAGTTAGAGAAACTGAATTGCCTGACCACTCCTGGGTGGCGTGTTTCGTGTTTGTCGAGTGGGTGCAATGGGGGGCCAAAACTATAAGGATTTAGAAGGCTGAAAACAGAACGATTCCCATGGTCAGCCACAGGTTCAGATTTGATACAAAAGAGGAATATGAAGGAGACCTATAACCCTGGAACTGAAATGAAATAACAGTATTTAATGGGAGTGAGAGATAAAATAGGATATTGGGCTTTCTAAGTTGCAGAGACAGGACTCTTCTGGTTGATGACTTTATAGGGGTAGGTTCTAAAAGTAAATATGTAGTTGTTCCAATTGTTGGTATTATAGAGTAGGCTAACCACTGTCACAAGTAAATGAAACCAAGCGTAGTAACTTAATTATATAGCAGTTTATTTCTTGCTTATATGAATGTTCTGGGTGATTGGTGAAAGTATTCTGCTTCATTGTAATTCAGAGATCCAGGCTGGTGGAAGCTCTGTCATCTTCAACCAGAGGCTTTCAAAACCACCTAGGCATTGGCATCCAGTTGTTGAAAGGAGAAAGAACATGCAGGTACATGCCTAGGTGGTTCTTGTGGGCCAGGCCTGAAAGAAGTACACATCTTCTTATTCCATTGGCCAGAACTAAGTCATGGCCACACCAGATTGCAGAGGAGTCTGGGAAATGGGTAGTTTATGTGTCCTGGAAAAAGAGCAACCAGAAGCCTTTGGCGTGCTTGGGCTTTAAAGTCACTTTTAAAGTTTTTTGCTGTTTTAATGTTGCTACATGGTTTTCTTCTCAAGTCCAATGATAAATGTCAAAATGGTTAACATTCTTAAAAGAGCAACTGATGAAGTCTTATTTCACAATATGTGGGAGGTCCTCAATTCTAATTCTGTTAAGTCAATCCTTTCTTAAATCTAGGCAGACATCTCTATGGCCCAGTTTTCTCATTTGATGAAATGAATTTCATATTTTGCTTTCACCAGAAATATTTAAAAGGTATTTTTTGTTATAATAGAGCCTCTTTACCACCCACCATGTGCCACCAACAAATATTAAGTAAATGGAGAGATACCAGTTGAGTCACTGAAATCATTAACCTTCACAAGGAGCCAAAATGGATTTTGTGTCTGATTTAAGTACAAGACCCATTTTTCCATGGCTTACTTTAACAGATGAACTGAAGACTCCTTTTTGAGCCACACAAACAGTTTCTCTCTGCTAACAAGCTGCTCAGTGTTAATTTTCAAACAAGGAGAAGCCTCCCCAATATGTGTAACAACCATGCCAAATTTCCCACCAATAGGCTTGCAAGGCAAGTGCAGCATCACCTAAAGTTCATTGGCTGAGAATTTTGAGATCATAGTTACTCTACCCACAATAAGGTACAGGCATGGGGGCTGGGGGTTAGTGGAGGGTACATACACCAGAAAGAAAGTTCTCCCCCAGAAGAGACTTCATCCCAAGAACCATGTAATAAGATTCAGAAGGTCTTGGTATAGACACATAGTTCACCATCTTCCTTTTTGAAGTTATGTGGAAATTCTTCAGGAAATAAACTCTGTGCCTTGGTGAGGAAAGCCCTTTGAAGAAACGTGATGGATTACTACAAAGTACTAGGGGTTCCTCAAAATGCTTCCTCTTCTGATATTAAAAAGGCTTATCACCAGTTAGCTCGACAGGTACACCCAGACAAGAACCTAGAGAACAAGGAGGCAGCTGAGGAGAAATTCAAACAGGTAGCAGCAGCCTATGAGGTCTTGTCTGATGCCCAGAAACGCAACAACTATGACAAGTTCAGAGGGAACCTCCTCCGAAGGGGAAATACAGGAGACAACAGGGAGGAAAACTACTTAGAGAAAGAAGTGTTGTTTAAGAGGCCACACAGCATCTTTCAGAATGACTTGGAAGATGAACGCCTCTTCTCAGGAGATTATTTTTACCCTAGCCGTGGGTATAGGGCTCGGCGATTCCACTCCTTCTTTGATGTGACCCCAGTGTTGGACACAGGATTTTCTACTTTTGTCTCCCTGGGTTTTGGACCAAGGCTCCCTTCCTCCAGGACATTTGTGCCCTTTGTAAGCAGTGGAATGGGAAACTTCAGATTGGTCACCACTCGTAGCCAGATAGTGAATGGCAAGAGAATTGTCACAAAGAAAGTGATAGAAAATGTAAGGGAGAGGATCAACGTGGACAAAGAAAGACTATTTCATTAGAGTTTCACCACCTGATTGGTAAGGAGTGGTCTTTAAAGGAAGACTTTCACACAAGGCTGGTGGGTCTTGATGCTTATCAAAGTCATAACTGGCATGTCAGTGTTTGGAAGTGGGGCGGACAGGGGTCACCTTAGTCCATATCTCTCATCTCCTGGAGGAGTAAGGGCCTGGTGTTGACCCGAGAAGCTGATAAGCAGCAGAGTTGGGTTTCCAGCCCACACCTTTCACTAAACTGAGCTTTCTTTCCCTTCCACCCTCTTAGGAAAGTAGAGAATTGCCACGCTATGGCCTTCTGAGTCAGTTTCAATGCCTTACCTTCCTGAACTCATTGACTTCTCTCCAATCCACTCCCTTCCCACCTTGCTCTTACCTAGCTGCCCCTTTCTCAGGAGTGACTTTTCCTCTATCTGCCTCTTAGATCTCTTTGCTTTTCTTCCCACATCATCTCCTTTCTTTCCAGGCACTTCCAGTGGACCAAATCACAGTTAGGCCCAATTGAGAAAGATTTTACTTTACGTTTGTTCATTTTTTTTTAATAGCTAAGATTTATTGAACAGTAGCTGTCAGGAATTCTACTTCATGTGTGTTATCTCAGTATTTTTTTTCAGCAGTGAAAGTCAGTAGCTATTTTCCCCCCATCATCTACCTCATATCAATAAGGAAATGAGGCTTAGGTTGTTAATGCCCCAGGCTCCACTTAAGTGGTGAAATAATGTCTTACTCCAAGGTACTTATCTATTGAGCTAAAAATCTATGGGTCCTGCTCATTTGTTATTTTTAAACCTGGGGTCTTGTCCTCATTGGAAATTTATACCTGTCATCTCTAAACTTTATTTCAATGTATGAGTATTTGCTGGAAATTATTAAGTATGCAATTCTTTTGCACTTTATTACCCAAGGGGAACTTGAACAGTAAGTACTTTAACATGAAGATAGAATCAATGTTAAGAGTGTCACAGAAACTAACAAGTAATGATCCTTTAACACTGGGATGCAGTATGCTGAGATGTGAATTATCTTTTGCTTTGGCTTTAGTCATAATACACATGCAAAATCATGTGATTTTTTAAAATTAGCTGAAACTGATCACATACCAACCTCTTAATTTTTACTAATGAATAGACTGGGATCCAGAGGAATTGTTCCTTGTAGAAAGTTAACCAGTGGAATCTGCTTTAGAGCCTCTGTCTTCCAATTTCCAGCCCCATCCTCATTCTAGTACATCATGCTGATTGTTTGCAAAATTTGGACTTTGTTTTCATTGCAGTCTTTTATGGAAATTATATAATAAATTACCAGCTTTCTTAGTTAAGGAATTTTCCAGTGTGTGTGATTTTCATGAAACAAATATTTTATTTTTAATCTCAATATATTTTCTGAATTTGAACAGGAATAGGCATGCTCCCTCTGGCAAGGGGTAGTAGCATTCAGAGTCAGAGCACACTTCCAGAAAGGGAACAGAAGGCAGATTTGGAATTGGAACATGTTCATTTTCTTTCCAAGTCTATAAGTTTAGGCACTGTGCTAGGTGCTTTACATGAATCATTTCTAATCTTCAAAATACTTTGAGGGCTTGTTCCCATTTTACAAGTGAGGAAACTGAGGCTCTGACAAGTTAAGTAACTTACCCAGGGTCACAATAAGTTTTGGAGACAGGATTCAGACCATGTCTGTCTTGCCATAGGGTCCACGTTTCTATTATGCCACTTTGCACTCTCCTTCATCTGACCTGAGGAAAATTTTGTTCTATGTATGATTATATATTTTTAATTATATATTTAATTATATATTTTTCAAAAATTTTTAAATGAGTCTTCTAGATGGAACTTTCTGTTACCCCGTCTGGTCTGAGGTGAGCTACAATGTGGCTACCTAACAAAGGGAAAATCAAATTTGAGCATGAAACATGATTTTCCATTTTGTCTGGAGTAAAGTTCAAATTTCAGCATTTTTCACAGACATTCTTGGCTTTTGACAGTTGCTGAGTTGTAGAAGGACTCTTTTGATAGCAAATTTTTTTAAAAATTCACTTTTTCATTTGTCAAGCATGCTTTCTTGTTGCATAGAAATGAAAGCAGGCATTTTCCCACTGCCTGTTTAAAATATGTAAAAAGTAAAGTGCACAAACAGCAAAGGAAAAATGGAGAGTAGGAAGGGCTTTGCCATTTTTAAAAACATTGCAAATGAGTCAGTGTTCACCTCAGTACTCAGGATAGAAAGAACCTTGAGGAACCCTGTCATTCTGATTCCTATGACCTCACAATGCCTTCAGTCTGACTACTGTGGTTTCCAGGTGTTCAAAGCCCCTCTGCCCTCTCTCAAACTTGTGACTTTCATTAATGGACCATCTTTAGGATTATTAACTAAGTGGGAAAAAATACTTAAGGATTAGAAAGTCATTTCCTATGTCCTTAAAATTAATTGTCCATTCTTGCCCTACTAACCAACTCCGTTTTTACATGCTGTGGATAATAGCTGTCACTCATGAATTCAGTTGCTGACAAAGTAAATGTTTCCAAAACTCAAAAACACCATAGACAAATTTGAAGGAATTTCTTGTTTCTCTGCTTTGGTTGGTGTTAGATGGTTTCTAAGTGAAATGAGGGCCCAACAGTCCAGTCGGTGATGGTGGAAGGGATGAGAGGTACTGCTCCATAATTCATAATGCAGAGACTCCTAGCAAGAACGGTATCTCATGGAATCCTTTCAGAAACCCGGTATCCCACATTATCCATGGTGGAAGCAGAGATGGAGGGGACTTGCCTAACATCAAAAAGTGAGAATTCAACCTCCTAAACTGATGCTATTTATTCCACACTCTCAGACATTTAATCACATTTTCTTCACAGACTGGAAAAGTATATGAGAGAGTTTGGAGGAATGGCCCCCTTTAGGATGGTGTAGGAGTGGAGTCAGTCTACATAATGCAGTTGCACAGTGTCCTCTTTATCTATTGGTGGGGAAAGTGGGTACAGAAATATATGGGTAAAATCATGACCAGATAAGATGTGTGGGGAAACAGACTTGGCCCAGTGGTTAGGGCGTCCGTCTACCACATGGGAGGTCTGAGGTTCAAACCCCGGGCCTCCTTGACCCGTGTGGAGCTGGCCCATGTGCAGTGCTGATGCGCGCAAGGAGTGCCCTGCCACGCAGGGGTGTCCCCCACGTAGGGGAGCCCCACGCGCAAGGAGTGCACCGGTAAGGAGAGCCTCCCAGGGCGAAAGAAAGTGCAGCCTGCCCAGGAATGGCGCCACCCACACTTCCTGTGCCGCTGACAACAACAGAAGCGGACAAAGAAAACAAGACTCAGCAAATAGACACAGAGAACGGACAACCGGGGGAGGAGGGGAACTAAATAAATTTTAAAAAAAGAAAAAAAAGATGTGTGTCTTAGTTTGCCACAGCTGCTATGATAAATACCATGCACTGGTTGGCTTAAACCACAGGAATTATTGTCTCACAGTTTTGGAGGCTAGAAGTCCAACATCAAGGTTGCAGCAGGGCTTGCTTTCTCCTAGAGTCTAGCATTCTGATAATCCTCCATCACATGACAGTTTCTCTCCCCTTGTGCCTGCCCCTCTGATTTCTGCTGACTGTTACTGACTACTTCATCCAAATTTCCTCTGCTTTATATGGACTCCAATCACATGGATTAAGGCCCACCCTCATTCAATTTGGCCTGACTCAGTAGGATCTTTGGAGATCCTACTCACAAATGAGTCCACACCTTAATTAATGATAACATCTTCAAAGTTCCTATTTACAAATGAATTCACACCCACAGTACTTGCAAATGTCTTGTGGGAGGCATGATTCAGTCCCTAACACTGAGAATCAAGCATGCATACTTGGTCCCCTAAGAACCATGTGAAGCTCTTCCTACAATAAACAATAGCAAAAATAAGGCGGCATTCAGCATTCTCCTCAGGACTTCCTTTCCAAAAGTGTGACATCACTTTATATATTTGGGGTCCTCATCTCTTTCATGAAAGGCTTGTTTTTATTTCATCACAAAGCTTTGCAGTCTCCAAGGTACCTGGAATGAAAATCCCCAGTTGGGAGTGACTGGGGAGTGGACTCTGAGCAGAACACAGAAGGGAATTTTGCAGCTGGCAAGGCCCCTACCTCTCACCACCATATTTAGACTCTTGAAGATCCACTGAGGTGGAGTATGGGAGGGACCCTCAGCTTGTTTAGGTAGTATGGTTCTTCTTTTAACAGGAAGCAAGTTCAAAGAGGGTGACCATTTTCCAACACCCATTGTTGTGACTGACAAGACTCTAAGAAACCTGAGACTCTAGTCCCAGTTGGACCACCTAGACAGAACGTATTTACTTCTCTGTGAAGAGAAGCAGAAGGGAGTTATAAAAAGAACATTCAGCTTTGACTGTAGACAGATGAGTGTTCAAATCCTATGCCACCCTTTCCTACATTTTTATCTTGGGCAGGTGAATTTCTTGTTTGATCCATGGTTTGCCTGTAAAATAAGGAGGAGGATCTGTTCTCTTCCTAATTTATAGAATGTTTTATGAATTAAATATACAGAAAACTCTGCATAAGTTTTAACATATTTTATAAATAGCAAGAGTCATTATTCCTTTAGGAAGCAACATCTTTGGTCTTTAAGGAAATATGCTCTAAGCTTGCATTTAGATTTTTAAAATGTGATATTTGTGTATTTGGAAACTAGTTCAGCTATATATCATATTTAATCCAAAAATACAATCAGAAGATGGAAGATAAAAATAGAAAATTCCAGTTTCTTTTTTTTTTTTTTTTTTAACATTTTGGCACAATTAAAAATGTAATGTTTTTACCTTGGGGACAATCAATATGGCTTTTTCCCTTGAACTTCTAAAGAAAGCCTTTCTTCATTATCCTTGAGCTTTTGGACTTACATGTTTGCTTTCCTCTCTGCTTCTATTCTAGGAGATTGATGGAAAATCTCTACTATTAATGACAAGGAATGATGTGTTGACAGGACTTCAGTTAAAATTGGGGCCTGCTCTGAAAATCTACGAATATCATGTAAAACCTCTGCAAACAAAACATTTAAAGAACAATTCTTCATAGTACAGTCAAATTGGGGTCTTTGACCTCAAAATAAAATAATTACATAATTTAGTTTCATGTGATGAAACTTTGTAAACTGAATACATACATGTGTATATGTAAAGATTTCAATCAAATGAAAATGTTATCCTATTGGATAGACTAGGCAATCCATCGGCTGACCTGATCAGCCAGGGGAGCGCGAGGACATGATGTGGACAGTTTTTCATATGGAGTTTGTCAAATAGAATTATTTTTGACACGATTAGATAGCCCTCCCCACACAAGCTTTGAAATCATAAGGATTTTCTTAGTTTCTTCATAGGTTGCTTACCCCAAATCCTTTTTCTGAAAACATTATGAGATGAACATCTTTTGGTTAGAGACTTGAGAAGTTTAAAAACAAGAAAACTTGGGGAGGGGGAGAAATGATAAAGGGATTTCTGTCTCCCTCGAATTCCTCTACTTGGATGGAATTGCCAACACCCTTTTATTATAGAGGGTCCTCCACTTGACCTTATTAAGGTTCCATTGGGATATGCTGCAATGTTTGAAATGAACCTGCATCATGACCCCTTCTGGAGCAGAACTGTAGCTCTGAAAAGAGAAACACTGTTGTATATTGGGAATATCCATCCATATTCACCTAGCTTTCACAGGGGGTAATGGTATTTTCTGCGCAGATTTGCTTTTAAATTGGTTCTTTGTCTCCGAAGAAAGCATTTTTTTCACTTTATGGTTTGTATTTATAATAATTTGTTTTTAAAGAACTTTGCCAAGAGTTATAGATCAAAAAGCCTTGTTCCTAGTACAGAATATTTTTATATCTATCTATATATATTCCTTCATGATGGTGTAATATTTTTTTAATTGTTCTGATGCTTTATTTGATTCCTGGTTTGAGTACTTGTTTTTAAAAACTTGAAAAAGTGGGCTTGTTACATCTCTGTTCAAAGAGACATTTGTTCAACATCTGTGTGTCGATGCCTTGTTGATTTGGTGCTTTGTGGTTACAATAAAGCATTGCTCCGGTTTATTCCCAGTGTATCCTTGATCTTTTCTGTTTGGTTGCTTCTAGTTTTGGGATTATGAAATACTCTCCTTGGGATTATGGAGAGAAAATTGAACCTTAAAAGAAAAAAGATTTTAGATAGAGAAATTATATGGGTATATGTGTGGATTTATCCTCTTTATAAACTGAATCAAACAAGTAGGCCTCGTTTTTTCTCTTGAAACCAATTTTAGGTGTCGTTTTTGCCCAAAATTCCTTATATGCCATAGGCCAGTGGGAATCATGACTCTTTTTTTTGGAAATTTCAATGAAATCTATATTCGTTTCCTAGGACTATCGTAACAAATTACCACAATCCTAGTGGCTTAAAAAACAACAGAAACTTATTTTCACAGCTCTGGAGGCTACAAGTCTGAAATTGAGACCTTGGCAGGTCCCTACTCCTTCCAGCGGCTCTAGGAAAGAGACTTCTTTACCTCTGTGCCTTCTGCTGGTGGCCTGCAACCCTTGGCATCCCATGGATTGTAGCCGCGTCACTCCAGTCTGCCTGTTGGAGATTGAATCTTGCCCCCCACAAAAGGCATATTCAGGGCCCAACCCCTGGCCCTGTGGGTGTGGACCAGTTGTAAGCAGGATATTTTGAAGCTATAACTTCAGTTTAAGGTGAGGGCCTGACTGGCATTCCTGGTCACTAGAGTCCTTTATAAGCAGAGTGGCATTCAGACAGAAGCCATGGTGGGAGGCAGTCAGAAGCTGGGCGCCAGCAGAAGCCAGAGGAGAAAGGAGACGACATTGCCATGTGGCAGAAGGTCCAGGATCCCCAGAGATTGCTGGCCAGCACAAAGATACCAACCCTAGGAGGAAGCAAACTCTCTCGCCTCTGAAACCATGAGCCAATAAATGCCTGTTGTTAAGCCAGCCCACTGTGTGGTGTTTGTTTTAGTAGCCAAGAAACGAAAATAGCCCGCTTCTTCACAGGGCTTTCTCCCTGCTGTGTGTTTGTCTCTGTGCTTTTTCTCCTCTTACAAGGACACCAGTCATATTGGATTAGGGACCCACCCTACTGCAGTATGATGTCATCCTAGCTAGACCATCTGTAATAACCCTATTTGCAAATAAAGCCAATTCTGAAGTACTGGGGCTTAGAACTTCAACATATTTGGGGGAGGGGGATCCAGTTCAACCCATAACCCATTGGTCTTCCCTGTAGACAAAAGCTCATATTCCCACATACGAAATTTTGTGGAGTCCGTGTACTCCCTGAAGTTCCGTCCTCCTCCTCCTAAAGTTGACAGTCCCTATTTTCGAGCGTGTGGTAATTCCCCTGTGGAGATGGTTTTCCTAAAGCACAGGAAGACTCAAGATGAGTGAGAAAAGACATCGGAAACAGTATAATGAGTGGGCTTCAAAAATGCATTTTAAATTAATTCAATTTAATTATGAAGTGTCTAAAATGTAAGTAATGCTTTGTTTTGCACTATAAATTGGAGACAGGATTATAAAATAACTTTTTCTATCCCCGAGTTCTATCTTAATCCATAAACTCAAAGTAACAGTGAAAAGAATATAGGCAGGTGCAATGGGGAATGACAGAGGCAAAACGTGAGCACTGCTTGGCTTGGGAACTGGGTGGGAGAGAAGGGTTGAGAAATCAAGTAGAAGCAGTATGGAATAATGAACGGGATTAACCTTTAAGAAGGAGTTTCCCACCAGTAAAATGGGGATGATTTTTTAACCCATCCTACCTCAGGGATTGTATGTGGGATGCCTGAACCCTGCTTATGTGCATCTACCTGGTACCTTCTGTATTCATTTGGAATAGGTTTGGGTGTGAATAACAGACTTTACACTCTACTCTTCTCTTTAGACACTTCCAAGAAATTGTGCCTACTCCTTCCTCCTATATGTTGTTGACCAGAAATCAGTCACATTGCCACACCTAAGCTGCCAGAGAAACTGTGCAATAATTCTTTTTCCTTAGAGCCCATGGACCCATTTAAAATGTGAAAGTCCCATTACCTCAAGGGAGAAAGGATTTGCTATCACTACTATCAGCCAGCCATTGTACATTGAGCAAATAATACTGAAAGTGTGATTCATCTATATTTTTTTCCATATGTCTCTGGACTTTTGGTTTTTTGTCACTGTCACCTCCCATGGCCATTGAAAGCTTTGTTCACTAAGTCCAAACTAAGCTGTCAGATCTGGTCTGCTCTGTAAATTCTTGTTGGGATAATGATAAGGAAAATATCTTAAAAGCAAACAAAAGGGGATCAAATCATTCCTTCAGCCTCTGTTGACAGCTTTTGAGCAAAATTACCAAAGTACAGCTAGTCTGCCTTGACCCCAGACAAAAGGCCTGGGTGGCCTGGCCATAACTGAAGGCCCTTTCATTCCCACCTGTCCAGGGGAAAAGCAGCGAGACCAAAAGAGGTGGGGGTGTACTTGAAATTCAGGAAGGTAGGTGACCTTTGTCTCCAGCTAGCTGTAAAAGCCAGAAATGTCTGATTCCTTCTCAGATGACACATATGTAACTAGCAGTGAGTACATGTGCTATGTGGGGAAGCATGTCTGAATGTGAGTGAAATGAGCATGACCTGATGCCAGTATTTTATAGCCAAAGTTTACATGAGAACTATTTCATGTAGAATTTATGTTACTCTCAACTGGAGGGACACTTAGGATATCAGAATCTCCAGGAGGGATTTTTTAAAAAAGAATTGGCTCTCTACCTCCTCTCCCACCCCATGTTAGATTTAGACCCTACAAGAGAGATTTAATGAATTGATTGAAAGGAGTGAAATTGATTGCCCTCTTTTCAGTGGAATCTAAGTCAACATGGTTTCCTTTGACAAGTATAGTATGGGTGTCTATTTTTTAAACTACTTTTGCAGGCTTCTAGGTGAGAGCCTAAAGCTCCAATTTATTACAGCCTCTTCCATTCCCTAATGTCTTCAAACCAGCAACTTCACATTTTTACATTTACTGTCTGGACCCTGAAGATGTTTGAGTTTTAGACCTGCTGACCTAAAGCCAAAACACACAAGAGAGCCTCCTTAGAGTTAAGCTAGTTCAGGAACTAGAGTTTGCAATTAGCCTTAGTTGAGAAGAAAACAAGCAGATACATTCCAGATTTGAGCAACATTTCTGTTACTTAATGGGCAATGATGAACCTGAAGAAAAAGAGACCAATTGTGTCAATCTCCTCATTCTGTCAAAAGATAGCCTGCATAAACATAGGGGTTTTTTTTTCCCCCTTTGAGCTTTGTATACTCTGCTTCAGGGGCACACACTGTGCTTTGTGTTAGTGAAGTATAGCTTTGGAGGAATTTAATTTGGAAAAATCTAATGGCCCATAGTTGCCCAACCACTCCCATATTTGGAAACCAAATGCAGAAAGTACTGACTGGTGGTGATTCATCTGCCTTTGACAGTCATTGCAAATGGCATCTGCAGGGGTCAGGTCTGGGCCTGGAGCCAGTCAGTGTTTTCAGTAATGATTTGGAGGATGAAGTTCAATGTTCAAAGAGCTGACTGGTACAGGACAGGCATGCCTCTTAGGAGAAAACTTGTTAATTCTGCTTCTAAACCAGGAACAGAAGCCACAGGAAGGAGAGAGAGAGTGATGGGTACATTAATGAACAGCTTGTTAGCTTCATGCTGTAGCTCCATGGGCAATTAAGTAGCCTGGGTACCATTTCTGGCTGGTAGTGGCAGTGCTGTAGAGAACGAGATTAAAATGATCACATCCAAGGTCATGTGGTGACTGTGGCTCTAATGTCTTAGCATCACTTGGAGGTTGTGAACCTCAAAGTAAAGAATTGTTTCTAGCCTAATCCTGGGGCAGAATGCTGGAGGATCTTAGTGAGTAAAGCAAGAGAAGTCTTTGGCTACCCACCAGTAGGTAACTATGGTGATATCTCTTCATCTCAGGTAAGGGTACTCCTTTCTACAACTATTTTTAGGGAGAAATCAGGAAAAGCTAGAAATGCCAGGTGATCTCCAAATAGAAAATGTGTCCCTCTTCCACAGAATAAGTACATGGTGGACCTACCATTTTTATCATAGCAGAAGAAGGAAAGAGGTCACTAAGTAAATGTGTAAAGAATACGAATATACTTACTACCTGTGGAGGGTGCCCAGGCCCCAGACAACCAGTAAGTACAGGGAAATAGGCACAAGATTGTATCTATCACTCAGGCACCAGCCATGGGGGGCATCTTTGGGGTCACAAGGATGAGAGGCCTTAAGCATCCTGAAAAGCCAAGTGAAGCAACCAAGGAAAGATCTGCTGAATGGGCCTCCAGCTCGGTCATCTGTGGGATGTATCTATCTATGGCAAAAAAAATTCAAGTTAAATGTCTTCTTTCTGAATTAAAGACAGCAGAGGCATTCGGTAAATTATGTTTCATTTCCTTTCTCTGTGGATTCCAATCTATTTTTATATGCTGGGAAATAAGCAATTTGAAAATAATTTTATAGATCATGAACATAGCTTGAAGAAAACACAGTAGAACTCTTCAAGTACCCAGCCTTTCAGAACTACCTTCTTGCCTTAGTGTCTGGGATAGGATTTTCTCTTCTAGGCCTGAGCCCTGTGAGCTCGGCTGAGATGCCCTGTAGCACAGTGGTTGAGAGCATTGGGGTTAGCACCAGAGAGAGATGAGCTTGAGTCCCACCCCACCATTTACTTGGACTGGGAATGAACGTGGGTGTCATGGGTTGAATTGTGTCCTCCCAAAAGCTATGTTCAAGTCCTAATCCCCTGCTCCTGTGAAACACGACCTTTGAAGATGCTGTGAAGATGAGGCCAAACTGGATGAGGGAGGTGAGAGCCCTAATCCAATATGATTGATGTCCTTCCAAGAAGGGGGGAGTGGAACACAGTAAGAGGCAGAGAAGGCCACATGACAGAGTCAAGGCTTGAGTTATTCCTTAGCCAAGGAGCCCCGTGGATTGCCAGCCATCGCCAGAACCCTCCAGACTTCAGAGGAAGCATGGTCCTGCCGAAAGCTTAATTCAGACTTCTAGCTTCCAGAACTGAGGCAGGACATTTCTGTTATTTTAAGCCAACTAGCTTGTGGTACTTAGTTACAGGACCCCTGGAAAACTAAGACGTTGGGTAAGTTTTCTAGCTGTTCTTAGCCTCAGGTATTTCATCTGTTCCTAGTGTAGATCACTGCAGCACTAGTGTAGCACTGTCCAAAAAGATTATCATGTGAACTGTCTATGTAATTTGTAAGTTTCTAATAGCCACATTATGAAAAAAAAAACCCACAGAAGTAATTTAAATAATGTATCGTTAACCCACTATATCTAAATAATAATGTTACCGTTTCAATATGTAATCAATGTAAAACTTTAGTAATAATCTACAACTTTTTTCATCATATGTCTTTGAAATCAGTGTGTATTTTACACATAAAGCACATCTCAATTAGGACAGCACAGCTCTGTGCTTGGGTTCAGTTGAAACTCAAATAACAGTGACTTAAATAAGATAGAATTTCTCTATTATGTATATGAAGTCTGAAGGTAAGCTGTTAAATGCTGGTGTGGAAATTCTATTAGGTCTCAGTATTCTAGCTTGTTCATCCACCGTCCTTAACTCATAGCTTTAGTTATCACAGCTGTATTCCAGTCAAGAAGCTGGAGGAAGAAGAAAGAAGGGCACTGTCCTAGTTTCCTAGGCTGCTTAACCCATATCATGAAATGGGCTGGGTTAAACAATGGGAAATTATTGGCTCACGGTTTGAAGCCAGGAAAAAGTCCAAATCAAGGCATCATCAAGACATCATCAAGGCAATACTGTCTTCCAAAAGACTGTGACTTTCTGGGGCTGGCTGTTGACACCCCTTGGTCCTTAGCTTGTCACATGGCAAGGCACATGGCGGCATCTCCTGGTCTCTCCCTTCTCTTCTGGGTTCCAGTTTCCATTGATGTTCAGCTTCTTGTTTTCTATGTCTTTCTCTCTATGTCTATCTGAATTTCATTCAGTTTATAAAGGACTCCAGTAATAGGATTAAAGACCTATCCTGATTGAGGTGGACCATACCTTAACTGAAGTAGCCTCATCAAAAGTCCTATTTACAGTGGGTTCACACCCACAGAAATGGATTAAGTTTAAGAACATGTTTTTCAGGCATCTCTTCTGAGAAGTTGCACACAAATTCTTCCACTTATATCCCAATAACAAGAACCATACCTAGCTGCAGAAGTTTATTTCTACACTGAATTTCTATGATTTTCTAAGAATCCAATGATTTGATTTATATATGTCTGCTCCCTTCCACCATTCAATTAAAACTCACAGCATTGTCATTTTCTACATTGTCATTTCTCCTTTATAGATGTTCTACGATTAGTCTGGTATGGTTCTCTCTTGGTTTTTCTCGGCAACAGTAGTTTTTCATGAGAGTTGTCAAATTTGCTGGTTGTGCAACCCGTATAGTTTCAGGTTGAAATCACTCTCATTATATCCCCTGGTGGAAGTGTCCCCCTCTAGCAATAGGACCTCTGCACCAGCAGAGGCTAGAGTTGAGGGGATGAAGAAGCACAAATTTCCCAAGCAGGTCACTGGGAGTGATGGTAAGTGGGGCTATTCCAATTACCACCACTTTGTTATCTGATCCAGGTATGCAACTTGTTGAAGACATAGCACTATATAAGAGTCAAAGTATTTAGGGAATATACTGCATCCTGGAGGATTGTACCCTCATCATCACAGAGTGTCATCTCCAAGCTGACACCTCAGTTGTGCTTCTAAAAGATCATCCCATCTCTCTATCAGGCAGCAGCTTCTGGCTGGTACAGTATATGATAGGAGCAGTGAATCATATGGTCATTTGCTGACTGCCACATCTCCATTATTTTAAAGCGGGTCCCTTGGTCTGAGTGATGTTACATGGGATGCTATAAGCCTTTGGATAGTGATGCTGGCTGAGTCACTGCAGGAAGAAAAGGTAAAACCATACTTAGAATATGCCTCATTTCTTGTAAGGACGGATCACTGCCCCTTCAGAATGAAAGGGGTTCAATGTATTCAGCTTGTGCCAAGTAGCTGGTCATTTATGAGAAGTTGCACACAGTGCTTGCACTTACATCCCATTAAAGAGAACTGAATCATGGGCTATACCTACCTGCAAAAGAGATTGGGAAATGTAGTCTTTATTTCAGACAGCCATGTACCCAGCTAAACAAGGACAAGAAGATGATTACTGTCCTTGACTACTGTGGGGGAAACTAACAGCCCTTCCATAATGCCAATCCCCTGAAGTTAATGGCGGGGGGGGGGGGGGGGCTGTGTTGAATGAGAGTAGTTGTACCATTGTTGGCATTCTACAAGGATTGCCATATCAAGATTTCATTCAATATTGATCTCTACAGCTGCCTGGCTGGCTCTTTGTTAGCAGCAAATATCATCAGTCATGGAAAACAGGATCCCATGCTTTTAGGCCCAGGTATAGACTCCATCCCTGCCACTATGGCTGATCTGCTCATGAGCTCATTGTGCCAGCACTAGGGTGGCCAATGACAGAGGCTGGCTGGCCTTAACTGTTTAAGTCATTCTATCTACTTCATTGGTTAGTGGTTCTTCCTTGATTGATGCCCTTTGGTGTACATTAATATCCAATGCAAAGACCTTCACATTTCATGTTCACTCCCACAGGGTCATTCGCATGCATCTCCCTTCTCCCCAGGCTCCCTCTCTTCTTATTTTCAGGTGCCTGACCCACCAACCAAGTCATTTGTCTCTGCCCATGAGTTTATATATATTCATACTCAGGGCCACTTTTCTTTCTACTTAAAGTTGATGACCCTTTGGTACACTTCCCAAAGCTATATCCACCAGGAGGATTTCTATGCTTCTGTGATAGAGCTACCTCCCTTACAGCCATAGCTGTGCAAGGTTCTGGAGAAACAGTGGTGGATGACATGGAGGTCTGGGCTACTTTCTCGTGTATCTTACTTGTGCCCCCTAACCCTACTTGTGTCTGATCCCAGATCTATCATTTCCATCCTACAAGGGATTGCTATTGGGCCCAATAGCAAGGCCTTAATACTTGGTGGGTCTGAGAGAACCCAGCTCACGATGAGCAGCTAGGGCCACAAAGTCCCCTGATATTCTAAGGTCAGATGTTCTGTTTTTACCAGAGTAGCACACCAGGAGCTATTTTTCAAGTGGTGAATAACTTTCAGCTACAGATAGCCTGGCCTTGCTTCAGAACCCTAGGAGTCTATGTTGTAATTTTCCTACTGGGGCTTGTCATTAGCCCCACACTGCATCTTTCCCAACCAGAGACACGTCTAATAGTCTAGGGTCTGCTGGTTCAAAGGGCCCAAGCAGCAGGAAAGCTTGCACCACAGCCTGGACCTGCTGCAGTGCCGTTTACTGCTCTGGGCTTCACACAAAGCTGGAAGCCTTTCTTGTCACTCAGTAAATCAGTTGAAGCAGTATTCCCATTTCCAGCTATGGAATTTGATGCTTCCAAAACCTGAATAGGCTACAAGGCATGGTGCTTTCTTCTTGATGGTGGAAAGTTGGAGATGAAATAATTTGTCCTTTATTTAGAAGAGATAACTAATGTGTTCTAGACCAGAAGTTGGCAAACTTTCTCTGTAAAGGGCCAGAGAGTAAATATTTTATGCTTTGTGAGCCATATGGTCTCTGCTGCAACTACTCAACTCTGCTATTATAGTATGAAAGTAACAACAGACAATACTTAAATGAATGGGCATGACTGTGTTTCAAAAAAACTTTATTTACAAAAACAAGTGATGGGACAGGTTTTGCCTGTCCTAACCCTTGAAATCCTAAAAAAATTCACAATGTGGTAGGGGGCCCTTGATGATTTGATCTACAATTTTCTGGAGTATAAGGATCACCTATTTTTTGTGCTGTCCAATTAACATGGTGTCACTGATACCGTGAACCATTGTGACGTCCTGTAGAATGTCCAGATGGGTGGCAGACTTGGCCCAGTGGATAGGGTGTCTGTCTACCACATGGGAGGTCTGAGGTTCAAACCCCGGGCCTCCTTGACCCGCGTGCAGCTGGCCCATGCACAGTGCTGATGCGCGCAAGGAGTGCCCTGCCATGCAGGGGTGTCCCCCGCATAAGGGAGCCCCATGTGCAAGGAGTGCACCCCATAAGGAGAGCCGTCCAGCGTGAAAGAAAGTGCAGCCTGCCCAGGAATGGCGCCACACACACGGAGAGCTGACACAACCATATGACGTAACAAAAAGAAACAGATTCCTGTGCCGCTGACAACAACAGAGGTGGACAAAGAAGACGCAGCAAATAGACACAGAGAACAGACAACCAGGTTGGGGGGGAAGGGGAGAGAAATAAATAAAAATAAATAAATCTTTAAAAATAAAAAAAGAATGTCCAGATGGTCCAGACCCCATATACAAATAGCAGGAGAATTAATGTAATGTCAAGACCATAAATGTATGCCATTGTCCATCCCATGTGAGTGGAAGCTGCTTCTGTTCCTCCTTCCTGATTTGAAAATCTGATGGGTTTTATGCAGCACCCCCAGGATCTAGTCCTATAATACTCTTCCAGCTCCTGCATATATGGACTGGGACTTTACGGTACTTTGACTGATAGTCCTTCCTTTCTTCCCATAGCAGGTCAGCATGTCCCTCGCAGGTTTGTGATGTGAGTCAACCCTCTTTATAGATCTGGTGGGGAGGCGAGGTAGGGATAGGTCCCAAGGGGGCATGTGTTGTCTTGCTAGGCAGGAGACTATGCATTGTCTTCAAGCAAGAGGAATAGTGCTATTTTTTAAACAGGGAGGATTGGGCCACATCTGCAAGCCCATTTATCTCTGGGAAATCTGGGGATTCGAGATTTCAAGTATACCAGCCAGAGTTCTGACCTCGAAGCCCTGTCAGTGTGGAGAATTCTCTCTTCTCTGGAGCTCTGCTACTCTTATAATTAAGATCCTAAGCTCTTTTTTGCCATCCAGCTGCCAAGGAGGCTCTCTTGCATTCATACTTTGCCTGGTAGAGGTTACCAATTTTCTTCTACTTTTCATTATCTTTCCTCAATGCGTTAATGGTCCCTGCAACAGCCACCCAAATTCCATAGTCACTATAATAACTATTTCCCTAATAGTTATGGTAACTACTTCACAGATGAAGAACATCTGTGATATTGCCGCTGCCAGTATATTCCCTTCCTTCAGTATCCCATCCCATTTAGCTTCCTTGGAAAATTTTAACAACTGGATTCTGAGGCCTACCAGCCCCCTTCTCCGCCCCCCCCCCCCCCCAATTTTGGAATTGATCCAACTCCAAAATCCCATTTTAGAGTCTCTTTCCCAGAATCATGCCTAGTATCAACTATCAAAACTCAGCTTTCCTGAGAAAAATATAGTGAGACGCTGAGATTTGCATGGAGGAGGTTTCTTGGGGAGTGCTCTCTGGAACAATGCCTGTGAGACCTGAGGGAAGCAAGACTGGGCAGAGGGAGAACTTGAACTGTGATATACTTGCAGCAGAGGCCTCAGCCAACCAGGAGCTCTGGAGCCAGAATGACCCTACAGAGTTGCCCAATCAAGGCAAGGGGGCCAGGACTTTGTACCTCCCACATTAACTGGACACTGGATGGGAGCTGCTCCCAGGGGGCAGGTATAAACTTGAGCAAGACAGCTTCTTTCATCTAAGTGCAGTTCCTGTAGAAGCATTCAACTATAAGCCACCCAAGTCAACCTTTCAGGTATCTGAACACCAAATGCTTCAGTGCCATGAGTGATCTCGGAGACTGTCTTTAAGAGGAGCTTTGTTATCCATTTTGTGGTCATGCTGAGGATGTCAGAGCAAAGGGTGAACATCCTTTGAGCCCGAGTCCTTGAGGCCATCCCTGAATTTCCAAAGCAATTCTGGAGAGCCTACCTCTGAACTTCTTAAGTAAACATGATGTCATTTCCATTTGACACTCTCAGGAATTCAGTGACTTGCAACCAAAAGCATTCTAACTCATGCATGCATGATCTCAGTTAATCTTCAGTCACCCTCTAAGTGTTATTATTATTATTATTCCCCTTTCACAAATGCGAGAACTGAGTCACACAGAGAGTAAGTGACTTGTCCAAGGTCACACAGCTAGTAATCTGTGGAGCCCAATCTAAATTTTAGCACTGTCTGGGTCCAAAGGCCATGCTTTTCAACCCTTTTATAAATGTTTATGTGACAGCTGATCAAACTGGCAAGGAGATGTGACCATTCTCTGGACCTGAAGGGACAGCAGTAGCCTGTGTGTAGCTAAAAATCCAACATGCACCTGTACCAGAAGAGCACCTGCAAGAAACCTACTGTCCCTTACCTGGGGAAGTGCTGGTTAAGTGGAATTCCCCCCAAGGATCTTGAGGTGAAGAGATTATCCTGCATTATCCAGGTAGGCCCTAAATCCAATGACAGGAGAGGCATGGGGAGATTTAACAGACAGAAGGGGAATTGGTATTGTGACCACAGGGGCAGAGATTGGAGCCATGCAGTGGACAGCCATCAGAAGCTGGAAGATGCAAGGGACAGAAGCTCTTCTCCTACAGCCTTTGGAGGACAAGTGGCCCTACCAATACCTTGGTTTTGGATGTCTGGCCTCAAGAAGTATGAGAGAATAAATTTCTGTTGTTGATGCCACCAAGTCTGTGGGTAATTTGTTACGGCAGCATCAAGAAACTAATATACTTGGGATCTTTTTGTTCTGAAAACACTTATTTCTCTTTCTCATGCAAGGGTGATCAGGAACCTTTTTTCTAAATTGGTTGACTACATTCCTTTTGTGGTAAATTTTTATTGGGATCCTTTATAGTAGAAGGATAGAGTGTAAACCATTTCCTTAGCAGAGGTTGAGGTACCCATAGAGATCTGAATGAGCATTTTTCTGGGAAGAAGGTCCTCAGCCATTGTATTCTCTGTAGGATCCAATAAACTTTAGGAATTTCTGAGTGGGAGTAGAAACAAATGAAAGAATGAGAGACAGCTGAGCTCTGAGAGAAATAGGAATAAAGACTGTGAAAAGTACTAAGAGATTATGTTTCAAATATTTGTAAACAGGAAGAACCCAGTGTCTGTTCATAAGGCTTAATATCCATGTCTTTAGACATAAGCATCGGTTTCCTAATAAATGGCTTTAAAGAAGCAGAAGTTAAAATGGTTTTTCAAAGGAGACTACAAAGGGCAAACTCCGTATAGCACAGAATTCGAAAGAAAGGAAATGCTTTCCAGACTGAGAGTATGGAGATCAGAGGGAACTACAAATTTCTTAAGTTAAAACTTGCAGAGGATTGAAGAAGTTAAATCCTGTTTCAGTGACAAACAAGTAAAGTGCTGCCTCTGAAAGAGTTATTTCTATTATATCTGGGGAAAAAGAAGGGAGAGAAAACGGGTTGCTAAAAATAAGGAATGATATGGCCTTAAGTCTGACTTAAAAGGAAAAGAAACAGGTCACATTTTCTGGGCCTGTCTCTATGACAAATTATGAGATGAAATTTAGAAGATTTGGAACAGGTCTTGGCCAGAATCTTGGCTACCAAAACTGCGAGCCCCGAATGACCTATTCCATTGAGCACCAGCCCATCCCAAGTAGTAGATGGGCTGGAATGACCTGCATTGCTCCTCTGTGAAAGCACTTGAGATCGGCTTGGGCTAGGGTAGGGAGAGAAAAGAGGAGAGAGTGTGTGAGAGCAGCTCTGCTTTCCAGAAAACTGCAAGAGAGTCCCTGGAGCCTTTTGGAACAGATTAAAAAGTGTTTTTGATACAAATTATCTCACAGGTGTTTACAGTTCATGGTTTACCTACACATCTGAAAGGAGCCGGTGAAATGCCAAGCCTGGTTTTCAGCACAGAGCTTATAATTCTAACCATAAGAAAATATCCTTCACCAAGCAGGTCCTTGAAATTTTCACAGACTCCTGGCTTTCCTGCCACCCACCTGGGAGAGAATATCAAATAGCTCATTTGCAATCCGTTATATTTTTTAAGAGCTCAGGAGAAGCAAAATGCATATATGTGTGCTATTGGCTGCAATAAGGATTGCACCTAAGGATTCTTCTCAACATCCATTTCTTCTCTGGAGCAAATACAATGTTTCTAAAACTCACATAAAAAGAGAATCAAGAAAGGGCCTTATCGAGATTGTTTGTCTGTTTGTTGTTTGTTTTAGGAAAAGTCATGTTAGACTCTGTGTATCCTTGAACATAATCATTAAATTAAGCAGAGAAATAAAATGTACCAGCCATTTGACCATGGAAGTTATATGATGTGAAAGCACATTTTGTAACATGAATATTCAAAGTAGCACAAAACTTCCCTTTCCAAGCAGGCAATTGCTTGTGAATGGCTTTCAGCATCTTCCCTCACCTGTAAAGCCCACTGATGAATTTCTACTTGTCTAATAACAAATAAGAAGGTGGCAGGATACTTATTTCATTTAACAAACACTTGTATAGAAATCTCTATGGGTTAGGTACAAATACTTCCATAGCACTTTATAAACACTAACCTATTTAATCCTGAAAAAAAAGAAAACCTAGGAGGTGGGTTACATTTTCATCTCATACATTCCATTTTAGAGATGAGGAAACTGTCATATAGCTAAGAAGCAGTGGAGCCAGGATGTAAACGTAGTTTGTGCAATTAACCACTACACCATGCTACCTTTTAAGTAATAGTATAAAAGAATGAAGCAGAAGTATAGAAGTGTACATATGTCAGCATTTCTTAAAACTGGACATTCTTCAGGAAGGTTATCTAGAATGTTTCTTTGGACAGATTTTCAGCACGGGTTTCGAAAATGATGACTTGTGAAACTTAATGGTATAAATACAGTGGTAGAGATAGTCAATTGATATAATCACACCTCAAATGTGTATGCATCTTTAAATCATAATATATTTCTCTGAGTATAAAAGCAATAAATGTTCATATTTCAAAGATTCAGAAAGCACATGGCAAAAAAAATCATTCATAATCCCACATTCAGAAATCATCACTGTTAGTATTTTCATATGCATAGTCTCTAGACTTACAATTTGTCTATCCATCTATTGACTTGACATTTATCAAAGAAAAACAATTTACACTTTTTTCAATGCCCCAACTTGTACTGAATATTCTCTATGGGTTGTAAAAGTCATAAAATCGAGATAATAAGATCACAAAAATACTATCCTACTAGAAAGAAGCCCCCACTGATTCTAGTCCATTCTTAAAAATTCAAATATTCAGTCTAATTAAAGTTATAGTGGTGATATATTTCAATATGACTTTGTCATCACATTTTCTGCATTACTCAGAAGCAAAGTTTTGGCATCAGTAGGATGAAAACAAAGAATATTTGCTTCTGAAACTTATGCACAAATTAATTAATGAAAGTCATGGTTACTTTCTTAATGAATTGATTCCAAAGTTTAAGATGGCACAAGACAACCTAAAGGAAATACTGATTTATAGGTTATTCTGATATTGATCAGCATTTTCAAAGTAAACATATCCACAAAGAACATTATAATTACTAAATTACAAAACACCTTGCTGAGCTAGGTGTGGAAGAAATAGATTATTTCATGCAGGAGGAAAATGAACACTGTAAATCAATCTGCTATGTTGAAAATTGTCCTGGGTACACGCGGCTGTCTTCAGCACCACTCATGGCTGTAAGAGATTCCTGAGCCGAGAGTAGATTCGAATTGAGGGCAACAGTGTCACAGCTTTGAAGACAGCTTCCTCTTGACTGTACCAGTAATTTTGCCATATGGATTGTCTAGAGGTAGCAAGACCTGAAGAAAAATTACATGTGAACTTAAATTAAAATAATTTAAATATTAAATTAGAGAGGAATTAAAATAGCCTTCACCTTATTCCTATGAATCAACATTAAAACATCACCAAAAACCTGATAAAAAGGAAGATGTATATGCCTTACAGTAAAGTTACTTCAACCATGGGAACACCTTATTTTTCTGGCCATAGTTGAGAGATGGGTCAACTTTCCAGAAAATTAAAAGAGTTTTTGAAAAATTGTAATTCACTGGGATACAAATGTTTCTAAGATGTATTATATATCCCTGCCTTTTAAATAGAATATAGTGAACATAATTTGACTTTTTCCTGATGACTCACTTTGAGCATCAATCACTGTCCAATGCTGTAATACAGCCAGACCCTCAGGAGTTTTTGCGGTCTGTTGTTAACCCAGTACTAAATGGCTCCAGACAGCTGTGCTTTCAGCAGTCTTCTGTCTTCCCACCCTGTCATTTGTCACATCTCTGTTGTTGTCAGAGTGCCCTGACTCCTTGCTTTTAGCGTGTTACTTTCAATCTGTACACATCTGCTGGGTGAGAGCCTGAAAGTGGCTCCAGCCATCCCCAAAGTGCTGCCGCAGACATGGGGACAGCTTGCTCAGCCACTCAGGTGCCTTTATGCAGAGGCCCCACCTGAGGAGCTCAGGCCTTCCTGCCCCCAGGCCCCGCCTGGGATCCAGGAGGGAGCTGCAAGTCAGACTTGTTGGGTGCAGGGATCAGTGCCGAGGTGTCAGGGTCCTTAGGAGCCCCTGCTCTCTCAATCTGTGTCCCGAGCAGAGCACTGGTTCAACTCAGTCATAAAGTCTGATCCTTTTTCTGTTTGGGGTCCATCTGTTTCAGATGAACATGGCCAGAATTTCTCCTGCCCTTTAGAAGGCAGTCATTTAAAAAGGGCTTGACATTCTGATTAATGAGATTCTGGTGGTCAGCCTCTTTCCTTCCTGTGAAGTAAATAGACCATCTCCTCCTTTCATCTGAATGAAGAGCACACGGGATCAAGGATGCTCTCTTCTGCAACTCAGGGTGCTATGTCTCTTAAACTGGTCCCTAAGAATGGCCTTCGTTCCCCAACACAGCCCCCCAGCCTCCACCTACAGCTGATGGCAGTGCAGAGCCAAAGGGGACTCCACCAACAGTCATGTGTAGACCAGAAGTAAGGTGCCCGGCCAGCGGGGCTGTGACTACTGAGGCGCCTGCGTCAGCAGACTCAGAAGGTGGGCTCTTCTGGAGACCTCTTCTGTGGCTACGATTCTAAAGCAGCACAGCCGTGTTCATAGATGGCCCCTGCCCCGTTTTGCTCCTCCCCACACATCAAATAAAGCTCCTCAAAATGGTGTTTAGCAAATTCTAGAAGATTTGGGAGGTTGGATCAAATAGAGAAATGCTGTCATTTAAAAAGTGGCCTGAGGGGGTGGGACAGTTAGGCTCTCCAGGAACTGACCATGAAAGCTACCTGTCAGGACTTCCGGCCACTGGGTCAGACACGTGAAGTAGATTAACCTTCTGCCGTGGCTAAAAACAAGTCAGGGTAAGGGCTTTATTCCAAGATAAGCTATCCTTTCAACCTTGCCTTCGGTAACTGCAACTAGAAACACAAATATTCTTTCACCTTGAAAATGAAAATAGCATCTTTTTTTCCTTCATGATAGGAGAATAATGATGCTGGGGCACTCTTTGAGGAAGTGAATTTCAGAGCTGTTTTCCTTGAGCACAATCTGTTCTTTCTTTGTTCTTCCCCCTCTGCAGCTTCCAACCCTGCTTTGTAATCATTCACCCACTTCTAGGGTACTCTAGCCTGAGGCATTGAAAGGCGCAGGGTCTGAGAGTGCTCTAATCTGTGACAACCATAAATATTCCTCCAAGCAACAGCCGCTAAGATTTTAGCCAATGATATTATTATCCCAAATTCAAAAGAGGGGTGGCAGTAGAGGAGGTACTTGAAACACATTTAAAGTTCTCTTACCTCTTCCTTGTTGATCAGTCCCATTTTGGACATGTCTATGTTAAAGTAGTGAATATTTGGCAGGCTGATTTCCATATCTTCTATCTGGAATTCACAATAATATGTATCACTTGGGCATCTGTGAGTCTAACTCTTGGTCGCCTCTCCCCCCACCAGCCGCCTACCCACGAGCCCATCACTCAGGCTCCACCTCTGTCTCTGTCACCCTCTGCTGCTCCTCTACCTTCCAAACCTGTTCTCTCCTGTTGTCCTGTTACTAGTTGGTGGATCTACTCTTTTCTCCACAGTGCACAAAATTTGCTCCTCTTAAAAATAAAGTCTTCTTGGGTCAGAAACCTGGGAGACCTCTTAGACATTCGGCTGGTCCCCAGGTGGTGTCGGTCAACCTCCCAAATTCTTCCTCATTTTATTCTCTCCTCCTCAGGGCTGTCTCTAACATTCATATGCCCTGCTGTAAGAGGATAATTGGAGAACCACATACCAGATGTCTAAAAACATAAAAGTTATAAATCATGCTAGCAAACCTTTAAGTAAAACATATTCTGTCCTTCTAACTTAACAAATATAGAAGGCCAGGTTGAAATGTAAAATTCTCTGATTCCGTGTAGGAAGAACCAGCCCCCTGCCCTGACCCTCCCTACCTTCTCTCTTGTACTCGCCTGCGTGGACACTGCAGCCTGCCTGACAAGTCCTGGCCATTCTCTTGCAAATAGCTACCACTCTACCAACCTTCAGACCTGATGACACACACACCAGTGACATGATCTGCCTCTCCTGAGGATGGGTATGTGGAAGAGGACTGCACAGGCCCAGGGCTATTTGGGCAGGAAATTCTGGGGGCCTCAGTATCCACAGAATGATCTAGAAAGGGATGTGTGGGCACCTGCAGGGTTTGTTTCCTTGGTCCCAAAGAGTCTTCACACAATGGAGAGTGGCACAGCCAAGAAAGGTCTGAGGGGGCTTCTGAAATGGTAAGCCATGGCACAAGTCCCTTTTGCTCAGATATAAGGCCTGCCTTAACTCAGGCCCTCCTTCCTTGGCAGATTTCCACAATTGCATCCCATTAGGTCTCCTTGCCTGGTGTGTAATCCTTTTAATTCATTACACACAAATCTTTCAGAATGATCTTTCTAGAATGCAAATCTGGTCACATCATACCTTGTTTAAATCCTTCAGTGACTCCTAAGAGCTTTCAGGAAAAGATAAAGTACATACTCTATAGCAAAAGTCCACAACCTGGTTCCTCTTTCATCTCTAGGCACATGGAAATACTCTGACTCTTGGGGCTTCACATGTGGTAGCAACATTAAATGCTTCTACCATTCTGTCTCCTGTCTCCATAACTCCGCTGGTCCCTTACCGTTGAGTGTACAACCAGATAACTGCTACTTGTCCCTAAAGACTTAACTCAAGCACCTCTTCCTCCAGGAAGCTTGGGCCTATTTCCTAAACCTAAGTTAGGTGATCTCCCCTGTATTTCCATAATATTCTGTTCTTTATTGTATTGTTAGTTTGCTTATTTTCTTCTTTCACTAAAAAATGAGCTCTTCAAAGGTCGGAGCCATGTCTAATTTATCTTTGCATCCCTCATGTGCCGCCAGAGACACAATAACAATTCAATCATATCAAATGGATGGATGGGTGCATAGTGGATGATGAATCCTCTCTACATCTATCCTTTATTCTTTGGCTCCCCTGAAACATAGACCCTCCATCTAATTATCCCTCTCTCAAGGCATTCACTTACCCTGAATATGAGGCTTAAATGAGTGGCAGATTGAAGGGACTCAAAGAATTCTCAAGAAAACTAAAGAACCACAGCAGTGACATGTCGATTTTTCCATTTTTTGCTCTCTTCTCACTAGCAATAATAAGCTTTTGAACAATAACAGATGTCATTTTTCATGTGTCTTACAGTTTCTTATTTTAACTCTCAACTCTTTCTCGGAGCTGACAGAATACACAAGGTTTCTCAATCCTCAGAATGGCAAGTGACAAAGCGTACCTCAGGAGCCCGGCTCAGGGAGAGCACCTGGATGTCGTAGAGGGTCTTCTGGACGGAGGGCGAGTACTCGCCTTTGTCATATGGCCCAGCAAACTTCTCCAGGACAGTGTCCCGAACAATGTCCCTAAAACACAGAGATACCTCACAGACCAGCCTTTGGAGAATACAATATAAAGCTGAGAGGCAGTGACCTCTCTGTCTCCCAGAAAACAGTTTTATTGCTGGTTTAATAAAGTTTAATGTGAAAACAAACTCACCTCCCACTCCCATTCTCACACGCAGCATTCAAACATATTGAACGTCACTAGGCTGTCATCGTAGTCTGGTACTAGGGACACATGGGCATTCCAGAGTAAACCTCCATCCCTGTTGGAAGAACCTGTGAAGGTGACTTCCAGTGCTCTGACCTCTTACTGCTCAGCTTGGCTGGTCCCTTGCATTGTTATATTTTTGGAGGTTTTACTCTGTGCCGAAGCATGTTATGTGATTACTTCACTGGATTCTCTCAACATACCTGAGGTAGGTACTATTATTATCCCTCATTTAGAGATGAGGACTCTGAGCTTAAAAGGTAAGTGACCCCTCCAGGTTCCTCTCTTAAGTGGAAGGCCCAGACTATGACCCCAGCTCTCACATGCTGAGGGTTTTTTTCAGCATAAATATATCAGGCTATTGACCATGGGAACATGAAGAAAAAAAGTGAAGAGAAGGCCCAGGTGAGGTTCTCCTCAAGCATTTTCAGACCTATCATGTAATGAAAGGAGCAGAGCAAAACTATAGCAGTGGGAGGAAGCCACCAGAGGTAGGCTCCAGTTTATCACGGGGTAGACTTTTACACCCCGTGGGCTTCGGCAAAGGAATGAAACACCTGGTCAAAAAAGCAAACTCTCTGACACTGGGAGTTTGGAGGCCTAATGGACTGCTTGTCAAGGATATTGTAATAATAATCATACCTCTACATTTTTAAAGCATTTACTCTTTACAAAGAGCTTCTATGCACATCATGTCATTTTGAGTTTCGCCTAGGGTGACAAATTATTCTAGTTTGCCCATGACCATGGAGTTTTCCAGGACATGAGATTTTCAGTGTTAAAACCAGGAAAGTCTCAGATAAACTGGGAAGAGCCAGTTGCTCTAGTTCAGGCCTCTTTGCAACTAGTATGAGGTAGCAAGGCCAGATATTATCTTCTTTAATACTTTGGTTCTTAACTTGTGGTCCCCTGTCAGCAGCAGCAGTGGCTGGGAGTTTGTTAGAAATGCAAATATTTGGGCCCCATCCCAGACCTATAGAATGAGAAACTCCAGGAGTTTCAGAAATCAGAAAACCTGAGGGTGGGCCCAGCAGTCTGCATTTTAAAAAGCCCTCCAAAGGATTCTGAGGCACACTAATGTTTGAGAACCACTGATTTAATACATTAAAAAACATGGGGTAAAGGAAATCTTGTGGTCTGTTCAAGGTCACATGGCTAATAGGATCTGAGATTCAGGTGCAGATTTACTAACTCTTCCAAAAGTAAGGATTACTGAACAGTAGGAGGCTAGATTGAATGGCCTCTAAGTCTCCCATTCAGATCTAAGAGGCCATGAACTCGGAGCCTCTGGGAAGAAGCCACCACCACCTGCTCCAGCTCCAGGCTCTGGCACACACGCTCCTACCAGGTAGCCTCAAAGTCCACGTCTCTGCCCTGGTGGTAGCGCCACTTGCAGTACACTTGGGTGGCAAAGCACCGGTCCTTCACCTCGGGGAGGGTGGTGAACGGGTCCTTGAGGAATCCTTCAAATCCTGATTGAGTCGTCTTTAAGACTTTGAGGTCTTTGATTCCGGAATGAATGACAGGAAGGCCTGTTTTAAGTAAAGCGGTAGGAGAGGATGACGTCATACACAAAGCAGTGCCTCCTCACGGACACCTAGCACTGAGGACTCAGGCCTCTAAAACAAGGCGCACTGTGTTTATAAAAGAACTATATCACTGCTGCATGTCTCATCTTCCTGTCTCCTCTGCAGCCTGAGTGGTAGGATGGCGTGCCCTGCCCTCTATCTGGATCCCGTGAGTCCCCACTCTCGCCCGCTCTAGGAAAACTGGAGGTAGGAGAATAAACCTCCAGGCTGTGATGAAGCCCACAGAAATGAATTCCTGCCTGTCAGCTCCAGCAGGGGTGTCTTCTAAGCCAGATCACCTTAGGTAAGGTAATCGTGCAGAAATGAGTTAATAAGCTCCTCAAGAGCCATTCCTTCTATCTGCTATTGCCACCGCAACTCCCTTTGTTGGCTGTTGTCCTCATGTTGACCACCTGCACTGGTTGATGGCTCCAATTGCCACCAGACCCTGATGGTGACTCAGTTCCCCTGTGGTAACGAGCTCAGCAAAACCAGACAACTGCACCCATGGCTGGAACGCAGGCCTGGCTGCACCTAAGCAGAGCCTGGGAAGACGAGGTAGGGGACCCACAAAGTATCAATTGGTCTGAGTTGATACCTATAAAGGCTTTTGTTTTGGGCTGAAGTAGAAGCGAGGACGTTGGTTCATGGGTTCCTGGGGGAGACAGTGGAGAGCTGAAAACAACGGAGGATATAGGATTCTCCTGCTGTGCCTGCCACCTCAGGAGGTGGATGGGGGAGCAGGGGGAGCGGTGATAGGCACAATCTGAGAAACCATCTTTGTGTGTCAAGCAGTTGTGGCTCAGAGCCCAGGTGACAGGTTGGTCACAAAGTTAGGGAGAGGAAGATTCTCTCTTTTCCACACGGAATACATTGTGGCTCCAGCAGTCTGGTGAAGCCACATAAAACATAGAGCCCTGTGACACACTGGGAAGTCCCAGGCCACAATGCTCTGTGGAGAGCAGCGTTCTTCCCCTGACCCAGCATGTGCCAGCAGAGCCAGTGAGGCAGCAGGTGTAACCAAGGGGCGCAGACTTCTTCCTGAGCACATGGGAGGCAGTCCCTTAGGGGCTCTCAGAAGGAAAGGTGGGAGAGCGTGGCTGGAAAGTTCTGGCAGTTTTGTAGTGAAGGACTACAAGAGCCAAAGGAATTTGGGAATTAAGCATTCCCATGACCATTTTTGTTTGTGCAGACTGTTGAGGCCAGGGGTCATTTAAAGGGCCATTGGGTGCAAACCCCACCACCAAAGTGTCCTGCAGGATTATTAAAATCATCTCTTTTCAGTCTCTAAATTAGTCCTTGCTCCCATCTGTCCTTCTTGAACTGTTTAGCCTATAAATCAAGGATCTGAGGTGTCAGACATCACTACATGGTCTTAGTCAGGGTCTCAGTTGAAGAACAAGAAAGTAACTCATGATCCTCAATTAAAATCCAGGGTAGCTCAATAATCCAATGATTTATGTCTCCTGTGTGGTTTCAATTGTTGTGGTTAACTCAAGAGCTGTGCAGTTTCAGAACTAGGGAAATAATGGCTATATTTCTATATTTTCCCTGCTGCACGTGTGTGCCTACCACAGAAGGCAATGGCCAGTGGTCAGTGGCAGGCCTTATGATTATGTATGTGCTTATTGAATAAGATGTTCTATGCAGAGTGTTCCAGGTAATGTGGTAAAAGAGAAATTGGCATTTGTTTAAAATTCTGAAGTTCTCCTTGGAAGGTATATCTGAGGAAGGGTAGCAAAAAGACCACAGCAATGCCTTAAGTAGCTACAATTTAAGGCCAGAGAATCATCCTCGCCAATATCTACCATGGAGGCTGTGTTTATTAGAGTCAGAGAAGGCTCTCTAAATGTGTAAAGAGGCAGCGGACTTGGCCCAGTGGTTAGGGCGTCCATCTACCACATGGGAGGTCCGCGGTTCAAACCCTAGGCCTCCTTGACCCGTGTGCAGCTGGCCCATGCACAGTGCTGATGCACGAAAGGAGTGCCATGCCACGCAGGGGTGTCCCTCGTGTAGGGAAGCCCCACGTGCAAGGAGTGCACCCTGTAAGGAAAGCCGCCCAGTGCAAAAGAAAGTGCAGCCTGCCCAGGAATGGTGCCGCACATACGGACAGCTGACACAACAATGTGACACAACAAAAAGAAACACAGATTCCCATGCCGCTGACAACAACAGAAGCGGACAAAGAAGACGCGGCAAATAGACACAGAGAACAGACAACCGGGGTTAGGGGGTAAGGGGAGAGAAATAAATAAATAAATAAATCTTTTTAAAAAATGTGTAAAGACAAAACCTATTAAAGATTGGTAAATGTGGTGATGCAAATCAGCATTTCTAAATGCAGTATAGAGCTGATCAAAGTAAGACTAAGTCTCAAACCTGAGAGACTGGAGAAGCAATCAGTCAGGACCTGTTGAATGAATGAACGAACGAGTGTTATAAGACTGACTCAGGTCAAGGAGTAAGTACCTCACAACTTAGTCTCTTTCCCTTCTAGACAGTTCATCTCCATCAATCTTTACCTTTTCCCTTCCATATCTCATCAGTTCTCACATGGGGGGAAAGGAGGGTGTCAACATTGGCTGAGAAACTCCTAACTGTAAGCATGCCTTTGGTTGCTGCCCTTTCTGTCTTCATTGTATTTAATCCTCACAACCCTATAAAGTAGGCATTTTTATACAGGTGTCTTTTAATCATTTACCCATAGTCACATGACTAGAAACTGGCAGAGGTGGAATTTGAACCCTGCACCACATTATGAAATTCCATGCTATTCTTCCTCTTTTTTGGATCACTTCTCATCCATAAAATCTTTCTTCCTTCCTTCAATTCTTTTTCCTCATTTCTGAGGTCCCATTTGAGGGCCTCAGACAGAGCCCCCACCCTGAAAACTACATCTCCATTGCTCCGAAATGGAAACTGAAACAGCTCTATTAGAAATGGTCACTGCCTGCCTTGAAGACTTCATTCCTTAAAACTTTTCTATTGAAATGCAAAGACCCTTTAAAACAGTGATGTTTACAGCCTTTATAAACTAATATCGTAGTCCATGTTTCTTCTAGAAAACAAAATCCTATAGAAATGAAACATGGGTTTGTAACTTGGCAGGGGCAGGGGGAGGAGTGGAGATCCTTGAAGTGGGAAAAAGATCAGGTAAAGGAAAACCAAAGGCAAACTTTACCGACTTCATCTGCTCTTACAGGGCTGGCCTTGACCACCAGCATCCATGTAAAGCAATCAGACTTTGGCTTCTCCAGTGGTTTTTGTCATAAACGGATTCCTGGATATACAGCCTTGGGTCTCAGAGTCCATGAGTTCAAATCCCAGCACCATCTATAAGCACTAAGCCCCTGAGACAATTACTTACCCTCTCCGTACCTTGATTTCTCATCTGTAAAATGGGGACAATAATCATAGCTGCCTACTAGAGCTGGTACATGTCTAAAAAAGGACTTTGCATGGCTGTCCCAGAGGAAATGGTGTATAAATATTCGTTATTATGACAGTTTTGCCATAATTGTTTCCTATCTATTTCAACCACTTGTAAATATTTCTCATGTTTCACAGAGGCTTGTTAGGTCTGAAAACTGCTTCCGATGAGCCATCCTGGCTCCAGCCCAAGGGTGAGATTTATTAACCTTAGAAGAGTGTCAGCCTGCTAAGTAACTTTGAAATCATCTACTTCTCTTGCTAGAATCTGAAAATGGAGAAAACAGTTGCATTCTCTAATGTGTTTTGGCCTTGGTTTCACACAGAATAAAATGTCTCATGTTCCCAAAGACGATTAACTATTGCCACAGTTTGGGCAGAATGCAAACCACCTACTCTGGCACTCTCATTTTTCTATGAACAACAACAAAAAACTATTTTCTTTGAATGTTAATTTTTTTTTTTCCCTTGGCACACATTAGACACTCTGGAAGCAATCAGACAGTTTATTTTATCTTCTCCCTTGGCGGTAGCCCAGCTTTCTGAAAATTGGTAAGAGCCTAAGCCTTTCAAATTCATGGGTCCACTGGCTAAAAATGCAATGCCTCACGAACGCTAAAAAATTCCAATTTAAGCTAACAAGAAGTAATTCACCCAAAAAAGACTGTCCTTTTCTAGGTTACTTCTCATGAAACCACTTAATCAGCTTTTTTGGTTTTTCACCACGGTTGTGGAGTAATACAAAAGAGAGATTTTTCACATTTTACTTTTCGAGAACATAATTTTTCTAGCTTTTAGTGTCCTCCTACGCACTTAACAGATTGTGGTTTATCTCTCAGAGAAGCATACGTCCTACCCTTTAGCTCTCTAAGGGAAAGAAACTCACTGAGAATTAATAGAAAATAAGATCCATTCTTTGCGTCAGGTGTCACAAAGCACAAAGCTTTACTGAGCCAAGAAAAAATCCTGTCATGAAGAGGATAATTGCTTCCACGTTTAACACCTCCAAATAGGACACAAATAGCTGAAAGAAAGATATTTTAAAATTATAAGTCATTCTAGTAGAAAATCTTAAACTTGTTAAGTGCTGGAAAAAGTGAAGATCAGTTAAATATCAGTGCCTTTGAGAGTCCATTTAGCTCATGCAGGGAGAGTGAAAGCCCCCTCCTGGAAATTCCAGATGGGGAAAGATGACATCATTCAGATGGAAACGTTAACTAGGCTTTGGTATAACTAGGGGACAGGCAAGGTGATTACAAAAAGACCTCGTGTCTGCCAAGAACTTTTCTTTGGAGGACCTGAAGCGTGCTTTAGTTTGGTAACCAAAGGACAAAAAAGGATTTCTTTCAATGGCTGCCTCTGTCCTGGGTCTCCTGCTTCCTTCCGTTTCGCTTCTTCCACTCACTCAAGTGTTTACAGTCTTTTCTCCTCCAGGACCTCAATTTCATCAGCTCCCTTCCCCCAACCATACTCCTGCTCCCATTAGCTTCCACGTCAAAAGATTTTCTCCCACTACCAGAAGACAGTATCTCTTATTTGAGATATCTTTTCCATCTCCTAATTCCTCTGCTTAGTTATTCTGCAGTTGTATTTTTATAATTGGTGTCAGAATCGGAGAAATTTCATGCTAAAGAATTGTGAGTCTGAAACTTACACAGGTACTTCCATACTGGTACTCAAAGCAGCATTATTCACAGTAGCCAAAAGGTGGAAACAACCCATGTGTCCATCAACAGGTGAATGGATATACAAAATGTGGTCTATACATTCTATAGAATATTATTTAGCCATAAAAAGCAATGAAATTCTGACACATGCAACAACATGGATGAACCTGGAAAATATTTTACTAAGTGAAGCCAGACAAAAAAGGACAAATACTGCTGGATTCCACTTACCTGAAATTAGAATAAAAAATTAATAGAGACAGAAAAGAAGTTAGAGGCCAGTGGAAGAAAGTATTAAAGTGGGGAGTTATTGCTTAATGGGTACAGTTTCTGTTTAGAATGATGAAAACATTTTGGTGATTGATGGTGATGATGATAACACAAAATTGTAAATATAATTATTGCCACTGAACTGTATGCTGCAAAATGGCTAAGATGGCAAATTTTATGTTATGTATGTGTTGCTACAATAAGATTAGAAAAAAGAATTGTGAATTATAGTTTAAATAATGGAGACGTTTGGAGAGCTATTTAGTTCAAATTAGTAACTCAAAGATCCCAGGAACTTCAAGGCCCAGCTAAGTGTATTGTCCAGTAGAGAGGCATGGAGAGAGCTTGAAAAATCCACATGCATATAACGCCTCAACTAACAACCTGCCTGACACATACAGAGCCTAGTTCTCCTCTTGGAGCTCAAGAAGTCCCAAACATAAGACCAGCCCTCACCCTTTTCGGTGGACAAATTTCTCTCTCTCTTCCAAATTCTCTCTTGGAACCACCAGACTTTGAAACAGTGTAAAAGTATAGTTTAATGATATAACTTTAAAAGATCCACTGGGGGAAGTAGACATGGCTCAACTGATAGAGCATCTGCCTACCATATAGGGGGTCCAGGGATCCAACCCCAGGCCTCCTGGCCCGTGTGGTGAGCAGGCCCACGCACAGTGCTGCTGCGCGTAAGGAGTGCCCTGCCTCACAGGGGTGTCCCCCGCATAGGGGAGCCCCATGCCCAAGGAGTGTACCCCACAAGGAGAGCCGCCCTGCGCAAAAAAAAAAAAAAAGCACAGCCCACCCAGGAGTGGCACTGCACACATGGAGAGCTGACTCAGCAAGATGACACAACAAAAAGAGACACAGCTTCCTGGTACCACCGAGAATGCAAGCAGACACAGAAGAACACACAGCAACTGAACGGGGGCAGGGGAAGGGAAGAGAAATAAAATAAAAATAAATCTTGAAAAAAAAAAAGATCCATTAGGGAAAAACAGTGTAATGGCGTTTTAGAGCAATTCCTAGGACCTAAAATGGTGTTTGGCAGTTAGTGGTCTCTCCTATAAATGTTTGTTTGGTTGATAAGAGTTAATCCTGTATCAATAAAATTGATTTGTTTACGAAAAAAATAAGAATCCTGTCCACCAAGACAACAGTTTTGGGAAATGAATGCCTGAAATTGTGGGTTTAAGTGCATGTGCTTGAGTAGGCAGAATTCTCACCGATCTAGCCAACCCCCGCCCACCGAAGTCATTACTTAGGGGTTTGTAACAAGAGCCTTCATCATATGAATTGGTGGGAGGGGCTGAGTGTGTGTGTGAGAGAGAGACAGAGACAGAGGAGACAGAGAATAATTTTCTTTAGGAAAGCCTATGCAAGAGCAGTTTTACAGTGATTATAATATTGACTCATGTCACAGTTCCTGCAGTTCTGCATAACAAGCAAATTAAGAATTAAACTTTGCTACCAAAAGAGCATAAATCACCATTCTCCATAGAGGGGCAGAGTACAAATGTCATCTTTGTACACACACAACTGGAAGATAAATGCACTCATATACTGTGCACGTACATACCTGCATACACTTAAGGCAACAGATGCCTCTTCCTCACCCCCAACCTTGGCAGCCCGGCTTCTATGGGATTATATGGGAAGGGACCTGAACTCTAGAGGAGTCCAGCTGAGCTTCTGGGAATACCACCACAGTGATCATAATAACCCAACGCTCTACAATTTTCTACAGAAAGAAAAAATTTGACCTGATTATAGTGACTAGTTTTTCCACTCTGCAGCAGCTAAGTACTAGAATTCAGGTCAATACTAGCTCCTGGTAATTCCTGGAAAGAACAATGATGTGAAGAGCAGCCTGTTTTCTTCGTGTGAGAAACAGAGCCCTATATCTGGCCACAGCACTTCTGCCTCCATGCCTTTGGTGTCCCCAAACTCCACAACCTCTTCGCAGTTCTCTTTCAACCCAAACTTCTTAACTCTTCAAGGCAGAGAGTGCTAGCTGTTCAATGAATCTACTTCCCCCTTCTCCTGGGTACCCAGCTAGACCACGTTTCCCAGCCTCCCTTGCAGTTAGGTATGACTGTGTGATTGAGTTCTCTCCAGTAGAAGTGAGTTGTGACATTTCCCAGCCTGGTGCTTCCGAAGAGTTTCGCCCACTCCTTTTTCTCCTCCAAGCATTTTTCCTCTTTTCGTTGTCTAGTATGGGGACCTACTCTCAAGGTGACATTGAAAAGTACTAAAAATGTGGGAATTGCCATCAGCTTGAGTCCCTGAATAACCTCACTGTGTAGAGCTCTCCCTACACCCCCACCTCCAAACATACACAAACACTGAAGTGGATTTTACAAAAAGAAGTAAACTTCTATTATGCTGAGTCATTACAAATGGGTCTGTTTATTATGCATCCTGCTACCCCAATAACCATTCTGATTTCTTGGAATGTATTTTTCTTCTGCTTTCATGACACCACTCTCCCCAATCCTCCTCTCTCGCTCTCCCCCCACTCTTTTGTCTCATCCTTTAAACTGGGGAATTTTCCCAGGCCCTCTCATCTTTCCTCTCCTTTGAAACATCTTTTTGGAGTGGTCTCCTTCTGCTCCATGGCTTTACTTACCATCAATCTGTTCATGGATTGGGAATACCATATTCCCAACACACAAGCTTCTCCATGAAAATTTTCTCTTTGTATGTATTCTCCTTAGTAAATTCCCCCAGTCCCCTCATTTTAGGGCATAACTTAACCCTCCTTCTCTGTAACCTCCTATCCCTACTCAACCACTAAGACCTCTTGGTCAAACTTCAGAAATGCCTCAAATAACATCCTCTGCCCATCCCCTAGTATCTCCATCTCTACTGCCACTCTTAGTTAAGACTCCATCATTTCTTCATCTCTGTAATGAGTCACTAAAGTCATGCTACTGACTCTTTCTCCAGCCTATTCACTATAACTTGGCCAGAATTACCAAGCAAAGTACACACACACACACACACACACACATCTACTACTAAAGACCTTCCCTGGCTTCCTGTTGTCATTGTGAACATAATAATGGCTATCAGTTAAGGAGCATTTCCAGTGGGCCAGGTATTGTGCTAAATGCTTTACGTTTAACATTTATCTTTTTTAATTCTCTGGACCTCCCAATAATGTGGGCCCTGTTATCCTCATTTTACAAATGAAAAATGACTGAAGTAGTGTAGGCATCTTGCTCATTATCACAAAGTTATTAAGTAGTGGAGCTCAAATTTAAATACAATTCAGTCTGGCTCCAAGGCCTATTGGTTTAACTCCCATGCAAAACGGCCTCCCACTGTTGGAATGGCACACAGGGCCCTTCAGAAGGCAGCTCACACTAACTTGGTCATCCTTACCTCCACTTGTTACATTCTAAGAACCAGGCCCACCAAATCCGTTACCTTGCCTCAAATGCTTTGCCTGTTTAACAAGTAAATCACTAGCCCAGTAGGGTGCTTAGCAAAATATGAGCAGAGGCTCAAAATATTTTAGTTCCCCTCTTCCACTCCATCATTCGTACCCATACATACTGTTTTTTCTGCCTGTAATTCCCTATCCCCCTTCTATGCCAAGCATATTCTGAATCACTTTTCAAAAGCCAGTTGGAAAATTTCTTCTTGTCTTATCGAGCCTTCCAGTCTGCCAGAGGAAGAGTTTGTTTTTGCACTTGGCTCCCCCAGCACGTCTTTAATCCCTCCATTGTTGTCATGAGTTTCTCATATTGAAAATAATTTGTTTGTAAGTCCATGTCCTGTTCCTGACTTTACTAAGGTCGGGCAATGTCTTCTTCATCTCTGTAGCTACAACACGTAGTATACATACTAAGTCCTCAAAATCCAATTGTTGACTCAAGAAGGTATGAATAAGCATGTTTCATAAATGCTCTCATTTTAAAATTTGCTCTCCAGAAGTCTAATTTTAGCCCCTGCTGTTATTTCACACAATCGAAAGTGGAATGAGGAATGTGTCAAACATTTCAAAAGGCACTGAAAAACAGATTAGAGCTGTGTTAATATGGTAGCCACTGATGAAACTGGACTCAGATGGGATCTCTTTTCATAAGACTTTCATGCTACTTTACTGGAATTGTAGTTGGTGTTGGGGTTTAAGATATATTTAGGGGATTTGAATCTCTGGACTGACAATATGATAGCCAGGCCCTGAGCCTCAACAGACTCCAGCTCCTACAATCTGATTTATTGGATTCACCTCACTCAGCTAAGATGGAGTTGAAGAAGGACAACCACCACACCATGGAGCCTAGAGTGCCTACAACTGAAAGCAAGAGGATTGCATCCAGTATCCATGTGGAATCTGAGCCTCCTCTTGACATAGAGGTGCAACGGACACAACCAATCCAAGGTCCACAGAGAAAAGGTGGCATTGGAGTGGGAAAAGTGGACATGGTGGCTGATGGGTATGGGGAATGGCAGGAAGAGATGAGATGTGGAGGCGCCTTTGGGACTTGGAGTTGCCCTGGATGGTGCTTCAGGGGCAATCACCGGACATTGTAAATCCTCCCAGGGCCCACTGGATGGAATGGGGGAGAGTATGGGCCATGATGTGGAACATTGACCATGAGGTGCAGAGATGCCCAGAGATGTACTTACCAAATGCAATGGATGTGTCATGATGATGGGAGTGAATGTTGCTGGGGGGGGGAGTGGTGAGGTGGGGTTGGTGGGGATGAATGGGACCTCATTTTTTTTTTTAATGTAATATTTTTACAAAATCAATTAAAAAAAAAAAGCCCTTGAAATAGAGATAGTGTGAAATGAGATATGATGTAAATAGAAAATACAGGATTTCAAAGACTTAATTTTTAAAAAGAATATTTCATTAATTTTTTAATATATTACATTCTGAAATGAAAATATTTTTGATATATTGGGTTAAATAAATATATTATTAAAATTAGTTTCCTCAATTTCTTTTCTTTTCTAATGTGACTACTACACAATTTAAAAGCACATGTGTTATTTCCCTTATATTTCCACTAGAGAGTGATGGTTTAGAATTTATAATTTTATGAGGGTGGTCAGTGTGGTTTGGGTAGAAAAACCCTGGCCTTGCAGTTAGGAAACCTTCCTTTCTGTCTCTCTGCTAAAGAGAGACATATCCAATACAGGCAGGAAGGCAGGAAGGCAAGAAATAAGTAACTTTTTAACTGATAAGCAGCTGAAAGTTAATATAGCACATGATTACACATTTAGGGGATAAAAATCATTATCTTTTCAACTTTCATATGACAATAATTTAAAACTGTTAATTAGACACTGAGAAGGCCCTAGGTTTGCCTAGTGTTCAGTATAGATAGTGAAACTATTAAGCAAGAGCTAATACACTGAAACTTTTTAAGGAGATCATTATCCAATAGAACTCAGAATGAGTAATCCAAAAATCACAATATCCCTTCCCATTTCAGATTTAAAATCTTTCAAAATTCTCTGTATTTTATTTAACTTGATAATAATTCTGATATTTATTCGATGCCACCTCACATTCTTACAGCAGAGAACTAAAGACAAAGGGAAGAGAAGGAGATACAAAAAGAGAGGGGAAAGGAAATAAATATACAAAGTGAAAGCAAGTTCAGACCCCACACCCTCTATTTATAATAAGCACATCAAAATCTATTTTATTGGGATATTGAAGTCCCATGACTCTTAGTGGCCTTCCAGTCTAATTCTTAGCTAATTATTGAGTCTGTGTTCTGACAACCTCAACAAATCAGTAGAAGACAAGGTTTAAGAGTTTTAATAATATTTGCTAAATTCAATTATCAGTACTAATAAGGTCTTTTTTTTTTTTTTTTTAAAGATTTATTTATTTATTTAATTCCCCCCCCCCTCCCCAGGTTGTCTGTTGTAGGTGTCTATTTGCTGCGTCTTGTTTCTTTGTCCGCTTCTGTTGTCGTCAGCGGCACGGAAAGTGTGGGCGGCGCCATTCCTGGGCAGGCTGCACTTTCTTTTCAGGCTGGGCGGCTTTCCTCACGGGCGCACTCCTTGCGCGTGGGGCTCCCCCACGCGGGGGACACCCTTGCGTGGCACGGCACTCCTTGCCCGCATCAGCACTGCGCATGGCCAGCTCCACATGGGTCAAGGAGGCCCGGGGTTTGAACCGCGGACCTCCCATATGGTAGACGGACGCCCTCACCACTGGGCCAAGTCCGTTTCCCAATAAGGTCTTTATTGTAATTATGTTCCACAGTTAATGTTTAAATTTCATAGCAAATAAAAAGAATTATATAATTGTCATTGCTAATTTAAACGAGATTCATTTAATAGCAATTACAATAATATCAGAAGTTTTACTATTATGAAAAGAAAATGTCAAGGAAAATTGATTGTTATGTAGTAGACAGTACCTATAAAGACTATTATAATTATAGCATGATATGGTACAAAATACTGGTCAGAAAGTCCAGCGATTTGGGTTCTTGTCAGCCTGAACTTTTTTCTTCAGTCTCACCTCAAAATTGAATAATAATGATGAAATAATAACAATAAAGATCCCACTCAACCCCCAGATTTGTTGCATAAGGTATTATTTCATTTTTATATTTTTAAGAGAACAGTGGATAGTTCTTTAATGTAATCCAGAGTTACAATGCACATTCCCGTTTTAGATTTAAAAGCCTTCAAAAGTCTCTACAGTTTTCCTCAGTGTTAGTAAACAGTTGTTTAGAAGCAAAAAAAAGCAAAGCAAAACAAAACTGAAAACACTATTCAGAATCAAAACATGAAAATATTTTCTCACCACTCCTCATCTGCTCAACCTCACAGAAGTGCGTTCCAGTGGGAGTGTGAATAAATGCATGAACATGCTTAATTCCATTCTGAAAATTAGGGGGGAGAAAAAAGGTTTCCAGTAAAATGTACGCATATGTCATAGAGTCAATTTCTTTAAACTGAGACCCCACTTAAGCAAGCTAACCTTTTCCAAACGCTTCCAAGGGACTTCTTCCACGTAGACTTGAGCTCGTATGACGTGGTTAAAAGAAGAAAGGAAGTGCTCACAGATATTCAGAGCAAAGGCTTCTATGCTCTTGATCTGTAAAGCAAAAACAAAATGCTAGCAAACAGAAATGCACGCCCCATTTAAGAATAATTTCTGAATGCCCATGGAACTCTCTTTCCTGATCACTTGCTTTTGACAATCAGAGAAACATAGAATTAGGAAGCATCTTGTGACAGTGAATTGGTCCTTATCCCAATTTTTCACTAGAGCCCCCAAGTGTTGTTAATAGGGCACCATCATCAGGTGATATTCTACCCTGTTTTTAAAAGAAACCTGTTTTGCAGGAGAGCGAAAAGTAATATAACATGTAGACTGACCACGTGGTGAGCTCATCATCACCCATGCCAATTGCAGTACATTTCACAACACTCTGGTCTCTTGATGTGGTTTGTAAAGGGGCCTCCAGTTTCCCAAGGCAAGATGTTGAAAGAAAGGGCACCTCAGCTTCCTTACCTTGCATACAGATCTTCTTTTGACTGTCCCCAATGCTCCAACCCCATAAAGTAGCTCTCCACTTCCGCCCAAATTCTCCGTGTTAATCTCTAGACAATGTTTTAGAGTCCTAGCACAGTCTGTGAGTTATTTATTGCTTTGCCTATAAAGAAGGTGCTATTTGTACAGGTTTCTCGATGATAGTTTTATTTCATCCCTGTTGTATCATAATTAAAATTACTAATAGCGTCCTATTTCACTCTCAAAAGTGTTCTGGTTTGGATAAGAAATTATGTGGTCTGTCTATACTGGATAAATTTAAATAGTCTTCATCATCCAGGCCCATTCCTTTACTTTGCTTCAACCTCTCACACAGTTCAGGGAATATCAGAATTGGTGGTACTGTATCACAGTCTAGAGGTCCTTTTCCCATACCTCTGCTGTTGCTTGCTATGCAATTCTGATTAGCAAGAAAAAGATTCAAGGCAGAAACAGGCCCCACAGAAACTCATTTCAATTAGTTTGTTCATTTAACACATTATGGGTATGGATTTCATGAGAAAAGAAGCTTTCTGGTCTACATTTCTCATCTTTGCAGACTTCTTAGCAAATGAAAAATGACCTTGAATTGTCCAGAAACCTGCTGTTGGTCCTGCCCAGCCTCACTCAGTTTTAAATGCTAAAAAAGCAGGTTCTGTCAGATCCAAGCCCCTGTAGGAGGTGCAATTAACCACCGTCTATGGGTAGTAAGTAGTAAGAGAGGAGGCAAAGTTAGGGAGGCATTACAGTTTGGACAAATGAATTTCAATGCTAAAAGGAAATGTGTCTTATCCTCAAGATTTTCTACCATAGTATCAATGGGAGGAGAAATGGTATTTTCTCCTTTAAAAGCATATCCATTCTAAAAGAAAAACAATAATAGGATTCCAAGAGATGCATAACAATGTATTAAATTCTATTCTGGAATTCTCTCAAGACTTTCATTTAATGATCCTCCTAATTAAGAGATTACATGTAAATTTGTCAGGCAGGATTCTCTACCTAAATGGTGTTGTAATGAGATGGGAACCAAGAGACAGCAAAGAGGTAGGTTTAAACAAAAATTTTTAAAGCAAGGTTTTCTGCAAGCCTGTGAATTTTAAGATAGAAGAGGAAACATTTTTAAATAAATTTAAGTGTAAAAACAACAGAATTAAAAAGCAAACAGAACTTGAAACAAGCAAGGACTATCTCCATGCTATTTGCAGTCATTTCTGCACTGGGGACAGAGGCAGCTTCTAAGAAGAAGAATGATGCCTACCCCTCTGAATTTTGCCAAAACATGGACCGTGTTCTTGATGGTGTCTGTAGGGATGATATCGGAATTGTCTCCATGCAGGTAATCTTTTTTGGAACTCAGAGTAAGTTGCACTGAAGTTGCCACCTCTTTAATTGTGTGGTATTTTCCATCCCGTTGAATATGGAGAACTTTCACCATATCTTTGCCATAGCCAGTTCGGACAAACTCCACCTCAACATTCTGCAATGAAAACATAGTCATCTTATTGAAGAAGGCTAAAGGAGAGCAAAAAGTCAACGGCAATTTCTTTTAGGCTTAATTTTATCACAGTTATAAAGGGTGAGATTTGGAGTATCATGAAAGCTAGATTATGCCCTACCTTTGAAGAAGAATGAGAACTTGTATAGAGAAAAGAGAATCCCAAGAAACAGATAAAAATGTCTCAGATTGGCCTGAAAACAGAGAGGTAGATGGTTTTCTTGATAATAACGAAAATAATAATAGCACCTCCTGAGTCAAACTATGCGGGCTTACTGTTTTATTTAATCTCTGCTAACTTAATCCTTATTCCAGTTCTGTGAACTAATCTCATTCCCATTTTACAAAAACGAGGTTCCAAGAGTTGAAGTGGCTCGCTCACGTCTGCATCGCTGGTAAGAACGGAGCCAGGAACTTCACTCAGGGCTAAGCTCCAGGTTAGGCCGCCCATCAGGGTTGCTGTTTCAACTGCCTTTCATTCACAGACTTTCTTGACTATGTTAACCGGAAATAGCTATGTCTCCGTTTTTTTATAGAGCACGATATTCTTGAGAAAATGCCCCACCATCAATAGAAACAATCTGAAAATTGCTTCTTCTACGTGCTGCCAGGAAGAAGAGTAATTAGTGACAGGGTCCGGATTACCTGGCTGCAGGGAAAGCTCTGCTGTTAGTGGAGAGACACTGAAGAAAAGCCTGGCGATGGGTTCATTAGGACCTGTGTCTGAGGCTGGAGCCCTAGCTAGCAAACGTGTTCATCTCACTGCCAGAATCCATAAGATTCGTCCTTGGGCTTTACTGGCAGTGGAGAGAAGACGCAGGGGGCACAGAACAACCTGTTTCATTTAGCATGGAAATGGAACATTAAAATAGTTGTGAAAGAAGGTGACGAAAATAAAAATGAGTCCAAAACAACATGCAGTGAGAGACTGGGGAAGGGAACAAAGGAGGAGCCTCACCTGCAAATCTGAGCATCTTAGGATGCTCAGATATTTTAAGGGCTGCCAACAAATCTATTTGCATAAATACTCACCAGACACCCTGAGAGGACTTTGGAAACACTAGCCAAACATCAGAAATAATTACTATGTTTATAGTCAAAGTGGGAGGTTGGGGGCTGCTTTAAATCTTGGGGACTAGATGGGGAGAGGGCATGCACCCTTGCGGGTCATTTAATAAATGCTGAAAATTCAAAGCGTCTGAATTCAGTCCTTCCTACATGAGGGGAACATATTTAAGGGGCTGCCCTTGGAGAGCCCCCTCAAAAGTCTCTCACCCAACATTTGGGATCTCATCTTCAAGAAAATGGTCATTAAGAAAACCAAAAGAGCACACATGGGGGATTCCAAAAAGACCCTAATATTGACAGGAAGACAATATCTGTGTTCTGTAGAGAGGCTTGGAATAGACACCAAATATTCAAGCTACAGTAGATTGGTTTGTGAAAGCAAGTGGAACCTACATGACCCCTGCCCATATCCCCACCCCTGCTCTCCTCTCCAGCTTTTTTTTTTCAAGATTTATTTTATTTATTCCTTTCCCCTTCCCCTCCGTTGTCTGCTGTGTCCATTCTCTGTGTGTTCTTCTGTGTCTGCTTGCATTATCCTGCAGCACTGGGGAACTGCATCGCTTTCTTGTTGCATCATCTTGCGGCGTCAGCTCTCCGTGTGTGCGGCGCCACTCCTGGGCAGGCTGCACTTTTTTCACGCGGGGTGGCTCTCCTTGCGGGGCACACTCCTTGCACATGGGGGACCCCTACGCGGGGATACCCCTGCCCAGCACAGCACTCCTTGTGCATGGCAGCAGCACTGCATGTGGGCCAACTCACCACACAGGCCAGGAGGCCCTGAGGATCAAACCCTGGACCTCCTATATGGTAGGCGGACTCTCTATCTGTTGAGCCACATCTGCTTCCCATCCTCTCCAGCTTTATATCTTACTACACTCCATCTGGAACTCTGCTTCAGCGCCCTGAGCTAATTGTGACTCCCCACGCTCACCTGCTGTCTTCTTGCCTCTAGTCCAGGGGTTCTTAACAAGGGGTCTGTGAGCTTGAATTGAAATTCAAGAAAACAGTATTCTTGTGGGGACATGCTGGTGAAGGTGTGATATATTTATTCAATAACACACAGTGTAGTGTGGACTTAGTAAAGGGTCCGTAGTTTTCACCTGACTGGCAAAGGGGCCCGTGGAACAAAAAAGGTTAAGAACCCCTGCTCTGGTCCTTCAAATTTGCTAATCCTTCTTTCGTGGACACTCTTTCTCGTCCTTGCTACCCAACTACCAACTCCTTCACCTGCCTAACTTCTTCTAATCATCCTTCAGGTCTCAGCTTAGATGCCACTTCCCCCAAGTAATGAGCCCCAGCCCTCCAAGTCTGGAGTAGGTGTCCTTCACGTGCTCTCATGAGGCTCTGTTATTGCCTTATGGGACTCTTTATCAAACAGCATTGCAATTGCCTATTTATGAGTCTGACTTCTTTAAAAACACAACAACAACAACAACAGTAAACTCAACGAGATAAAGAACAATTTCTATCTTGGTCACCACAGCAACTCCAGCAGTCAACACAGTGCCTGGTACCTAATGGGTGCTTAATAAATGCATAGCGGACGAATGGGAAAAACATTATTTTCTCCTCTGAGTCACTGTATCAATTCTGTTTCAGGCTCATATTTCCAAGCAAGTCACAGGGTGGGAAGAGGAGGGGGTGGCTGGAGACCCGGCCTACATCAATTGGTATTTCTGAAGAGAAACATGAGTTGTTTCACTCATGAGCTCAAAATAATTCTCAGAAAATAAAAATCCTTGTGAAATTGCCCATGGGTCTCTATCATATTGAATATTATAAAATTAATTATAGCAGTAATGACTTTAACACAGTTTTAAACTATTTAAAACTCTTTGACACATACATATATTTTTGGCATGGGAATGCTTTCAATTTAGTGGCTTCTTTTAGCTGTGGTGTTGTTTTTATCCCAGTATGCCATACCCCAACCATAAAATTACTCTGCTGCTGAAGGAAAATACTTCATTTAAATTTTGTTTTGTTTTTTTAGTTTTGGCTTTTTCCAGTATTTAAATATGAAGTCTAATTTGATGTGTGTGTGCATGTATGTGAATTTTAACTAGAGGAAACCTATTGGAAAAATAGGGGAAACTTTTGTAAATTTAAATTTTAAAATTACTAGGATTTTCTCTCAAGTCTTAAAAGAGCTTCTGTAACCATCATCTCTACCCTCCGTAATAGTGAGAAATACAAAAATCTCAGCTGTGAGAGCCCATCACATGTGCAAATATCCAGCCAGTCGCAGTATGCTGTGACGGATGGAAAAATGAAGGATGGAGACTGCTTCTCTCTATCTTTGGAATGCTAGAGATCTTCCAACTCTCTGCACAGGTTTTTCCTTTGTCTGGCTATTTACTTGGGATTTTGCAACCAAAAAGACGTCAATATGAGTAAAATGAGCACTGATCTGAGTAATCTTGATCTTATTTTGGGGGATCTTAACAATATATAACCGATGAGAACAATAATGGTGAATAATAATCTTAGAGGCAGCTGGTATTCTTTTGTACTAACCTTGATCTACTAAATGTTAGGTGGAAAATATTGGTGGCCAGAAGAAAATGTCACTTTGTTTTATCCTGAAGAGTGGCTTATTATTATCAAGAGTTATGCTCGAAGTATGACTCTAAAGGGATTTGTCAAGCAGATGCTTCAAGAACAGTATAACAACTCATCTGCATAATTATGGTAGAAAGAAAGGGTGACCTGCTACCTAACGAAGATTCCATGTGCAGATGCTCAGTTATTTTCTTTTTTCTGCCTATTACAAAGGAAGAGAAACTCATCTCCAAATGCCAAGGGAAATGCTAATTTTCTTGCCAGTCCTCTCTACAGCACCGAGAGCCTTAGGGCAGAGAACCTGGAGCAAGACCCTCGGGGAGCACAGGGACGGGAGCTAGGCAGCCCCATAATAGAGAATTGGTGGAGACCTCCAAAAATGCAATTGGGAGAAAAAAGAATACGAAAGTGCATACATTGAAAGGCATCTCTTCCCTAATGTATAAGGCACAAAAATTTAAGTAACAGCAGAAATCATTTACTGCAGGTTTTCCAGGTTATCAGGAAATTTGCCTATATTTCCTCTAATCCTTACAAGAAGTGAGGATCATTATCCAGGTTCAACAAAGGAAGGCACTCGGTTAGGTAATCTGCTAAGGTCACAGCTACTGGGTGGCAAGGGCAGGATGAGAAGGCATTCAAACTGTCCCCAAATGACACACACCCACTATATTATAGTTCCTATGTCTCCTTTGATAACCAGCTCCCTCTGCGCATTAGGAAGGGAAAAGAACCATTCTGAACCTAACAGAAGGAGGAAACTAGTCATGCTACTGCAGAAGCTTGTATTTCTGTACGATTCTTTAGTTCTCCACCACTGGGATCTATATTATCATTTTTTGTTCCTCACAACAATCCTGTGATGGAATAAATAGGATTCCTATTTTAAAATAAAGAAACTTAGTTCAGAGAGATTAAGTGATCCACCCAAGGTCACACAGCTGGGAAGGCAGACTAGTATAGTGGAAAGAGTTCTGTTGAAACTGAGGAATCTTATTGTTTACCCTGTATAAGGCAGAACTTACCCAACACCAAGAGATGCCTCCTGCCCACCCCATCCCTTTTTCTAGCTCCAATATATATTTGTAATTGCAGGGGATTCTAAGCTCAGATGGATTTTTTGTTTGGTTGGTTTTTTTTTCAGGATGTACTGGGGATTGAACCTGGGACCTCATGCATTTGAGGCAGGTGCTCAACCACTGAGCTACACTTGCTCCCCTGGATTCTGTATTTATGATGGAAATGTTTAAGCAATGAAGCAGGGGGAGATTTGAAGGGTGGTTACCTACTAGGCCAGAAGGAAATGTGAATTCAGCTTATGCCTTCAGCAACTGGGTGCTGGTTTGACTTGGATGTTGACTTTTTTTCCCTACGGGTTGGGTCATCATCTTTGTGTGTGTGTGTGTGTGCATCACTTGGTCACTTGGGCCTCTCTCCATGCTGGGCGGAGGATCTGCACCTCTTTGCACAGATCTGGGACACCTTTTTTCTTTTTTTCACCAAGAGGTCCCGGGATGGAACCTGGGTCCTTCATATGGTAAACGGGAGCTCAATTGCTTGAGCCACAGCTGCTTCCATGGACGCTGACTTTTACCTGTATAAAAGCCATGGAAAACATGAGTGATAGAGGCTTGTTTGTGGTCAGTAGAACCACATCACCAAAGCATACTTCTTAGTCCATCTGTAGGGACAAGAAAATAACTCAGTCATGGAAGAAAAGGAAATAAGGGGGGAAAGAAACCAGTATTTAATGAGTACCAGTTATGTGCCATGCACCGTATACCCAGCAACTCTCTAAATCCTGATAGCACTATGAAGGTAGAGATCATGAGTCCCAACACTAGAATAAGAAGCTGAAGCTCTGTGAGGTTTAATTGTTTGGTCAAAACCACATGGCTAGAGAAGGGCAGGGAGAAAGCCGGTCTGCCTGATTTCAGAGCCCACGCTCTTTTCACCACACCCAGCTGCCTTCCTGATGGGACAGTATAAAGAAATTCTTTATAATGGGATTTTACTTACAGGTCCACTTTTATGTATTTCTTATCAGATTTCATTCATTCTAAATTCTCCATAACCCTCAGATAGGAGCTTTTAAACTTTTTCCGTATAATCCATACATTCACCTTTATTTATCTAGCTCCTGTTGGATGCCAAGTACTGTGGTACCTGCTAAAGACGTAACAGTAAACAAGGCGGACACACTTCTGCTCTCATAGAGGTTATACTCTAGAGCAAACCTTTGTGTAAAGGGCCAAATGCTTAGTATTTTAGGCTCTGCAGGCCATATGACCTCTGTTGCAACTCCTCAACTCTGACTTCAAAGCACAAAAGCAGCCACAGGTAACACAGAAACAAATGTCGGTGGCTATGTTCCAATAAAACTTTATTTACAAAAACAGACTCTAGGCCAGATTTGACCCACAGGTCAGAGTTTGCCGACCTCTGCTCTCTAAAGGAAGACTCAGGGAAGTAATTAAGTAATTAGAACACACTGTGATATCTACTCTAATTGAGAAAATTAAAAGGGCTCTGGGAATATATCTTAGGGACACCTAAACCAGATTGGGAGAGATCAAGGATGGCTTCCAGAAGGAGCTGACAATTGCAAAGCAACCTGAAGCAGGAGTAGGAGTTCACCAAATAAAAATTTTTGGTCCTCTTCCACTTATTCGACTTACATTTTCCTTTCATCACATTTCTCATGAACAGTTCTTTACTTTCCAGTTACCTAAGTCATGTTGCTTTTCACATTCCTTTATATCAGAAGTGCCTTCCCTTTCCTCCTACAACAAGTACGTCGACTTTCCCTTTAGGGAAGTGGACTTGGCCCGTGGTTAGGGCGTCCGCCTACCACATGGGAGGTCTGCGGTTCAAACCCTGGGTCTCCTTGACCCATGTGGAGATGACCCACGTGCAGCACTGATGCGCGCAAGGAGTGCCGTGCCATGCAGGGGTGTCGTGCCACGCAGGGGTGTCCCCTGTGTAGGGGAGCCCCACGCACAAGGAGTGCGCCCCATAAGGAGAACTGCCCAGCACGAAAGTGCAGCCTGCCTAAGAATGGCACCGCCCACACGGAGAGCTGACACAACAAGATGATGCAACAAAAAGAAACACAGATTCCCATGCTGCTGACAACAACAGAAGCCGACAAAGAAGAAGACGCAGCAAAAAGACACAGAGAACGGACAACTGGGGCAGCGGGGTGGAGGGGAAGGGGAAATAAATAAATAAATAAATCTTTTAAAAAAAAAAAACTTTCTCCTTAGTCTGTCACATTCTAGATTTGACTTAGTCAATCAAGGAACACAAACTCACAGCCAAAAATCCTGGAGTACACATGGTAACAAGGTGTCATGAGGGAGAGTCACAGAAACAACAGAGAGCAGAGTCTGGCCAGCAAAGGTTTCATATATTGGAATTACCAGGCACAAAATATAAAATACTATTTGTAATATTTTTATAGAAGACTGAGCATATGAGTAAGAAATAAGAGACCATTAAAAAAAAAATCAAGTAAATTTGAAAAGGGACCAAATAGAATTTCTGGGAATACATTATAATGTGCATTAAAAAAGACATGAAGGAGTGGATGTAGCTCCAGTGGATGAGCACCTATTTCCCATGTACAAGGTCCGGGGTTCAATCCCTGGTACCTCCTAAAAACAAACTAATGAAGAAACCAACTCTCACTGGGGAGCAGATGTAGCACAGTGGTTGAGTGCCTGCATCCATGTATGAGGTCCTGGGTTCAATCTCTGGTACTTCCTAAAAAAAAAAAGCTTAAATCCAACTAAAGAATTGGTTATTTGGAATAGCTAGATTAGATGAAAGATTAATGTTGCCAAAGAGAGATTAGAGAACTGGAAGATAGACCTAAACAAAGAATCAAGGATTAATGCAGACAGAAAAAGAGATAGTACATATATATGTACATATATGTGTGTATATATATATATAAAGGTAGTATATATAAAAGACACACAAAGTACTAGAAAGATATGACAGAGTGGGAAAGAGGCACTATTCAAAGAGAAAAACTGAGCTTTTCCAGACTTATTGGATGAATGAATACAAACTTTAAACCATATATTAAGAAACCCATTACCAAATGAAGAGCTCTGCTGTGCTTGCTAGACTCAGCCTAGTTCCAATGAAGACATTTTCTACTATTTTGAGAGTTCATCACTTTGTAAAGAAGACATGGTATTTTCAGAACTTTATACTACTTGAGTTTCAAAGTGGGTAACATTGTGAAAAACATTGTCTAAGTTTGCATCTTCTTCACCCACCGAATTCACTGCTTCTTTCCACATTACATTGCTATTTTTAGTAAATGCCAGGACACATTAGAATCTAGGCTTTAAGCTGATGTTAAAATCCCTGGTCAAAAGAGCTTGCCCAGCATTGTAGCTTCAACCACATACCTGCCAAGCCCCAGCGTTCGCCTGCTCCCTCCCGCAACCCTACATCAGTTCCATGGACCTTCTGGCCACTGGAGGTGCTGAGGGCAGGGAGAGGGAAAAAGAGTGTGATATGGGAGCATTTTTGGGACCTGGAATTGTCCTGAATGACAATGCAACAACAGACACAGGCCATTATATATCCTTCCATAACCTACAGAATTGGTCGGAGAGAGTGTAAACTACAATGTAAACTTTAATCCATGCTTAGCGGCAGTGCTCCCAATGTGTTCATCAATCGCAATGAATGTACCACACAAGTGAAAGAAGCTGTTAATGTAGGGAAGGGCGAGAGGTACGGGGAGTGGCGCATATGAGAATCCCTTATATTTTTTGTGTTACATTTTGTTACTTTAAGCATCTTTTAAAAAAATAAAAAATAAATTTAAAGAAAAATCCCTGGAGCCCCCTCAATGTCTGGTACAGTGCTAGACGTCTAGTGATTGTGTACAGAGGGTTGTTGACTGACAACCACCATGATCGAGTCAGCAAAAATAGGAAAGAAGAACATTTATTGAAAATGACATCTGAAAAAAAGTAACTTAACAGCATTTTCCTAGACTTTGAAATAAAATTATTTAGCAAATATCATCCTAATACAGGTGTTCCCCAGAAAAAAACACAGGAAGGGCTCAGGTTGTAGTAAGAATATTAGCTAATATTTATGGATCATTTACCCTTTTCCAGTCACCATGCTAAGCATGTTGCAAGGATAACAGGAATTACCTTATACCCTAATTAACAAATATTCTTTAGCCTACATAACTGAAAACTAGTTGCTTACATTCGCTAAATTCATCAATGACTCTTAAGCCTGGTGGGTTCAGCTATGACCATTGTGATACTAAAAAGTATCACAAAATAAATAAACTCAATCAATACATTACTTTTATATCACTTTGGCTTAGAAAAGCAAACTTCATGCTATGAAATCAAATAAGCAACAAAAGGTTGGCATTGTTAAAATCCTTTTTCTGAAGGCAGTCAAAACACAAAATAAAACAATTCCCATGGGGCCAAGGTGAGAAAAATGTTTCTTGGTTTAGCCTATTTGGTCTGCTCCCTGCCTAAGACTGTGAAACTACCAGATACAGCAGTCTGAGCCTCAGGTCAGCAAGTCTCAAAATTTAGAGTGCATCAAAATCATCAATGAGCTTGTTTAAAAATATAGATTCCTGAGCCCAGTGGAAAGGATTCAGACTTAGCAGGTTTGGGATAAGGCCCAGAATTCTGCCTTTTATGTAGGCTCCACAGGTAAATATGGGCTGTGAACCCAAGTACCCCAAAGGGAACTCTTAGAACTAGAATCCCTAAGCCCGCCTTTTCTCCTGAGAATCCTAAACAACTCCAACTTGACCCTAAAAGCGACCCAATTTGCAAGGGTTGAGTTTGTTCTGGATCCTCTAAGTGACTCTGATTTGGATCCATAATCAGAGGGAAAGATCAGAGTCACCGTGATTTCCAGGCATGAGGTAAACAGCTGTTTATTATGACAACATATTTAATAATAGAGTCAAAACCATTATACATTGAAGAAAATTATTTTCATATGTCTGTTTATTCTTTCCCTGCTCCAAAAAGATGTAGGTCTCACCTTTTTATAGTCATTTGGGTCATGGGCCATTTTTCCTGGGCCTCCAACTTCAGATTCAGTTGCAAGAATGAGAAAGAACAGTTTGGGCAAAGCAGATATTTGTTAAATTTTTCATTTGCCCTGAAGATTGGATAGTCAATATGTTTACCGGTTACATTAGAGCCAATTGGACAGTAGTGCCTCTTTAAAGCAAAGCAACACATTGAGTGGCTAAAACCAGGAAGGTGGAGCAGATAAATAAACATCTTTGCTAAAATTTAATTGAATTTGCTCCTACTTTGATGCAGTCCTTTAAAGCACACTTTAGCCACTGTTTTCTTAAGATAGAGAACATTACAAATGAGAGCTCCTAGTTATTGCTAAGCCAGAAGGTTTTGTAATTTCTTTACAACGTGTGAACCACAAGCATTTGTTCTCCCTCACAGAGAGTCAATCAGGGGGGGAATCATAAATATATTGAATTCAGCGTTTACTTATCAACATGGAATTCTCCTGTCCACTGAACTTCATACAACACAATGCTCACTCCAAAGAGTTAACTATATATCCCTTGTTTTTGTCCCAGAACTTTTCAATGACTTTGTAAGCCAGTCAACAATTCAGCACAAAGGCACTCCAAGTCACGCTGGCAATGTTGTGACAGGATCACACGATTACATGGGATTCGTCCCATTCTGGAAATGCTGGAACAGCGGAGATCAAAAGCAAATGGAATCAAACGCCAGAGGCAGCTCAGCCAGAGAAAGCTTGAAGCTCTCAGACCCCAAAATCTATGAGGAAAGTCTCCTGCCGTGGTCGGGGATAAAGGAACCAGATGGAAAATGACAGGAGGACTTGTGAGGACAACCTTAGCTTTGCTCTTCCTTGGTCTCTTGGTGGCCCTGGGGACAGCCACAATATCATGCAGAAACGAAGAAGGGGAAGCCGTGGACTGGTAGGTAAATGAAACCTAAGGACTGGTGTATACAAATAGAAAACCACTGTATCTCAGGTGGGCTGGGTCACTGAGAAATTCCTAAGGAGACCTTCCAACCTGCCTCTCCTGTTTAGAAAGAGGCGGAATTCAAATGTGCAAATGGTCAAATGCTCAGACAGGGGTAGGCATCCCAGCGAGAGAGTTTTCCGCTGAGAAAGAACAGGCGGCCCCTCATGGGCCAGATTCACTGCTCTCAGCAAGGCAAGGCTGGGGGGCCGTAAAAGTGGGGAGAGCTGACAACTTCTCTCTGCTGTCAATTTCCTTTCATTATACTGTGGCTTTTCTCCTCCAACGTCCTTTCAGATATTGGCAGAGGAGAGAAGGCAGGTTACTTTATTCCTGAAACTGGAATGTGCCCCTCCTTATCAGAATGAGAAAGAGGACTTGGTCGCACAGCACTGTTTGCTCCACCTGGGTTTGTTTAGACAGCAGGGTCAGCTGCTGGAGGGGGTGGCAGGTCACCGGCCTCTTAAACAGTGGCAAAGAAACTGAAAAAGAAAAATAAAAAAAAAAAGCTTTGACTGCTTTTTCATTCTTTAATTAGAATGTTTAGTTTTGCTACTATGGTCAGCGGTAAGCTTTGCGTAAACCTCAGGCCAGAGGACACAGATATACTCCATCACTAAGGCTTTCAGCAAACAGTTACTGAGCTCATTTCATATATCACACCCTGTACTGAGTTCTGAAAACAGAAATAGGGCCAAAACAGTTCCTACCTACAAGGAGCTCTCAGTTACGTGGTCAGGGCAGAAACACAGTGTACCAGGGAACATAGAGCCTAAATGAATTTTCTTTTCTTTTTCCAGATTGAATTTTTTAAAAATGTATTAAAGTATATCACTCATACATAAACACACATAAACAATAAGTGCATAGTAATAGTTGTAAATTTACAGAACAAACATATATAACATCATACAGGGCTCTCATGCCTTACTCTACCACCAATACCTTGCCTTGTGAAACATTTTTAACTAATGATGAAAAAGGAAAAGGTTTTTCTGAGAAAGAGGTTTTTTAGCTAAGCTTTAAGAACAATTATGAGGTGGCTATCAAAAGAAGAGAAATGCAAGGGCATCTCAGGTCAGTGAAGGAGCAATGAGGAGGTACAGAGGGCAGAAGTAGCTCGGAGAGTTTGGAAACTGCAAGTAGTTCAGAATTGCTGGAACCTCTGAAGAATATGGGGAAATGGTGGGAGACAAGGCCAGAGTGGGAGGTGAGGGCTGGGTCAGGAAGGGCTGCAAGTGCTGAGTTAAGGAACTTGAACTTAACCTTGAAAGGGAGCTACTGAAGGACCTCAGGTAGGGACATGAATGGTGAGATTTGCACTTTAGAAAGTTCACCAGCAGCACTGTGAAGGCTGGAGGGAGCGGGCCAGGCTAGAGTCAGGGATCCAGTAGGATTTTTTGCAGCAATGCCAGTGAGAAGTATGGAGAAGTGGCAGTGGAAAAAGAAAACTTGGTAATAGATGAGATGAGAGAGGACTTTAAGAGACTTTCAGGTTTCTGGTTTCTGTGATTGGATGTATGTTTTCTAATAGTAGGGGATCAGCAGATTTGAAGCAAAAAAAATTATAAACTTGGTCTCAAAAATACGGAGTTGGTGGTCTCTGGGACATCTTTGCATTTATGTCCATCTGGACCTCAGCACAGAGGTCTGAGTTAGAAACAGATTCAGGAATTTTCAGCTTACAATTGGAGAAGAATGTTTAAAAACACTGGTCAAATGGTCTGACATGGCACACAAATGGGCCACAGAATTTCATATTTTCTGGAACATGTGAGGACCCTGCCCTTTGAGTAAGAAAATATGGTCAGGGCAGGAAAGAGTTCACCAATAGAAGCATAAGGCTGAAGAGTGACCAAGTGAAGAGTATGATGCTTTTACAGATAGCATGAGACACTGTTTATGGTAAGAGTGAATCTATTATAAGGTTTGGTTCTCTGTGAGTGTTTTGAGGTTAGCAATAGGATTTAAGCTATCAGAGAGTATTTGGCTAGTGGGTCTTGGAAAAATGGCCATTTTGTCCTCCGAGGGACTTTTAGCAATGTTTGGAGACTTTTTGATTGTCACAACTTGGGAATTCATCTGGTAGACAGAGGTCAGTGATGCTACAACACACAGCCCCACAAGAAAGAATTATCTGGCCCAAACTGTCAATAGGGCCACTATTGATAAACCCTGGGATAGTTAATCCTGAATTCATAATTGCTTCCTTTGTCAGGTTCATCTTTTATAAATTACCTAAAAGGCAAGAAAAGGAAAGTGGAAAGACTGGCTTGGAGTACCTATACCTAGATTCTACAACTAGAAGTTGGAGGAAGAGTAAACAACTAATGGATAACACCAAGAGTGTTTTGGGAAGGACATTACAACAGCTGTATGAAGCATATGACTCTAAGGTATATTATAGTTAAGCACTCATTTGAATCATATAAAATACATAAAAACAAATTCAGAGTTTCTATAATATAAGATATTTCATTTCCTATTCATGCATCCACCATTCTAGCAACTTGAAGTAAGCTAGCTCAGGACTTGTTCAGGAAAACTATCAGAACCAGTGTGACCAAGGCATTGGGAATATGACATTATACTTTCCAGGCTGGGAATATGTCATTATATACTACAGTAAGGCTGAATTTTTGGTACATTCAGTATCATGCCCAATGGTATCACTGGGCAAGGTATGAACCAAATGTATATTTAAGTCTTCTAGATGCAAAAACCTCTACCAATTCTTGCAGTGCTTGCTATTTTATCTAATAGAAATAGGGAGAAGAACCCTTTCCTGCTACAATGCAATATAGATTTGTGATCAAGAAGACATAACTTATGTGTTGGTTATGCCATGGCAGTTATGAATTTGTGCTGCTCCAAATAAAGAGTCCCACTTGGTCTTCCTTTTAATTAATTATTTTCAAATGGTAGTTTAAGAGTTAATGCTCTAGTCCAAGTCCCTAGAGCGAACATGCCTGAATGGAGATTAAACCTGCTATCTGGACTTCATCAGCCCATGAGCTAACTAGCCAAAGAGAGTGCATCCAGATAATTCAGACATAGGTGGCTGACTTACTCACAAGTGGGCCTGCTGGCTCAATATGGGCAGCCTTCCAATGTTCCAGGCACCATCTGCTGTTCAGTGGCAAGATACTACTTTCCTACCAAGGATGACAAGTAAAACGGAGCAATAATTGGCATCCAATTACATTCATTTATGCATTTTCTAAAAATAACTTATAGAGAAGTAAGTATATAAGATGACTGAGCACTGACAACATGCTGGGCTCAATGCTGGGCTTCTACATATGACAGCTATTTAAATCCCCACAACAATATCATCTTAGCCTGTAGCACCACTTCACATGTGTGGCTGCCTTCACCTTTTATTCACCTGCCATTAATCCAGCCTTCAGAGCTGAGTTATAAAGTTAGAACAGATTGGTCAACTGTTGGAGGACAGGTGATGTGACAAGCACAGTGCTAGGTGCTTTTAAAAATTATTTCATTTAGTTCCAACAACACCCTGATTTTGAATAAACAGATTGCTATTTAAAAGCAAAACTGCCTGGAGCTGTTTCTGCCTTCCAAAGTTGGGAGTGGGGACAGAGAGGCATTATCCATCAGTGAGAAAATAACTGCCGAGGTCATTCCCTCCCCATCACAGAGACTGCTGGGGGAGGCAGGAATGAAAGAGTGACATGGTAAAGCGTCTGTCATTCACCCTGTGTTAGAGTAGATGGTTCTCAGTTTGGCAGAATAACAATGATCTTTGGAAGTGTGAAGGTAGCGCCAGAGACAGGAATGTGAGAGAACTAAGTTGCCCTGCAAATTACTTTTAAAAAGGAGGTGAGAGGAAGAAAACCAGGAATTAAAATGGGTAAGAAATGGAGGGGTGGGAAGGGTGGGGGGGATTGGGGGCAGGGCAATGTGGTGATGTCAAAACTTTCAATCATTTCATACCTTCTGTAAAATCTTGTCACAAGATTTGAGTGATTGGTTCTGGGAAGAAAATGACAGTAAAGGGGCTGATTCCCATGACTGACTAGCATGGAGCTAAAAGAAGCAGGCAAGAGCTGGTGACATCCGGGTGAGATTGAACGTTCATTGGAAGCTGGATCCATGAGCCGGAAGTGACCCTGAGAACATAATTCCTCCCACATCCTGACCTGGAATTGAACTTCTGACAAGAGAGTAGGATACCAGACTAGAACAAATGGTTTTGAGTCTCATATGTCAAGGCGATGGAGGTCATTATCTGGCTTGCATTCAGAATTCTTTTCATTCTTTTGTAAATAAGAACTTTCCATATAGCTCTATAAAAAACATTTACCAAACTGTCTTACTTTTGTCTAAGCTTGCCAGTCTATATTCCCTGCTAGACTGAGGGCAGACACTGTATCCCTCTCGCTCACCATCCAGTAGCCAAAACTATAATACCCAGCATATATGTTAAGTGAGCAAAGTTGTCCAAAGGCTCATGTCCTTGGGTCCATGATCTTTCTCCTTATCTGATCGCCTCTGCCCACCAGTCCTTAAACCCATTTAACTTGAACTGGCTGCTACCCTCCTGTGGAGAGTAATAACCTTCATTTACTATAAGAAGAAAGTCCCCCACTGATCTTCCTGGAGCCCCTCCACATGGCCCTCCAAAGGCACTCAATGGCTTTATTATCACATTCTATGCAGGGCATAGAAAAAGTGTCAGAGTTCTCTGATGAGGAGGATGGGGAGGATGATATGAATGTCATTCTGTGGCTATGATCAATTATGGAAATTGAGAGTAGGAAAATAGCTTATTTTCCTAAATATTTCTAAACGCAATAGCCAAGAATGCCACAGAGTATGTTGTACATTTTTAAAAACATGTTTTTAGATTGTATCAAATAATTAAGCAACTGCAAGAGATTCAGTTATTGACTTTCTCCTTCTGAGAACATAACAAGGATCCTTTTTTAGGAGATGGGTTTTCCTTTCCCATTTTTAATTATGTCACTGAGATATTTTTAATATCAATATTACTGACTTCAACAAAAGTCACTGTATCACGACACAAATGAAATGGAGTCACCCAGAACAAATAAATATAAGCAAGCTTCCAAATTATGACAAAGAAACACTATCAAAATAATAGCTTCATTTTAACTAAGAGATTTGGCTGATGGTTTGGAGAATTTACTGGTATTTTGCCTTATCAGAGGAAAATTAGGATCACACATTCAGTTTTACCTCCTTCTCTAAGCTGGGAAATACCAAGTTAGAAAGATGAAGTGACACTGAGAAATGAATTGAAGAAAAAGCCTCCCATATCAGAAGGTAGGGAGAGAAGATAATGAGGAATCTCCTGATTGAACACAAAGCTGTGATCAAGCAGTGAAGCTCAAAGTGGACGGAGGAAATCAGCTCCTGACAGCCAGTTCTGCATTTTGCGTATAAAAGCAGGTATAATCCTTGGCTGGTTCTTACTTCATTTCCTGAACAAATATTTAAGTACTCCTTTTTCATATACTGCTTGCTTAATCAGAAACCTGGGTCCCAAACAACCAAGGGAAGTAATAGGAATATCACCCTCACACATCACATCACAATGCATAGGACTCCAGTCACAACAAGACGAAACCATGCCTGGTTGAAAATGGACTTCCCCTCCCCTGTTGTGCGTGACACAGAATTCATACTGATGGGCAAGCTGCCTATTAGGGGAGTGGATGACTTCTCATGTGTATTAATGAAAGCTCTGTATTGCAGGCTCGGTAGCCGGTAGAAATGTTGTGAGCATTTGTGAGTGGCTGATTTATGCCATTATAACCCTATGTTCCTGCAGAATAACAACACAGCCTATCTAATGTACAACGATGGAGTCCCTAGATCTGTCAATTACAGTACAAAGTATGGACACACAAAAGGTATGTCAAAGGCTCTTAGTTTCCTCTTTGCTACTGGAAATCAACATTCTAAAAACATTTCAATCCAAATCTTCTTGTGTTTCACACTAGAAAGATAGCCTGAGCTTTTGTTTTTAATGGTTTGCTTTGAGTTATTAAAATGTATGATTTCTATATCACAGGTTATAATGTAATTCGGGTTGGCAATGTCTTTTCACAAATTCCATTTTTTTCTTAACATGTTTTTAATATATGCTTTATAGTGGAAGTTCCAGTGCTGACTACTGAGAATACCAGCTAGGATGGATGGATGAATGGATAGATAGATAGATAGATAGATAGATAGATAGATAGATAGATAGATAGATAGATACAGATAAATATAGGTAGATATAAACATAGTTATAGCTATAGATATGTTTACACACACACATTTTACTCAGGTTTATTGAGGCATAATTTACATAGAGTAAAATTTGCTCTTTTTAGTGTATAGTTATGTTTGAAATAATCATTTTTGGAAAGTTTTTTTTTTTAACCAAATAGCCATTCAATTTTTATATTATGGTAACTAGTTATTTTTCTATTTATAAAATGTTTATTATGTATATTCATTACAGAGAATTTCAAAATACAGGTAAACAAAAAATCTGTAATCCCAATATCCATTTGACAAGCACATTTAATACTTTATACTTTTTTATAATACACATTTTTAAACATTTTTATAAAAATGTTGTAATGAATATTTTTAAATCTTTTTTCAACTTAATATTCCATGAATAACTTTCCATGGTAACAAGCATTCTTCAGAAGCTTCCAAACTCAAATGCCTTTATGGGCAGGCAAAGGATGTGAGGGCTAGGCTAATGGATAGCTGTGGAAAACTGGAGAGCACGTGTTTGCTCTAAAGAGGACAGTTACTATTCAGCTTGCCTTATAGGAATGCAATGTTTCAGGTGGTATTGAAAATTAGTGTTTTTATAAAAAATTCCCCCAGTTTTTAAATGTTGCCAACGAATTCAGAATTTTTAAAATGTTCTACAAACCTAATAAAAGGATCTGGGGGCTGGACTTGGCCCATGGGTTTCCGGTTTGAAAACTCGGATCAAGAATATCATTTTAATGGCAATTCAAGGGCATGTGCATTTAAAGGCCTTTGATTTAAGCCAAGGTGCCCCCCTGATGGTCCTATCTACACATAACCCAACAGCTTTTATAACAAGTCCCGTGGTTCAACCTCTCCTCCAGCCACCACCCCCTACACCCTGTTAGGGTCTGGAAAAAAAAGACTGGGAAGGGAGTAGGCCCGATGTCAAATGGAGACGTTCTCCTTGCCAACAGATGCCCTACCATCCTGTGGACTTTGTACCAGGAGGTTAGGATTTGGGCAAAACAGCACACTCATCGAGGCACAGGAGATCCCTTGAATGTCATCCAGCTCTGTCAGGCAACAGAACTTAGCACTATTCCACCTCATAACAGGTATTGATTCTATTTCCACTGAGAAGGCCATTGTTGCTTTCCTGAGGAGTGTTCTTTGAAAAGAATAACTGAAAGGAACTTGGTTTCCACTCTAACAATGAGGCAAACATGAATGAGTTTTATGTTGCATGATCATATGCAAATGGACAGTCTAGTGAACATATTAAAACTATCCTGATATATTTACCCACACAAAAACATTCATAGATGCCTGCTGGACAGTGCTCTTTTATCCACCTCTAAAGAATCTCTGTTTTCTTCCTTCCCGGCTTACCCGTTATTTTGCACTTATATTTTACACTAATCACACCTTTTTTCCCTTTGCCTCTTTTGGGGTGGGTACAGGAGCTTGTGGAATTGAGTGATTGCCACAAAAATGAGCATCAGTTTCTTACAACATACTGCTGCAAGTACATTTGATATTTTCTCTTTAAACTCTGATATTTAGCTGGCTTTTGAAAATAGCTTATCTACTTAGCAGTGAAGAAATTATCTGAAGCTTGCCAGGTGACTGTATAGTTTAAAAAGGCCAAATTCCAATTTAGCAAATTTGCATTCTGCCAAAACAAATTGTCCTTGTGGTGTCAACATGAAATTCCTCTTAACTCTTCAGAGGGCGGCTGCTCTAGTTCCCCTTTTGAGGTCGCTTATTACCAGCAATGTGACATGCACCTGAATTGTTTTTGAAATCTTTGAAAAATGCTCACAATCCTTGTGATTATTAGCCTAAAACAGCATCAACCTAAACCTAAAGTGTAAATGGATTTAAATGTCGCCACTTTGAGCCCTGTTTTCAACAGCTTTCTTTTTCTAATTTACCTGTATTAACTATGTCTTTGGTAGGTTTACTGTTGTTTAACAGAGTCCAGGGGTTCTGGCTGATTCATTCTATTCCTCGCTTTCCTCCGATTCCTGAAGAAGGCTATGATTATCCACCCACAGGGAGACGAAATGGACAATCTGGCATCTGCATAACTTTCAAGTATAACCAGTATGAAGCAATCGGTAATACAGGAAACACGAGTGTGAACAGAGATAGCAATGTTGAAGAAGATAAGGGGTTTGGAAATGTATTAATAAATGTTTCATTTCATTTTTTCTCTGAATTCAAAGACCCTCTGATGTCTAGATTCTAATAATGGCATTGCCACTGAATTTGTACAGGTTCAGTTAGTGGGCCTTGGCTTTCTGGTACAGATGAAGTCATTGTACTTGACCAGGAACGGTAGTTTTGTGTGTCTACAGGTGTCAGACAGATAACAAAAATGAGTGAAACAGAAAGGCAGATATTGCAACGGCAGTGGGCAGTAGCCTGAGATTTTGTCCTCCCCAGTTCATGTCAAAGACCTCAGCTCCATCATATTCTAACTATAAGGAATGCAGGCCAAATGGCGACAGGTCCCCAGATTTTTCAAAAGAAACCAGAAATCTAGGGTCTGTGTGCCTGTAATGATGACAGCACTATACAATATAGAGGTTCGGTTTGCATTCTGATGCACTGAATATTCTTGAAGCTGCATGATCAGACATGGGAGTTCTCTACTTTGACATATGGAGGAAAAACATGTGGCCTACAAGGCCAGATGACCTGGTTTGAATATTAACTCCATCAGCTACAAGCTTTTTAAACTCAAGCATGTGACATTAAGCACTCAGTTAATTCATTTATAAAATGAGGATAATGATAGCAAGAGGACTTACCTGACAACAAGGCTGTTAGGAGGAATAAATGAGTTAACCCATGTAAAACTCATAGAACAGTGTCTGGTAAGTAGAAAGAGCTCAGTGTCAGCTATTTTAATCAAAATTCATTGAAGGTTATTACCTTAAAGAAGGGAAAATGTCTGGGTTTTTTTCCTCTTAATTTTTTTTTTAAAGATTTATTTATTTAATTCACACACCCCCTTCCCCGGTTGTCTGTTCTCTGTGTCTATTTGCTGCGTCTTGTTTCTTTGTCTGCTTCTGTTGTCGTCAGCAGCACGGGAAGTGTGGGCGGCGCCATTCCTGGGCAGGCTGCACTTTTCTTTCGCGCTGGGCGGCTCTCCTTATGGGTGCACTCCTTGCGCGTGGGGCTCCCCTACGCGGGGGGACACCCCTGCGTGGCGTGGCACTCCTTGCGCGCATCAGCACTGCGCATGGCCAGCTCCACACGGGTCAAGGAGGCCCGGGGTTTGAACCGCGGACCTCTCATGTGGTAGACGGATGCCCTAACCACTGGGCCACGTCCGTTTCCCTCCTCTTAATTTATAATAAGTTCTGTAATATGAGAAGGCATTTTCATTTGCACCTTAGCTCTCAACTTTACTATTTTTTGATTCAGACTTCCAGCTCTTGATCTGCAAGCCAAATGTCTACAGTTGCTCCATTCCAGCCACCTTTCACCAAGAGCTTGTTCACATGCCCCAGCTGTGTGCCATGTCCAGCTCATCAAAAACCCCGAGCCGGCACCTCGCCACACTTCAGTCCACGCAGGGACAACACTTTCTCCATTTTGCCAAGTCCAATTTTTTTCTTGATGGTATGAAAGACATCATCAAACAATGTGCTATTTAACTCTGCCATTGGACTCACTTTGGATTGCTGAGAGGAGAGCTTCTGATTCCTCGGGGAAGGGAAATGAGGAAAGAAGAGGGAATATGGGAAGGGAAGGGAAAAGGGAAGGCAAGGATCAATTGAAACATGTGCCTGCCTTGCTTGTAGAGCAGATTGGTTTCTGATCACAAAGGAGATCCTGACCATCCATCCCGGAGCCAGTAAAAACTCTGGGCATGGTCATCTCCTTCTTCTTCCATTCCCCAGGCAGTGATTTAAAGCCTTCTGTATCCTCAAGGCCTTAACATTACCCGGCCATTCCACTCTCAGCTTCACCTTCTCTTTCATGGAGAAAACAGATCACACTCACCACTCAGATCTCATCCTCCACCCCACCCAGCGGACTGTTTCCCTTCCTTTTTACCTTTTCTCCCATCCCAGCAGAAGCGATTCATGCCCTGTGCTCTGGAACCTATCCCAACTGCAGACGTCCTTGCTTCATTCATTTGATCTGTTCACCCTCTTCCACTTCAATTGTCCTACTTTACAGACTCCTTCCTCTTAGCATACCACTGTGCCTAAAGTACCTCCCTCAACCTCGAATGCCCTATAACTGTCCCTTCTTTTCCTTCAAAATTTCTTTTCAAAACTTTCTTCAGGGCCTTCACTGCTCAATGCTCTTTCACTACAGTCTTGCTTCTGCCCATAGACACTCCACTCTTTCCTCCAATTCACCAGTGACTGTTTTAGTTGACCTCACTGACTTCCTTGCTTCCTTCCTTCCTTTATACATTGAATAAATATTTCCTGAATGCCTATTACTTGCCAAGTCTTGTGTTGGGCACTGGAGATCCAAAACCAAGCAGGACAGAAATAGCCCCTGCAGAATTTGACACTATTGCAACTCTTAACTTTCTGAAACACTCCCCTCACCAATTTTTGGGCACATGTCATCTCTTGGGCTTCCTCCCACTTCTTTTAAGTCTCTTCTGCCGGGTTATCCTTCTCTGCCAACACCTTAGGTGATGGGGTTGCCCTATAGTCATTTCCCCTTCCTTATCTCATTCTTCACTCTTACTTATGCCGGCCACTTCCAGCAAGCCTTCTGGTAATTCCACAGTCTCTCCACCCCACGCCTCTGTACTGACTGATGTGTTCAACAATTATCAGGACATTTCCACTTGGAGGTGGTGCTGCCATACCAAATCCAACATGCCAAATATCAGCACCTCCACAACCTGCATAGTCACTCAAACAGAAACCCATACGTAATTCTAGATTCTAGAGCCCTCCTTTTTTAAATTTTACCTCTCTTATCATGTCACCAAAACCAGTGAATTCCAGGTCCTTACTAACTCTCACGTTTATCCTATCCTCTCCAAAGTCTCTGCCACCACAGTAGTCCAAAACTGTGTTTATTTTCTGGGTTAGTGTTACAACTTTCTGTCTCCCACCCCTCTGAATCCATCCTGCCCATTGTCTCTCAATTGCTATTTATGATCACAAAATGGTTTCTATTAATTCCCTACTAGCATTCCTTTAAAAATTCCTCATTGCTTTCAGGAAAATACAAACTTTTTTAGCATGGCTTCCCAATGTAAGCGCCCTTGGAAGCTGGCCTCCAATTACTTCTCCAGCCTTATTATTTCTAAAGATCTTTTCAGGACAAAAATATTGCTCCTTGGTTTGTATGGAACAGAAGACATTTGCACAAACCAACATCAGCATAGTAGTGACGATAATAACTTTTATTTGCATATCACTTTAGCATGTACAAAATGCTTTGCCATCTACTATCTCAATTATACTGTTATTATTGTGCTTGTTACATGCATAATCAGGGATTAATGATAATTTCCATTCCTGAGAATACTTTCAGGGACTATCTAAGTGTGAAAGCCAACCTCACTCTCTTTCTCCTTATAAACTCTAGACATCTTTGCAGCTTGGATGGCTCAACAATTGAAAACACACTTGCTAACAGAAACCTGGCAGCGAAAAAGACAAGAACTTCCTTCAAACTGCTCCCTTCATTACCATGTCTACAATATCAAAACAATTAGGACATCTGAGCAATCTTATTTCAGTTCTAATCATGATCATTCCAAATGGTGTATTTCCAAAAGGAGCATCAAAAATCACTGGACATGTATTGGAGATCTAAATCGGAGCCCATACCAAGCCTTCAGAAGTGGAGGATTCATTTGTACCCAGAATCGGCATATTTACCAAGCATTTCAAAGATTAGTTTTCTATTATGAGAACTGTAACTAGACTTGGTGAAGGGACTCATGTACTATCAATGTGAAGATTGACAATGGATCTTCTTCTGTTTGGTCCATTTTTCATATATAAAAAGCCTGTGAATACATTTGTAATCCGCAAATCATCAAATAAAACATTTTCCACTCATGTTTATCTCCCCGTTAGTCGTGATTTCTCTGCTTTGCACTTATATACATAAGCATAAGCTATTACATAAAATTAAAATGAGAATGGATAGAATGAAAAGAAAAAAATACTTGTTCCCAATTAGTCAATTATTCATGGATTGACTGGTCATCTTGTAAATTAAATTTATCTCCTTCACAAAGGCATCTTTTGCTCTCCTCCCCATCCCTTTCTAAAGAAAAATTAGCTCTCTCTTCTGTGCTTCCACACTATCTTTCTCACTGGCTTCTGGTTTATGGTTTGTCATTCATGCAGCTTATACTTACTAATTGCATGACCTGGAGACATTCCCTTAAACTCTCTGGTTTTGTCATCTATGAAACAGAGATAATATCTTGGTATGTTCAAGCACCTAGTATGGAGCCTGGTACATGGAAGATACTTTAAACTACAGGTGGAATTTTAATCTGAATCACCCTACCTAGTGAGGAAAGATAACAGCATGTTTTAGAAATAAGTAATAATTTTAGGGAAAATTTTTTAAGCAGATTTGGAGAAAAAATAAGCAACGTAAGTACAGACTAGCAACTTGAGAGAAATAAAGCAGTATAGCATAAAGAAAGCCTCAGATCTAACAACCTTCAATTCCAGTGTGTTTCGTTTTCTCAAATTCTTACCACTTAACATAAGTCTAGTATAAATTAATAATAATAAATTTGTATTACGTACTTCCTGATTGCTTAATAATGTTTGAGATATGGTTCCCAATTTTAAGAAGATTAAAATCTAGTAAAAGTATTATAAAAATAATTAGAACTAGCACTTAATGAGCACTTACGATGTAGTAAACATTGAACATACATTTTCTTACATGTCATAACAATGCCATGTGGTAGGTACTGTAATTTCCCCACTTTACTGACAAAGAAACTGAGGTTCACAAAGGTCTATGTGACCTCCGAAGCTATTCTCTTAAACTCCATCCCAAGAGACAACCAGAGGAAATGTGGCAAACGTACCAATATAAGGTAATATGCATCTTGATATCTCAATACTAACCAAAAGTTATGGAACCTAATGGCACTGGTTTAATGACAAGCAGAGGGGGAAAAAGCTACATTTTCTTCCTATAACAAGCAAGCATAAGCTATGAGTATGTTGATTTCTAGTTTAACTTCCATGCTTGAAAATATGAAGGGGCTTGAAAAATGTGGAATTTCTAAGAGCATAAAATGGGATTATTAGAGAATATTTTAAAACTTTAAATGTGAAGAGGGTTAAAATTTGATCCAAATAGTTTAGAGAGGGATGAGTGAAAAGGGAAAAAAAGCAAAAGGTGAAGAAATTCTATTGAACTAGATATACAATATGTATGAGCCTGCCCCAAAAGGTAAATCCAGACTTTCAGAGAAGTGTTCACATCCAAGCTCAACAGAGCACTCTGAAAGAAGAAAGAGGAATCAAAATCAGAATCCATGATAAATAATAAGTAGTGTGGGATGAGATAAGGAGGAGAAAGAGAAGACAGCACTAGTCCCACTGAAGACACACAAAAAGAATGCGGATCCTGCTGCATGGGGTGATGGCTAAAAACCTTTGACAAGGGAAAAATTACTGGAAAGGTATTGAACAGCACTGGTAGTTCAAGATTGTCAAATATTGATCCTGGGAGGAAAGACTATATCTTGGAGTTGGTGACTCCCTATGGCGGGGCTTAGAGGCAGCTATAAATCAAACAGAGCTGGCAGTGCTGTCTTTCTCAAGTATATACCCAAGCCTGCTAAGCAGTCATGCTGATCCCTGTAGGGAGACTGGGGATGTATCTTTAGAGGATATGATATCATTGGAAGGGAACTAAAACACTTGATAATATAGGAGTTGTTTTCATTGATTCCCCTTAGGAGAAAAGGGAGGATGTCAACCAAATGTAAATTCTAGTGTAGTTTATAATACTGGTATGAAAGACCCATGTCTAAGATGGGAGTGTATCTCACAAAGAAGTACAAGATTGTATTTGACTGGAAACTATTTAACGTGATTTGAGAAAAGAAATTAAAAACAGAAATAAATCTATGGCACTAATTAGAGTGAACAAAGGCAGTTCTAACTTGGAAATCCCAAATCATTTCTGCTCTGCCCTGACAGCCTTCTTAGAAAAGCTATTTACCACAGTCTGTTCACATCAAATGTCCACTTCCACTCCAACTCCACCTGCCTAGACCAAGGATGGACACGAAACACTAAAGAGAGTATATTATAGGCCAAGCCAAGGCAATCCTATCTGGGAAAGAGTTTCAGGTAAGGAAAACAAAGACTGAGCTTGGGGACTTGGACACTTGATCTGGAAGATCACGCACATCAGAGCTGAGACCACAGTTTTCTGCCACATGCACACTAAGCAGGGAATACAGGGCTGCAGAAGCTGGGAAAGAGTGTGGGGAGCATGGGCACACAGTGTTGTCGGTTCCCAATTGTCCAGATGTCAGCTGAGTTCCTATGGAGCCCAGCTATCCTCCCTGGTCATATATTCTTTCATTATATCTCTTTTTGCTTAAGTTAGTTCGAGTAGATTTCTGCTTTCTTGCAAGCAAGCAATCCTTGTTAAATCATGTCAAAACACAAATGACAGAGTGTGGTGCCTAATCATTTCAATTGAAATAATAATTGAGAAATGGTTCATAAGTAATTCTCACAGTCTCACAATCTCAGGTGCCTTGCACAACAGCATAGTATGGCTAAAAGGGAAGTAAATTTGACATTGTCGCTTGGAATGGTAAATATGTTTTTACAGGAGGCAGTAGGAAGGACTTACTGGGGTGGAATAAGAAAGAGTCATGATGTGCTGCAAGAATGCAGGCATTTACTACAAGTGTCAATCAACTAAAATAATTCTCGATTAACCTTTGGTTAACACACTGACAATTTCCTCTCCCAAAGTGTAGATGAAACGACTAAAGGAATTTCAACTCTGAACCTAAGTCCTACAAAGGAAGAGTTTATGGAATGAGAGTAATGGTACCCAGGCAAAAAGTACCCTTGCATAAGCATGAGGGAAAGTAAAGGTGAAATAATGCTACTTTAGGAAGTCTGAGATGGCAGTACAAGAAAATGTGGTTCCATGGAAGAAGACTCTTAAAGAGAATACAGCTCAAGAGGTTAGGAACTTTTTAAAAATGAAATTCTATGCAATTTCTCCAGAAGAAAGAAAAGGAAAAGGTTCTAGAGAAAGCAATGTAACTACACAGCCAGTTCCCCCACAAGCTCATATACATAATTCAGGTTGTTAATAAAACATGGGAGAAAAGGGTCAATGAACAAAGAATACAAGAATGGTACAAACTGCATGCAGAGAATGGTACAAACTGCATGCAGAATGATATGAAGGATAAAACCCCAAAATAGCTACTGGTTGAAAAAAAATGCTAAGTTTAACAAAAATGTTTTTATAGTTATGTTTGGATCGGTATTACACTGGAGCTAATATTAGTTGGTGAATGCCAAAAAAACTTTTTAATTTCTGTCTTCTCAGTAAAGATGAATCATATCCAAACTAAGAAGGTAGAAAATAAATGGTTAGAAAGAACTAAATCACAACCTCTGCAATGCAATTTTTGGAGGGCACTCAACTCCCTGAAAGATTTACTGTTCCCAGGCCCAATGATTGACAGTGAAAAAAGACCTTGATGAGACATAGAAGAAAGACAAATATCGTTTTAATTTTCAAACCTGAAGGAAGTTCTCAAATGTAAACCCCAGCATGCTTCATCAGTGGGTCTTTAAACGGGTGGATTGTATGCACTCACAAAATAATCAACTAGGCAATCATCAGGTGTCCGCTTGAACCGGGTTCTCTAGGAACCAGGTATCTCTGACTACCTCACTTCCTTTTTTGACAAGAATTACAAGACTGGTGGATCATAAAGCGCTGTATATATAGTATCCTTGGGAAGCCACAAAACAAAGGTCTCTCTTCTTATTTTTATGGTCAAGATGATAACATGGGGTCAATGTGAGTACAATCCCATTCACATTTGCATTATTCAAAAGCTGGTAATTAGAGGATCTGTGTCCGTTTGAAAGGAGACTCCTGGTGTCATACCAAAAAGTCCAAGCACTTTTATCTAATTTGCTCCTTAGACATACTACGTACCCCTCACTGTGATGAGCAGAAGGCACAACAGTGAACAAGATAGACATTGTCTCCACCCTTGTGGAGATTATGGTTGAGTCTGCCCTTAGCTTTCTTCTATAAACATTTTTAGATGAGTGTGGTGATATACAAATTACTAAATTTAGTAAATTTGTATATGACAAGGAGGAGAGAGGAACAGCTGATCCAGTAGATGATGAAAATGGCGTACCAAAGGGATCCTGAAAGGATGGTAGAATGGGTTAAATCAAATAACACCCAATTTAATAAGGATGAATGTAAGCCTCTGTCTTTGAATCAGAAGAAAAATAATTCAGTGGCCATCACAGAGCTGAAGGGAAATACAGCTTGGCAGCGAGTGACATGGAAAATGATCTAAGCATTTTGACAGGAAGCTCCATATGACTAAACAAACAATGTGTTGGCTACAGAAAAAAAAAAGCAATACAATTTTGAACTGAACTCTATGAATAGAATATATATTAGAGTAAGGAAATAGGTCTACTCTATCCTGTACAGTAGGTGCCACCTTTATGAGGCAGAGACAAAGAGTGGAGCATGTGTAAAGAAATTGGCCAGAATAGTGATGACTCCTGAGACTAAAAAGAACAGTTAAAAAATTGGAAATGTTTATCCCTAAAGGAGCTCCCTGGGATAGGACTCATAGCTTCTGATACATAAACTACTGCTCTTGTGGAGAAGGGTCTAAACTTGTCTTATATGATCCTAGAGGCAGAGTTAGGATAAAGGAATGGAATATAGAGTAGGCCAGATTCAGTTCAAACTAAGTACAAACCACATTGCCCAAACCTCTTGCCAGGACCAATGGGCTCCTTTGCAGCCACATTTTCTACCTCTTTCCCACTAATTGCCCTTCTTCCTATTCCTCGTGATCACCAAACTCAGCCCCACCTCAAAGCCGTGCACTCGCTGTTCCTTCTGTCTGAAAAACTTGTCTCCCAGATCTGCACATGGCTGACTTCTTTTTGTCATTAAGACCCTCAATATTAAAGTAATTTTTTATAAGAGGAATTTCCTGGCTTCCCTATTTAAATTAGCTTCTCAAGTCACTCTCTAACACAATATCCTCTTTTATGTTCTTTATAGCATTTATCACAGCAAGATATTAGCTTCAAGAGGGAACATGGATATTTGTGCCTTGTTCACTGCTGAGTTCTCAGTCTCAAGTGCGATGCCTGGAATATAGTAGGTGCTCAGGAAATATCAGTGGGATGAATGAATGTTAAAGATGGCAAGATTTGCCTTCAAAAGTGTTTGCGTGCAGAATGAAAGCTCATCAGAAGGGCTGTGGTAAAAGGGATTCGTGCATAATTTGAGAGATAGGACTAGATGATCCAAGTTCCTTCCAATACTGAAATTCTATGGTAATCAAGCCTTAAATTGTGAGAACCATTGTAAGTATATTACCATTATATAATTAACCATTGTATTTCACAGAGAATGACTATTGAAGACTGAACCGTTAAGAAAGTTTCAATGAAGAGGTGGAAATTGAGGGCACTTGAAGGATGGGTGGAAATTAAACAATTGGAACAAGAGGAATGGCATTCTAGAGAAGGAAATGAGCAAAGTCTCAGAGGCAGACAGGAGTATAACATGAAAAGGTAACAACTGTAAGGAGCTAGGCCTGGAAAAAGGGCTTTGGTTAATTGAGAAAAATGAGTCTGGACAGGTTGAGAGGGGCCACCATGTGCAGTGGGACCTAAAAGCCGAGTTTACACTCATTAGACAAATACTGGATATCCTTGAGGAGATAGATGAACACCACGATAAAGGCAATGATTTAAGAGAAATTTGTCTCTAGCAGAGTCTGTAATTGATTTGGACTGTATAATGTCATGTCTGCTCTGAAATAGTTTCTTCTTTTCTATTCTATTCCATTTTAGGCAATTATTACAATGTCCTAATATGAGATGATGAGGTCCTGGCCTACGATAATTAAAATGAAAACGGAAGGAAAAGAAAACAGGAGAGCCATTTCAAAGAAAAAGCTGCAGGATTAGGTGTAGCTCAGTGGTTGAGTGCCTGCTTGCCATGAACAAGGTCGCAGGTTCAATACCAGTATCTCCTAAAAAGAAAAAGCTGAATAAATACTTACCTACCATAAAAAGATAACGTTATTGAACATTGGCAAGATAGCTGCAAGATTTTGTACAGGCTCTCTCACTCAGGTTCCTTTCTCACCAGTGTCCTGCAAGTGATTGGCTGATCACGGTCAGATGGAAAAGATGTCCAATGTTGGAGACGGACATCTTCTATGAGCTCTGTGACTGTGGCCTTATGAAAATCACGCTCCCTCCCAACCAGCTGTTATAAACTAATGTAATCAGCCCAGGCCTATATAAGGCAGCACCTCAAAGGGATTAAAGTGATTTCTTATCTATCTTGCCCGCACTTATACATTCAAATAAATGTAGTGCTTTTCAATTAATCACTTTAAAAGCCCATCCCTCAGTCTCATTCTTTCAAACCTTTCTGACACTTCTTTTTAGAAAAGTCTTTCAGAAGTCACACCCAAGGCAAGCGATAAATAAAAATGTCTCATCACTTTTATTTATGCCAAGCCATCTAACTTTCTGCCCAATTTCTTTGAAAGCATCCACAGATTCCCTGCTTGGGCAGCGGTGGTTAGAGAACAAGATCCTGGCTGTGCCTAACTCCACTCCTTCTTCCTTGTTAACTGGCCTCTTTATTGCTCTTTCCAGTTACCCTATTTATTGCTATTTTTGCTTGATTCTTTTGTCTCCCCACCCCCTAGCCACATTCTCTGCAAAGCTTTCTGAAGGAAATGTTGAATACTGGTTTTATGGGAATCACTTAAGAATGCCACTCTGAAAGCCCCGTTGAATTTGGGAGGGAGCATAGTACAGCATAACCGCTCTGGAATCAGAGTTTGGATCTGACTCTGTCGACCCTGAGCAATTACCACTTGTGTGACCTTGAAGAAATTAACCTCTCTAGGCCAGTTTCTAAACTGAAAAATAAGAATATTAATAATAATAATAATTCACATAAAACAGTTCGGCGTCTAACACAGACAATTTTCTCCTATCTTCCATTTTAAACTGCCAGAACAAAGTAAATACTAACTACATTACCTAATAATATTAATCTAGTGGTGGAAAGAAAAACAACTGTCGAATAGCTCACATTTTAACAACTAATTCCGTGAAGAAGTCAGTCTAACAGATTGGTATAAATAGAAAGAAAGCAATGAAAATGCTATAATATTTATTTGAATTGTTCCCTTTCTCCATGTTGATAATGTTCTCTCAAAAACAAACAGGCAAATAAATAAAAAACAATCATTTTTTACTTAATCTCACAACTTGAGTAATCAAGAGGAAACGAATGGAGGAAATATTCTCAAAGAGGAGGAATGTGCAGGTACAAGCCTTGCAACCATCCGTTTTGCAAATGCTTTCAGTACAAAGTTTCCTGACATGACAGTAATGAGAAGACTAAATGCCGCAGTGACAATTATTTGTAGAGCAAACAGGTATGAGGTCCTCCATGAAAAGAAGTCCTTAGAGCAGGGATTCTTAACAAGGGGTCTGTGAGCTTGAATTAAAATTAAAAAAAAAAATTCTTGCGGGGATATGTTGGTGCAGGTGTGATATATTTATTAAATAATGCACAGTATAGTATGGACTTAGTAGGGGGTCTGTGGATTTCACCTGACTGCTACAGGAGTCCATGGAACAAAAAAGGTTAAGAACACCTGCTTTAGAGCTTTAAATTCCAGTTCTTCCATTTTCCAGCCTTGGGCTATTCATTTAAATCCTCAAAGCCTTGATTTCCTCATTTTTCTGGAGAAAATGAAGAAAAATAATATATGTAAAGTTCTTACACAAGGTCAGCAGGCAGCGTATACTGTACCTTTATCCTCTTAGAGCAGCAGTAGCTAAATAAAATTGTATGTTTTAATGAGGGGTTCTAGGCTGCATAACCTTAAGTGTACATGGTGCTTTTGTACCAAGTAGGACTTTGTATCTGGATGTTAGGCAAGTGGATGTTCAATAAATATTTGATTATTTGTTTTGGCTTTAATGGAAGTACTCTGTGTACCTGATACCAAATCTAGTATCTCCTTCATAACCTTTATTGGTAGGGAAGCCGCCAGCTTCCTAGGTCTGCAGCATCCCAACCTAATCCTAATGTCAATTTCATGAACCAGTGTTTTACTTCATTTCCTGTAGAGTCAGAAAGTTTCCAGGGCTTTGGCCAGGGGAGGCTATCTTCTTGATAGGTTGGGACTATGTAAAGCTTTCACTCTGTTTAATTACCCTGCTATGACTGGGAGGTGTTTAAAACATTATCCAGGCAAGAAGGATAATTTTAATGATTGTCTTAAACAATGAAATCAATTAATATTAATATCATATATCTACAAACTTCTGAAAAGGGGGCTGTCTCCCTTTTTTTCTATATTCGGTGTACAGACGCATAACGCCTGGAAGCCTCTGATTCATGATGGGGGTAGGGTGCTGCTGACTTTGGAGGCAGGGATGGTCTGAGCCACTTCAGGTCAACCACAGCCAAAGGACCCATGTGGGGTGGGGTGGGGAAGATCCTTTAGATCCAGGGGACAAGTTATGGAGGAGAAATATACAAATCAATTTCGAAATAACTTTTATCTTGCAGATTTTTTTTGCATTTCTTTCCTGTTTAAAAAACAGAGTTTTCAGATTATTTTTAAAAGTTCAAATGGCTTTTATTCTCTATTTATTGTAAAAGAAATATGTGTTCACTGAATATTACAATTGTAAAAGAAATATATGTTCACTGATACTAATACAATATACAGATAAGCAAAAAAGAAGAAAATTAAAAACACTTTGCAAAAAAGCCTATCGGTGGTTGCCTGGGGCGGGGGTTGGAGATGCAGAATTGATTAAAAGGAGTAAAAGAAACTTTTGAGAGAAATGGACGTGGCTCAAGTGATCAGTCTTCCTGGGTTTGATCCCCGGGGACCTCCTAGTAAAAAAAAGAAAAAGAAAAAGAGAAAGCCTGACTGCATGGCAAGCCAGTGACTGTGTGGCAAACTGAGTGCCCACACAGCGAGCCAAGTACCTGCACAAGTGCCCACGTGGCGAGCCAAGCGCCCATGCGGTGAGCCAGTGCCCATGCGGCGAACCAGTGCCTGCATGGTGAGCTGAGTGCCTGCGTGGTGAGCCCACGTGGTGACCCAGTGCCCACATGAGTGAGTCATGCAGCAAAATGATGACACAACAAAAGAGAGATGAAGGTGAGAGTCAAGGTGAAGCATAGCAGAAATCAGGAAATGAGGCAGCACAGGTGACAAGGAGCCTCTCTCCACATCAGAGGTCCCAGGATCAAATCCTGGTGAATCCTAGAGGTGAAAAAAAATGAGAAGAGAAGACAAAAAGAGAAATAGATACAGAAGATCACACAGCAAATGGACACAGACAGCAAAAACAGAAGGGCAGGGGAGAGGAGAAAAAAAAAGAAACTTTTGGGGGTGATGTTCTATATCTTGATTGTGGTGATGATTGCAAGTGTGCATCCATTGTCAAAATTTGTTGAACTACATACTTATAATGGGTATATTTTATTGTATATAAGGTAAACCTCTATAAAGTCGATTAATATTTTTCCAGGTACTTCTGTCATCACTTATACAAAACCACTCTTCATACCCTTATGTACAGTGTTTCAAATTTTTTCTGTGCATATTTATTTATATGTTATAAATTATATAATATTTATATATTATGTTATATTGTCTGTTCACATAAGAATGCTATAATATTTGATAAATTGTAACTGGTTTTTATCTATTTCAATTTTTTACACCTTTAACTGAAAGATTTTACCACTATAACCAACTGCTCCCACAAAGCTTATTACATAACACCAAGGAAGAAAATTGCTTTGGAAAGAAGGAAAGAGGAAGCTATTTTGACTTTCATAGCCCCCAGGATTTCATTATTGACAAATTAACATTGCACACTTAGGCAGAGAGGGTCTTGCTATAAAAACTTTGCATAAGCCATGAGTTACTTAATGACAGCTGACTGCTGAGAAACCCTTGGTGGTTCTGGCCAATACCCTGGACTACATCACATCTGCCTCTGCAAATAATGTTCCACCTGTAAAATGTTTGCCCCTAATACACAACCCACTGCATCTAGTTTTGCTGATGTTTTGAAGGAGAGAACATAGAAAATTCTGACCACTTCTTCTAGAGTCAAAGCTGTCACTTTCCAGAGTTGTAATTCTGAGCCCCTGAGAACCAGCTCTCTCTAATCTACGCCACACTTCAGCAATAAGGCAAGAGCCAGAAGATGCAAAGTCAAAACATTCCTGCAGTCACTATAGATGTATGCTCTTGTGTGTACATGCATGCATGTGTGGTGCAGGTGGGCTAAGCAGCCCAAGAGAAAAGGAATATTCCCACTGGCGAAGTAGAAAAAGTTTCTAATTATGGGGTAATCTGTCTCTGGGGTAGCTCTATAGTTCCTCGAGAGCAGGAGAGGAAGCTGTACAACTCCAGCCACTTTTGCCAGGGACAAACTTGTTTGGCCTCAAAGACTGAAAAATATAACAAAACAAAACACTAGTCAGGTTTCATGACTCATTTACAGCAGTGCCCAGTGCAAATAAGGGTTTAATCAGAGCCTCCTGATGACAGCTCTCCACACCTCCAGGAGAAGGAAGACTGCCTGGTGACTACGGAGAGGCAGGCCCAAGCTGCGGGTTGTATCCCCGCATCCTGCAAGTCTGACTTGCAGCTCCCTCCTGGAGCCCAGGCAGGGCCCGCGGGCAGGAAGGCCTGAGCTGCTTCAGGTGGGGCCTCTGCATGAAGGCACCTGAGTCCCCGTGTCTGCGGCAGCACTTTGGGGACGGCTGGAGCCACTTTCAGGCTCTCACCAAACATGTGTGTACAGAGTGAAGGCAAAACATGAGAAGCAGGGAGTCAGGACACTCTGACAACAGCAGAGACGTGACAAATGACAGGGTGGGAAAACAGAAGACTGCTGAAAGCACAGCTGTCTGGAGCCATTTAGTACTGGGTTAACAACAGACTGCAAAAGCTCCTGAGGGTCTGGCTGTATTACAGCATTGGACAGTGATTGATGCTCAAAGTGAGTCATCAGGAAAAGGTCATATTATGTTCAGAACACTTTGTTTAAGAAGGCAAAGTACTACGTAAAACATTTTGGAAAACTCACTTTACAAAATAAAATTTTAAAATCAGCATTTAAGTTGCAGTTATAACTGAATTGTTAATAGTTCCTCCACTTAAAATATTAGGTCTAATCCATATTACTCCAAAAATATTCAATCCAGAGAAACTGGATTATCTATATATCCTCACTGGCATATAAATACATGTACCTATATATACAAACACATATATATATAAGCCCTACCAAATCTCCTCACTGTTATCCTAGGTTCCTTATCTTCCTACCTTTTCTAGGACCTGACTACGTTATTTATCTCCTCTCTCCTACATCTTCAGCCTCTTACTCTCAACTAGAAATTTCTCTTCAACATATAAGCATTGTCGAGTTTCTCCCACTTTGAATATAAAAAGAAAAACAAAGGAAGCAGACTTAGCCCAATGGATAGGGCGTCCGCCTATCACATGGGAGGTCCACAGTTCAAACCCCGGGCCTCCTTAACCCTTGTGCAGCTGGCCCACGTGCAGTGCTGATGCGCGCAAGGAGTGCCCTGCCACACAGGGGTGTCCCCCACGTAGGGGAGCCCCACACGCAAGGAGTGTGCCCTGTAAGGAGAGCCACCCAGCGCGAAAGAAAGTTGAGCCTGCCCAGGAATGGCGCTAGCCACATGGAGAGCTGACACCACAAGATGATGCAAGAAAAAGAAACACAGATTCCCGTGCTGCTGACAAGAACAGAAGCAGACAAAAACAAGAACACGTGGCAAATAGACACAGAGAACAGACAACTAGGGTGGGGCGGGGCGGGGCGGGGGGGGGGGGAGGAAGGGGAGAGAAATAAATAAAATAAATCTTTAAAAAATAAAACTAGACTTCCGGCAAGATGGTGGCTGAGTGAGCTTGCCTTGCCGTCTCTCCTGGGAAGAGGCAGCTGGGCACCGCTGGAGGTTCTCCGGGACAAGGCTTTTTCAGGATTTTTTCAGGGCAGGAAGTGTCTGGACATCGATTTGGTGGGAAGGTAACGGAAAGGACTGGTCTATAAGATATAATTTGGGACTTTTCAGGAGGGGGAGGCAAGATGGCGGCTGAGTGAACTTCCCGGTTACTAGCTCCTGGGGGGAATCGGCTGGGAGGCGTCGGAGACTCTTTGGGACCGGCTGTTTCGGGATTTTTCCTGGTCCGGAGGTGTCTGGACATCGATTTGGAGGGAAGGTAACAGAGAGGATCCATCTGTGAAATATACACGGAGATCCCAGCTACGTGTGGAGGACTCCCTCCTTGGGTTGGCGGAGCCGAGGCAGCTAGCACCGTGGCGGGTGGTGGGCGGGAGAGCTGAGCCGCGCTGTGCCGCGGCGGGCGGTGGGCGAAGGAGACAAGCCCAGCCGAGCCTAGCCTTGCCGCCGCGGGCGGCGGGCGGGAGAGCCGAGCCGCGCTGTGCCACGGTGGCGGGCGAAGGGCGGGGAAACCGAGTCCGGCCGAGCCCGGCTGAGCCGCGGCGGGCGGGAGGGGCCGAGCCCAGCCACGCCACACCGGGCGGCGGGCGGGAAAGCCGAGCCCAGCCGAGCCCAGCCGAGCCGCGGCGGGCGGCGGGCGGGGGACCGGAGCCCGGCTGAGCCCAGCCGAGCCTGGCGGCGGGGCTTCTGTTCTTTGTTTGTTTGTTTGTTTTTTTTATTTTTTATTTTTTTTTATTTTTTGTTGTTGTTGTTGTTCTTTTTTTTTTTTTCAATCCTCTCTTTCTTGTCCCCAGTATTCTTCTTATACTATTTTACCTTAACAATACAATAGGTCCTACAGGAAATACCTCACATTTGCTGGGTTTCCTCACCCTCCACTGCCTCATTTCTCTGTGAATAGATTTAGCCTATCTACACTATCCCCTTTCCCCTACAACTTGATATCCTCCACCATCTGCTATCTCTCTTCTATTCCATCTCCCTTTCTTTGATCCACAAAGTGTCTAACTCTTAATTTCTAATACCTTTGTTTAGTTTTCCATCTGGTATTCGTCCCTGAAACTATTACCTTTCTTTTCTCTTTCCCTCTCTCACGAAAACAATAGCCTCTTAGTACGTACCACATTCCTCCCATATTCAGTCGTCTACCTCATTATAGGTACTTTCCTACTACTATAACTCTACACAATTTACATGATCTAACCTCCATCCTCCCAGAACTCATATTGTTGCTTTGTAAACATATATCACCAATACTACTTCACACTTTTTCCTTCCTTACACAATTGACTTTCCCCAGCACTAATACTTTCCTTTAAAGTGAGCTTAACTAACAATAAGAAATTGGAATAAGAAGAACAAAGTGACAAAGAGAAAATATAACACTTACGCAAAAACAACAGCTAATTCATCTCCAAGACTAGACAAAGAAGCTAAGGAACTGATTAAACCCGTCAAGAAAAAATGTTGACAAGACAGCAACAAAAATCTACAAACCAAACCAGTAATCAGGAAAACATGGCTGAATCCAATCAACAAACTGAAAATCAGGAAGGGGGGCAGGACTTCGCACAAGCAATGAAAGATCTCAGAACATTTATCACCGACAAATTTGATGAAGTAATGAAAGAGGTTAACAGCGTGAAGACAACACTTGGAGGGGAAATTGCAGACATGCGCAAAAAAATAACAGATATGATGGAAATGAACACCACAATTCAAGAAATCAAAAATACACTTGCAGCAAATATCAGCAGACTAGAAGAGGCAGAGCAGAGAATTAGTGATGTGGAAGACAGTGCATTGGAAATCAAACAGATAGTAGAAGTGGTCAATAAAAAGGTAGAAAAAATCCAGATAGGACTTAGGGACCTGAATGATAACGCAAAACGCTCAAACATACGTATTATAGGCATTCCAGAAGGCGAAGAGAAGGGAAAGGGGTCAGAAGGAGTGTTGCAGGAAATAATGAATGAAAACTTCCCAAATCTACCGAAAGAGACAGATGTACATATCCAAGAAGCACAGCGCACTCCACTGGTCATAAACCCCAACAGGCCCACCCCAAGACATATACTTGTCAAATTATCCAATGCTCAAGACAAAGAAAAAATTCTAAAAGCAGCAAGAGAAAAGAAAACCATCACATACAAGGGAAACTCCATAAGATTAAGTGCTGATTTCTCATCTGAAACGATGGAGGCAAGAAGGCAGTGGTATGATATAGTCAAGGTACTAAAGGAAAAAAATCTCCAACCAAGGATACTCTATCCAGCTAAACTAGCATTCAAAAATGATGGAGAGTTCAAAATATTCACAGATAAACAGAAACTGAAAGAGTATATCAACAAGAAACCTCCCCTTCAAGAAATTCTTAAGGGAATTCTGCAGGAAGAAAGGAAAAAACAGGACAGTCAGAGATGGAGGAGAGTGTAAAAGCAACAAGAAAGACAAAAATAGAAGGGGAAAATAAAATAATACAAACAAAATATAACAAACACAAATCCAACCAAAATATGGCTACCATAAATAACTCTCTAAACGTAATAACACTGAATGTCAACGGATTAAACTCACCTATCAAAAGATTCAGACTGGGACACTGGATAAGGAAATATGACCCATCTATATGCTGCCTACAAGAGACACATCTTAGACCCAGAGACTCATGGAGGTTGAAAGTGAATGGCTGGAAAACAATCATACAAGCAAACAACAACCAAAAAAAGGCAGGAGTAGCTATATTAATATCAGACAAAATAGACTTTAAATGCGAAACAATGGTGAGAGACAAAGAAGGATACTATATTTTAGTGAAAGGGACAATCTGTCAAGAAGATCGAACAATCATAAATATCTATGCTCCTAACAAGGGCACCTCTAAATATGTGAGGCAAACGCTGGAAAAACTAAGTGAAAGAATAGATGCATCTACAATTATAGTGGGGGATTTTAATACACCACTATCAACTCTGGACAGAACATCTCAAAAGAGAATCACTAAAGAAACAAAACATTTGAACAGTATATTAGAAGAGCTGGATCTAATAGACATATATAGATCATTACACCCAAACACAGCAGGATATACATTTTTCTCAAGCGCACATGGAACATTCTCCAAGATTGACCATATGCTAGGCCACAAAGAAAGGCTTAATGAATTCAGAAAGATCAAAATCATACAAAACAATATCTCTGACCACAGTGGAGTCAAGCTGGAAATTTGCAAGGGACAGAGACCCAGACTTCACACGACAATTTGGAAATTAAACAGCACACTCTTAGAAAAACAGTGGGTCAAAGAGGAAATCTCAAAAGAAATCAATGACTACCTTGAAACAAATGATAATAATAACACAACATACCAAAATTTATGGGATGCAGCAAAAGCGGTACTGAGAGGGAAATTTATAGCCATAAATTCATATATCAAAAAAGAAGAAAGAGCAGAAATTGAAGAATTAACTGCACATTTGAAGGAATTAGAAAAACAACAACAAAGTAACCCAACAGGAAGAAGAAGGAAGGAAATAACAAAGATAAGAGCAGAACTAAATGAAATAGAAAATAAGAAAGCACTTGAAAAAATAAACAAGACCAAGAGCTGGTTTTTTGAGAAGATCAACAAAATTGACAAACCTTTAGCGAGACTAACAAAGAAAAAAAGAGAAAAGATGCAAATACACAAAATAAGAAATGAGAAAGGTGATATCACCACTGACCCCACAGAAATAAAGACTATCATAAGAGGATACTTTGAAAAACTATATTCCAACAAAAATGACAATTTAGAGGAAATGGACAAATTCCTAGAAATACATAAGCAGCCCATACTGACGAAAGAAGAAATTGATGATCTTAATAAACCAATCACAAGCAAAGAGATAGAATCAGTCATTAAAAATCTCCCAACTAAGAAGAGCCCAGGGCCAGACGGCTTCACAGGTGAATTCTACAAAACATTCCGGAAAGAACTGACACCAATCCTGTTGAAACTATTCCAAAAAATCGAAACAGAAGGAACACTGCCTAATTCCTTCTATGATGCCAACATTACCCTAGTACCAAAGCCAAACAAAGACACCACAAGAAAGGAAAATTACAGACCAATTTCTCTAATGAACCTAGACGCAAAAATACTTAACAAAATACTTGCTAATCGTATTCAACAACACATTAAACGAATTATACACCATGACCAAGTGGGATTTATCCCAGGTATGCAAGGATGGTTCAACATAAGAAAATCAATCAATGTAATACACCATATAAACAGATTGAGAGAAAAAACCACATGATTTTATCTATAGATGCAGAAAAGGCATTTGACAAAATACAGCACCCCTTCCTGATAAAAACACTCCAAAAGATCGGAATACAAGGAAACTTTTTGAACATGATAAAGAGTATATATGAAAAACCTAAAGCCAACATTGTTTACAATGGCGAAGTCCTGAAATCCTTCCCTCTAAAATCAGGAACAAGACAAGGATGCCCATTGTCTCCGCTCCTATTTAACATTGTCTTGGAAGTACTGGCTCGAGCACTGAGACAAGAACCAGATATAAAAGGCATTCAAATTGGAAGGGAAGAAGTCAAAATTTCATTATTTGCAGATGACATGATCCTATATATAGAAAACCCTGAGAGATCTTCAACAAAGCTCCTAGAACTCATAAATGAGTTTAGCAAAGTCGCAGGTTATAAGATCAATGCGCAAAAATCAGTAGCATTTCTATACACCAATAATGAGCAAGATCAGGAGGAAATCAAGAAACAAATACCATTCACAATAGTAAATAAAAAAATCAAATACTTAGGAATAAATTTAACTAAAGAGGTAAAAAACTTATACATCGAGAACTATACAAGATTGTTCAAGGAAATCAAAGAAAACCTAAATAAATGGAAGAATATTCCCTGTTCATGGATAGGAAGACTGAATATTATTAAGATGTCTATCCTACCAAAACTGATCTACACATTCAATGCAATCCCAATAAAAATCAACACAGCCTTCTTTAAGGAACTAGAAAAACTAACTATGAAATTTATTTGGAATAAAAAGAGGCCCCGAATAGCCAAAGACATATTGAAAAAGAAAAACGAAATAGGAGGAATCACACTTCCTGACTTCAAAACATACTACAAAGCTACAGTAGTGAAAACAGCATGGTACTGGCATAAGGAGAGACACACAGACCAATGGAATCGAATTGAAAGTTCAGATATAGAACCTCATGTATATAGCCATATAATATTCGATAAAGCCACCAAACCCTCTCAACTGGGAGAGAATGGCCTATTCAACAAATGGTGTCTGGAGAACTGGATAGCCATATGTAGAAGAATGAAAGAGGATTACCATCTCACACCTTATACAAAGATCAACTCTAGATGGATCAAAGACCTAAATATAAGAGCCAAGACCATAAAGACCTTAGAAAGCAGTGTAGGGAAACATCTACAGGACCTTGTAATAGGAAATGGCTTCATGAATATCACACCAAAAGCACGAGCAGCAAAAGAACAAATAGATAAATGGGACTACCTCAAAATTAAAGCCTTCTGCACCTCAAAGGAGTTTGTCAAGAAAGTAAAAAGGGAACCCACACAATGGGAGAAAATATTTGGCAACCATATATCTGATAAGAGACTTATAACTTGCATATATAAAGAACTCATATATCTCGAAAACAAAAAGATAAACAACCCATTTAAAAAATGGGAAAAAGATTTAAACAGACACTTCTCCAAAGAAGAAATACAAATGGCTAAAAAGCACATGAAAAAATGCTCCAAATCCCTAGCTATCAGGGAAATGCAAATCAAAACTACAATGAGATACCATCTTACTCCCATAAGATTGGCAGCCATGAAAAAAACAGTAGAATACAAATGCTGGAGAGGATGTGAAGAAAGGGGAACACTCATCCATTGCTGGTGGGAATGCAGAAGGATCCAACCATTCTGGAGGACAGTTTGGCAGTTTCTCAAAAAATTATCCATAGATTTGCCATATGACCCAGCAATACCACTGCTGGGTATATACCCATCAGATCTGAAAACAAGGACACAAACCGATATATGTACACCAATGTTCATAGCAGCATTGTTCACCATCGCCAAAAGTTGGAATCAATCCAAAAGTCCATCAACAGATGAGTGGATCAATAAAATGTGGTATATACACACAATGGAATACTACTCAGCTGTAAGAACCAATACACTACAATCGCACATGATAACATGGATGAACCTTGAGAATCTTATGTTAAGTGAAGCAACCCAGGCATTGAAGGACAAATACTATATGACCTCAATGATATGAAATAAGTTAACTGCCTCAGAGAGCTAGAGTCTGGAAAAGTGGCTTACTGGAAATTGGGGGGTGGAGGAAGGATGTGAGTTAATGTCTGTAGGGGTGGAATCTGTGATGAGCTGGGGGTAAGTATGAGCACAAAGAAGGGACAAAATGGGGGCAAGGGGTTACCTTCGGGTGGGGTTTTCTGGGCTTGAGGGGGGCTGGGGATGGGAAGAGGGGTAATATGGTCCAAGAAATAGGTGGGAGGGAGGGGCAACATACAAACATGGGAGAGTGCCAGAAGTTCGTTGAGAACTAAATGTTGAGTAAAATGTATCAAAGTATAAATAGGAGGGTCACCTGGTTAGGACGCTCAGGGGGTATGGTCTGATGCGGGATGGACTCCGGAGGGAATAGCTGAAGGCTCATTTTGCCAAGGTGGGTTCTCCCATTGGGTGGGGTGGACCCATATCCTGGGGAAGACTAATGCCATCGAATAGAGAGAACTGTATCTCTCGTGAGAAAGGACGGCTCCCAGGGCATTAGATTGGCAGGCATTGTGGGCCCTAAGGGGAGGGGAAAATGGACGTGCAATGGATAGAACAAAGGTAAATAAGGGGGCAAAAGAGGAGTTATGTGAGAGTACACGAGGATGAATATAAAACAGCTAATATTACACCAAAAACATATAGGGGACGACAGACTAATAATGAAAACCATAAGACAAAACATAGGATAACTAAAAAATTTAGAAAACTGTACAACCTAAAGTATGGACCACATAGTAAGCACAAATGTTACCTTGTTTGAAAACTATAGTTTCGGAATCTGTACATCAGTTTCAGGAAATATGATATGAATAAGTTAAAAGATTATTGCTGTGGAAGGGAAAAGGTTTTATGGTGGATCTGGGGAAATACTGTATATTGTATATATGAATTTTGGTGATCTAAGACTCCTCTGAAGCTGACATTATTTTGGGATTCACTTTACGGGAAGTTTTGGATCACAGAGTGGTTCAACAATGGCAGCGGAGGAATACTGATATGGGATGTTATTGACAGGATATATATGGTTGACAGGGAGTTATACAGGGCATATGCCCAGGGTATATGGTAATGTCTATATATACTCATAGTGGAAACAATTAAAAACAACAGCTGGGGGGGTACTGGGCTCCTGGCCGGGGGGTCACTGTTGTGGGCCCTGGGAGAGCAGCGGCAATCCTCCAGGTGCAACGGCAAGAACCAGGAAGGAAGGAGGGCCCAACAGTGGGCTCTTGATACTAATGGCTACACTTTTGAGCCTATGCACCTGCAATAAGAACAAGGCCTAGAGTAGCATTGTGCCTGGGGGTTTCCTCCTGACAGCCTTCATGTTACTCAAATGTGGCCACTCTCACAGCCAAACTCAGCGTGTAGATGTGATGCATTCCCCCCAGCGTGGGACACGACACCCGGGGATGAGCCTCCCTGGCACCAAGGGATCACTACCACATACCAGCTGAAGAAGCAACTAGAAAATGACCTTGAATTAAAGATTCAATGCGGAACAGCAGAATATACCTGTCTACATATAATAACATGACTTCGGGAAGCGGTTTGACCTAATGTAAGGGGGAAATGGAAAGGAGAAATGAGATTATAAGGCTGTGAGTCTCTAAAAAAGAGTCTGGAGGTTGTCAGAAGGAATACCCCTATGTACAACTGAACAGAGTCTAAGAGACAGATAAGGTAGATACAACCCCAGGTATTGGTTCTTTTGAGGGATAAAGAGACCCACGGGTTCTATGGTCATGGCAGAAGGGGTTCACTGCCATGACAGATGGCCCTTCTTTGGAGCTGGTGTTTCTGCGTGATGGAAATGGACTCAGAGGGGATCTCTTTTCACAAGACTTGCATGCTACTTTATTGGAATTGTAGTTGGTGCTGAGTTTAAGATATATGTAGGGGATTTGAATCTCTGGACTGATAATATGACACCCAGGCCCAGAGCCTCAACAGACTTCAGCTCCTACACTTTGACTTATTGGACTTACTCCACTCAGCTAACATGGAGTTGAAGAAGGTCAACCACCACAACATGGAGCCTAGAGTGTCTACAACTAGAAGCGGGAAGAGTGCATCCAGTACCCATGTGGAATCTAAGCCCTCACTTGACATAGGTTTGCAATGGACACAACCAATCCAATGTCCACAGAGGAAATGTGAAATGGGTGTGGGAACGGTAGCCATGGGGGCTGCTGGGTGTGGGGAACGGGAGGAAGAGATGAGATGTGGAGGCGTTTTCGGGACGTGGAGTTGTCCTGGATAGTGCTTCACGGACAATTACGGGACATTATAGATCCCCCCAGGGCCCACTGGATGGAACGTGAGAGAGTCTGGGCTATGATGTGGACCATTGACTATGGGGTGCAGTGATGCTCAGAGATGAACTTACCAGGTGCAATGGATGTTTCACGATGATGGGAGAGAGTGTTGCTGTGGGGGGAGTGGGGGGCGGGGGCGGTGGGGTTGAATGGGACCTCATATATTTTTTTAATGTAATTAAAAAATAATAATAAATAAATATTTTTAAAAAAAAAAACCTAAATTTAAAAAAAAAAAAGAAAAAAAATCTGCCTGGGTTCTCCAGCACCTGACCGTCTCTCAGCACGCATCTATGCCTTTCCTTCCCTTCACAACCACACTTTTAGGGATACTTCCGTATCCTGTGAACACCATTCCAAGGAAACTTCTCTTGCTTATTTCTTTTAAAACGTTTTGATCGTATCTCTCTGTAGTATTTGCAAAGTTGACTCCATGCTATTCTCAGGTCCCTGTGATACTGCTTTGTTCTTATTTTCTTCCTACCACTGTCCCACCAGGGTCTCCTTTCAAGTTTCACTTTCTCTGTCTGAACCCTAAATGTCAGTGTTTCTTAGCATTCAATTCACTCTACACATGCTCCCTGGGCAGTCTTATCCACTATTCTTTGCTGATACCCAAATCTTCATTTACAACATTTTCTCTCCTGAGTTTCAAACACAAGGGTGTGTGACTACACCATACCCATGTCTCCTTTCTGCCCATCAAGCCCGCTCCTCCTTGATTTTCTCCATCTGCAACCCAGCCACCCAATAACCTAACTTTGGAGACATAGCCTCTTCCCTTTCCTTCATTCCCTCATCTAAACAATCACCACCTCCTCTTGATTCTGCCTCATTAGTAACTCTCAAGTCTATAACCTGCCCCGCCCCCCGCCAGCCCCAGCCTGCTCCTGTGTGCTGCTTTACCTGCACTTTGGATCAGGGTACATCTTCAGTTTCTCACTTTTACATATCAGTCCTCTTGGCTCTCCTAATCTACCTCACCACCACAATCCTGGAACTCTGGAGGACTATTCTAAATCATAAATGAGGCCATTAGTTCCTGGTCTATTATACAGTCCAAAGGCCACTCTTCCTTACCCTTACTGGGAAAGGAAAAAGGATAATTTCTCTCTACCGAGGACTCTCTCCCCACAAATCAAAGTTCAATCATAAGTAATTATTATTCTGTATTGGAATTGTTGGCTCCTTGGTTGGCCTCCACCCATGATTTGAGTTATTTTAAAATTCTTTTCTGCTGACTTCAATATCTAGATCATCTATGGATCTACTTCTATTTTCTGTCTTTTCTCTGATTATTGCCCACATTTTTTTACCTCTTCACATGTCTACTAATTTTGTATTATATGCTAGATATTGGTATATAAAGATTCCAAATGATATTATATTCTACCAGAGAGAATTCACTTTTCCTTTGTTTGATAGAGAGGATAAAGGGTTGGTCACTGGGTTATGATTTTAGTAAGACCTGCTTTACCTCTGATCTGGCCTTGTTTCTAAGGCATGGCCCTCTTTGGTGAGTGAGAGACAGGGTGTCTTCATCTCCTCAGCCCTGAAATACCACAGGAGATCCAGCTCTGCCCTTCAGAAGTTACAGCCCAGATCTTTAGTCTCCTGCCTTACACAGTTTCAGTATTTGGCAAATGTCTTGAGGCAAAACTGGAGGGGTATTGGAAGCAAGCTCTTCCCTAAAAGGCCCTTGTTTTCTAAACATTGAAAGAATGTGGAAGATAGATATCAATCTATCTTTTTGAGAAGTTTTACTCTAGTTTCCTAGCCTCCCTTGCAGCACCAGAATTCAGAAAATGTTTTAAGGGGAAAATCTCCATTTCAGTCTCCTCAAAATTCATATCTGTCATATCATCCCCTTGTACTGCTAAGAAATTTTCTGGTTTTTCTTTGCCTAAGCAGAGGTTCTCTGCCTACGCAAACCCCTTAGCCCACGCTCAGAACCAGCAAATGATCTGGGGGCAGGGGGTGGGGAGGGAGTGGAATCAGACATTGTCAGCTTAATTTAGAAAAGGTTTATCCTCTCTGGTGTTTTAGTTCATCATACCCTCATTGCTTTCACAGTAATGTGGTGCCTTTAAAATACGACTTTTGTCATTTATTCAGGTTATCCTAGTTGTTGTAGTGAAAGCATTGGCCTGCCATGGCCTACTACATCTTACCCAGAAGTGGAAGTCACAGATAAGATTTTTTAAAAATCCCTTGTGATATCTACCTATCTCAGTATTATGTGCATAATATATAATAACTTGCCAAGTGAATTTGTAATTAATAAAGAAGTCATTTAACTTTTCTTAGCATTATTTTCTCCTAGTCATGCAGTACTATTTCACATTTTTTAAATACTTAACAGCATAAAAAATATTTTCAATTGAAGGAAGAACATGGTCCAGAATTCATTATTCATTTAGTTCTTAGAATGCCTTTTAAGTAGAAGTTATAATAATGATAAGGAGAATAATGATAGCTACTATTTCCTGAATACTATGTGCCGAACACTATGCTAAGAACTTTACACACACTATCTCAATTAAGCCCTAAAATAAGCTGGGTAGTAGATGTTTCTCTCCCTACTTCCATGTTGAAATTAGAAATTAAGTGACTTGTTAAAGCACTCAAAACTGGTAAATGCAAGGGTTAAGATTCAAATACAATGTGTTTAATTCCCAGTCCAGTTTACTCTTCACTGCACTTCAGCTTTTTGTCTGGTATTGTATGTGTTTTATGGAAAGAGTTTAACTAAAATACCTGGAATTCTCCAACCTGTAACTATTACTAAACACTACTTAAATATAAAACATAATTATAAATGATTTATCCAAATATGATACTGATAACACTTAGAATTAGGATATGGACCTTGGGTTGGTTATTTCTTGTTGGACAGAATTTTGCCTTATTTAGATTACATTTCATTGCTTGGTCTCTGTTCTGGAAAGCAATAATAATTTGTAAGATGAATGGTTAGTTAGGATTAGGCATGCATCTGTGGTCATAGTAATGAACAAACCTGAGTCTCGCAGAAATTAAATTTATTATTTTGACTTCTTTAGCACCTCACTTTGAACTTGTGTGCTAATAAGCCATAGATAATGACATGGCCCAGATAACATTTTATAATGGAAGAATATATTAGAAAAATGAAAACTATTCCATTTGTTTCTTTAAAATTCATTATTTTTTAAAAAGTCCTCTCAGCAGAGTTGCAACACCTACTCTCTAGTTCATTGGACTCCCCCAAGACAACTAACAAGGAGGTGATGATGGACAAAGTGACTGCAACTGCAAGCAAGATAGCTCCATCCATCTGCCCCATGGGATCTAAGCCCCCTCTAAATTAGAAACAGAGTAGGCATCACCATCCCCAAATCCTCAAGATTGGGGAATGAACGATAGACTAAAGTACATTATTATTCTATTACAGACTTATTATTATTTTAGCAATGGAAGAACTCTTATCATTGATATAAAGGCAGTGGCCACAAGAGGTTCTGAGGGGAGGGAGAGGAAAGAATAGGTGTAACATGGAGGCATTTTCAGAATATTGGATTTGTCCTGCATGACATTGCAATGACAGATACAGGCCATTATATATTTTGTCATAACCTACAAAACTGTGCAAAACAGAGTGTAAACTATATTCCATGGTTAATAGCAATGCTTCAATATGTGTTCATCAATTGTAACAAATGTACCACACTAATGAAAGATGTTAATATGGAAAAGTGTGGGATGGGAAGAGAGCAGGGCATATGGGAATCCCCTATATTTTTTATTTAACATTTATGTAATCTAAAGCTTCTTTAAAAATAAAAAATAAGAATTTAATTAAAAAATAAAATAAAATAAATTATGGTAAAGAATAATAAAATAATACAAAAATAAAAATTAAAAAGCCCTAATGTTACATGTTAAATGATTTGTTTTCATTTGGAAAAAGAAAAATAATGAAAAAAAGTGGGTCATTTTAGGAATTGAGTGACTTAAATGACACTTTGAAGCTAGATTTCCCTTTATTCAGAAACGTGTACATTTTGTGGGGTTTTCATCTATCATTTATTTCTTTTAAAATGCTTATAAAAATATTTTGATGCCATTCTGCTATTCAGGTTACAAATGAAACCAGGAAACATGAACTTTGGCAAAGTATTCGGGTATACTATTATGTAAAAATTAACGTATTATAAAGTTTCAGTTAAAGCATCATCTCCAACTCTTTCCTCATAAAAATGTGCATGAGAAAGAAGAGATAAAAACACTTCCTTGCCAAGCAAGAATTTTAGGAAGTAAAAAAATGATCAATCAATCAATCTTTATTTTTTCTGCTTCTGGTAATAGAAAAATTATTATACTCTAAACAGTATAATTCTTTCAGAAAGAATTGGCTTCATCTGCTTACCTCCAGTATGTGTATATATTTACTTATATATATATTTAATTATATACAGATATATACAAATATATTTATATGTATGGACATATATATGCAAAGGGTTTATATGCACTATATATGCCTCTATAGTATATATATATATGTACACCCACATATATGAACCAAAGTAGATCTTCTGTGTAAATTATTATATAGATATTTTCTGATCTTGCAAGGTGTTTTCAAATTCATGATATCATTTCCTCTCATGAAAGTGCAAGATGTTTACAAGAGAAGAAATCACAGTGCAGAGTTAAGTTAATGTTTTGCCCATGGTAACAGCAGAATCCAGATGACAGCCTGGCCTCCTGACTTCTCTCTCAAGATGCTGCCACCCTCACTTGATAGGCTTTGCCCCAACTGTGTCTGGGAAGGACACCATGTAACCCATTTCCATCTCCTTGAATCAATTCACTCAAACAAAAGGTCATTTTGGACAGAAATACAGTTTGTCTGATTTTTCTCACTGTATTGACCAGTTTAAATAAAAAGAGCAAATCAGTGTCTTTGTTTCTGTGTCACGTAGACACAACCTAAACACTGACCAGGTGCTGTAACACTAGCCACTGCAATCCATTTTACACCAATTCTCCTGGATTAAATACCTCTCTCCCTCTAATTAGAATGTGACTGAAAGGTCAGAAAAGATGAACAGACAGCAGATGACCCTTCCTGGCACATGCTATTCAATTACAAAGATGGGAAGCAGAAGCTATTTTCAAAAAATTGCAACCACGAGGCAAATTTATCTATCGTATCATTTGTTTCCCTCCTTGTTGCTAGGATGTGGTCTAAATGAAAAGATAGTTGTTGCCTTGGTGAAAATCTCCCCAGAGCAAAGTAGTAGTACTCCCCCTGCTGACCAAGAAGACCAGGTTTTTTGGTTTTAGGGTTTGGGGGTTTTTTGTTGTTGTTGTTAGTTTTCCCTTTAAAATAAAACAAATAAGACAATTAGACGTTTTTAGCAGATAGCTTTGGACTTCACCTGCAAAACTGTATTTCAAGGTTATAAGAAACTTATTTGAATGACACTGGAATCTTTCCTAGAAAATTATACCCTGCTACATAAGACAAGACAAAAAAATTTCTAAGTAGGTGCCAGATTTCTTGCTGCTTAAGCCTGTTTCTTTGTTGTTGTTGTTATTGTTGTCGTTGTTCTCTTATAACTCCAGGTGAACCTGGTGATTAATAACTGAAGCTCTGATAACTTTGATAACTGAAGCTCTTTGGACACCATTTGAATTTTTAAAAAGGCAGGGAGATTATAATGTTAACTAGTGATTTTTGTTTATCACTAGTTACTTGTAATGGAGGAAAGTGGGAAAAAGAGAGTAGTCCCAGAAGTCTTGGTTTATTTCATTGTGGGAATATTGAAAGTGTCTAGCATTAAAGCTGAGAAGTGGTAGGGGTGAGGGGGTCAGATTATGGAGGGGCAGGTGAGGCCCACTGAATTTGAGGGGCCTGCAACTTATCCAGTTATCTATGTCTGTTAAATAACAGAAATAAGGGAGGAGAGTTCAGGAGACGGGTTGAAAAATGGAGTTATACACTGAAAAGTTATTGTCAACCTAGAGGTCAGAGTTGAAATCATGAGCATAATGAGATAATCCAAGGGGAGAATATATATATATATAGAAAATGAAGAAAAGACAGCCTGGAAGCCTGGAAACAACATTGATATTTGAAGGATGGAATCTTTACAAGGGAACCATCAAAAGTACTGAGACAGAATGCTCAGAGATTTTGGAGGAAAACTAAGAGAAATTATTATTGGGTTGAAGCCAAAGGAGAAGAGAATTTCAAGAAGGAAGAAGTCAACCATGTTAAAAAAAAAAAAAAAAAAAAGCGAATCAAGAGGATAAGAAAAAGAAACCATTGCCTTTGCTATTTAGGAGGACACTGGTAACCCCAAGAGCATTTCAGTAGAGTGGTGGGGTGAAATACCAGTTTTGGTAAATGACAGCTTAAATGGTAAAGGAGGAGTAAAAGTAAGGAAGGTAGGCAACAGTATCAAGAAATGTGGCAGTGACATAGAAGAGAGTAATAGGTGATGCCCAGAGGGGAAACTGAAAGAGGAAAAGTTTTCCTAAAATTGGCTGATGTGAATACATTTAAAGACTGATGAGGACGAGCCTATGAAGGGGGAGAGAGAGATGAGAAAAGAAATTATTGGTCCAGTCGGGTTCAAGAGAAGCTTCCAGAAGAAAGAATCAAGAGCAGAGGCTGCGGCTTGCAAAAGAGTAAGAATATATTTTATTCTGGGGAAGATAGAAAGTAGGAAAGGATGGGCAAAATGACTTTGGAATGGTGGGGGTGATTTAAGGAGTTCAGAGTAAGGGGGTTAAGTCTTTTCCCAGTGATGTCAGAAATGAGACAAATTGCTTGACGATGGATAGGAGAGCATTGAGCGGAGGACTTAAAGAGACTGGTCCAGCGTTTCGAGCAGGAGCCATTATTATGGAGAAAAGTAAAATCAAACCAACAACTAAAGATTTGTAGAAGACTCTCGAGGCAGTATTGAAGGGGCAATAAGACTGGAACTCTAAATGGAAGGAATTAAACATTGTATGGTTGAGCAGTTTTTCTCTAATAGCAACAGGCAAACCAAAGGCATGAGAAGAAAAATCATCAATTGGGCTGGTTCAGAGTTGTATATAAGTTACCATGGCCAGCAGAATGTACAAAAAAGCAGCCTAGAGAATTAAATATCCTGGAGAGATTGTGTCTGTGAATGTTTGGGTCTGGTGTGCAAAAGAACATGAAAGGAAGTGAAGTTGGCATGGACAGAAGGGATAGGGTGGAGGGTGGAGGGGTGGGGCTCACAGTCTGGGAAACTAAGACAGGATCAAAAGATCACAGATGCCAAAAGAACTAAAAGCAGATCTAGTGGGAGAGTGAACTCAGAGATGGAGGTTGAAGAATAGAAGCAGGAGTCTGAAAAGGGTTTTGAAATTTTTGAGGCTCTCTGGGATGGAGCAACTTTTTTTTTTTTTTTTTTAAGATTTACTTATTTATTTGTCATCCCCCGCCCCCTTTCCCTACTCCCACCCTCCTGTTTTTGCTGTCTGTGTTGTCATCTCATCTTATTTACTCTCCTCTAGGATTCACCGAGATTCGATCCTAGAGACCTCTAATAAGGAGAGAGGTTCCTGCAAACTGTGCCACCTCAGTGCCTGGTCTCTGCTGTGCTTCACCTTGACTCTTCCCTTGTCTCTCTTTTGATGTGTCATCATCTTGCCGCGTGACTCACCTGTGCGGGGCACTGGCTCACCACACGGGCACTCGTGCAGGTACTCATGCAGGCAGTGGCTCTCCATGTGGGCACTTGCGTGGGCACTGGCTTGCCATGCAGACATGCTTTCTCCTCTTCTTTTTCACCAGGAGGCCCCAGGAACAAACACAGGTCCTCCCGTATGGTAGGCAGAAGCTCTATCACTTGAACCATATCCAGTTCCCCGAGATGGAGCAATTTTTGACAATGATGTAAGGTCTATGGGTGGCTGAAGGGGAATGTTCATGAAACTCTCTGAAGCAGAGTAAAACTAAGAGCCTGATGCCAAACTTACAAAGAAGTGGGAAGATGATCTTAAAGTTAAAGTTAAATGTTAAAGTTCAGGTCATAATAACTATAAAGATGGGAATCTATAACAGGCACCTATTTTTTAAGCCCCTACTGTGTACCAGGCACTCTGTGGGGGGCAGTTTGCATATGTTATCTCATTTAATTTTCTTTCGTTGTTACTACTCTGTAAGGAGTTATTCTTGCTCCCATTTTACAGAAGATGAAGCTTAAGCTCAGAAAAATTAAGTGGTTTGACCAGGGTCCCTCAGCTAGTAAACAGCAAAGGTAGAATGTGAATTCTCCCTAAGGCTGTAAGTGCCACCCTATCTATTTGTCAATGCCAAGCACATTTTAGGAGCCTAAAAAATGTGCTGGAGGTGCAGTTAATGTTGGGGTTTAAGATATATTTAGGGGATTTGAATCTCTGGACTGACAATGTGATAGCCAGATCCTGAGCCTCAACAGACTCCAGCACCTACAATCTGATTTATTGGACTTACCACACTCAGCTAAGATGGAGGTGAAGAAGGACAACCACCACACCATGGAGCCTAGAGTGATTACAACTGAAAATGGGAGGATTGCATCCAACATCCAGGTGGAATCTGAGCCTCCTCTTGACATAAAGGTGCAATGGACACAACCAATCCAGTGTCCACATAGAAGAGGTGGCATTGGATTGGGAAAAGTGGACATAATGGACAAAGGGTATGGGGAAAGGCAGGAAGAGATGAGAGGTGGAGGCGTCTTCGGGACATGGAGCTGCCCTGGATGGTGCTTCAGAGGTAATCACCGGACATTGTAAATCCTCACAGGGCCTACATGATGGAATAGAGGAGAGTATGGGCCATGATGTGAACCAATGTATATGAGGTGCAGAGGTGCCCAAAGATGTACTTACCAAATCCAATGGATGTGTCATGATGATGGGAACGAGTGTTGTTGGGGGGGGGGGAGAGGGGGGGGTGGGGGGGTGGGGTTGAATGGGACCTCACATATATATTTTTAATGTAATATTATTACAAAGTCAATAAAAAATAAAAAAATTAAAAAAAAAAAAAAAAAAAAAAAAAAAAAGAAAGAAGAGGAGGGAGAAAAAAAACTTAAAGTCATGACAAAAAAAAGAATGAAGGAGGTATTTAAAAACCCATGTGCTTTCCTCCTCTATATCCTGTTGCCTCCCAAAAAGAGTGTGGTCTAACAGAATGGCAATATCTAATTGCCAGCAGGAAAGCACAAAGTCATCCTCCAATTGCTTCCCTCCTCTTCCCCCACCACTAAACACGGTGCTTTATTTTTAAATCACAGGATAAGTTAAATTAAGTTTCCTACATTAAGCCTTCCTGGTTATCTTCTATCTGTCCTAAATTGCCATCTGGGCCACATAAATAAAATAATCTGTTTTTCTCTAACCTGGATCTTTCCAAAAACGATTGTAAACATCGGCTCCACTTCATGCCAATCGTCCCTCTACTTCCATTAAAGTAATGAAATAGTTTTGATTCCTCTGAGGACAAACATAATTGATATGAGGGGAAATTCAGCTGGATTTTGCTGGTCAAAAGCTGAAGTGAGAATGAAATTTGCTTTGTGTCTTTGCAAACGCACAGGGAAGTGATTTCTCACCACAGTCGCTGGAAAGGAAAATGTTTTCACAAGTTTCTATTTTTGCTAAATATGTTTGAGAGTATAATGCTGTAATAGGAGAAAACTTAGCATTTGTGTGCAGGGCCTTGGAATTTTTTCAAGGACCCTCCTCAGTCAAACCCAGCCTCATGACACTCACTGCTGCAAAGTGTTGTTAAGCCTGTGACTGCTAGAGGCTGGCACCTCACCCTCCAAGTCGACTGGGGACAGCTAGATAATCACCTCAAATTCATGAGCATAGACCTCCAAGGGGCAGAAGGAAGTACAAAACATAACTCTTTGGCAATCCTCATCTAGCAAATAAAGCAGTTTTCAGAAGGTCTTGCATGGAACAGTGCTTCAGTAGCATCTTGGGGTGCTGTGGGGCAAGAAGTTGGAGGGCAGCGGGAACCCTTTACCCTTCCTCCTGGTGTAGCTTCAGTTTTACAAGGTTTAAATACCATGGGTAGTGCCCCTCATAGTATGGTCAAGTACTAGCCCCCCTTGTGACTTATTTGGAAATAGGGCCTTTGCAGAGGTAATCAGATTAAGATGAGGTCATATTGGATTGGAGTGGGCCCTAAATCCGATGGCAGGTGACTTTATAAGAGAAAGGACAAATGAATGTGCCACACTAATGAAAGCAGTTGTTGATGTGGGAGGAGTGGGGGGTATGAGGAGTGGGGTAGATGGGAACCTCTTATATTCTTTAATGTAACATTTTGTGTGGTCTATGTATCCTTTTTAAAAAAAGGATAATAATCTAAAAAAAAAGAGAGAGAGAGAGAGAGAGAGGACGGGCTATTTGGGCACTGAAACACAAGGAAGAAGGCCATATGAGGACAAAGGCAGAGACGGGAGTGATGCAACTCTAGGCCAAGGAACAGCAAGGGCTGCTGGAGCCACCAGAAGTAGGAAGCAGCAGGGTAGGACTCCTCCCTGGAGCTTCTGAGGGAGCGTGGCCCTGCCAATGCCACAGGTTTCCAGACGGAGGACTGAAGGCGGAAAGGGGGGTGGGTGAGGTCCACAGAGCTCTGGGGGGAAGAGAGCCTATCAAGAGATGCTGAGGGGACCCTGAGGTGCCAGGGGGCAATGTAGTGGGGGCCCCTCAGGCCTGGAGGGGAGAGGGGGCTCTGATAGAGACTGGGGAGTACTGTGGGAAATTCCACACTTTAGCTAAGCCTGGCCCTAGACCCAGCTTAAGTAAAAGGCTTGAATTATTTCTGGAAGCCAAGGAAACATAATTAAGAGGACGCAGGGGAAAGCAGATGTGGCTTAACTGATAGAGCATCCGTCTACCATATGGAGTGTCCAGGGTTCGATCCCCAGGACCTCATCACCCGTGTGGTGAGCTGGCCCATGTGCAGGACTGCCGAGCACAAGGAGTGCCGTGCCACGTAGGGGAGCCCCCCACTCAAGGAGTATGCCCCGTAAGGAAAGTTGCTCTGCGTGAAAAAAAATGCAGCCCGCCCAGGAGTGGCGCCACACACACGGAGAGCTGACAAAGCAATGTGATGCAACAACAACAACAACTAAAAAGAGACACAGTTTCCCAGTGCTGCCGGATAATGCAAGCGGACACAGAAGTACACACTGTGAATGAAAGGGGAGAGAAATAAATAAATCTTAAAAATAAATAAATAAATAAAAGAGGACACAGGTAATGAATCCTTTCTAAAATTGATGGAGAAATTCCTCAAATTCTGCTTTTGTGTGAACAACCAAGTTTAGTTAATCAAAGCGACTCATCATCTGTGGGAGCAGACAAGATGAAATGAGTGAAAGGACAAGCAAGATTAGAGCCTAATCTATTCCAAGCCTGAGCAGAAGAGTGAGACTTAGGTCCAGGGTCAATATAGAAAAGGTGGTGGAGCAGTGCTCCAAAATGTATTTATCAAATGCAATGAATGCACCACACTAATGAAAGAAGTTGCTGATGTGGGAGAAGTGGCGGATGTGGGGAGTGTAGTATATGGGAACCTCTTATATTTTTTAAAGTAACATTTTGTGTGATCTATGTATCTTTTAAAAAAAAAGATAATTTTTAAAAGATTAAATATATACAATTATGGAAAAAATATAGAAAAGGTGGCTTTCAGGATTTGTAATATTTTATGTGGCTAAGGTTGATTTTTAGTTCTTGATGGGAATACCTAAGGACAGGGGTGATGTTATCAGTAGATACATTTAAATTTGAAGATCATTCATACATTTACAAGCCCATTTCTTTTGGATTCTTGAATATCTACTCCCTTCCATAGCAGCTTGCACATATAGGTGCATGTATTGAATGAACAGATAAGGAAATATTTTTGTGAATATTAAGCCATAGGACCAATGCAGGCTTTTCTTACCTCAGATAACTAATAGAAGTTTCTCAAAAGGTGGATCCTTGTGTGTCAACATTAATCGGGAATCTTCAAAACTATTTAAGACTTTTTAATACTCAAATTAATGGTACCTGAGTCGAAATAGATGGGAAGGGATCTCTGCAAATCTAAAACAGTGCTAAGCCCCTTACTAGCAGCGTATAGAGAGCTCATAGCCTGCTTTCAGGGACTATTTTCAGGGAGTAATAATGTTAAAATTTTCCAAACATTAATTACAAAATAAAGTCAATTAAGTATAATGGCAATGCAGTACATTTAATGTAATGGGCAGAAAATGCATACATTACAATGTTAATAAAGACTGCTGGGAAATAGAACTGGTGCAAAGGCTTAGTTTCTATATATAGAAGAAAAGAAAGCATGTTTTTATATTATTTCTTGTCAAACAATCTTCCTAGTTGAACTCTTATGACCCTAGATTAAGACTGTCAGGAAGGAGTGGCTGTCTTAGAGGACAAACTATTGCTAAATGCCCTAAACTTCTTTCTTCACAATTTTGTCAAATGTTTCTACAAACACGAAATATTAGAATCATGTTTGCTTTTCTTCCCAAATCTAATCGTTTGCTTGTTTAAACAAAAGCCTCCTGGATGATTACTGTAAGGTCAACTCTTAGATGTTCTGAAAATTATTCACGGCTTAGTGTTCAACTTTTTTATTACATGATAACTCATTATTAATAATAAACATTAATCATGACAAGTATGCCTATATATTAGTAACAAATTCTGAGTTCATGAGGGCATGAGTATTCCAGGAAAAATATGGGGTGTTTTGTTTTGTTTTTTTAGGTATCGGGCTGGGATTGAACCCAGGACCTCGTACGTGTCAGCTCCTCTGAGTTGGTTTTTTCATTTGTTTACTTGTTGTTTGTTTTTGTTTTTAGGAGACACCAGGGCCTCCCATGTGGGAAGCAGGCACTCAACTACTTGAGCCACATCCACTCCCCTGAGGTCATCTTAAAACCAAAATCCAGCCTTCTGGATATCCACCCTATTTTCACCCACCCCCCTTCATTCTAGTCTCAACCAATAGCCAGTGATCCTATTAAAAAAGAAGGCAGAATGTTTCACTCTACAGCTCAAAACCCCCTACAATGACCTTAAATCCGAAATCCTTAGAGAGTATGTAAGCCCCCACCTGGCCTCACCTCCATCGAGTCTACCCTTGCTCACTCTGCTCCACCTCTTGGGCCAGGCACACACGCCCTGCTCAGTACCTTTGCCTGTTCTCCCAAATGTCCCTGGGGTTTGCTCTCTCAGCCCCCCCACAACTTCAATCAAATATCACCCCCACATTAAGACCTCCCCCACCCTCCTCTCTAACATTGAAATACTACTCTCTGCTCTGGACGTTCCCTACCCTCTTTCCCTGTTTTATTTCTCTCCTTAACATTTATCTCCATCTAATGTATTCTATGGTTTACTTTAGTACCTTTATTATCTGTCCCTGATTAAAATATAAGCTCCATAATGGCAGGGCTGTTTCTCTGTTTTATTTTCTGCAGCATCTCCAGAACCTTAAAGTGTACCTAGTAACTAATAGATGAACATTGATATTTGTTGAATAAATAGAATGAAGCCAAATAATATCAATCTTCTGGATCAAGAATAAGTAGAGAAAATCTAAAAAAATATGTAACTAAAATTCATTAGGCTTTACTATTTTGGACCAACTGCTTCTGATAAAGTTAGACGAACTAAATAAATTAAATCTTCTGATTACTGAATTTTCTCATTAATCCAAAAGTTTCTATCTCTATCTTCTCTCCCACAAAACCTGTCACAGATGATGCTAGTGAGTAGCAAAAACACTGTTTTGCATTTCATCCATTTTCTCTATTCGTTTCTACCCATTCTAAAGGCACAACGGGAATTAGGAGTAGGGGCAAAAAGAATAGATAATATCAAATTGGGTTAGTGGCCCCTAAAAAAAAGGGAGAAGACATATGCTCTTATCAATGAAAATGATCAAATGTGGGCATAAAGGGGCTTTCTTCATTCAGGCACTCTGTCTGGTTTAGTTCGTTTAAGTCAACTAAGTTCAGGTAAAAAATCCTAAAATACAAATAAAATAAAAATTATGGACTAATGAACTAGAAGATAATTCTCATTACACAAGGAGGCAGTGTTGCTCAGCAAACTATAAATCCTATTTCCTTAGCTAAGTGACAGATGCGAATCATCACCATATACCCAAAACTACCGCATGATTTTTCATGACTACTGGTTCAACTTCTCCAGAGCTCATTACCTTCTAAAGGGAAGTTCGTGTTGCAAGAAACCCAACATAAATGCATAAAGGCATTTAGAGAACCCAATTGGAAGTTGGCCTGTTTGAATATTCACTAAGAATGCAAATGTGTTTCAGATTGGGATTTTGCCTCCCATAGGATTTTTCCATAGTATTTTCCTTCAAGAAAACTTTTAAAAGGTAACTTGAAATGAAAACAGCTGTTTTCCTATCACCATTTAAAATTTGCAACTTTTCAAAGCGTTAACTTGTTTCAGCAGGAATTCAAGTCTTTACTTCCTGTAAATTGAGTCTACTGAGGTCCAGGGCAGTGCTAACGGTGAGGACTCAAGATTTCCCTTCCTGTGCTTTATCAGTATCTTATTAATTTCACTCCTAGAAAGAAAGATAGTGTGAGGTATGCCATGGAGATTAGAATTACAGCTCAAGAAAGTCACAAATAAACTAGAGTAATGGGTTTTACTTATAAAATCAACTCTCAATTATTCCCTTTGTGGATTACTGTCTTGCTGGGATTTTTCATATGGATTGTTAATACCAAAATGGCTTTCTCCTCCTATCTGCCTTCTCCAAAATCAGTTTGTTCTCAGCTGATGGGTGCTCTGAATAGTAAAGACATTTTAAATGCCACCTACATAAAACAAATCCTAATTAGGAGGTGAAATCTGGGGAAATAGGATGATAATGTAATGCATTTTAAGGCCAAACAAGCAACTTTTGGAGATTAGTCACTCAAAGATTTGAATAATTAACACCACAGTCCTGCTTCCAGTAATACTAAAAACTGGTTGCTCAGGAATTGTGCCTTTTTTGAAGACAGATAATATTTTCTAGGCATACTTCTAGAAGCCTAATTCAGGGCCCTGGGTGACCCAATAATTCACATTTTCATAAATTGGGAATAGAGAAGAATTGGGTATGCATAGAGCCCTCCCTGCATTCCTAGAAGTAAATCCAAGAAGCCCTTTTGCTTTCCGCTGTCCTTTCTACTCCAAATCAAGATTAACGTGTTTGAACTTGTTGAAAAGCAGATTGTAGGAAACTCTTCAGATCTCAGGATAACCTGAGCATGTATTACTATTAAAAAGCTGAAAACTCAAGATATTATAAACTCCATTGAGAAGAGATACATTTTTTTATATTGTGCATGAGTAAGAAGCTTAACCATGTATTCTTGACTAACAACAAAAACAAAAAAACCTAGGGGTTTACAAGGAGATCTAATATTTTGTTTCACCATACAAATTTCCAAAAGTCAAGTAATGGGGAAGTGAATGTGGCTCAAGCAATTGGACTCCCGTCTACCATATAGGAGGTCCAGGGTTTGATACTCAGGGCCTCCCCGTGAAGGCCAGTTGGCCCGTGTGGTGAGCTGGCCCATGCGTAGTGCTGACCTGCGCAGAGTGCTGGCACAGCAAGATGACACAACAAAAGAGACACAGAGAAGATACAATAAGAGATGCAACAGACCAGGGAGTTGAGGTGGTGCAAGAGAATGATCACCTCTCTCCCACTCCAGAAGGTCCCAGGATCAGTTCCCAGAGCTGCCTAATGAGAATACAACAGACACAGAAGAACACACAGTGAATGGACAGAAAGCAGACAATGGAGGGTGGTGGAAGAAATAGATAAATTAAATTTAATTTTTTAAAGTCAAGAAGAAGCCTATGATACAGGCACATCCTAGCAACTATCAAGTGAGTTCAGATTGGGCACCCCAACTTTTGCCTTCTACCCCGTCAATGAATGTGTATCTGACCATCCAGCAACATTTTTGTACTCCAGGTTCTCACCAGAAATATAATTTTCCATACTCTGCTGCCAAATTCACATTGTTGACTCACTGACCTGACATAATATTTAATGAGTTCTTCCACCACAACCACATACACTGGTTTCTCTACATCAGTGACTTGGCCTCCTTTTGGAATTAATTCTCTGAAATTACTGAAGTACATTTACTTAAGTTGCATTGAGGCACATTATTTTTTTTAATCCTGCAGAAAATACAGAATTCTCATATGTCATGCCCTCCCCCCTTATTAATGCCTTGCATTAGTATGGTACCTTGGTTACAAAGGAAAGAATATTATTATAATTATGCTATTAACTATAGTCCACAGTTTATATTAGGATTCACTGTGTTGTATGGTCTATAGGTTTTTATTTTAAATATTATTCTAGTAACAAATATATAACCTAAAGTTTCCCCCTTTACCTGCATTTAAATATGTAATTCAGTGTGTTAATTATGTTCACAATGTTGTGCTATCATCACCACCATCTATTACCAAAACTTTTCCATCATCTCAAACAGAAATTCTATGCCAATTAAGTATTAACTCCCCATTCCCTACCCTTATCCCAGCCCCTGGTAAACTGTAATCTAGTTTCTGACTCTATGAATTTGCTTAGTCTAATTATTTCATATCAGTAAGATCATGCAATATTTGTCCTTTTGAATTTGGCTTATGTTCCTCAACATGATGCCTTCAAGGTTTACCATATTGTAGCAAGTATCACAGCTTCATTCCTTTTCATGGCTGAATAATATTCCATTGTGTGTATTAATTTACTTAAGAAGTAACGCAAGGACCTGTCCTACCTAGAGTCATGTTTAGTAAAGTGTCAAAATTGTAGACTTTGGAGCTATACTGCCCAACTTTTAAATTCCACTCTACCATTTATTAATTACATGATCTTATGCAAGTTATTCAACCTCTTTTTGCCTTAGCTTCTCAGCTGTAAAAAGGGGATGATGACAATAATAGTACCTACTTCAGAGAATCAGCTGTTCAGTTGTCCCTGAACAACTGCATGTTTTTATGAAAACATTGTGAGCCTTACAAGTGACTATAATTTCTTCTTCATTGTGGCAAAATACAAGAATATGTATCCACTTCTCTTTCCAGGGCCCATGGGAAGCGCCACTAGTCAATCCTGATCCTCTTTCCTACTGAAACTATAAAAAGCCTCAGAATTTTTTGTAGCACAGTTCTCCAGGTAGCCGTACTAATAAATCAAAGTCAGTATATATATAAAACCTACTATTCTTCCTGGGCTAGAAGGACTCTTTCCATTAAACCACCCTGCGTTCCAGGTGGAAGGAACACTAAAGCCAAAGAAATGAATGCAGAGAAATGCCATGTTTGTTTATGAAACAGCACATATATGGAGCCTGTGTAGGTTTTTATTTATTTATCAAACACTATATGGATTTATTGTGGGCCAGGCACTATTCCAAACACTTAAAAATACTATTAATATTGAATAATATAAAACTTACAATAAACCTTTGAGTAGATACTATTTTATTTTCCTTATTTTACAGATGAGGAAATAGAGGCAGAGAGCAGTTAAAATTTTGCTCAAGATCACACAGCTAATAAATAGAACCAGGGAGTCTGGCTGCAAAGGCCAGTTTTTAACCACCATGCAATGATCCCACTCTTTGAGTTAAGGTAGAGAAAATGTCAGAGCCCTTCCACCTACAGGATTAAGCTGCTAACAGGAAGTAGGACAGACTAGGAAAGGGCAAGGAAGATAATATTGCTATTATTTATTGAATATTTAGTATATGCTAGGTACTCTATACAGCATTTATATACATTCTTTCATTTAATTCTCACAACTCTTTGAAACCGATACAATTATTGTTCCCATTTTACAGATAAGTTAACTAAGGGCCAGGAAAATTAAGAAATGACACATGGGTAGTAAGTGGCAGAGCTAGGACTCAAACTCAGGTCTCCCTGACTCCAAACCCATGTTCTTAACCACTCACAAAAGTTGACTTTAGTCTATGTGAAAAATAGTAGGAATGAAGAAGTAAAACTGATGTAAGACCTATTGCAAAGGAGGAATTCATGGAGCTAAGCAACTGTTCCAATGTATCAAGACAAAAAAGGAGGAGTCAAAGATGACTAAGGTTTAAAGGGTGAGTAACTTGGGGACCAGTGATACTGTTTAAAGATATAAGGAAGTCAGGAAGAGCCCTGCCTAGGAGAGAAGGATGAGTTCATACTTAGACTACACTGGTTCCTAAGCAGGAAAATCATGTATGGAGCAGAGAGTAATCGTGTTCACATTTGTTCACAGTAGTCATACAGCAGACTTTCCAAGACCCATGCAAAGTCTGGACTGCAACTCCTAGTTCTTGCCTCTCTGAACAGATTTTTCTGACCTTCTTCATTTTGTGAACAATAAGCATAATTTTAAAAAATGAAATCAGAAGGTAAAATTAAAGAAAGGTGTTAGCTTATCTAAATCAGGGTGGTCTTTCCTCCAGGAGTTTCTGGTCTGTGTTTAATCCTAAAGCAACCACCATAAGCTCTGGGCACCATCACCAAGTTGTGACGTGCGCTCCACAGGGAGTGTCATAATAGACAAAGCCATCTTTGTAGAAACAGGAGGTACATCATTTGTGAAAGTTTGTTTCCTATATACACATCATCACCACCATTAAGAGGTAAGGAAAAATTTCTCCAAGAAAAAATTCTTGTTTGACACTAAAAATGTCAGGTTCCTGCCATAAATTAGTTGTGTGATGTCGTCAATAAATTACACTTGGGAAGCGGACTTGGCCCAGTGGTTAGGGCATCCGTCTACCACACGGGAGGTCTGCGGTTCAAACCCCGGGCCTCCTTGACCCATGTGGAGCTGGCCCATGTGCAGTGCTGATGCACGCAAGGAGTGTCCTGCCACGCAGGGGTGTCCCCTGCGTAGGGGAGCCCCACGAGCAAGAAGTGCACCCTGTAGGGAGAGCCACCCAGCGGGAAAGAAAGTTCAGCCTGCCCAGGAATGGCGCCACACGCACGGAGAGCTGACACAACAAGGTGATGCAACAAAAAGAAATACAGATTCCCGTGCCGCTGACAACAACAGAAGCGGACAAAGAACACGCAGCAAATGGACACAAAGGACAGACAACTGGGGCAGGGGCCGGAAATAAATAAATAAATCTTTAAAAATTAAAAATAAATAAATAAATAAATTGCACTTTTTTGTGCTCACTTAGTTCCCTCCTCTATAAACTGACTTGCCTAGATTCAAGTTAGCTCAGTTTTAACTAATACTCACTGAACAAATCAGTAAATGGCCCTTTCCAACTCTTCATGTTCTAATATTTGAAAAGGTACAAGGGAGGGACAAGAATCTTGAGCATGAATAGAACATTAGAGCTGAAAGTGGTGTTTAAGTTCATTTCATGCAAGTTCCATAGTTTAGAAACCAAGAAAGTGAAGTACAGGGTTTTGACTCATTCTGGGTCAAAGAGAGGGTTAGCAACAAAGTCGAATCTAGAACGGAGATCCTGATTCGTAATCAAGTGCTTTTCTCACTACACCATAGTGTATTTTCCAACCGGCTAGTTTAGAAATGTTTGCCTCAGATGATCCCAGAGTGAGTTACAAGGAAAACACACACAGACACACAGTCTCACCGACCTGAGAGAGATTTATATGTTGGACTTAAATTCTTATAAAATGAAATCCCATAACACTTCAACTGCAACATAAAAGTATTAGAATGCTTTACATGCTTTTTATAGTGCAGTATAATAGCTTATAGCCTCAGACAGAACTTCTGGTCTCCCAGCTGCACACAGTGCATAACCTCAGAAAAGTGACTGAACTCCTGGCTCCAAAGACTGCAACACAGAGGAGCTGGAGCCCTTCCTACCTGGAAAGTGTCCTCTGCACATCTGTACTTGGTTCCCACTTTGACTTCGCAAAGGAGCAGAGGAAAAAGATGCTGAGCCAGGTCCATAAGAAAGAAAGTGGGTGACAAAGGGTGCCAGCCGAGTTCTCCACCAATATCCCAGATCCCCATCTCCAATCCCCCCTCTCTTTTACCCTGAGAAGGATGCAGGAATAAAGGAACAGTAAATACAAAACTCTAAAAGAAACTCTAGTGAGAGTCAGTTTGGCAACTGCCTAAGGAGCTGTTGGCAAGATACACATTGCCCATCACAAGAGCTGGCTCTGCCCACAATCTCCATGCTGAGCTGAATCTGTGCCTTAGAATTCCTCAGAAAGAGGCACTAAATGAATGCAGAAGAGATGACCGCAGTTCATTGTTTGTATAATCGGTCTTCTTACCTTCTCAACGAGAGTGAAAAGGAAAAGATGAAATTAGTTGACTTCCCACCTCCCCTGAGGCAAAAACCACGGGTGCATAAAATAGCTGTCCACTCGGAGCATAAAGGCACATGTCTCCCGTGACACATAGGTGCTTCAAGTCTTCTCCAGGATTCTATTCTGAATCATGGGCTTTATGATATTTACAATTCCAGGACCAATGTACCTAATATACTTCTTATTCTAAAATGAATTTATTTTTCTTAAGTCATACCAAGTCCCCATTCGTTTATTCATTCAACATCAAATTTTTATTGAGTGTCTGCCATATGCCATGTGCCATTCTGAGTGCTAGGGCTATAATAATGAACAAAATAGACAAAATCCAGTGCTCATGGAATTTACATTCCTAGTAAAAATTTTTCGAAGTGTCTCTTAATTTTCAAAATGACCAATTTCATGAATGTTTAATGAATTGATGAATGATAATTCTTGAGATAATCTGTGGAATCAGATGTATTCTAAAAAATGGGTTGTGAATCATAAAAAACTAAAATAAAGTATATGTATTTCATTTTTTATATTTTATTTATGTATTTTAATAAATAACCCTTGAATTTCATTTCCACTCCCTTTCACTTCCGTTTTTTTCTATTTGGTCAGCAGGCTACAAAATAAAATAGAGATAGTTTCTAGGAAGCACTTCTCCCAAGGCAGTGGGTATAGGATATCAACAAAGGAGAAAGACACTCTGACAAAAAGAAAAGAAGGGAAATCCTGCTAATAATCACCCTCATTTAGTAAAATCCTACATTTAGAGATCTCATGTTTTTATGCCATTTTATTCTAGTAACATATATACAACCTAAAATCTCCCCTTTTAACCACATTCACATATATAATTCAATGTTGTTAATTACATCCCTAATGTTGCTGAGCATCAAATTTTTAAAAGCCCAATGAAGTGTCAGTTCAGAAATCAACACAAAAACCAACACTAAAACAATCTGGCTGAGAACTTACTTCAAGGAGTTTCGAAGAAGACCCTCCACAGTCTGGCCTTGGGGCTTCCATGCTGGTTCAAGTTCATCTGAGCCCAGCACAGGACTGCCAGCCTCCAGTCAGTGGCACCTTCATTTTCATAGTGTCCTGGGTGGTGCAGCAAGTGTAGGGGTGGGTCAGACAAACCCAGGTGTTTCATAATGCAGTCAGGTACAGGCTATATCCTTTTGCTTCTGGGTAGTAAAGTCATGAGTAAAAGGTTATGAGAGAAAATCACCCATAACATCAAGGAATGGCAGCAAATATGGAAAAATATGGACATCAAAGTCTGAGTAATTATTAAAACAAATCTCCAAAGAAAGAAATGCCATCATTGGATGAAGCTATTCTTCTCCCTCCCCATTTAAGCCAACTAGATGTAAAAATAAAAGGATTTATAATTACATGAGAAATTTTTAAAAAGTGATATACCAGGACACCACAAGCACATAACATTTGCTAGCATAAATAATGCTGCCTTCATGTCAGTGTAACCTCCACTTAGAAGGCAAACCTATAATAAAAGGAATGTGCCAGGCTTCCTTTGCCATCACTTTTGAGCAAAGTATTATTTACATCTATTGCCTACATCCATGTAGCCAATAGTAATAAGAGCTTTCAAACAAAAGCTTTCAAATAATACCAAGGACATGCAGGTAAAAAGAAGTCACAGGAAATAAAATATAAATATGAATGGGAATAAATAGCCATCAGTGTTGTAAAAAGTCAATACACGGCCTCCATCTTGAGGATAGTAGTAAGAGGTGGGCTCAAATCCTGCTTCAATCCTCGGGCCATCCTCTCAGGCAGTCTCATGGAAAAAGGAAAACGTCACTACTAGTAATCATAAAGCAGTTAGAAGCAGCTCTCTTTTTAATTAGAGCAACCGAAGTAATAATGACCAGAAGCTAAGGGATATACTGAAAGACTATGTTCAAGACAATATTTACTTTTGTGAAACGGCCTGTTTTAGTCTGCTCTGCTACTGAAAAACAGATACCATGAAATGGGTCAGTTTTTAACAATGGGAATTTATTTACTTACAAGATTACAGTTTTGAGGCTGAGAAAAATGTCCACATCAAGGCACCGTCAGGCGATGCTTTCTTCCCAAAGACCAGCCGCCGGCATTCCTGGACATCTCTGCCACATGGCAAGGCACATGGCAGCATCTGCTTGTCTTGCCCTTCTTTTCTGGGTGTCATTGCTTTCAGCTTCTTGTTTCCATGACTTCCCTTTTCTTTGTCTGAATTTCATTCTCTTATAAAGGACTCCAGTAAGAAAATTAAGACCCAACCTGAATGAGGTGGGTCACATCTTAACTTAAGATCCTACTTAAAATGGGTCCACACCCAAAAGGAAGAGATTCGCTTTAAGAACACACTTTTCTGGGGTTCACACAGCTTCAAATCACCACAGGGTCTATGACAGCATACGCAGCTGGAATGTCCTATAACAGAGGAGGAGATGAGTTTGGGGGGCCAGGTGGTGGTAGTGGTGGCAGCAGTGCAAATGTAAGAGGAGAGGAAGAGGCATAAGTGACATTTTTTGATGTTTTTGTTGACTAATTTGAATCCTTTGTTTTTGGATACTTTCACAATATTTTCAGAGTATTGGTTCCTCCTTCTCTTTCAAACATTTCATTCTTCCCTCCAGGGTCCTTTGCTGGCTTTTCCCCCTTCCAGTGCCTGTACTCTTCCTTTTTCCCTCCATCACCTCTATACTGCAAAGCTCCAGGTTTGTGAGTCAAAGAAAGAGATGACGTGAAAAGGGAGAATGAGAATGCAATCAGGGATCTAAAGGGGAATCATTTCACCTCCCTTGAGCCCTGGTTCTGTCAGAACGTATATATGTATATATAAACTTGTAAAAATTATTGCAAAATATGGCAAAGATGGAGACTTAGGGAAAAATGTCTACCATTTTAAATCCCAGCCAGGAAACATATTAAAATACCCACAGTCATTTATCACACACCCACACATACCACCATCCGAATTCAGTATTACATATAAGCATACAGGAAACATTGCATGCCAGAGGTCAGAGGTGTGCATGAAAAAGGTGACTAAGGACAACACCTCGCCAGTGACCCAAAAGCCAATGTTTAGGATGGACAGGCTCTGTCCCAACATCCTCATGGGAAGCGTGTCCTCCAGCCAAGGAGTGTAAGACAATTTCTTTGATAGTTGTAGGAGACAGTAGGCACTTGGAAAGAAGTAATGCCTTAAAGAAAAATCAAGGTGTTATTACAAAAAAAAAAAGGGGGGGGGGGAGAAAGAAAGATACCCACCACAGATGGCCACTTTTGGATACATCAAAAATCTCAAATGTTCAATTACTTTTTTAAATCAGTAATTTTAATTCGGATGATTTGGAAAATGCATGAAGTGTTGGAGATTTGGGCTTGAAGGGTATCAGGAATGAAAGAAAGAGAAAAAGGAGAGTGAAAGAAAAGAGAAAGAAAGAAAGAACGAGAGAGCTGGGATCAGGAGGTCTGCGAGTAGAGACTCCTCAGACAACTTTATTGTCTACAAGGGGCTCTCTATATACCCCAGTCTACGTGACAACAAGCAGCAACGTGCAGTTAACTATTAGCATTACTAAGGAATTTAAAAAATCTTATCTCAGGGTACAAAGTCTAAGTGTTCTATTTACTACAAAAGGTATGTGCTCATCTTTTCTTTTAGCCTTTAACAGCTTCATCCTGTTTTCTGAGAACTCTTAATTACCGCATTCTTTAGGGTGCAAACATAGCCTTGGAAACAGCACGTCTCTCCCTGTGAGACCACTGTGCCTCAGTTTCCAACAATGAAGATTGTTCATCTCTGGGACATAGACATTATCATTATTGAGGCACAGACATTATAGTGACTAAAAAGAGACACAACTTATACAGGAAAACAACCCAATATAACTAACATTGAAGTTATGCCCTCCATCAGTGAGGGAAAAAAAATACAACAAAACATAGAAATTTTTAAATGCAGTTTTAATGATAGTAAAGGCATGCTGAAGGGCACCATTATTTTAATTACTAGAATACTGGGATATTTTGAAGTGTTAAGTTGCTTTTCTTTCCTTCCTTGTGACTTATTTTCTTCTATCTTTAACCTGCCTCCCAATTCAAGAACATAGATAATCATGTGCTCATTGCCTCCGAGTAGCTTTGGGGCAAGGTGGAAAGCAGAATAGGCCTAAAATCCTTTCAAGGCCGTAGGAGAATACAGGGGCTTTTGTGAAGGAGAGGAAAGGAAAGAGATGCTAAACATAGAAAAAGTGTCTTAGCAGGAAGCAGGAGGAGAAAAAGAATTTCAAAGATAGAAAGAGATACCCCCTGCCCCAGGTTTGTGGCTGAGGGGAGAAGAAGAGAGGGAGGGAGGTTTGCAGGTTCTCAGACTAAACCAAACCTGAGCCTGCTCTTGCCAGCACACTGACACAACAGCAAGGTCCTGAGACAGAAGGGCTGCACAACAATCTTAGCGCAAAATGTCCAGCTAATTTCAGCCAGTACGGGGAAGCAGATCTTACCCACAGGTGATGTATCAATTAAGGTTCTTAGTTTTCAAGCAAACTGCACCTACCTTAAGTAAATTTACATATAACCTTGAGCAAGAAATGGATTGCCCTGGAAGGTTATAGGGAAGTTTGGAGATTCAGAGGAAATCTGGGAACTCCTGGCTTCAGAAAGGGCAGGATGAAGGTGACTCTGGTGACCTGGTAAGAGGAAGCACAGGCTATCCCTTCAGGGTGCTGACTCCAGGTGGATCAGCCCCAGTCTTCATCATTGAGCCACTCCTCACAAATATTAAATTCCTGGAGGAGTCGGTGGAGCCTTGCTCAGATCCCTTGCCCAATCGTCAGCCAAAGAGGGTAGGACAATTAGTTTGATAGTTGTAGGGGACAGTAGTTGAAAACTCAAGGTGCTATTACAAAAAAAAAAAGAGAAAGATGCCCATGACAGATGGCCACTTTGGATACATTAAAAACCTCATAGTTTGATTAATTTTTTAAATCAGTAATTTTATTAAAGTTTCTTACATTGCTCATGAAGGATAAACCCTTGAAGGAAGTTGGAGCTCAATTTTGTCTGAGCCATAAATCCATGATGTCACCCCCATGCTTACATCTGTTCATTAGCAGCCCACTCTCTCCTCAAATCTCCAAATTCCTTCATATACTTCTAGTTCTTTCTTACCCCTTCAGCTTCAGCTTCAATTTCCTTCCCTTTCAACACCTTCTGTCTCATTAATACTAAAGGAATTTAGTTCCTTGAGCACATTTCCTATTTCCTATCAATGAGTCTGTATACACACCACTCCCTCTGCTTGGAATGTCTGTCCCTGTTCCTTGCCTTCCCATAAAGCTCACCAACCCAATCCAAAAACATCCTTTCTAGGGAAAATTCCAGATGCCCCCTACTCTCACACACTCTTCCTCCCACCACTACCCTTCTTTTTTTTTTTTTTAATTTATTTATTTCTCTCCCCTTCCCCTTCTCCCCCACCCCAGTTGTCTGTTTTCTGTGTCTATTTGCTGCGTGTTCTTCTTTGTCCACTTCTGTTGTTGTCAGCGGCATGGGAATCCGTGTTTCTTTTGTTGTGTCATCTTGTTGTGTTACCTCTCCATGTGTGCGGAACCATTCCTGGGCAGGCTACACTTTCTTTCACGCTGGACGGCATTCCTTACAGGGCACACTGCTTGCACGTGGGGTCCCCTATATGGGGGACAACCCTGCGTGGCAGGGCACTCCTTGCGTGCATCAGCACTGCGCATGGGCCAGCTCCACACGAGTCAAGGAGGCCCGGGGTTTGAACCGCGGACCTCCCATGTGGTAGACGGACACCCTAACCACTGGGCCAAGTCCGCCATCTACCCTTCTTTTTTATCTTGGTGTCTGCACTGTATATCTTGCATGTGTTGCCATTTTTAAAAAATTTATTTTCCTGTACTGTAATTATTTGTTTATACATTTGTCTCCCCTACTGATATGTGCGCTTCCAGGGGATAGGTTCTAAATAAATGTTTGTTGAATGATTGAATGAATGAATGAACTTTTGAATCAGATGCCTATATTTACTGAGGACCCACTCGGCTTGGAATCATATAAAGCAGGCATAGTAAGGTGTTAAGGAGAATATGTATTAAAGCAGTAGTCTCTATGCAGACCATTAGAGGAGAGGAAAAATGAGTCTAGATAGGATATAAGGTTTTCATTAGAATCTCCAAATATTCACTCTCCCTTAATCCCCACATCTACTTGTAAGCAAAATTATTTTCTACTTAGTCTGCCAATATTACTTTTGCAAAATTTTATCTATCTTCATTTCAGTTCTCTAATGGTAAAATTCATATGCAAAAACTATATTTTGAGTTACTAATGAAATATTTGGCTTTATAGGGTGAATTATTTTATAGCATAGCCCCTAAGAATATAGGCTCAGGAGCCAGATTGCCTGACTCTGTAGAGCATCTTTGGGCAAGATATTTAACCTCTCTGTGCCTCAGATAACTAATCTTTAAAAATGAGGCCCACAATGGAATCCGACACATTGGGTGGTTGAGAGGCTTAAATGAGTCATAGATAAGCACTTAAAACATTGCTTGGCATGTAAGAAGTACTAAATAAATGTCAGCAGCATTATTATTGCAATAAAATGTACTCCCTATCATATTACCACACTTTTATTTTGGTCATTAAAATGGCACAGTAAATGAGAAGTATAGTAACAGAACACATGTAAACATGAGTTTGCATCCTTCTTGGTAGGATCAGTTCTTTAGTGAAGTAATTAGGAAATAAACAATTCAAACCCCTGCAGTAGTGAGCAACCCTTAGGGAATTAATAAATGGAAGGGGGAAATAAGAAAAACACAGATCCAAATTCACCCAGCGACATTTGAATATATTTTTTCACACAAGAACTTAGTAACTGGGAAGTAACCAAATATGAGTCAAAAGAGGTTACCTAATTTGAGAAGCCCGAAAGAGGAAAGAGACTGCCTTTCAATTTGGGATAAAAGGAGTTTAAAAAACAAAACAAAACAAAAAACTTGAACTTTGTGAAAAACAAGTTGCCCCACCAAGTTTGGGGTATTAGAACTAATTAATGAATTCGGTATTCAGGAGTCAATATTATTTTTTGTCAATCTTATTTCCTGGGATCAGAGCTGCAAGGTTTACTAGTCAGTTATGTATGAGAGAGTCCCAGTTCGTTTACTCTGAGACTAACTTTTGTCAAAGGAAACAAACAATTTTTCCTTTCTATGCCTGTAAGTCCAGTTAAGTTGTTGCCATAGAAAACTGGTTTTCTAAGCCTGCTGGGCCCCCAGTGAATGTTATATAAGGAGATAAGTTATAAACTTGTTCAAGAGTTTCCAAATTGTCATTCTATATGAGAAATCCAAACAGACTTCTGCAGTTTTTTTGCCTATTAAAAGTTAACTAATGGGAAGCAGACTTGGCCCAATGGTTAGGGCGTCCGTCTACCACATGGGAGGTCCGCAGTTCAAACCCTGGGCCTCCTTGACTGGTGTGGAGCTGGCCCATGTGCAGTGCGGATGCGCTCAAGGAGTGCTGTGCCACGCAGGGGTGTCCCCGCGTAGGGGAGCCCCATGTGCAAGGAGTGTGCCCCGTAAGGAGAGCTGCCCAGCGCGAAAGAAAGTGCAGCCTGCCGAGGAATGGCACTGCACACACGGTGACGCAACACAAGATGACGCAACAAAAAGAAACACAGATTCCCGTGCTGCTGGCAACAGAAGCGGACAAAGAAGAACACGCAGCAAATAGACACAGAGAACAGACAACTGGGGCCGGGGGGCTGGGGAGAGAAAGGCGAGAGAAATAAAATAAATAAATAAATCTTAAAAAAAAAAAAAGTTAACTAAGAATACTGTATTTCATGGGAGTCATGAAAATAAACCCTGGTCCTAAAGCCCAAAGTCAAAGCTGAGTGGCCTTAACAGAATAAAGCCTGAACACTAGTGAAAACACTGAAATACTTTCTCCTCCTTTCTAGTTGCTTTTGGTTTAGCATTTGTTGGGATTCGTATTAATGAGTAAACAGATTATTGGCTATGAAAAAGTAAGTGTATGCTATTTCCGTATGTTTAGAAAAATAGGTGGGGATACCTGGGAGAGAGAGAGACTTGATACCTTGGAAAATGTCTTACGTTAAATGGAATTTACAATTACAGGCTTCTACAAATGAAAGCAGTAATAATAAACACTGTTTGTTTAGCTAAAATCTTTCCCCACATGACCAGCCCCAGCAAATGACCTCACCTCGACAACATGAAAGGGTCAGAAACTCCCTCCATTTCCCCAAACCGAAACTGACACTTCTTCATAAAATTGCACCAACCCTTTCTTATTTTGTTTTTGCTGTCTAAGGCCAGTTCCTCTTCCTGTGCTCTGGATCCCACCCCAATTGCCTTCTGTCTTAGGTGTTCAACTCCCAACCCCACCCCTGTACTAGGTCCTTCGCATCAGCCTTCAAACATGCTGAGTCTCTTCAACCTCTAAAACAACTTCCCTCAACCCCACTTCCTCTACTCACAACCCCCCTAGTTCTGTCCTCCCATCCACAGAAATTTGAAGACAGTGGTTAGCAACAAAAGTAAAATCTCTTCATGCTTGTACTTCCATTGAGCTCAGTCCCTTCCATCACCTGGTTACCCAATCAATCACGGAGATTCCAGTTCTCCTCTCACTGCAGCCAGAGTGCTCTTTCAAAGCACGGATCTGATCACATTATGCGTCTGCTTAAATCCTTAGCGACTTACCATTAATTACACTTAGGATAAATATCTAAATCCTTACCACCACCTCCAAAGCTCTGCCTACCTCTCCAGTGTCATCTTCCCCTCTTCCCCTCTCTGCACTCCATCCATACTGGTCCTGCAAGGTGTCAGGCACGCCAAGTTCAACCTCCACATGTGCCATCCCCTGCCCAGAACACCTTCTCAACACTGTCCCCCTTCTCCCCTTCCCACTCTTTTAGATTTCAGCTCATGAATCACTTCCTCAGGAGAGCCTTGCCTGAATTCATACTCTCAGAGCAGAACATGCGTCTTCATGACACTTATTATATTAAGTATATATAGTTATATAAATATTTGTTTAATGGCCATCTTCTCCATTCATTTGAAAGAGGGGTGTCAGTGTTTTTACTTACGTTTGGACTCCTTGCAGCTGCCACAGTAGCCAGCAATGAGATGGCACACAAGAAATCAAGAAATATTTCATGAATGCATGAATGAATAAATAAATGAACGAATTTCCATGCATTTACCCAAAGTCATTGACTATGTATCTTCCTTTATCATCAGCATCAGCAACAAATGTGAACTGAGTGCCCAGGGGTAACCTGGAAGAGGAGGTAGGTTTTGTGTTCAACTCTATCACTCTGCAGTCCACCTTAAGTTCTTCTTTTCCCTGAGAAATCTTCTCTGATCATAATAAAAAATCACTAATGATAGGCAGTATTTAGTGAGAGTGTACTGAGTGGCAGACAGATTGTGCTGAGTTATTTTCATGCATTATCGATTCCATCTAATCTTCATAACAGCTCTATGTGCTAGGTGCTTTTATTATCTGCTTTTTTCTTTTTCTTTTTCTTTTTTTTTAATTTACAGTAGAAGAAAACTGAGGCTGGAGAAGTTAAGGGACTTGCCCAATACCACACAGCTAATGGGGTAAACTGGAACTGGAACCAAGACCTGGCTGACTCAAACACCTGTGTTCTTAACTACTATGATACATTGTGATACACTGTAATGCATTGTGCTGCATTGTGCCACATTGTGATGCACTGTGATACATTATGAGACATTGCTTTCTCTCCTTACATGTCATAGCACTTCATATATCTCTTACTGGTAGATTCTACATGCTGATTCCTGCAATACTGTTCTTTTCCAGTGCTATTTATTGCCTGGATTGGGAGCTAAGATTTCATGTTTGTGTTTTGATTCTTCATCAAATTTTAAGTTTCCTGCAGAGGGTACTTCTATTGTGCTGTGCTTCTTCAGCTTCCTTACAAGGTCCATGCCTAGTTGTGAGCACTTAGAAACATTTGTGGAATGAATGAATAAATGAGCCTGGAATAACCTAATTTAATAGTTTATGTGGATTAAATGTGCTATGTTCATTAAACACAATTCCAGGTTTAGGGTGACTCCCATTTCCAGTGAAGAGGACAGTGAATCAAAACTGAGGATCAATATCCTGGCTCCTATTTAATTGTGTGATACTAACGCAATGTGCCTCTGGCAAAGATAACACTGTATTTCCTCATCTAGATCATGAAACCTTATGACCACTCCATGTTGTAAGTTTGTTTCACAACAAGTGTAGAAATATTTATGCTACATTTGAGATAAAGTATTAGCTAGATAGTATCTTTTATCAGATATGAGAAGTATGTTAGGTAAATCTTCATTTCATATAAGGCTAGAAGGCATAGTTTTCTAGCAGTTCAAATGTTAAATGTCTTTTTTTTTTTTTAATTTATTTATTTAATTCCCCCCCTCCCCGGGTTGTCTGTTCTTTTTGTGTCTATTTGCTGAGTCTTGTTTCCTTGTCCGCTTCTGTTGTCGTCATGGCGGGAAGTGTGGGCGGTGCCGTTCCTGGGCAGGCTGCACTTTCTTTCGCGCTGGGCGGCTCTCCTTACGGGGCACACTCCTTGCACGTGGGGCTCCCCTACGCGGGGGACACCCCTGCGTGGCAGGGCACTCCTTGCGCGCATCAGCACTGCGCATGGGCCAGCTCCACACGGGTCAAGGAGGCCCGGGGTTTGAACCGCGGACCTCCCATGTGGTAGACGGATGCCCTAATCACTGGGCCAAGTCCGTTTCCCCTTAAATGTCTTTTTATCAGCTCAAATATTAAATCTTCCTGTGAATGGTTTCAGTGTAAAATCATATTCAGGTATTTGAAAACCTGAGAAGCATAAAAGACCAATCAATAATTCTCTTAACCTATGACCAAAAATTTGGCAACGAAAATTTGTGTTAATCAAATTATTTTCTATTTATTTCCTTCCCGGGGGAAATAAAAAAGATAACTCTTTCTCAATATCTATAATTGGTAACTCCCCAGGAAAGTCTTAATTTATTTACAGATATGGAAAAGAGTAATATTATATATATAATTGCTTAAATTCATTTTGCCAAAATTGTATCAAGCTCCACCATCTCTGTAATGGAAAATATGAAATGAAATAGTTAAATTAGAAATAAATATTACTCTTATGTTCACTGTTTCAAATTTCATGCATCTGCCTTGTTTAAGGGACCATACCATACTTCAGGTGCTTTCTTCCTGAACTTATTTTAAAGAGTCAAGAAAAGAAAATGAGTTACATGCAGAAGTATGGGGTTGTGTTCATTTAATAATGCTCAGTAAAAATACTCTTCGAAGGACATGCTACACAATTAATTCAAAGAATAATAGCCCAAGAATTATAATTCTTGGTTAAATCTGGGTGTTGTTTTTAGCCTCTTTGAATTTCTATTTTCCCACTTGACTACAGTGATAATTCCTGTCTAACATTTATGTTATAGGGATTTTAGAAGGTCTGAGATAATATATCAGAAATACTTTTCAAATCCCTAATGTTACACATATCATAATTCTTGGTATATTTAAGTAGCTTTGTCTTTACATCACATAAATACTTCAGAGGATCAGAGAAAGAAATGGTTCCTTCTATATCGGCCTTTTTCCAAATTTCTCAAGACATATCAACAGCCAGAGAAAGTAATATTTGTGATTCTTTATTACCTTGAAAAATAAAAACAAAATGTGATTTAAAAACTTGAAAGAACTAGGTCTGATAACTTTGTGTTCAGCCCAAAATTTATTTTAGAAATGCAAACTTCACCATGAACTATTCACCCTCAGTCTTGAATGTATTTCATTTGGATGATTTACATTTTTTATATTCTGGTTTTTACTGATAAATTTTGCATTTTGACACATTTTGATGAAGTCTATTCACTGTAGACATTTTCTGCAAACCTTACTTGAATAGTTGACTTTGGCTTTATCCCCTCAAGTTCCTAGAACTGCTCTGATTAAAATTTAAAATATAATTACAGGTAGCACATTGAGTCAGTCAGTTAGTCAGAAAGATCTGAGCTCTGTGAATGCCTACTTCCTGCAGCACACTGTATTAAGTGCTCTGGAGGAGGGCGGGGGTGGATGGGAACAGTCATCCATGAAATGATTTGAGATTATTATTAAAACAACATATCACCAAGGGCAAAGGACTTGATACTCAGGTGGAAGCTCTATGCATAAAAGTTCAAGGAATGGAGAATAAAGGTAGGACCTCCTCTGTTTTAATTGCCTATCTTACATATTTAGCAAATGTGTGCTGTGACCTGTTAGTAGCTTTGCAAGCATCTCAACAAAACAAATTAAACCACTATTAATCTAACTACAAATGGGCAACCTGGTTCGGTGTGGAGCAGTTCTTCCTTTCTTCTTCTTCTTATTTTTAACCTGGTTATACTTCAAGACCTTTGTTAGATGTAGGGTCAGCTCTTGAGTAACACAAGAAAAGTCACTCTATAAATAAACTTTTTATTTTGGAATAATTAGATTTACCAAAAAAAAAAAATCGCAAAATAATAGAGAACTCCCATTTACCTTCAACCAGTTTCACCTAATGTTAACATCTAACACTGGTTCTCAAACTTTGGTATTCATCAAGATCACTTGGAGGGCTTGCAAAAACACAGATTGCTGGGTCCCATCCCCAGAGCCTCTAATCCAGTAGGTCTGAGGTAGGGCCCAAACATCTGCCCTTCTAACAGTGTTGCTGGTACAGGGGCTACACTTTGAGTATTACTGTCCTTGATCTTCCCTAAGTTCACCTTCATAGGTAATTTTTTGGGAAAATGAAAAAATAGTAAAATCAGTTTGTTCTGATAAGATACAACATAGGCCCCTAGATCCATGTGTTGCCTACCAGTCAGTTCAGGGATCTTTTTTTTTTTTTTAATTTATTTATTTACTTCTCTCCCCTTCTCCTCCCCCCCTTCCCCCCCGTTGTCTGTTCTCTGTGTCTATTTGCTGCATCTTCTTCTTTGTCCGCTTCTGTTGTTGTCAGCAGCGCGGGAATCTGTGTTTCTTTTTTTTGTTGCGTCATTTTGTTGTGTCAGCTCTCTGTGTGGGCGGTGCCATTCCTGGGCAGGCTGTACTTCCTTTTGCCCTGGGCGGCTCTCCTTATGAGGCCCACTCCTTGCGCATGGGGCTCCCCTACGCGGGGGACACCCCTGCGTGGCACAGCACTCCTTGTGCGCATCAGCACTGCACATGGGCCAGCTCCACACAGGTCAAAGAGGCCCAGGGTTTGAACCGCGGACCTCCCATGTCGTAGACGGACGCCCTAACCACTGGGCCAAGTCGCTTCCCTAGATCAGGGATCCATTAAAGCTCATTCCAAGTCTGTGCAAGGACTAAACCAAGTTAGAAAATATGGTACTTTCCTACAGTAGTTCTTATTAGTCTGTCTTCCCTTCAGGCAATGCAATCATTTTAAAAGCAATAAAATATTATTTTTATTCAAACTTGCTATTTTGAAATAATTTCAAATGTACAGGACAATTGCAAAAATAATACAAATCCCATGCAGAGAATTACAACATACCCTATCCCCACCCCTGCCCAGATACCTAGATCCATCAATTTTAACATTTTGCCTCTTTGACTGTATCATTCTATCAATCTCTCCATCCATCTAACTACAATCTATCTATTCAGCCCTCCCTCTATCTACCCATGTGTCATCCATTTTTACCCATCTATCATCTATTTGTCTGTCTGTCTATCTATCTATCTATCTATCTATCTATCTATCTATCTATCTATCTATCTATCTATCTATCTTCTGAGCTTCTGAGAGTAGGTTGTACATATCAAGCTCCTTGAATACTTAATTCTTCCTTATAACAAGGATATTCACTATGTAATCTCCTTAGGTGCAGTTTTAAAATTCAAGAAATTTAACATTGATACAAAGCTTAGAGTTTATATTCCTTTTTTTTTTCTTCATATGTCCCATTAATATCCTTTGACTCTTTTCCCCATCATTATGAGACCTTGACCAGAATCACAAATTGCATTTAATTGTCATTGTCACTTTAGTTCCCCTTCTTTGCTCTCTTCTTCCCAACCTCCCTCCCGCTCTTCCTTTAATTCTGGAAACACATACACAATATATATTTCCCATCTCAACCATTCCCAAGCATGCCTTTCATGGGATTAATTACTTTCACAATGTTGTGGAACACTCACCACCATCCAATACTAGAACTTTCCCATCACCCCATGCAGAAACCATACATCCACTATACATTAAGTCCCCATTTCCCCTGCCACCCAGCCCTGGTATTCTGTGCTCTACTTTCTGTCTCTATGAGTTGGCATATTCTCCCATGTTTTCTTTGTGGTTATCATGGGCTTAAACGTACCCTAAATCTATAAAAATCTTGTTTGATTTGATACCAACTTAACATCAGTAGCATACATAAACTGTGTTTCTATACCCCTTCATCCCCCCCTTTAAGTCCTTCTTGTCACAAAAATTAGTTTTTAACCATAATAAAACAGCTATCATAACATACAAACCAATCATAAATTTTTGACCTGAAATAAAGCCTCTGATTGATCCGTAGCAATCAGCGGCAGTGAAGGAGATAACACACATCTTCTTCAGCAGTGCTTCTCAAACATTTATGTGTTCATAAACCATCTCAGGATCTCTCAGTTAGTCTGGGTGTGGACCCCGAGATTCTGCATTTCTAACAAGATTTCAGATGATGTCACTGTTGCTGGTGCATGGATCATACATACTTTGAGCTCCTCCATGGCACATTTTAAGGCCTTGCAAGATGTAGGCAAGGACAAGATATTCTAGTGTCTAGTGATCCCTGAAGGCTACTGGAACTTTCCTAGCATGTGTTTTAGTCACAGCATTAGTGCATTTGATTAAGATAGACTTGAAGTACACAGGTCTCCATTCTAGGCTTTAGAATAGAGAAGGGATAGTTATAGGGAAACTGAATCAGTCAAATCTCCCTGAGAATACAGTGGAAACTTCTGGGACCTGGTCATTTACTGTGAGGTCCTTTATCCACAATTGCCTCTTCTTCACCCTTGCATCAATCTAGTAAGTGGCAGTGACAAAGGAAAAAATGAGGGAGGAGGATAAGAATGTTTTGGGTTCCTTATGCTAAAACAAATACCATTAATGGGTTGGCTTAAACAATCAGAATTTATTGGTTCACAGTTCTGAGGCTAGGAGAAATTCCAAAACTGAGATATCAGCTAGGTAATGCTTTCTCCCTAAATACTGTGGCATTCTGGGGTTGGCTTTTATGTCACATGAAAATGCATATGGCATATCATCTGTCTCCTCCCAAGTCCTGTTGTCTTCTGGCTTCTTTCCATGACCTTTTCTATGTATATCTGAATTTCATTCTGCTTATAAAAGACTCCAGTTATCTGGATTAAGCCAAATCTGATTCAGTTCAGTTATACTTTAATTGAAGTAACATCTTCAAGAGGTCCACACCCACAAGAATGAGACCACGATCAAGAACACATCTAAACTGGAGTACACAATTCAAGCCACGAGAGCATGACATCCACTTATATCACTACTATGTATGCTGTCATAAGCATATCCTCAGTTCCTTGGATTGTTCTTCAATTTTCTTACCCCTTCCTCTCCCAATAAGGTCCTTCCATGGATAATAAGCATAAGTGAAAGGTCGATTCAAAATGGAAGATAGACCAATGGATTCTACTGTAACAAAGTAATGAAAAGCTCACTGACATGTCTTTTTATCTATCTATCTATCTATCTATCTATCTATCTATCTATCTATCTATCTATCTATCTATCTATCTATTTCTCCTCCCCAAACCCCCGTCCCAATTGTCTGTTCTCTGTATCTATTTGCTGTGTGTTCTTCTTTGTCTGCTTCTGTTGTTGTCAGCGACATGGGAATCTGTGTTTCTTTTTTTTATTGCGTCATCTTGCTCTGTCAGCTCTCCGTGTGTGCAGCGCCATTCTTGGGCAGGCTGCACTTTCTTTCATGCTGGGCGGCTCTCCTTACAGGGCGCACTCCTTGTGCGTGGGGCTCCCCTATGGGGGGGGACACCTCTGCATGGCAGGGCACTCCTTACGTGCATCAGCACTGCATGTGGGCCAGCTCCACACGGGTCAAGGAGGTCCGGGATTTGAACCGCGGACCTCCTATGTGGTAGACAGACGCCTTAACCACTGGGCCAAGTCCAATTCCCTGACATGTGTCTTAGTTGCCAGGACTGCTGTGACAAATACTACAAAATGGGGTGGCTTAAAGATTTACTGTCTCATGGTTTTGGAGACTAGAAGTCCACTATTGAGGTATTGGCAGGGCTTACAATCTCCTGGTATCTATGGTCTGGTGCTAGCTTGCTGCAATCTTTGGGGTTTCCTGGCTTGCATTTCTGCCTCTGTTGAGATCTCTCTCTCACCTGTGTCTGTTCCTCTGATTTCTGCTGGTTTCTAACTTCTTTGAAGACTTCTGGCTTCTATTGATTGTGTCTGGATTTCCTTAGCTTATAAAGTCTCCAGGTATATGGATTAAGGCCCACATCATTTCAGTCTGGTCCCATCTAAAAAGGTACTTCAAAGATCCTATTCACAAATAAGTAGAGATCTTAACTAATAGTAGCATCTTCAAAGGTCCTATTTTCAAATGGATTCACACCCACAGGACTGAGGGTTAGAATTTGAACATGTCTTTTGTGGGGCACATGATTCAATCCCAACAATATGATTTCAGATTCTTCACTGCAACTAACCTTTAAGAAACTAACCTCTTCCCAAGTTTTGGAAGAGTATCAAAGAATAATATCCACAATTATATGAAAGAGCTATTAAATAGTTCTCCCCTTTCCAACCACATACATGGGTGAGGCCAGATTTTCTTCATATACTTCAAAACAACATCACAACAGATTGAATGCAAAAGTAGATATAAATCCAGCTATGTTCTACTAAGCCAGGCATAAACAATATTGCAAAACTGTAAAATGATGTCACTTATCTGATCTTTTGTTTTAGATATAGACATTTTTCATAAAATATATTATGTTATATACGAGATGTGTTTTAAAATAAATATTTAAAAATTTTCTGTTTTTAAAATATTTATTATTTATTTTTATTTTATTTTTATTATTTTTATTGTCTTTTTAAAAAAGATACATAGATCACAAAAAATGTAATATAAAAAATAGGAGGTTCCCATATACCCCACTCCCCACCCCACCCCCACTCCTCCCACATCAACAACCTCTAAGTTTTCATTTAAATAGATACAACTCACATAAAGAAAAGCTCTTCAGGCTTCTTAATAATTTTTAAGCATGCACAGAAGTTCTGATACAAAAAGTTTGAGAACTGATAAGTCAAGGGTTATATTTCGGTACATTATATTTTAAATATTGGTGTCTCTCACCTGGGTGATCTAACTCTTACACATGGATTAATTTCTACAGAAAATATATTCTGACCTGCCAAAAAGGGATTTAGAAATACATTCACTCTGGAGCTTTGAAAAAGATACTGGAAGGTATGGTTCTAAATTCAGTCTTGATTATATAACAAGGTAGCAGTCATAGCGCTTTTCACTCTGTTTTTGCAATTGTTTATGTACTTGTTGGACTCTCCCACTGGAGTCCCTTGGGTTCAGGGAGTGGTTTCTTTTTGACTGCTATATCCAGAGGACCTGGCACAAAGTATAGGCTTAAAAATAATTTGTTGAATGAAAGAACAGAAAAAATACTTACACGTAGGAAAGTCATTCCAGACTGATATTTAAATATTTGTGGTTGCTCCATAGTCAGAAACACCAGCCAGAGGCACAGTATACATTCCAAAGAAATGAATAAAATTTCCTTGATTAACTCGTACAACCAGCAAGCCTTTTAGAAGATACTTTAGGGAAACAACAATTTGATTGTGGTGCTTCATCCCTGGACAGGTAAGGATCAGAAATCTGGATCACCTAAAAAGACACATGTAGAACTCTGTACTTCTTGGAAATATTAACAGGTAGAAAAATTTTATCCAAACTGTTTATCCAAACGTCTTATTGCTGGGGACCAAACTATTTGGTAAGTACATTGAAGACTGGCCTTGCATACTATACCATCATGGCCAAATTTAGGGTCTGCTGAAAAAAATTAAACTGCTGAAGGAAATAATTAGAAATAATTTCAAAGAAACAATCTGAAAACTTGTTTCTGGAAAATAACTTGTGGCTTCCTAATATATTTTTGGTTTCTGACAAGGCCAGTACATTCATTATCTATTTCAGAGTGTCAAGTGCATAGAGATGACAGCATTCACCGTACAAATACTCCCCAGGTTTTCAGTATCTGAAAAGTCTTAGTATTTGATTCAGTTTCAGGAAGAAGGGGTGTGGTTCTAATGTCTCCTCACAAAACTGCATTAATTCTACTCTTGTTGACTGCAACTTCTTTCAAAGGAAAGCTGACGTGAGAATCCTATTGACACTGAATCCCTGTAAAACATTTCTCAACATACCTGCTGGGTCAGTAAGGCCTCAGAGACAATCCCCATTATTCCCTAAAATAATCCCATTAACCCTGAAGATAACCTAAGTTATAGAATAAACAAAAAGAGAACTCTCAAAATTCCTTGGAATAATAGTTTATAAGTGCCAGAAACAACTTTTAGATGCTAGTGAAACATCTACAGATCACAGCCTATTTCTGTAGCAGTTTTGCTTTTATCAGTAAATTGTGTGGCATAATTCAGGCTCAGGAAGCACTAATTTATTTTGTGTTCATCAGAGTTATACCAATTTGCAGATTTTAAAAATCTGTCAACTCCAAAACTGGTTATTTCTTGTTCATGCAATGAATTTACCTTTTGTGCTTTTGGAATGGTTCATGTGAAGTAAAGAATGTAAGTTGTATTGTAAAATAAAACATCTAATTTGCTGAAGAGAATTGTGGTCATATATTTGTTTGGATCATTGAATTAAATCTGATTTGCCAAGTGTTGTGTTCCAAGGTCCTCAAATGTCAGAATCAAAACAAATAAATAAAAACTATTTATTAAATATGAAAAGTGTTTTCTTTTAAAATAATTTATATTCTGATGGTAATGGACCCTGGATAATGGACAAAGAAGTAGTTTGTGAGCAAAAGCAAGTGGCTGAAATGGCCCTCAAGTTACACCTAGAAATAATAAAAGAAGCTAGTTAGTGTTTATCAGGTGCATCAGGCACTGCAGGTTTGTTAATATACATCATCTCTACTCCTCTCAACAACTGATTTCGTAGTATAATTATCCACAGTTTACAGATGAAGAAATTGAGGTTCACAGTGATCACATGATTTACCTGCACTTTTATAGCATCTAAGTGACTGAGTCAAAATCTGAACATAGGTCTGACTCCAGAGTCCACTATTTCCATATCACCCACTCCATTCATTTACTGAGTAGCATTAAATACTTCTCTGTGAACTGATCAATGTTTTTGTGGCTGCTTCAGAATTGGGATTTTATTCTGATCACGGAAACTCTATTATTCATCTTAAACGTTATTATAAATAAGGCATGAGAAAAGGAAGTCCATGTTAAGCAGCTTATGATCTTATTTGTATGGCACCACTGAATAAATTCAAGACAGTTCTCTATTTCAGGATTATTCTGTATTCTTATAAAGGAGAATATTATATTTAGAGATACAATTTTAAGACTAGAAGAGATTTCCAAAGTTTTTTTCAGTCCATACTTTTTAAATGAAGGTTTGTCTCCTTCTTCCCTACCCCTGCCTTCTTTTTTGAATATCTGATTATCCCTCTTTAAATAAACTGTACATAAAAATTTAGATTTATTGCAGCCAAATCCATGTTTAATTTTTAAAATTTTATTCTTATTTTTAATTTTTTGTCTTCATGTTTTATTTACTTATTATTTTATCAGTAATTCTTAAACTGAACACCATTTTTCATTTCTATTTTGTTATGGAATCCAAATCCAATTCTGGATCTAAACATGAAGTTTTAGTTTTTTAATCACAATTTTGGTCTTGTGGCATGATGGCAGATTTTGATGGGGCTTATGTTTTGGAAGATGCAGTTTTGATGTTTTAATACCCTGCTTTTATTTAAAAGAATTAGAAGGGATACAAAATGTGGTATGGATACAAAATATTGGATTATCAAAACATTCAATGTGGATATTGTCATAATATTAGAAATTAAAGCAGTTTCTTAAAAATTGACTCCTAATAGTAAACCAAAATGGATTCTTTCTCTCAGTTTGGAGGGTATTTTCATAGAATCAGAATAAGAAAATCTAGCAAAATATAACCATTTAAAAAGCAATTTCTTCACTCTGCTTCCTTGACACACTACTCTTGATTTTCTCTTTTCATTCACTTTTGCTGGGTCCTCCTCTTCTCTCCAGCTCCTCAGGCTGGAGTGTTCCAGGGTTCAGTCCTTGATCCTCTTCTCTTTTTCATCCTCTATCCACATTCACTCTGGTTTGAAATATTGCCTATATGCTGATGACACCAAATATAGATCTCCAGTTCATACCTCTCTCTCTTGCTGCAGAAACATACATCCAACTGACTACTTAACAACAACACCAACTGGGTGACTAAAAAATGTTTCAAACTTATTTAGAAAACTGAAAACTGATCTTAACTCCTCAAATTTGCTCCACCTGCAGTCTTAATTGATGAAAACTCCATTCTTCCAGTTGTGGAGGTAAAAAATCTTGGAGTCTTCCTAGAGTCTTCCCTTTCTCTCATGCTCTCCATTCAATTATCAGGAATTATCTTCCAAAAGAAGCTGATCACTTTCCTCCACCTCCATCTGAACTACCCTCTTTCAAACCATTATCATTTCTTCTCTTCCGCTTTTTCTCCCTTATTCTCAAAGAAGATTCTGAGTGATGAGTGATGCTTTTAAAATGTAATTCAAATTATATAATTTTTCCTAAATCCTCACAAGGGTCTACATCTCACATAAAATGAAAACCAGAGTCCTTAAAAAACCTCATACAATCTTCCTTTCTTCCTACTCCCTAGCCCACTCGTCTGACTCCTTATATACTAGCCCCTTCACGATGTTTCTTGGATATGTTAGGCTTGCTACTGACCAGAAACCTTAGAGATGGCTGTTTAATTGCCTGATGGCTTTTCTCTCGGATGACCAGTTTCCCAGATAAGCAGCTCTGCTTCCAGATAACTGAATAGTTTAACCCTTCCATCTTTTAAAACTTTATTCAAGGAAATTTTTCACTGAGGCTTATTCTGACAATCGTAATTGAAGCTGCATTTTGCCCCTCTACCCTCTTCTTTATTCCCCCATACTGTGTATCACTTTGTAGCTCCACACCAAGTTTATTCGTGTTTTTATTTTAGGTCTCTCGCCAGGAGAGTATAAACTTCATACAGCAGGACTGTTTGGTTTCAATATTTTGAGAGTGCAGTTTAAAGCAGGTGTTCAATAAATGACCCCAACAAACCCATCATTTCACTGTTTAAATATCTAAGCAAGCCACCTAAACTTCGCTCAGCCTTAGTTTGGAGCACTTTCTTAAATTGATTACTCTCACAAAACATCCCACAATTTTAAGACCTTTGCGTCTCCGGAAGCAAAAAGTTAGAGGAGGGGTCAGAAGCAACAGCTATTTCCGCTTCCGTAGATGACCAAAGGAGCAAACATCATGGCGAAAGCCGGGTTTAGGAGCGATGGCAGCGGGAAGAAAGGCCTGAAACGGAAAGCCGATTCTGAAAAGCCTCTGGAGACTGCTGTCCCTGGGGATGGGGCGGCAGAAAGCGGGGCGCAAGTCCCGAAAGCGGCTGCTTTTCCCCCCGGCTTCAGCATTTCCGAGATTAAGAACAAGCAGCGGCGACACTTAATGTTCACGCGGTGGAAACAGCAGCAGCGGAAGGTACGCGCAGGGAGGGCGCGTGCGCGATGTCTCCCGCGGCGGGTAGGAAGGGGCTCCTGCACATGCGTGATCGCTACTGCGTGGGGTCCGGGGCAGGCACAACCTGCTTTCCGTGATTAATCCGGAAGGATGACGCCGAGGCTGAAGTGTCCTGTTCCACTCAGGCACCTTTGGTTCAGCTCATTTCATGAGCGTCAAGGTTCGTGAAGAGATCATTTCTTTGCCAGCTCCTTCCGAGGAGCCTGGACTCAGAATGAAAGCAAGACGTCCTACGTTTTCAATGAAATTTAGCCCTTCTTTCCGTAAAAGCCGAAAGAGACCTGAATAGTCTCGCTGGTCCACTCAACATTCGATAAGTCCTACAATCTGTTATCTAGGCGGTACATAAATATAAAACCTTGCTTTCTGATTTCCACAGCAATGCTTGCCGAAATTACTGTGCTGTAAAGAGTTTCTAATAATAATATGTGTACTAGCCTTTACAGCGTTGTTCCCATACTGTCCTGGGAGGTAAACAGACCGAGACACAGAGGTTAATTGACTTGCCCTACGTGGTAGTGGTCATTGGTAATTCAGTTCAGATTCGAACCGAGCAGAAGTTCACACATTTATAATTTTCTTTTTATCTCTTTACTAGACTTTTTGAGGCCCTGGACTGTGTCTTATTTATCTTAAGTGCTGAGGTGTGCTATGGGAGTATCTAGAAGGGTCATCTAACCCATTTTGGTGGCAAGTATGGGGGAGGAATGTCCTAGAAGATGTATTGGGACTATGATTTCTCATATGAGACCTGATGGGTTAGGGTCAGTAAAGTAAGCACTGGAAAAAATAATGTATTTTCTATTGTGTGTCAAGCATTTTGTCCAGAAATAAGATACAACAGATTAACACTGAAAACCATCTTGCAAGTTCTTAATGATTCAGAAGCATATTTTGATTGTAAAGTATGTGGATAACTAGTGATGGTTGTATCTGAAAACAGCTTTAAAACTCATCTTCCTCTCCCTTTTATTTTTAGTGCTTCCAAGAGAAGCAGCTAATATATCCATGGTCTTCTTTAGAATGCAACCAGTTAGGAATGCAAAAACAAAACATAAAAAACCAGTTAACCTAATGCATATATAGATTTTTGCATTTTCACTTAATTGAGTTCTATGTAAAAGGTAGGACCAGGAGAATTTTAAATATTCAAACTTGTAAATTTAGACTTTTATGAAAGAGCTCAGTCTTTATTAAAGAACACTTATTGATTAGCCAGCTCACTTAGTTTATGTGGCATAAAAATCTGTCAGGTGCCTTAGTGTAATAGATTACGAAGATTGCCCAGTTTAAGTATTTATGTCATTCATAATTTTTAGTGTTAGTATGTGTTTATGATATAACTGGTGGTTTCTCAATTTTTTTTTTTTAACTCTTTAGGAAAAGTTGGAAGCTAAGAAAAAACTTAAAAAGGAGAGAGAGGCTCTTGGTGATAAGGTACGTAACATTTTTAGCCATCTGCTTTCTGTCTTATATTAAGGAATATTCCCTGAAACTCACGTTGAATCACTTTCTTTTAAAATTTGTTATGAATATGTCAGAAGTGTATATATTTACACACACACATAAGCCCTTTCTATCTTCCTTAGCAAATAAAATGCATTAGCCTTCTCTGTGCTTCTTCCTTATTGCATTCCCCTTCACACATAACCACTTTTATGAATTCGGTGTTTATTTTCCCCATGCACTTCTTTATACCTTCACTTTATACATTAGTATCCCTAAGTTATAAACCAGTGGTGTTTGTTTTGCCTGCTTTCAAATTTTCACATGTGGAGTGCTTACCTTTGTGTGTTTGAAAGACAGACATACATTTCCAAACATTGCAAATGGGCAAGTCCTCTAGGCCTGTAGCTGGAGCTATTGTAACTTTTTGTCAGGAAAGGCAGAACAGAGCCCTTCCAGAGTGAGGTGGGGGTGAGTAAGAATGATGAAGCTGATACAAAGGCTGTGAGCTGGTAAACAGTGAGAATGGACAGTGAGCAGAAGTTGAGGCACGTGGATAGAGTACGGAAAGGAAGAGAGCAGAGATAGGTAGCAAGAAAGGACTTCGCTCTTTTTATGATAGTGGAGAGAAGTCTGTGGAAATTTTTTTAATACTTCCACATTATTGGACAGCTGAGTTATTTTCATTTAGTTTTATTTTATTTATAGTTGCTTCTAGGTTATGATTTGTACCTGCAAAATTTTAAAAACCTACAGTAACCTTCACCCTTCCCATCTCTTAAAAGGTACCAAGTAAGGATAAGCATATTTGAGGGAGGGGAAATGTGTAAAGACTGTATTCAAATAAAACTACTTTTTCATGCATTCTATTAATAATATGTTAAATCATTTGAAATTGCCAGTATTAGACCATTTTGACCTGCAAAAACAAGCAGTATTTGTCTCTTTAACTCTCAAAAATCAATTATAGCAAATTTATATGCTGATCACTATTTGAAAACAGCCTCATATTGGGGGGACAGGAAGATGACTTTTTAGAATTGCCTTCTTTGAATAATGATGTAAAAATTAATTTTTGTTTCATGGGATAATAAAGTCTATATAGTTCATCAGTTCATGTTTTCTTCATATCTCTGCTAATATATATGTACATATACACATATATATATTTGCTTAGTTAGTGTGTGCCTATCATTCTGTGTTCCTGCTCTTTAACATAACATTTCATTTTCACAATTTTTTCACGTTAATGTGCCATAATATGTTTATTCATTACCCTGTTAACATTTGTGCTATTTGCTGTTTGTCTCCATTATTAATATCGATACTGCGTATTTCTTTGTAGTATTGATATTCACAAATCACCCCTCTCCCCCTCCTTTTTTCCTTTGCTACAAATTCCTCAAGCTAGAATTACTAGGTCATCAGATAGAAACAGATTTGTAACTTTTGTTGTACGTTTATGAATGGCTTTTTGAAAGTATTGGAACAAAATCATACATACAACTTGTAATTTTTTTTATTCTGATTTTTTACCCTTTGATATTTTTCTCCTTACTGGAAAATTATTTTGATTCTTGCCCCTTCTCTTTGATACATCTACCTGGTTTTAAGCCATTTCATTAAATATTAGCAATTGTTCTAGCAGGTGTGTCTCTTCTGAGAGAGTTAAAAAGCCTTTTATTCAGTATTGGTATTAGGATGGGCATAGCAGTAGGATGAGATGAGAAACAGTGAGTTTTTGGATATTTGTAGATTTCTGTTATTCTGCCCCAACAGTAATATAAAAGTATTAATGTGAAATGTTTCTAAAATTTAATCCTTTTTCTGTTATTTAGGCTCCACCAAAGCCTACACCCAAGACCATTGACAACCAGCGAGTACCTGATGAAACCATAGTAGACCCTAATGACGAAGAGGTAATGTTAGAAGTCTTAAATAAATTTGGGTGACCACACTTGATAAATTCATCTGTTTATGTGTTGGTGTTTAATTTAACATGCTGGTAAAGTTGTATAGTAGACTGATTGAGCTATCGTGTTGGCAAGTGTATCTTATTATTTACCGTACATTATTTTGTAATTGAATTGCCTATAAATGCTATAGAAAAATGCAGTAGGGAAGTGGTAGCTCAGTGGTTGAGTGCTTGCTTCATATGTACAAGGTTCTGTTCAATCCCCAGTACCTCCTTAAAAAAAAAACAGTAAACATTTATTTTCTAGAAATTTTTAAAATTTTACACGTAAGTACACTTTTGTATTTACCATTTCATCTTGAAATAGTACTTTTAATGTTTTTTATACCATTTTAAAACATTTTTCATACTATAGATTTTTGTAGTATTTGTTAGACAGTTTGATGCTTATGGATATAGCATTGATGGTAGTTTTTTGGGTGTTGTCTTAAAACTGCTTGGTTTCAAGATAATCTTCCACTTTGTACATTTTCCCTTTTTTTTTTTTTTAAGATTTATTTTATTTATTTCTCTCCCCTTCCCCCCCCCAACCCAGTTGTCTGTTCTCTGTGTGTCTGTTTGCTGCGTCGTCTTTGTCTGCTTCTGTTGTTGTCAGTGGCACGGAAATCTGTGTTTCTTTTTGCTGCATCATGTTGTGTCAGTTCTCCGTGTGTGCGGCGCCATTCCTGGGCAGGCTGCACTTTCTTTCGCACCAGGTGCCTCTCCTTACGGGGTACACTCCTTGCGTGTGGGGCTCCCCTAGCGGGAGACACCCCTGCGTGGCATGGCACTCCTTGAACGCATCAGCACTGCGCATGGGCCAGCTCCACACGGGTCAAGGAGGCCCAGGGTTTGCACCGCGGACCTCCCATGTGGTAGACGGACGCCCTAACCACTGGGCCAAGTCCGCCGCCTGTACATTTTCCCTTTAAACAGAGTTGACAATGCAGTGAAAGAGTCAAGGTTTTAAAACTTCATGTAGGGAACAGATGTGGCTCAAATGGTTGAGGGCTGCCTTCTCACATGGAAGGTTCCAGTTGAGTTCCCAGTGCCTTCTAAAAAGAAACAAAAAAACTGTGTATTTTTAAAATTTTTATGGAGGAAACTTGGTTTTGTAATATTCTGTTTTCTAAATATACAATTTAATTATCCATTCTCTAATTGCCAGATAATTGGGGTGCTTCTAATTTGGGGTTCTTTTACTTTTTTTTTAATTGTGTGTTTGTCAAGCAATGTCTGCTGTCAACATTCTCTGCATATCATTCCTTTATTCATTTAATTAATTAGTCTTGCAACCTGTGCTTATGAAGTGCCAACTATGTATTGGGAGCTGTTTGAGGGACTTGGGACAAAACTGACACATAAAAACATAATATCCTGCCCACATGCAGCTTACATTCTAGGAAGGGAGACAAACAATAAGCAAAAGAAAACAAATTATGTTAGCAGTTCATAAAAGAAAAAAGTAGAGTAGGATAAAGAAGATTCAGGAATACCTGGTGTGAAGAGGGGGTTGCAATTTTCTATATGTATACATTTTAAATTTTTATTTTTACCTAATTTCAGGATTGATAGAAGTAATAATTCATACATACCCTTTATCCAGATTTTTTTTTTCATATAATTAACTTTATTTTTAAAGTAGTTTTAGATTACAGAAAAGTTACATCAACAGTACAGGGGATTCGGGAAGCGGACTTGGCCCAGTGGATAGGGCATGCCCCTACCACATGGGAGGTCCGCGGTTCAAACTCCGGGCCTCCTTGACCTGTGTGGAGCTGGCTCATGCGCAGTGCTGATGCGTGCAAGGAGTGCCCTGCCACGCAGGGGTGTCCCTCACATAGGGGAGCCCCACGTGCAAGGAGTGCACCCATAAGGAGAGCTGCCCAAGAATGGCACAGCACACACGGAGAGCTGACACAACAAAATGATGCAACAAAAAGAAACACAGATTCCTGGTGCTGCTGATAAGGATAGAAATGGTCACAGAAGAACACACAGCGAATGGACACAAGAGCAGACAACTGGGGAGTTGGGGGGAGGGGAGAGAAATAAAAAAAAAATAAATCTTTAAAAAAAAAGTATAGGGGATTCCAATGTACCACTCCCCCCAATTTTCCCATTAATAACATCTTACATTAATGTGGTACATTTGTTATATTTGATGAACAAATATTGAAGCATTGCTACTAACCAAAGTCTATAGTTGACATTATAGTTTACACTTTGCACTGTACAATTTTATAGGTTTATCAAAATGTATAATGTCCTCTATCTGTCACTGTGATATCATGCAAAACAATTCCAGTGCCCTATATTCCACCTATTTTTTCCTTCCCCTCCCATCAGAATCTCTGGTAACTACCATCTTTATATCAACGTTATAAGTTCTTCCATTCTACAGTAATAATGAACTTGAAGATTTTCATCCAGAATTTTTCAATGTTAAATTTTAGCACATTTGGTTTTCATTTATAGTCTCTCTGAAATGCTTGGGAGCAAGTTGAAAACATGGTGCCCATTTACTCTTGTATACCTCTGTGTTTGACCTATGAACAAGGATGTTCCTTTTATTTTTTCACAAGAGTTGTTCTTTTTTAAATTTTATTCTCCATAAGAATGGAAGGAATCTGAATCATAAGTTCACAGTGTGGTAAATGAAATTAAAAAGCAATGATTTCAATAATGCTATGCCATGACTAGTATTTAGCTCTGGCTTTGTACTTGTAAATCTAGACTGATATACAGTCTAGAGCAGGGATTCTTAACAAGGGGTCTGTGAGCTTGAATTGATATTCCAAAAAACATTATTCTTATGGGGATGTGTTTGGTGCAGGTGTGATATGTTTATTAAATAACGCAGTGTAGCCTGGACTTGGTAAGGGGTTCCTTGGTTTTTACCTGACTGGCCAAGGGGTCCGTGGAACAAAAAAAGTTATGAACCCCTGGCCTAGAGCATCTAGGTTTTTATCTACATCATAGTAAGGACAGAAAGGATGCTCCCTTTTATAAGCACAGTATACTCAAAATTAGGCAGCTAGCATTGCTATATGATAATATTATCTAATCTATACATCTTATTTAGATTTCTCCAGTTGTCCCAATAATGTCCTTTTTGGCAAAAGAAAAATCCCAGATTATGCATTACATTGCATTCTAATGACTATTATCTTTAACTTGGAACAATTCCTCAGTTTTTCTGCTTTTCACAGTAATGACATTTTTGAAGAGTACAGGCCAGGTATTCTGTAGGATATCAATCAGTATGGATTTGTCTGATATTTCCTTATGGTTAAGATTCTGCATATGTACTTTTTTTTAAAACAAATCAATTTTATTAATACATGTTAATAAAGTATACATCCATCCAAAGTGTACAGTCATTGGTATTTGGTATAATCATTTGTGTATTCATCACTTCAATCATTTTTAGAGCATCTTCATTATTCCAATAATAAACAAAAACAAACTTATCACCTCAATCTCTCTATGCTTCCCGTGCTGTACATAGCTGCTGTTCTGTTTCTGTCTCTCTAGTTTATTTGCATTTATATTTTGTAAAAAGTCTTATATATGTAATATCACCCATATTCATATTGTACATGAGGTTTCACTATGCTATACAGTTCCATGTTACATTTTTTAGCTTTCCTTCTAGTAATATACATGTTGTATTAGTCAGGGTTCTCTAGGGCAACAGAATCAACAAGAGATATCTGTCATTGGTAAGAGAGTTTATCGGCGTGTCTCATATGACTGTGGGGATGCACAAGTCCAGGTTCCGCAGGCAGGCTGCAACCAGGGGCTCCAGTGAAAGTCCAGTGAAGGTCCTTGATGAGATCAGGGAAACTTGGCTGTCCAAAGACGAGCTGGGAAATTTTTGCTCGGTGCTGGAATCACTTCCCTTTTTAAGGCATTCAACTGATTGGATAAAGCATCATTTATTACTTATGGCAGTCTCCCTGATTGATATAGATGTAACCAACTGTCTATGATTTACTACTGCAGTAAAGTCAATGGTGACTAAAGTTCATAAATGCCTTTGTGGTACAGTTAGCATAGTGTTCGCTTGACCAAACAACTGGGCACAATTACCTGACCGAGTTGACACATTAGCCTAACCATCACACATGTCCTTATACTTTCCCTTACAACCATTGTCTGTGTATGTATTTTTTAAAAATTATTAATTTTGATTTTTTTTTGTAAGTACCAGAACTAAAGATTGAACACAGGCCCCAGTATATGGGAAGCTCGTGCTTAACCACCGAGCTACACCAGCTCCCCTGTGTATGTACTTCTGGCAGGAATACTATAGATGTGATGTTCTTTTCTTCTCGGTGCCTCATATCAGGAGCAACATGATGTTGATTTGTTCTGTTACTGGTGATCTGGTGATGTTAATGTAGATGATTTGGTTAAAGTGATGTTTGGTAAGTGTATTAGTAAAGGTTCTCCAGAGAAACAGCCAACAGGATATATATATATCTGGTTTATTATAAGGAGTTGGGTCACATGACCCTGGGGACTTGCAAGTCTGAATGCTGTAAAATGGGCCACAAGCTGGAAGTTCCCATGAAGGTGGGACAAAACACCTTAGTCCAAATTCCCCAGGCAAGAACAATGCTGAAATTGAGTCCAAATTCCTTCTCTGGCCTCTGAAATTCTCAGTTCTGGCTTTTTAAGACCTCTCACTGATTAGATGTGGAGACTCCCCACATTATTGATGGCAGTCTCCTTTGTTGATCATAGATGTAATCAAATAATTACAGACGCATATTCTATCTTGAAATACCCCCACAGAATCAAGCAGACCAGTGCCTGACCAAGCAACTGGATATCATAACCTAGCCAAGTTGACAGGTGAAGTTAGCTATCACACCAGGTTTCTCCAGTGTTAGAGTTAACTATTTTTCCCCTTGTAATTACTAAGTATCTTTTCGGGAGTTTACTTTAAGACTATAATGTCCTGTTACTTATAAATATTTTGCATTTACAAACAGTGCTACAACAAATAACCTTTTGCATGTTTTAGTATTATTGGAGCGGTATTTTCAGGAAAAATTAGAAGTAGAATTATTGGATCAGAAGGTGAGATTGTTGGGTCAAAAGGCAATGCATGTTTTATGAAGTAACTGCCAAATTCCCTTCTGTTTTATGCCAAAGTGCTTCCTACCAGCAGTGTATGTTTTGTTTCTCCAAAGTCCTGACAATAGACGTGTGTAGATTTTAATTTTTGTTCTTCTGACAGTTGAGAAATTATATCTGTTTCGTTTGGGGTGGGTTTTTTTTTTTTTTTTTTGTTAATTGTTTATTCATGTCTTTTGCCTAATTTCCTATTGTGTAATGTTGCAATTTTATATAGGATGGTCAGAGTAGACTTCATTGAGAAGATGACCTTTCAGCAAAGATTTAGAAAGAGATAAGGGAATTAACCATCTTTGAGTGAAATGTACTCTGGGACATGGGAACAGCCAGTGCAAAGTTTTATGACAGAAAGAAGCATGCCTTGTCTGTTTTTGAGAAAGAACAAGGAGGTCATTGTGACTGGAATCAAATGAGCAAGGTGGGGGTTATAGGGTGGAGGTGTCAGGAAGGTGTAGGATGTGGAGAGGCCAAGCAGTGACCATGTTGGCCATTTGTGAGGACTTAGGCCTTTACCCTTCGTGAATTAAGGAGCCATTAAATGGTTTTAAACAGAGAAATGATGTCATCAGACTTTTAAAAGTCATTTACTGCTGTGCTGAGAATATAAGTGGCGGGAAGGAAGAGGTTCGAGGCAGGCAGACTTTTTAAAAGAAAGTTACTGAAGTAATCCAGGAATGAGACAGGAGAGGATGATGATATTGATGATGATGGCGACAACAGCCTGGACCAAGGTGGTTACAATGAAGGTGGTGCAATGTGATCTGAGACTTTTTTTTTTTTCCTGAATATATTTTGAAATTAGAACCAAAATAGTTTCCCAATAAATTGGATGTAGGATATGAAAGGAAAAGAGGATTCAGCAAGATCAGTGTTTTAGCTTGAGCAATTAGAAGGATGGAATTGCCATCCTCCGAGATGTGGAAGCAGATTTGAGGAAATCAGTAGTTCTTTTATGGACAAGTTACATTAGACACTTAATTTAGTTTTTAGAAGAAATGCCAAGCAGGCAACTGGGATATGAGTTTGTAATTCAGGGGAGAGGTCTTGGCTGGAGATGAGTTTGGGAATCATAGACATAGAGATAGCATATATACATATATGTAGTTTCCCTAGAATATTTACCTAGAAGGGAATTTATTGGGTTGCAGGGTATATGAATGTTCAGCTTTATATGCTAGTGCCAAAATGTTTTCCAAAGTGGTGATTATACCATTTTACATTCCCAGAGTATGAGAGCAGTGTACACAAGTTCTTGTTCGTGTACATCATGGCTATATTCAGATTAGTGATATAAAAGGCTGTCTGATCATGGTTGAATTTCCCTATTTCCTAATGTGGTTGAGAATCTTTTAATATATGTACTATGTTTTTTCTTCGGATATGACAAATCATCTCTTATTCCAGTTTTCTATCATGTTTTATGGTTTGTAGAAGTATTACAAATATCTTCCCTCCCTCACTTCCTTCCTTCCTGTTTTTTTTTTTTTTTTTAAACTATGTGGTGTGTTTTGATGAATTGAAGTCCTTACTGGGGTTGTTTTTTAAATATTTTTTTTTAGTATTTAATACTTTTTATGTTATATTTAAGAAATTTTCTTCTACCTTGTGTTCATATGTTCTGCTATATTTTTTTCTTAAAGAATTGAGCAGTTGCCTTTCATATTTATGTACTTAATTGTCAGGAATTGATTTTTCTGGTTAAGTGTGAAAAAGGTACTACATTTCTTTCTCATTTCTCCCTCCTTGCATAGATAACCAGTTTCCTCAGTACCGTTTTTGGAATAGCGCAACCTTTTCTTTCCCCAGTGAACTGCAGTGCCATTATATGCTTGGTCTTTTTCTTGGTTCTCTATTTGCTTTGTCAATTTGTCACTTCATCAATTTTTTTTTCTTTTTTTATCATTTACCTTCATAAAAACTCTTGATATCTGTTAGGGAAAGATCTCCTTCCTTCCCCTGACTCCCTCACCCCAATTCCTCCTCTCTTCCTGACCCTTTGATCTTATATAAAAGTTATAAAAATCAGCTTGTCAAATTCTTCAAAACACTTTGTTGGAATTCTTACTGGAATTGCACTAAATCAGATCAAGTTGGGGGTCTTTCTACATTGCTTTACTTAGGTCTTTAATGTATTTCAAAATGAATTTCTTAATTCTCTTCATACGAGTTTTATACATTAACAATCTTGTTAGATTTGTCTTAGGTATCTTTTTTTTTAAGATTTATTTATTTCTCTCCCCTTGCCCCTCCCCCCCCCAGTTGTCTGTTCTCTGTGTCTATTTGCTGCATGTTCTTCTTAGTCCACTTCTGTTGTCAGCGGCACGGGAATCTGTGTTTCTTTTTGTTGCGTCATCTTGTTGTGTCAGCTCTCCATGTGTGCTGCGCCATTCCTGGGCAGGCTGCACTTTGTTTCGCGCTGGGTGGCTCTCCTTACCGGGCACACTCCTTGTGCATGGGGCTCCCTTATGCAGGGGACGCCCCTGCGTGGCAGGGCACTCCTTGCACGCATCAGTACTGCACATGGGCCAGCTCCATACGGGTCAAGGAGGCCTGGAGTTTGAACCACGGACCTCCCATGTGGTAGGCGGACGCCCTAACCACTGGGCCAAGTCTGCCGCCGAGCATGTTTTTAACATACTTTGAATCTTTGCTTCCTAAGTCCTTTATATCTTCTCTTTTTGGAATCTGCTCATTGATTGATTAGCTTATTATCATTTTCCTTTTTGATAGTAGCATTTAAGACCACAAAATTATCTTTCTAAGAACCACTTTTGGTACATCCCACACATTTTAAAGTGTTTTAATTTGATTATTGTTCAAGCCCAACTTATCTCCTTTAATGGAAGATTTGTTGATTTCTTAAAATTTCATCAGTGTTTCCTTGATAAATTTTTAATTTCATTTCTTTCTCCCAGTCCTTATTACTTCCTCTTCCTTTGTTCTGTTTACTTTGGGTTTCATTTGCTTTTCTTTTTCCTGTCTTCTGAAGATGAGAGCAAAGATTATAGATTTTAGACTTTTCTTTCTAATGTAAGCATATAAAGCGTTGGTTTCCCTTCTAAGCAGTGCTTCAGCTCTATCCCATATATTTTGATTTGCTTGGGATTTAAGAAGTATACTATTCAATTGCCAAATAATTGAGGATTTCCCAGATTTCTTTCTGTTGTTTTCTAATTTAATTTTATTGTGGTTGGAAAACATACTTTGATTTCAGTCCTTTTCAACCTTTCTTTTTTTTTTTTTGCATTGAGCATATGGCCTGTCCTGGAGAATGTTCAAGTACCTTTGAAAAACATGTGTTCTGTTTTGGGAGTAGATTCTTTATATACATGTTGGCTCATATCAGTGCTTATGTTTTTTATATTCATGTTGGATTTCTTTGTAATTGTTCCATCAGTTACTAAGAGAACAGTATTGAAATCACTAATTATTGAATTGTCCAATTCTTTCATTCCTTTCAGCTTTGTTTGATGTCTTTTGGGGTTCTGTTGTTAGGTGTGTATGCCTTTATAAGTCTTATATTTCCCTGAAGTTTTATACTCTTAATCCATTATGAAATATCCTTCATTGTCTGTAGCAATATATTTTTTTAAAGATTTATTTTTTATTTGCTTCTCTCCCATCCCCTCCCACCCCCACCCCAGTTGTCTGTCTCTGTGTCCATTTGCTGCGTGTTCTTCTTTTGTTTGCTTCTTTTGTTACCAGTGGCATGGGAATCTGTGTCTCTTTTTGATGTGTCATCTTGCTGCGTCAGCTCTCCGTGTGTGCGGTGCCATTCTTGGGCAGGCTGCACTTTCTTTCACGCTGGGCAGCTCTCCTTACGGGGCGCACTCCTTGCACGTGGGGCTTCCCTATGCGGGGGCACCCCTGCGTGACAGGGCCTCCTTGTGTGCATCAGCACTGCGCGTGGGCGAGCTCCATATGGGTCAAGGAGGCCCGGGGTTTGAACTGTGAACCTCCCATGCAGTAGACAGATGCCCTATCCACTGGGCCAAGTCTGCTTCCCAATATTTCTTATTTAATGTCTATTTTTTCTGATGTTTATATATGGTTAACTTAATGGTTTCTATTTGTTAAGCTTCTTGGATCAGTAAATTGTTTTTTCATTAAATTTGGGGAGTTTTCAGCCATTATTTCTTCAATTATTTTTTTCTGCTCTTTCCTCCACTTCTGGGACTCTGTACACATACTGTTGAAATGGTTGACGTTGTCTTACAAGTCTCTTCTGTTTTGTTCTTTTCTACAGCTTTTTCTCTGTTCTTCAGATTTAATAACATTTATACATCTATTTCCAACTTAGTTGATTCTTCTGCCATCTCAGATCTGCTATTAAGCCCATTTAGCATATTTTCCATTAATTCTTCTAATATATTTATTATAGCTTTTTGAAGTCTTTGCTAAATTCAACATCTGGGATTATTCAAAGTCAGTTTCTATTGACTGCTTTTTTTTCTGATTATGGGTAACACTTTTCCTTTTTTTTTTGCATATCTAAATTTTCTGGTTGGAAATGACATTTTAGATAACATATTGCAATAACTCTGGGTCCCGTTTTATTTTTTGAGGGTTATTGATTTTTTTGTTGTTGTTTTAGTAACTTGCCTGGATTTAAACTGTGAAATCTGTCTCCCATAGTAGCACTGATGTCTCTGCTCACATTTTTTGTTGTTACTTTTAGGCAGGCTTCCTGGGGATCTCCCCTCCCCTGTATTTGCATGGTTTAACAGTCACCCAATGATCTTGGCAGAGGTTGGGTTGAGACATCTTGAGCCCATAAGACATACCTTCTGTCAGCTAAGCTGTGTCTAGGTTGAGGAATATAGTCAAAGTTGGAGCCAGTTCTCAAGTGTTCCTTGACTTTCACTGGATTTCCAAGTCTCCCCCTGCACCTGCATAGTTTTAACAGTCAGCCAGGGCTTTGTGGGGAGCTTATTACCTTAGCCCTATGTGACTCTTTCACTTCTGGGAAATCCCCTTTAAATATCTGGCTGGTCCACACCTGCCCTAAACTGGATCTGCAGCCTCAGACTAGCAATAGCAAAGCTTCAGGTTTTCCTTGTCTTTTCCAAGCTGAGTCTTTTGGTTAGCAAAGCTGTGAATTTTCACCTCCCTACTGTGTGCCCCTTTTCCCCAGTGAATTCATTTCATCACCTCTGGATTTAAGACTGTTGGTTCTTGCCTATCGTCAGTGCTGAAGTCAGTAAAGTTGTTTTTGCCAACCAAGTTTGGGAGGGTAGGGTGTAGGGAAATGGGAGATGGAGTAGGCAAGATTTCTAACTTTCTTGCCCACAGCTGTAGTTATTTACCAAGAATAATTGTCTTAATTTATGCCCTAAAATAGTTTTTGACAATTTTTGTCCAGATTTATACTTGTTTTCTGCTGAAAGAAAATTACCCAATCTCTTCATGTTGCCTTTAATGGAAGTTAAGTTCCACCTGACCTTTAAATCTCCCATTAGCTAGGTAGTCAGTATCAGTTCTTCTGGAACCACTTTTAAAGTCCTGGCTCTATTAGTTTTCTGCTAAGTTTTTACAGGCTCCTGTAACAAATTACCATAAACTGATGGCTTCAAACAGAAATTTATTTTTGCACAGCTCTGGAGGCTAGAATCCAACCCGGGATGTTGGCAGGGTTGGTTTCTTCTGCAAGCTCTGATGAAGAATTTGTTCTGTGTCTCCTAGCTTCTGGTAGTTGTTGGTGGTCCTTGGCAGTCCTTGGCTTAGAGCTCCATCACTCAGGCTCTGTCATCACATGACCCTCTTTCTTGTCTCTTCCTTGAGTCTCAGTGTCCAAATCCTCTTCTCTTTTCTCTTATAAAGTCACCAGTCATTGCATTTCGGCCCATCCTAATCCAGTATGACCTTATCTTAATTTGATTGATTCTGCAAAGACCTTAGTTCTAATAAGGTAACATTCACAGGTAGTTATAATTTGAGCATTTCTTTTTGGGGAACACAAACTCACTGCACTGGCCTAGTAGAGCATCTATTTATTTAATGTAAAATTATGCCTCTTTTCATTTTTCAGGTTGCTTATGATGAAGCTACAGATGAATTTGCTTCTTACTTCAACAGACAAACTTCTCCCAAGATTCTCATCACAACATCAGATAGACCTCATGGGGTAAACACATTGTTTAGTATGGTTCTTGAATTCTTAAAAGAAGTCTGTTCAGAAGAGTTAAATTATTAGTCTTAGATAATACGTATGAATAATCTAAATAAAATGTAGCACAGGTGATGTGATATAGGTGCATTAAGCATGATTCTTAAGGATAGGGCTTTCTCAACCTTGCCACTAATAACGTTTTAGACTGTATAATTTTTTGTTACGGGAAGTTGTCCTGAGCATTATAAAATATTTAGCAGCATCTCTGGCCTCTACCAGGTAGATGTCCTCCCCCCAGAAACAACCTTCCGCACTCCTATCCCACCCCCACTCCCACCAATCACAACAACTGAAAATCCCTCGACGTTGCCAAATGACTCCTGGGGGACAAAATCTCCTTCATTTGAGAACCACTGCTTTAGGATGATTGCCATGTAATAAAGGATGGAGTGCTACTTAGAATTTCATTCTTCACCCAGTCTTGTTGGCTATTAATAAGACCTTTATAATAATCATTACTCTTTTACTTATGAGTATACACTACATACGATTTTTATTCTTATTTTCACTTTTGAGATTTTTTGTTATTTTCTTTTACAGAGAACAGTACGACTCTGTGAACAGCTCTCTACAGTTATACCAAACTCACATGTCTATTACAGAAGAGGACTGGCTCTAAAAAAAATTATTCCACAGTGCATCTCAAGAGATTTCACAGATCTGATCGTTGTTAATGAAGATCGTAAAACACCAAGTATCCTTTTTTTTAGGATGTTTTTCTGTCTCCTTTCTCACCCCTTTTTAAATATGTTTGGGAGAATAGAGAATAGACTCTATAACTAACAAGTTATAGTTTGAATAATACAATTACAGAGAGAAGTACAGGGTACATTGGAAACCCAGTGACTGGTAAATTCTGCCCTAGGATTATCAGGGAGGAAGGACTTTACAGACAGAGACGCTTCAGCTGGGTCTTGGTGGATAGGCTGAATGAGATGAATAAGGCAGGGGAAGAGTGCTTAGTGTGGAGAGACCATTTGGAAAAATAGAGGTTGAAAGAGCTGACCCAGTTGAGGATCTGCAAAGTTTGCTATGGTTAGTTTATGTTGCTCGAGGTATTATCACAGGAGTACGTTTTTGAGGCAGTCAAGCTCATATATGTATTTTGTTAGTGTTTTGGATGCCAAGGACAACCTAAAACTTTTTCTGAGTCTCATATCTGAGGTGATTGTGTCACCTGATCCCAAGATATTTCTCCCTGTTTTGAGACAAAAGATAAAAGCATGTCTAGATTTGTTGTTGTTTTACTTATTTATCAAATGGTAAAGTTACTGTGAATTCAGTAGCTTTAAAGAAGGTCAGTTGAATTGGTCAAAATCATTAAAATAAAATTACTTATTTATAAAAAATAAGAACAGGACTTTCTGTCCTGATGCCAGAATATCTTTTTTTTTAATCAACAAATACTATTCTTTTTAAGTTAATGGGTTAAAAAGCCATTAAAATAAATCTAAATAACCTTTATGGCTTACTTCGATTGTTATCCATGTATCTTAAAGACATTACTTAACCACACGTTAGAAGTTGTTTTCCAAAAACTGAAATAGACTAAAACCAGCTTTGTGATGTGGTATTTTGTTGGCCATATTATAATTTGCTTGGGTTGTAGGTTATGTACCAAAGTAACTAAAATCTCTTGGATAATTAACTCTTCTGGAAAAGATCTGTTTTTAAGGTTGTTTTCTGCCTTTTTTTTTTTTAGCTGCCCCAAAAATAAAGTGGTAAACCTTTTTGTTTTTGTTTTCTTCTCTTTTTACTTTCAGCAGTTAAAATACCATTATCATTTCAAGGCTGCTAGTAACTCTTTGCTAAAATCAGGCATTCCTCAATTCAATAAACATTCTTTTCCTTGTTTATTTTTGAGGTATTTGTGTTAAGCATTAGCAATAATATAAAGTTTCTTGTAAAATATAATACAAGTACTCAGGAAAGAACTCATGAGTTTGGATTTTGTAGTTTGTTTTTGACATAAATCACAACTTAGTGGGTATGTTCTAGAAAGGATACATGTTTTACTTTGGTTTGGAAGAAATGATCCTTACATTTCATTAAATATTGACATTCTCAATGTTTAAATGATATTAGAATTACTCTTGGGAGTATTTCATGAAGTTGAACCTACAGTTAATCTTTAAAAAGAAGAAAAAAAATCAAATATTTACTAATAACCTACTATGTAGTAGGCACCAATGTCTGTAGAAAATAGGTATATCTTCTAAGAATTAAGAGATTAGTTGGAGAGAAATACATGTACAGTAAGACTTGAAACAATCTGATTCCGACCCCCATTTAAAGTTCATTTCTTGTTAAAGACCAGATTTGAAAATATTTTGTAAGCTCAATTTATGTGAATTGAAAGGTTTGTGCACTGTCATTTCTGCCTGATTGTAGGGGCATTTAACAACAGCTAGAAATGACTGATTGAAATATAAAGGTGTTGGAGGTTAATGTCAATGTTGTGCTTCAAAGACTTGAGAAATTTTATACAGGACGTAATCTTAATTTGTTGCAGCCAGGACTTTTAGAGCCCTTGGTCTCCTAACCCTACTAATTGTAGGTAGGTATCTTATATTTCTTTTGTAGTTTAAGAATACCTAGCATTATTCTCTGTTCATGGTAGATCTGCAAAGAATCACTAATTGGTTGGTTGATTTTAATTTGTGGTACAGAAATCCCAAGAGTAAGAGCTGGTCTCTTGAGAAACACGAATTAACCTTGATTTCAAGAGAGAGCTTAGTTTTAAGTCTCTGACCTTATGGGATTACACTGAAAGCTCACAGCATATCCTGACCATTTATAATAAATAAAAGTATAGATTTTTTAGGGTAAGTCTTCTGAACATGGAGGTAAGCTTACATTCCATTTGCAGTGTTAGAATTTTCCTAGAACTCTACCGTGTCTTATCACTCTTACTAGAGTAGTGGACAGCATTTTTTTTTTCTCCTATTTTAATTGAATGCCCAACATATCCTGTGGAGGGAAATAACAAGCAATTAGCGGGAAGCAGACTTGGCCCAGTGGATAGAGCATCTGTCTACCACATGGGAGGTCCGCAGTTCAAACCCAGGCCTCCTTGACCAGTGTGGAGCTGGCCCACGTGCAGTGCTGATGCATGCAAGGAGTGCCGTACCACAGAGGGGTGTCCCCCGCTCAGGGGAGCCCCACGTGCAAGGAGTGCGCCCCATAAGGAGAGCCGCCCAGTGTGAAACAAAGTGCAGCCTGCCCAGGAATGGTGCTGCACACACGGAGAGTTGACGCAGAAAGATGACACAACAAAAAGAAACACAGGTTCCCGTGCCACTGACAATAACAGAAGCAGACAAAAAGAACACGCAGCAAATGGACACGAGAACAGACAACTGGGGCGGGGAGAGAAATAAATCTTAAAAAAAAATACAAGCAATTAGCTATCTTGTAAAAAGAGGAAAAATAGGGTTACTATAGGTTAATCTTTTTTTCCCAAAGATTTAGGTTGACTTAAATACCTTGAGTTTTTGATGTGGGAAAATTTCAGTTAACTTAGAGGAATACATATATTAACCTAGTTATAGATTTTAGGGCATGTAAATGGTTAAGTTAGTTAATAATTTAAGATGTAGATTACAGAATTCAATGTGTTCTTAACTTTATGAACAGATGGACTTATTTTGAGTCACTTGCCACATGGTCCAACGGCTCATTTTAAAATGAGTAGTGTTCGTCTGCGGAAAGAAATTAAGGTAAATTTTATACATTCCTTGGTTGGCGTTGGTCTCCTCACAGTAATTGATTGTTCTCTTGCCAAAAACATCACTTGAGTACAAACTGTATTTTTGAAAGGGAGAAAGGTTACATACATTGCTGGTCACTGGAAAAATCAAACACTTCGATGCTGTATCTTATACATATGCTCTTTCTAGTTAATTTGAATAATAGCATTTACGCTTTCTTGATTAAAGTGCTTTTAAATACTCATTTTCTGGTGAGATTGTGTTGACCTGTAGCAGTTTGAAATATCCTGATTTTCAAGTGGGACCTGCTTTTTGGTGCATTCATTGCATACCAAAATAATCTTAGGTACATCTTATTTCATGAGTTTGATAAGCCATCTGTGGTAGTTCATCATTAAGAAGGATATAACTAAGGAAATGGATGTGGCTAAAGTGATTGGGCTCCCATCTATCATATGGGAGGTACAGGGTTCAATTCCTGGGGCCTCCTGGTGAAGGCAGGCTGGCCTGAGTGGAGCTGGTGCAGCAAGATAACACAACAAAGGAGACACAGAGGAGAGACAGTAAGAGACACAACAGACCAGAGCTGAAGTGGCGCAAGAGATCCAGCACCTCTCTCACTCTGGAAGGTCCCAGGATCGGTTCCCAGTGCAGCCTTAGAAGAGGACAAGCAGACAGAAGAATACACACCGAATGGACAGAGCAGACAGTGGGGGGATAAATCTTAAAAAAAAAAGAAATTTTTAAAATCTGTGTTATAAATTCTGGTATTTGACATTGGAATGGTTTTTCTTTTTGCAAGTTATCTTAATTTTTGTTTTTTTTTCTTCATTATTCTAGAGAAAAGGCAAGGACCCCACAGAGCACATTCCTGAAATAATTCTGAATAATTTTACAACACGGCTGGGTCATTCCATTGGACGTATGTTTGCATCTCTATTTCCCCATAATCCTCAATTTATTGGAAGGCAGGTTGCCACATTCCACAATCAGCGAGATTATATCTTCTTCAGATTTCACAGGTGAGAAAGTAGCTTTAACTTCCTTAGACTTTGGCTTGTCATGAAATACATTTTAAACATGGACCTGTTTTTTAATATATTGACAATTATTTTAGATTAGAATATAAATTATCTTTTAAATCTTGCTGTAAAGCAATAAGACTTGGGTTCATTCAGACTGATTTCCTTAATTCATATATTCTTTCTCTTTGAAGATACATATTCAAGAGTGAAAAGAAAGTAGGAATTCAGGAGCTTGGTCCACGTTTTACCTTAAAATTAAGATCTCTTCAGAAAGGAACCTTTGATTCTAAATATGGAGAATATGAATGGGTCCATAAGGTATGTATCTAAGGTTTGAAAAGCTATTTAGTAGGTCCTTTAAAAAGTATGGAGTAAGAAGGTAACCACGTGTTTTAATCTTTTGGGTTTTTTTCTCCCATGAGTTTAAAAGAACCAGTCTCTGATTGGTATTTGGGTCTGGAGATTGACCCTGGTTCTTTTTAAAGTATCCTAAAGATCAGTGGTTCTCAAAGTGGAACCAATAGCATCACCTGGGAACCTATTTACCTATGTGAATTCTTGGGCCAGTACTGATCAGCAGATCTGGGAGTGGGGCCCAGCAATCATAAGCCTGTTAGGTGATTCTGCTGCACACTAGTTTAAAAGCTACTTCTTGTAGAGGTTACACAGAAGTTTTGATGATCATTAATTATAATCATAAATATTTCCAAACACTTTTTCTTTTCTATCTAGTGAGCAATATTTAAGTAACATTTTACTTTACAATTATATAAATAAATGGACAGTAACTTCCAACACCTTTTATAATAAACCTAACACTGAAAATATACTAATTTAGGGTCACAGAGACAGACCCAGTTTTCAGTATTTAGTGTTAGCAGTAGATATAAAAATCTAAGGAAGTTAGTTTTTACTTACTCTAATTGTTCTTTCTTTATATATTTTTTCAGCCCCGGGAAATGGATACAAGTAGAAGAAAATTCCATTTATAAAGTACTGAGGGTATAATACTGCATTTTGCTGAAAGGACTATCTTGAATTGATAGATTATTTCTGACAGAAGACCCTTTTTAAAATGGCATTTACTGATTTCATAAACCTTCTTTCCTGACTGGACAAATCATAAGATGTCATGAATTGCCACTGTTTATTCCTGGCAGCAGAGAGTTAAATGCTTGGTGTAGATATTGTGTAACTCATTGGTTCTATACCAGATTATTCTTGGATCCCAATGGCACACAGTTTTTATTCAGTATATCTTGAATGAATGAATACTGGGGGCTAGGTTTTTAGAGGCTTTAACATATCTTAAGCTTTCCAGATACCCCAAAATTTGAAAGCAAAATAGTTTACCAAAGTTGCAAATTATATTGAAGCTTGGCTTTAGTTCCTTTTTTTTTTTTTTTGTAACTTTGTACCTCGTCACGCTGTACTATAGTACTCTGTTCAGGCACTGTCTCAAGTTCTGAAGTTTTGCTTACACCTAGTAGAATTCTTACATCCAGACTTTTATCTCTTATTACTACTATCTTTGTTAGGAGATCCAGCTGTAATGAAGTAACTGAGTTTAAGATGTAACTTGATATCCCTAACAAAGGCGTTCATAGAAAAAATTTATTAAAACAAAGCTAATCCTGTAAGTTATTCATGGATAGAAACTAGAATTTAGCAGCCTTTCTGACCTCAAAAGAGTAAAATACAATAGTAGGTTTGCAACTTTCCTTTAATTCCCTAGTAGTAGTCTTGCAAATGTTTGACATAAGGTTAAGTGACAAGACTTCCAGGAACATGCACACTAAAAACTTACTTTCTTAATGATAGTGGAAAACTACCATTTATCATAGCTGTTCAAAACAGGTATATACATAAGTATTTAATACCAATAAAAAAGCAAAAAACAATTCTTATACTAAGCATTTTATTGTATGCTATTGCCAGTGTTACAAAATAACTACCTTTGTGAAACAGAAATTCATGAAAATTCAGAGAGGTAGATGTTAAAGACTGACAAAAGTAGAAATTTATATAGTATGGCACATGTGGTACAGGGATAAGCTTTTGTACAGGCTTCAAATTTAGCCCTCCTTTGAATATTCACTGGTTCATGAAAAGTGGTTTAGAAAACCTGAAATGGGGGAGAAAAAAGTAAATTAGGCTACAGTATCAAAGAAGCATATTTTTTAAAATTTCACATGATTAATAGTTATCCTTGTTTCTGTATCTATGTCTTATAAATTGCTCATGTCCTTTGCCTCCTTTAAGGGAATTTATATTGAAGGTCAGTTTATAAGGCACTTTCAGTTAAACTGAGCCTGTTTCCTTATCTGTATTAAAAAAACAAACCTAATACCCATATCACAGGTTTCTAGGAAAGAATGAAAAACAAGATAGGAAAATGCCTTAGCACATAGTAGGCAGTCAAATATAATTTTCTCTTAATTTTTACAACCACTTTGAGCATGTATCATTCCTGCTTTATAAACGGGGAGAAATCAGAAATTAACTCGCAGGATCACTGTAGAAATATACTCTGTAAGTACCTCAAGGAAAATCTGAATATCCCTAGAAAAAATGAGCAAGAATATTTAGGAGAAAAGGTCAGGAATAGCTAATAAAGTAGAAGATGCAATTACACTTTTATCTACCTACATAAACATATACAAAGAGAAGCATGTACAAGGATACTGACTGCAGTGGTATTTTAAGAGCAAAGAATTATAAACAGCTTAAATGTAACTATGGGAAGGATAAACTAAAGTTTATACATTTGATGGCAGTTAAATGATCCACATGGACCAACTAATCTTGAAAATAATTCAATAGGAATAATTAGACATGAAACAAGAGTTAAGTTTATAACCATTAAAATACTATATTTACATATATATATAGTAACAAGTAAAAACTTGGGCAAACCAATTTCAAGGTAAGTTGTCTACATGGAAAGGTAGAAAGGGTACTTAAAAAGTTAACAAGGAAAACATGCAGGGTGGTGGATATATGGTTTATCTTTGTACTTGAGATATTGCATAACAGAAATATTCAAGAGGCATGAAGAGAATGAATACTATGGTTAAAAAAAAACATGAAAAATGTTTAGCCTCACTTAAAGATATTTGAATCAGAACAAATTACAAGGCAGGCAGAAAAGAGCAAATACCCTAATGTTTGCTTGGCAAGAGTTTGTGAAAAGGGCACTGATGCTACCGGTGAAAGAGCAAAGTATAATCTTGGCAACAGTTACCAAGTCTTATTAAAATCTAAAATATGCATTCCTTATTGACTAATCTTCTAAATGTTTATCCTAACAAAATAATTGGAGAAGTCAAGTGCCAATTTGTCTCCGTGTAGCCTCAAATTTGGAAATTTAAGTGAAGTATGCTTAAATTGTGATACAACCATTAAAAATCTTGTCTATAAAAATTTAATTAAATAGGAAGATTCAAAATGAAAAAAGCTGAATAAAAAACCGTATACTGTGATCCTTATTTTTAAAAAAATATAATCTGTAAGAGTGGTTATTTCTAGGTGTGCTGCTGATAGTGATTTCTACTTTCCTTTTATTGCCTGTTGCTAAATTACTTATGCTGTCTTTTTTTAAATTATAAAAATTATGTATTTTTAAAATGTTACATCTATGAATATGAAGATTGCAATGTAGAGTCCTTACATCTGTGCTACTCAGTGTGGGCCTAGGACCACCAGGATCAGTATAAACTAGAAGCTTGTAAGAAATGCAGATTCAAGGGCTTCACCCCAGACCCACTAAATTAGAATATGCATTTTTAGCAAGGGGATTTGTAGGTATTCAAGTTTGACAAGCACTGCTTTTACATCTGAATATTTTTCCCTAGCCCAAATAGCTTCAAATCCTAATATTACCTAATACCTATCCACAAGACTTAGCTGTTTTATTATACTGTCAGATTAGTAGTCATTATTTTACTTGAAATCTAGGTTCTTATCCCAGCCATATTTATAACCTTAAGCAAGTCATTTAAACACTTATCTCCAGACTCCACTGAAAAATTATTAACAGCTGCCCAGGCTTCTTAATTGTATTTTATGTCAAATGAAAATAAACCACCTTTCTATTTTTCTGAATAAAACAGGAAGAGAAGTTAAAAAGGATTCTTTAATAAATCTTAAAAACATATTAACTTTCAAAAACTGCCAGGAAGAATTAGATGAATATTGCCAGAAGCAAGGAAATATTAAAGTACTCAATATGAACATACTAGGCTGTTAGAGAGCCTGTTACTACTCCAAAGTGCTTTTTATATTGGGAAACAGACTTGGCCCAATGGAGAGGGCGTCTGCCTACCACATGGGAGGTCCGCAGTTCAAACCCTGGGCCTCCATGACCCGTGTGGAGCTGGCCCAAGAATGGCGCCACACACATGGAGAGCTGACACAAGATGATGCAACAAAAAGAAACACAGATTCCCGGTGCTGCTGCTAAGGATAGAAGCGGTCACAGAAGAATACACAGTGAATGGACACAGAGCAGACGCTGGGGCGGGGGGAGGGGGGGTTAAGTGCTTTTTATGGTGTTTCAAAAATCTTAACCAATCATTGTATTTACTGGAAACATGCTGTACTCTTATACACAGATTTCCTGCACACTACCAAGTCCACAAAGTTTAATTAGGGAGGGCATAACTATGTAAAATGGTATTTTAGGAAGTAGTTTCCTGGACTTTGAGAAGTCAGAATATTAATAAAGGGTGTGTGCCAAATACTGTTGTTTCTTTTAAAAGCATTAAGGTGGTTTCTCTTACTAGTGAATGCTAGTGAGTACATGCCTTGTCTACAGTACTAAGAATTTATAAGAAGGCACTGTCTTTGGATCACATTTTAAATTACACAAAGCACTATTCTAGTCATATCTATTTTGGACAAATTTCATTAAGTTTTTGCATGCATTACATTTGATCTGGAAAGTTCATATTAACCTATAGAATCATGCTTTAAACTAGCCTGGATCCTTTAGTTTCTTAATACTTTGAATTTCAATCCATTGTCTGTCACCATGACCTCATGGACCTAATTTCTCTCGTTATAACTGCCTAACACAAGAATAAAAAGAGAAACCTATAGTTATTCCTCATTCCAAATGCCTACACCATGTCATCTTACTCAAGTATTGCCTAATTTTATCTTGCCTTTACAATTCCTGGTTATTTCTCATTCTGCCTTATTAGACCAATTAACATCAGAACTGATCCAAATTATTTTTGGTAGTATTTTAAAAATCATCCTCATAAACACTGGGATTTTCTAACAGCCTAAATATTTGCTTAGGTATACAAAAATAAAGCTGTATTAGTACTTGGGAGCCCAAAATATACTATTAGGCTAATGATATTTTAAAAAAACACATCTTGTCATAGCAATGCGATTTTCTAGTTACTAATGGTTTTTTTTTTTAAGATTTTATTTATTTCTCTCTCCTTCCCTCCCGTTGCCTGCTCTCTGTGTCCATTTGCTGTGTGTTCTTCTGTGTCTGCTTGCATTCTTGTTATGTGGCACTGGGAAACTATGTCACTTTTTTTTTTTTTTTGCTGTTGTGTCATCTTGCTGCATCAGCTCTCTGTATGTGTGGCGCCACTTCTGGGCGGGCTATGCTTTTTTCGCGCGGGCAGCTCTCCTTGCGCATGGGGCACCCCTACACGGACGGGGGTCACCCCTGCGTGGCACAGCACTCCTTGCACACATCAGCACTGTGCATGGGCCAGCTCACCACACGTCAATAGTCCCTGGGTTTGAACCCTGGACCCTCCTTATGGTAGGTGGGCCCTCTATCAGTTGAGCCACAACCACTTCCCACTAATGATTATTTAACCCTCTTTGTCGGTAGAAAGAAGCAGTTAATCTTCATGACTGATAAAATCAAGTTTTAGCAAACTTCACTTTCCTTACAAAATAAAAGAAAGACTGAAATTAAGTGGAATGATCTTAGTTAATTTGTAAAAGCTGCACAGCAAAAGAGACTTGGCTAATTATTTCTACTGTGTGGATTTCTGTTGTTTTTTAACTTAAACTTACCTTTGAAAGATTCATTTTACTACAAAAAGGAACAAACTTTCTGGGGTCTGAAAGGGTTTGTACTTGAGGATACTCCAGTCAGCAGGGGATCATGTTGAGCATTCTGCAGACAGAATTGTTTCAAGTCTGCAGCAGCCTGGGAAACCTATACATAACAAAGAGGAGAGGAAAAGTGGGAGGTAGTGAGAATCTTTTTAAAAAGGTTTTCTCGTATCTTTCTAAATACTTGAAATAAATAGCACTTCTTTACCTCAGGGAAGATAATACATACTGACAGAGGGCTAACAGGCATATACTGAGCTCTTGTACTTAAAAGCACTGCCTATAAACAACTAGTTTATAGTACATTTTCTTTTGCTTGCGAATTAGAGGCATCAAACAATTCAGTACAAAATTCCATTTACCTGTAAAGCATAGCATATCTTGTCTGCTTAATAGACTGTTCAATTGCAAGCTTGAAGGTACTTAATTTTCATTTTAAAAGCAGTACATGCCTTTAAATGTATTAGCGTATTAGAGGTTAAATGAGGTTTTTTAAAAAAGTGTTATATGCTAGCAAATTATGACTTTGTCCTGAAAGCAGTACTACTGGAAAAATGTTACTGTGAATGAACATATAATGTGAGATAACTAGTATATAATTTAGAAAACCAAATACTGAGAATGCATTATTCTTCGCATTTATATAGTCATATAATCCCTTTCATTTAAACTAAAATGAAAAGAGGCATGCATTTTATTTCTTTAAACATCTATTATTTGTGTATATTTTGTTAAGGTGATAAACAAACGGTAAAGCCATAGAAGTTCCTTAAGTCCTGTTGGGTGGCATTACTTATGTATGTGAAAACTGTTAAATCATGTTTACAGCTAATATACAGCTCCTTAAAGGCAGGAATGCTGCTTAGTTAGGTTGTTGAACGCGTTTACTATCAACCTTTTAGTTACTTGATACAGAGTGGAAAGCAGTCACTGTCTAGAAATGTTGATGGTACACTAATACCAAATCAGAAACTGGATGATTCAGATTTAGGGTATGAGTGACTAAAAGATGCCCCAAAGGCATCCAATATCTTAAGTCTTGAAGTTTAAAAAGATGGGAAAAAATAAACAAGCATTTATTATATGCTCAAGTCTTAACTATCAACAAAGATGGAGAGCAGGTGCCCAGTCCAGCTGGGTATTTGACCTTAAAAGGGAGTTCGCATCAGAAATGCCCTCTATAGCAAGAATCCCTGCAGATTACAACTATAGCCCAGCCACAAAACCTAATAAATGGATTCCTTGTTCTGAGATAGAATATAAACTCTTCTTGAATCCGTGTATTTTGTCCTATACAACATTTCAGGGTAATGAGTTCTATAGGTTTATTAGCCCTGTATAAGGAAGTACTTTTTAAATTCTAGTACCAAATACTTTGACAAATGGCTGTGACCTTACCCAATTAAAAAAAAAAAGGTTTAGCTAAAGTGAGGGAAATGTGTGATATAATTTGATTGCATTCACATTAAGCAGCATTAAGTATAGAGAGCAAAATATATGTTAATTTTCTGTCTACGGTTAGGTAGGCCCCAACTTAACTACCTTCTTTTCAAAAATCTCAAGCACCATTATATGCCAAATATAATTCCTAGGCACTGAGAATATTTAAGTAACTAAGAACAGCCAGGTCCCTGCTGTCACCGAACCGAGAGTCCAAGGAAGAAGATAGACAAGCGCTCGGTAGAGAATGATTTAAGATGGTGACTAGGTGGCCAGCTAAGGGAAGGCCTCTGTGAGGAAATGACATTTAAACTAAGGTCCCAATGACAAGAGATCTAACTAAGTAGCCATCAGTGAGAAACAGCATTCTAACCAGTGGGGAGAGTCTGATATAAAGGTTCTAAAGGTGGAGCAAATTAGTCCCCAAGGCAGGGGGACATCCAACAAGTAGGACGACCACTGGAAGGTTCAAGCCCTGTTACCCTGCCGTAATTATCAGTGCCCTCTCTCCTTTTCAAAAGTGACCTGGTTTGGATAATAAAGTGTATGGTCACCTTGTGAGTCAGTTTGTCAAGCACTTATGATAAGAATTTCTATCAATTGTACCCAAACATAAAAATTTAAACATAGTAACCTTCTACATCTAAAAACACAAACACAAAACAAAACAAAAACACAGCACACAAACACAAAAAGCATCAAGCAGATAAAGTAGTTCAAAATGCGTGTACAATAAATGTGAAATTGAACCTAATCACGTTGTCTAAGGAGAAGAAAAGCTGATTTAAAGTCACAACATGGGGAAAACAGATCTCCAAAACCAAATCACTTGTAGTGGCTTTAATGACCAGGACCATACCTAAAAGAATTAGGTATACAAGGCAAGCAGTGGCTGGGAAGTTACTGGCAGTTAGGGTACAAGGTGAAGCCCTCTGAGTACCTTTAATCTGAAGACTCTCATTAAAAACTATGGCTAAGTACCCTTATTTACACATATTGGCTTTCCATCCTAGCTTTCTGACACTTCGCCTACCCTACTCCCTGACATTTTTTCTTTCCTGGCCCTATTATAATAATAACGGTTGATCTTTAGAAATAAATGATTTCAAATTTCAAATTTAAATCCAGCCAAGGCTGACCATAAACTACTGGGAAGAGGTGAGAATTTGGGGATTTCAGAAATGGATTCCAAACAGCAACAGAGTCTCCATTACTTAAAGGGACAGTTAGCAGGAGGGGAATCCCACATTAAGAACTTCCCTCCTGAGGGGACCACAACTAAGCTGGGTCACTGATATTTCTACCTAAGGGGGTAGAGTAAATAAAGAGACCGTCTTACTCCACAAAACATTTCGGGGAAAAGTAATACTAGCCTAATGATTATAAAATCAAATCGTCTTGGAAACTGGCTGCTTCCTTCACCAGGGTGCATGATTAATATTCTTTATTTTGTTTCTTTCTTTAACAAGAAATGTTTTAATATGACCTGCCCCAAAAAGAAGCCAATCTACTTAGGATTTTGAATAAGTAAATACTTTTCATAGCACTTGAATGTAAGGCTATCATATCAACTCACACCCAAAGTCTCCCCACCCGCCCACTCCCGCCCCCAAATAAATACCCCTCCACGGCTAAAACAAACACACGCGAAAATAAAATCACTACCGGCCCACACTAACCACTTTCTCGGGCATGCAGACCCGTAGATATCCTCAAGGTCTGAAGTGAAAACTGTGGAACAGGTATGAAATGCGGGCTTTGTTCGAGGTTGCGTAGAGTAACCTTAGATATCGGGAACATTTCGAAAACAAACATCCTTCTTTAATCTATAGTTTGTTTTGCAAGATTTCGTTTTCAAGTATATGTTCACCGGTCGAGAAAAGTTTGCATATACTAAAGGGAGTGGGTGTGGAGAAGCTCCGATATGAAAAAAAAAAAGGCCTGCTCTGAATCAAAAGTCGGCAAACACCGAGTCAGGGGACGAGGAACTGTGAAGGCTGAAGAGGAAGGGAAGGGAATGGTGCGGACGGCGCGCGGATTGCATAAGCTGGGCCGTCCAGTCGAGAGGTCACCGTCGAGAAGATACCGCCGAGGGAGGACCGGAATGCGGGAAGCCTGGGTTCTGCCCGGGCAGCTCTACTCGGAAAGTCCTGGGGCGGAAGAGCGGGCTAATCGGCCCCCTAAACCACAGCACCGACTTGTCCAAAGCTGGCCGCTCCCGGATCAGCGCCGCCGAGTGCGCGTCCACCCATGGGGAAGCGAGAGCCGGATGCGTGTCCTGCCCGCCCAGGCAGCTCCGCCGCCGGATCCAAGCCCCCCCTCAGCCCAAACCCCCAACACCCCCCTACCCCCTCCCCGCCGCCGCAGCCCGCCAGACTCCGCTCACCTTCACGCGGTTGAGCCCGGCCTCCAGCCGGAGCTGCTGAACCACTTTCTTCATAGCCGCGACGCTTGAGGAACCAGACATGGCGTGCACAAGAACAAGGAAACTCGTCGGGCCGTGGGTCGCTCCGTCTTTGGGGCCAGACAGCCAGGCTGCGCGCGGCAGGGGGAGGGGCTCCGAACTTTGTCTCTAAGTTTCCGGTTCTTTGCCTAGCAGCTCCACCCTCGGGGCGCATGCGCGCCCTCCTGGGCTCTAGGTTCCAGCTCCCCAGCCCCAGCGGGAGCGCGAGGCTCGGGGAGGGTGAGGAGCGGCGAGCGCCCTGGCGGGAAGGGGCGGGGCGGCTGCGGGACGCGAGTGCTACCGGACGCCCAGCCTCTCCCTCCCTTCCTCCCTCTGCGGTGAGGCTGGTCGGAGAGGTAAGGAAAGGGGTTGTCTTTAGCTGGCAAGACCCGAGAGGCGCTCTGAAGAGGACCAGTGAAGCAAGTCAGATGCTGAAGGAGTTTATGAAAGGCCTGGTGGCGGGGTGACGAGGAGCCCCCACTTTCCCTGACAGAGTTTGCGGCTGGAGTTGAGGTAAGGGAAGGGTAGGGCCCAGTGGAGGCTTGGGAGGTGGAAGTCCTCGGAGCGAGTCCCCGCCTCTCTCCCTTAACAGAAGTTTGTTCAAGGGCGTCCCGTCCTCAGTGCGCTTCCCCACGATCAGAAACCCCGAGGTGGAAAGTGGGGGGCGCTATAACCGACCCAGGGAGCGGGTCGGGCCGAGCGGGGGCGCTGATTCACTGGAGAAAAGAGATTTTCTCAGGTTTGGCTGCTGTCGACACTTAAATTCTTAAATCGGTTCTCTGGAAGAAGTGAAGAGGCCAAGGTGCTGGTTGAAGATTATTACCCCGACTCTTCTGCTATCCATTTCATTTGGGGGACTAGCGCTCATTGTACCTTTAAAAATAAAACATCTTTTTGTGTTTCGGAAAGGCTTGCTCTTTTTTATTTCAGTTATTTATTACCTCTTCCTTGAAATGGATATTAAAGGAGTTGCCCGAAAAGAGACAGGATCTAACCAATCAAAAATAGGCTCAAGTCAATGCATCTTCCACCTATAGAAAGGTGTTGGCTAGGTGAGAATACTTAGGACAGATGTGTCATATCCTCTTGGAACAGTCCATCTCTGAATACACTGAAGTTTTCTATACATGAATAATTTTTTTTTTTTTTTTTTTTTTATCTTTTTTTATTTTTTATTTTTTATTGAATTTGTAATAATATTACATTAAAAATATATATGTGAGGTCCCATTCAACCCCACCCCCCCACCCCCCACCCCCCCCCAACAACACTCGTTCCCATCATCATGACACATCCATTGGATTTGGTAAGTACATCTTTGGGCACCTCTGCACCTCATATACATTGGTTCACATCATGGCCCATACTCTCCTCTATTCCATCATGTAGGCCCTGTGAGGATTTACAATGTCCGGTGATTACCTCTGAAGCACCATCCAGGGCAGCTCCATGTCCCTAAGACGCCTCCACCTCTCATCTCTTCCTGCCTTTCCCCATACCCTTTGTCCATTATGTCCACTTTTCCCAATCCAATGCCACCTCTTCTATGTGGACACTGGATTGGTTGTGTCCATTGCACCTTTATGTCAAGAGGAGGCTCAGATTCCACCTGGATGCTGGATGCAATCCTCCCATTTTCAGTTGTAATCACTCTAGGCTCCATGGTGTGGTGGTTGTCCTTCTTCACCTCCATCTTAGCTGAGTGTGGTAAGTCCAATAAATCAGATTGTAGGTGCTGGAGTCTGTTGAGGCTCAGGATCTGGCTATCACATTGTCAGTCCAGAGATTCAAATCCCCTAAATATATCTTAAACCCCAACATTAACTGCACCTCCAGCACATTAGCATGAAAGTCTTATGAAGGGAGATCCCATCTGAGTCCAGATTCATCACACATAAACACCATTTCCAAAGAGGGGCCATCTGCCCTGGTAGTTAACCCCATCGGCCATGACCATAACTCCCATGGGTCTCTTTAGCCCTCAAAGGAACCAATATCTGGGGGTTGTATCTGCTTTATCTGTCTCTCTGACTCTGCTCAGTTGTGCATGAGGGCAAACCTTCTGCCAGCCTCCAGACTCTTTTTTAGAAACTCGTAGCCATATAAACTCATTTCTCCTTTCCATTTCCCCCTTACTTTAGGTCAAACAGCATTTTAAAGTCATGGTATTTTATATACATGAATAATTTTATCATTAATACATTTCAACATTTTTTTGTAGAGAAAATCCACGAATAATTTGATTGCTCTGGGTCAACAAAACCTAATTTATTTACTAAACAATTTCAGTCAGTTCACAGGAATATATAGGGTAAATCGAGTATTTTATTTAATTCATATAATAGATGTAATGACTGGGGTCATACATACCAAGTAGCTTTACCACTTGACATCCCAATGTAATTTCTTTGAGCTAGTTTCCTCATTTCAAAATGAAATAATCAAGCTTAGTTCTCAGAGTTGTTTTTGAGAATGAAATTATATATGTAAAGAATATGGCACATGTCCTAACCCAGTAAGTCTCCCGTTTCTCCCTCTTACTCAGTAGTATTTGAAATTATTTCATCCTTACTGCCTTGATAACAGCATAGAGCTAAAATCTCATTCAACTTTACAGACTTAATAAGATTAAACATAAGTATCTTTACTCAGAGATGTTCTGTTTTTATAGTAATTGTAGAATATACCTTTAAACTCTTAAGGTAAGAACTGTGAAATGTTAGTGCTTGACTGGATTTTAGGTAATATTTGGCCTAGTCCCCTCTTCTGTGAGGAAGAGTGTTGAGGAATAAGCAAAGTCCCTATTGTGTTTTAGTCTTAAACATTCTCAGAAGATTTTTTTTTAAAACCACAACAGAGTAAGTCTGCAGAGTGGATTGCTATCTCAAATACCAGATATTATCCTTATCTTTGTAGTGTCTCATAGGGTATTCTATCTAGGGTAGGAAAGACAAAAGAAAACATTGAATTCATTTTAAGTTCCATTGCACCTGATGTGATTAGCAGTAAATACAGTTTATGAACTAGCAATATCTCCTAAATAGATCATGTTCTTTGACCTTCCACAATGAAATATATAACATTTCCCAAACCTTACAAACCATAGACATGAATGGCTATAAAGACAATTTGACATCAAGAGAAACTTAGTAATAAATGACACAAAAACACAACAAAGAAATCTGTCATGTTTGTCAGCAGAACATAGACAATTTTAATTTTACCTGGGATATTCATCTTATTTGATTACAGTATTCTAAGCTCTTTAGTTCACTAGGTCTAAATTTGGTATTTGAATAAACAAAATACTTTAGATTCATGTTATCTTGCTTTGTAATTTTAATTTAAAGCTAAATTCTTTAAGGGGAGACTCACAATTCTGATTTCTTTCTTAAAGAGAGTTTATTTTGTTTTACAGTGGCTAAGGAAATTGAGGTTTGGAGAAGATGGGTGACTTGCTGATGGTAAAAAGTTAGTTAGTGGTAGAGAAAATACTAAAACTTCTGATTTTTATCCCATTATTTCTTTCCATGTAACTATGCATAATGAATAGTATTTAGTTTTCTTAATTGGTTATGGAACTGTATCTAAGGAAATTTGATTACAATAGCAAGAAGACCTCATTAAGAAACCCAGTAATAAGGCCATCAGACTTTGTTTTATATTTAGCTTAACATCAGTGGATGGTATAAACCATTTTCATGTCTGAGGTATCATTAAGTACCCTTTAAATTTTACATTTTTTTCTTTTGCCTTGCTGTATTACCCTTCATCTCAGTAGTAATAATTCCTGTCCTCAAAAATGATAGAGACCGGGAAGTGAACTTGGCCCAGTGGTTAGGGTGTCCGTTTACCACATGGGAGGTCCACGGTTCAAACCCCGGGCCTCCTTGACCTGTGTGGAGCTGGCCCATGCACAGTGCTGCTGCATGCAAGGAGTGCCCTGCCAGGCAGGGGTGTCCCCCGCATAGGGAGGCCCTGCATGCAAGGAGTGCTCCCCGTAAGGAGAGCTGCCCAGCGCAAAAGAAAGCGCAGTCTGCCCAGGAATGGCACCACATACATGGAGAGCTGACACAACAAGATGACGCAACAGAAAGAAACGGAGATTCCCGTGCCGCTGACAACAGAAGTGGACAAAGAAGAACACATAGCAAATAGACGCAGAGAACAGACAACTGGGGTGGGGGTGGGGGTGGGGAGGGAGAAATAAATGAATCTTAAAAAAAAAAATGATAGATACTAATTTATCTCTGTGCTTTGTCCCCTTTTGAAAGGCTCCCCAAAAGATAAATGGAGAAGTGGATAGCTATCAAGAAAGAGTGAGTGTAGCAATACTAACACCAAATAAAATAAATTTTAAAGGCAAAATTATTATAGGAGATGAAAATTACTATATATTAATAAATATGTATTTATTTCACCAATATATTCACCAGTATATTTAATTCACCAAGAAGAAATAGCAATAATAAATATATATGCATCTAACATAAGAGCGCCAAAGTACATGAAGCACACACTGGCAAAACTGAAGGGAAAAATAGACATCTCTACAATAATAGTTGGAGACTTCAACACTCGGCATTAGACAGAACATCAGGACAGAGGATAAATAAGGAAACTGTGACCAATATGATAAATGAATTAGACCTATTAGATATAGAGAGAGCATTACATCCCCGACACCAGGATATATATATTTCTCAAGTGTTTATGGATCTTTCTCCAGGATAGACCATATGTTCAGACGTAAGTCAGATCTCAATAAATTTAAAAATACTGAAATTATACAAAACACTTTCTCTGATCATAATGTAATAAAGTTGGAAATTAATAACATAGAAAAAGGGAAAATTCACAAACATATGGAGACTAAGCAATACACTCTTAAATAGCCAGTGGGCCAAAGAAATTGCAAGAGAAATCAGTAAATACCCCAAGACAAAAGCAAGAACACAACATACCAAAACTTATGGGACACAACAAAGGTAGTTCTGAGAGGGAAATTTACTGCCTTCAAAGCTTATTAAAAAAGAAGAAAGAGCTAAAATCAAAGACCTAACTGCACACCTGGAAGAATTAGAAAAAGAATAGCAAACCAATCCCACAGCAAGCAGAAGAAAAGAAATAATAAAGATTAGAGCAGAAATAAATGAAATGGAGAATTAATGGCAAAACGACAACCCAATTAAAAACTGGGCAAAATAATTGAAGTTTTTCCGAAGTAGAAATACAAATGGCCAAAAGACACATAAAAAGATGTTCAGCATCACTAGCTATTAGGGAAATGCAGATCAAAACCACAATGAGATATCATCTCACGCCATACAGAATGGCCATAATTTTAAAAACCATTTCTGAGTTCTCTTACTAAGGCCAGATATGGCCTTGAGATCCTTCTCAGTAACTCATTTTTAGACAGCCAATCAGTTAATGGAAATTTGTAGGCAAGATGAAGCCAAATATTTTCCATTCCTGGCAGGAGTTTATAAAACAAAACTATGCAGTAAATGAGAGATTAAACTAGAACTCTAGTCAGTTTTTATCCTTGGTTATTGACCTATCAATCCCTTTCGTTTGACTTTTCACATTATTTTGTTCATTAAATAATTAGTAATAGATAATTTGAAAATCCCAAATATCATTTTAGGATTTAGTTTGTAAAATGTGATTTGGTTAGGATCAACTACAAATTCAAAGCATGCCTAATGTTTTCATAAGCCTCTTGTAGTTTTAATAGCAAATATTTAAGTTGCCTCAAGTAATGGTGAGATTATTGTAAAGATCAACATGGAGCAGTATTGGATACAGATATCCCACGGAAACCCAAAAACAGGAGCTGTTGTACTGGTAGGCCAAACTAAAGTAGATCCAAGGCTAAGAAACTCAGCCGTAAGAATTCTCGGCTCTTCTCTCTAGTGCTTAGCTCTATACATGAATCAGCTATGTTCTGGTATCTGTGCACCTTGGCTCTCTCTACCAATTAACTTAGTCATTCTATCTCTCGGTCTCTCTTTATTCATAAGTAATTATCACTTTCTCTTAACACTGGTTTGTATTGTGGCAAACTGTGAGGTATGACATACCATACTACTTCACGATTTCTCTTTCTACATTTTTTTAACTTCCATATCTACTAACTGCATACTTGAGTCTTGAGGGTTTTTTCCCCCGTTTTAATTCCTAAGGGCTCATCTTTTACTGCCAAGCCATTTTATTTGCCTCTGTCTAGGTCAGGGTTTAATCTCCATCATTGATCCAATCAGAAATGACAAAGGAAGTTCTTAAGGCCCAAAACATTTTTCTCTGCTGTTCCTTTAGCTTCCTTTCTCTATCCCTCCCTCCTCCCTCCCTCTCTCCCTCCCTCCCTTTCTCCTTCCCTCTCTTCCCTCCTTCCTTCCCTCCTTTCTTCCTTCTTTTGTTCTGTTGTTCCTTTAGAAGGGAATGTATAGTAAGGCAGTTTCCCTTAGGACAATACTAACCCAGGTCTTAATCAACCTGTCTTGAGTTTGCTTAATTAAAAATTTGTTCTGAATTACAATATCAAGTTTTTAACGCACTCACAAAAATAAATTCTGGTCTCCTGATTTGCATACCAAGTAATTAATGAATGCCCATATACTATAATTATTACAGCTTGTTACCACTAATTCTTGTCATAAAAGGAAGTAACCATAAATATATTTGAGTCATATTTTGTTTAGGGTCATAGTAGACTTATATTAGTAGAATGGCAGTAGGAGCCTTTGGATAGACATAAAAATGAAACCAAATGTATTTAAATAGTGTTTTAGTTAATATATCACATTTTTAAAAATTATTTATTTTTAAAAATTACATTAAAAAAATATGAGGTCCCATTCAACCCCACCGCCCCCACCCCCCACTCCCCCCACAGCAACACTCTCTCCCATCATCGTGACACAGCCATTGCACCTGGTAAGTACATCTCTGAGCATCACTGCACCCCATAGTCAGTGGTCCACATCATAGCCCACACTCTCCCACATTCCATCCAGTGGGCCCTGGGGGGATCTACAATGTTCCGTAATTGTCCGTGAAGCACCACCCAGGACATCTCCTCGTCCTGAAAACGACTCCACATCTCATCTCTTCCTCCCATTCCCCAAACCCAGCAGCCACCATGGCTACCCTCCCCACATACATTCCACATTTTCTCTGTGGACATTGGATTGGTTGTGTCCATTGCACATCTTTGTCAAGTGGGGGCTTAGATTCCACATGGATACTGGATGCAATATATCACATTTTAAGTTTTAATTAGTGTAAGAAATTTATATAAGAATATGTGCAATTTCCTTATTTAGAAGATTATTTGTCCCAGGAAAGAATCTTTTTTATTTTGGTACCATTAAAATGATTAGTGTCTTATGGTAGGATTTCATGGAACTCTAATCAGTATGAGATCAGAGGAATATTAAGTTTTGTTGCTGAATTTGAATCAACTATTTTAATATTAGCCAAGGTGGAGGATTGCTTTAAAATCAAGAAAAGCTGCTGTTCTGGTATTTACATTATTAGCATATCTTTAAGGATTATCCCACTCTGATGACTTCTTTTTAGAGTAATAATTCAGCTACCTTGTTTTTCCGTTTTAATTATATATTTCCCTTTTTTTTTAAACTTTATCATGTACATTTTTTTATTATCCCCCTGCCTTGGGGCTTTTTGCGTGCTGTCTGCCCTCTGTGCCCATTCGCTGTGCGTTCTTGTGTGTCTGTATTTATTTTTATATATTTCCCCTACCCCCCATGCAGCTTGCTTGCTGTCTGCGCTCTGTGTCTGTTCACTGCACGTTCTTCTGCATTTTTGCTTGTCTCCCTTTTTGTTTTGTCACCTTGCTGAGTCGGCTCTCTGTGGTGCTTGTGGGCCAGGCGGCTGGCTCTCTGAGGCGTTTGTGGGCCTGGCAGCACTCCGTAGCACCTGGGCTGGAGGCTCTCTGCAGTGTATGGGTGAGCCTGCCTTCACAAGGAGGTCCTGGACACGAACCCAGGGCCTCCCATATGGTAGATGGGAGCCCAGCTGATTGGGCCACAGTTGCTTCCCTATCATGTGCATCTTTGTAAACTGCCATAAATGCTCTAGAAAGAAACACAGGAAATAATACTCAGACATAGCCAGATATATTTAAATACTGGCATTTTCATCTGGAATGATTGTTCACTTTTATTATTATTGAAGTATCCAAGCCCAGGAAGAAATGTATATAGTAAAATAGTTTTCATCATTATACAGCCATTTGTATGAATTCAATCCTTCCACTTTCAAAAGTTTATTTCTATGTTATATCAAATACTATAATTTAACCTTAATTTTTGACCACGAGAAAAGTTATTGTTTAAAATAGTAAAATATACCTTGGTCACATGTCCATCATAGTATAATTTATCAGTTTACTTAGTAAGAGTTGTATAGGATGTGTGTTGATTTCATAGCAATTATCAGCCCTGAGTATTAGTAATGGATTTTTGAATTAGAATGATTATAGATCATATTTATTTCTAAGTTTTCATTTTGAATCTCCTTTAAAGCCTTTGTATTTTTCTTTCCACATTTTGGATGAATCAGAGACCAGAAATGAATGGAATGTTATCTTGAGCCAAAAAAATTTTGAATAACTTTTATTATAAAATACTGCTTAAATGAAGAAAGATAAAAAAAAGCCCAAAACTCCAACAGATAATTATCCCATACAGACACTGGTGAATATGTCACTAAATTCAAGTCGACCTTCCTCATCAGAGGTAAGATAACCTTTTTATACTAAAATATTTTTAAAATCCTGCTTATCATTGTTTTTGAAACATTTTTATGAAACAAAAATATGAATTATGTGAAGTTTTAGATGTTAACTCCCCCATGATCTCAATATCATGTATCCCATTATCTGATTACAGTCCCTGTGTCTCCAGCTCACTTCCTCCACCCCTGTAGTGTTGGCACCTCCAGTGCATTGATTCTGTCACTTTATTTAACTGTTCCTTACCTCATGTTTTCTCTGTACCTGGCTTAATTCCATATTGCAATCTTAATCATTCCCTTGCATATACCTTTGACTCCTTGCCCCTCTCTTGCTTCATAGTACTCCTAAGCAAAATTACAACTCTCAACCTACTCTGCATCTACACCTTAGTAGCTGACTATGGCTGGATAGAAATATAACAGCAGAAGGACTAGTCTCACTTTTAATTCATGACTATAAATCTCAAGTGGAACTTTTTTGCTGCTAGGCAATCAGACTATATGCCCCCATTCATTTACTCTCCCACTTTTCTAGTCAATCATTTCATACCTTCTCTTCTCAAACACCTAATACATTCTCTCCATTTTCTTTTTGTTTGTTCAATTATCCACATTTATTTATTTATCCAATCACTGTATCAGTGAACTGATGGATATTTATTTATTTATTTATTTATTTATTTTCCTAAGGTTCAGCCTGGATGTTTATTTTTATACTTTGGGTTATAACCCAATATTTTATGCCAAATACTACTTTATTTAGTAGCTCAAATTGTTCTAACTTTGTTGAACTAAGGGAGATCTTTCAGTTGGATCCTGCATCCCTTTTACATACCCTATCACTTGTGAGTTTTTAAAATTTGTTTGCTTTTTCTTTCTTTCATGCTTTCTTTCTCTCTTCCCCTACTCCCTCTCCTCCCTCCCTCCCTTCCTCCCCCTCCCATTCTTGGTCTTATCTCTTTGCACTCTACCCAGGTACCTTCTCCCTGGGTGAGTTAATGGATGCTGCCTTCAGTTACTTTCTGAATCCTAAGGGTTCCCCAAGTTATATCTCCAATAAAAGTCCCCTTCCTGAGCTCCAAGCAGTCATCTAGTTGGGTACAGATGGTTTGCCCTAAATGTATCACAGGCACCATAACCATATGCATTCATGCCACTGTTTCCCTTTTCAGATAAGATGCCATATGCATTGGGTTTCTTAAGGTTCTTCAACATTTCTTATATTTCCTCCTCTTTTTTTTTTTGGAGGCTCTGAGAATTGAATCTGGGACCTTGTACATGAGAAGGCACTCGACCACTGAGCTATACCCACTCCCATCTTCCTCTTAATTTTGGTAACTGTTATATATTTATTTGCTATTCAGGCAAATAAAAGGATTTTTTAATACCTTTGTTATAATTTCTACGGTCTTTGGGAAAGGAACAAGACAGTGGTGTGACTTGAAACTGGAAGGACTCTGGCATTCCTTCAGCCTCTAAACCACATTCAGATGAGTCAAAGTCTGCCTTCTTTGGAGAAGGATGTTTCCCAATCTTCCACCAGAGCTTTAGGGTATCTTAGAGTTTATTTAAACCCATCCTCCTCTATCACTAGCTCCTCACTCGATGGGGTTAAGAACAGCCCCTCAGCTTGGTGACAACTCCTGACTTCTCCTTTGGAAGATGAACTAGAATTTCTGTTCCCATGGAAAGAATGGGAGGAAAATCTGTTACCTAGGATGACTCTGTATCTCTCCAAACAATTACCAGGGGTTTGTACTGTTCTCAGTGTCCCCAGACTTGTGCCCATAAACTTTTTTTTTTAATGGAAGCATTACTTTATTTTGTACATTTAATAATTGAAAATATGACCAATAATTTAAAAAGAAAAAGAAAACAAAGTTGAATAAAAACATACATTTCTCAATTAAATGTACTAGATACATATAAAAAATTTTTGAATCATATAATATGCTACAGAGTATATTTGGTTCATAGTAACACAATCATACAGTATTTGTCCTTTTGTGTCTGGCTTACTTCTCTCAACATAAAATCCTCCAGACTCATCCATGTTGTCATATGATTTAACAACTTCATTTCTTCTTGCAGCTGCATAATATTCCATCACGTGAATACATCACAGTTTATGTATTCATTGGTTGATGGACACCTGGGTTGTTTCCAACTTTTGGCAATCTTGAATAATGCCATTGTGAACATTGGTGTGCAGATGTCTGTTCATGTCACTGCTCTCAGTTCTTCTGGTTATAGACCCAGTAGTGGTATTAGAGGGTCATGTGGCAGGTCTATATTCAACTTCTTTAGGAATGGCCAAACAGTCCTCCATAGTGGCTGTACCATTCTACATGCCCACCAACAGTGAATAAGTGTTCCCAACTCTCTCCACATCCTCTCCAACACTTATTTTAATAATTCTGTGTCTTTTCAATAGTGGCTATTCTGATAGGTGTGAATTGATAGCTCAGTGTAGTTTTGATTTGCATTTCTCTAATCACTGGTGATGTTGAGCATTTTTTCATGTGTTTTCTTGCTATTTGTATATCTTCTTTAGACAAATGTCTATTCAGGTCTTTTGCCCATTTCTTAATGCTTGGTAGAATTCACCTGTGAAGCCATCTGGTCCTGGAATTTGCTTTGTTGGGAGATTTTTGATGATGGATTCAATCTCTTTATGTGATTGGTTTCTTAAGTTCTTGTATTTCTTGTAGAGTCAGTATAGGTTGTTTGTGCATTTCTAGGAATTTGTCCATTTCATCTAGGTTGTCTTTTGGTTGGCATACAGTTTCTCATAATATCCTCTTAGGATCCTTTTTATTTCTGTGGGGTCAGTCATAATTTCTCCCCTTTCATTTCTGATTGTGTTTATTTGCATCTTCTCTCTCTTTTTCTTTGTCAGCCTATCTAGGGGGTTGTCAATTTTATTGATCTTCTCAAAGAACCAGCTTTTTTGTTTTGTTGGTTTTCTCTATTGTTGTTTTTTTGTTGTTGTTGTTGTTCTCAATTTCATTTATTTTTGCTCCAATCTTTATTATTTCTTTCCTTCTGTTTGCTTTGGGATTCGTTTGCTGTTCTTTTTCTACTTCCTCTAGATATTCAGTTAAATCTTTGAATTTAGTGCCTTCTTTTTTAATACAGGTGTTGAGGGCTATAAATATTCCTCTCAAGACTGTCTTTGCTGTATCCCATAGTTTTGTGTTCTCATTTTAATTTGTCTCAATATATTTACTAATTTCACTTGCACTTTCTTCTTTGATGCATTGATTATTTATCAGTGTGTTGTTTAGCCTCCACACATTTGCAAATTTACCTCTTTACTGTCTATTATTGATTTCCCGTTTCATTCCATTATGATCTGAGAAGGTACATTGTATAATTTCAGTCTTTTTTAATTGAGAGCTGCATTGTGCCATAACATGTGGTTAATCCTAGAGAAAGCTCCATGGGCACTTGAGAAGACTGTATAACCCACTGAGTTTAGATGCAGCATTCTGTATATGTCTGTTAGGCCTAACTCCTTTATCATATTTTCACATTCTGTGTTACTCGTTGATCTTCTGTCTAGTTGTTCTATCTAATGATGTGAGTCGGGTGTTAGAGTCCCCAACCATTGTTGTAGAGATCTCTTTCTATCTTCAGTTTTGCCAGAAAAACCAGCAGCAGTCCCTGGTTTCAACTTATAGTTCTGTCATCGTGATTCCCCTCCTTTGTCCCTCTCTTCTCTTGGCAGTGTCCAGCTTTCACCCGGTGTCCTAAACCCTAGATCTTTTTCCAGGCTGTTTTGGCCTGTCCTTGAGCTATTTTTCTGGAGAAGAAGAGAGTCTATCTTCCCAGAGGAGTATGTAAACTTTTAAAAAAATAGATACTTTTATTATAGAAGTTGTGAACTTAGAAAACAATCACGCACATGTGTAAAATTCTCATACAACACCCCTCACAACACAACACACCATTGTGGAATATTTGTTACAGATTACAAGATAATATCATCAGACTGTTACCCCTAACTATGGTCCATAGCATACATTTGGCATATTTTTTCCATATATTCCATGTATTTGGTATATTTTTTCTAGACCGTAATATTACAATATTGCTGTTAACTATAGGTCACATTGTATTTTTCCCATGTTTCTCCATATTCCTACTACCTTGCAAAAGTGACATGCATTCTAGTTCACAGGAGGACATTCTGCATTTGTGCTATTAATCACAATTCTCATCCATCTCTGGGTTCACTATGTTATTCAGTCCCTAGATTATTCTCTAGCATTCTTTCAATTGACATTTACATCCCTATACTACCCTTTTCAGCCAGAATCCCATTTATAAACCATTTGCTACTCACTATAATGTGTTGCCATCAACTCTATCCATTTCTATACTTTTATAGTCAAGTTAGTTAAAATTTCTACATACATTAAGCATAGTACACCTTTGCAGACTTCTTCTTACCTCCTAATAACCTATATTCTAAACTTTAACTCCATGCATTTATCCTTTGTATTTAGTACATATTAGTGAGACCATGCAATATTTGTCCTTTTGTGTCTGGCTTATTTCACTTAGCATAATGCCTTCAGGATTCACCCATGTTATCATATGTGTCCAAATTTCATTTCATTTCTTCTTACTGCATCGTATGTATATTTCACAAATTGTTTATCCATTCGTTGGTTGATGGACACTTGGATTGTTTTCATCTTTTGGCAATTGTGAATAATGCTCCTATGAACATTGGTGTACAAATGTCTGCTTGCTTCAGTTTTCAGTTCTTCTGGATATATTCTCAGTAGAGGAATTGTTGGATCATATGGCAGGTCAATATTTAGCTTCCTGAGGAACCGCCAAACTGTCTTCCACAGAGGATGCATCATTTTACAATTCCACCAGAAGTGAAGGAGTGTTCCTATTTCTCCACATCCTTTCCAGCACTTACTGTTTTCTGTTTTAATAATGGCCATTCTATGCTGTGTGAGATGATATCTCATTTTCATTTTGATTTTCATTTCCCTAATAGCTAGTGATATTGACCATTTTTTTAATGTGCTTTTTGGCCATTTGTATTCCCTCTTTGGAGAAATGTCTGTTTAAGTCTTTGGCCTGTTTTTTATTGCATTGCTTGCTCTTTTCTTGTTGAGTTGTACGATCTCTTTATATAGAATGGAAATAAAACCCTTATCAGATATGTAGTTTCCAAATATTTTCTCTCATTGAATGGGTAGCCATTTCAACTTCTTGATGGAGTCCTTTAAATCACAAAAATATTTGAGGAGGTCCCATTTATCCATGTTTTCCTTTGTTGCTCGTGCTTTCAGTGTAATGTTTAAGAATCCACTGTCTTGAAGTTGTTTTCCTACATTTTCTTCTAGGAGCTTTATGGTTCTAGCTTTTGGTCCATTTTGAGTTAAATTTTGTATAAGCTGTGAGATAGGGGTCCTCTTTCTTCTTTCCTTTGGATATGGATACCTAGTTCTCCCAGTACTATTTGTTGAGTAGACTGTTTTGCCCCAGCTGGATGGGTTTGATAGTCTTGTCAAAAATCACTTTACCATAAATGTGAGGATCTGTTTCTGAACCATCCATTCAGTTCCATTAGTCTATGTGTCTGTGTTTATGCCCGTACCTTGCTGGTGTTTTTTTTTGTTTTTTTTTAAAGATTTATTTATTTATTTCTCTCCCCTTCCCCCAGTTGTCTGTTCTGTGTCTGTTTGCTGCGTCTTCTTTGTCCGCTTCTGTTGTTGTCAGGGACACGGGAATCTGTGTCTCTTCTGTTGAGTCATCTTGTTGTGTTAGCTCTCCGTGTGGGCGGTGCCATTCTTAGGCAGGCTGTACTTTCTTTCGCGCTGCGCATCTCTCCTTATGGGGCGCACTCCTTGCATGTGGGGCTCCCCTATGCGGGGGACACCCCAGTGTGGCATGGCACTCCTTGTGCGCATCAGCACTGCTCATGGGCCAGCTCCACACGGGTCAAGGAGGCCTGGGGTTTGAACCACAGACCTCCCATGTGGTAGACAGACACCCTAACCACTGGGCCAAGTCCGCTTCCCATATCTTGCTGTTTTTACCACTGTAGCTAGGTAATATGATTTAAAGTAAGTGAGAGTCTCCAACTTCACTTTTCCTTTTAAAGATGTTTCTGGCTATTGGGACACCTTACCTTTTCAAATATTAATAAATTTGATAATTGTGTTTTCATTTGTTTAAAAAATGCTGGTGGAATTTTTATCAGGATTGCATTGAATCTGTATATGAATTTCGGTAGAATTGACATCTTAATGATATTTACTCTTCTAATCCATGAGCATGGAATGTTCTTCCAATTATTTATGCCTTTTTAAAATTCCTTTTAGCAATACATTGTAGTTTTCTGAATACAGTTGCTTTTTTTTTTCTTTTTCCCTAGGAGGCACCAGTGATTGAGCCCAGGACCTCAGACATGGGAAGCAGGTGCCCAAACACTAACCCACATCTGTTCACCTGAATACAATTGCTTTAAATCCTTGGTTATGTTTGTTCCTAAATATTTGCTTCTTTTAGCTGCTGTTATACATGGAATTTTTTCCTGACTTCCTCCTCAGATTGTGCATTGCTAGTGTATAGAAACACCACTGATTTTATATGCTGACACTCTACTGAAGTCGATTATTAACTTTAGCAGCTTTGTTTTAGATATTTCAGGACTTTCTAGAAATAGGATCTTATCTATGAATAGCAAGCATTTCTGATTTGGATGCCTTATATTTCTTTTCTTTCTGATTTGGATGCCTTATATTTCTTTTTCTTGCCTGATTGCTCTAGGTAGAACCTCTAGCACTATATTGAGCAAAAGTGGTGACATAGGGCACCCTTGTCTTCTTCCTGATCTCAACAGGAAAGCTTTCAGTCTTTTACCATTGAGTACAATGTTAGCTGTGGGTTTTTCATATATGACCCTTATTACTTTGAGAAAGTTTCCTTCAATTTATATCTTTTGTAGTATTTTTATCAAGAAAGGATGCTGTATTTTGTCAAATGCCTCTTCTGTGTCAATCAGTAAGAGCATGTGATTTTCTTCTTTGATTTATTATTGTAGTATATTATGCCAATTGATTTTCTTGTGTTGAACCACCCTTGCATGCCTGGTATAAAACTCACTTAATTATGATGAATAATTATTTTAATATGTTGTTAGATTCAATTAGCAAGTATTTTGTTGAAAATTTTTACATCCATATTTATTAGGAAAATGGGTCTGTAATTTTCTTTTCTCATAATATCTTTATCTGACTTTGGTATTGGGGTGATAATGGCTTCACAGAATGCATTTGGAAGTGTTTCTTGTTCAATTTTTTGGAAAAGTTTGAGTAAGAAGGTATTAAATCTTATTTGAATTCTTGGTAGAACTCATCTGTGAAACCATCTGGTCTTGGGCTTTTCTTTTTGGAGAGTTGTTTGATGACTGTTTCAATCTCTTTACTTGTGATTGGCTTGTTGAGGTCTCCTGTTTCTTCTAGGGTCAGTGTAGGTTGTTTGTACATTCCTAGGAATTTTTTCATTCTGTCTGCATTGTCTAGTTTGTTGGCATACAGTTGTTCATAGTATCCTCTTATGATCTCTTTTGTTTCTGTAGGGTCCGTAGTAATGTCCCCATTTTCATTTTTAAATTTTATTTATTTGCATCTTCTCTCTTTCTTTCTTTGTCATTCTAGCTAAGGGTTTGTCAACTTTGTTAATCTTCTCGAAGAACCAATTTTTGATTTTGGTAATTCTCTCTATTGTTTTTTTGTTCTCAATTTCATTTATTTCTACTCTTTGTTATTTCATTCCTTCTTCTTACTTTGGGATTGATTTGCTATTCTTTTTCTAGTTACTCCAGCTGTCTAGTTAGGTCATTGATTTTAGCTCTTTATTTCTTTTTAATGTAAGCATTGAGAGCTATATTTCCCTCTCAGCACTGCTTTTGCTGCATCCCATAGGTTCTTGTATGTTGTGTTCTCATTTTCATTTGTCTTGGGATATTTATTGATTTCTCTTGCAATTTCTTCTTTGGCCCATTGATTATTTAAGAGCATGTTGTTTAATCTCCATATATTTATGAAGTTTCCTTTTTCTGCCTCTTATTGATTTCCAACTTTCTTCCATTATGATCAGAGAAAGTGCTTTGTATAATTTCAATCTTGTTGAATTTATTGAGATCTGCTTTGTGACCCAACATATGGTCTATTCTGGAGAAAGTTCCATGAACACTTGAGAAGAATGTATATCCTGCTGTTTTGGGGTACAATGTTTTATATATGTCTCTTAGGTTTAGTCCATTTATCATATTATTCAAGCATTCTGTTACTTTTTTTATCCTTTCCCCAGATATTCTATCCAATGCTGAGAGTGCTGTTACTGAAGTCTCCAACTATTATTGTAGCAGTATCTATTTCTCCTTTCAGTGTTTCCAATGTTTGCCTCACTGTGAAGAGGGGAATTGGGACCATCTCATGGGTCCACAGGTGAAGCAGCTCAGCTACACAGACCTAGAAACCCTTGAGTCCAAATGCTTGTAAGACCCTCAGTTGTGTTTCAGTGTTTATTTTTTTTAAAAATCATGTCCCACATTTGTACTTAAGCACTATTTCTTTTTGCACAGGTGGATATTTGCAATTATGTTTTATATTGGGCATCTGCTACAAAACAGATAAGCAGGATACTCTTTTAAAAAAAATAAAAACACAGTTTTTCCAGTGTTTGCCTCATATAATTTGGGGCATCCTGGCTGGGTACATATACATTTATGATTATTATTTCTTCCTGGTGGATTGTCAGTTTTATTAATATATAATGTCCTTCCTTATCTAATAACAGTTTTGCTTTTAAAATCTATTTCATTTGATATAAATATAGCTTCTCTTTAAAAAAAAAAAGATTTTTATTTATTTCTCCCTCCCCTTCCCCCTGTTGTCTGCTCTCTCTGTCCATGTACTGTGTATTCTTCTGTTTCTGCTTGTATTCTCATTAGGCAGCTCTGGGAACTGATCCTATGAACTTCCGGAGTGGGAGAGAGGTAATTACTCTCTTATGCCACTTCAGCTCCCATGTTCTGCTATGTCTTCTTATTTTCTCTCTTCTGTGTCTCTTGTTGTGTCATCTTGCTGTGCCAGCTCTCTGCGTCAGCTGGCACTCCTGTGCAGAGTGGCTTTTCTTGCATGAGGCAGCATTCCTACGCAAGGTGGCTCTCCCACGTGGGGCCGCATTTCCGCATGGGCCGGCACTCCACATGGGCCAGCTTGCCCTCACCAGGAGGCCCTGGGCCTTGAACCCTTGACCTCCTATATGGTAGATTGGTAGATGGGAGCCCAATTGGTTGAGCCACATCTGTTTCCCTTTTTTTTTTTTTTTTGGTTACTGCATGTATGGAATATCTTTTTCCAGCCTTTCACTTTCTATTGGTATCTGTATTAGTCAGTCAAAGGGGTCCTGATGCAAAATGGCAGAAATTGGTTGGTTTTTGTAGAGTATTTATTTGGGGTAGGAGCTTACAGATACTTGGCCATAAAGCATAAGTTACTTCCCTCACTAAAGTCTTTCCACGTGTTGGAGCAAGATGGCTGCCGACATCTGCAAGGGTTCAGGCTTCCTGGGTTCCTCCCTTCCAAGGTCTTGCTTCTCTCTGGGTTCAGGGTTCCTTTCTTCCCAGTGCTTGCTTCTGCCTGGGTTCAGGGTTCCTCTCTTCCTGGGGCTTGCTTCTCTTTCCTCTGTGAGCTTACTTCTCAGGACTCCAGCATAAGACTTCAGCATCAAACTGCAACATCAAAACTCCAACATCAAAAACCCTCAGCTCTGTCCTTTGCCATGCCTTTTATCTGTGAGTCCCCCTTCATGAGTCCCCACCCCCAATGCCCTAATGACGTGGTGTAGTCAAAGCCCTAATCATAACTTAATCACACCCAGGTATAGATCAGATTACAAACATAATCCAGTATCTATTTTTGGAACTCATAACCATATCAAACTGCTATACTCCACCCTCTGAATTCCAAAAAGACATTCCAATATTTTTAAAAAAACCTTAAATTAGTAACAATGCAAGGACTAAATAATATCCCAATCAATTTAAAGAAATACAGTTTGTCTTGGGGCAAAGTCCTGTCTGTTATAGACCTCTGAAACTTACAAAACAACTTATCTGTTTCCAGTACACAAATGGACAGACAGAGGATAAACATTTTCATTAAAATAAGGAGAAATTGGGAAGGAAACATGAGTCATGGGTCCTCTACAGTTCAGCAAACCTGCAGGGAATCCTCCATTTGATTTCAGTCTGAGAGTCATTCTTAAGATGATGGTTTCTTCTCCTTGGTGCCTTATTGGAACCCACCCTTTCCACATGCTTGCCCAATGGCCATTTCCTTGGTTCCACCCTCATCAATCATCTGGGTGTCAACCAAGCTCCAGACCTCCCTTTTCAAGAGTGTTGGGGTGATTACCACACCTTACTCAATCTTTGGGTTAGAGTCTTAGCCTATCTAGTACAGTGATGTGAACACAGCATTCCCCCTAACCTTTGGCAAACAGGTTCACCCCACTCAGAGCAACAAGTTGACCACCCGACCTTCCCTAATCCACTAAAGGGTGGGGACTCAATGCCCTAATGACGTGGCCCAATCAAAGTCCTAATAATAACTTAATCACGCCCAGGTAGAGACCAGATTACAAACATAATCCAATATCTCTTTTTGGAGAATTCATAACCATATCAAACTGCTACATTATCCTTGGATCCAAGGCGAGTCTCTTGCAGACAGCATATAGATGGCTCATATTTTCTTATCCATTGCACTAGTCTGGGTCTTTTGATTGGGGAGTTTAATCCATTAACATTCAATGTAAAGGCAGTTCTTACTTCACCCATTTTGACCTCTGGGTTTTATCTGTCATTTTATTTTCACCAACCTTTTGACACTTTTAGTTACTTTTACTGATATAATCTTCATTACTAGACTCTCTTCCAAGTCTCTCTCTCCTGTATTTTCTTTTTAGGCTGAGCACTGCCTTTAGGATTTCCAGCAAAGTTGGTCTCTTGGTTACAAACTCTCTTAGTTTCTGTTTATCTGTGAATATTCTAAATTTACCCTCACTTTTTTTTTTGGAGTTACTAGGTTTGGGGATTGAACCCAGGACCTCATATGTGGAAGCCATTCCTGAACAACTGAACTACACCAGTTCCCTTGCCCTTGTTTTTGAAAGATAATCTTGTAGGTATAAGATTCTTAGCTGGCAGTTTTTTCTCCTGCAGTATCTTAAATATATCATACCACTGCCTCCTTGCCTTAATGGTTTCTGATGAGAAATCATCAGTTGATCTTATTGGGTATCCCTTGTATATTATGTATCACATTTCTCTTGTTGCTCTCAGAAGTCTCTCTCTGTCTTTGGCATTTGACTTTCTGCTTAGAATGTGTCTAGGAGTTGGTCTATTTGGATTTATTTGGAAAAGTGTACATAGTATATCTATGTCCTTCAGTAGGTTTGGGAAATTTTCTACCATTTCTTCAAATATTCCTTCTGCTCCTTTCCCTTCTCTTCTCCTTCTGGGACATCCATGACACATGTTTGCACATCTCTTGCTGTCATTTAGTTCCCTGAGATCTTGTTCATTTTTCCCCTTTCTTTTCTTTATCTGTTCTTTTGTATGTTGACTTTCAGAGGCCATGTCTTCAAGCTTACTGATCCTCTCTTATGCCTGCTCAAATATGCTGTTATATTCATTCCCACAAATTTTTTGTGCTCACCCAGTGTTTTCTTAATATCCTTTATCTCTTTAGCCTTCTCATTGAATTTATTAAGAAGATTTGTTTGAACATCTATGATTAGTTGTCTTGACTCCTTATGTCACCTGGAGGCTTATCTTGTTCCTTTGACTTGGCCATATCTTCCTGTTTCTTGGTATGGATTGTGATTTTTTTGTTGGTCTTGACATCTGTCTTACTAGATGTATTTTTTCTGGGTGCAGTTTCTCTTTTTAGTTTAGAGCTTTCTTGCCCTTTCTCCTTTGCTGGTTGTGTAGTAGGAGCTGAGGATGCAGTTGGTACTGTAAGCTGTGGAGGCCGAAGCTGCCTATTTTGGCCGAGGAACTGTTGAACCTTCTCTCACCTTTCTCCTCTGTCAGGGATAGAAATGGCTGCAGCCATGTATAATAATACAGGTTGTGTAAGCCACAACTGTCTATAGTTTCCCAGAGAGACTGATGAAACTTCACACTGCTCCTTACTGCCTGTGGCAGGGATGGAGCTGCAAGTTTGGGCAGAAATCTATGTTGTGTGGGCATAAATCTATGCCCTTAAGGGGGTGGGGAATGGAACCACAGGCACCCAGCAGTTCAGTCACTGTAGGCCAAAAGTGCCTGTTGTTACCTGGAGAGGCTGAGGAAACACCAACTCCCTCTTATCCTACTTGAGGGTGGGGATAGAGCTGAGGTGTCTGACTTTTCAGTCCGTGTAGTCCAAAAGCAACTGCAGTTATCCAGAGAGGCTGGGTAAACACTACCCCCCTCTTGTCCTATCAGGGATGGGTGTGGAGCTCCAGGCACCCAATAGTCAAGTTCATGCAGGCCAAAAGTGCCTTCATTTGCCCTGAGAGGCTGATGAAACACCAGCCCCCTTTTATCCTATGGGGGGGTTGTGTGTGGAGTTAGAGATGGAATCGAAGATGCTCAACAAGCCAGTTTGTGCAGGTCAAAAGTGCCTGCAGTTGCCCAGAGAGGCTAAAGAAACACAGCTCCCCTCCTATCCTATTGGATGGTAGGGGTGGAGGTACTGGTGTCAGAGTATCCAGTGTGTATAGGCTGAAAGTACCTGTAATTGCCTAGAGAGGCTGAAGAAACACCAGCACCCTCTTATCCTATGGGGGTGAAGGGGTGGAGGTGGAATCAAAGGCAGTCAACAAACCAGCTCAAAAGTGCTAGCAATTGTTCAGAGAGGCTGGTACAATTTCTGCCAGCTTCCTCCCTGCCAAATTTTGGACTGGGGCCTAGGCTAGGACTGCAATCTGATCTGGGTGGAAAGAAGACAGTCCCTACCATCACTGATTTTCTATCAGCCCAATTCCTCCAGGGGTGGAGTTAAAATGGTGGCTACCAGCCTCTTTCTGACTTGGACAAGTTCAAGCTTTAGCTGTTCTTAGGATTATACTTTAGCCAGTCAAATGTACTAATCAGTAGCTGAAGTTGGTGGCCAACCAAATCTTCCTCCCCTGTTTTTGAGAAATGGAACTTCCAACTCAAGCCACAGAATAGCTGTGTTGCCAAGGCGGCTTGTGTCGCCAGTGGAGTTGGGCACCAGCCTCCATGTTGTGTAGTTCTCTACTCACAAATCACTGAAGATGGACAGTGTCCTCCTTCCATTGTTTCAAGGATGTTGCAGGATGCTCTTCTGATCTTCTGGAGCCCCCAGACAGTTTAGATAGTTCTGGCTGGTTATTAACTGCCCTGTAGGATGAGCTGACTCTTAGAGCTCCTTACTCAGCTGCCATCTTGCCCCATCTCTCCCCATTTTCTTTTAAACCAACTTCAATTAAGCTTTCACCTTCACTACACCAACAAAACTGCCCTTATTAAATTCACCAGTTACCTCTACATTACTAGATATATTGGTTAATTCTTAAACACGCTTGATCTATCTGTCCATAACAGTTAATATTAATTCTTGACAATTCCCTCTTTCTTGACACAATTCTTTTACTTGGCTTCTAGCATATACATTATCTTGTTTTCTTCCTGACTTCTTAATATTGGAACGTCCCAGGGTTCTGTTCTTTGTCCTTTTCTTGTGCACTCATCTATTGGTGGTCTTATCCAGAATAATAGCTTTAAATACCAACTATATTCTGAGGATCCCAACATTTATATCCCCATTCCATTTACAAACTCCAGATTCATATATTTAACTGCTTACTTTACATCTCCACTTGGATGGCCAATAGGTGTCTTAAGTTTAACATGTCTTAAACTGAACTATAGATCTTTTCCCACCTCCCCAAAACTTTTGTTATCCGTGGTCTTCCCCAACTCAGTTAGTGACAACTCCCTCCTTTCAGTATTTATGGCCAAAAGTTGCCCTTGATTCTTCTCTTTCAAACTCCATTTCCAATATATTGAATTTAGCTTTAAAATATATACAAAATCTTACCTCATCTCATAACCTCTACTGCTAGCACTTTATTCTGAGCCATCATCATCTCATGTAATTATTCCATTAGCTTCCTAATAGGTTCCCCTTTCTTGCCACTCTCTAGTCTGTTCTGTATTTTATACCTTTAACCCAAGTGATTAATTTATCAAGATTTAAAAGTAGAGAATTAGGTATATCTTGATGTGATACAATATGGAATACAGGGCATCATTTATAAAGTCCTCTTGCCCTGGATGGTTAACCTATGTCAATTCAAGATTGTACAGTTAACTTTTTACAAGAAATAAAAGGGTTGGGGAAACAAGTTAAATGACACATGAGGAGATGAGATAAATTCAGAATGTAAAACATTCTACAAGTCAACTGACCCAGTATCTTTAAAATGTCAATGTAATGAAAAGACAAAAAAATAAATAAAAAAGCAGGTTTGGGAGAACTCTTCTAGATTAAGGTTAATAGACTTACCAGTCAAATGCAATGTGTGATCCTTGATTGGATCCTAGGTTGAAAAACATTTTAAGGATAGTTGACAATTGGGGAATATATGATTATGGATGGGTATTAGTTGACATTAAGGAATTTTTGCATATTTTCTTAGATGTGAAAATGGATTGTGATTAGACAAGTCCTGATTTTTAGTAGATACATGCCAAAGGGATATATTGTCATGATGTCTGTGATTTACTTTGACTGGTTTAATAAAATATAGGAAGACAGAAGTAAATATGGCAAAATGTTAACTTTCAAATCTAGGTAGTACATGTTCGGACATTCATAGTACTGTTGTTTTTATTTGTATGTATGTTTAACATTTTTCATGTTAAAAAGAGACATAAAATATAAGTCATGTTTTGTCAAAATGTTAACTTTCAAATCTAGGTAGTACATGTTCGGACATTCATAGTACTGTTGTTTTTATTTGTATGTATGTTTAACATTTTTCATGTTAAAAAGAGACATAAAATATAAGTCATGTTTTGTCATACCTCTATTAAGACTCTTCATTGGCTCTGAAAAATGGTTAAAATGGCAAATATTATGTTATGTATATGTTACCACAGTAAAACTTAAGAAACAACAAAACAAAATTCTACATTGATTTCCCATTTGGTAACATAAAGACCTTACAATAGCCTGGAAGATCCTACATGACCCTATATGGTTTGCTCCCTCTTGTTTTTCTCTACTTGTCTCCTAATTGTTCTCTTCTCCACTCGCTCTGCTTCAGTCATACTGGCATGCTCCCATCTTAAGGCCTTTGCTTTAGCAATTCCTGGTACTCTCTCTGTCTCCTAGATCTCCATTTGGATAATTTTCTCTTCTTGTTTGTTCAGCTCATACCTTTCCATGAGACCTATCCTGATTATTTTATTTAAAACTGAGGTCTACCTTCTTTTTTTGCTTCTCCATTCCCAATCTTCCTTACCCTGCTGTATTTAATAATTTTTCCTAATACTTACTACTTTCTAATATACTATATAATTTACCAATGTTTAAATTTATTTTTTATTGTGTATATCCCTTACAGGGTTGGAACTAGTTGAGGCAAGTAAGGCAATTTAAGGGGGCAACAAAAAATTCATAATCAAGATAAAAATGTTTTAATGAAATATTTTTAAAATTAAAAAGAATATTAATAATCCACAATGAACAAGATATCAAATTTTTAAAATAAGACAGGATCTAACAGTGCTTTGCCTAGCCCTTTTGAACCCTAAGGCACAAGGAAAAATGTTTGCCCCTATATACATGTTTTATGTATTTTTTTAATGGTTAGTGGTTTTTTAAAAAGATTTATTTATTTACTTCTCTCCCCTTCCTTCCCCCTCCACCCCCCCAGTTGTCTGTTCTCTGTTTCTATTTGCTGCGTGTTCTTTGTCCGCATCTGTTGTCAGCGGCGCGGGAATCTGTGTTTCTTTTTGTTGTGTCATCTTCTTGTGCCAGCTCTCCGTATGTACTGTGCCATTCCTGGGCAGGCTGTACTTTCTTTTGCGCTGGGTGGTTCTCCTTACAGGGTGCACTCCTTGTGCATGGGGCTCCCCTACGCGGGGAACACCCCAGTGTGGCACAGCACTCCTTGCGCCCATAAGCACTGCGCATGGGCCAGCTCCACACGGGTCTAGAAGGCCCGGGGTTTGAACCGCGGACCTCCCATGTGGTAGATGGACGCCCTAACCACTGGGCCAAGTCCGCTTCCCGATGGTTAGTGGTTTTAATGAAAATATTATTGATGAATATTCCTCTGTTAAAGCCAAGAAAGTAAAATTATAATAAATTCACTTTTTGATGTAAGTGAAATTTTTAACCTTAAAATAATATTGTGAATTTTAACACATCTACTTTAAAATTTTTCAATATTTCTTCAACTACTTTATTGTTCTGGGAAAAAATTACCCATTTAAAAATGTATTTGTTTAGAAACATGTATATAAGGATGTATATTTTTCCTCTTGCCTCAGGCTTCAATGGCATTTCCAGATCTTATCTTTATTTAAAATGTTGGTATTTTGTTCATCATGGATTTTTTTTGCATTAATTTGATTGTTTAAAATATTATATATCTTGATTACTGAGTTTTTTGGTGCCTACTTAAGTTTTGCTCCAGAGGTAAATGCCTCACTCACTGTATCCATGCTATATCCCAGATATCCCATTTAATTGTAAGCTACATGCAGGCTGAGATCTTTATCTGTTTTATTCAATGATATATCCCTGGGTCTAGAAGAGTGCTGGCACATAGTAGACACTTAGTAAATATCTGTTGACTAAATGAACAAATACAAACATACTAAAATTAATTTATATCATAAAATGTTTGAAAGAACAATAAGTGTTTTATGAACTACATTTTCTTTATAGTGCCTGCTCATTCAGGTATGGAATTAAGGTCTATCCTAATGCTTTCTAAATTGTGGTTCATGATATATTATCTAAAGGATTAAAGTATTTGCTTTAAAAAAAACAGAGGAAAATGTTTAGTTCAAGAAATAATTTTTCTCTGGTAAAATATTAATATATTTATATAAAGATAAGGTCATATTTACTTCGAACTTCTTAAGGTTTTGCAAATATTGAATAATATAGTTAGTGAATAGTCTTAATTTCTCTGGTGCTGAAAATACAGCATATAGCAAGCCACCCTCAGATCTATATGAACATTTTGAATATTTGGTTAATATTTCATCATTAAAAGTGTAGTATTAGTTTATAAAAGCAACTTGAGCAAAAGAACAGTTCAAGAAACATTTTTATCTCCTATAAAAATTCATAATATTATATAAATAGTAAGTCATGTTTACTTCAAACTTTTAAAGGTTTTTTTCAGATATTTAAATATTGTAGAGTGCGATCATTTTAATGCTTTAACTTTTAATATGCAGCAAATATTACACATCATTAGATTAAAAGATGGCACTTTATTTACTGTAATTCTGTTTTTGTTGTAGTAATCTAACTATTCTCCTAAATAGTAGTATTCTAATTGAGGTCATAACAAAACAATAATAGAAAAGAAGTATAGTACATACTTACAGACAAACTTAAAGACATACTCTTATGTAAAAACAACTCTTTCTTTCTCCATCACCGGTCAGGAATAACTTCTTCTTGGAACTCTCAGAAATAGAAATGTTCCCCCAAACCACAATATGCATGCTTTTTCAGGTGCTGTGAGCTAGCTATCATCACAGTGTGGTAGGGAGACAAAATATAAATGGTAAGGATGCCACAAGATCACCCCAGTGAAAGGGTAGATGGCAGGGCGAAGGTTTGTGGTAAGAAAACTGATCTTGGTGCTCCAGTATTCTTACTGCAGGCCATTAAAAGAACAGCATAGGTCAAAGATGGTGTTGTGAGAGTAATCTAGGAGCCTCATCTATGACTTTGTTTCCTGAGAAAATGTGTTTCAAGTACCAAGTAGCCAACTGAAAAATAAATTTTTGGATCTTTGTTTTCTTTTTGCTTGTTTATTGAGAGGGATGAATGTATTCTGTGTTTATTTCAGTTATGTTTATTAAACTTAAAATTCTAGAGTATATCAATTGTTTTTATTCAAAATTTAAAGTTATTTTAACTAATTTTCTTTTTGATTTATCAGTTGGTGGAACTTCATGTTTTTTATGTCCCTGAAGGATCATGGAACTATAAGTTAAATACCATCTCAATAGAAGTTGTTAACAAATTCATTTCAGCTGGATTTATAAGGCAAGTATTTTGTGGTCATGTAATAATTTACCTGAAAAATCAATCTATAAATGAGATTATGAGTAAAAATATCTTGTCCATTTAACGGATCCAATTCCGACCTTAATGAAGACTATCAATAAATAGCGGTATAACATGGGAGGTCCGCGGTTCAAACCCCGGGCCTCCTTTACTCGTGTGGAGCTGGCCCATGCACAGTGCTGATGCACGCAAGGAGTGCTGTGCCACGCAGGGGTGTCCCCCGCGTATGGGAGCCCAACGCACAAGGAGTGCACCCCTTAAGGAGAGCCGCCGGGCGCAAAAGAAAGTGCAGCCTGCCCAGGAATGGCGCCGCACACACTTCCTGTGCTGCTCATGACAACAGAAGCGGACAAAGAAACAAGATGCAGCAAATAGACACAGAGAACAGACAACCGAGGGAGGGAAGGGAATTAAATAAATAAATAAATCTTTAAAAAAATAAATAAATAAATAGCGGTATAGTTAAACCAAGCAGTGCTAAAGGAAAATATATCACTTGGCCATTTTATTAACATGTAGAAAACAGTATATAACCAGTATATTACTATGGTTATGCACAGAAAGAATCAAGAGAATTAATTATGAGAAATAAGAGAGAACTTATTTGAAATGAGAAAGCTATAGAAGATCTGTGAATAGCGGCTAAAGCAGTGTATTCCCAATGCCCTTTTCACTTAACTGTTTAAAAAATATAAACATAGAACATATATATGTATATGTGAATATGTACATATATATATGTATGTGTATATTTTGACATTAATACACAGTAAAACACTTGGCACTATGTGATCTGACTGCCTGTTGTTATCTCTCTTGAGCCCTTCCTAATCCTCCCCATCTCTATCTTTTTTTTTAAGATTTATTTTTTTAATTTATTTCTCTCCCCTTCCCCCCCCACCCCCCGCCCTAGTTGTCTGCTCTCTGTGTCCATTTCCTGCGTGCTCCTCTGTGACTGCTTCCATCCTTATCAGCGGCACCGGGAATCTGTGTTTCTTTCCATTGTGTTACCTTGTTGTGTCAGCTCTCCATGTGTGCGGTGCCACTCTTGGGCAGGCTACACTTTCTTTTGCACTGGGTGGCTCTCCTTACGGGACGCACTCCCTGCGCATGGGGCTCCCCTACGCTGGGGACACTCCTGAGCGGCAGGGCACTCCTTGCGCACATCAGCACTGCACATGGGCCAGCTCCACACAGGTCAAGGAGGCCCAGGGTTTGAACTGCAGACCTCCCATGTGGTAGGTGGATGCCCTATCCATTGGGCCAAGTCCGCTTCCCCCCATCACTATCTTTAACCAGATAAAGATAAAAACCAGAATATTAGTCTCCCTTCTGTTCTGGAAAACATCAGCCATGGTCTCCATCAGGACTCTTACACTTGTTGCTTTTGTCTAAAAGTTCTTTCTTCCTTTCCCATAGGTTTTCTCATCTCTTTTAGGTCTTTATTCAAATATTGCTTTTTTGTTTAGTCCTTCTCTGATCACTGTATTTTAAATTGCAGGTACAGTGTTTTTTTCCCTTCCCTTCTTTATTTCAGTATTACTTAGCACTATTTTATTAATTGTAATTTTTATTCATTTATTTTGTTAATTTTTCTCTCCCACCACCTGACTGTAAGGTTGAGGAAGGCAGAGATTTTTGTTTGTTTTGTTCATTGTCATATTCCTACCATTTGGAACAATGCCTGGCACATAGTAGGGACTCAATAAGTATTTTTATTGAGTTAATTAATTATATTACATTTCTCATAAGATCTTAGAAAATCAAGAACTCAGAAAATAGCATAAATGGTAGCTTTAAATTTTAGACATTGAGGAATGAAATGTCCTTACTATTATTGAAAATAAGAAGTCTACAACATTTGATTGAAGAAATTTTCCAAGCACTAGCTTATCCTGCCAAACTTCCAAAGTAAATATCTGTAATTAAATCATTCTTTAATATAGGTATAAAAGTATATGAATTCCATAGCAAAGTTTTATTTTACAGTAACATTTGGAGGTGGATGAGAAAAGTAAACAATCATTTTCCTTTCTTGTACAGAAAGGACTTTTATAAACAGTTTCCATTTGCATAACTAAAAAAGACAGTTTTCATTAGTCATTTAAAAAAAACATTTATTGAGGACCTATAAAGTGCCCAGCATTGTACTGTAAAAGCATGGTATATTAAACTACATCTGATACATTAAATCAGTACTTATGATATGATTTAGCTGACTAAAGTTATTGAATTATTTAGATAGCCAAAATCTGTTTAACTTTACATTATAAGGGAATGTCATGATATTTCAGAGTATCTCCTCAACTTACTTTACAAGCCCTGAGGGAGCGCCTTGGTGAGTTCCTTGGTGAAGATGCTGTTGCAGAAAAATTCTTGTTTCTGAAATGCATAGGAAATAATCTAGCTGTGGTAAGTTTTCTTAATATTTTTCCTTCTGATTAAAATATACTATAGGATATGTCATCTCAATCATAATTAATGAAATGGAAGTATCACTAAGCACACAGATCATCAAGTAAAGATGGGCCTGATTGGAATATCATCATATACAAAAATGATGCAGGTTTTTTTTTCTCCATGTGAATTTCCTTGGGAAGAAAAGGAAGATAAACTTAAAATCATATCATATAAGTTATATATATATATATATATATATTTTTAATGATAGTGTTTTAAGCTTTTTAAACAAGAACTTGTGTCTTATGTTCTGGAGAAAATTGAGTTCTCATTGCTTAGACCACAGTTAACTTACTTTGGTGTGAAAATGATATGGCTCCAACATATTTTTTGTTGTCAGCTATTATATATTGAACACTCCTATTTGTAATTCTATAATTTAGTATCAGGGTTTTCTAAATAGAAGGTATTTATAGCTGAAATTCCTGATCCAACGAGCCATCAGATGTCAAAATTCCTGCTTTCTCATATCCATATACAATTTATTTCTTTAATCAAAGTTATCAATATTTAAACTCTTTAAAATGTAGTATATTCCTATTCTACTCTAGTTAACATGTTATGTTATTATTATGCATTTTTATGGTGATCATTTTTTCAGTAGATAACTCTACCATTAGATTGTAGCTCCTGTGGACAGGAACTTTATTTTATTCACAATTATATCTAAAATCAGTTACTAACAAGGTGCTTTGCACTTAGAGGCATTAAATGTTCATTGAAAAAATTTAAAAATGAATGATGTGAAAAATTAAGCATTTTCCCCCAGAGAACTGCTATAGAGGAATTTACTACATGGGATTATTGGGAAAAGAGCTAAATCTGAAGAAGCTTTTTGACATTAAGTATCTGTTTAGTATGACAGAATATTAATTTAGTTTTTCTCAAATGAGGAAGAAGAGAAACAGCTCTAGTAATAACTTTTTGTTCTTTTTCATGATATATCAATTTATAAAACATCAATCACAAAATCCCAGGGTAGAAGGGACCTTCAAGGTAATTTAGGTCAACTTCTAAAATCCTTGTAATATTTTATTATTTTTGACAAGTGTTTATTGATGTTTTCTCTGTGCAAAAAACTAGTGAAAAGAATTAGAAATGGATCCTTCCCTAAAAGAGTGTTTAATGATGTAGTAAAGATAAAATAAGCAAGTATAAATAATTAATTTAAAAGTGCATATTTTGGGGATTCAGAGGAAAAGAGATTACTTCCAGCCAGGGAAGTGGGGAGTGGGGGTAGAGAACTTTGAGGAAAAAGTGATTCTCATTTGGATCTTGAAAGATAGATATTTGGTCTTGAAGATGAAGAGTGGGCAAAATTTTCTGAGCAGAGAAAATAGAATGAGCACAGGGGTGGAAAGGCAGGCAACTGAGAAGAGTAAATGGCTAATTTTTCACTGGATCATAGTCCTTATGAAAGGGAATAGTGGGGCATAAATTGTAAACGTAGTTGAAGATCTTGAATGCCAGATAAAGGAGTTTGGACTTTTTTCTGAGACTTTGGAGTTTTGAGCAGGAGAGTGAAATGATCGTAACCTTCAGTAAAATTAATTGGGCCTCACTGAGAAGGATGCATTGAAATGGGAAGAAACTAGAGGTAGGTATTCCAACTAGGAGGTTTTTGTAGTGGTTCATGCAAGAAATAAGAAGGGCCTAAGGAATAGGCTGCCTCTCAGATTTCATCTCCTATCATTTTTCCCTTGGCTCTAAACTTCAGCCATAAATATCTTCCTCTAGTCCTCAAACAAGACAAACTTATTATTTTTTTTCCTTTCCTTTTTTTTTCAAATGTTACATTAAAAAAATATGAGATATCCATATACCCCCCATCCCTCTCACCCCACTCCTCCCACATCAACCACCTCTTTCATCATCGTGGGACATTCATTGCATTTGGTGAACACATTTTGGAGCACTGCTGTGCCACATGGATAATGGTTTACATTGTAGTTTACACTCTACCCCAGTCCACCCAGTGGGCCGTGGCAGGATGTACAATGTCTAGCATCTGTCCCTGCAGTACCACCCAGGACAACTCCAAGTCCTGAAAATGCCCCCACATCATATCTCTTCTTCCCTCTCCCTACCCTCAGCAGCTACCGTGGCCACTTTCTTCACATCAATGCTACAATTTCTTCCATTAGCAAACTTATTTTTGATTTATGGTCCTTGCATATACCTGGAAATCACTGTCCCTTGATTTTAGGATAGCAGGCTTCTTTTTTAATTTGGGCCTCGGCTTAAGTATTACCTTTTTAAAAAGGCCTTCTCTGACCAGCTAATTTGTAGATACTCTTTCTCCAACTTACTATTATATATTTTTTTCATAAAGCACTTATCCTAATCCTAATCATGTTTACTTATTAACACCTGTTCTCCAAAATAGAATGTAAGCTGTATAAGAGCAATAACTTAGTCCTAACACTCACTATATTCTCATCATGTAGAGCACTGCCTGACATATATATTCTCAATATTTGTTGAATACATAAATAAATAACAAATGAACTCTATAGGTTGAATGTGTAGGAAATAAGGTTTACAAGGTTGTAGTCTGGAGTCCAGAATACCTCATGTTGAATCCTAACTTGGAAACTTAATAGTTTTTAAATCTTGGGTAAGTTATTTCCCTGTGCCACAGTCTCCTTGCCCATAAATTAGGGATAGTAATAGTGCCTATTGCATAGAGATGTGAAAATTAAATAAAATAATATATGTAAAGCACTTAGAATGCCTGGTACATGGTGCATCCATGCAAGTGATAGCCTTAATTATTTTTTTAAAGGACATAAAATTTCTGTTGTATTTAGTATAATGAATAGAAATGGGATTATATTCTACATTTTTTAGACTTTAGCCTTAGTTATTAGCTTTTAAATTTCATTTATATGCAGCAGATATATGTCTTCTGCAAAAAAATGGAAGTAAAAATAATTAAGAAAAATTACGAACCTTTACTTTTTTCTCTTTTTTTTTAGGTGAAGGCAAAGCAAGAATCAGAACTGAAACTCAAATCATTTGCTCCTCCATATGTATGTAATATGACTTTTTAGCCTATTTTTAAGCATACTGGTTTTAATTACAGTCTAATTTTTAAAAATTTCTTACATGTTTTAGGCTCTTCAGCCAGAATTATATTTGCTTCCTGTAATGGACCATTTAGGAAATATTTATTCATCACCATCAACAGTTACTTTATTTGGGCGGCAGACTTATAATGTTGTTGCAGAAGCTGATGGAACAATCCACAGACCAGTTAGTGTAACTTTGTCAAAGGAAGAACCTGGAATAGATCCCAGTTTGTTAGAAAACACTTTGAAAGAACTTCTTAACAAGAATCAGGAAGAAGGTGATTTTAACTGGAATGGGAAAAACAAAGACGTTATTATAGTTCATTTTAGCAGTAGGTCTGTGAACAAATTCTGGGCAAACCCAGCCTTACAAATATGGTTAGTATAAAAGGAAAGCTACAATTCAATTTGGAGATTTTTTAAAGACTTTCGCCATGTGAGAAAAGCACAAATTTAAGTATTATGCTAAAATTTTAAAAACTATAATTAAAATACTTATAGCACTTAAACTACCATCTTTCCTTCTTTTAAAATAAAATAGTTTCAGATACTTAAGAAAAAATTAAGGCTGAAGGGGAAGGGGAAGGGGAAGAAAAAAGAAGTAATTACTCCATAAAAATTTGGTATTATCCAGAAGCTGAAGGGTTTTATCCAGGAAAACAATGCCATATGAAGGCAAAAATAACCTCTTTTATACCTCACTGGGGTACATTTGTATTTCAAAGAATATTTTTATCTGTGTACACTCACCAATTTACTGATAGATTCCTGAAAAGTGATAGGTAATTAAAAAATGCTTACCTCAAAATAAAATTTAAAAATATATAAGTAAAACTGGTACTAAATTCCAAGAATAGATTGAAAAAAAATAAATTTAACTTTTTCACTATATTGCATATATATAACCTTCTGTGATAGAAAAATGGATATATTAAACATTTTTAAGTAAAAAAAATTCCCCGCAAATGAATACTGTTACTGCAGAATACACTAATTCTTTACCAGTTATGTTTTTCTCCATCTTCAAGTATAGAAATCTTATATTCTAGGTACCCAATGATGTTCCAAATTTAGCACTTTCTTTAATCTTAGGCATATTTAATACTTACTTACTGTTCTAATGTGCTTTCATCAAAATGACACATGTGGATGAGATTCTCCTATTTCATTACTGATGCCCATCAGGGAAAATCTTTACCTGCTTTTTTTAATCTCCAGGCATCTCTACATTGTTAATATTGCTTTACAGTCATGACATCTCTTAAAGGTTAAAGGAAAAAAAAAACCCACAAAAATTCACAGAGTGCAATTCTAGTATTTCTGAACAGTACAAGTCAAGTGCCCAATGGAGCAGGCGATTACCTTCCATCAAGCTATGAGTGGCGTTATACTTCATATCCTGGGCCACTAGCCAAATTCTTGAACTATGCTACCTGCACAAAACCCAAAAAAATTTTGGTGGGAGTTTTTAATTCTGTAAAGTTTTGCAAGTGTAGTTTTTAAGTGGTATTAACTTCTGAGTGCTTTACTCCAAAAAGAGTAATGATACTTTAAATGAGAGATCAGTGAATACCTGTTTTAAGCAGTCCTAGGAACATTGATAAGTATAAGGAAGAAAATAAATGTTGACCATAATCCCATCATCCAGATATATCTTCTATTAGTACTTTGGTTTATGTTCTTCCAAGGGTTTTTTCCTAGTTTTTATATATAAGCATTTTTTATTTTTCAAAAATGAGAACACATATGAATTCTTTTAAAGCCTCTTTTAGAGTGGATCATAGATATATAGATATTTCATACCAATGAATATATATCTACAGCATTATAAAATTCCCTGTTCCATAATTTATTTATCCAAACCTACATTAATGTTTTTGCTATTATGAATATTGCTGTAGTGAAAATTTTTCTAAATACAGCTCCATACATTTATACTTTATTTTTTAGAAGTTTGCTTGCTGGTTCCAAGGTAATATTGCTTTTTGTTATTCTTCTTGAAAGACTTTCCCGCCTTATGTGCCTCTCTTTAGTCACATTCTCTTTCTTCCCTCAATAGAAATAGCTACTATTCTAATTTTTGTGATAATTATTTTTTTGATTTTCTTTATAGTTTTAAAATTCTTATGTGTATCCTAAACAATATAGTTCAGTTTTGCCTATTTTGAATTTTATTTAGGTAGAATCATATTGAAAATATTTTCCTTGTACTTCTTTTACTCAACAATGTAATAGTGAAATTAAGCCATGTTGCCACATGAAACACTCATTTATTTTCATTGTTGTATACTCTTCCATTGTATGAATAGAGTTTATTTACCTATTCTGATGATGGACATTTGATTTGTTACCAGTTTGAGGCTATTACAAATATGGTTTTTTTGGACATTTTTGTACTTGGCTCCTAAATGTACATGTGCAAGAGTATGTCTAGGGAGCATACCAAGGACTGGAATTATATCACATGTTCAACTTTACTAAAAATGTCTGTTTTACAAAGTGGTCATAGCACATATGCCTGAAAATTCCTATTGAGCCATAATGTTGCCATTATATTGGACATTTTCTATCACCTTGTTTCTCTGCTCTACATTCTGGATAATTTCCTTAGGTCTGTCTTCCAGAACTATCTTATTCTCTCTTTTGCTGTGTCTAATCTGCTGTTATATCCTTACACTAAATTTTTAATTCCAAATAATTTATTTTTATTTCCTAAAAGTTCTCTTTGGTTGAGTATATTTTTACTTTTTTTTTTTAATAAGAGAAGTTGTAGGTTTACAGAAAAATCATGCAGAAAATAGAGTTCCCATTTACTCCTCCATTATTAACACCTTGCATTAGTGTGATATATTTGTGAATTGGTGAAAAATATTATTATACTATTAAATATAGTTTGTGGTTTACATTAGGGGTCACTGTTTATGTTGTACAATCCAGTGTTGTTGTTTTTTAAATTTTTATTCTAGTAACATATACTTTCTCCTTTTAACCACTTTCAAATATATGTGAGTATTTTGAAAGTATGTTTGATTGTCATTTTGATTTGAATTTATCTTCATGGAATACCAATTCATATCTTTTATCCATTTTCTGTTCTTTCTTTTAATATATTGATTCATAACTGTATACATTCCTACATAAATATATATGCTTATAGTCTAGATTTTAGTTTGTGGTTTGTCTTCTTGCTTTATAGTTCTTTTGATGAAAGGAGTTCTTAAATTTTATCCTTTACTGAAAGAAGAGTGGTGAAATCTCCAAGCATTTTACCAGTTTTTGCTTTTTATATCTTGAAGTTTTGTTATTAGGTGCATGTATATTTATGATTGTTACCTATTCTCAGTAAATAGATTTCTATATTGTTATGTTATGTTCCTCTTTATTCTTTGGTAACTGTCCTGATTCTGAAGTTTACTTAGTCTGATATTAGTGTGGCTACTTTGGCTTTCTTTTGATTAGTGCTTGCATGGTATATCTTTGTCTTTTTTTGTTTTGCTTTGTTTTTTTAATTTCTTTTTATTTTTTCCATTCTTTTGCTTTTGTATTCAAAGTGAGTTTCTTGTACACAGTATATAGTTAGGTCTTGGATTTTTTTTCAACCAGCTTGATAATCTCTGCCTTTTAATTTGGATGTTTAGATCATTTAAATGTAATGAAGTTATGATATAATGGGTTTTATTTATTTATTTTTTCAAGATTTATTATTTTTTATTTTTATTTTTTAAAGATTTATTTATTTATTTAATTTCCCCCCCTCCCCTGGTTGTCTGTTCTTGGTGTCTATTTGCTGTGTCTTGTTTCTTTGTCCGCTTCTGTTGCCGTCAGCGGCACGGGAAGTGTGGGCGGCGCCATTCCTGGGCAGGCTGCTCTTTCTTTTCACGCTGGGCGGCTCTCCTTACGGGGCGCACTCCTTGCGCGTGGGGCTCCCCCATGCGGGGGACACCCTTGCGTGGCACGGCACTCCTTGCGCGCATCAGCACTGCACATGGCCAGCTCCACACGGGTCAAGGAGGCCCGGGGTTTGAACCGCAGACCTCCCATATGGTAGACGGACGCCCTAACCACTGGGCCAAAGTCCGTTTCCCTCAAGATTTATTTTTATTTATTCTCTCCCCTTCCCCCATCCTGCCCCGCCCCGCCCCACCCTGCCCTGCCCCAGTTGTCTGTTCTATGTATCCATTTGCTATGTGTTCTTGTGTGTCTGCTTCTATTCTTGTCAGCAGCACTGGGAATCTGTGTCTCTTTTTGTTGCATCATCTTGCTGCATCAGCTCTCCATGTGTGCAGTGCTACTCCTAGGCAGGCTGAACTTTCTTTCACACTGGGCGGCTTTCCTTACGGGGCGTACTCCTTGTGCGTGGGGCTCCCCTACATGGGGGACACCCTGCGTGGCACAGCACTCCTTGTGTGCATCAGCACTGCACGTGAGCCAGCTCCACGCAGGTAAAGGAGGCCCTGGGTTTGAACCACGGACCTCCCATGTGGTAGGTGGATGATCTAACCATTGAGCCAAGTCTGCTTCCCCTATAATTGGTTTTAAATATACTGTTTTCAATTTGGTTCATCTGTTTGCTTTTTTCATTCACTTTTTTCTTGGTTTTCTTTTGCATTGAGTACTTTTTATGATTTCATTTTATCTCCACTATTGGCATATTGTAGTTATATTTTATTTTAAAAATTTTTTAGGGGCCGCTTTAGTGAAGAAGTCAGCAAACTACTATTATTTTTTTATTATGATCCATATACTATATCCTGTTATTTGTAAATAAGGTTTAATTGGAACATGGCCATGTCCATTTATTTACATATTATCAATAGCTGCTTTTGCACTACTGTAACTACAGTGGCAGAGTAGAATAGTTGTGACCCTATGCTTCATAAGCCTAAAATATTTACTATCTGGAACTTTACAAAAAGGTTTGCTAACACCTGCTCTGGGGTATATATTACATAAATTTTAATTTGAAGCCAACCTTCAAATTATATACAACTTCACATATAGTTTAAGAACCTTGTAGCACCATACCTATTTCCTCCTTTGCATCTTTTGTGCTATTGTTGTCAGACATTTTACTTCCTCATATGTTATAAACTCCACAATACCTTGTTACCATTTACCTTTGTCAATTATCTTTGAAAGAGATAAAAAAATAAGGAGAAATGATTTTATATTTACCCTCATTATTACAATTTCTTTTTTGCTGGAAAACTTCTTTAACATTTCTTGTAGTGAAAGTCTTCTGGCAATGAATTCTCTTTACTTTTATTTATTATCTGAAAAAAACACTTTTTTTATCTTAAATTTTGAGAGATATTTTTCCTGGGTATAAAATTCTGGGTTTTGTTTGCTGTTTCATTTGTGTGCATGTTTAAAGATATCTCTCTGTTGTCTTATGAATTGTATAATTTCTGTGGAGAAGTCTGTGGTATTTTTGTTTCTTTTTTTATCTGCTGTCTTTAAGATTTTACCTTTGGTTTTCAACAGAATGATTATGATTTGTCCAGTATTTTTTAAATTTTTATTTAGGTCATTTTCCCCAAAGCAGCAACTAAAAAATGTTTAAAATGAGGTATAACTAAAATATACCAATAGTGAAGATAAAATTAAATCATAAAAACTACTCAATCCAAAAGAATCCAAAAAATGAATGTAAATAAAAATTTTATTTGTTGTGTTTCATGAATTTTGGAAAATTCTTGACTGTTATCTTTTAAAATATATCTTCTGCCTATTCTCTCTCTTTTCTCCTTCTAGAACTCCGTTATGTGTTAAACCATTCATTATTGTCCCACAGCTCTTGGATGCCCTGTTTTTCCTCCCCCATCCCCACTCCCATACATTCATTTTTCTTTCTGTATTTGGATAATTGCTGTTGACCTATCTTTCTGGGTTTTGTTTTTGTTTTGTTTTCTTTTCTTTTCTTTTAGGTACTGGGGGCCAGGGATTGAACACAGGACCTCATATGTAGGAAGCCGGCAGTCAACCATTGAACCACATTGGCTTCCCTGAGTTGGTTTTTTCTTTTGTTTTGCTTGTTATTTGTTTTGTTTTTCAGGAGGCACTGGGAACCAAACCCGGGACTTCCCTTGTGGGAGGCGGGTGCTCAACAGCTTGAGTCACATCCACTCCCCTGTTAACCTATCTTGAAGTTCATTGATTTCCTTGTTGTGTACAGTCTACTGATATGTCTATCAAATTACTTTTCAACTCTGATATGTTTTTTTAAAATTTTATAACATTTCCATTTAACTTTCTTTTAAACATTCTATCTCTGCTGGAATTTTCTCATTCTTGCATGTGGAGCATCATTTATATTATATCTTTAACTTATTGCACAGTTTTCAAATCCATGTTTGATTATTTCAAAACCTAGGCCATTTTTGGATCCAGTTCTCTTGACTGCTTTATCTCTTGACAGGGGGTTGTAGTTTTGCTTGCTTTTTGGTGTGCCTTGTACTTGTTCACTGCATCATATATACTCTATGTGAAACAGAAACTAAGGTAAATAATATTTATGCTTGGTAATAGGCATGCCTCTTCTTTTATCAGACTGTTAGTGTGGGGAGGGAAATGGAGACTGAGTCCATTTAGTTAGTTGACCTGAATTTGAGTTTTTTGATTGCTATAATTATCTTCATTGCATCACAGATTTCAAATTTCTTCAGCAGTAGGCTGCTTCTACTTGTGTTTAGTATGGGGTCTGACTTGTAAAAGCAATTTTCTCAGTGTTCTTGCTGCTCAGTTATCATCAGCCCCTGCATACCTGCATCAAAGAGGAGGATCTTTGCATAATCCTTTCATCAGCAGAAGACTGTTGTTGCATTTACTTGGATTGAAACTCATGGTGAAGGTAGGGAGAATTCTTGATTCTTCTGGCCCAGCCTCATTTTAGTAGAGTTTCTGTTCTGGGGCTTTGAGAGTAGGGCTTTCTCAGCATTCTTGCTCCTTTCTCTGGAGCAGCCAAATTCTGCCTTGTATCTTGGGAAGAGAGAGTCCTTTTCTCCTCCCCAAGTGGTAGCAGACCTATGATTAGTATCAGTGTAGGGTCCTGGACTCAAAAGGATTTCCTTCTCCCAGGGACATAGAACTTTTGCTCCTACTCCTTACTTGAGCTTTGCCAAGATTGGTGGTGGGAGGGTTTCTTACTCATTTGCCAGTGGTAGGATTTGCTTGTTACTCAGTGCAAGACTCATATAGAGGAAAGGTGGGTCCTATGGTGGCAGAGTTTCCTACTCATCCATTAGCTTAAAGCTTTTGCTTTGTATGAGAGAAGGGTGCCAAGAGGAAGATGGGATTTCATAGTGTGCCACTGATGAAGAGCTCTCTCAGGTGTCCTCCTCTTCCCCCAGTCTTATAAGCAACTGATACAGACATGTGGAAAAGACTTGATAGTGAGTACAGAACTTCCTTTTGTTCCTGGGACTTCTAGAGATTCCAAACTGTCTTGAAGCTACTTAAAGTTTTTAACAGGAATAGCAGGAGACTAGATTTGAGTTCTAGAAAAATAAATTAGGTGGCAGTATGGAGAATGGACTGAGGTAATAAGGCCCTGAACTAGGAAAGTGGTGGTGGGATAGAAATCATAACTTGAAGTCAAGAGACTTCTTAAAGAGGGACCTATACTAGATGCTTTACATGTACTGTCCTATGTTAGAGATAAGGAAATTGAAGCTTAGAGAAATAAGTTACCTAGGGTCACAGCTACGGTGACAATGTCAAGATTTGAACTTTTACATGCTTGGCTAAAACCTGTTCTTTACAACACTGCACTAGAGTCATATTGGACTTTTCACTATTTGCCAAAAATGCTACACATTTGTACCCCCTTTGCCCAGCAAACATCTCAGTTCAAAACCCAGTTTCACAGTTATCACTCCCTTTTCTGTGACTTATGACACTTTATATACCTACCTACTATAGCTCTCAGGAGGCCTGGGTACCAAATGCTGGACCTCCTATATGGTAGGTGGACACTATCAGTTGAGCCACAACCACTTCCCGTTGATGTATTCTTGAGTTGTTTCTACCATTTGTCTGTTGCAAATAATGTTTTCTGGACATGGATGTTTAAATATCCGTCTGAGTTCCTGCTTCCAGTTCTTTGAGTTAAATATCTTAGACTGGAATTACCAGGTCTTCTGGTAATTCTATGTTTAAGTTTTGAGGAAAGGCTGAACTGTTTTCCACAGTGGTGGCACCATTTTACATTCCCACCAGCAATGCCTGAGAGTTCCAATTTCTTCACGTCCCTGACAAATTTTATTTTCTGTTTTTTAAGTAATAGCCATCCTAGTGAAAATGAAGTGGTTTCTCATTATGGTTTTGATTTGTATTTCCCTAATGGCTAATGATGTTGAGTAGCTTTTCGTGTGTTTATTGGCCATTTCTGCATCTTCTTTGGAGGAATATTCAAGTCCTTTACTGATTTTTAAATTGGATTGTCTTTTTGTTGTTGAGTTATTATTAGCTCTTAAGCAGCCAGTATATCCATTTCTTGTTCATTTTATATTGAATAACTCTTTTAGAAAATCCCTGTTTGTTGTCCTTAAGTGACTATTCGAGTGCTAGATGGGAAATAAATAGTAACAGCCATACTAAAATTAAACCAATATAAGCTTCAGGTTTATATTTGAACTGTAATAACAAAATATTGTGGCAAGCCTCAATATTTAACATCTTAAAAAAAAAAAAGCTTTATAGGTATTTCAATGCATTTAATGTGTTTCCTTCCAACCAGGGAGTTATTAGTGTGACATCACTGTTTTTTCTTCCCATTCCCCTCCCCTGCCCTGCTGTTTTTGCTGTCTGTGTCCATTTGCTGTGTGATCTTCTGTATCTACTTCCCTCTTTTTGTCTTCTCTTCTCATCTTTCTCCTCTAGGATTCACTGGGATTTGATCCTGGGGACCTCTGATGGGGAGAGAGGTTCCCTGTCAATTGCACCACCTCAGTTCCTGGTCTCTGCTGCACTTCACCTTGACTCTTCCCTTCATCTCACTTTTGTTGCATCATAGCTTCTTGCTGCATGACTCACTTGCACAGGCAGTGGCTCACTATGGGGGGACTTGGCTTGCTACACAGACACTTGGCTAGGTACGTGGGCATTGACCTGCTGAGCAGGCACTGGCTCACCACATGGGCACTCAGCTCACCGTGCGGACACTTGGCTCTCCATGCAGGCACCGGTTTGCTTCACAGGCATGCTTTCTCTTCTTCTTTTTTAGCACCCAGGGATCAAACCCGAGTCCTCCCATATGGTATATGGAGGCCTTATCACTTGAGTCACATCCTCTTCCCAATATTTAACATTAACTAGAACAAAATATTAACTAGAACAAAAAATATTGATTGTGCTCATTTATTTCTATATTTTAAAAATATTGATTTCCTCAAGAGGAAAAAGTCTGCATTAACACTGCCATGTTAATGGATCTTTTGCTTTGATTAATCATATAGTATATCAGTATTAATATTTTAAAGACAGATTGTACAGTTGTTCCTATATGGAAAAATTATTAAAATGAAGGTTTTATATATGAAATGTATGTGAAATAAAATATTCTCTATATTTGCATGACCATTTTGCAGAGAAAGTCCCTATTTTAAAAGATGCTTTTGGCAAGATTTTTAAAACAAGTTTGCATAAAATCTAACCCCCTCTTGCAGATTCACAATGTACGGAAAGACAAAGAAATCTTGGAATGAGTATGTATGTGTGAGAGACAGAGAGAGTTTAGGAGAGTCACATTCGTGTGTAGTGTTGCTTAATCCAATGTTTCCCAAACTGAATTGACCAAAGAATCCTCTTTTCACATAAACTAATGTTTTATGAAACTCACCTTGGAAATTGTTGCCTTATATATGTAAAGTTCATGGAGATTCTGAAACATAGGAGAAGATTATAGTGTGTGTGTGTATATATAAATAAAATTTTATTTTAGCATTTTCTTAATATTCTGAACTTTATTTGACATGAATGAACTTCAGCATCAGCTGGGGGAAAATGCACTCCAAAAGAAAGCCAGAATGGAAAAAATAAAATTAGAAAATCTGAATTGCCAGTATCATTAGAAGATTCAAATACTGATTATTTTGTCAACAAACAAAGGTAATTAGCATTGACATTGATTACACTTATAATCTAAGAGAAAGAGTGAGGTATCCATGATACTATTATAAGGACTTTTTATTAGAACAAAGATATGAGTGAAATTAGTTAAATCATAACTACAAGAACCTTGATTCGGTTCTTTGATGTTATATATTAACATTCCTGTCAAATATAATGAGTGGTAATTTAGTATTTGATTTTATTTTTGTTGTAATCTTTTTGTGTTTAAGGACAACCTGATGACAGGAAAGTTTATCTTTGTTTTTTTTTTTCAACTAATTTTCTACCTCCCGGATTCTTGGTCATGGGTAGAACTTATATTTGAGTTTCCAAATTATAGTACTTAAACAACAGATTTGTATACAGTCTTTTAAAACTAAGACAGGGGTTTTTACAAATAATTGTCATACATAAAAATACTATAAACAAAATTTGTTTATAAATTTCTACATAATTTGCATTCCTGTAGGTGTTGGACTATGATTTAAATTTAGTTATGAAATAAGATTTTATTACTCATAATAAATGTAGTTTTTGTTGGTCATTAATGAATTTGGTTTTAGGCCAACTTTTTAAACAATTCATTATTATATATGTCTTTACATAATATCAAATAAACTACATAAAATAGGAAAAGCTAATATTCATGAATCATGTTTTAATATGACCTATAAAAATCTTTTATTCCCTTTAAGTCTTTGGAAAAATGAAGATGATACAGTCAATATCAGTAGAAGAAAGGAAAATCAGGTATGATTTTAAGATTTTAAAGTGTGATATTGCAACATAATATTTATATTGAAGTTGAAATGATCCTGTAGGTTAAAATGTATATGTTTTCTGATAATGTATTTCTAATATCAGTATTGTCAATAACAGTCCAATTTTTGATTTTGCTTCTGTGAGTGAGCAAACAGTATGCCTTAGTGAAAGAAAACAGTTATTCACCAATACCTTTTTGAATTATCTTTTCAAATTGTATTGCTAGTTTTAAGGACACTAACTTGTACTTGGCTGGCAGATTTAATGAATAATTTGTAATTTAATATAGTGATAACCTGTACTTTATTAACTCCTTTACAACAGATTTCTCTTGTGTAATGAGATGCAGTTTAATAGTGTTATAGTAGAGGTTAATTGTTTATTACCAGCTACTAGTTACTAGCTGTATAACCTTGAATATGTTACATAGTAATTGTTTTTAAAAGTTAATGAACACTATTTAAAACATCAATGTATTCTCAAGGAATGATGGAGAGACTTAGATAGAGAATTTCACAAATATTTGCAGAATGGATTTACAACATTCTTAAGATAATAACAATACTAGTTTCAATAATAGCTGAGAACCAACTACCAGGTACTGTTCCAGGTATTTTATACATATTAACTAATTTAATCCCTTCAGAAAACCCTATGAGGTAAGTTATAGTTATCCCCCATTTCACAGATGAGAAAACTGAGGCACAGACAGGTTTAGTGATTGACCCAATATCGTATATCCAGTAAATATTGGAGATGGGATTGGATCCTTCAGAGTTCATGTTCTTAACCACTACACTATTTTTCTAAATAATAGTAATGATACAGCAGCAATCAATTAGATAACGTTTATTGAGCCAGTCCTTGTTCTAAGTGCTTTACATATGTTAACTCATTCAACTCACCAACTCTCTAAGGAGTTGTGCCCATTTTCTGATGAGGACGCTAATGCACAGAAGATTACACTAACTTTTCCATTATTACAATGCTAACAAATCTTCTTTTATACCTGTTTTGTAAAATTCCAACCTTAGTTAACAAACCACAAATCTCAAATGCATCTTTGATTCTGCCAACGTTATACTATATTTTCCTGATCCAGTTACTACTCTTCTAGAAAATTCTGTTGTATCTCCTCCTCAAACCTTCAATGTCTCCTTTCTCTTGTACTCTCAGTGATGATTTTCTCTGAAAATAAAGGCAATCTGAAGAGAACCCTCACATCTCAAAATAAATTGTATGTACAGAGTGAGTTTGGGGTTGAAATTCTTTTTGTTCCTCCTCAGATATCCAGTTGCCCCCACACCATTTGTTAAAAAGACTTATTTTTCTCATTGCATTAGTCAAAATTAATTGAACACATGTGTTTTCAAGAATTTCTGGACTTTCATATCTGCCCCATGATCTGCTTTTTATCCTTATGCCAATTCCATACCATCTTCATTCAGGTTTGTTTTGGTTTATCGAGATTTTTTTGTGTTTTCATAGAAATTTTAGAATCACATGTCAATTTCTTCAAAAAATCTACTGAATTTTGATTTGAATCATGTGGAATTTGTAGATCAATTTGGGAAGAATCGATATCCTAACAGGTTGTTGTTGTTTGTTTGTTTTTAAGGTACTGGGGTGGGGATTGAACCCAGGACCTCATGTGTGGGAAACTGGTGCTCAACCACTGAGCTACATTGGCTCCCCCAAGTTGTTTTTGTTTTGTTTTGTTTTGTTTTTAGGTGATAATGGGGATTGAACCCAGGACTCCTGTGTAGAAAACAGGTGCTCAACTGCTTGAGCTCATTCTGCTCCCCTCCTAACAGTTTTTGAGTCTTCTGATTCGTTGTATATCTATTTGTTTAGGTTTTCACTTTCTCTTAGCAGTGCTTGTGGTTTCTGTGTAGGGGTCTTGCATATCTTTGGTTACATTTATTTCTAGGTATATGATATTTTTATGCTTTTAAAAATGGTATTTTAAATTTTTTATTTTTTAATTGTTGATTTATAGAAATATTATTAATTTTTGTACATTGAACTTGTCTCTTGCCAATTTCTCTTATTGGTTCTATTAGATATTTTTGTAGATTCTTTTAAGACTTTCTACATACAAAATCATATAATCTATGAATAGCAAGAGTTTTATTCTCCCATTTCAATCTTTTGGAAATGGTCATGGTATGATAAGTATTTATTTTCTCCACATTTCTGACTGTGAGAAGCAATAATGGCAGTAACAGTGGTGGCTTCTTGATTTAAGCATAATTCTAGTGATGGCCTCAATGATAGTAACTTTGCTAATAGAAAAGTCATTCTAGGAGACCAAGCCTAGAATCTGCTTCTTCAGTCTTTCTGATGCATTTAATTTGCTTTATTAAATTCCTTCCTGCTTACAATACCTAAAATCCTTCTTTGACCTGTGCTGAAATGATTCAGTATTTGGTACAGAAAGTGAGGTATGCGAAACAACTCTTAATAATAGAAATCCCATGTTGGTTATCCAACCAAAAGAATTGCAATATTTGACTAGTTTATGCTGGCAGAAACTAGAGGAATAATTGTAGGAATAAATTCAGACCAGGAATGAAGGAGCATAACTTTAGATTGGTGCTAAGTTTAATTATATGAATGCACAACACTTGGCGGGCTCTTTGAAATTTGGCAGGAAACATACTGCATTTAGATGTGTGGCTCCAATTTTTTTTTTAGCCAAGTAGTCTATACGACTGCTAACTTTTAGTGGGATCCAAAGCAAGAGAAGGCTCTCAAGCTGACCCAAGAGATAGTGCTAACAGTGCTTCCACTTGTTTAAACTCCATCTGATTGGATGAAGCATGAAGTGCCTTGTAGTAGATTGGAATGCTGTGAGTTTTTGGCAAATCCTGCTAGGAGAATCACAGTTCACAGCCTTTGAGTTTGGTAACAAAGGCATGCCATGTTAAGGAAATAATGGTTATTCTATTCTTGCTGAATACTTGTATTGTCTCTAATTTTTGCCTATTATGAACAGTGCTCCTGGAGCTTATGAACAAGAAAAGAGTTACTTACGCCTGGAATTCCTGAATATGCCTACCTATAACTTAATTAAATAATGCCAAATTATGTTTCAAAGTGATTTTATCAATTTACACTCCCTCTAGGAATCCAAGACACTTCCTGTTGCTCTACATCCTTTTTAAAAAAATTTATTTGATTTATTCCTTCCCACCCCCTCATTGATTGCATTTGATGTGACCTGGTTTTCTCTTTTTTAGGAGGCACTGGGAACCGAACCCAGGACCTCCCATGTGGGAGGGAGGTGCCTAATCACCTGAGCAACCTCCACTCCCTGCTTTGTGTTTCCTCACTGGGTCTCTTAGTTGCATCACCTCACTACATCAACTTGTCGCACTAGCCCATCATGTCAGCTCACTGTATTACTTATCATCTTTAGGAGGCCCTGGATACTGAACCCAGACCTCCCATGTTGTAGGCAAGAGCTTAGTTGCCTAAACCACACATCTGCTTCCTCCACATCCTTAATAACACATGCTATTTTCACATTTTTAAATTTTTGCAGTCTGGTGAGTGCTTAATGCTATTTTGCTGTGGTGCAAATTTTTAATATCTCTGATTACTCATAATGTTGATTATATTTTTATATTTTATGGCCCATTTTGATAACCTTTTTTAGGAAACTGCCTATTTGAGTATTTGCATTATATTGGCTGTTTATTTCTAATTTGAAAGTTTTTATAAACTCTGGGAGGTAATCCTTTGATGCTTATGCAGGTTGCAAATATTTTCCCCTATTCCTTGACTTTTCTTTTTATTGTCTTCTTGATGCTCTTGGAGCATAGATGTTCTTAATGTTGTCAAATTTATCTATTCTTTTGTTTATTATTCATATATTTTGTGCCTTATAAAGAAACTTTTCTCTACCCTAAGGTCATGGAGATACCCTTCTATATTCTAAAAGTTTTATAGATTTGATTTTTACGTTTTGATATTTGTTCTACTTGTATTGGTTCTTGTGTATTGTATGATATAGGGGTCCTGGTGGTAGTTTGAGGCTTTTATGTAATAGATGTAAACCAACTGTAGATGGGACCTTTTGATTATTTATTTCAGTAAGGCAGGACCCAGGGTGGGTCTTAATCTTTTTACTGGAGTCCTTTGTAAATGGGATGAATAGAGAGAGACACAGAGAGAAAGCCACTGGAGCAGAGAGAAAGCCAGAGGAAGCCAGAAGCTGAAGGCAGTGAAACCTGGAAGAAAAGGGAGAGACCAGCAGATGTCATCCTGTGTCTTGCCTTAGGAGACAGGAGTCCAAGATTGATAGCACCCAGTCTTTGGAGATAAAGCATCACCTGAGGATGCCTTGATTGGGACTCAGCCTTAAAACTGTAAGCTTACAACCTAATAAATTGCAATTGTAAAAGTCAACCCATTTCTGGTGTATTACATTTCCACAACCTAGCAGACTTAAAACAAGTCCACTTTGATTTTTTTTTTTAATTTTTATTCACACCACTTTGATTTTTTTCTATAAAGATATTTAATTTCCCCAGCAACAGTTTTTGAAAGTCCATCCTTTTCCCACTGATCTACAGTGCCACTTCTATTTTATATCAAGTATCCAGATCTACATGGGACTCTGTCTTCCTTCCTTAGCCTATTTTTGTATACCTGTGTCAATTCTACAAAATCTTAATTACTCTAATTTTAGGTATTATATAATTTAATACTGGTAGAGCAAGTCCTCTCAAGTTCTTTAAGAATGTCTTGGTTATAGTAGTCCTTTGCACTTTTATATAAGTTTTAGAGAGACTGTCAAGGTACACAAAAACATCCATTAGCTTTTGATTGGGGTTATGTTGAACCTATAAATCATTAGGGAAAAAATGTGCCATTTTTATAACATTTGGTTTTCAGTCTGAACGTGTTATATCTCTCCATTTATTAGGCTCATTTTAGTGGATCTCTATACAAAAATAATGTATGTTTTGATTATGTAGAATATTTACATGACTCAAAAGTCAAAACTATATAAAAAGATACTTTCAGTTACTTCAGTCTCTATCTCCTCCATTTTATGTCCCCCTCCCCCATTAGATAACCATTTTTCTTGGTTTCTGGGTTATCCTTTCAGTGTTTCTTTTTGTAAAAATAAGAAAATAGGAAAACAGTTTGGTAGTTTCTTAAAAAACTAAACATGCTACTACCATATGATCCCCATTTCCCCAGAGAAATGAAAACCTATGTTCACATAAAAATCTATAGATAAATGTTCATAGCAGTTTTATTTGTAATAGCCAAAAACTGAATCATCCCAGATATCCTTCAACAAGTGAATGGTTAAACAAACTGTACATGTAAGGCATGGAATATTAACAATAAAAAGAGCAAAATATTCTTACACACAACTTGGATGAATCTCCAGGAAATTATGTTGAGCAAGAAAAGCTATTCCCAAAGGTTGTATACTGTATGATTCCATGCATATAAAATTTTCAAAATAACAAAATTTTAGAAATAGAGGACAGATTAGTGGTTTGTCAGTTTTTATGGATGGGAGTGGGGGTAGGTATGGTTATAACAACATGTGGGGATCCTTGTGGAATTAGAACTGTTCTGTATCTTTTTTTTTTTTTTAGATTTATTTATTTTTATTTATTTCTCTCCCCTACCCCAGTTGTCTGCTCTCTGAGTCCATTCACTGTACTTCTGTGTCCACTTGTGTCAGCAGCACCCAGAATCTGTGTCTCGTTTTGTTGTATCATCTTGCTGCGTCAGCTCTCTGAATGTGCGGCGCCATCTCTGGGCAGGCTGCACTTGTTTCGCCCTAGGCGGCTTTCCTTATGGGGTGTACTCCTTGCGCGTGGGGCTCCCCTACGCGGGGGACACCCCTGTGTGGCACTGCACTCCTTGTGCGCATCAGCAATGCGCGTGGGCCAGCTCATCACATGGGTCAGGAGGCCCTGGGTTTGAACCTTGGACCTCCCATGTGGTAGGCGGACACCCTCTTGGGCCAAAATTCACTTCCCTGTTCTGTATCTTGACTATGGTGGTAGATAGACAAACTTTCACAGGTGACGCATGGGTATAGACATACACACATACACACACATATACAAGTAAAGATGGGGAAATCCAAATAAGATCAGATGTCAATATCCAGGTTGTGATATTATACTATAGTTTTGCAAAATGTTATCATTGGGGAAGATGAGGTAAAGTATACAAGGGAACTCTATATTAATTTCTTCTAACCACTTGTGAATCTACAATAATCTCAAAGAAAAAGCAAATAGTCATATACAGTATTTTCCTCCTCCTTTATTACATTTAAAGTAGCATAGTCTATACATAGTTCTGAACCTTGTTTTATTTTTTTACTTATTAATATTTCCTGGCAATTCCATATCAGTTCATTGATATCATCATTCTTTTTTCAAAGGTGCATAGTACTCCATTTATTGAAACAATTCCATATTTTGGACATTTGTATATGGTGGTTTTTTTTCCTTTTGTGGAGATGTATCTTCAGGGTAGTTTCCTAGATATATGATAGCTTGTTCAAAGGCTAAATATATACATAATGATTTTAGATATTCCCCTCTATAGGAGTTACATACCATTTTACAGTCCCACTAGCAAGGCATGCAAAGGCCTGTTACTCCACAGTCTTATCATCTGAATATGTTTTCAAATTTTAATGTCTTTTCAGAATATATGGAGATTATCATTATAATTTTACTGTTGACTTACCAATATGAGGTACATATTGCTGGATTTCCTAATAAACCTTATTTAGCATGATGTAAACATAGTGAGATTTTGCTAATATTTAAAACATTGCATCAGTGTTCATAAATATGATTACTGTGTAGTTTTACATTTATTGTGTAGCTTTTATCAGGTTTAGGTATCATTGTTATACACACTTAGTAAAACAAATGTGTAACATTTCCTTCTTTGTCTGTACTCAGAACAGTTTAAGTAACACTGGGATTGTCTGGTCTATTGAAATTTAGTTCATTTCCCAGTTAATCATTTGGGACTCTTTCTTTTGGAGATATACCTTTTCTTTTTTTCTTTATTCCTTTTTTAGGAGGTACCAGGGATTAAACCAGAGTCCTCATACATGGGAGGCAGTTGCTCAATCGCTGAGCTACATCTATACCCTTTTAAAAATTCTCTGTTTCAAGAAAACTAGTCTATTTAAACTATCTTTTGGTAAATTATAATTTCCTAGAATATTATCCATTTCACCTAAAGGTATAAAATTACTTCCATAAAATTGTCCTATGATTTTTTTTCTGTTTCAATGCTCATTTCCCTCTCATCTTTTATTATGGTTTGTTGTTTTATTGAATAAGAGAACCTGCTTATTTATTTACAAAATATACTATATTTGATTTTCTAACTCATTAATTTCTGCTTTGGCTCTTTATTTTCTTCCATTGCTTTCTTTTTGTTTATTTTTCTAAATTTTTATGTTGGATGTTTCATGCATTTGTTTTCATTCTTTTGTTTTTATTGATGTAAGTAATTAAGATTATGAATATTCCTCTGATCACTGCTTTAAATGTTCCCATAGATTTTGATTTGGGGTGTTTTCCTTATTATTTTAAATAAATTCCACAATTTTTATTAATATTTCCCCTTTGACATCTTAGAAGTATTATTTTATATGTGTGTTTTTATATTTCCAGATGGAAGACTTTGAGAATGAATGCTGTTAATTCTTCTCTGGTAGAATTCACTTGTGGGACTATCTGGTCCTAGACTTTCTGTTGTTGTTGAAAGATTTTAGGATACTAATTCAGTCAGTCTCTTTAGTTGTTACTGTCTATTGAGATATTCTATTTTCTCTTTAGTCAGTTTAGTTAGTTTTTGTGTTCCTAGGGATTTGTCCATTTCATTTAGTTTATCCCATTTGTTGGCATACAATTGTTCATGGATAGTAATGTCTCCTCTTTCATTTCTGATTTTAGTTATTTGCATTCCTTCTCTTTTTCCCTTTGTCAGTCTAGCTAAAGGTTTGTCAGATTTTTGTTCCTTTCATAGAACCAAGTTTTTGTATTGTTGATTTAGTCTGTTGTGTTTGTTTTCTAATTCATTTATCTTCACTCTGACCTTTATAATTTCCGCCTTTCTCCTCATGTTAGGTTTCGTTTACTCTTCTTTTTCTAGTTCCTCCAGGTGTGAGATTAATTTATGGATTTGAGATCTTTTTTCTTTTTTAATGTAAGCATTTAGAACTATACCTTACCCTCTCAGCATTGCCTCTGCTGCATCCCATATATTTTGGGTATGTTGTACTCTCATTTTCATTTATTTCAAAATATTTAATTTCCCTTGTGATTTTGACCATTGATTAGTTAAGAATGTAATTATTTAATTTCCACATATTTTTAAATTTTCTAGTTCTTCCTCTGTCATTGATTTCTAGCTTCATTCTACTGTGATTGGAGAAGATACCTGTTATGATTTAAATCATTTTAAATTTACTGAGACCTGTATTATGGTGTAACATATAGTCTATCCTAGAGAATGATCCATATGTGCTTGAGAAGAGTGTGTACTCTGCTGCTGAAAGAAGTGTTCTATATATGTCTACTAGTCTAGTTGGTTTCCAGTATTGTTTAAGTCTTCTCTTTCAGTACTGATCTTTTGTCTAGATATTCTATCTATTATTTAAAGCGATATATTGAGGTCTCTTACTATTGCTGTAGAACCATCTATTTCTCCCTTCAAATTTGTCAGTGTTTGCTATGTATATTGTGGGGCTCTGTCATTAGGTATATCTATGTTTCAAATTCTTATATCTTCTTGATGAATTGGCCCTTTTATAAATATACGGGGAAACGGACTTTGGCCCAGTGGTTAGGGCGTCCGTCTACCACATGGGAGGCCCGCGGTTCAAGCCCCGGGCCTCCTTGAGCGGCGTGGAGCTGGCCCATGCACAGTGCTGATGCGCGCAAGGAGTGCCCTGCCACACAGGGGTGTCCCCCGCATAGGGAGCCCCACGCGCAAGGAGTACACCCATAAGGAGAGCCGCCCAGCACGAAGTAGGGAGCAGCCTGCCGAGGAATGGCGCCGCCCACACTTCCCGTGCCGACAACAGAAGCGGACAAAGAAACAAGACGCAGCAAAAAGACACAGAAAACAGACCTCTGGGGGAGGGGAGGGGAAGTAAAACAAATAAGAAAATAAATCTTTAAAAAAAATAAAAAATAAAATAAAAAATAAATATACGGTGTCCTTCTTTGTCCCTTTTAAATTTTGACTTAAACTCTATTTTGTCTGATACTATTATAGCCACCAGTGCTCTCCTTTGATTACGATTTGCATGGAATATTTCTTTCATTCTTTCACTTTCAATCTACTTGTATATTTGAATTTAAGGTGAGTCTCTTGTAAACAATATGTAGCTGGATTATGATTTTTTTGTCCATTCTTCTAATCTCTGTCTTTTGACTAGACAGTCCTGGCACATTTACATTTTTAAATAAAGTTTTATTGAAGTATATCATTAATTTGTGAATGTACAAAACAATAAGTGTATAATAAAATTGTGAACTTACAAAACAAATATGTATATCATCATACAGGACTCCTATACAACACCCCACCACCAAAACCTTTCATTGTTGTGAAACATTTGTTACAAATTTTGAACTAGTATCACCAAAATGTTACTATTAACTATAGCCCATATCTTACATTTGATGTATCTCCCTCCAACCCACCTGATTATTAACACCCTATTTTAGTATTATACATTTGTTATAGTTCATGAGAGAATGTTCACACATTTGTCCTGCTAACCACAGTCCATCATCTACCACTGGATTCCCTGTGCTGTACAGCCCCATGTTTTGTACAATCCATTCAATGTGTACACTCGGTGGCTCCCATTTTCATCACAGTGTAGCAGATGTGGCTCAAGCAGTTGAGTGCCACCTCCCACAGTGGAGATTCTGAGTTTGGTTCCTGGTGCCTCATAAAGAAGACAAATAATTAGGAGACAACGAGAAAAAACAATGAGTAGACAACAAACAGACAATGAGCAAAAACAGTGAGCAGACAACAAGAAAAAAAAATGATCAGGGAGCAGATGTGGTTCAAGCAGCTGTATGCCCATCTCCCACACAGGAGGCCCCAGGTTCATTTCCCAGTGCCTCCTATAGGAATAAAAAACAACAGACAATGAGCAAACAATAAAAAAAAAAAAAAAAAACCCACAAAATAAACAAGCAGACAACAAGCACAAACAATGGGCAAACAGATGAGGGAGCCATCTTGGGGGCGCACTTTAGAGGCATATAATAGCAACTCAAAAAGATAGAATAAAGAATAAATGATAACAAAGACAGAAAAGGTGCAATTGAAGAATGAAAAGAACAGAGAGAGAAAAGAATGGAAAAAATTGAGTAGGGGCTCAAGGAGTTTAATAACAACACAAAATGCAACAATATATGTGTCATCGGAGTTCCAGAATAAGAAGAGAAGGGAAGGGGACAGAAAGAGTATTTGAGGAAATAATAACTGAAAATTTCCCAACTCTCACAAAAGAAATGAACTTACATGTCAAAGAAGTACACTGTACCTCAATCAGAATAAGTCTAAATAGACCTACTCCAAGACACATATTACTCAGAATGTCAAAGATAAAGAGAAAATTCTGAGTATAGGAAGGGAGAAGCAAACCACCACATGCCCAGTAACTCATAGCATGGATTTTTCATCAGAAACCATGGAAGCAAGAATATGATACAATTAGGATACTGAAAGAGAAAAACTGCCAGCCAAGAATTCTTTATCCAGCAAAATTGTCCTTCAAATATGAAGGTGAGTATAAAATATTCACAAACAAATGGAAACTAAGAGAGTACTTTAAAAAAAAAAATCCACCTTTGCAGGAGATATTAAAGGAAGTCTTAGAGCCTGAAGGAAAAATCAGGAAAGAGAGGCCTGGAGGAGAGTATAGAAGAAAGAATAGCAGAAAGGATAATCAAAAGAGTAAAATGACAGACAAAATATGATATGGTATATGAAAACCAAAGAGGAAAATGGTGGAAGCAAATAATGCATTTACAGTAATATCATTGAATGTGAGTAGATGAAACTCCCCAACAAAAGATATATGCTGACAGAATGATTACAACAACGTGAGCCATCCATATGCTGCTTACAAGAAACTCAACTTAGACCCAGGTATACAAAACCACTGAAAGTGAAAGGTTGGAAAAAGATACTCCACATGATTAGCAACCAGGAAAGAGGAAGGGTAGCTATAATAATATCAGACAAAACAGACTTTAAAATGCAAAAATTAAATTTATTGAATTTAGGCCATTAAATATTAATAAAAGGAACAATCTACCACAAAGATATAACAGTAATAAATATCTATGCACCTAAACAGGGTGTCCCCAAAATACATGAGACAAACTCTGGCAAAACTGAAGGGAGAAATAGACATCTCTAAAATACTCAATGGAGATTTAAACACCCCACTCATACCTTTAGATAGAACAACTAAACAGAAGATCAACAAGGAAACAGAGAAACTTGGACAATATGACAAATGAGTTAGACCTAACAGATGTACAGAATGCTGCATCCAACCTCAGTGGGTTATACATTCTTCTCAAGTGCCCATGGATATTTCTCCAGGATTGACCACATGTTAGGGCACAATGCAGCTCTCAGTAAATATAAAAAGATTGAAATTATACAAAGCACCTTCTCAGATCATAATGGAATGAAACTGGAAATCAATAATAGATGGGACTGAATAAAAGCCCCAATCTAAATTTAATCAAATAAAAGTGAAACCTCTGAATCTAATAAAATTTAATATGCCCAGAGGAACAGACCAGTTTACAAACATAACCCAGTATCTATTTTTGGAATTTGTAAATATCAAACTACCATGGCATCCAAATAGGAAAAGTGGAAGTAAAGCTCTCACTCTTTGTGGATGACATGATCCTATATTTAGAAAATTCTGAAATGTCTACAACAAAGCTACTTGAGCTAATAATTGAGTTCAGGAAAGTGGCAGGATACAAGATCAACATGCAAAAATCAGTGATGATTTGTACACTAGTATTGAACAATCTGAGGAGGAAACCAGAGGGAAAAATTCCATTTACAATTGCAACAAAAAGACTCAAAGACCTAGGAATCAATTTAATCAAAGAAGTACAGGACCTGTATGCAGAATACTACAAAACAATGCAAAGAGAAATCAAAAGACCTAAACAAATGGAAAGGCATTCCATATTCATGGATTGGAAGAATAAATATCATGAAGATATCAGTCCTATCCAAACTGATTTGTAGATTCAATGCAATATCAATCAAAATTCCAACAGCCAACTTTACACAAACAGAAAGGGCAATTACCTAATTCATTTGGAAGGGAAACATGAATAGCCAAAAGCATTCTAAGAAAGAAGAATGACATAGGAGGAATTTCACTGCCTGAATTTGAAACATTAAAAGCTGCATTCCTCAAGAAGTTAATTATAGAATTACCATATGACCTTACACTCCCTCTACTGGAGAGGTCTTAACCTTTTCTGTTCCACAGAACCCTTTGCCATTCAGGTGAAAAACCACAGACCCCTTCTTAGAATGTAGGGACAGATAGTTTTATGACACTCACCATTGGAATGTCTTTAAATTTTAGCATTATTCAAAACTACATTTTACAACTTTACCATAATTTCAACATCTGATGACTTAACACAGTTCAACATCTGTTCAAGCAGTCATTTTCGGCAAACATTTAGAAATTCAAGTTTTCCCATGGTGTCACAAAGCCATCTCCACAATCATTATTAATCTTTTTGCAGGCAGTTATCCTCTGCACACAGAACACACTATATCAAAATAAAAATCATACTAAATCAAAATTATAGTGCATATTATTTAGTAAATATATCACACCATCATGTTGCCGCAAGAATAATGGTTTTTTTAAAAATTTTCAATTCAAGCTCATGGACACCCTGAAATCTTTCCATGGATCCCTCAGGGGTCCATGGGCCCCTGGTTAAGAACCCCTGCTGTACTAGGTATATACCCAAAGAATTGAAAGGAGGAACTCAAAGAGATATTTGCAAAGAAATGTAATGGAATAAATGGAATTTTTTAAAACTTTATATCCAGCTAGCTTTATATTGTTTAAAACAGAAACATCTGAAACAAAAGGGAATAAAAAAGTAAAAAAAGGATGGAAAACAATTAGCCAAATACAAATGAAAGGAAAGGTGATTATCTATATTAATATCATACAAAATAGCCTTTACAGAAGGAAATATTAATGGACATAAAGAACATCACTAGTTATAAAAATTTCAGTTCACTAGAAAGCCTTAAAATTTTAAATTTGTATGTATCTATTAACAACATAGTCAAAAAATACGTAAGCAAAAATTGGCAGAACTAAAAGAAATAAGGAAATCCATGATCATACTAGGAAATTTTATGAATACACTGGAGACTCTAGCCAGCACAATGAAGCAGGAAAAATAAATTATTGGTATGAGGATTGGAAAAGAAGGAAAAAAGCTATTATTTGCATATGTTAAAGCTGTCTGTGAAGTAGCAACATATAAATTACAATAATAATCAATGTTTATCAAATTTGATGAATACAAAGTCAATAAGCAAAGTCTATTGCAAAGAAGGATTGAATGAATTAAAATGTCACCAATTTAAAAAACAACAACAAAAAACAAATCTGCAGTGGTCAAAACAGCATGGTACTGACAAAGATAGATACATCAGATCTTTAAAAAAAAATAAAAGATAAGATACATCAATCAATGGAATATCATTGAGAACCCAGAAGTAAACCCTCACCTCTATGGTCAACTGGTTTTCAACAAACCTGTGAAGTCCACATTAACAAGACAAAACACTTTCTTCAACAAATGGTGCTGGGAGAACTGGATATCTATAGCCAAAAGAATGAAAGAGAACCCCTATCTCACTCCCTATACAAAAATCAACTCAAAATGGTTAAAAAAACCTAAATATAAAAGCAAGGTTGATAAAACTACTAGAAGAAAATGTAGGGAAACATCTTAAAGACCTTGTGGTAGGGGGTGGTTTCTTGGACCTTACACCTAAAGCATGCACAACAAAAGAAAACATAGATAAATGGGACCTCCTCGAAATTAAACACTTTTGCACCTCACAGGGCTTTTTCAAAACAGTGAAAAGGCAGCCAACTCAATAGAAGAAGATATTTGGAAATCTCATGTCCAATAAGGGTTTAATATCCACAATATATAAAGAAATGTTAAAACCCAACAATAAAAAAAAAACCAAATGACCCAATTTAAAAATGGGCAAAAGACTTGAATAGATATTTGTCCAAAGAAGAAATACAAATGGCAAAAAAACACATGAAAAAATGTTCAACATCACGGATTAGGGAAATGTAAATCAAAACTACAATGAGATATCATTTAACAACTATCGTAATGGCCACTATTAAAAAGACAGAGAACTACAAGTGATGGAGAAGATGTGGAGAAATAGGAACCCTTAATCACTGCTGGTGGGAATGCAGAATATGTAGCCACTGTGGAGGACTGTTTGGCAGTTCCTAAAGAAGCTGAATATAGATTTGCCACATGACCCTGCAATACCACTACTGTGTATATACCCAGAAGACCCAAGAGCAGTGACATGAATAGTCATCTGCACACCGGTGTTCACAGCAGTGTTATTTACCAATTCCAAAAGTTGGAAACAAGCCAGATGTCCATCAGCCAGTGAATGGATAAACAAACTGTGGTGTATTCACATGATGGAATATTATGCAGCAGTAAAAAGAAATGAAGTCATAAAGCACATGACAATATGGATGAATCTGGAGGACATTATGTTGAGTGAAGCAAGCCAGACACAGAAGGACAAATATTGTATGATTGTGTTACTATGAACTAAATATATTGTGTAATATATTGTATGATTCCATTTATGTAAATGTAAATGCAAATCAATTTATAAAGATGAAATTTGATTTATGACTATGTAGCAATAGGGAAGGCATGTTAAGAAATGTGGAGTTTTTTTGAAGTAATGAAATAATTCTAAAATTTTTTGTGATGATGAATGCACAACATTGTGATTATATGAAAAGCCATAGATGATTTACTTTAGATAGATCATAGAGTATGTGAATATATCCCAAAAATGCTTAATAATAAATACACAAATGTGCAAGAATAGCTAGAATTAGCAGCTATGTACAGCAGGGGAAACAGAGACTGAAAGGTGAAGAATTTTCTTGTTTGTTTGTCTGTTTTTTATTTTTTATTTTTTTGGAAATAATGAAAATGATCTAATAATGATTGAAGTGGTGAGTATACTTCAAATACCATTGATTGTTCACTTTGGATGAATTGTATGTTTTATTAATATGTATCAATAAAATTGATTTGTTAAAAAAAAACAAATTACATGTATTATAGAGTATGTGGAGAAATAGGAACACTCATACATTGTTGGCGGGAATGTAAAATGGTGTAGCCACTGTGGAAGCCATGTAGCAGTTTCTTAGAAAGTTAAGTATAGAGTTACCAGGTAATCCAGCAATCCCACATCTAGATAAATACTAAAAAAAATTGAAAGCAGAGGCTAAAACAGATTTGCCCTCTAGTATTCATAGTGGCATTATTCACAATTGCTAAAAGGTAGAAACAACCCAAGTGTCCATCAACTGGTGAATGGATAAACAAAATGTGGTATATACAAGCAATGAAATATTTTTGAGGGTAAAAAGCATTGAAGTTCTGATATGTGAGACAACATGAATGAACCTTGAAGACATCATGTTAATTTTGAAATAAGCCAGACACAAAAGGACAAATATTGTATGATCTGACTGATAAGAAGTAATTAGAATAAGAAAATTCACACAATCAGAAACTAGAATATAGTTTACCAGGGGACAGGATGGTGGAAGGAGTGAGTAATTAAGCTTAAATTGTAGTTTCTCTTTGGGGTTGTTTTAGTTTGCTACACTGCCAAAAGCAGATACTGTAAAATGGGTTGGATTCCAGCCCCCCACCCCGTCCCGGGGAACAAGTGTTTTAGTATTTCTGAGAGAATTTAGAAAAAACAAAAATGTTTTCAGAACCCTAGAATTTGGGTTAAGAATTCATTACGTAGTTTATATAAAACAATGTACTGAAAGATTATTTTTATTTTTTTAAATATACTTTTTTAAGAAGATTTATTTATTTATTTATTTATTTATTTATTTATTTATTTATTTCTCTCCCCCCTCCCCCCACCCTGATTGTCTGTTCTTGTGTCTATTTGCTGCATCTTCTTCTTTGTCCACTTCTGTTGCTGTCAGCAGCACGGGAATCTGTGTTTCTTTTTGTTGCGTCATCTTGTTGTGTCAGCTCTCCGTGTGGGCGGCGCCATTCTTAGGCAGGTTGCATTTTCTTTTGCACTGGGCAGCTCTCCTTATTGGGTGCACTCCTTGCGCATGGGGCTCCCCTATTCGGGGGGACACCCCTGCGTGGCAGGGCACTCCTTGCACACATCAGCACTGCACGTGGGCCAGCTTCACATGGGTCAAGGAGGCCCTGGGTTTGAACTGCAGACCTCCCATGTGGTAGATGGACGCCCTAACCACTGGGCCAAGTCCACTTCCCCACAATGTTAAATAAGAGTGGTAACAGTGGGCATCCTTGTCTTGTTCCAAATCTTAGAGGGAAAGCTTTTAGGATTTCACCATTGAATATGTTAGCTGTGAGTTTTTCATGTATACCATTTATCATGTTGAGGAAGTTTCCTTCTATTATCTTTTGAAGTGTTTTTATCAGGAAAGGGTGCTGTATTTTGTCAAATGCTTTTTCTGCATCTTATAGAGATTATCATGTGATATTTTTTCTTTCAACGTGTTTATGTGGTGTATTACATTGACTAATTTTCTTATGTTGAACCATCCTTGCATACCAGAGATGAAGCCCACTTGGTCAAGGTATATAATTCATTTGATGTGTTGTTGAATATGATTAGCAAGTATTTTGTTGAGGATTTTAACATCTGAGTTCGTTAGAGAGATTCACCTATAGTTTTCCTTTCTCATGGCATCTTTGTTTGGCATTGGTATTAGGGTGATGTTGGCATCATAGGAGTTAGGGAATGTTCCTTCTACTTCTTTTTTTTGAAGAGTTTAAGCAGTATTGCTGTTAGTTTTTTCTGGAATGTTTCATAGAATTCACCTGTGAAGCCATCTGGTCCTGGGCTCTTCTTAATTGGGAGGTTTTTGATGACTAATTCAATCTCATTCTTGTTATTCTGTTGAGTTCATCAATTTCTTCTTTTATCAATGTAGACTGTGTGTTTCTAGGAATTTGTCCACTTCCTCTAAATTATCCATCTTTTTGGCATATAATTTTCCAAATATCCTCTTATGATTCTCTTTATTTCAGTGGGATCAGTGGTGATATCCCCTTCCTCATTTCTTATTTTGTGTATTTGCATCTTCTCTCTTTTTTTGTTAGTCTAGCTAAAGGTTTGTCAATTTATTAATCTTCTCAAAGAACCAGCTTTTGGTTTTGTTTATTTTTTCTAATGTGTTCTTATTTTCAATTTCATTTAGCCCTGCTCTAGTCTTTGTTATTTCCTTCTTTCTATTTCCTTTGGGGTTAGTTTGTTGTTCTTTTTCTAGTTCTTTCAGGTGTGCAGTTAGGTCTTTTATGTTAGCTCTTCATTTCTAATATAAGCATTTATGGCTATGCATTTCCCTCTCAGTACAGTTTTTGTTACATCCTATAGGTTTTGATACACTGTATTATCATTTTCACTCATTTCAAGGTAGTTACTGAATTCTTTTGTGATTTCATCCTTGACCCACTGAATGTCTAAGAGTATGTTGTTTAACTTCCATATCTTTGTGCCTAATCTGATTCTCTGCCCCTTACTGATTTCCAGCTTCATTGCATTGTGGTCATAGAAATTACTTTGTATAATTTCAGTCTTTTTGAATTCATTGAGAGTTGTTCTGTGGCATAGGATGTGGTCTTGGAGAATGACCCATGTGCACTCCAGAAGAATGTATATCCCACTGTATTGGGGTGTAATATTCTGTATATGTCTCTTAGGTCCAGATCCTCTAATATATTATCCAAGGTCCTTGTTTCTTAATTGCTTCTCTGCCATAAATGTTCTGTCTAATGGTGTTAATGGTATATTAAAGTCCCCCACTATAATTGTAGAGGCAACTATTTCTCCACTTAGTTTTTCCAATGTTTGCCTCATTTATTTTGAGTGCCCTGTTTAGGTGTATAAATAATTATGTTTGTTCTTTCTTCTTGATAGATTTTGCCTTTTATTAGCATATAATGTCCTTACATTAGTGTCTTACATTAGTTTTTCATTTAAAGTCTATTTTGTGTGATATTAATATAGCTCCTACCACCCTTTTTTGATTATTGTTTGCATGTAAAATTATTTTCCAACCATTTGCTTTTAGCTTCCTTGTGTCCTTGGTCTAAGGTGAGTTTCTTGTAGACAACATATAGATGGGTCATATTTCCTTATCCATTCTGCCAATCTATGTCTTTTGATTGAAGAATTTAAGCCATTAACATTGAGTGTTATTACTGTCAAGGAATTACTTATATTAGCCATATTTTCTTTAGGTTTGTGTATGCCATGTGTTGTTTTTATTTCTCGTTTTATCTTTTTAGTTTTTCTTACACTTTTCGCCAACTGTCTCTCCTGTTTTTTCCTTTCAACCTGCAGAAATGCCTTTAATATTTCTTGAAGGGCAGGTTTCTTATTGACAAACTCTCTTAATTTCTTTTTATCTGTGAATATTTTTAATTCTCCATCATGTTTGAATGCTAGCTTTGCTGGATAGAGAATTCTTGGCTCGAAGTTTTTTCCTTTAGCACTACATCACACCACTGCCTCCTTGCCTCCATGATTTCAGATGAGAAATCAGCACTTACTCTTATTGAACTTCCCTTGTATGAGGTGGGTCTCTTTTCTCTTGCTGCTTTCATTATTCTCTCTTTGTCTTGAGCATCGGAAAATTTGACAAGTATATGTCTTGGAATAGGCCTGTTAGGATTCATATGGTTTGGGGTGTGCTGCACTTCCTGGACATGTACGTCCATGTCCCTCAATAGAGTTAGAAATATTCAGCCATTATATCCTCCTAAACTCCTTCTGCCCTCTTTCCCTTCTCTTCTCCCTCTGGGATGCCTATAATGCATATGTTTGTACATTTCATGTTGTCATTCAAGTCTCTAAATCCCTGATGGATTTTTTCTATCTTTTTATCTATCTGTTCTACTATTGATTCCAGATGTACTATCTTCCACATCACTGATTCTTTCCTCTGCCTATTCAAATCTGCTGTTATGTACTTCCAGTGTATTTTTTATTTCTTGCATTCTGCCATTCATCACCATCACATCTGTTATCTTTTATGTATATTTACAATTTCTTTTGTATTTCTCCCAGTGTCTTGTTAATATCCTTAATCTCTTCCTTCACTTCACTAAGTTGATTCATGATATTTGTTTGGACATCTTTGATTAGTCATTCCATGTTTTTTAGTTTGTTTGTTAGACTGGACCATGTCTTCCTGTTTTTTAGTATGGCTTGTAATTTTTTATTGTTGTCTAGGCATCTCTTGACCTTGATGGATTTATTCGGTTGCTTAGCGTCTCTTTCTATGCTAGGGCTTTATTTTGTTGTTGTTGTTCTGTGTTGTAAGATTCCACTTTGACCGTTCATTCCTCTTATTCTACTTCCTTGCTGTTTTCTGTGATCCCTTGAGAAGAAAAAAATTAGGTACAGAGAAACGGAAAGAGATGAGAAGAGAAAAAGAACAAGAGTAATAATAATAATAGATAGAAGAGGAGCCAAACAAGACCTAGGAAAATATATAATTAACACAAGTTAAAAAAAATCATAAGTACAGAGGAAGATTTAAAAAGTGGGATAGAAAAAAATGAAAGGAGAAAAATATATAGAATGAATTAAAGGTTGGAATGATTAAAAGAGAGGAAAAGAAAAAAGAAATGAAAAAAAGTTAAAAAAAGGAAAGTAAACAAAGAAAAAAATGAGAGAAATATAAATTTTTAAATGAAGACTAAACAAAAAGGTAGAATGAATGAAAAACAATAGAAAACAGAAGATAGAAAAATTAAGGAAAGAAAAGAAATAACATAGGCAGAAAAAAATCTATAAAAGGGAAAAACGGGGGGACAAAGAAAGAGGAAACACAATAAACAAGAAACAAAACAGCAGCAACAACAACAATGACAAAAAACAACCAAGGAAAAATGGCCTTCCCTTTAGGTCCCTAAGCTGTTGGTGTTCATTAATCTCCCTGGATCCTGCCCTCTGCAAATGATGTATAGGGTTTTAGCGATTAAAATTTTAAAATTAAAATAAAAGGAACCTTAAAAAAAAAAAAAAACAGATCCAAGAAAGCCTAAAACAAATGAATGTCTTTATGTTCCCTGTCATAAAGTATCAGCTGAATGCCTGATAACCAGGGGGATGACTCTCTTGGTCAACCTGGGAATTGAACCAGGGGCCACATATATGCAAGGCAGGAATTACCCCACTGAGTTGAATTGTCTCTTTAGGTTATTTGGTTTTCAGAGGTCTATCTGTGCCTTTCCCCCGGGTGAATTTAGAATTCTTTAGCTTGCTAGAGTCTTGCTGATTAGGCACCTGTCCCCACCCCTTCTCTAATTTAATTGTTTTCTCTCCCTGGGCAGGCAGCTAGGTGTGACAGCCTGCCTGAGCAGATCCTCCCTCTCCTCTCCCCGACATGTCGGGATCCCTTCTGAGATTCAGAGGGCTCAGCTGGCCAAACTCACCACAAAGAAACCTCTCCACCCTCTTCCAGGCCCCTCTTCCTCCCAGGGAATACCCTCTCCCAGTCCTTTGGTAACAGCAAGCCAGGGGCACCAAGGCTACTTGCTATGAGGGTAGGGTATATGTGCCATTTCCAGCCACAGGGGTGAGCAACTGATACTTTTCTTCTTTCTCTTTCCAGTTCCCTCCTAAATGACTCAGAGCACCTTCCCATTCTATATATATCCAAAGCACCTTCTTTAGATAGGTACCTGCCTTCTCTCTGCTTTTTTTGTGAGGGTCTCTGCCTACCTACTCCTTCAGCATTTTTCCAGAAGTCCCCAGGTTGGATTTTAACAATGGGAACTTATTAACTTACAAGCTTAGTTTTGAGACTGTGAAAATGTCCAAATCAAGGCATCTCAAGGCGATACTTTCTTCTGAAGACTGGCTGCCAGTGAACCTGGATTCCTCTGTCACATGGCAAGGCACATGATAGAAGCTGTTGATTTCTTTCTTCTCTTCTGAGTTTCATTGCTTTCAGCTACTTGCTGAAATGACTTTCTCTCTGAATTTTATTCTCTTATAAAGGATGCCAGCAAGAAGATTAAGACCCACCCTGGGCCATGCCTTAACTGAAGTAACCTAATCAAAAGGTACTATCTCTAATAGGTTTACACCCACAGTTATGGATTAGCTTTAAGAACATGGTTTTATGGAGTACATACAGTTCCATCACCACAGGGGTGATGGAAAATTCTTGGTAATCAATGGTGGTAATGGTAGTAGAATATTGAAATCATAATTAACAGCACTGAATTATAGAGTTGAATGTCATTAAAAGGGGAAATTTTAGATAGTATATTTGTTACTAGAATAAAACATTTAAAAAGTAAACATAGGTTTGTAAAATACAAACAGGGAGCCCTAATGTAGACTATGGACTATAGTTATTAGTACAATTATAATAATATTCTTTCATCAGTTATAACAAATGTACCACACTCATGTAACATGTTAATAATGGGGGTAGGGTGGAAGGTGTATTAGTCAGCCAAAGGGGTACTGATGTAAAGTACCAGAAATCTGTTGGCTTTTATAAAGGGTATTGATTTGGGGTAAAAGCTTACATTTACAAGGCCCTAAAGAGTCTAGCTCAAGGCTGCTTTCTCACCAAAGTCTGTTGCCATGTGTTGGAGCAAGATGATGAGCTATCTCTGCCTGATCTGTAGGCCTTCTCAGCTGCTTGACTGCAACCTATCAGGCAAATGGCTCATCTCTCTTCCTGGGGCTTTCACTAATTGAGTCTTCTCCTTTCAGTCACGTGGCAGGACTGAAATGACTAAGTTCTCTCCTCATCCATGTGTCTTCTTGAATGAGTGTCCTGTATCAGCCCACCAAGGGGACAGGGACTTAACCTGAGTCATGCCTTACTGACATGGTCAAATCAAAGACCCTAAATTGATTTAATCAAATAAACTTAAAACCTTTGCATTTAATACATCACAGGGTATCACACCCAGAGGAACAGACCGGTTTACAAAGATAATATCTTTTGGGGGTTAATAAATAATATCAAACTGTCACAAGGGATATATGGGAACTCTGTATAATTTTTCTGTAAACCTACAACTTGACTAGTAAATAAATAAATTTTAAAAAGAATTGAAAACAAATTCAAGACCTATGTAGTGGTAAGAGAAGCATCAATATCTGTAAGCTTGAGGTAGTTTATAAAAAAGAAGTAGAAATTTTTGATTTAGGAAATATAAAGATGATATAGACACAGATTCAGAGGAAATAAGATCAATAAGTATAAGATTTACAACTCTATGCTAAATTTTGAAAACATGATGGAATTACCAATTTTCTAAGCAAATATAAATGATCAAAATTGACTAAAGATGAATAAAAGATCATTAGCCATCTTTGAAAATTTAAAAAGTATCATAACAGATCATTGAGATCAGAAATCTTAGGAGGAAATCACATTTGGAAAGAAAAATAATGGATTTTTTTTTGAAAAATTCATGTTTGAAGTACTCATGTATAATATCCAATAATAATGGAATGGTGAGTGGATCATAAGGAGAGTCTTTATCTATAAATACAGACTTGGGAGTTTATCACCATGTAAGTAAAGAAATGCACTGCAGGTGTACATTATCAAATATTTATACTTATAGACAGGTAAAAAAGAATATGCCACTCTATCAGATTTTTATTGATTTTTATGTTTACTTAATTTACAGACAGATGAGAAAGAATGTGTCACCCTACCAGATCTTATTAATTTTCCTTCATTTCCTTGTCCACCTGTTCTTTCTCAAGGAATAAATGATGTCTCTCTATTACAGATTGAGAGTAAGTATGGTGACACTGTAAGTATAGATGATTCTGTGAGGTAAAATTAAATAATGTTAGATTATAAAAATTTTATATTGATTATTGCATATGTTTAGTTAATATTATTTTCCTTTAAAAATATACTCTAAAATATAAATTTCCCATTTCAGATTTAAGTGCAATAATTTTTGACCCAAGAAAAATTTACCAAAGAATTAAACATAAATGTGTACATATAACTACTTGAACATTACCTGGTTTCTACTCATACATGAAAATATGGAAAAGACACACTAGTATGTGCCCCTAACTTATGTATTTTATAAATCCCTTTATGTATCACTCTTAGAAACTGAAATGACTCTTTAGCATTTTCCAGAGTGGTAAATACTGTATTCCTGCAAGAAAAACAGAGTTTTGGTTGAAATTGATTCTTGGTGCTTTAAGCACTTAAGTTTTACAGTCCACTTTTTGAGTGATTAACCATCTTTTAGCATCCAGACATTGATGAGTATGGGTTATAATCTTTTTAGGAGAGAAGATTATTGAACAAATGAAACAAGTTAAGGAAGAAAGAAGATATTTAGAGCAAATTAGAGAAGAACTCATAAAAAAGGTTGAAAGGCTATTTGAACAAAGCAAACTGAAGCGATTTCATGGTAAAGTTTATCATGTATCTTTTATGACTGTTTTAGTTTCCTTGTTGCTAAAGCAAATAGTATGCAGTGGGTTGGCTTACACAGTGGAAATTTATTGGCTCACAATTTTGAGGCTTGGAGAAGAGCAAATCAAGGTGTTATCAAGGTGATTCTTCCCGAATACTGGCGTTCTGGGGCTGACTGCCAGTGATCCTTGGTCCTTAGTTCCTCTGCCACATGGTAATGCACATGGTGTCCTCTCATGGCCACTCCCTTATTTTCTGGATTCCATTGACTTTCAGCTTCTTGCTGCTCCCTGTGGGTTTTTCATTCTCTGTAACCTGCCTTTAAGGCATTCACTAATATAATTAAGACTCATCCTGGGTCACACCTTACCTGAAGTAAGTTCATCAAAAGGCCCTATTTACGAGGTACATACCCACAGAAATGGATTAGGTTTAAGAACATGTTTTTTCTGGGGGACACAGCTCCAAACAACCACAATTCCTTTGAAGAAAACTTAAGTTTCACAGAAGTGATACTTTTAGAATAAATAAGAAAGTTATAATTAATGTTTCCTATTTTACTGTTAAGTTTTAAGTGGTACACAAGTGAGGTAAGTTCAACATAGAAAACATGAAATCATTGTTCAACTATTTTATACAATAAACTTAATATGGTTTAAATGGGGTTTTTAAAAGTTCAAATTCAAATATTTTCCATAACTGAAATTCATTTATTTGTTCATTCCTTCTTTCATTTATTTATTAAATAAGCATTTATGAAGTATCTTACTAAATCCAGCCTCCTCTAGGGACTGAGGAGACACAGATAGGTAGACACAATCTTATCCCTGCCTTCATGAGCTTGAAGTCCAGTGGGGAAATAAAAATTAAGATAAGAAGTAATGATGCACCCTCATGATTACTATGATTAAGAAATTAAAGAATTCTATTGACAGGAATACATGGGAAGAGCACCTCTAATAGATGGAAGAGATCAAGAAAAACATCTAAGAAAAAGTGTTAGATGTGCTAAAGATCTGAAGTGAGCTTCTTGGCTCTAGGCCTTCAGGCATGCTTTTCCTTCTACCATATACTTCTCATCTTTTTATCTTCTTTTCCTTTCTCCTCTCCTGTTCACCTGACTATTTCCTACTAGCCATTCAAGCACAACTAAGATATCACTTACATTGGAAGCCTTTTTGGATTCCCTTAGGTGATTAATGGGGGGAGGGAGGGGGGTGATGTGTATCTGTCTGCCTTGCTAAATGGAAGGAAGGGAGGGAGGGAGAGAGGGAGAGAGGAAGGGAGGAAGAAAGACAAGGTAAGTAGTCTTATTGCAATAGAATTAGAAATTGTGTTGTTTGGGAATGAAGGATTCTAGCACCAGACAAATCTTTTACTTTGCCAAGTTATTTATCATCTTTCTGCTTTACTCTGTTTATAAAATGAGAATGATCCTTTACTTTCTATTTCAATAAGAATGTTTCAAGATGAAAGGTGTGTGTCAGTCACCGTATATTTCTTGGGTCTACTTAGTGCTCGGGATTGTTTTAAATGCTAACGATACATCAGTGAACAATACACACATGACTTTGTTTAAGGAGCTTCCTTTCTAATAGGAGAAGATAGACAATAAATAAGTAAGAAAATATCAAGTATTGATTGGAGCTGAGAAGTTAATTAAAAACAGTGTAGTAAAGAGTGATGGGGGCATGAGAGAAGTGCTTTAGCAGGGTGTTCAAGGAAGGCATTTCTGAGGAAATGTTATCTGAGTTAAGGTTTTAATGATGAGAAGGCAAGCATGTAAAGAAATAAGCCAAAAGCCGTTTGAACAGGAAAACACTAAATGTCAATGTCCATAGGTTGGAATGAGCTTGTGATATTAAGGGCCTGAAATAAGGCCAATGTGTTTGGTGCATAGTAAACAGTGGGGAATGTAGAGGGAGATAAAAATGAGAAGGTCAGCAAGGAACAGAGAGGCCAAGTCAAAGAGTTTGGATTTTCTAAGTAAGGTGGGAGCTATTGATGAATTTTAAACTAGGATATTACATGATTAAAAAAATATATTTTAGGAAGGTGGCAGATCAGAAAGACATAGAACTCTCTTCTCTCCCAGAAAAATAGCTAGAGGACAGGCAAAAACAGCCTGGAAAAAATGTTCTAGGGTTTAGGAGACCAGGGGAAGGCTGAACACCACCCAAAAGAGAGAAAGGCAAAGGGAAAAAAATCTCAATGTAAAGACATTGAGAAGCTGCATCTGCAACCATTGGTGCCTTTCCCCCACACTATGAGCAGACAATTATGAATTCTCCAGCCTCAGGCTGTCAGCTACAGACAGAGTGGGCTACAGGGATCTACCTCCCCAGAAAATAGGCATGTAAGGGATGTGGCCTAAGGCTGATTCAACTTTTGGCCAACAAATTTGGTCTGCTGTGTCACAAGAGCCCTTCCAGGCCAGGAGGGGTCACGTTGTTGTTTGCCCTGGGAGCCTGCACAGGATTACAGAGATCCAACCCTCTCAATCACCCTCACTACTAACCAGGCCTGGTTGTTGAAGATTCAGAGGGGAGTGGACTTGTTTCCTACCCAGGAAAGGAGGAGCTGCCAGCAAATGTTGGAGAACAGCCTCTGAGAAAGTTTGAATTGTGAGGTTCTGAAGAGCCTCCAGGCAGGATCCTCTGTCACATTGTTGCTATCATGTTAAAGTGCACACATTCTGACCAGGCTTTGAACTGAGAGGGCTGCTGAAGCATGCCATTTGCTGGTGGACCAAGGGAGTGCCTGTATGGAAATTGAAAGTAAATAAAGGGAAGCAGATGTGGTTCAAGTGATAGAGCTTCCACCTACCATATGGGAGGACCCGGGTTCGATCCCTGGGGCCTCATGGTGAAAAAGAAGAGAAAACCTGCGTGTGGTGAGCCAGTGCCCATGCAAGTGCCTGCATGGTGAGCCAGTGCCCATGCAAGTGAGTCACACAGCAAGATGATGATGCAACAAAAGAGAGACAAGGGGAGAATCAAGATGAAGTGCAGCAGAAATCAGGAGGCGGCACAATTGACAGGGAACCTCTCTACATCAGAGGTCTCTAGGATAGAATACCAGTGAATCCTAAGGGGATAAAATGAGAAGAGAAGACAACACAGACAGCAGAAACAGCAGGGTGGGAGGAGGGGAAGGGGGAAAATCAATAAATCTTTTTTTTAAAAAAAGGTAAATAGTAAGAGAGACTTTTTCCAGCCTTTACAGCCTCCCTAAACAATAGTGGATTAAAGAAGAAATTGTAAGTGAAATTAGTAAATATATCGAGACAAATGAAAACAAGAACACAAATTATCAAAACTTATGGGATACAGCAAAGGCAGTGGTAAGAGGGAAATTTATTTAAAAAGAAGAAAGAACTAAAATAAAGATCTTTCTAACTGAACAGCTGGAGAAACTAGAAAAAGAATAGCAAACCATTCCCAAAGCAAGCAGAAGAAAAGAAATAATAAAGACTAGAGCAGAAATAAATGAAGTTAAGAAAAAAAGAAAAAAAAAGAGAAAATCAACAAAACCAAAAGCTGGTTCATTGAGAAGATCAATAAAATCGACAAACCCCTAGCTAGACTTACAGAGAAAAAAACATGGAAGATGTAAATAAATAAAATAAAAAATGAAAAGGGGGGGTAATTATGACTGATCCTGCAGAAATAAAAAGATTCACAATAGGATATTATGAGAAACTGTATGTCAAAAAACTAGACAACCTAGATGAAAAGGACAAATTCCTAGAAACACACAAACCACTTACACTGACTCTATAAGAAATACAATTTTGTGAGATCTATTTATCTTAAAAAAAAAAAGACAATAAAAAAAAAGAAATACAAGAACTTAACCAACCAATCACATTTAAAGAAATTGAATCAGTCATTTAAAATCTCTCAATAAAGAAAAGTCCAGGACCAGATGGCTTCATAGGTGAATTCTACCAAGCATCTCAAGAAGAATTAACACCAATCCTGTCTAAACTCTTCCATAAAATTGAAGAGAAGGGAAAATTACCCAATACATTTTATGTAGCCAATATCACTCTAATACCAAAGCTGGATAAAGACACTACAAGAAAAGAAAATTACAATCCAATCTCTTTCATCAACACAGATGTAAAAATTCTCAACAAAATACTTGCAAATGTAATCCAAGTGCATATCAAAAAACTATTTTTTAATTAAAGATGTTAACATTCTGGAGTATATTTATTTATTTTTAAGATTTATTTATTTCTCCTCCCTTCATCCCCCCCATTGTCTGTTCTCTGTGTCCATTCGCTGTGTGTTCTTCTTTGTTCATTCACTGTGTGTTCTTCTGTCTGCTTGCATTCTTGCCAGCAGCACTGGGAATCTATGTCTCTTTTTGTTGTGTCATCTTGCTGTGTCAGCTCTCCTTGTGTGTGGCACCACTTCTGGGCAGGCTGTACTTTTTTTGCACGGGGTGGCTCTGCTTGTGGGGGCGGACTCCTTGTGCATGGGACTCCCCTATGCAGGGGACACCCCTCCATGGCACAGCACTCCTTGGGCGCATCAGCACTGTGCATGGGCCAGCTCACCACATGGGTCAGGAGGCCCTGGGTTTGAACCCTGGTCCCCCCACATGGTAGGCGGATGCTCTATCAGTTGAGCCAAATCCGCTTCCCTCAAAAAACTTATACACCATGACCAAGTGGGATTTACTCCTAGTATGCAAGGGTGGTTCAACATAAGAAAATCAATTAACAAAATAAACCATACTAACAAATTGAAGGGAAAAAAAAAAAAACCCACATGATTATCTCAACTGATTCAGAAAAGGCATTTGACAAAATCCAGCATCCTTTCTTGATTAAAAACACTTCAAAAGATAGGACTAGAAGGAAAATTCCTCAATATAATAAAGGGCATATATGAAAAACCCTCAGCCAACATCATACTCAATGGGGAAAAGTTGATAACTTTCCCTCTAAGATCAGGAAAAAGACAAGGATGCCCACTGCCATGACTGTTATTCAATATTGTGCTACAAGTTCTAGCTAGAACAATTAGACAAGGAAAAATAATAATAAAATGTATCCAAATAGGAAAAAAGGAAGTAAAACTCTCACTATTTGTGGATGACATGATCCTGTATTTAGAAAATTCGGAAATGTCTATAACAAAGCTATTTGAGCTAATAAATGAGCTCAGCAATGTGGCAGGATTCAAGACACACAAAAATCAGTAATGTTTCTGTGTGCTAGTATTGAACAATCTGAGGAGGAAATCAGGGGAAAATTCCATTTATGATAGCAACAAAAAGACTCAAATACCTAGGGACCAATTTAACCAAAGAAGTACAGGACCTATATGTAGAAAACTACAAAATAATGCTAAAAGAAATCAAAGGAAACCTAACCAAATGGAAAGACTTTCATGTTCACAGATTGGAAGATTAAATATCATGAACATGTCAATCCTACCCAAACTATTGCTGCAGTTTGGTATTATTTATGAATCCCCCCCAAAAGAATTTGTAAACTAATCTGGGTGTGATACCCTTTGAATGCATTAGATTCAGCTGATATGTCTTGATTAAATTACCTGTTAGGATTGGGGCTTTGATTTGACCATGTCAGTAGGGTTGAAACCCTTCCCCCTTGGTGGGCTGATATTAAAGGACACTCACTCCAGAAGACACATGGAAAGACAAGAGAATGTGGTCATTTTCGTTCTGCCATATGACAGAAAGGAGAACACTCAAACAGCTAAAGCTGTTTGCAGCTGAAATGAATAGAGCAGCTGAGAATTCCTGGAAGGAAACAAGCCTTATGGCAGCCTACAACTGAGATGGGAGGAAGCTGGGACCACAGAGCTTTAAGAGGAAGAAGGAAGAGGGAAAACGGACTTGGCCCAGTGGTTAGGGCATCCGTCTACCACATGGGAGGTCCGCGGTTCAAACCCTGGGCCTCCTAGACCCGTGTGGAGCTGGCCCATGCGCAGTGCTGATGCGCGCAAGGAGTGCCGCCCCACGCAGGGGTGTCCCCCATGTAGGGGAGCCCCACACGCAAGGAGTGTGCCCCGTAAGGAGAGCCGCCCAGCGCGAAAGAAAGTGCAGCCTGCCCAGGAATGGCGCCGCCCACACTTCCCATGCTGCTGACAACAACAGAAGCAGACAAAGAAACGACTCAGCAAATAGAGGAAGAAGGAAGAAGAGACTAGGCAGAGATAGCCCACTATCTTACTTCAACATGTGTTAGCTGACTTTAGTGAGAAATTACCTCTAATGGTATCTTGAGTTGGACTCTTTAGGACCTTGTAAAACTTTGTAACTGTAAGTTCTTACTCCAAATAAATACTCTTTATAAAAGCAAACAGATTTTCTGGTACTTTGCATTAGCACCCCTTTGACTGATTAATTCACCAATGTATAGAATCAATGCAATACAAATCAAAATTCCAACAGTCTACTTTAGAAATAGAAAAGGTAATTACCAAAATTTTTTTGGAAAGGAAAATGCACCTAAATAACCAAAAGCCTTCTAAAAAAGGAAGAGCGATGTGGGAGGACTTTTGCTGCCTGACCTCAAAACATACTGCAAAGCTATAGTGGTCAAAACAGCATGGTATTGGCATAAAGACAGACATATTAATCAATGGATTTAAATTATGAGTCCAGAAATAAACCCTAGCCTCTATGGTCAATATTTTTTTGTTTTGTTTTGTTTTGTTTTTAGCTGTTAAGTCTTTTATTGTTAAATTGTAAAATAAATAGAAAAATAGATGGAATTACAAATTTTAAAAGAGAGTGCAAGGCCAGGTTAGATTTAATATAATTATAAAAAATAGATAGCATAGCAGCAAACCTTTATAAATGTAAATAATAATACAAATGTAATAGAAATTAATTATAACAATTCTAATTTTCCTATTACAGCTCTAACTATTGGACATAATAATCTCTAAGAATGAAATAAATTATTGGTTTAGTTATTTAATTTCCATTTAGGAAGTCTTTCTAGATAGTCAAATGGCTAACTGGTTTTTCACAAACCTCCCAAAGCCATGTTAATGGGACAAAACAGTCACTTCAACAAATGGTGTTGGGAGAACTGGATGTTCATAACTAAAAGAATGAAAGAGGAACTTTATCTCACTCCGTATACAAGAATCAACTCAAAATGGATCAAAGACCTAAATATAAAACTACCAGAAGAAAGTATAGGGAAACATCTTAAAGACCTAATGGTAGGTGTTAGTTTCTTGGACCTTACACCTAAAGTACAAACAACAGAAGAAAAAATAGATAAATGGGAACTCCTCAAAATTAAACATTTTTGTACCTTAAAGAACTTTGTCAAAAGGATGAAAAGGCAGCCAACTCAATGGGAGAAAATATTTGGCAATCACACATCCAACAATGGTTTAATGCCCATGATATATAAAGAGATGCTTCAACTCAACAATAAGAAGACAAATGACCCGATTAAAAAATGAGCAAGACTTGAATAGACATTTGCCCAAAGAAGAAATACAAATGGCAAAAAAAAAAAAAAAACAAGGCAAAAATGTTTAACATCAGTAATGATTAGAGAAAGGTAAATAAATGCCTCAATGGGATATCATTTCTCACCTATTAAAATGGCTGCAATTAAAGAGACAGAGAACTACAAGTGTTGGAGAGGATGTGAAGAGATAGGAACACTTATTCACTATTGGTGGGAATGTAGAATGATGCAGTCACTGTGGAGGACTGTTTGGGAGTTCCTAAAGAAATTGAATATAGATTTGCCGATGACCCTGCATTACCACTACTGGGTATATACCCAGAACTGAGAGCAGTAACACAAACAGATATCTGTACACCAGTGTTCATAGTGGCATTTTTTTGCAATTGTCAAGATATGGAAACAACCCAGGCATCCATCACTTGATGAATGGATAAACAAACTATGATACACACACAAGTTCTAAGAAGAAATGAAGCATATGACAATATGGATCAAACTGGAGGAAATTATGTTGTATGAAGCAAGCCAGATACCAATGGACAAATACTGTATGATGGTGCTATTATGAATTAAATATATTGCATAAACTAATCAAGTTAATAAGTAGAATATGAGTCACCAGAAAATAATATGAGGTTAGAGAATGAGAAGCTGAAGATTAACCTGTGCAGAATTGCTAAAAAGGTGGTTTGTTAATCTGTGGAAATGAATAGAAACGGTGAAAGCACAGCATAGTGTTTATAACTAGCAGTGCTATTATATAGCTGTGACACTGTTTGAAAGGGAAAATCTAAGTCATGTGTGTTACTAAAAGAAAAGCTAAGAAATATAACGTGGAACTGTGTAGCATTGTAAAGCCTCATGTAAAATATGAATATGGGTAATATTGCATATATAAGACTGTTTTTCTTTGCAAATGAATGTGTGTTAATGTTACAAGCTGTTAATATCAGGCAAAAACAAAACACAAAAATTATGCTAAGTGAAAGAAACCAGACACAAAGTACTACATATTGTAAGACTCCATTTATATAAAATATAAATATACATCAATTTATAAAAATGGAATTAGATTAGTGGTTATGTAGGGCTGGGAAAGATAGAGGGATTGAGAGGTGATTGCTCAGGGGTGCAGAGTTTTTCTTTTTGGAGTAATTAAATGGCTCTAAAATTTTTTGTAGTAATGAATACCCAACATTGCGATTATACTAAAAGCCATTGATTATACACTTTGGATAGGCCATACCATATGTGAAGATATCACAATAAAACAGCTTAATAAATAAATAAATATTCAAGCTTAATAAATAAATAAATAAATAATTCAAGAATAGCCAGATATAGCAATTATGTACAGCAGGGGAAACATAGATAGATTGAGAGGTGAAGAATTTTCTTGTTTGTTTTTCTTTTTGTTTATTATTACTTTTGAAATAATGAAAATGCTCTGATTGAAGTGATGAATGCACAACTATGTGATTATACCAAATACCATTGATTGTACACTTTGAGTGAATTGTATGCTTTATTAATATGTATCAATACAATTGATTTGTTTTAGGAAAAAAAAAAGTAATAAATCTCCCCAGAGGAAAAGAGCGTACAAATGGTACTGTAAACTCTAATCTTCTTAAGGCTATGTACTCCCTTCTTGCAATAATATCACCAGGTACCCATTTGTACATTTCCTGTAACTCCAGCAGAAACCCTGTTCTCATATCCTATGGAATGTCTTTGTTCTGAGACCCCTTATATTGCCCCTCCTTTTTTGCCTCTTTGTGAAGCACCACTTCATTATCTGGACCACTGCCACCAGAGAGACTCTCTCCTGTTTGTAAGTCCCAATAAAGCTTATGTCTAATTCAGAAAGAAAAAGAGAGGAAAAATACTTTAGAAAGATCAGAGTAACTACTGTATGAATAGCTCATAGAGGGGCAAGAATTATAGTGGATAGACTAGATAGAAAGCTAATCTGGCTTTCTAAATAAGAGATGATAGTGGGTTGGCTAAGGATGTAGCATTGAAGAAAGGTGGACTGTTCCAGATGCTGGAAGTATTTTGGCAATAGTAGCAGTAGAACTTGCTGAGGGATTGGATGTAGGGCATGAGGGAAATAACTAAATGCTTGAGGTAAATTTCCAAGTAATTATGTAACTTTAATCAAATGACTTTATACCTTAGCTCACTTTCTCTACCTTAGTGTTAAAATGGTAAGAAAAATTTAAATTTAAAATATTATGTCAGCCTTTAGAGAAAATGTATTAAATTCATTATTTTAGAAGTCTAGGTGTTATTATTTGATTAGACTGTTGTACAACAAAGAGTTAATAGGCCTGAGACTGCTATCCTTAGAAAGACCTGTTTGCAAAGTTAGCCCTGGGCTGGCATCTGGCTACTTGGATTTTAAGCTTGTTCTCACAATTCCCTGAAAAGGGTAGTTTGCTATGATTAAACTATGCAAACAATATAATTTATACTAAACACCTACTTTCCTTTTGGGAGTCTGGAATTTTGGTACACACTAGGCAGAGAGTATGTAATTGACCAGGCATCAATAAAAACCTTGGGCACTGAATCTCTAATGAGCTTTTCTGCTAGACAGCCCTTCACATGTGTTGTCATAATTCCATGTTGAAGGAATATAGCATGTCTTGAGTCCACAGGAAGAGGACCCTTGGAGGCTTGTACCTGGTTTACTCCAGACTTCTCCCCACATGCCTTTTTCTTTTGCTGATTTTGCTTTCTGTCCTTTCACTACAATAAGTCTTACCCATGAGTACAACTATCTGAGTCCTATGAATCCTAGTAAATCACTGAAACTGGGACACAACAATAATGAAATTAGACAAATTAATAGCCCTACAATGGCCTCTAAGTGTTCAAGTGAAAGGAAGAGTTGCATGTCTCTCCCTTTGAATCAAAAGCTAGAAATGATTAAGCTTAGTAATGAAGGAATGTTGAAAGCCAAGGTAGACCAAAAGTTAGGCCTCTTATACCAAACATTTAGCCGATTTGTGAATACAAAGGAAAAGGTCTTGAAGGGAATTAAAAGTGCTACTGCAGTGAACACATGAATGATAAGAAAGTGAAACAGCCTTATTGCTGATATGGGAAAAGTTTTAGTGGTCAGGATAGAAGATCAAATCAGCCACAATATTCCCTTCAAGCCTAATCCAGAGCAAAGCCCTAGCTCTTTAATTCAATGAAGGCTGATAGAGGTGAGAAAACTACAGAAAAAGTTTGGATATAACAGAACTTTGTTCATGAGGTTTAAGGAAAGAAGGCATCTCTATAACCTAAGAGTGCAAAGTAAAACAGTAAGTGATAACATAGAAGCTGCAGCAAGTTATCCAGAAGATCTAGCTAGAAAATTGATGATGGTGGCTATACTAAACAGATATTCAATGTAGCTGAAACCACCTTCTATTGGAAGAAGATTCTATTGGAAGAAGATTCCTACCTAGATAGGAAATGTCAATGCCTGGCTTCAAAGCTTCAAAGGGATACTATCTGGTCAGGAGCTAATGCAACTGGTGACTTTAAGTTGAAGCCAATGCTCATTTACCTTTCCAAAAATCCTAGAGTGCTTAACATTTATGTTAAATCTACTCTGCTTCTGCTCTATAAGTGGAACAACAAAGCAAGCCTGGCTGACAGCACACCTGCTTACAGTATCATTTACTGATTTTTAATTCCACTGTTGAGACTTACTGCTCAGAAAAAAGATTCCTTTCAAAATATTACTGCTTATTGACAATTCACCTGGTCACCCAAGAGGTCTGATGGAGATATACAGTGAAATGAATCTTGCTTTAATGCCTGCTACCACAACATCCATTCATTCTACAGCCCATGCATCAAGGCATAATTTCAGCTTTCAAGTCTTATTATTTAAGAAATACATTTCAGGAAAGCAGACTTGGCCCAATGGATAGGGCGTCCGCCTACCACATGGGAGGTCCGCAGGTCAAACCCCGGGCCTCCTTGACCCATGTGGAGCTGACCCATGTGCAGCGCTGATGCGCTCAAAGAGTGCCCTGCCACGCAGGGGTGTCCTCCACGTAGGGGAGCCCTACGTGCAAGGAGTGTGCCCCGTAAGGAGATCCGCCCAGTGCGAAAGAAAGTGCAGCCTGTCCAAGAATGGTGCCACACACACGGAGAGCTGACATAACAAGATGACGCAACAAAAAGAAACACAGATTCCCAGTGCTGCTGATAAGGATAGAAGTGGTCACAGAAGAACACACAGTGAATGGACACAGAGAGCAGACAACTGGGGGGGGGGGCGGTAAAGGGGAGAGAAATAAAAAAAAAAAAGAAATACATTTCAAAATAATAGCTGCTATAGATAGTGATTCCTCTGATGGATCTGGGCAAAGTCAATTGAAACTCTTCCAGGAAAGATCATCATTCCAAATGCCATTAAAACATTGGTGGTTAATGGAGGTCAAAATATCAACATTAACAGCAATTTGGGAGAAGGTGATTCCAAACCTCATGGATCACTTACAGAGGCTCCAAGACTTCAGAGGAAGTAACTGCAGATGTTGTGGAAATAGCAAAAGAATTAGAAGTGGAGCCTGAAGATGTGACTGAATTGCTGCAGAGAAAGTGGTTTCTTGAGATGGAATCTAATCTTATAAAGATGCTGTGAACATTGTTGAAATGAGAGTAAAGAATTTAGAATATTTCATAAACTTAGCTGATAAAGCAATGGCAGGGTTTGAGAGCATTGCCTCCAATTTTGAAATAAGATCTACTGTGGGTAAAATTCTTTCAAATAGCATCACGTGCTACAGAAAAATCTTTCATGAAAGGAAGAATCAATGCAGCAAAACTCGTTGTTCTCTTATTTTAATAAATTGCCACAGCCACCCAAACCTTCAGCAACCACCACTCTCATCAGTCAGCAGCCATCCACATTGAGGGAAGACCCTCCACCAGCAAAATTATGACTCGCTGAAGCCTCAGATGACAGTTAGCATTTTTTAGCAATAAACTTTTTATTTTCAGATATGTACATTGTTTTTTAGACATAATTCTATTGCAACTTAATAGACTACAGTATAATATAAACATAACTTTTATATGTAGTGGGAAACCAGAAATTCATGACTTGCTTTATTGTGACATTTGCTTCATTGCAGGAGTCTGGAACTGAACTAGCAGTATCTCTGAGGTTTGCCTGTATATGCCATATTTTAAATGTCAGAGTTGTGCATGTGACTAAGCAGTTGAGTCTCTGCCTCTCGCATGGGAGGCCCCAGGTTTGGTTCTTGGTGCCTCCTGAAAAAACAAAAATAAGCAACAAGGAAAACAAATGGAAAAACCAAATCAGGGAAGCTGATATGGGTTAATAGTTGAGCACCAGCTTCCCACACACAAGGTCCCAGGTTCAATCCCAAACCTCTAGTTCCTGAAAAAAAAGTTGGCATCCTCTTTCACAGTGGTTATTTCTATGCAAAACAGAATGAAAAGGCATAAGCAGTTTTTCTCAACCTGGAATTCACAGTTCCAGTCTTGGGTCCACATATTCATTAACTGATTTTTATATTTGGGGTTTTCATTTCTCTGATAATCTCAAAGAAATATAAGCAGATTCCAGTATACTAACATGCAACTTATGTTCCTGTTAAGTTTGTATTTAGAATCTCAGGAAATGGATATGGCTCAAGCAATTAGGCTCCAATCTACCATATGGGAGGTCCAGGGTTCGATTTCCTGGTAAAAGGCAAGCTGGCCTGCAAGGCGAGCTGGCCCACACAGAGTGGTGGCCTGTGCAGAGAGCTGGCACAGCAAGATGACACAACAAAAAAGAGACACAGAGGAGAGACAACAAGACATGCAGCAGACCAGGGGCTGAGTTGGCGCAAGAGTTTGAGCACCCCTTTCCCACTCCAGAAGGTCCCAGGGTTGGTTCCTGGTACTGCCTAAAGAGAAAACAAGCAGACACAGAAGAACACACAGCGAATGGACACAGAAAGCAAACAGCGAGAACAAAACAATGGGGTGGGGGTGGGGGGGTAGTAAATGAATAAAATAAATATTTTAAAAAAACCTCATTAATGTCAAAGTGATTACCTAAACTGGCAATGTTTAATTTCTAATTTTCCCAAAACTTGAGGTCTCAAGTTTGAGAAATTTTACCTAGCAGAATTTGGGGGATGTATTTAGTATAATTTTGATAAATGATCAAACACAATCACAAAATATTATGTCATTATGAGGATGGAAACAATATGGAAAAATCTGGAAAAAAAGGACTTTTTCTTCTATAGTTTTAACTATATAATCAATGAATTCAGACCAGATTATGGAAAAAAGTAATCAAAATTAAAAACATAAATATTTTGCTACAGGTAGTATTTTTTTTTCTTAATGAAGATGTTCAGAAGCAATTACATGCTTAAAAGAACTTGGCTGTGGTTCCTGGATTTACCATTATTTTACTATGTATCTAGGCAAATCCTTTTGGTATTCAACAGACCTTCTCCCTTAGCTCCTATTTCCTCAGTTTAGAAGAGAAATAGAGGAAAGGAGGAGAAAAAAAAAAAAAAAAGAGTTTAAATTGACCTTGACTCTAGGGGTCCTTGCCAGGTTGAAATATTTAACCCTTTAATCAGACTAAAACTATAACCTTTGCTTTTTTTTGTAGCCTGTGATGGTTGGAAGAAAAAATACTTTGAAACAAAGAAAATTACAGCATCATTAGAGGAGGTTTTAACAAAACTTCGAGAAGATTTGGAACTTTACTATAAAAAATTGCTCATGCAACTTGAAGCCAGGGAGATCAAGATGAGGCCAAAGAATTTGGCAAACATCACAGATTCTAAGGTAGTACTAAATGTGTTCCCTTTCTATTAGAAAAGTCCTGTTCAAAATACATGCTGTATCTTTTTTTTTTCAGGTGGAATCGGGCATAAAACCTGGGATCTTATACATGGGAAACAGGTGCTCAAATCACTGAGCTACACCTGCTCTCCTATAATTGTTAATATTATCATACTTAGGATGTTTTGGACTACAAGTAACTTAAACTGGCTTTCAAAAATAAGAAATTCATGGCTTCATAAAATGTGAGGAAAGTTGCTGGGGAGATATAATCAACAGTTTAATTATATCTTCAAAACTAATTATATCTTCAAAACCCTTGGTGCTTTTAATATTTCTTCCCTATAACTTTCTTTTTTTTAAAAAGATTTATTTATTTATTTTTAATCCCCACCTGCCTGGTTGTCTGTTCTCTGTGTCTATTTGCTGCATCTTGTTTCTTTGTCCACTTCTGTTGTCGTCAGCAGCACGGGAAGTGTGGGCGGCGCCATTCCTGGGCAGCGCCATTCCTGGGCAGGCTGCACTTTCCTTCGTCCTTGCACGTGGGGCTCCCGTAAGTGGGGGACACCCCTGCGTGGCAGGGCACTCCTTGTGCGCATCAGCACTGCGCTGGCAGGCTGCACTTTCCTTCGCGCTGAGCAGCTCTCCTTACGGGGCGCACTCCTTGCACGTGGGGCTCCCGTACGTGGGGGACACCCCTGCGTGGCACGGCACTCCTTGTGCACATCAGCACTGCGCATGGGCCAGCTCCACACGGGTCAAGGAGGCCTGGGGTTTGAATCGCAGACCTCCCATGTGGTAGACGGACGCCCTAACCACTGGGCCAAGTCCATTTCCCTCTTCCCTATAACTTTCAATGTTGGCTTTATTCTAATGCTTTTTTCCCTCATGTTATCAATTGCCATGTTATCAATGGCAATTAGGGCTAAATGACTCCCAAGAACAGAGAGAAACCTCTCCCTGAAGCATGGAATATACAAATCTTTCCCTTAAACTTGGTGGAGATTAATAAGGCCTACCCCTGGATCAAAAATAATTACCAGGGAACACAATGTTTTCACTTAAATTGTTTATGAAGTTCTTTGTACCTGGGTATGGAGTCTCTTTCCCAATTATATGGGAAAGAGATGAATACCTGATGAAATAGGACAGGGGACAAACAATGGCCACTATAGTTGGTGTTTTGAAAAAAATGTTGAGAACATTTGTGACTCTAATGGTATTGATATTCTAAAGAAATTATAATAAATTTTGATCAATTCATATTTTCTTGAGATAGTCTTGAATTTTGACAATCAGAGATATAATATTTGTCCTATTATTGACTAGTCCCACCATATAACTAAACAACAGAAAAAAATTTCTGGAGGCCATGTAACAGTTTGATTTTTTAAAATTTCACTTATCTAAAATATGATTTTTTAATGTCACTTATGATTAAAAGTAAATATTTAATTATAGATATGATGAAACATTGAAAGTTTACCAGTCTATACAGATTTACTATAAAATCCAAATAGGTTCAAATGATTTGCCCGTATTAGCTGATACTTTTCATTTTACTGTTCAGTATAGATCATATTTTCTCATAAAGGCAGTTTAAAATTCTTCAATAACTTCCTCATAAATTTTTTTGGACAAAATATTTCTTATATTAAATAGTTTTCTTATGTAAAGGACAGTATTTTATTATTAAATCGAATAATTCTAATCTGATTCAACTATTATAATAAAGCATTATGCTCATTTCTAAAACCTTGCTAATATTTTAAACCTAGCTTATTCATATCATAGTATTAATTGTTGGTTTCTATGGTACTCAATTAATGGGAACATTTACAAGTATCTATTTATTTTCATAATAAATGAAGGCTGTAGTAGAATGGAAGAAAAAGTGGCCCCTAAAATGTAGACTATATGCCAAGAAATCAACGAGTAAATAGTAACTTACTCCAAAGCAATTAAGTTACTTTTATGGAATAGGTAGTTTTCATGATTTGCTCTTTTGATATTTGTTATCACTTTGCAGTTTGTATTTGCAAGGAAGTTAAAAGTAAAAATGTAGGGAAACGGACTTTGGCCCAGTGGTTAGGGCGTCCGTCTACCATATGGGAGGTCCGCGGTTCAAACCCCGGACCTCCTTGACCCGTGTGGAGCTGGCCATGCGCAGTGCTGATGCGCGCAAGGAGTGCCGTGCCACGCAAGAGTGTCCCCCGCGTGGGGGAGCCCCACGCGCAAGGAGTGCACCCGTGAGGAAAGCCGCCCAGCGTGAAAAGAAAGTGCAGCCTGCCGAGGAATGGCGCCGCCCACACTTCCTGTGCCGCTGACGATAACAGAAGTGGACAAAGAAACAAGACGCAGCAAATAGACACCAAGAACAGACAACCAGGGGAGGGGGGGGAATTAAATAAATAAATAAATCTTTAAAAAAAAAAAAAAAAAAAAAAAAAAGTAAAAATGTATAAATGTTATACTAAATAAAGACATCTTGGGAAGCAAATGTGGCTCAACTGATACAGCTTCCACCTATCATATGGGAGGACCTGTATTCGATCCCTGGGGCCTCCTGGTGAAAAATAAGAAGTGAAAGCATGCCCCCATGGCAAGCCAGTGTCCACGTGGTGAGCCAGTGCCTGCACAAGTGCCCACGTGGTGAACCAGTGCCGGCACAAGATGATGACCCATCAAAAGAAAGACAAGGGGAGAGTCAAGGTGAAGCACAGTAGAAACTAGGAGCTGAGGTGGTGCAATTGATAGGGAACTTCTCTCCCAGTCAGAGGTCTCCAGGATTGAATCCTGGTAAATCCTAGAGGAGAGAAAATGAGAAGAGAAGACAACACAAACAGCAAAAATGTCAGGGCAGGAGGGGGGTGGAAATAAATAAAATAAATCTTTTAATGAATAAATAAAGACATCTTTATCTCATGCAGAATTACCTTATAATTCAGATCACTGAAGTACAGCATGCAATTGACCAACTTAAGAGAAAATTGGATACTGACAAAATGAAACTCATAATAGAAGTTAAGGTAATTTATATTTCTTCTAATCAGATTATAATATTTATCTGAAAATAATATATTTTGGTGTTTTAACTTTGCGTGTAGATAATATAAATGTAGTCAGGATTGATCGTCATAAAATTTAACAGCAGAGAACATGAGCGGGAAAAAAATGCAAGACTAAAGTCTGTGAAAAGCTGCATGTTATAACAAAACTAAAGTAAAATGTTATAAAATTTTACTAAGAATTAAAGCTAAAGGATCCTGTGAATCAGTGTATAGTCTCAATAAAATATTTCAAGTTTTCATATGGTAGAGTCATTTATAAACAATGCTAACAACCAATCATCTCTTTTCTAAATTCCCACTTAATTTTTTTCCCTCTTGGATAATTACCACATATTCTTTATTTATTTTATATATATATATATGATAGGTCCTCTACTGGATGTTATATATATATATATATATATATGATAGGTCCTCTACTGGATGTTAAGCTTCTCTCGGGGGAGAGACTGTGCCTTAGTTAACTGTTTCTTCCATAGAAACTTTACTATAGTAGATGCTTAGGAGAGGGTACTGGGCATATTTTACTTATTTCATAAGAATTGTGTATAATTATTACATCATCGAAATAACCTCTGAAGTATAGATGTCTTAAAAGTTTCTCCTGTTCAACAGAGAAAAGGATTATGCATTTTTACACACAAGTATCCTCTCAGGATAGGAGAATAAGATTGATAATTATATGAATGCTCTCAATTCACCTCTTTATCAGCTTTATGACAGAAGAGATAATTTTTCCTTATCTTGCTAGAATAGGCACTATCCAATAGGTTTTTCAGTTAAATGATGAGCAAGTGACTATTATATTGGACAGTGCAGTTCTGTATTCTTTTGACAAGCAGCATTTTCTGACAAGCAGCCTTCTCAAATCTAAACCCTGGCCCAGCATTGAGAAGATTAAAACTTAAAATACAGAAAAAGAAAAGGGCAAAAAAGAGTTTTTAATAAATAAAATGAGTTATTTGACATTTCTATGTAATATGCACTTGTCTTAAGTTTCCAGGCTACTAAGACAAATACTATACATACACTGGCATTACAACAGGCATTTATCGGTTCATGGTTCCAGGGGCTAGAAATCTTGCTTCTTCTTGAGGTTGGTAAATTCTAGCTGGCTCACAATCCTTGGGTTCCTTGGCTTTCCCTGTCACATGGTGATGTCTTCTACTTTTTCTTCTGGGTTCCACTTGCTTCAAGGTTCTTTTGACTTCTAGTTTCTGGCTCCTGCCCTTGACTTTCTCACTATAAGGTCTCCAGTAGTAAGATTAAGACCCATCCTGATTCAGCTGGCCGTCCCTTAACTAAAAATAACATCTTCAAATGGGTGGGATTAAAATTAAGATGTTTTATTCTGGGGTACATAACTCAATCTGCCACAACACTCAAAAATAATTTTTTCAATGAATGAAAACTCAGTGAGTATTTTAAAAATGGAGAGAAAGCCAATGTAGAAAAGGAATATTGTATACACTTAAAGATAGTTTAGTGGGTAGAAGAAAGAGTAATAAAAATGCCCCCAGGACCTTTAATTATGTTTCTTTCATGCCCTTTTCTTTCAGAAAGCATGCACGTTAGATCCTACCATCTTTGTATATTTTAATCTTACTATCACTTATGAATGGTTTGAACCCAAATCAGAATTGTTAGTACACAATAGTAAAGATAAATAAAATAAAAAAGAACACCACGTTTTCAGCTATGGGCTCGCAAAAAAAATACATTTAACCATAGTGCCTGATTGGCATATAGTTGAAATTAAATTAAATATTTATAGATTTCTGAATCATCTACCCAAAACAGCTCTACCTGTAAGATTCAGAGCTAAGGGGGCAGAACACCTAGCTTGAGTCTGTAACTATATTTATTCAAGATAGTGGAGCATAGGCAATGAGTCACAAACTTTAATGTGAAAATCTTGTTAAAATCATTAGTAGGTCTGGACTATAGGCTGAGATTCTTCATTCTTAACAAGCTCCCAGGAGCTGCTAATACTGTTTGTCCACAGACAATACTTGGAATAGAAAGGACTCTGGTAAGATCTCTTGAGTTGAATCCTCGCTTGCCACTAAACTTAGCTTAATATCTTGGGCAAGTAACTTAACTTCTATGGGTCTCAGTTTCCTCAACTGTAAAATGGGGATACTACTAGTATCTGCCTTAATAAAAGTTTTTCTAGAGAATCAAAGGGGTTAATACACTTAGAAGAGCGCCTGCCACACAGTAAGCACTATTATATTTCTTAAGGGCTGGGAATTAAATCTTCCTTCCTTCCCTTCCTTCCTTTCTTTCCTTTTTTATGATTTCTTTACATATTAAGAACAAAAGATTTTTAAGCTTGTGCAAAAATAAAATTTATTTCTCACTATAGTTTTTAGAACAGTTTAGTAATATTACGCCTACATGTTAACAAAGTATATCTAGCAATAAGTAAGCTTATTAAACAGGATATGTGAACCTATACATTTCCCGTAGTTATTCAGCAGTATAAAGGCATTGAAGGCAAGATTACCAAATCTCTACATGACAATTATGATGTATGATGTGATGATTAGAAGAGTAAGATGAAGTTCTTTTTTTTAAAGTTAATTTTTTTATAGATGAGAAAACAAGCAGTTTCAGATTTACGAATATTGAAAGCTGAACTGGCACAGAAGAAAATCAATACATCTTTGCAATCTCAATTAGGTATGTTAACTTTTATTTGTCAAAGAATTAATATTTATTTAAACAGATTTATTTAACCACTGTTATCCTTGCCAATGTTTTATATAAATCTTAAGGTTAATGTTTCTTCACTTTTCATGCAGGTTATTAAAGTGTTTCTGAAAATATTATATGTAACATAAAGCAAATTGTGATATTTGAAGATTTCAAATCTATTATATTTTACAGTATTATATTTTATAATTTTCATTTTTAAATGATCTTAAAATTTAAGAGCTGGTATTTTAAATTTAATTTTAAAATTTTTACATAATTTCATAAATAAGAATATATTTCCATGTAAATAGACTTAATTTCATTTTTTATTGTATTTAATTACAAGCAATCTGTAAATCTAAATAAGGATACTTGGGAAACGGACTTTGGCCCAGTGGTTAGGGCGTCCGTCTACCATATGGGAGGTCCGCGGTTCAAACCCCGGGCCTCCTTGACCCGTGTGGAGCTGGCCATGCGCAGTGCTGATGCGCGCAAGGAGTGCCGTGCCACGCAAGGGTGTCCCCCGCGTGGGGGAGCCCCATGTGCAAGGAGTGCGCCCGTGAGGAAAGCTGCCCAGCGTGAAAAGAAAGTGCAGCCTGCCCAGGAATGGCGCCGCCCATACTTCCCGTACCGCTGACGACAACAGAAGCGGACAAAGAAACAAGACGCAGCAAATAGACACCAAGAACAGACAACCAGGGGAGGGGGGGATATTAAATAAATAAATAAATCTTTAAAAAATAAATAAATAAATAAGGATACTGAACCTGCTATTTAAAGAGCTATGATAGAAATTAGTATCTAAGAACTTAAATATTTTTTATTCACTTATTTTAGAAATATAAAGACAGTAGTGATGTAGCATATACTATGGAAAATGGTCAACTTTATTCTGCCACAAACAAATGTGCAAATAGGAAATATAATATTCTCTTAACAAATGGTTGAACCACCTTTTATTCCAACTTAGAGGGAAGAAAATGTACAGGGCAGAGAGAATTTATGTAAGTCTAGAGTACAAGGATGCAGGTTTTTAATTTCAGTATTTATAGGAACTAATGTAAGTGTTGCTCAATGTTGTTCTTAATTGTCTTTAAAAACAGAACAGAGATTTCTGTACATTCAGAAAGATTCTTTGCCCAAAATTTCTTTTTTAGAAAGGGGAACATTTATTAAGAAACCAATTAGCGACTTTAGGTAATTAAAAATAAAATGTAGATGTAGAAAAAGAAAAATTTGACCATGATAAGAAAACTAACCAAGAAATAAGAAATATAAAAAAATGAAGGAATACAAATAATTGGAAGGGAAAATGACAGTGAATAGAATCGGTTTCAAGTTATTCCTATTGTAAAATTTCAAATATAATTTAGTTAGAAAATATTTAGCTCTAAGCTACTAATTCAAAATATTATTTAGCTATCTTCTTGTAGCATTTTTAATCCTTTATATTCTTTGTTTCTTACTCACTGTCTGGAGGTTTTAAGTAAGTCTAGTTCATGTACCACAAAGAAAATGAGTGCTATATCAAGTCAGGAAGCAGAAAAATTATCATCAGTTGATGACCTTAAAGAAGAGACACTAAATTGCAGGTTTTTAATTTAAAATTTATTGAAAAGAGTAGACAGAGGAAATTGCTTCTCAAAGATTAGGTTTTAAAAAATGTATTCTAAGCAAACAATTTCCACTTCAAAATATACATATTTTAAAAATGAACATTGATTTGTAAGCATATATTTTAACATCATGGGAAAAAATTAGCATAATGAAATTCTGAAAACAATTATTTTTAATTAAATTATAGTGTTAAAACATCTTGCTGAGGAATATTTAAAATAGTTGACTTGTTTCTTACCTTTGTGTTCATAAAGCACTGAATATATGTATTTTTCAAATTGAAGCAATCACTTATTTGTTTTTTGAGCATCTTAATAAAGAAGATAGCAATATGACAAAAAATTGTATACATATTAATAATATTTATCTTCCCAAAAAACTAGATCAATTTACACAGATCATTTTTCTAAATCTTTATAGTTTTATAAAAGATGTTCATCTCTGTCATAATGTTGGCTTTAAAACTTTCCACATTTCTTCAGTTTGCTGTTTGGCTACAGAATCTCCAGAGTAGTCAAGACAGTTTCCATTCCACATGCCAATGCCCCGTAAGCCATGGTTTTGTATATACGCTGCCTTTAAAGAAATGCTTTTAGGGTTATCATACCACACTTGATGAAAATGGCCAGCAGGATCCTATACAAATAAATTAAAATGGAAATTTAAAGTATTCAGTACAATAAAAGGGAAAATTTCTTCTTAAATCAAATGATTCAAAAATGATACAGTAGGGTGATAGGAAAGTTTTATAATGGATGGTGGTGATGGTAGCACAATATTGTACAAGTAATTTACACCATTAAACTGTACACTTAAAGTGATTAAAATGGGAAATTTTAGTTTGTATGCATGTTACCAGAATAAAAATTTTTTAAAAATCATAGAACTGTACAGCACAAAAAGTTAACCCTAGTGTAAAGTATGGATTATAGTTAATAATATAACTATAATAATATTGTTTCATGAATTGTAACAAAGCTACCACAATAATACAACATATTAATATTAGGGAAAATTGTGTGACAGAGTGGATATGGGAACTCTGTACTTCTGTATGATTTTTCTGTAAATCTAGAACTGCTCTAATAAAGAAAATTTAATGATGCAATGAAATAATACAGTTTTTAGGGTACAATACTTTCCAGCTCTATTATTCCATGGTTTTATTTATAATAATTTCTAGACATTATTGTTTATGGTACTTTACACAAACGAGCTTACCAATATAATCTATTTTAGATCCCTCTCATTCCCTAAGATTCCTTCCTTGGTCTGATCCAATGATTATCAACCAAGATGCACATCTGAATCACTTACGGGACTTTCGGAAATACAGATTCCTGGGCTGGCTGCTAGGACATATGTTTGTTTGTTTTGTGTTTTAATGTTCCATTAGGTAATTTTGATATGCAACCAAGGTTAAAAAGTAGTACTGTGGTCCTCTAAAACCAGCCAATATACTCTTTTATATTCCCTACAGTTCCTGGAAGTGTGCCTAGTTAGGAGCTCAACAGATGAACTTGTTTATGATAAATCAGCCAAATCAAAAGGTAAATTGCAGTGAGGGAGGAAAGTACCTCCTTCTTTAGGTCTTACAGAGTTGATTTTAATAGCCTATCAGGTCTGCTCCATGGGGATGACCTAAGCACACACCTGTTTAAGAACTATAAATTAGACTCTGGTGTTATGCTCACTTTCTATCCTGTAAGGGTCTTCTCTTGAGCATCATCTGCCTCTATCTAGTACAAAGTATCTCTCAGGAGACATGTTAGCTATTGGATAAGGTATAAAGGTTAAAGGAAAGAGAGAGCAGACTGAGCAAAAGGGTAAAAGGAAGGGGGGAAGGACAGGAGGCAAAAGTAGACTAATCTGTGACTAAAAATAATTTGATTTTTATATACATCTGGGAAGCTGTTTTTAAAGGCAATTCTGCACAAATACCAGTAATATTTTTAAGGTAGCCCTACTGGAATTAGAATAGTCTTCTAAGATGACTACTTTGAATGACAAGAGTCACTTAGTAAATGAATAACATGTGGCAGATTTGCTTATAATAGACTCATTACATACAAAGACATCTTACATACAAAGATATGGATCTTATAGTTCATTCTTCAAAATCTTCAGAATTAGTGATATTGAAGGGTAATTTCTGAGAAGATGCTGAACTAGAAAGACACAGGACTCTCTTCTTACCCAGAAAAATAGCTAGAGGACAGGCAGAAACAGCCTGGAAAAAAATGTTCTAGGGTTTAGGACAGCAGGGGAAGGCTGGACACCACCCAGAAAAGAGAGGGGCACAGGAAAAGAATCAAGGGGGCAAAACTGTGAGTTAAAAGTAACAGCTGCAACTGCTGGCCCCCTCCCCCACCCTACAGACACTTTTGAATTCTCAGGCCTCAAGGCCTGTGGCTACAGACTAAGCGGATGCCAGGGATCCACCTTCCCAGGAAAGCGAAGAGAGAGGAACACAGCCTAAGGCTAACTTAGCTTTTGACCCACAAATTTGGTCTGCTGTGTCCTTCCAGCCCTTCAGCCCTTCAGGGCCAGGTGGGGCTGCATCTTTTGTCTTGGGAGCAGTCAGTGGACTAAAGAGATCCGACCCTCTCAATCTCCCTATCTACTGACCAAGACTGGTTGTTGAAGAGGCAGAGGAGTGTGTAATTATTCCCTACCTAGGAAAAGGAAGGAGCTGCCAGCAAAGGTTGGCAAACTGCTTCTGAGAAAGTCTGAAATAAAACTTTCTCAAGGCAGGATCCTCTATCACGTTGATCCAGTCCATGTTGCAGCAAACACACTCCAACCAAGCTTTGAATTGAAAGCCCTGCCAAAGAGCACCATCTCCTGGCTGACCAAGGAAGTGCATGTGAAGAAATTAAAAGTATACAAGAGGCTTTTTCCGGCCTTTACAGACTCCCTCCCCAAGGCCCTTGGAAGTGGGTCTGCAACCCACTACTGGGCCCAGGCTCTGATTTGAGCAACTAACATGGACAATCCTAAAGATCTGGAACTGGATGAACCAAGAATACAAAGAACAGCAGTTACACACCACCTCCTACCACTAAATCACTGCAAAAGAAAAGTTAAGCATCTTAGTAAACTTAACCATCCTAATCAGATGCCTAGATATCAGTCAAAAATTACAAGCCATCCTAAGAAAATGGAAGAAATGGCTCAAAAAAGGAATATATCAAAGCCCCAAAAGAGATACAGAATTTGAGACAACTAATCGGCAAGATTCATACAAATTTCCAAAATCAAATTAATAAGTTGAAAGTTAATATGGCTAAAGAGATAAATGACATCAAGAAGACACAGAGTGAGCCAAAAAGAAGATTTGAAAACTTTATATAGGAAAGTAACAGAGCTCATGGGAATGAAAGAACACAATAGGTAAGATCAAAAACACACAGAGGCAGGAAGCAGATTTGGCTCAACTGATAGAGCATCTGCCTACCACATGGGAGGTCCAGGGTTCAAACCCAGGGTCTCCTGACCCGTGTGGTGAGCTGGCCCACGCACAGTGCTGATACACGCAAGGAGTGCCGTGCCACACGGGTATTGCCTGCATAGGGGAGCCCCACGTGCAAGGAGTGTCCCCTGCAAGGAGAGCCGCCCCACATGAAAAGAACACAGCCTGCCCAGGAGTGGCGCCACACACACGGAGAGCTGACACAGCATGACACAACAAAAAAAGAGACACAGATTCCCAGTACCACTGACAAGAATACAGGTACAGAGAACACACAGTGAATGGACACAGAGAGCAGACATCAGGGGCGGGGGGAAGGGGAGAGAAATGAAAAATAAAATAAAGTAAAATAAAAATCTTTAAAAAAACACATAGAGGCATACAACAGAGACTCGAAATGATAGAATAAGAAATAGGTGATATTTGAAGACAGAACAGCTGAAATTGAAGAGAGAAGAATGGAGAGAGAAAAGAATGGAAAAAATTGAGCAGGGGCTCAGGAAGTTAAGTAATAACACAGAGTGCAACAACGTAAGTGTCATGGGAGTACCAGAAGAACAAGAGAAGGGAAAGGGACAAAAAGAGTATCTGAGGAAATAAAGGCTGAAAATTTCCCAACTCTTATGAAAGAAATGAATTTACATGTCTAAGAAGTACAGAGTACCGCAATCAGAATATATCCAAGTGCAGCATACCCCAATCAGAACCTATTCTAAGACACACACTACTCAGAATGTCAAACATGAAAAATGAGGAGAATATCCTGAGAGTAGCCAGGGACAAGCAAACCATCACATACAAGGGACTACCAGTAAGACTTAGCACAGATTTCTCATCAGAAGCCATGGAGGTGAGAAGACAGTGGGATGATACAGTTAGGATACTGAAAGAGAAAAACAGCCAGCCAATAATTTTTTATCCAGCAAAACTGTCCTTCAAATAAAAAGGTGAGTTTAAAATATTCACAAATGAACAGAAACTGAGTTCATAAAAAAGAATCCACATTTGCAGGAAATAATAAAGGGAACTTTAAAGCCAGAAAGAAAAAGACAGGCAAGAGAGGCTTGGAGGGAAGTATAGAAAACAAGAATAGCAGAAAGGATAACCAAAAGAGTAATAAGAAAGACAGACATATGAAAACCAAAGAATAAAATGATGGAAGTAAACAAATGCATTTACAGTAATACCACTGAATGTGAGTGGATTAAACTACCCAATCAAAAGATATAGGCTTACAGAATGGATACAAAAACATGAGCCATCCATATGCTACCTAGAAGAGACTCACCTTAGACCCAGGGATACAAATTGGCTGCAAGTGTAAGGTTGGAAAATGATATTCCACGCAAACAGTAACCAAAAAAGTGTAGGGGGAAACAGATGTGGCTTAAGTGATTGAGCTCCCACCTACCACATGGGAGGTCCCTGGTACAGTTCCTGTTGCCCCTAAGGAAGATAGCGAGCTGGCATGACAGGCAGGCATGGCAAGCTGACACAACAAGAGACACAAGAAGAAAAACATAGTGAGAAACACAATAAAGCAGGGAGTGGATGTTCGTGGTGCCTCCCAAAGAGGACAAGCAAGACAGTGAGCTGATATGATAGGCAGGCATGGCAAGCTGATGCTGATGCAACAAGAGACAAGAAGAAAAACATGAGAGATACAAGAAAGCAGGGAACAGAGGTGGCTCAAGTGATTAGGTGCCTCCCTTCCATATTGGAGGTCCCAGGTTTGGTTCCTCATGTCTCCTAAAGAAACAAGGAAGAGGAACAGACACAGCAAGTGCAAACAACAAGGGGGTGGGGAGAAATAAATAAATAAATCTTAAAAAAAAAAAAGAAAATGTATTACTTTTAAAAAAATGGGCAAAAGATTTGAATAGACATTTGTCCAAAGAAGAAATAAAAATGGCAAAAAAACACATGAAAAAATGTTCAACATCAGTAGTGATTAGGGAAATGCAAATCAAAGCCACAATGAGATATCCTTTCATACCTATTAGAATGGCCACTATTAAAAAGACAAAGAACTACAAGTATCAGAGAGGATGTAAAGAGATAGAACATTTATTCACTTTTTTGGGGAATGTAAAATGATGCAGCCACTGTGGAGGACTGTTTGGCAATTCCTAAAGAAGTTGAATACATATTTGCCATGTGACCTGGTAAAACCACTACTGGGTATATACCCAGAAGAACTGAGACCAGTAACTTGAACAGACATCTGCATACTGATGTTCAAAGAAGTGTTATTGAGGATTGCCAAAAGATGGAAACAACCCAGGTATCTATCAGCCGATGAATGGAAAAACGGTGGTGTATATACATGATGGAATATTATGCAGCTGTTTAAGAAGAAATGAAGTCATGAAGCATATGACAACATGGATCAAGCTGGAGATCAGCTGAGTGAAGCCAGCCAGGTGCAAAAGGACAAATACTGTATAACTGCGCTATTAGGAACTAAATATATTGTTTAATCTCATGGAGTTAATAACTTGAATATGGGTCACCAGAAAATAGAATGAGGTTAGAGAATGGAAAGCTGAGGTCTAACTTGTGCAGAATTGGTAAAAAAAGATGTGTGTTAATTTTTAGAAATGAACAGAAAAGGTGAAAGAATAATGTTTTTAACTAGCAGTCCTATTATATGCATATGATAGTGTTTGAAAGGGAAAGTCTAAGGTATGCCTATTACTAGAATGAAAGCTAAGAAATGCAACATGAGAATGTATAACATAGTAATACCACATATGTAATATGAATATGGGTAAAATTGCATATATAAGACTTTTTCTTTGAAACTGAACTAATATATGTTAATACTACAAGATGTTAATATCAGACCCCCCAAAAAACCCATTATACTAAGCAAAAGAAACTAGACACAAAGTACAGCATATTGTATGATTCCATTTATATAAAATGTAAATATAATCAATTTTAAAGATGAAATTAGATTAGTGGTCATGTAAGGCTGGGGAAGGATAGAGGGATTGAGAGGTGATTGCTAAAGGGTGTGAGGATTTTTCCTTGGAGTAATGAAATTGTTCTAAAATCTTTTGTGGTGATGGATGTCCAATATTGATTATACTAAAAGCCATTGGTTATACACTTTAGATAGATCATTTGGTACATGAATATACCTCAACAAAACTGCTTAAAAATAAATAAATGTGCAAGAATAGCCAGAAATAGCTATTTACAGCTGAGGAAGCATACAGAGATTGGAGGTGAAGAATTTTCTTGTTTGTTTTTGTCTGTTTTTTATTATTATTATTTAAATGAAAATTCTCTATTAATGATTGAAGTAATGAATGCACAACTATGTGTTTAAACCAAATACCATTGATTGTACACTTCAGATGAACTGTATACTTTATTAATATGTATCAATAAAATTGATTTGTTTTTAAAAAATCTTCATAATTAGACAAAGTCACAATGTTCTAGTAACACTTGCAATTAACTATTAAAGGCAATTTTTAGAACCTGTACCTGAGTTTAGAAAAATTTTGAAGAATCAGGGGCAAACCCAAAGCATATCTTTGAATTTGCCATCATTCTAGCTAATACTTTTAGCTTAATACTTTTAGCTTTTTTGACATTGTTAAGAAATTTCAAATATCTCAATACAGTGAAGGATCAAAGGATGAAAAACTGAGGATATGGATGGTTTGGTATATATATGCTTTTCAGAATACTGAGTATAAGATGAAACTGCTATTGCTGAGACAACATAAGACAGTAAGATTCTCTTCAAACCCGAAAGAAACTTGATTTTAGTTGCCACAGAATTTTACAATGAATGAAAATGGGAACAAGATAGTTATAAAAAGATTGTTTTCTAAAGTACCGTTAAATGGTCTTCAGAGTTATTAAAATATTTCCTGAATACTGAGATGTTAAAGAATACATTCTTGCATCTTCTTATTGAGGAAAAATTAAGTCAGAGATTACAAAACCAGCACACAGTAGAATACACCATAATTCTATATCATATATTTTAAAATAATACATAGTACTGCAGCTTTTACCAAACTAATATCCAAAAACATTGTTCTTTCTGCATGTTTAAAAGAGTACTATGAAACTGTAGAGTGCTGTGAAACAGGGTTGTATGTTAAACAGTTTTATGTACTGCAGCACTGATTAAATCCTTTAATGTAATGCTATACATTATAAATCTCCAAGAGAGACATAGAGTATACTTTCCAAATATATTAGGCCATGGAACACATGTGTGTGACTAGGTATGTGTGAGAACAGACTTCTGTGAAATAGTTTGACAAAAACAGGATTACAGTATATTCTAGTTTAACTAATAGGTATATAGCTTAGATTCTAAGGTTTAGAAAACTCTACACTAAAGCTTTCTATATAATTGATATATAGGTGTATACCTATATGTCAGTTATAGTTGATTAAATATGATGTTTTAAAAATAAATAAATAATTTTAATTAAAAAAAAATAAATATGATGTTCGCAGTCATTTGTTATAAATGGATATCAGACATTACTCAGGAATATAAACTCTTGCTAGAATTAGCTTTCATCATATAGTTTTAGGGCTCCTTTTAAAGTAACATAATCTAAAGTAAATTCAAAGACTATTTAGATTTTTGAGGTGTGAAAAGTTTTTATTATGCTAAGGTTAAATTATGAAATATATAACTTTTCTTGGCAACTTTGGTATAGCAATTTGTATTTATCAAATACCAACTCACAGAACTGCTATTCATTTACTTTATTTCTTAAGGTTTCCTTCTTGTAATATTTTTCTCTAATGTTAACATTATTTATAATTTGTTTATCTTATTTCACATAGTTTAACTGGATAGTGAAATAAATTTGAAATGATGCAGTTTTTCCATTTCATTGTCCATGATGAGACATCTGTTCTCAGCCTCCTTCCTCCCCATGTAAAAGCCTCATCAGAATCTTTAGGCTACTTTGAAATGGTGACATTCAGAGCTGGTAACCTGTTTTGGCCCAAAGTCCTTTCAAAAGGCAGAAGCCATAATAACATAATTGTCTAGAATTAAGGAAATCCTTTTTGTGATATACATGTTTTTATAGTATCATCTAAAATCACAAGTAGCCCTAGCAGAGCAGTTCCACTATTAGCATAACTATAATTGCTCACCAGGGAACTAAACTACCTGATTATACAGATTCAAAGATAAGTTTACTCATGTAAAGAACATTCAGTGCCTCAAAAGACAAACGATAGAAATTCTTAATAACAAATATCTGATTATAAAAATATTCACTTATGAAAACCAATAGAATAAATGTCCATAACTTGTGAAGTCTTACTTTGTAGTTATAATAAGGAGCCTGCTGATCTTTATTCCACTGACTTCCAGAAATAGAACTATTTACTTGTTTCATGATCATTTTATAGGGTACCTGACGTCCTGCAGCATCACTACAAGGAGCCCCCCGGAAAGGGACTTTTGCAATGGTACAAACATGATCCTAAAAATACAAAAATATTCATTTTATAATTATCAACTAAGCAAGTCTTAAGAGCCAAATCAGAAAATATGATTAAAAATTATATGTTAGAAATAAATATGCTATAAATAGATAACTTGGCTACATAGAAGAAAAGTTAAATTAACTTTTATTATTAAATAATAATGCATAATATTTAGAAGCCCTCATGGAATTAAATAATTAAAATTAAACTGTCAATTTTAGTCTTAAGCTATTATTTCAGATATTCTAAATACAGTTTACATATTTCTAATGAAACAAATCAGACTTTAAAAATATAATAGAAATAGAAAAAATTACATAACAAATGATGTGTTCTTACCTCAGATAGATTCAGACAAGTATAATCATAACCATACCAGGGAATACCCATTACAAGTTTCTTAGGGTTAATGCCCATCTTAAGGTAGTCATCATATCCTAATTCAATAAAGACAGAAAAAACATATTTTTTTCTCTTCTTATGTCTGATAAGGTATTCATATACAATATGCAACAACATATAATCTATGTTTGTAAAAACAGGTACAATTTATATTTAATACTAATACAATGTTTCTATAATATAGAAATCATCCCTTAAGAACTATAAATTCTATATCTTGTTTTCTAAATAACTCATTTTTGAATAATAACTCCTTTTTGAAAATATTTAAAGCAGATGCAATCAAATTGAAGCAATTCACGAAATTTAATTATAGGAAGAATGACATTTCAGGAAAGCCTGCTAATTCTATTAACTGTTACATTGTATAGGTAATATTCTAGGTTTTAAAGTTTCAAAAAAATTCTGTAAGTCTAAAAATTTTCTAGCATTGATAGTCTCAGAATTTCTTATAAAGAGCATAAGTCAGGGAGTGGATGTGGCTCAAGTGGTTGAGCGCCTGCTTCCCACATGATAGGTCCCAGGTTGGTTCCTGGTGCCTCCTAAAAAAAAACAAAAAAGTAAACAACAAGCAAACTCATTTTTAAAAAACAACTCAGGGGAGCCAATGTGGCTCAGTGGCCGAGTGCTCAGTGGCTGGGTTCAATCCCCAGTCCCGTTAACAAAAAAACAAAACAAAACAGCGAAATCATTTCATGTTTTACAAATATCCCATAAGAATGAATTACAGCTGGGGTCAAGAAATGTCCCTTCCTTCCTCTAGAAGATAATCTGTAGTTGTAAGAGACAAAGAGAAAAATGAACAAATTCTTGGTATTATTAACTCCTTTCTTGCCCAGTGCTACAAAATATATCTTCCAACCAAGAGATGTTTTCAGATTAGCAGAATAAAGAAGTTAAAACTTTATGGGAAATAAGAAAGATGAGAAAGCAAAACAAGAAAAGGGGGAAGTAAATCTTATAGAGTATTGACAGTAAATGGGCCAATCTGTAGTTTAAAAACAAATTGAAATTTGTTAATTTTACATGTATTATACGTTAAGTGGACTTGTATGAACTAGGGAGGAATTCATTCATCATTTACATAATTTCTATAAGAAATGTTCTAAACAATTTGAAACAAAATCTGTAAGTTAGAAACTTCTTCCATATGTATAATAAATGAAAAACAAAACTATTTTATCTATGTTCATGTTTCAGAATAGAAATCCAGGAATTTGGCAGGATAGCTTTTATGAAAATTATACTTAGAAGTTCTATATTATCACATAGCAAATAATTCAATGCTTCCTAAAATATATTCAATGGAGTTCTTCAAGATTTTAATAATGTTCTATGATGAGTTCCTTGAACAAGTAAGTTAGTGATATGCTGAGTTAAATACAAACCTTTAATATGTAAATACAGAACCAAATTGTTATGTTTCAAATCTTAAATCGTATATGCTATGATCTGACTATTCTACCCAAACAATTAGGATATGATAAAATAAGTTCAGGTTCTAAAATTTTACCTCTGTATGAACAACAACAACAAAAAATTATATATCAATCAACAATTAAATTATGGCCAACTATCCCAGAAATTTTAAGTTGTACCTAAAAGATAGCAAGCAATCTTTTATATATTGGCAGATGGGATACAAACCGATGCATATTTTGGAAAGGCTAATGCAACATCTATGTCATATGAGTGACAGGTCAGAAGAATTCTTAATTCTAATAGGAAAACAATTTGTAATATGCCACAGATACTAATATTAAATACCAAGTAAGATAAAACCTATCCTATCAATCGTGTAGTAGGTACCAACACTAAAACTATCATTGCTATTAAATTATTTAACATTGGTTATTTCAACAAAACTCTCTTGTCAAATTCTAGATAGGTAAATATCTTCTTCATGTGGTTTCATGACAAGAGTTTTGGACCTGAAGTTAGAACACCTGTATGTGAGGCTCAACTATATAATACTTAATAGTTATTCAAACATGATAACTTAAATGCCTTTAACTCATCTATAATATAGGGTTAATAATAATATACCTAATCCACAATGTTGTTATAAGAAGTAAGTGAGATAATGTGTTAGAACGCCTTGTAAACTTTAAGCACTCCAAATTAAATGGTTTTTATATAATGTTTAGATAGGCTTTAAAAATGGAAAGTTATATAGAAATACCAAATTATATCTTAATTTTTGAGGTTCTGGAATTAACATTATTAATAAATGATTATTTTGTGTATTCTTACCAATTAATGTCTGATTATAGGGAGCATTGGCTGCTGCAATACATTCTGACCAGACCTGACTTTGTTCATCATAAGACATCACAAAGAGAAAGTCACAAGCATCTGCAATTCCAGTATAATTATAGCACCTTCTGTCTATGTACTTTGGAGACCAAGCAACATCAAAGGTTACCTGTGGAAAAAGACATGCTATTTTATGTAACATAATCAAATATGCATATTATGTCAGATGTTTTGTTGACTATGTGTTCTCTTGCCTCATACTACCAAGAATAAGAACTGCTTATAGTATATGAACTTAGTGTTTAACACATACAGAACTAGAACAGTTCTAAGAAATATATTTTTTGCCTAAACTGGACTTAAACAGCCATATATTTGGATGTACAGTGACCATGGCACTGTGCAGAAGACTGTTTTCAGATGCTAGGCTGGTAAATCAACTGATTGTAAGAGACAGGTGTAATGACCTTAGGGTATGGAGGGGTAGCCAAGCCAACTGGAGAGTAAAGTTGCACTAAAACCACTCAAATACAAAAGTTATTTTGAATAGAGTGTAAGTTAAATAGGTCATCTGTTGGTATCAGCTGACTGTCCATGGTTTGGGAGTTTGAGCTCTATGATTTACAATTAGATTATTCGGTAGGACTGGTCCAACATTTCAGTTTGAGAATAGCAGTATTTTATGAACACATGTATAGATTAATTTGTTCACAGTGTTGAACAAATCACTTAAATGAACTTCTTCTATAGAAATATTCAGATAAAATTTGTGTGATGTATTTTCTTTCATTTTGAATAGCAAGCCAGTCTTCAACAATGAGGGATCTCTTTAAAATATTTATCACCTTAACCAAATATTAATTAGCCTTATCTTACATGTGCAAATGTCCTAAAACTTGATTAAAGGTTGATTTTTTTTCTCTCATTTAGGCACTCAATAAACACTGGCTAATTATTACCAAAAAATATTGAGCTACTTTAGGGTAAATTTTTCATAATATGGCCAATTTATTCTAGCATAACTCTTTTTAGGACTTTCTCAAATTTCTTTCTAATAATACTGAGTATCAAAAGGCAGGAAAGGAAACTCTGCTTTACGAGTACAAGTTTTCCTCCATAGCTCTCCAGCACAACTGGTTATGAAGTAAAATTTTTATATATTGGACCCTATGCCTCCTATTACAAAATGGAGACAGATTAAAAAAATACCCAGAGGAATCAATTATTACCTTTAAGGAGGTAAATCATTTTTTACCTTACCTCTCTCCTGAACATTGTCACCTGGATTTCCTGTCATGATTAATATCACTTTCAAGAAGGTAGTATTAGTATATAAACAAGAAATTTAAAGGCCTTGGTTCCAGTCTTGGTTCTCTTGTAACACTAGGTCTATGCCACTGGCTAAATCACATAAGGCATCTGAATCTGTTTTCCTACCTATAAAATTGAGGGTGTATAAAGAGGTCTTTAAGGGCATTTTTATTATAGTTCTTTAATGTTATGACTACAGTTCTGTAAATCATCTTTTCCCCAAAACTCATTTCTGCCTTCAGACCCTTTATTTAGTCTTTTTTTTTTTTTTTACAAATTTAATAAATTTTGGATGATTTTCTAACTCTTTCTTCCTCCCTCACATCCCAAATCAGGCCTCACATTTCGATTTGAGTGATCTCTTACAGTTGTTTTCTCCCTTCCCTTCCATTAATTCATTCAATATTTATTGAACACTTGTTGAGTGCTAGGGCTGTGCCATCATCCCAATCCAAGCTGTAAATTCCTAGCTATTGGATTACTTGCCAGTCCTTATTAGTTTCCCTTTCTCCTACAGATTACTTTACACACTACTATAGAAAAATCTTCCCAAAACACTATTCTACACATGTAACTCATTACATACCGAATAAAATGCATACTCCTCAGTCTGACATTCTGGATCTTCCACAATCGGACCTACCTCTGCAACTGTGTCTCCCACTAATTCAACCTTCATGAACTTGACTGAGTAGCCCAAATTGTTCTATTCACCTCTGCAACAGGGAAATAGATATTCCTACCACAAGATCTTTGTTTAACCTCTTTCTCTTTGCCCTTTCACTATAACTTAAATTAGGACTGCAAACAGGTTTTTTCCCCATATGCCAACTCCAATCTATTAGTAACAATATTTAGAGAATGAAGAGATTCTGAGACCAAAATTTGTGAGGAGAGGGTGTGGTTGCCTGCATGCCAGGTATTTACTATTCTTGATCAAAACTGAACTTATCTATAAAAGTTTAATTCCACACTGACAAACCTTCCCTAACTTGTAGCCACAACGATGTTAGTCTTCCTATGGTATTTATTATTTTATAAGTGGTTCTCAAATTCATGATGACTACTTGTAGCAGAATTACTTTAGGCCCTTGGTAGAAATACTCTCTAAGCTCTGTCTCAGATACACTGAATTAGTCTCTGAGAATATTTTTAACAACCACACCCAGGTGATTCTGAGACAGGTTTGGGAATCATTGGTCTGTAACACTCATAATGCTCTATCTTGCATTAAAATCTTGTAATACATGTCCTACTTAATTAGATTCAATTTTTTTTAAAGCAGGGATCATTCATTCACTCAATAAACAATTTTTGAACACTGTTAGACATCAGGGAGCTGTTCCTTGCCTTCATTGTCTAGTCTAGTAGTTCTTAACCAAAATTGGGCTTAACCAAGAGCCTTTGAATAATCTCTGGGAGTATGTCTTCAGTGCATGAGTGTGTGTGTGTGTGTATTAATTATTTTTTTAAGTGTGTGTGTATTAATTATTTTGTTTGTTTGCTTTTTAGGAGGTACCAGGGATTGAACCCTGGACCTCATACATGCAAAGCAGGTGCTCAACCACTCAGCTACACAGATTCCCCTCAGTTATCTTGATATGTAAGCAGATTTGAGAATAACTGATCTGGGAGCACATTATCCTTTGTGTTACCCACGTATTTCCTAGTAAGACAGCACTGTGCTATGATCTTCTGCAATTAATCAAACACTTCATGGCAATTGGGGAAGCACAAAGCCTTTTGTCATAGCTCTGACCAACTGGTCCTTTGAGACTTTTTTTGGCCTCAGGTGTTTGCAAGTAGTTAAGTCTATGGAACAATGGAGACACTTCCCCAGAACTACTCTACTCTTAGGCAAGAGCTATTTCTATATTGCACAGAAGCAGGGCCTAGACAAATATGCCCCATCTGATTCTTGTTGCCCCAGTTGTATTTCTAATACTACTAACCCTGCTGCAAGGCAAGTAGATGGGTGAACCAGTGTTATTTTTTGATGTAGGTAGAGAGCAGGATTTAGCACTATCTAAAATTCCTTAAAATTCCTCTAATAAGAACTTCAAAAGTTCCATTAAATTTTTTTCAGAAAATCTGTGCTGAAATTCTTTTCCACTCTATTACTACAAAACAGAGACACTATTAGTCACACCTTAATAAATACATTTTGATAGGGAAAATATATAGAGTTTCAAAAAAATAACAAATAAAATTTTTACCTGAGATCCCTCAATTTCATGATGGAAAGACTCTGTGGTTTCTTTGACTAAAGCAGTTAGTGCATCATATTCAGGTGATGAACAATTAACTTCCTGCTCTATGTCTATATTAATTCCATCCATATATTGTGCTTTGGCCAAATTAATTTTTTCAGCTATCCAGGATGCTCTGAATGTAGGGTCAATGATATCCTTTAAAGATACATCTCCTATGGAAGAAATATATATCTTTTGTGCAAATATACTTTTTTTAAAAAAGATTTATTTATTTTGTTCCCCTCTCCCCTGTGGTCTGCTCTCTGTGTCCATTCGCTGTGTGTTCTTCTCTGTCTGCTTGCATTCTTGTCATGTGGCACCAGGAAACTGTCGCTTTTTTTGTTGCATCATCTTGCTGTGTCAGCTCTCCGTGTGCGCAGCGCTACTCCTGGGCAGGCAGCGCTTTTTGTGCACGGGGCAGCTCTCCCTTGAGGTGCACTCCTTGCACGTGGGGCAACCTTACTTGGGGGCACCCTTGTGTGGCACGGCACTCCTTGCACACAGCAGCACTGCATGTGGGCCAGCTAACCACACGGGTAAGGAGGTCCTGGGTATGGAACCCTGGACCCTCCATATGGTAGGCAGACACTCTATGAGTTGAGCCACAACCATTATCTGCAAATATATTTTTTATGGTTTAATGACGTTTGCATCACTAACCCATTCCCAAGAGATCAAAATGTCTTTAAAACATCTCATTATTTTGAAGTACTAAGTTCCCAATTTAAGTTTTACAAATGGAGAAACAATACACCAAACTAACACAAAGCCATTACCCATTAATCTCCAAAATAACTTAGTTATTAATTAGAAAAATCATTCTCAAATTAGAAACAGAAATTGTAGACCATGACTAACTAAAGAATATCATGCTAATTAGTCATTCACATTTTGCCCAAAACCACACAGTATTTTATTTAACTCTTTAAAATATTTTTATTTGTGAAATGAATTAAACAGTAACTAAGATTTTTAGGATGTTAAAAAAAAAAGAATCCAGATAAACATAGAAAGCAGGACCATGGCAAATAATATAGATCAATTTACCAATTGGCTGGATGTATACATTTGGTAAAAACTGTAACTTACCTTTTAGCACTATTCTGGCTCCTTTCGAGTGAGCATAGCACATAAGTTCTGAATCATATTTTCCAAAAGCTGCCACAGTCGTAATGTGTGACCAATCATAAGATTTCCATGTTTTCTGTCCAACATCAAACACAAAGACCTGCCAGAGCAACAGGTATAATACCATCACTTATCATGCTGTCCATCCAAAATAATATGACCTAAACATGTATTATATGCTAGGCATTTGGTGGTACTGGGAGTACAACAGTTAGTAAGACATAGAGGTCCCAATAGTAGCAGACCTAGAAAGTGAGGAAGGGCAGACCAGAAAGTAAGTAGCAAATGCCGAAGCCTACAAGCAGAGAGAGTATGGTAGTTGTGTAAACTAAATATTTGGTATGGCTAATGCCTAGAATTTGGAGGGAGACAATGATAAAGAAACAGGGAGAGTGATAGGTAGGGGTTAAATCATGAAGGGCCTTGTAAGCCATTTTGAGAAGTTAGTACTGACTTCAGTACATCCTGAGGGTAAGGGGAGAATAGCAGGTTTTTAAAAAGATGAATTGCATGCTTAGGTATGGAAAAATTCCTCCAGCTGAAGTGGAAAATGGATTAAAGAGGGGCCAAAACTGGAGACAGAATATCTAATAGGAAAGCTATTGATGGAATCCAGGAAAGAAATGATAGTGGGTCTCAACTAAAGAAGGAGCAGTGAAGATAAGTGAACAGATCTGGGAGATCCTAAGGAGGCAGAATTGGCAGGACTCTGTGACTAAGGTAAGAGAGAGGGGCAGCCTTTGATAATACTCAAGTTTCTGGCTACTGCGGATGCAGCCATAGATAATGCATTCACTATAAATGTTTTTTTTGAACCTGCCTTCTTAGAATAGTGTTCAAGTCACATTCTAAGGCAGCTAATGTTATGTTTCTCCAGTAGTTTTTCCCACAGATAATTCTAGAAGCACAGAAGTCTCATTGATGATTTTTATTTTAGTCCAAGGCAAGTGTTTATTGTTTCAGCAAATATTTATTGACTTCCAGAAGCACAGAAGGCTCATTGATGGCTTTTATTTTATTCCAGATAAAGTGTTTATTAGTTGTTTCAGCAAATATTTACTGAATTCCAAACATGTATAGGGAGGGTAGTTTGCCAGGTACTGGGGACATAGAACCAGAGAGCCCAGGCCCATTAAAGAGTTAATTATTTAACTGCAGTTGTGTTAGGGCTGCAAAGGAATACAAGGGACCAAGATAGCTTATAAAACGGGCCTGATCTCTTCTGGGGGTAGGGAAAACCTCTCAGGACTACACACATAAGTGGGGACAGTGTAGGGGTAACTATGGACAAAAGAGAACATTTTCAGCAGTGGGAATGGAAAGTGCGAAGGTCCTGATGCCTCAGCAGAATTCTGTTTCTGGAATTGAAAGAAGGCCAATTGTGGCTGGAGCACAGAAATCCTGAAATTATGTGAAATCAGATAAAACTAAAAGGCAGGTAATAGCAAGAACAAGTGGGGCTTTGCAGACCACTGAGGATTTTGTACCATACTGTGAGATCAATGGGAAGCCATGAAAGAGTTTTAAACAACAGTGGAGCATGATAATATTTATATTTTTTTAAAAATGAACCACTGGGCCACTGTGGGGAGAATGGACCAGGCATGGAAGGGTGTGCTAGGTATAAAAGAGAAAACACACATTTCTTAATTTTCTCAATGTATTTTTTTTACTTTTCAAAATTAATTATAAATTGTTAGTCATTTTTTTGTGCTAAGCAGTTGCCCATTGAAAAAAAAATTTCAGAATGTGAAATGAATGGCCCACTGCTTTTAGATATATTTCCATCACAAACCTTATCCCTTATTTTAATTTTAATAAGATTAATTTTTTTAAAAAGATCCTGAGCACCTGGATTACAAAAGTAATTCAAAAAAATTGTTGGATGAACCATTGAAAATATAAGGAAAAAAACAAATATCCTAGTCTCTTGTGTTTGAAAAATATAGCAAAGGTTGGCAGAGAAAAAGATCAATTCACCATGAACAAACAACCTGCATAATGTTTCCTCTTTGTATAATCCGTTTTCAAAATGCCCGCAAATACTGCCTAACTCACTAAGAAGTACTACTGGGTGTCACATTAAGCCTTTCAAATATCAGTGAGGTTTCTATACTAGACAGGCTTTCTCCACAGGCAGATTTTCACCACTTTATTTTTTCTCTCAAGCAATGTATATAACTTTTTAATTGGCATTTAAAAGCCCCAGCTTCTGCTAGATTAAGAACTGGAAGTTGTTCCTATCTCTATTAGAAAAATTGTTCTTTAGACTAGTTGTTCTTTGGACTAAGCCTTTCGACCTCCCTGAGGTTGCCCAATTCCTGTTACAGTCATCAAACTCTAGGCAGTAGGATTATTTTAATATTGCCACCATAAGAGTATTTGATGAAGTTACCAAACGCCTTATAGGTGGGTAGAAGAAAACATTATTGAAAGATCTATTTTGGGGCACCCTTATTGGATGGTTTGTATTGAGGTACTGTACTGGAAAGGGCTGGTAGGTATAGAAAGCAAAGGTAAGCAAAACATTCTTCCTTCTAATGTAATGTTAGGGTGTTTAGATACTTAAACCAGCCAAGTGGGTCTTGATATTTAGGGAGCTCCTATTTAACCTGCCTTCCTGGCTTTTACAACCAGATTCCCAAGAGGTAGAGCAAGATAATGGCAGAAGCTCACCGTTGGATTCAGATCTGGGTTTGAATACCTGCCAGCCTTTTTCGGACACTTAGAGATAGGGAGTTAATCTCTGTGAGTCTACGTTTTCGCGCCTGTAAAATGCAGGCAACCCGTAAACCTGAAGGCCCTCAGCAAGCAACGTTGGTTTCGGTGCCCACACCACCACTTTTTAGGGCTCGGTTCTACTCAATTATTTTCGGCCCTTGGGGACCAGACCCGAGGAGCAGGGCCGAGGAGCTGACCTCGAAGTCGGGGCGGTCGCGGATCGGGCGGCACAGCTCTTGCTCCTGGCACGGGCAGCCGGAGCCGACCGCGAGGGACCGCACCAGCAGCAGCAGCAGAGCAATCCCCGGGGCGCAGGGCGGCGGGCGGGCGAGGAGGCGCCGGCGTCGAAGCTGCGGCGGGGACATGGCTGCGGAGCACCCGGCGGCCAGGGCGAGCGACTGGAGCCGGCCCGGCCTGCGCTTACCGCAGACTGGGCGCGCGGCGCGTCCCCGGGGCGCGGCCGGCGGGTGTGGGAGGTGCTGGGCGCGCACCACGGCTGGGGTGGGCAAGGAGGATGACGGAGAAAGGCCCGCCCTCCCTGTCTGTGTCGGGTGAGCCAGCGCCTGTGGGCGTGGAGGCCGGGTGGCTAAATTAAGCCAAATGTATGTCGTCTCTACCGTTTTTAACTTCCTTCTCCCAGCGCCGCAACACACACACACTTTGCCCCTGTCTGGCTCTGTGCCGTGGTCGATTGTGTATTCCTTATGGAATCTGAAGGTAGTGGAACATCCAAAATGGTTCCCCTTTAGTTGTCCTGGAAGAGATGTTTAAGAAACATGATTAAAATGGTCAACCGTTTTCAAGATACGGATAGCTGTCTTGAGTTAAGATGGCGGTGTGAATACAAGCATCTAATTTTGCTTCCTCCCAGTGAAAATGTAGTACAAGGACAAAAGGATGACGGCAATAAAATTTTGGAAGCTGGAAAGTACAAAGAGAGGTACTGCCCCAAGCCGCTGGTAGTGGGGAAAGCTGAGAAACAATCCAGTTTAAACTAAAGAATCCTCAAAAGGTTCAAAAGGGCAAGTGAATTAGAAGTAAAATTCACAGGAATTAAAAGAGAAAGGATGGAAGGTGGATATCAAAGATAAGGGAGATTAGGTGAAAGCTGCTTGAAAGGCATCTCCAGATTCTTTTCCCAGCTTCATGCCTCTGGGCAACTGCTGCTCTCCCACCCCGGCAAAATTTAGGAGGCTTAATTCTCGGAATGGGTAAATTCTCTGGTGAGCATTTAGGTTCTATAACTAAAATGGGAAATAAGTGACTTTGTACCTCTCATGGAGAAGGTAGGGGCCTAAACAAAAGAGAAAAGGGATATGAAACAGATGGGTAGCTAGAACTCTTCAAAAAACTCTCAGTAATATCCCCAGAAAATTAGGAAAATATGAAGACATAAAAAGATGCAATAAAAAATAAAAAAAGACAAAGTCCTTGGGAATTAAAAAGAAGACAACAAAAATGGGGGAAAAATCAATAGAAAAGTGAGCAAAAAGAAAGATAAGATGGAAGAGCAGTCAGGGAGATCAAAAGGAGAAAACATCAGGGAATAAATCATTAAGTAATTCAAGAAAAACTTCTAGAACCAAAGAATATAAGTTTTCAGATAGAAAAAACTAAGAATAGACCCATAATGCTTCCAGAGAGAGAGAAAGAAAAAAGATGTCATAAAGACTCAAGAATCAGAATGTCATCTGATTTTTTCAATAACAATGCCTGAAACTCGATGAATCAATACATTTGGAATTCTAAACGAATGTGATCCCTTCATACATCTGGGAAATAATCCAAGTGGGAAAGTAGAATAAAGAAATTTTCAGACGTACAAGATTTCAAACATTTTCCTATCAAATATGCTTTAAAAAGATGTGTTCCACCGAAACAAGGAAATAAGGGAGAAAAACTGGAAATTCCCCCCAAAAGATGGCAATCCCATGATAAGTGCTGAGTGTCATAAGGCATCTAGTCTAAATGGGTCTTGTTGGGAAATTTGTAATTGTAAATGACATGCCAGGGGTTTTAGTTTCTTGGCTGCTAAAGCAAACACCATATACTGGGCTGGCTTAAACAATGGGGATTTTTTGGCTCATGGTTTTGAGCCTAGATGTCCCAATCAAAGCATCAGCAAGGCAATGCTTTCTCCCAGAAGACAGTGGCATTCTGGGGCTGGCTGCTGGTGATCCTGGTCCTTGTTTTTTCTGTCACATCATAGCATCTTCTCTTTTCTCTTCTGGGTTCTGCTGACCTGCTGGTTGCTTCTCATGGCTTCGTTCAATCTGACTTTCACTGCGGGGTTAAAAAAGGACCCCAGTCATCTTGACTAATGCCCAACCTGATTCAGTTGGGCCACACTTTAACTGAAGTAGTATCTTAAAGAGATCTTATTTACAATGGGTCCACCAGTATGTGGACCAAGACCAAGAACATGTCCAAACTGGGGTACATAAGCCAATCCACCACTCAAGGCCACTGATAAGTAGACAATCTTCCCTTGATAGTGAACAAATAGTCATCTTTTTATTGATGAGATACACAATAATGGTGGTATAGGGATAAGACATTGATAAATCCATTAAGAAGTAAGTTCTTGTTATGCATAGTTTCATTGAATCTGTTTCCCTTTTAACCAAGAAAAAGGCATTCTGATCCCCATAAACTCTAATACAGAAGAAAACATCTACCTGTGTTGTGGGTCCCCAAGACCACCCCAGGCTTGGTGATTCACTAGAAGGCTTCATAGGATTCAGCATGTACTCATACTCACAGCTAAGATTTATTACAGCAAGAGCAGCACAGGGCACAAGGCGTGTGGGTCAAAGTCTGGAGGAAAGCAGATGCAAGCTTCCAAAAGTTCTCTCCTCACAGAGTCACATAGGACGTGCATAATTATTCCACATGTAAAGTGTTGTCTACCACTGAAACTCATTAGAGACTCAATTAGGTAATGGTGGGAACCTTCCTAAAATCCAAGTTCCCACATGCCAGCCAAGGAACCTTGCAAGCAGGCAAGGAGAGCATTATCAGGCCTGTTGTGTTAACTGTTATTGCACACTGCTCAAATAAGGAATTCTTATATATATTTTTTATATACACAGACTTTCTAGAAGAATAAATAGGAAGCTAGTAACAGAGTTTGCCTCCGATGAGGGGAAACCTACGTGCCTGGCAGAAAGTGGGATGAGAGAGATTGACCTTTCACTATTTAACCTTTGCTCCTTTCAATTTCATATTGTGCTCCACTAGAGCAAGTTAAAAGTACTGTGACAGTTTGAAGTTTTTTGTGGATCTGAGAAAAGATCATGTTCTAAAAGCTAACCCATTCCTTTTGGGGTAGGACCCTTTGATTGAGTTGAATTCAGTTGGGGGCCTTTGACTGGATGACTTTAGTGAGGCGTGACCCACGGTGGGTCTTAGTCCTCTTGCTGGAGTCCTTTATCAATGGGAGAAACATGCAGAGACACACAGAGGAAAGTGGTAGAGCCACAGAAATCCCTAGAGGCTGAGGGAAGTCACAGAGGCCAGAGACTGAAATCAGCAGAACACAGAGGCACAGGAATAGGCCCCCTAGAAGCTGAAAGACATGAAGCCCAGAGGAGCTAGTTCTGAGGCCATGAAAGACAAGATCAAGGCATCATCAAGAGATGCTGTTTCACCAAACTGGAGCTGTGAACAATCAAGCACATGGCAGGCACAATGCAGGCCTTGCCTCTCTCCTCTGGGCAAAACAATAAAGTTGTTAGAAGATAATAGAGGAGATTATTTTCATGGCCACTGGAGAGAGAATGATTCCTTAAACAGAACACAGAAATCACCATGTATAAAGGGGAAAAAAAACACAAACGTATTACTGTTCAATATTTAAGAACTTCTGTTAATAATAACGATAATAATACCATTAAATGAAAGATATTTGCAAAGCCTGTAATGAACAAAAGAGTAGTATGAAGAATATATTAGGGAAGTGGAGTTGACCCAACAGATAGGGCATCTGCCTATCACATGGGAGGCCCAGTGTTCAAACCCCGAGCCTCCTTGACCCGTGTGGAGCTGGCCCATGCGCAGTGCTGATGTGCGCAAGGAGTGCCCTGCCACGCAGTAGTGTCCCCTGCATAGGGGAACCCCACACGCAAGGAGTGCGCCGCATAAGAAGAGCTGCCCAGCGCGAAAGAAAGTGCAGCCTGCCCAGGAATCGCACCACACACACGGAGAGCTGACGCAGCAAGATGACCCAACAAAACGTGACACAGATTCCAGGTGCCATTGACAAGAATACAAGCGAACACAGAAGAACACAGCAAATGGATACAGAGAGCAGACAACTGAGGGGAGGGGAAGAGGAGAGAAATTTTTTAGAATCTTAAAAAAAAAAGAATATATTAAAAATGCTTACTAATTCAAAGAAAAAGGTAGACAATATAAGGAAAAATTGACAGGAAACCAGAACAGGCACTTTATAAAAGAAGATATCTAAATGACTGATAAACATATAAAAAGATGCCCAATCTACTTGGTAACTGGGGAAATGTGAACTAAAATAGGATACTACTATATTTTCACTAGAATGACTAAAATTTTAAAAAATGATAATACCAAGTATGGGCAAGAATGCAAAACAACAGAAACTTTCATACACAGTTCATGTATAAAGTGGCATAATCATTACTTTAGCATTATCTACTAAAGTTTAAGATACGCATTCCCTATGACCCACTCCCGACAGAAATAAGTGAATGTGTATGCCACACATGGAAACACACAATCCCATAGATGCATAAAAGAAATCACGTAAAATTCATTCATCATAAAAACTCTTAGCACATTAGGAATAGAAGGGAACTTCCTTAAACTGGTAAAAGATATCTAAGAAAAAACAAGTCCTAAAGCAAACGTCATTCTCAATGGGGATATGTTAGTAACCTTTCCTTTAATATCATGTAAGGGTGCCTCTTGTGTAGATATCTTAGAAACCATGTACAATTTATTCATGTTATTAAGGAGAGATCTGAATGGCGAGCAGGCTCATTTCCTCCCTTTTCTTAGCTTGGCAGAGAGTTGGTTCATGAGGTCTCAGTGAACTCTAGTGATACCAGTTGTAGAGCTCAGAGGCCACCCCTTTCTAACAAAACCCTTCTGGGACCAGGGAGCTTCCATGGGTACATAGTTGCATAATGCTCTGGCTCCCTGATCTTACATGTATAGAGATGAGGGGTGGTATGTACCTTTCTATTACAGCCATGGTGTGTGCAGACCATCTATGTTCAACCCTACTTGTGATATAATTGTCATTTTTCTCCTAATAAATCCTGTTTTATATTTGCACTATTTTTTGCTGGGGGATCAGGGATACTCCTAGTGGCCATCTCTCAACTCTTGGGTATCCTGCCTCCTTTTCTATTGTGTCCAGAGGTTTCAATGTTTCCGTTCCACAGTCTGGGGGAGGGGGTAAAATGTTAGGTCTAATGAAAAGGCCTGACCATACCTTAAACCTGGGTACTAGGAACAAGCAGCCGCAGGGGCTTCTCTGGGTGCGAGCTCTCCATGGCAGGGCCCCTCCACCTGGAATTGCATAAATACCCAACACTCAGCTATGACATGGTCTCCTCTCTGTTGCGTAGTGGGGCATACAGAGCTATCATCCACTGACTCAACCCAAGCAGGTTGCCTTTCCTAGAGACTGGCCATGACAACATCTCTTCCTTGCTCTTGAACTCCTTGTGCTGTGTAAGTAGTGAAATGGCCATTTGCTGAAAATTTCTGTTGCACCTGAGCCTGTGTTCCCATAACACACCATATAGCAACTCTTTCCACAGGGGTATACATCCTTTTGCATGCCAGCACCATTGTTTACAATACCAAAAATAAATAAATAAAATTGAAACCCCTCAAATACCCATTAGCAACAACCCATAAATAAGCTGATGTACTCATAAATGGAATCCTTTATAGCAATGAAAAGAAATAAACCAAAGCTATAGGCATGGGTATGAATGAATCTCAGAAACTTAATATTAACTGAAAAAAACAAGCTGTGGCGAATACAAACAGTATGAAACCATTTATATAAGTTAAAAGTTATAAAACCATGTATAATTAGGAGACACATAAACATGGGTGAAACCATAAAGGAAAGCTAGGGGATTCTAGACACAAAATTCAGGACATGGGAAGCGGATTTGGCCCAACAGATAGGGTGTCCGCCAACCACATGGGAGGTCCAAGGTTCAAACCCCAGGCCTCCTTGACCCATGTAGAGCTGGCCCACACGCAGTGCTGATGTGTGCAAGGAGTGCTGTGCCACACAGGAGTGTCCCCCGCATAGGCGAGCCCCATGCGCAAGGAGTACACCCCATAAGGAGAGCTGCCCAGCGCGAAAAAAGTGCAGCCTGCCCAGGAGTGGCGCCACACACATGGAGAACTGACGCAGTAAGATGACGCAACAAAATGAGACACAGATTCCGGGTGCCGCTGACAAGAATACAAGCAGACACAGAACACACAGCGAATGGACACAGAGAGCAGACAACTTGGGGGTGGGGGGCAGAGGGAAGGGAAGAGAAATAAATAAAAAAGAAATCTTTAAAAAAAATTTCAGGACAGTGGTTTCTTGAGGAGGAGGTGATAGCATCAGGCAGAAGGCAGAAGCATGTGAGAGAATTTAGTTATTGGTAATATCTGTTTTTACTAAGTTTGGTGTTTTTTTTATAGCATTTGCCCTATTATTATCCTTCATAACTTACATATATTCTTTTGCATAAATTAAAAATTTCATAGGCTTTGAATATGAAAAAGAGAGAGATGTGACAGTTTGATCCCCCAGCTGGTGGAGGCGGGCAGGGCTCCTAGCATCCTTCGTAATTTTCTTGGGCAGAGGGAATTTTCTGTAAACCCAAGTGCTGGTGAAGGGGTGGAGAAGCCCCTCTGGCATGTGTAGAGCTTTCCACTGTGCTTTATCCTATTATTAGAGTCCATGTTTTTCCACTGAGCACAAGAAAACAAGAGGGAGGAGGGGGGTAGGAATGGTGCTCCTAACACGTAGTTTCAGACAACCTTGTTATACTAAGGACATGAATGTAAGGTGAAAATTCTCTCATAAGCAGAGGGCCAGATAAAGCAACAGAAAAACAGAATCTGGGAAGTCCCAAAGAGTCAGACAAAAGATAAGGTGCAATGATGTGACAGTTTGAATTTGTGAACACCAAAACGAGATCATGTTCTTGAACTGATTCATTCCTGTGGATGTGGGGCCCTTTTGATTGGACTATGTCAGTGAGGAATGGCTCAGGTCTCTGCCCTCTTACTGGGTCTTACATAAAGAGAGACAAAGAGAGACCCAGGAAAAGGGAAATTCCATTTTTGATCCTGCCATGTGAGAGAGGACTCCACGATCGCTGGCAGCCGAAGCTCAAGCACAAATCCCCCAAGAGCTGGGCCCACCCAGCAGTTCAAGGCTGAAGCGATGAGTCATATGACTGACAACCCACGGCTGAATTCAAGAAGAAAGCAGAGCAGCTGAGACAGAGGGGAGGCCCCGAAACAGACAAGCCCTGTGCCTGGCTGCCCACACCTGAGCTCTGGGAGACCACGGACTCTGGAGGGAAAGGAAGAGGCCTTGGCAGAGATCAGCTGCCATCTCTGCCATGCGGCAGGACCCAGGATCACCCGTAACTGACTTTGGTGAAAACGCATCTCTGCTGATGCCTTGGTTTGGACATTTCATGGCCTCAAGACTGTAAGCTTTTACCCTAAATAAAATCTCCATTATAAAAGCCAACCCATCAGCAGCCCTGTGGCTAAGACAAATGAGGAATACGTTTTTCTAGAATTATTTGCAATTCCCAAATGCACTTTGCTCTTTCATGCCTCTGAGCTTCCCCACGTGTTATCGCCTCTACCTGGCATGCCCTTCTCCCTGCCTTTGTTTTGCCCACTTCAGTCCACTTGGTGTGTGGGCTTTGGAAATACTGACGTCACTAATACTCCAGATCTCAGTTTCCTCATAAGCAAAACTGAAATGATATTTCGTTATGGAGGTGTTGTGATGATTATATAAGAAAATAAATAGTGCTTAATATAAATTCTCATCATGATGATGATGACAATGATTATTCGCCACTTAACTCAAGTCCCTTGCTCTGAGACATGTAGTTCTCCCAAGCTGAATTAGGTAGAATTCTCTCTTCCTTATCACCCCTTCGTACTTATCCCTATTATATTACTTACTACACTATATTGTGATTTCTGATTATGCTAATCAGACAGGAATTTTTAAGAACGTATCAAATCTGTTAACTAACAGTAACAGACATTGTTCTAAGTACTGGGAATAAACCAGACAGCCAAGGAGTCTGTCCCCGTGGAGTTTACAGTCTAGTAAACAAATATAAAAATACAGGTTTTTTGGATAGGGATTAGTACTGTCATGGGATTTGAGGGAGAGGTGGCTATTCTGGAAAAGATAACCAGTTTGAGCTGAAACCTAAATAATAAGAAGCATGCAAAGAGGCACAGAGAATAGGGAACACAAAGTCTGTGAGACAGGCATGGGCTCAGCTTGAACCAAAAGCATGCAGTAGAAGCACAGTAAGTGAGCGCAGAAGAGGAGGGCAGGGGCCGGTTCATGCAGGGCCCTAGAAGAGGTCCTAGTTACAAGGGGTTCACACCCACAGCAACCCAGCTAAGATTAGGACCATGTCTTTTGTTGGGGTCCATGATTCAATATACCTCACCTTTGAAAGCTTTTTAGAAGCCAAGTGGCTTGAGTTACGTTTTTAAAAGATCATTCTGGGGAAGTGGCTGTGGCTCAATCAGTTGGGCTCCCGTCTACCATATGGGAGGCCCTGGGTTCATGTCCCAGGGCCTCCCTGTGAAGGCAGGCTGGACTGCACGCTGCGGAGCGCCGCCTGGCCCGCAAGCACCACAGAGAGCCAACTCAGCAAGGTGACGCAACAAAAAAGGGAGACAAGCAAAACACAGAAGACCGCACAGCAAATGGACACAGAGAGCAGACAACAGGCAGGCCACAAGGCGGGGAGGGGAAATAAAATAAATACAGACACAGAAGAACAACAACAACAAAAAAAATCATTCTGACTGGTGTGTGGAAGACGGATTGTAGAGGGACTTGCAAGAGAGACCAGATATGTTACTGGAGGCCAGATACAAGACTGCTCCTCAGCTGGCAGGTACAGGCCCTGCTGTTAGGGCTCTTTGTGGCCAGCATGGGTTGAATGGATGCAGTTTCTAATTATGATGCCCATAATGGGCTATTGGTTGCTAAATATTTTTCTTCTTCTCCACAATCCTATGAGAGTTCATGATGGCTCAAAGTAGGGTGGCTGCCATGGGAATATGGAGATGTAGGCTAATAGACAATATATTTTGCAGGTAGACCTGGAAAGACTTGCTGATGTAGTAGATATGGGTGTTGAAGGAAAGACAAGCAAGATGACACCTACATTGACTGTCTTCTCCACTGGTCCATGCACTCCTTGAGAGCAGAAATGATCTCTGGTGCACTTCTACCCCCAGCATCTACAACTCGAACTGAAAAAAGGAGAATCAGACCATTTTTCCTGAATGGAATTGACACGTGGGGCCATGAGGCCAGAGTGTAGAGATATCAGCGTGGTCATCAGTGTGAACACTGTAGGATAAGAAAATACAAACAAGAATGAAGCCCCTTTTCTATGGTCTAAATAGGATCAAGATCTCAGGTGATCATCTCAGTAGGGGTGGGACAGAAAGTGGAATTTTACTGAGGAAAAACTTAAGATGAAAAGGGCTGGGACCTCAAACAGCAGGTTTGAGAGTTTCAGCCCCTTGGGGAGTGGGTTGCAGTGTCAGGAAGTCTAACTTCTAAAACAACAAATCAGAAAATTAGTTGATTTTAACATTAATTTTAGGAAGAATAGCCTAAGGAGTGGGAAAGAAAACACTGGGAATGCTAACACAACAGGTCAGAGTGAAAAAAGTGCTGATATTGCATCCTAGTTAACAGAGTAGCAATCAGACTGAACTCCACACCTAACAGCTAATGACATCAAGATATTCTTAAGCCGCCTGCTTTGGGTGAGGATTGGCTCCCCCACCTAGGACAAAAATGAGCCTGAAAAAGAGAGAGTTAAGGAAGCCCAGCTGCCTGGGTTAGACAGGGAGTGAGAAGAACCAGGTGGACTTTTTACTTATCAGTTATCTGCTTTGTATTGGGCCGAGCCCAATACAGCTCTTGGCATATAGCAAGTGTAGGTATTTAACTCTAAAATTTAAAGAACTCACATTTTCTTTTTAGAATAGCATTTGATACGCTAAGGGCATTTTTTCCCCAAATCTCAGACAGGATGCCAGAAAACCATAAATTCGAAGGGACAATATTATTTCCACTTTACCAAATATCCAGTTAACTATGTTTTGTGGTTTCCCATTAAAAATGAAACAAACAGGAAGTGGATGTGGCTCAACCAATTGGGCTCCCGTCTACCATATAGGAGGCCCTGGATTTGCGTCCCAGGGCCTCCTTGTGAAGGTGAGCTGGCCCATGCCTGCAGAGAGCTGGCATAGCAAGATGACGCAACAAAGGGAGACAAGCACACAGGCAGAAGAATGTGCGGTGAATGGACACAGAGAGCAGACAGCAAGCAAGCAGCAAGGGGGGGATAAATAAATAAATAAATCTTTAAAAATAAATAAATAAATAAATGAAAGGAGATGGGTGGAGAAATATTTTTTTTTAAAATTAACTTTAAAGACAGAACTCCAATGGTCTAAACTTGTGGCTTGTAGCTTTGCTTAGCCACTGTGTTTGACCACAGGACAATGATGTGTGATCTAAATCACTCTGGTTGTCGACACCAGTGGGTCCTGAAAGGAAAGAACAGAACAGTTTGAAAGTTCTCTTGTGTCTTTAGGGACTCTAGTGTTTAAACATCAGTGTATTAGTCAACCAAAGTTTCTGATGCAAAATACCATAAATCAATTGGCCTTTATAAAGAATATTTATTTGGGGTAGGAGCTTACAGTTACCAGGCCATAAAGCATACGTTACTTTCCTCACCAAAGTCTGTTGCCACGTGTTGGAGCAAGATGGCTGCTCACATTCAGTCTTCCTCTTCCTCTTAAAGTTCCATGGTCCCAGCTTCTTCCAATGTCAGCTGTAGGCCATCAGGCTCTCTAGGCTTTGTCTCTCTCCCCAGGGCTTGAATCTCTCCCAGCTCAGACTTGTGTCTCTCCACAAGGTCAGCTGTAGACTATCAGGTGAACAGCTCATCTCTTTTCCCAGGGCCTCTACCATGTCTACCATCCCTACTTCTCTGTGTTCTTCTCCAGTGTGTTTACTTCCCAGGCTCCAGATCAAAACTCCAAACTCATTCCTTGTGATCTATTAATTAAAAAAAAAAAGGCAGCGGACTTGGCCCAGTGGTTAGGGCGTCCGTCTACCACATGGGAGGTCTGCGGTTCAAACCCTGGGCCTCCTTGACCCATGTGGACCTGGCCCATGCGCAGTGCTGATGAGCACAAGGAGACCCATACCACGCAGGGGTGTCCCCCGCGTAGGGGAGCCCCATGCGCAAGGAGTGCGCCCTGTAAGGAGAGCTGCCCAGCGCGAAAGAAAGTGCAGCCTGCCCAGGAATGGTGCTGCACACATGGTGAGCTGACACAACAAGATGATGCAACAAAAAGAGGCACAGAGTCCTGTGCCACTGACAACAACAGAAGCGGACAAAGAGGACGCAGCGAACAGACACAGAGAACAGACAACCTGGGGGGGGGGGGAAGGGAGAGAAATAAATAAATAAGTAAATAAATCTTTAAAAAAAATGTGCTACTAAAAAAACCCAAAAATCTCCAAACTCCCTTCTCTGCAGTGTGGTTTCTCTGTGAGTCCCCGCCCACCAAGGGGGCAGGGACCTAAGTCCTATTGATGTATGGCCCAATCAAAGCCTCAATTATTATTTAATGAAGTAAAAGTGAAATCTATGAATCCAATATAACCTAATATGCCAGGAGGGACAGTTTACAAACATAATCCAATATCTATTTTTTAAATTCATAACCAATATCAAATTGCCACAGTCAGTAGAAATAAAATCCTCTGCATGAGCTCTAAAGGAAATTGAACATCACAGACCTCATAAAATACTGATTAAAATGTTAATAATAGCATATGAGTTTAAATTAATTTTAAACCCTCTAAATACCAATAACATTTTAAACTAGGTAAATTAGCTTCCCAGAACCAAAATATTAGGAATTCACATCTCACTCCACCTCTGTCTGGAGAAGACTATACTTTAGCTAACTAGAAACAAGCTACTTTTAGCAGTTTTAGAAAGTTTAATTTGAAATATTGTTTTGGATAGGAAACCAGGTTTTCCCCTTCCTCATCTTGAAGTGCCCTGTGGCAGTTTGAAATTATTTGATGAATCCCCAAAAGGGAAATAGTGTGTTTGTGGGCTGATCCACTCCTATGGGTGTGAGCAAACTTTTCAGTTGGACTATTCCAGTGAGGAGTGACTCAGATTGAGTCTCTGCCCTCTTGCTGAGTTCGAAAAAACAAAACAAAACCAAAAAAAAGGAGATACACTGGAAAAGAGAGATCTGTCATTTTTGATCCTGCCATATGACAGAAAGCAGAGGCTCAGCAGCTGAGGCCCCAGGCAGAGATGAGCCAGTTGCCTCATAGCTTGCAGCTGAAATCAGGCAGAAAGTGGAGCAGCCAGTCTGAGAGAGGAGGCCAGGTAAGAGAGAAGCCCTATGCCTGGTTGCCCTCAGCTGAGCTCTGGGAGACCAGAAGGGAAGGCAGAGACCAGGCAAAAGCCCGCCCCGCCCCCCCCCCCCCACCACCACCACCCTGCATCTTGCACTCGCAGCTAGCTGACTTGGGTGAGAAAGCATCTCTATGGTGCCTTGAGTTGGACTTTTCACGGCCTTGGAACTGCAAGATTTTACCGCAAGTCAATATCCTTTATAAAAGCCAAGACAGTTCTGGTACTTTGCATCGGAAGCCCTTTGGCAAACTAAAACATCCCCTTTGTGGTTTGGGATGCCACCATTCCTTAATTCAATGTGTAAAATTTTGAGAGGTTTGTATTTGTGTTGTGGTGTCGTTTTTAAACTTTTTTCCTCCATCACCTGCTACCATGCTAATTCAAATCCTTGCCCTTAGATCATAGTAATGGCCACATAAGGCAGGAGTGAGTCTCATCCCTATTTTACATATAACAAAACAAAAGCTCAGAGGTTGACTTGCCTGAGATGCAAGTCAGACCTCAACTCTGGCCTGTCTGACCACAAAGCAAAGCCTGCAAAATGCTCTTGCATCCACACCAGGCTGCCTCCCAGCTTTCCAGCTGCAGCTCTTCTCCCTTAAATTCACCCAGATTAACCTCTCATACCCTGCAGTCTCTTGTCATTTTCCTGCTCCAGAACCAGCAGGATCTCCAAGTTCCTCTGTCTGACTTTCAAATTTCTCCATGATTTGGCCTAGTCTGGGCTACTCAATCTTTTCCTCCCAAAGGTCTTTCCAGCCAGGTGGCTGCCATTTGTCCAGCCTTCATGCCCCTACTTACAGGGCTCCCTCTCCATTAAACTCCTGGTTCTACTCTAGTTCCAGTCATCTTTGCTTTCTCTTTTCCCCTGCTCCACTCAGGCAACACCACACAATGTGAGGGACTTAATTGACTAATTATTTCCTGTGTGTCAGTCTTCGCTTCCCGCCCCGCGCCACCTCACCCCCCCCCCCCACCACCACCAAAGAGGCCAAGAGTCTATCGAGCAGTAGTTCTCAGCCTGGTCCGCGACATGAAGTGTCAGCAACAGCATCACCTGGAAAGTTGCTCAAAATGCACATCCTTGGGCCCCACCCCAGATCTCCTGCATCAGGAACTCAATCTTTAGGATATATCAGAAACACCTGGAGGGTTTGTTCAACCACACTCCTGGGCCCCACCCTTAGAGTGGGCCCCACCCTTAGACCTGATTTAATAGGTCGAGGGTGGGGCCAGAAAAGGTGCAGGTCTGAATGGATCCCAGGTGATGCTGATGCCGCTGAGAACCAGAGCTACAGAGTTTAGCATGGAACTAATTTTGGCAGATGTTTTTCATCAGAACTTGGGTATTTAGGTGATTTTCCATCTAAAATCCCATTACTTTTTCAAGGATTGATTATAGCTTGGTGGAAATGATACCACAAATTTGAATCTAGGTGACATTTCCATATATTGAAATTCACCTCCCACCCCCCGCTTTTGTTTTTAAGTCCTGGGCCCTGGGGACTGAACCCGGGACCTTGCATAGTGGTAAGCTGATGCTCAGCCAGTGAGCCACATCAGCTTCCCTGAGTTGGTTTTCTCATTTGTTTCGCTTGCTGTTTGTTTTCATTTTTTTCAAGAGGCACTAGGAACCTGGGATCTCCCATGTGGGAAGTGGGCACTCAGCTGTTTAAGCCACATCCGTTCCCTGAAATCCATTTGTTTGGTTTTTTTTTTTGATAAATAAAACCAAACGTTTATTTACACCAAAGATTTCCAACACTGGATCTTTCACATATGAAGGACAAAGTATTATATATATACACACAGCAAGGGGTGGCAGGGCTGTAACAAGAGAGTTTATAGTTTTCCCACATTACAGGTCTGCTTTTCAGTTTCATTGGAGATAGTGGCTCTCCCTGAAATCCTTTTTGAGACTGACTGAAATAAGCATCTTAATGCAGGTTTCAGCCTGGGAACAGATAGGTTAAAAGTGGAATATAAAATGTACATCAGTAGACTCTGCTCAGAGTCATTTAATTCTCACAATGATCTATAAGGCAGGATCTATTATCATCATCTCTAGTTTACAGACAAAGAAGCACCAGAAATTAAATAACTTGCTCAAGTTTCACACAGAGAATAAGGCATGGAATTAGGATTTGAACCTAGGCAACGTAGCCCCAAAGTCCATGAACTCAAATACGACCATCTCCGTAATACAGCTGAGAAGAGTAGGGTCGATGCTGGTGGGTGCCTGGGAGGACTGCCCCTGCTCCCTGTGGCAGCCCAAACCCTGCTTGCCTTTGGGGATGTACTCTTGCAGGTCAGGTGGAGGTACACAACAGTCCAGGGCTATTTTTAGCAACCAAAGTAGCTCTACTTTGATCAAAGGGAAGTTAAATGAGGTAACAAGCCTACAGTCTGTTTCACTGGGATGAAGAAAACAGTCACCATTTAAGTGACATATAAAAGTGACATAACCTAAGACTATGCCACATGAGTTGGCAGCATGGGGCAGAATCACCTGAATCTTCATGGGCAATCCTTACCACACCTTTTGAACAGGAGTCTCAAAGTCCCACTTTATACCCATCTTCCTTTCCTATAAGAGGTGGTTTCTACCCTCTGATGGGATCATCCGGTGTAACAAAACCACCATCCCAACCAATTTATGAAACCAAATCTTTCCTTTTCTAGGATTAAAAAAACCAAAAAACAAATACCATGTACTAATGCGCATATAACATAGTTTTCAGACTTTTCACCACCTGTGATGGTTAGGCCAGGTAAGGGTGCCCAGTTGTTTGGTCAAGTAAGCACCAGGATAATTTTTATAGATGACATATTACATCTTCAATCAACTAAGGAGATTGTCATCAGCAATGAATTACCTCTCAGCTAATCAGTTGAAGGCCTTAAAAGGAGAAGTGATTTCAGCATTCAGGGAGAGAATTTCCATCTCTATTTAGACAGCCAGTGTCTCCTGGGGAACTCAGGGAGGACCATCGCTGGAGTCCCTGGCTTGCACCCTGCCCTATGGAATTTGGACTTGTGCATCCCCATGGCTGCACGAAACAATTTTATAAAATTTCATACTACTGGCAGATACCTCCTGTCAGGTCTGTTTCACTAGAGAACCCCAATTAATATAGCTTGGTACTGGAAGGTGTTCTTGAGAAGCTGAATCTTAAAAACGGTATTTCTGAATTTGGTTCAGGAATTTTGCAATTTGCTCTCTACTCTGATTAGAACCAAGAGTGCTAATGACTCTATTCTAATAATCAAGAGGCCAGTGACAGTTCTTGGCATGGGTTGGCAATAGAAATACACAAAATCTCACCAGTTACCACTACTTCCATGCTTATAAGGCAAGGCTTTGGGTGACAGTGTTTTTAAAACCTTAACTGAGTTTGTGGAGTTAAAAGTTACAGTGATATCGACTGGCTTTTCCTAAATATGCTAGATACAGCTACAAAAGAAAGGGATGAGTCAAAGGCTTCAAATTTGCAACTTAACTAACACATGTAGGATGTGAAAGTTTCAGTGTGTGCTCTGAAAGAAATCTTGTCCCTGCAGTGGCAGAGTTGAGACGTCTAAGAACGAGACCCAGATTCTCATTGTGTGAGTAGCAGAATTACAACAGAAACTATAAACCTCAGCCTTTCAGGGTGTCTGCTGTTAAAGTAAGGGCATGATTGGAAAGGAGTAGAATCCTGAGGATTGGGGTGGAGACATATGGACTGATGATGATGGTGGTGGGGACAATGAAACCCTCAATTCTGCTGAGACCTTTCCAGATCAGCCTGTAATGGTCTGCCCTAAGGAGACAGACACCTGACCTCCTCCCTGCCCTGAGGAGACAACTGCCCGCCCTCCAGCCTGCCCCAAGGAATCAGCCTTTCAACCCCCACCTGAAGAGATTAATCCGGTCTCACCAGATGAAACTGTAGTGGAATACTGTGAATTGACTGGCTTGTAAAACGCACCTAATTCTTCTTGTGACCCACTCCTACTACCTCTCTCTTCTTCCAGTCCTAGGGTTAAAATCACAACAAACCCCCAAAGATGAAGTTCAAAGTGTTAAGGCAGGTTAGTTTAGCAAAAGAGAAGACTTGGGTCACAGCTAAAGGCCCCCGCAGACAACATGGCCATGAGGCCCGGCCCAGAAACCTCCTGAGGGGAAGGCTGCCAGAAAGATCCCACGAGATCCTGGCTATGAGATCCCATTTGGAATTCCTTCCAGGGTCAAAGAGAAGCCCTGGATAACCCCAGAAAGCCCTCCTCATTGGGCCCCTGAGAGCTAACAGGTAGGGATCTTCAGGCAACCAATCAGAACAGCAGACAGCTGGGGCTCCTCCCCAACACTGTGAAGGGAGGAGTAAAAGTCTTAAAAAGGCCTAACCTGGGTCCCACAGGAGTGCAACTCACCCCGCAGCATGCCCACAGTCCATGTCTAGGAATGTGCGTTCTTTTCTTACTTCCTAGTAAACTCTCTTTTTTTTGTCTTTTATTTTTTTTTATGTTACATTCAAAAATATGAGGTCCCCACATATCCCCCACCCCCCTCACCCCACTCCTCCCCTCCATAACAACAACCTCCTCCATCATCATGAGACATTCATTGCTCTTGGTGAATACATCTCTGAGCACCGCAGCACCTCATGGTCAATGGTCCACACCATAGCCCACACTCTCCCACAGTCCACCCAGTGGGCCATGGGAGGACATACAATGTCCAGTAACTGTCCTTGCAGTGCCATCCAGGACAACTCCAACCCCCCAAAATGCCCCCACATCACATCTCTTCCTCCCACTCCCTACCCCCAGCAACTACCATGGCCACTTTCTCCACACCAATGCCACGTTTTCTTCGATTACTAATCACAACAGTTCATGAATAGATTATCAGTAAGTTCACTCTAATCCATTCTCTATTCCTTCATCCTTTGGACCCTAGAATGGCCGTCCACTCCACATCTATATCAAGAGGGGGCTTAGATTCCACATGGATGCTGGATGCAGTTCTCCTGCTTTCAGTTGTAGGCACTGTTGGCTCCCTGGTGTGGTGGTTGACCTTCTTCAACTCCATGTTAGCTGAGTTGGGTAAGTCCAATAAACCAGAGTGTAGGAGCTGCAAGTCTGTTGAGGCTCAGGGCCTGGCTATCACATGGTCAGTCCAGAGATTCAGGTCCCCTGGGTATACATTAAATCCCAGCACCAACTACAGTCCCCACAGTTCTGGTAAAAGTAACAGGAGAGGCTTGTGGACAAAGATCACATCTGAGTCCAGCTCCATCACACAGAAACACAAACTCCAAAGTAGGGCCAATTGGCATGGCACTGAACTCCATCTGCCATGACCATAAAACCTGTGGGTCTCTGTAGCCCTCAGCAGAACCAATACCTGGGGTTGTATCTACTTTATCTGTCGCCGGGACTCTTCTCAGGTGTGCATAAGGGCAACCCCTCTGATAACCTCCTGGCTCTTTTTGGAGACTCATAGCCATATAAACTCATTTGTCTTTCCATTTCTCCCTTTTATTCAGGTCAAAAAGCATTTTTAACTCCTGGTATTATATGTAGACTGAGATATTCGGCTGGTCCAAGTTGACCCTTTTATTCAAGGTCATTTTCTAGTTACATCATCAGCTGGTACTTGGTGGTAGTCCCTTGGCGCCAGGGAGGCTCATCCCTGGAAGTCGTGTTCCACGCTGGGAGGAAGGCAACACATTTACATGCTGAGTTTGGCTTCAAGACTGGCCACATTTGAGCAACATGGAGGCTCTCAGGAGGTAACTCCTAGGCACCTTGAAGCTCTAGGCCTTGTTCTTATTTCAGGTGCACAGGCTTACAAGCATAGTCATTAGTATCAAGGGCTCATTGTTGGACCTTCATTCTTTTTTGGTCTTTGCCATTGCACTTGGGGGATTGTTGCTGTTCCTTTAGGGAATGTGATAGAGCTCCCCTGGCTAGGAACTCAGCACTCCCTCAATTGTTGTTTTTAATTGTAACCACTATGAAAATATCCAAACATTTTTATGTACCCTGGATATATATATGCCGGAGAACTCCCTGCCAACCATGTGTCCCCTGTCAATAACATCCCACACCAGTATTCCTCCCCTGCCATTGTTGAACCTCTCTGTGATCCAAAACTTCTTCAAAAATGAAGCCAAATATATTGCCAGGTTCCATTAAAAGTAAAATGGAATATAGGGATGAGTTTAAAGGTTAGATGTAGAATACATATTAATTTAGAAAAATTAAGGTAAAAATAAATTGGGATATCAAAAAATTAAAAAATGCAAAAGCTTTGTTTTTGATATTTTGCCTTCCATCACTGCAATAAGTGTTGCCCTGTATGCAAATTGGCAAGGCAACTTCTTCTGTCTTTTCCTCAGTGTCTACATCCTTTCTTTTACTTTTACTGATTATTAAACTTATCTTCACAAAAGTTTTAGATCACAATAATTCACATACACAATATACCTAGTAAACTCTTTACTCCCTTGCCTCTACCCTATGGCATACCCTTAAATTCTTTTATGCAACGTAAGCCAAGAACCTTAAAAGCCCAGAACCCAGAGCCTTCTGCCAACAGGGTGACCCATGAGAAAGTATGATATACTGAATAAGAACTGAATGAGTTTTCCAATTTAAATAGACAAAAACCAGGGGAATATGTATGGGAATGGATATTAAGGATGTGGGATAATGGTTGAAGGAATATAAAGTTGGTTCAGCTGAATTTCTTGATATTGGCCCACTAAGCAAAGATTCTGGATTCTGTGTTGTAGCTCAGAAAGGGCTCTAACAGTTTGTTCGGGTGGCAGGCTGAAACATGGACCAAAAGGTGACCAACATTGCCTGAGGTTGAGATGCCCGATTTGCCCTGATATGCTGTAGATGAGGGGATCCAAAGGCTTAGAGAGATTGGAATGCTAGAATGAATTTACCATTTAAGACCTGCCCACCTACCCCAGGAATGTCCAGAGGACACACCTGTCACCAGGACTGTGAGGAATAAACTTATGAGACTAACTCCATCTTCCTGAAGAGCTCTATGGTTGTTCCTCTTTGTAGGTCAGATATTACCATGGGAACTGCTGTCACTGAACTAGAATCCTTATGCACTATGGGGATGCTTGGATCCTGGGCCAGCAGAAGCCAAGTGGCAGTACTTAGTCATCAAAGACAAGGTGGGCATGGCTACCACAATGAAAAGCAGACTCAAAGCAGCAACCAAATAGTCTGAGTTCCATAGACCTCTGGCATTGGCTAAGAGATCATGGGGTACCTAGAAGTAAAACAGATGGGCATTCTACTAAATTCCTGCTTGATCTGTTTAAGCAGAAGATTTCTAAGCCTGGGGGGGAAAAAAAGCTTAACTTGAAGTACAGAAACAGAGAGTCACAGCTCCCTAATCAATTACCATACTTGAGACAGTTTGCAGACTCAGAACCCTTGAATTAGGGGAAGTCCAGGTTCTCTTGGGGAAATACCCTGCTATGCTGCCAAAAATTTATACTGTTCATATTCCTCCCAGCCTTCCCCAAAGAGACCTATGGCCTTTTATCAGGGTAACTGCACATAGTGGAACAGGAAATGACCAAACATTTCAGGGATTATTAGACACTGGCTCAGAAGTGGCATTAATTCCCAGAAACCCAAAAACATCACTGTAGTCCATCAGTCAGAGTAGGGGCTTATGGAGGTCAAGTGATCAATCTTATTTCACAATAGTAGAGTGGGTCCCTAGACCTATTCTGTGGTTATTTACCCAGTTCCAGAATGCATAATTGGAACAGATACACTTAGCAACTGGCAGAACCCCCACATTGTTACCCTGACTTGTGGAGTGAAGGCTATTGTGGTAGGAAAGGCCAAGTGGAAGCCACTAGAACTGCCCCTACTTAGAGAAATGGTAAATCAAAAGCAATACCGGAATCCTGGAAGAATTGCAGAGATTAGTGCCACCATCCAGGACTTGAAGTTTGCAGGGATGGTGATTCCCACTACCTCTCCATTCAACTTTCCTATTTGGTATGTGCAGAAAACTTGGTTCTTAGAGGATGACCATAGATAATCCTAAATTTAACCAGGTTGTGACTTCAATTTCAGCTGCTGTTCCAGATGTGGTATCATTGCTTGAGCAGAGCAACACATCCCTGATAATTGTATGCAGCGATTGATCTGGCAAATGCTTTCTTCTCAACTGCTGTGAGTAAAGACCACTGGACCAGTTTGCTTTCACTTGGCAAGCCCAGCAGTATACCCTGACTCAGGGTACATCAACTTCCCTGCCCTGTGTCATAATATTGTCTGCAGGGAGCTTGATTGTTTCTCTTTTGGACAAGACATCACACTGGTCCATTATACTGATGATATCATGTTGATTGGACCTAGTGAGCAAGACATAGCAACTACTCTAGACTTATTGATAAGGTATTTGCGTAAGAGAGGATGGGAGATAAATCCAACAAAAACACAGGGGCCTTCGACCTCAGTGAAATTTCTTTGTGTCTAGTGGTGTGGGGCATGTCAAGATATCCCTTCCAAAGTGAAGGATAAGCTATTGCATCTGATCCCTCTGTTCTACTAAGAAAGAGGCAGAAACTTAGAATGCTAACTAAGAGAGCTTTATTTACTTAAATGAGTAATGTTTGTAAGGATTGAGATCAAGCAATCACAGTAGTTGAGTAATAATACAACAAAGAGAATTGGGTTAATTGGATAATATAGACGAAAAATGAAAGTATATGTACAATCACTCATTAAAACAATACGTATTTGAGTTAAAATACTACATAGAAATAGCTGCTTGTTAGTAACTAATAAACTGTGTGGTTTGCAAGCAACAAATAGGGGTCCAACTGTTGTGGAAATTTACAATTTACCAGATAGTTAATAAGGAAGGAAGGAAGAATACATATATGTATGAATTCACCAAACTGGGGAACACCCCAACATCTGGTTTTTTACAAGGCTGGGAAGTCCCATTCAACAGCCGGCCAGAGTCCCAATTAGAAAAACGCTTTGGCAGAGCATACTAGCAACAGCCCCTTCCAGGGTACAATACAACCCCAGGCCCTGGGGAAAATACACCAGGCAGAGTGTCCTCTCCTGAGTGAGACTTCAACCAGCAGTCTGGGGGCTGCCCATTTTTTAAGGCATTCTGAATCTCAGAACTCTTGCCCATCTTGCAACGAATGAGTGGTCAGCACATTCTGAATCAACAAAGCCTGTCATGGGGAAGTGGCCAGCTCTTCTGAGGAGACACAAGAAATCTCAGAAGCACCCTGTTCTAGTCATGGAACGTTTTGACCTAGCTATCTGTATGCTTCAGGCAAGGCCTTCAAGCACATCCTCCCACAACAAGACCCCAGTTAACATTCCTTGGTGCCTGTGGGAAGAAGACTCCAAGCACCTGTGCATTCTTTGCTGCTAGTTCACAATTCTTAACCCATTCCTTACTTACATCTATATATTTATATCACCCTCCTATGGCCAAAAAAGAGACACAATGCTTAGGTGGCCTCTTTGGATTTGGCGGACAACATATTCCCCATTTGGGTGGGATATTATTCAAAGCAATATCTCATTCTTGGGATACAACAGACCCAAGGACTGACAGAGCAGGAAGGAACCACCAGGTGATCTGACCCACCCCCAGACTGCTCTAGATGAGGACTGTCGTAGTTTCCTAAGGCTGCCATAATAAAAGACCACAAACTGGGTGGCTTCAAACAGATATTTATTCTCCCACAGTTCTGATGGTGTGAAGTCTGAAATCAAGGTGTCAGCAGGGCCAGGCTCCCTCCAAAGGCTCTAGGGAAGGATCCTTCCTTGCCTCTTCCAGCTTCCGGAGATGACCAGTGGTGCTCAGCATACCTTGACTTGTGGCAGCATCACGCCTTCACAGGGCTGTCCTCCCTCTGTTCATGCCCAGATTTCCTTCTTAGCAGGATACCATTCCTATTGGATTCAGGGTCCACTGTATTCTAGGGTGACCTCATCTTAATTTAGTTACATCTGCAAAGTCCCTATAAGGTTGACTTCCACTAAGGTAGTATTCTGAGGTTTCAGGTGGGCCTGGATTTTGGGGGAACACTATTCAATGCAGTACAGCCTACTCTCGGGCCCTCCAACATTCACCTCCTTCCCATGTGCAAAATACATTCACCCCATCCCAGCTTCCCCAAAAGTCTTAACCTGTTTTAACATGAATTATAAACCACCAACCTCTCATTTAAGTCCACTAGGAAAAGTTTCCAAATCTCATCATCTTAATCGTATGAACTGGGTATGAGTGAGACTCTGGGCATGGTCCTTGTTAGAGGCTTGCAATAATTAACAAGCTGTAGCTCAGTTTCCCCTGACATGCACTGGGGAAAGGCTAACCCCATCCCCCATAAGCCTATGTGCCTAAGGGCATGGCACTTCCCCACAGGTTAAACAAAGAAACCACGTGGAGAGAGGAGTAAAGGGAAATAGAGACCTTCCCTACCTGCATATCAGAGGGAGATAAAGAAACCCTTTAATCCCTACAGATCAAAGAAACATCTGCTCCTGCATATTCCAAGAAACCATAACTCCCTAATCCACTATCCTCTAGCCACATCAGGGAAAATGTTCACATCTAGGTCCCTGCCTGTCACTTGGACCCTCAACCCCCTCTCACCAACTATCATTTCCCCACCTAGGAAAGTTCTGTATAAATTCAAATCCCCCCCTTCCAGGAATGGGCTGCAGTCTCTCTGGGGCGGGGAAGGGACTGAAGTTTGTTCTTCAGACCCCTTCCGTTGGGAGAGCTTCTCAATACATTCTCTGTGGTCATATGGGTCCCGTTTCTCAGTAAGCACTATTTTTCTCCAACAGCCTTGGAGGAAAATTCCTCTCTTTCCACTGGCAAAGAAAAAACAGGACAAGACAAGGTTAAAGAGAGAAGGGTGACTTTATTCAGGAACTTCTATAGCAGGGGAGAGAGAGTAGAACTCAACTCGATCCAAACCAAAGGACAGTCAACTTTTTAAAGGTTGGTAGTGGGTTGGAGGAAAAGTATTGGAAGACAGTAAGGGGATTGATCACTGGGAATAGGAGGGATTTACTGCACTTGCCATTAGGACCACTTGGCTCAGAATGTTTCTCTTTGCAATGATTAGGCTCCTGGAGCCTGTAAAGGCTGGGAGCGAGGAGGGAGATGAGGCATCACCTCGGGGAGAGCCTGCCAGGAACCTGGGTGGTGTAAGGATGGGGGCGGGGGGAGTTGAGTGGGGATGGCAGGGGAGCAGGGGGCAGGGGTGAGAGTGCGATTTAGAACAGTTAGGGTATGAAGTTGTCTTTTTTTTCCCCTGCAGATCAAGTTTCCACCCCCACCCCCACCCCCACCTCCGCAGTCCCTCAGCTCCCATTGGTTTCAAGTTAATCAGGATGGGGGGAGGCAGGGAGTGGGGCACAAGGAGTGAGACTGGCAGCTCAGACAAGAGAAAGAAAAGCAGGCTTGGTCACTACAGGCCTGTGAATCGAGAAAGCAAGTTATCTGCTTTCAAAATACAGTGGTGGGACAGGCATAGGATGGATATTTCCGTTCTGAAGAAGAGAAAGCGGAAGGAATGAAAGCGTTACTAGTCTAAAGCATGTCTGCAACCCACCAGGGCAAATTCCTTTCAAGACCTGAGCCATCTCCGTAGCTCCAGGGTCTGTCCTTTGGACCCTGCAGGGCTGTGCCCCTCCCTTTCTGGCCTCTGCTTCCAAAGCTCTGCCCTTGGAGTCATTCTTCTTTCACTTCATCCCTCAGTCCTTTTCAGGCCAGGCTGGCACTATTTCCTTAGTATAAAATTCCCCTTCCATGGATGTCAAGGGGATCCACAATCAGTTGGATCAGAAACCCCAGAACCAACTTAGAAAACTCAGCCCTGGGCATCTGTTCCTCCTCTCAAACCACAATTAATAACAAAGTCTGTATCAGTCAGGGTTCTCTAGAAAAACAGAACCAACACGGGAGAGATAGATAGATAGATAGATAGATAGATAGATAGATAGATAGATAGATAGATAGATAGATAGATAGATAGATAGATTAGATAGATAGACACATGTATACAAGTATAAAGAGGTTGATTTTAAGGACTTTGCTCATGGGATTGGGGGACTGGCAAATATGAACTCTATAGCAGACTGGCAGACTGGAAACTCAGGTCTGATTTCATACTTTAGGCTTGAGGCAGAATTGTATCTTCTCCAGGAAATCTGATTTTGCTCTTATGGCTTTCACCTGATTGCTGCAACCCACCCACATGATTGAGAATAATATTCTTTCCTTAAAGTCAACTGATTGTAGATGCTAACCACATCTACCAAATACTTTCACAGCAACATCGAGATTAGTGTTTGATTAAATAACTGGGTATTGTAGCCTAGCCAAATTGACACAGAAGACCAACCATCACAGGGACATTAAGCCCAGAGAGAGTAAACAACTTGCTCTACATGATGGACCCAGGGCCAAACTTCATTCATTCATTTAATCATCTTCATTCATTCAACAAATATTTTTTAAGCTCCTACCTTGGACAGAGCACCATGTTAGGTGCTAGAGAGGCAAAAGAAAGCAAGGCGCAGTCTCTGCCCTGAAGGAGCTTGAGGACTAGTGTGGGAGCAGACAAGAGAACTGAAACTAGAGAATGCAGGTGCTGTGAGAGGAAATAGAGGTTGCAGTGGTAGCCCAGAGGAGGCACTCCACCCAGGATTCCTGACCCACCATCCAGGGCTCTTTCTTAAACAATGATGATGGATCCTCTTAGCATTTCTTCTCCTTTTAACCAGCTCCCTGAAGGAAACCCTGCATGGGTCCTTCTGGGTTCTTGCCTGGGGCAGATGAATTGGAGTCCACACTGGGATGGTCAAGAGAGAAAGCAGGTTTATTAACACTGGCAGAAGGTCAGGAGACTGGGTGTCCCAAATCTGCCTTCCACCGAGGCAGGAGTTTTTATGGATTCAAACAGGGGAGAGTAGAGTGGTTACTATCGCAGCAAGGATACACAGGGTAAAGCTCAGTCCAGAGTAACCATAAATAAGAGGGAGTCCTGCTTAGAATGACCACCACAATAGCAGGTCTAGGCTAAAGCCAGCCAGTTTCAGTGATTTTTTATATTAACCTATTGCTGTTTTATAATATAAAGGTATCTATATAATGATTTTGTAATCATAATTATTTGCTAATTCTTAACTCTCACTTCAAAACAAACTGGGCACTTTTGTTTCTCAACTAAACAGCTAAAAATATTTTAATGTTTTTATTTAAATAAAAAGATCAGAGTGAATCTATAATATCAATAGAAGTGAATAGTATACTATAAAATCATAGATATAGTTTGATCTAATTTTGTAAAATATTAACTATTGCAATAGTAAATAGAGGAGAATTGTATGTGTATAAAAAAGGTTGGAAAGAATATGTGCCACTATTGGAAGGACTATGGGAGACTTCATTAATATTTTTGTTCTGTTTTCTTGTAGAGTTTGAAATGTTTTACCATGTGTATATATTGCTTTTACATTTAGAAAAAATGTAATATGTTGAAATACATAATACCTGGAAGTCATTATTGTTTTTGCCTGGGTTTGCTCAGTCCGTGTGGCACAGTGGAAAGAAAGCACAGACTAGCTTGGGTCTCAGCTCCACACTTGTTTCTCAAATAACTTTGGGCCTAATTTTCCTCATCTGTAAAATGGGAATAATATTCTTGCCTTGACTAACTCACAGAATAGTCATGAGACCAGCAGGAGACACAGGATGAGAAAGTGTTTTATCAGCCCTAAGTTATTGTCATGTTTATAAATGGAAACTGTTTTAATGATAGAAATACTAACTTGGCTTTAATCAGCTTGCTGTTGACCCTATACTTTTTATTTTATTATAAATTTATAAATAGGTTCTCCACCAACTTACCCCCCCCCCTTTTTTCCCCAAGAAAAGAGGTGTCGAAGATTTCTTGTATAACCAAATAGTCAAAAAGTTAAACTTAAACTAGCACAAATATGAATCTGAAAATCTTTAGTTTGATGGCTGTGAGGATACTCTTGGTTGGCATCGGAGTTCACTGCCAGGGCTTTTTGCTCCCTGGTGAAGGCCAAGGAGAGTAGAGAAAACTAAGTTTGAGTGGATGTTGAGGCAGACATAATCAGGAGGACACTGCTCTAAGGATAAATATGATTAACAAAATAAGGAATAAGTGTTTATTATTTCTAACACCCTGTTCTACTTCCTACTGAAGCAGGCTAGTTTATGGAATGAAAAGAAGGATCTGGCACCTGGCAGATTCACAGCTGTGAGACACGTGGCCGTGGGAACCCTTCCAGAAGGAACGACCCCCACAAGATGGCTACTGGAAGAACCTTGCGAGAATTCCCCATCTGGAATGGGATTCCATCCAGGACCAAGGAAAAGTTCCGGATATTATCATGGGGCCTTGCAATGGGCCTCAGAGGAATTGAGGGGTGGGGTAACCAATCAAAACTGCAAACAGCTGGAACTCCTCCCTCAAGCATTAACAAGGGGAGGGGTAATTAATGGTTTAAAAAGCAAGCACAGTGTTTAAAAATCAACACTTTTCTCTGTTTTGCCCTGTTTTTGCCCTTGCTCACCCAGCCTGGACCACCATGCAATGTAGACCTGGGACTTGTTACCTGTAATGAGGACTATTAGTCTGTAAATCAGCCCTTTTACACTTTTTACCCTTTTTTAGCCCTATTCCTCTCTGCTTGGACCAACCTGCAAGTATTCCCAGGACACATAATCTGTTATCTTCTGCAGGAGCAGGCCGGTAACCAAACCATGACCCCTTGACAGAGGGAGGAAGAACCAACCAATATGATATGAGATCTTCAGCCAATTGAATAAGAGATTTTCAGCCAAAAGGATCCATCACCCTAATTAATAATCAGCCAATCAATGCCTCCCATTTAGCATACTCCATTAACATAAAATGCTAATCTAGTTTCCAAACCGGAGCCAATGCTTTCACGGTGCAACCCAGTGAGTAACCATTAGAGCATCGCAACTTAGAACTCCACCCCCTGGGCAGCTGCACAATGAATCTATATAGAGTGCGGCCCCAAAGCCTGGAGCACCCTTCCATCCTTGCCCTGGCCAGACTAACTCCTGAGCTGCAACATAGAGCGGAGCTGCAACACTGAGCCGTGCGCCTCCATCTTCGCCCCAGGTGTGCTGCCTTCGTGGCCTCGACCAGGCTGGAGCTGCAACACTGAGCTGTAATCAAGTAAACATCTGGTCACTGTACTGAGGTCTGGTTTCTTCATTCTGAAGTCTGTCCAAACCGAGGAACAAAAGTGGCAGTAACATTGTCTCCCACCTTTCTTCTCTCATTTTCTGAATAAAGTACTGGCCAACTAAACTGGCATGTACTTCAATTCATTTACGTAACATAGCCAAGAACCGAGAGAAAATCCGGCAACACTACCCCCACCTTCTACAAGGGTAGCTCCTTGTTAATGGATTGGGTTGTTTTCTGTTTTGTTTTGGTTTTTTTTTTGCTCAGCAGGAGCTTTGGGGTTGGGCGTGGACCTTTGGTACAGCTGGGACAGAGCTAAGTGGTTCTGTGTTAGAAAGGGGGAGAGTTGAAAGGTGGAATGGGAAGAGTGACCTCAGAGAGAAAGGCAGAGGCCTTGGCGACCTGGAATCTGCATGGGGCTTGAGGTGGTTTGAAGCGGTATGTAACATGTCCACAAAAACATGTCCTTAAATCTCCATTCCTGTGGGTGTGAGCCCATTGTAAGTAGGACCTTTTGATGAAGCTATTCAGTTAACATGTGACCAACCTCATTCAGGATGGGACTTAATCTTCTTACTAGAGTCCTTTATAAATGGAATGAATACAGAGAGAGAAAGAAAAAAGCCACAGAAGCAAGAAGCTGAAAGTAACAAAACCCAGAATAGGGAGAGACTAGCGGATGCCCCTGTGTGCCTTGCCATGTGGCAGAGGAGCCCAGGATCACTGCCAGCCAGTCTTCAGGAAGAAAATATCACCTTGATGATGCCTTGATTTGAACATTTTCCTGGATTTTAACTGTAAGTGAATATATTTAAGCTAAACCATTTCAAGCATAAGCAGCATAGGAAACTAAACCGGGGTCATTTGTTATGCAGCAAAATCTAGGGAAAGCTAAAAACAGGCAACACAAAAGAAAATTAAAGCTATCAACAAAATTTTTAGTGAGAAAACCATGCCAAGAAAGGGAAGACTATAGCAGGAATTAAATATTCCCTTACAGCATGGATGCCATATACAATGAGGCCAGCTAGTCTAGATGAATTTGAAAGACATGTTAATGGGAAAATTTTCACACTTTAGAAGAAACACTCAACTAAGCCAACCTAAGACTGAATGTATTTCAATTACAAAATAATTGACAGAGTCTAACCCACAGTCCTTCTGCTCTGTGCCCCATAATCAAATAAAAAGACTCAGAATTGTGTTTCAAAAGAAATTTGCTTGGTTTAAAAAGAGGGAAGCCCTTAACGCTAGAAAGCTGATAATGGGAGAATTTTGGTGTTTTCATTGGTTCGAAAAATAAGATCATTAGTTTTGCTTCCAGGAAAGAATATGAATATTCAAGAGAACTATGAATCTTCAAAAAGCCTCAACAGAAAGAAAGTGAAGGAAATGAACATTTAAAAGGAGCCTTTCTCTCTGGTTTCTGTAACTTCTTAGCTCTTCTGGCCCATGAACATTATAAAAAGCACCCTGCCTGGGTCAGACGTTTATTTTGGAGATATTACAGCTCCCTCATTTTGAAAGGTGCTTATGAAAAGGCTGTCTAGCCTCAGGGATTTACAGCAGCAAGAAAACAGCCCAGAAGAAAGAAAATAGTGCAAAACAGAAATGTGTGGTATTTGGCTAGAACCAACACTCAGAAAACTTCCTATTCAGGAAATAATGTCAATCCTTATTATGTATTTGAGAGGTTGAACCAGATCTCAAGAGATGTTTGTTTACAACATATGAATGAACAACATTTAACAGTAGGCTTTGTTTATGCTCCCAGTGCTCAGCAAGCACCGTTTTTATCACAAGCTTCTAAAAACTGTAAAACAAGCAATGGGCAATTCATGGACAGCAAAGTGCAGTAATTAGTACAAAGACGGATAAATCCTGATCCCAGGGAGCAGAACAACAGACCCAGAGTGTAAAGCACATGTATCTATGGAACTGCACTTCACTCAAGTCTCAATTTTGTTTAATTTCACCAGTTCAGACAAATTGGATTATGTTGATTAAATTAGGGATGATAATAAATTCCTGTCCCATATGAGTTTCCTGTAAGCTGTTTGGAAATAATCATGAGGGCTTGGAGATTTAAAAATTAAGCTTTGTCGCGAATTCTTCAACAACATTTATTAACTACTTTTACCAGAGCTCCTCACGTGGGGCCCTCTTAAGACATTTTGGCAGCTGTGAACGTGATACAATAAAACCAAATAAGAAAGGCAGGTTGCTGTTTCATGGTAGAGGCGGATGCAGAATGGAGACTGGGGTGGCGTGAGTCAGCGAGTGATCCTGTATGTGTCTGAAGGTTTGGCTTAAACTAGGCCCAGCTGGAAGAGTGAGGGGGGAGAAAAAGGTTGAAGATGTTTGGTTCAGAGGAGATGGGATGGCGGGATGGAGTTCATGGGTGGAAGCTTTAACTCTGAGAATGAGAGGTGCACCTCTTCCTTTGTGATCAGGTGAAAGGCGCGGCGGGGGGAGAAGGCTTGGGCTTGGAGGCTGGGGATGTGGCACGAGTCAGGGCTTTGTGCCTGATGAATCACAGGCCACCCAAAATGTACCTGGATTCAAACCACCTCCTCAATAGTCTTTCCTTGTGCAGACTTGTGCCCTAAAATCCATTCGTGCCACATATATTTTCATATATTTCTCTCCTTAGAACACTTCAATAGTTTTCTTTCATTACCCTCAGGACAAAATCTGAATTCACGAGACAGCTTATGAAGCCCAGCTCTATCTCCCACAACTTTCTGACCCCCACTTCCATCCTCTGTGCTCTGGCTCGGTGGGCTCAGAGTGTCCCTGGACCCGCAACATGAGTATCACCTGGGGACTTGTTAGACATCAAAATCTTAGGCCCCAGCCCAGTTTTAGCGACTTGGAAACTCTGGGGGTGGAGCCCAGCAATCTGCATTTTTTAAAAAAGATTTATTATTTACTTTTTCCACCCCCCCTTCCCCATTGTCTGCTCTGTGTCCATTCGCTGTGTGTTCTTCTGTGTCTGCTTGTATTCTTGTCAGCAGCACTGGGAATCTGTGTCTCTTTTTTTTGTGTCATCTTGCTGCGTCAGCTCTCCGTGGGGGGCGGGGCACCACTCCTGGGCAGGCTGCACTTTTTTCATGCTGGGTGGCTCTCCTTACAGGGTGCACTCCTTGCACATAGGGCACCCCTATACAAGGGACACCCCTGCATGGCACGGCACTCCTTGTGCTCATCAGCACTGCGTGTGGGCCAGCTCACCACATGGGTCTGGAAGCCCTGGGTTTGAACCCTGCACCTCCCATGTGGTAGGCGGAGGCTCTATTAGTTGAGCCAAATCTGCTTCCCGCAACCTGCATTTTAATAAGCCCTCCAGGGAATGTTGATGCCCATTCAAGTTTGAGAGCCTGTGGTCTAATCCTACTGAATCACTCATGGGTCTCCAAGACAAGTGAATGGGACATCACCATGCCTCTGCTCAGGCTGTTTTCTCAGCCCAGAATTCCTTCTCCTTCCCACTCTCCTTTTAAGAGTTAGCTCAAAGATGGTGCCTCTGGGGAGCACTTCCGGGCCAGTCCTCCTCCTCCTGCCCAAGCTGCCTGGCTCTCTCCCTGGAAACTGGTGCAAACTTCTTCTCAGGTGCTGTGTTTCACTGTAGCTCATAGTTTATGTGTCTGTCTCCCCTTCCCCAGGTAGCAACAGTGTTTATCCTGGCACAGGGCTAAGGCTCAGAAAAAGTTTATGGTATTGAAATGCTATTGAAGGGAAATGGATTTGGCTCAATGGATAGAGCCTCTGCCTACCACATGGGAGGTCCAGGGTTCAAACCCAGGGCCTCCTGACCTGTGTGGTGAGCTGGCCCATGCACAGTGCCGATGTGCGCAAGGAGTGCCATGCCATGCAGGGGTGTCCCCCGCATAGGGGAGCCCCACACGCAAGGAGTGAGCCCCATGAGGAGAGCCGCCCAGTGCAAAAAAATTGCAGCCTGCCCAGGAGTGGCACTGCCCACACGGAGAGCTGACGCAGCAAGATAATGCAACAAAAAGAGACACAGATTCCTGGTGCCACTGACAAGAATATAAGTAGACACAAGAACACACAGCGAATGGACACAGAGAGCAGACAACTGGGGCAAGGGGGCGGGAAAGGGGAGAGAAATAAATAAAAAATAAATCTTAAAAAAAAAAAAGAAATGCTATTGAAAAGCAAAGTTCAGAGAGAGGGAAAAAAAAGAGGGGCTGTGAAGAGCATGCAGAAGAGATCGATGACGACCACAATTATAATAGGTGATGTTTATTGAGTTCAATCTGTGCCGGGTACTGTGCTAAATGCTTCACAGGAATTGTGTCATTTAGTCTTCACTACAACCCTGTAGGTGTTATTAACCTCATATACCAGAGATGGAAACTAAGGCATGGAGAGGTTCCATAATAGGCCCAAGATGCCCCCCAACTGGTGCCCCATAGAGCTGAGATTCCAGGACCTGTATTCTTAGCTCTGACAGTTTGAGAGAAGAGGTGGCTTTGTTTGGAGCTGCTATCAATATTCACTAATGCAACAAACATTACCTCAGTGCCTGCTCTGTGCCAGAATAGAAATACAAAGAGGAATGCAGAGAAAGCCACAAATATAACAACAGTCCCTTATAATCTTGCCCTTGAGGGCAAGGAAGAGCCATCTGTAGACCAATAAATATGATTCACATAAGGACAATATTGGAGGGATTTACAAAGTGCTACTTAGATCCAGCCACAGACAGCATGGACTTGTTCTGCCAGAGGTGACATTTGATTTGTGGGAGGCTTAATTTTATGTGTCAACTTGGCTTGGTTATAGTGTCCAGTTGTTTGGTCAAGCAAGCACTGGCCTGTTTGTTACTGTGAGGGTATTTTGTAGATGGATTTACATATCTAGTCAGTTGATTGCTTTTTTTGGCTAATTGCATCTACCATCAACAATAGAGATTGCCTACAACAATGTGAGAAGTCTCCTCATCCAATCGGTTGGAAGTCTTAAAAGCCAGAATTGAGGATTTTAGAAGTCAGAAAGAATTTCTATCTTTATTTCAGCCAGCCAGCTTCTCCTGGGGAATTTACCTTCACTTTCATTTGACTTTCCAACTTGTGGCCTGCCCTGTGAAATTTGGATTTTTTTTTTTCATTTTTTAAAAAATATTACATTCAAAAAATATGAAGTCTCATTCAACCCCCCCGCCCCCACCCCCCACTCCCCCCACAGCAACACTCTCTCCCATCATCATGACCCATCCATTGCATTTGGTAAGTACATCTCTGGGAATCACTGCACCTCATAATTAATGGTCCACATCATAGCCCACACTCTCCCACGTTCTATCCAGTGGGCCCTGGGGGGATCTACAATGTCCTGTAATTGTCCATGAAGCATCACCCAGGACAACTCCAAGTCCCGAAAACGCCTCCACATCTCATCTCTTCCTCCCATTTCCCACACCCAGCAGCTACCATGGCCACCCTTCCCACACCAATGCCACATTTTCTCTGTGGACATTGGATTGGTTGTGTCCATTGCACATCTATGTCAAGAGGGGGCTTAGATTCCACATGGATACTGGATGCAATCCTCCTGCTTTCAGTTGTAGGCACTCTAGGCTCCATGGTGTGGTGGTTGACATTCTTCAACTCCATGTTAGCTGAGTGGGGTAAGTCCAATAAATCAGAGTGTAGGAGTTGAAGTCTGTTGAGGTTCAGGGCATGGCTATCATATTGTCAGTCCAGAGATTCAAATCCCCTAAATATATCTTAAACCCCAACACCAACTACAATTCCAGTAAAGTAGCATGAAAGTCTTGTGAAAAGAGATCCCATCTGATTCCAGTTCCATCACGCAGAAACACTGGCTCCAAAGAAGGGCCAACTGACATGGCAGTGAACCCCATCTGCCATGACCATAGAACCCATGGGTCTCTTTAGCCCTCAAAAGAACCAATACCTGGGGTTGTATCTACTTTATCTGTCTCTGAGACGCTGCTCAGGTGTGCATAAGGGCAATCCTTCTGACAACCTCCAGACTCTTTTTTAGAGACTCATAGCCATATAAACTCATTTCTCCTTTCCATTTCCCCCTTACATTAGATCAAACAGCATTTTAAAGTCATGTTTTTATATGTAGACAGGGATATTCTGCTGATCCACGTTGAACCTTTAATTCAAGGTCATTTTCTAGTTGCATCTTCAGCTGTTATTTGGTAGTGATCCCTCAGTGCCAGGGAGGCTCAGCCCCGGGTGTCATGTCCCACGCTGGGGGGAATGCACTGCATCTACATGCTGAGTTTGGCTTTGAGACTGGCCACATTTGAGTAACATGAAGGCTGTCAGGAGGAAACTCCCAGGCACAATGCTGCTCTAGGCCTTGTTCTTATTTCAGGCGTATAGGCTCACAAGCATAGTCATTAGTATCAGGAGCCCACTGTTGGACCCTCATTCCTTCCTGGTTCTTACCGTTGCACCTGGGGGACTGCCGCTGCTCCCCTAGGGACCACGACAGAGCATCCCTGGCCAGGAACCCAGTACCCCCCCAGCTGTTGTTTTTAATTGTTTCCACTATGAGTATATCCAAATGAGCCAGTTCTTATAAAAAGTATCTTAGTATATATCCTGTCAGTTCTGTTTCTCTGGAGAACCCTGATTAACACAATTTGAAATTGAAAGATGAGCATAAACTCATATTCAGAGAAATGAGGAATGGGAAAAGACAAGATACAGGGCAGAAGGAACTGTGGAATGATGTAAAGGAGGCAGGAACATCTTGGCAAGGCTGTGGAAGGATGAGCTGTCCCAGGAGGCTGGAGCAAGGCATGCATGCTGGACACTGGATTGACTCACTCCTCATCCGTTCCAAATGCCTCCCGGTGTGTCTTCCTGCCCTGCAGAGCTGGCGAGCCAAAAGCCACATTTCCCAAATGCTTTGACACTACGGTTCTGGACATGATTCTGCCAATCAGATGCACTTTACAAGACCTTTGTTTTGCAAATAACATTGGCTTAACCAAGTTAGAAACTTATTTCTCACAGAGAATTCCAGAGGGGAGAAGGGCAGGGCTGTGGCAGCTCCACTGGATGGCACCTGCCAGCTTTCTGTTCTTCCTTCCCTTGGGTGGCCCCTCATCTTCATGGTCCAACATGGGAACTGCCTCCTCAGCCCACTCAGTGGAAGAAGGGAGCGAGAGAAAAGGGCCTAAGGACAAACGCTGGCTCCTTCTTGAGAAAGTCTTTGAAAACCCCTATATACTATTTTTCTGTATGTTCCGCCATCCAGAACTTCATCTTCTGGCCACAGTTAACTGCAAGAAAGGCTAAGGAATGTGATTAGCAGTTGTTATTATCTTAGTCAGGGAGGAGAGAATGTACATTGGGGTGCAATCTCTAGTCTTTCCCACAGGATGCACGGTGGAGAGTGTCGGAGGATGAAACTGCGGATGATGAGAGTCAGGCGATGAAGGACTGGATGTTGCAATCCAAGAGGTTTGGACTTTATCCTATTGGCAATGAGTAACCAGGAGATATGGTTAAACAGGAGAGAGATATAAACTGAGCTATGTTTTACAGAGATCTCCTTGACAGCTTGACAGTGTAGATAGGAGATACCGTGACCCAGGGGCCAGTTGGAAAGCAGTTGCCCCGGTCCACGTGATAGGCGAGGAGAGCCTGAGATAGGGTGGTGGCAGTGGGATGGAGAAAAGAGGCTGAGACAAAGAGGTGTGTTAGGGTAGACAGGACAGACCTGGTGACTATCAGCAACTAGAGTGGAGGGGGAGGGTGGACTTTAAGATGACACCGTAGCTTTTGGTTTGAGCAATGTGGTGAAAGACAATGTCACTAACCAAAATAAAGAAAGGAAAACAGACAGCAAAGGAAGCTGCTAAGGATGGGTAGAATGTTTTTGTTTGATTTGGGATATGTTAGGCTTAAGGTGCCTGTTGGGTTGGAGAAGTTCACAAGCAGATAAAAATGTATGTCTGGAGCTCTGGAGAGAAGTCAGGGCTGAAGGTATCAATTTAGCAGTTATGTGATACACATGATATAGCTGCAGCCACAAGTTTGGGATGGCTTATCCGGCAAAGAACAAGGGAACAGTCAAGGATGAAGCCTGGGGAAGCGCCAGTGTTGTGTCAGTCTGCAGCACAGTCCATTCTGATGGAAGGATCTTTGGAAATTGCTGCTCAAAAGGTCTGAGGCTGCAAATGTGTATTAGTTTCCCAGCTGCTAAAACAAATACCATACGATGATTTGGCTTAAACAATGGGAATGTACTGGCTCACAATTTTGAGGCTAGAAGTCCCAAATGAAGGGGTCAGCGAGGCAATACCTTCTCCTCAGAGACTGTGGTGTTCTGGTGCTGGCTGCCAGCGATCCTGTGGTCCTTAGCTTTTCCATGAAATGGCAATGCACATGGCGGGGTCTTCTCTTTTCTCTTCCAGGTTCTGTTGATTCTAGCTTTTGGCTACTCCCTGTAATGTTTTCTCTCTCTGTGTCCAATTTCCTTTGCTTATAAGGACATCAGCCCTATTGGGTTAAGCCCACCCTTAAAAACATCTTCAAAGGTCTTATTTTCAAATGGGTTCAGAGCAAGGGGGCCAGGGGTTGGAACCTGACCATGCTTTTTGTGGGGGACGTGATTTAATCCCCAACAAAACGCATCCCTTCCCCAGATATCCAGGACCTGGGCCAAATCTCTCAATTTCAAGACAAGAAAAAGCTGTTAAAGGTCTTTTTTTCCTGACTGAAATGTGTTAAGGCTGACTAATTTTAAGTTTAGAAAAGAAGTTGTATTTGAGGTTGAGGTTCCCATCTTTACTCTGTAACACATTTGGGCAGGTGCCCAGAAAATCTCCTGCCTCTTTCGTCATCCAGGGAGCTGCCTTGTATCGTTCTGCCTGGTCTACGGGTTGGACGATGCAAGCCGGCTGAGATATACATTGTACGCCCTGATAGATCAGAGGAGCCTTGTCTTTCAAACTGTTTGCAATTTTTGGGTGATTTAATGCCTTTATGATCACTTTCAAGACTTAGGAAGTTGATTGCTGGCCTGAGGATCTGTTCCAAATCCAGAAAGGGTAAAACAAAACAAAGCAAAACAAAAACTTCTTTTTATAAAGTAACCCTTTCATTTCAGTTAATTTTTATTCTCCTTATCCTTCTTCCCTGCCTGTTCTTCCTCCTACCCTTCCCCCTTTCTCCTCTTTCCCTCCCTCCCTTCTCCTCTTCATTTTTGTTTTAAGCTGCTGGTTAGTGCAACCCACCTCCAAAGCATTACCTTCTTTAAATGCAACGATTGTATTCGGAACAGGCTTTAGGCCAAAGAGTAAGACATCAAAATGCTTTAATTTTTATATATTATTATTATTTTGAGGTACCAGGACTGGAGATTGAACCTAGGACCTTGTATGTGGGAAACCAGCGCTCAACCACTGAGCCACATCACCTCCCCTGAGTTGTGTTTTTTTTTTTTAAAGATTTTTTATTTTTTATTTATTTAATTCCCCTCCCCCGGTTGTCTGTTTTCTGTGTCTTTTTGCTGCGTCTTGTTTCTTTGTCAGCTTCTGTTGTCGTCAGCGGCACGGCAAGTGTGGGCGGCGCCATTCTTCGGCAGGCTGCTCCCTCTTCGGCAGGCTGCTCCCTCCTTCGCGCTGGGCAGCTTTCCTCACGGGTGCACTCCTTGCACGTGGGGCTCCCCTACGTGGGGGACACCCTTGCGTGGCACGGCTCTCCTTGCGCGCATCAGCACTGCGCATGGGCCAGCTCCACACGGGTCAAGAAGGCCCGGGGCTTGAACCGCGGACCTCCCATGTGGTAGACGGACGCCCTAACCACTGGGCCAAAGTCCGTTTCCCGAGTTGTGTGTTTTGTTTGTTTACTTGCTTGTTTGTTTTTAGGAGGCACTGGGGACCAAACCTGGGACCTTCCATGGGGGAAGCAGGTGCTTAACTGCTTGAGCCACATCCGCTCCCTGTATATAATTTAATAAATCAGTTACATACACTAAAGTCAACCAGGCTACCCCTCACGGCAGCCCTGTCCGGCTCACAAAGACTTCAGTTTTGGTTCTGTGAGCACAGTACTGGGCATCAAACCCTTTTTGGCTTTTCAGAAACTGGGAAGAAACAGGAGAGATTTGTAATCTCTACACAACTCCCAAAGACTCCCAAATAAAGATTCAAGGTTGGTTAGAACAAGCTTTTAAACAGAAACATGGGGTCCTCTGGCCTCCAAAGGCAAAGGAAATTCTCAAAATTGCTTTTCCAAATTCCAAAAGAAAAATACCACTTCACATAGGTTCTTAATCAAGCCACGGAGTCTTGGTGGCACCATCATCTTGATTTTATTGCTATTTCTCAGAAACCGGCAGGGAACAGGTTCTGATTAATCTGTTCTGGAAGCTGATAAAAAAAAAATACAGGCAGTTGCCAAGTTCATTGTAGTCATTAATCATGGGAATCCAAACCGCCCGTTCTGTTACCAGGGCACTCCACGTGCTGCTGGGTGAAGCCGGGAGGTGATAATGGAAGAGTCAGCGCTGCCAACTAGAGTTTCTGTCTATTTATGCGGAGGTGAGGAAAACACTTAGAGTAGACTGGATGTAAAAATAGAAACAACTTTCCTTTCCCTCATGGATGTCCATGGAGAGCATTCAGAAAATAAGAATCAAGTCGTAATTCTACCACCGAGAAATCACCACTGTTAACGTTTTGATTAATAATCTTTCACGGAGAGATGGAGGGAGAGAAAACTTAAGTATTCAAATACTTATACGTTTACAAATGCATTTAAGAACCTATTACTGGGGAGGAGAGGGGTGAGGGGGTGAGGGGCATATGGGGACCTCGTATTTTTTTGAATGTAATATTAAACAAATAAAGAAAAAAAAAAAAAAAGAACCTATTACTAGCGGTGCTGTTTGGAGAGGAGAGCTGGTAAGATAGTGAAGGTGTTATATACTTACCCATGTACATTATTTGCGTTTTTACAACCTTATGTTACTATTTCCGTGTTGCTTCTCTATTTTTTAAATTGCCAACAATGCAATCACGGCAACGGGGTCTCACCAGAGGCGCAGGGGTGAGCCCTGGGTGAGGAATCCTGGGAGCCCAGAGCACAGGGCGCCTCCTCACGAGGGGGCAGCGCCAGGGAGGGAGACACCAGCCTCGCGGAGAGGGGGCGCAGGCAGACCCTCGCCGGGGTGCCGTCGCCGTGAGGCCGACGCTGTGCCGTCTGCGGGGCGAGGGGTGGGTGCGCTTCTGCTTACGATGACAACTGCGACCCCCGCCCGCTTCCCGGGGCTCAGAGTGCCTTGGGTTACGCGCGGCGAGGGTCTCTTTGCCCCACTTCCGAGCTTCTGCGAAGCGCCGCCCCCGACTCCAAGCCCCAGGAGCCAGAACGCGGGGCGCGTCGCCCCCTGCCGGGACCGCGGTGCGGGGCGCGGGGCCGCCCTGCGGGGGCTCCCGGATCCACCAAGCGGTGAGGCAGAGGAAACGAGCCTGTGGAAACCTTCGTGGTTTTCTGAGATTGGCTTTTTTTGCTTTGGCTTTTCATTTGCCTCCTCCTAACTCTCCATTCGTATTTCCCTCCGCGCTTGGTGGTTTTTTTGTGGGTGTGTTTTGTACGTGTCTCTGTTAGCAGCACCTTTTTTTCTTCTTTTTTTGTATTCTACAAAGTAATGCTTATTTATTAAAAAAAAAAATTGGAAAACAGAAAAAGATAACGAAGAAAATAAAACATCTATGACCCTACTCTCCAGAGATAAGCACTTGTTTAGTCTTTCTGTTCTCCTGGTGTGTTTTCTCCATATACAACCATTATTGTATCTAACTATAAATGCATTTAAACCAGCTAGGCAAGGCTGTCTGAGGAGTCAGCCCTGGTGTTGAATCGGCCCTGATGAAGCAAAGACGGAAAGGCCACGTGGGGGCTGTCGGCCTTCCTCAGGCTTGGCCCAAAGGCTGGGCTGCCTCTTGGCTTGATAAACCCAGGGCCTCCTGACCCGTGTGGTGAGCTGGCCACGTGCAGTGTTGATGCGCACAAGGAGTGCCCTATCATGCAGGGGTGGGCCCCATGCTCAAGGAGAGCCACCCCGCGCGATAAAGTTGCAGCCTGCCAAGGAGTGGCGCGGCACACATGAAGAGCTGAGGCAGCAAGATGACGCAAGGAAAGGAGACAGATTCCTGGTGCCGCTGACAAGAATATAAGCAGACACAGAAGAACACATAGCGAATGGACACAGAGAGCAGACAATGGGGCGGGGGAGAGAAATTAAAAAAGAAAAATGATGATAAAGAACTTATGAACAACCTAGATTTTTTTTTTTAAATAGTAGCTTCAACCAGCTAGAAGCTTCTAAGAGTGTTTTGCCCCCTTGCCCAGCACCTGATGCCACGCTTCATCCCGCTGCTGTCTGACTCATCCTTGTGGGGCACCTGCCTCCCTCTCCAGGCACGCTCTGTAGAGCAGGGAGATTCTTCAGGGCCCTTTGCACCTTCCCCTTGCACCTGGCAGGGTGGTGCCATCTCCAGTTACTCTTTTTTGTCTTTTTCTTTCAAACCAACAAGTTTATATATAATTGTGCTACTAGTTTTCCACTGTCACCCCGGTAAGTGCAGAACCTAATGAAAACAGTCCTTGTTTTGCAAATGCAGTTTCCAGACAATGCTCCCCCTCCCAAGATTGGGGCCCCCAAGCAAGACCATCCTTTACTGCCAGTCTCTGGGCGTGGTTACATTTTGGGTCTTAATCCTGGGGTCTGACCAGTTTGCCTTTTTTTTTTGTAAAGTCAGCAAGTGAGGCAAGAAGTCTGCAGTACTCAGAAGACCTGGATTCTTCTTAAGCTACTTATTAGTTCCATGCTTATTACGCATAAGTCACCTGACTTCTCCTCAGTGGACCCATCACTAACAGGGAATAATGCTATGATCTGCAGGGACGCAGGCTTATGGAAGTGCTTTCAAACCTCGAAGGCACTGCACCCTCACTAGGTCTGATTCTCCTGCATCAACACGGAAGCCTCTGAGGTGACAGCGTGGGCAGCTTCAAGGACTGAACTAGAGCAGGGGTTCTTAAACTTTTTTGTTCCATGGACCCCTTCGCCAGTCAGGTGAAAACCACAGACCTTTTTTCAAAATGTAGCAGCATATAGCTTTATGGCACTCAACATCAGAGGGCAGAGAAAGTAAAGATGTTGATTTTTTCCCTCAAGCTCGCAGATGCCCTGAAATCGGGGTCTGTGGACCCCCGGTTAAGTACCTCTGGACTAGAGGATTCCTCCACCAAGTAGTGGCAGTTTCTCACACATGTCAAAGACTTTGAGCTGGAATTATCCTTATTACAGTTGTAAAAAAAAAACAAGACCCAGATAAGTGGAGCTACTTGGCCAAAGGCATACAGCTTGGCTATGACACGGCTAGGATTAGAAGCCAGAAGGCTTTTAGCCAAACTGTCCTTCCAACATCTCCAGGAGGAGGTGGGAAAGCAGTGTTCCCTTGGAATCTTGCCAGGGTATGACCATCCCGAAGCCGGGAGAGGATCTCAGGCTCCGTTCTAAATGTTCAGCCGTGGGAGGGTGAGCTCATTATTCATTATGCATTTAGATTCTTTTTTTCACTAATGCTCTTCACATGCCATAACAGAGTTGAACTTGAATTTAAAAGCCTTTTGAAAATTTTATGGGCTGCAATTTCAAAATAGACAGTTTAATAGACTGCTTCTCTATTAAATGAATCACTTGAAATTAAGATTCTCTTTGCATTTCTCAGAATTGGTGGGGTAATTCTCTCTGTCAAGGACAGTGTGTAGATACTCTGGCCTGAACCTTTGCCATTATTGACTAACCAGTGTGACGCTAAATGCTCTCTGGTCTGCAGACTGTTCAACCTTATCAGCTTCAGAGACTAAGCCTTTAGCTGGGTTAGGACAGAGATACAGTCTGTAAGAATCAGATATTTATACTTGACCCCGCAAGAGATGGTCATCTAGCTCTGAGCTGGCTGAGCAACCAGTAGGAATTTTTCCATGGTCACATAGTTTGTGTTTTGCTTCATGCTTATACGTGCTTATGCTGGCTGTTCATACAGTGAACATTCAAACATAAGAGAATCACGTCCCATCTGTTAGTATACCTTGACCTAATTAGCCTGAAAGGGGCTAGTACCCCCTGCCCCCCACCTCTCTTTATTAACTAGAGTGCTAGGGCACCTGCCCTCTGACCTGCCACCCTCAAGTTTCTCATGGCGTGCATGTGAGCAGGGGAAGACAGGACCACCGAGCTGGAAAATAAGAACCAGGGACATTCAGAAATGGCTTTAATGGGGAGAGGACAAGGTGAAAGAGTGCAGTGTCCCGGGAGCAAAAATAGACTTGAGAGAGTTCTTCTGGAGTCCTGCCAAGGTTTTTATTTTGGGCTGTGTCTATCCCTCATGCAACTAAAGAGAGAATTTTTTCACATTAGGGTTGATTCTCTCCCATGAAAGAGAAAATGTAAATAAATTCCCAGGTGCAGAAAATGATAAACAGCTTTCTTGCTCCCCCGGCTCAGTTCCTCATTGTGTTCAAGGGCAAGTCTTATAGACTATGCTCCTGTCAAGTGTTGGGACACTCAGTCACTAGGAATGGAGCTCAAGTCACCCTGCAGGAACCCTTGGGGATAGCCCTTCAGCTGCAGGCCTCTCAGAGAACCTCCTCTTCCGAGCTTCCTCTCCAGCTCCTGGGAAGAGAACTCTGCAGGGCACAAAGACATCATGTAGAATTGTCATGCCCTGGGAAGGATGTGAAGAAAATCAGTTCACCTAGGACAAGCCAAATGGAATCAATGCTAGTGTCCTCTAGTTCCCCAGATATTAAATTGAACCAACTATGTAAGTCAGTAACTCATCATCTGAAAATTCACCCTCAGCTTCGGGAAGCTGGAGACATATTTCTGTACAGATTATTGTTTGAGGAGCGAGGCTTCCTCACCCCTTGATATGTAGGCAGTGGTAGGGTTTGGAGGCAGAATTGCCAGGCTTTCTCCCCTCGTTGCTGCCATCAGCACTTCTGCACCCATCCTTCTCCCTTACTTCTTAGTGTGTTAGGAAAGCTCCTGTCCAGGATGGCGACAAGCACAGGTAGCTTCCAAAATATACTCAGTGCAAGCCCAATAGCCTGTCTTTGGGGACCTCACTTCTGAGGTTAGGCAGCAATGGATCAGGCCAACCATTTGGGGCAGGACCTCCAGGGGAGAAGGCAGGCCAGTAGAGAACTTGAGGCAACTCCCTCCAAAGCTCAATGGAAAGAATATTCTGTGACTTTGAGGCAGAAGTGAAAAGCTTCATCCTAAGAGTTGAAAGCCATCCAGTTCTGGAGCAAACCTGACCAGTATCAGCAGTCCAGCGGTAGCTGGAGATCCAGAGGGACATGGGGTCTGGAGACACTTGCATTGCTACCCCCACAGCCTCTGGGTGGCAAGCTCTGGGCTCCTGTTGGGCTTTCTCTCCATGGCAATCTTGCCTCCCAGTCTGGTGTTTTTTCCACCATGTGTCAACACATGTGGCCTCACCTTGCACACTAGCACAAAGGGGACACATCTTTCTCTCAAGAAAACAATGCAATTCAAGTGTGTATGTGAATGACAACAGGGATAAACTTGCATTTGCTCTAAACTCCATTTAGAAAGCAACTCATTAGGTCGTGGGGGTTGAGCTCTGCTCAGGTGCTATGGGGCCTGGAGCCTCCCACAGGCCTAGGGTCCTGATCATCTCCACAGGCCTGGCCAGCTCCCTCTCTTGGCTGGATGGACCCTTTGTCTTGCATCTTCAGCTATAGGCTGGTATCCTGTTCTGTTGGGGGTCACATTGATAATGCTCTTTCAATGGCTTGGTCACACGAGGTGACAAATTCTCCTTTTGCCTAATTGAGTTTCCATCCCTTGGAAACTCCCTTGGAAACATGGGATCAAACCTGAGTTTGCTATGATGGGCCTGGGACTGCCAGTCATGCTCCTGGAGGACCAGCTAGCACTGGGCTGGTGACCCCAGGCCTGGTCAAACTCACTACTCGGTCCCTCAAAAGAATATTCTGTGGCATATGAAAATTACATGAAATCCAATTTCAGTGACCATACCTAACGTTTTATTTGAACACAATCATGCCTCTTCATTTATGTACTGCCTATAGCAGCTTTTGTGCTAAAATAGAATAGCTGTGAAAGACTCTCATCACTTTCCACTGCTGTGCCCAACAAATTGAAGTTAGACTTGACAGTTTCAAGCACTACCCTTTCAGCATACAGCAATATTTAATTCATTGGATTACCTGTGCATACCCGACAAAACAAAAGTGGACTTTGAATATTGTACTTTTAAAGCACTGCAGAATCTTGTTTTCAAATTAGGTATCAAAGCACTGGGTCATTATGCAGTGGCACTATAGTTGTGCTGAAAGAATGGAATCTATATCAGCATTATCGGACAAAGTACTCATCGCAGAATTCCCAACTCAAGGAAAGCAATAGTCAGAAAAATTAGAAATTTAAAACAGAATATCTTATTGTTGGCAGAATTTTTTCATAAAATAAAAAATGAAAATGAGGCTGCAAACAAACTAAGTTTACAAGTGGCTCATTTGTTAATCAAGCAAGAAAAACAATCTGATAGCTTAGCAGTGGTGAAGTTTTATTGCAATTTTTTTGAGCTCAGGGCCAAGATTTAAATTTTTCTGAATAGGAAGAATCACTCTCATCCATTATTATCAAACACTGAATGGCTTTGGAAATTAGCTTTTGCTACAGACTTGATAATGTTTCTTAATGAATTCAATTTAAAATTACAAAGCAAGACAGCACTTACAAGCAAAAATTATTCTGTTGTAAAGTCATTTTGACCACAACTAAATGAATCACAAATTGTCAAGCAACTTTATGCATTTACCATGCTGTCAAAATTTAGGCAAATTTGTAGCAGATATTTTTTCTGAGTTCCAAGTATAATTCCAGCAATACTTTGCAGACCTTGATGCAAGTGCAATGGGAATCTCCATATTTCAAAGTACATATAACTGGGCAATTTATAAGTTTCCACCTACTCTTCAATTGAAGTGATTAATCTACAATGTAATGGCATGCTAAAAGACAAATATCAAGACAAGAATATAGTTCTATAAATGCCTTCCAAGCAATGAATATGCTTATATAGAATCATATTTTCATGGACTGATATTGGTTTTTGGCAGTAACCATCTGAGTGAGAAGATGTTTTAAAAGATCAAATACATAAAACCTCATTACAGATCAGCATTAACTGGTGAACATTTGCAATTCATTTTCATAGGGAGAACTAACTTTAAAATCCAATAAAGCAAGGATTCCATTTTTCTCAGTAGTCCTGTGTTAAACAAAATTGTACCTGATTATTATACTTTATTATGGATTTCATCAATAAAAACTTGTGGAAATTAAGTTTTCTCTCATTATAAATATATAAGCACCTACATAATATCCTCAATTTTACCTTTGGCCTGAAAAACCAAAAATATCTTCTGTCTGGCCTTTTCTAGAAAAAGTTTGCCAACCCAGCTATAGACTAATGTATCCTAAGTGTTTAGAACAGGACCTAACATATATTAGGCACTCTATATTCACTGAATGGACTTTGTTCTGGAACAAATAAATGAAACTAAACATTAAGAATAACGTTGCTGGAACGTTTGAGAAATTTAAGCAAATAATATTCTTATTGTAAAAATCTTCAGAAGGTCTTGAATTGTGGCCTAAATACTGTCATTGGAACTAAGGCTCACTGTAAATTTTCTTAATTTTAACATATAATCAATCACAGATGTCCAATAAATTTAATTAAAGCTTTTCAGGGAAACAAAAACCAGTATATTTAACGTACACATTGAATGTAAAACATATTCCAGATCCAGAAACTTTCAAATGTTAATATACACACACCCACACATACATACATACATACATGGATATGTGTGAATTAAAAAATTAGGAAATCTAATTATTTTCCCACTTTCCACTCAGTTTGGCTATAACTTTTAAGTCTAGGTCAAATGGTTAGCTTTGCACCAGACACCTCAGAACTGGAGATGCAGCTCCAGAGACATGGGAGCTTGTTTCGTATCTAAGCAAAGAGAAGATGCATGTGTGATGAGTCCCCTCCACCTTCCAGAACTTGACTGGGGAGAAAGTACCTGTGTATCAGTCAGGATTCTCCAGAGAAACAGAACCAAGAGGATATGTGTATGTGATTTATATTAAGGAATATAAATCTACAAGCGTGAGATCTGTAGGCAGGCTGACAGGCGTGGAAATTTTAGTCTGAAACCCGTAGGGGAAGCTGGCAGCCTGGAAACTCAAAGGGAAGTAGTTGGGGGTAGTCTTGAAGAAGTATTTCTTTCCTACTTTTTTCCCCGGAAACCCTCAGTTCTTTGCTTTCGAGGCCTCCAGCTGACTGGATGAGGCCCACCTACATTACGGAGGGTGATTTCCTTTACTTAAGGTCAACTGATTGTGGGTGCCAAATATATCTAAATATACCTCCACAGCAACATCTGGGCCTGTGTTGACCAAATGATTGGGCATCATAACTCAGCCAAGTTGACACATAAAATTAACCATCACATACCTATTAATAAGTAAATGATTTACTATGTTAGGTGATAATTACCATGAGAAAAAACAATACACAGAGCATGGTAGGAGCTATCACAAATGTCAGGGGTCAGGGTACTTTGCAATTTAAATAGGGTGGTTAGGAAAGGCCTCATTGAAAGGTAGTAAGCAGTGACTTGGAGGAATACATAAACGAGCAATAAGCACGGGAAAAAGAGCTTCAAGGTCAGCAGTAATAAAACAGAAGCCAAAGAGAACTAGAAAATAGTTTATTTATAAAATTGGCAAAAATAACGAAAAAATACTAATAGTTCTCTCACAGCACTAGTAGACAGGTAAATTAAGAGCATTCTTTCTGAGGGTAGTTTGGGAACACGTAATAAAAGCAATATAGAATGCATACCCCTTGGCTTAACAATTCCAATTTCAGGGATTTATCCTAAGCAAATAAGAATGCCAAGTTATATTTTGGAAATCTTTATTAAATGTCTAACAAGGAAAAATTAAATATATTATACATTCAAGCAGTGCACTGCAGTGATGGTTAAGTTCTCGAGTCGACTTGACCAGGTTATGGTGTACTGCTCTTTGGTCAAACAAGCACTGGCTTATTACTGTGAGGGTATTCAAGGAATTAAAATCATTAGTTGGTTGGTTGCCTCTATTGCTGATTACATCGATAATACAGGAGATTGCCTTCGGCAATGAGAGAAGGCCTTAAAGGAAGAACTGATAATTTCAGCAGCCAGGAAGAACTTCTGTCTCTACTTCAGCAAGCCAAGCCTCTCCTGGGGAATTCACTGAAACAACATTGGAGTTCCCAACTTGCAGTCTGCCCCTTGGAATTCGGATTTGTCAATCCCCATGGTCTTGTGAGCCAATTCCTGTAAGAAACCTCATAAAATGTATGTATATATTGTCAGTTCTGTTTCTCTGGAGAACCCCAACTAATACAACCACCAGGCAACTAAAATTATGGTGCGGATCTAAATGTATAAACGTGAGAGAGTCCACCAAAAATTGTGTGTGAGAAAGAGCTGGGGGACATGCGGGGAGAGAGGGATTCTGGAAACTAGGTATTTTCAGGGTGATTTATCTGTATTTTTCATGTCTTCTACATGGATATAGTGTGAGTGGAAGGCAAATGCTGTTTGGGACAGGTGTGACCCGCACAGAAGGCTGGGCTGCCTGTGGGAGAGGAGTGGGCTCGTTGCCCGAGACTCCCCTCGTGGTGTCCGTGAACATGGAGTCTCGGCAGCAGGCAGCCTTGAGGAAGGGGCTGAGGTCCACATGGCCCCTGGCTTGCTGGTCCTTGTTTTGCTCTATTGGTTGCTTTTTAAAATTAGCATGCTTTACAGCTGAACTTTCATTTTAAACACAAGGTGCAATTGGTTTGCCTTGATTATTCCATCAGTTTCAATCATTTCTGCCAAAGTTTATCTTCCTTAATTTTCCTAAATCAACCGGACACCTAGGGAAGGTGTTTATAAAGGGAAACTCAGAAGGGCCTATCGTTAACAGTTCTTTATACAAGTTTACCATTCAACATATTTCTATGGGATTCCAATGGTCCAGAATAGGTCCTCTACCAGCTGAAGGGTGCCAGGGGTTCTGGTGTTGACTCTGCCCCACTGGACCTCAGGCCCAGACCAGGCCAGTCATGCTTTTATCCTCTTTGCCCAACAGGGTAGGCTCCAGCACTAAATTAGGCCCTCCTCCCTCTCAACCCTAATCCGAGAGAAAGCGACATGGGGTTTACAGTTTATTATGGGAATAGCAATATACTGAACATAAATCTCTGGGGAAAGCCTGAAATCAACCTCCTTCCCTGGCAAACATCAGTTGATGTTTGTTGAGCTCTATTCCCCCACTTAAAAGAGGATTTGTAGTGACAAAAGACATGATTATTAAAATACTCCAAATGATCAATACTCTTAGAGAAGGCAAATCAAGTAGGGCTGATGGGCGGGTTGGACGAGATCTAGAGACGCCCCTGACCCCGCCCCCTTGCACAGTCCCCGCCCCCTTGCAAGTCCCCGCCCCTTTTGCGAGGGCATGACGTATGACTCCTAAACAAAAGAGAACACCAAAGACAGGATGCACACCATGACCTGTATGTGTCTAAGGACATGACTGTAGCCTGTGTCTTGCTGGTTTTGAAAGAGCAAGTGGCCTGTGCTGTGGGCTACGCTGTGGGCTGCCTAGCTGGGGGGCCCACGTGGTAAGGAATTGAGACCTCTAGGATCTGAGGGTGGCTTCCAGCCAACAGCCAGCAGGAAACTGAAGCCCTCCTTCCTAGCGCTGCAAAGAACCGAATCCCTCAGCCCTGAGCCTCTGGAGACTGCAGCCCCAAACGACACCTTGATAGCCGTCTTGGGAGGCCCTGAGCCCAGGACCCAGCTAAGCTGTGTCCAAAACTCCTGGCCCACAGAAATTAAGAGACAACATGTGTGTTGTTTTAAGCTAAGTTTGTGATAATTTGTTATGCGTCAATAGAAAATTAATAGTGAGCTTCGGGAAAATGAAAGCTTCAGAAAGGGTAGAGATGTTGAGAGAAATGGGTTACTAATCAAGTCAACGTTTTGCATGGGGAAATGCAATTTTAAGTTTATCTTGGGGACTTCTTCCATGCTCTTTATGCTCTCGCATAGCATTCTGTCACATATCTCTTATCACATGGTAATTATTTTAGTGCTGTTTCACCTGTGCCTGGGAAACAGTTTCTCAGTGCCCCTGAGTTTCTTAAGGGCAGCAACTCTAACTTGTTTCTCTTCTCCAGAGTTAAAGCCATATACTAAATGCTTCGACAGGAGAGAGAGGATGGAATTATATAACAAAAAGTATCCCTTTAAGTAATGCCAGAAAATCAGTTGTCTTCTGTTAACAAGACATTTTCCCTTCAAAATATTCTGTTAACTAGTCACACTGTCCCCCATACAGAAGCCACTAGCCTCATGTGGCCATTGTGCACAGAAATGTGGCTGATCTGAATGCACTGTAAGTATAAAATAGAGTCTGGGTTTCAAAGATGTAGAAATAAGGAAAAAAGGTAAAAATTTTTATTGAGTATATTTTGAAATACCTTAGATTTATTGGGTCAAATAAAACATAATTAAAATTAATTTCACCTGTTTCTTTTTACATTTTTTAAAAGTGGCAATTGGAAACTAAACCACATATGTGGACAGTGGTGTATGTATGATGGTAGGTGATTGAAATGCTTGAGTTCTAGCCAAGTCACCGCCAGTGTCACTGAGGTATTGTGACACAGCACCTTCACTGGCTAGTCACCTATCCTACCAGCAGAGCTGTTTCTAAAGCAAGATGGGCCAGCTCAATACAAATTGTGTCCCCCCAAAAGGCATTTTCAAGTCCTTTTTTAGGGGACGTAATTCAATCCATAATAGATACTGAGTGGGCAGGCAGCTGCTGTAGGGTTTTTATTGAATTTATTCATAAAGAGGATCTTTGCAGATGGTATTAGTTAAGATGTAGCCAAATTGGATTAAGGTGAGTCCTAATTCAGTCTAACTGGTGTCCTTATAAGAAGAGAAAATGTGGACACAGACAATGAGGTGGTCACGTGATGGAGGCAGAGCTTGAGTTTGCTGCCACAAGCCGAGGGATGCCATGCGTTACCAGCCATCACAGAACCAGGAGACAGGCATGGGGCCCTTGAAGAGGAAGCAGGGCCCTGCCAACACCTGCATTTTTGGACTTCTTGCCTCCACAACTACAGATAATAAATTTCTGTTTAAGTCAGCTAGTATGCAGTACTTTGTTATGGCAGCCCCAGCAAACTAAGACAGTATCCTAACCCCAATTTTATCTCAGCCTTATGTGTATTCAGCCATGTATTAGTGGAGAACACAGTCTTAAACTTCCTGGGATGCTCCTGATTTCATCATTCCAACGGGATATACTTTAATACATCAGACAATTTTTGGATAAGAATATATATGCTGCTTCTTCACATCATAGGAGTTGGTTGGAATTTTTATATGTATAGATACATGGAATATTTTATTTTTCCCTTATTTTAGGAAGCTTCAGGCATTTTTCTTGTTTTAGTTTTAGAAGGGCAGAAAAACCTAGATTTGGAGACCCGTTAAAAATCCATTTCATGCAGAAAGCCATTCTAGACGAGCATAATGAGATATTCCACTCAAACTGCTCTGTGGAATTAACCTACTGGTAGGTTACATGTGACCTGCCTCTAAGGACCAAAACCTCAAAGACAACTGTAGATTCTGCCTGCCAGCAGAATCTTGGCCTAGATATGACTAATGCCCAGTACTGCTGATTATGATTTACACATGCCAGTGTGTGTCTAGCCGGCTGCTGCTGGCATGCTCTCCCAAGGCTTGCACAGGGAGCCCCAGGACCTTCCTGGAGGCCCCCATCTACCTGGAATACTGCCAGGAGCTGCTGAGGGACAACAGCAACAGTGGAATTTAAGATGCATTAGGGGTTTGCCAGAGGTCAAGTCTTGGTTGTTCTTCTCAGGATAATTGATCTAATAATTCAGGGGAATACCTGATTAAATTAATGCTAGTACCCTGTCCTTTTCTTGATATTAATAATATTAGTAAAGACAAATAAAAATCCAGGTCAATTAATCGGAGAAAACAGAAATACATTTCTTCAGAAGTCCAGGCTGTCATGAGTAGGAGAGTAAAAGACCTGCTGTCTAATAAGGCCAATGTACTGAAACCCAGAATGTATCTCAACTCTAAAACTAACTTCCAATAGGATCTCCTTTCCAATTTGTGCATGTCAGAAAAGTCTCAGAAGGGTCACCTTAGGCACATGCTCTACTTGGAAAGAGAAATTTACAAAGAGCATCAAACATGGAACATACTTTTCTCAGGGACCTTATATGCATTTAAGGAGGCAAAATAAACTCCTATAGCAACCACAGTGAGAGAACTGCACACTGCACAGCCAGCCAGCTGCACTGGTCTCCCCATCGCCCTGCATAAGCCAGTGGAGTGCCCTTTGCTCTCTCCTCCCTGGCTCACTCCTACTTAGTCTTTAAGACCGCCAGGGCCACACAACCACCCCTCCTCTCAAAAGTGGATGAGGAGTTCCTCTGTACCCTAAGGATAAATAGCCTCTCAAAGCAGAATCATCCGAGTGTCTCCGACTTTAGTATACTGAGTTCTTGAAGACTCAGCACACAGTAGATGCTCAATAAATACTGGATTAAATCAATTTAGGAAATGTAGAGAATTTCCTTAACATTTCCTTAGTTACCAACGACCTCAATTATCTTGTTTTATTTTCTACCTTACCTTGCATGTCTTCTTTGTAAACATTTGAACTTCCTTTAAATTTTCTTCTGTACAAGATAGCCAAGGGCAACTTCTTGATATTCCCTCTCAGCTCCCTGGCCTTTGCTTTCACATCTGCTTTTTAAATGCCAGTCATCCCCAAGGCTCTACCTACTGTTTCTAATTCTATTCTCACCTTTGTGACCTAGACTACACACATAGCTTCAACAACCACTTATGTGTTGACTCTCTGATCTCAATATCTAGCCCAGACCTTTCTGTTGAGCTCCAAATCTACACGCACAATTGTCTACTGAACACATGAAGTTGGATGCCTCAGAGATCCTAACTCAACATGTACAGAACCACTCACTGTCTCTGTGTCAGGGGTCCCCGACACTACCACCTTTAGGCTTGATGATTTACTAGAAGGACTAACAGGACTCAGAGAAACTGTTACACTTTTACAGTTTATTATAGAAAAAGGATAGATTAAAATGAGCAAAGGGAAAAGGCATGTGAGGTGAAGTCCAAGAGAGATCAAGTGCGATCTTCTAGGTGTCCCCTCCCTGTGGTTGCACTTAATTCTCCCAGCAATGGTGTGTGACAATGTGTGAAATGTCGGCCAAGCAGGGAAGCTTACCAGGGTACTGGTGCCCACTTTTATTAGGGGTCAGTCACATTGGCTCACATTGGCAATGCAGGCCCATGTGACAGGCCTCAGCTACTCAGCCTCCTAAGGGTAAAAACACAGTATTGTTAGGATAAACTTACCTGGTCACACTAGTACCTCACAGCCCAAGGCCTCAGGCACGCAAAAAAACTTGGGTTTTTGTTTTGTGTTTCTAAGAATTTGTTTCTTAAATTTACTTGATTAGAGCTGATATACGTCAACATAAAAATGACAGCTGTAATTATAGTAAGTGCATGCAATTCAGTGCAACAAGGAAAAATACATACAAGACTTCTATATGAAGTTAAATTAGGTATGGGGTAAAACAGGAAGTGAACTTGAAAGTATTATACTGAGTAAATGAGACACAGCAAGGATATAAAACGAAGAAATACCTAATGCTAATCACTGCATTGCAGTACTAGTAAATTGCACATTTGTTTTTGGAGCATATCATTCAATATGCATTAAAACTAAAGAATTTTCAAATACCCACCTTTAAAATATCCCTTTGTTTTGACACATCTCATTTTGGGATTCATGTAGCAGCATTTTAAATATTCTGCTTGATAAAGAGTTTTGTGTGCCTGAGGCCTTGGCTCTGAGGTTATCTCCCAGTAGCCAGACAAGGGCCAGTCCTGAAGACAGGCCTTAGAACTTGCAGAGTTTGAGTAACCTAGGCCTGCTGAGTTAACCCTTTCCTACACAATTCCCTAAAAGCCATTCTTTCTTATACCCTCATCATCCACCATTTCCTGAGCCAGAAGTCCTTGAATGTTTCACTTAACCACAGTATGCAATCAGTTTCTAGTTATAAATCCATCCTCTCCTCTCAATCACTTATTTGTATTACTGGAACCTGATCTCATGTTTTACCTTCCTTCCAAGATTCCCCATATTGATTCCATCTGGAAATTAGAAGTGTGGTTAAAACTTTGGCAGAAATATGCACAATTAAGGCATTTGCAGTAAATGCTTCAATAAAGAAATGCTCATGGTGCGATGGCATGAGAGGAAACAACCTTAATGTGTCATGTTTGTGCTTCAATTTTTCAGTAGTGTCATCAGCTTTCAACGTAAATTCAAAATTCCTTTTATCTAAGACCCTTTTAGACTGGCTTCTGCCTATCCCTACCACTAGTCTTCCACGCCCTTTACTCAGCCACACAGAAACCATATGGAATTTCCCTATGGGCCATGTGGTTTCACCCCTCTGCCCTTGAATGTCTGCCTTCTACTGGAATGTCTATTCAATATTTAGCTTAAGGAGCCTCTTTGATGCCCCCCTCCCCAGCTCCTAGTCTAAGAAGCTGCCATCTCTTTTCTGCTCCTTACTCTGATACCTCTGTTCTTCAGAGAACTCATCCAGTTGCCTTAAATTGTTTGTTTACTTGTTTCCCCTGGGGACTATTAGTTTCTTGAGAATAGTGATCAAGTCATATTCAATGTTATAGCCAGCAATTTTAATGGGTGCTCAATAAACATTTTATGAACAAAAGACAAGTACCGTTCTGAGAGCAGAGAGGAGGGGTGACTGTCTACAGAATCAGGGAGGCCTTTATAGAAGTGAGATTAAAATTGACATTAGAGGAAAATAGTTCATCAGGTTAAGGGGGAGACTATGCTATGTAATATACTTTTAGCAATTCCTTGGATGACTGCTATTCATGTAAAATTGCATTTCAATACTCCATTATGGGAGGCAAGTGTCAAAAGTCAACTTCCAATGCGTTACCCTATCAGATAGCAGGAGGAGTTTAGCAGTGTGGTTGCGGTAAAAAGGTTCTAGAGTCAGAATCCTGGGCTCAGTTGCCATTTCCACAGCATATTGCTGTGTGACTTTGAGCAAGTTACTTTACCTTTCTTTGCTTCAGTTTTCTCATCAGTAGATTGAGTTTAATAACTCCTACCGTAGAGATGTTGGGAGAAGTAAAAGAAATCACTTACTAAATCTTAGTATGATGTCTAGCACACAACAAGGGCTCAATTTTACAGAATTTTTACAGAATTTTTAGAGGCTATCTGGCAGTAAGATATTATAAATGGGGAGGTGAAAGGCCGCTCTTTTTCATCAGTTTTGCTATAATGTGACATATGCATTGCTAAAAAATCATGAAATACAAAATTGCACAAAATTACAGGGCTCTGCAAACAGGGGGATGGCTCTCCAGAAATTTGTCAATGCTGCATTAAAAAAAAAAGATAGGAACCTAATAAAAATGACAACACAGATTTATACACATTAAATAGTTAGGCAGTACATTAAGACTATAATAAATATGACACTTCACCTTGAAAAAAGGCTTGAAGTCTGTGGAAGAGGGCAATGGGAGGTTGCAGTCTGTGAGTTAATGTAAAATGGTGGAAGTGTGCATTGTGCTCAAATCATTCCCTAATATATCAATTGCCTTGGAACAAATTTTTTTTTTTACATTGTTTATAAAACAAGCTTTATAGCAGAACTATTACAATAGACCACAATTTGATTCCATCTTTTACAAACCAAACCTGAGGCACGAATTGAAGGAAGTAGTTTTGAGGAGTTTTATATTAAACAATCAAAACTCGTCAGAGTTCTGATTACTTGTAGGAAGCCTTTGGCCATACACAGAGTAACACTTTGTTCCAGTTTACAACCTGAAGGTACAGGTTTAATCATGAATAGCTCCTCCTTTTACTATCAGAAGCTTCTGAGTTTGAAACAACAATCATCTTAGCCATAATTACTGAATCTCAGTTATGACTATTTTGGGGCCTGCAAAGTAAAAGGTTACAAAAGTCCAGAGAAACAGATTGCTAAATCAACCGAAACGTGTACCTCCACATTTCTTGTCACTGAAGTCATGATCTGGGATACAGATCCTTTTCCGGCCCTGCCTGCTGAGATCAGGCTTCCTCTGAGATTAACCACAGTGGTTTTGTTTTGAAAGTTGACAAATAATTTACATTAAAAGCATTTATGAGCAGTATTCTCAGATCCCTGCTCTGGATAAAAATGAATTATAGTATTTCAGAAGTACAGGATCCAAGCTGAATTTCACATTCTAGTTACAAACCTCCATGGTTAAGATCCTTTTATTTTTCACAACCAATTTATGTACCAAGGCACTGTATGGCTGGTTGTGGCTGGATTTCTACTTTTGAGGGCACTAAACCTAGAATCTGAAAAACTTGAAAAAAAAAAAAAAGAATTTTACTAAGATAAAATAATTTATAAGGGATTGTTACTCTTCAGTATTTCCTTGCTTAGAACTAGGAATAAGATCACATACATACACCCAAATCTAATAATAAATTACTTTTCCAGGTAAAAGGGATTGTTGAAGAAGAAGCTAAAAGGGGTTACTATATTGGTTAAAAATTAAGTAGATATTCCACATAAGCATTACACTCCTGGGTGACTATTTGAGAACTGCATCTAATTGAATCTCTTTAATAATCAAACATTAGAAGTACAAAAAGTTATTCTGGGAGTCAGTTCTTATGCTGAGAATTACAGAAGAAAAAATCTCAAGGTACTTTAATTCTAACATAATCCACTCTACTCAGGTTAAGAGGCGACTATTTACAGAATACTTGACAGGGCTAAGAACATACAGCTGGGATGAACTACCAGTCACCTTAGTTTAGGTATCTCATATAACAGAGAACTGGATCCTAAGGCTGGAGGGCAGATTCTAGAATATCAGTCTAAGTGTTCTAGGGAATATATAAAAGTTTACTTTTTCCTGTTTAGTACAGTAGGCTGAGGCATGGTTTGCTTTAATTGAGCACTGTAATTAAGAAATTGTCTTAGACCAGAAATAAGAACATTAGATACCTAAATGCAGACGTAGCAGAAAAACTAAAAACTTCGTCTCTAGTCTCCTTTCTCTAAGTGGTCTAAACATATTCATACATGTTACTTAATACCACTACTTTAACTAATTTTTATAATGAAATATCTGCAAAAAGGTGATTGGATCTTTGCACAAAACAGTGCTTCTGCTCACTGTGCTCAGTCAGAGGGATGGCACACACACTAATGTTGCCAGGAGTGAGCCAACAGGCGCGAGGGCAGTTTATTCCCAAAGGAGAAAAAGCAGGTCGCCTAGGTGGGCAGATGTAGGAGAGGTGTATCTCGGGATTGCTCAATGGTCTTTAGAGTATCATTTGTTCTTAATGCCCTCCTTCTAAAAAGACAGAGGCCCTACCCTGACTAGGAATGCCATAGCAACCACTCACAAAAACAAGGCTGAGCCCTGCACATGGACCAAATGACGGAAAGCCTAGCATGCCACTGTCGTGAAGCAGTATACCATCCTGGAGCAGAACAATCCAAGTTTTATTAACGGGATGTTCGAATAGAATTCACCATAGTTTATTACAAATTAGGTTTGCTGGGTGCTCCTCCCCTCACCTTGAAGATTCTAATGGCAGGAAGTGTGCTGGTTTGTCTTCCTATCTCCCGTGACTAGAACGCAGGAAGCCCTGATGTGCAGTAGGTACTTTCAAAAGATTGAAAAAAAGTTAGGACAAACATAGGGGAAAGTATATTTACTAAGCTTCCATGACCCAAGCTTACTTTAAATCCATTTCAGAAATCAGAATATTGATGTGGAGAAAGTGACCATGGTAGTTGCTGAGGGCAGAGAGAGGGAAGAAGAGATGTGATGTGGGGCATTTTCGGGACTTAAGAGTAGTCCTAAATGACATTGCAGGGACAGATGCTGGACATTATATATCCTGCCATAACCCACTGAATGTACTGGGGGAGAGTGTAAACTAAAATGTAAACTATCAGCAGTGCTGCTCCAAAATGTATTCACCAAATGCAATGAATATGCTACAATGATGAGGGAGGTTGTTGATGTGGGAGCCTCTTATGATTTTCGCTGTGACATTTTTGTGACCTATGGATTTTCAAAAAAATACAATTAAAAGGGAAAGAAAAAAAATAAAGAAGTCTGGACAGGCGAAAAGTAATAAAAATATGATTAACATTACACTAGGCCACATACTTTGAAGATTTTTACAAGAGGGCAATCGCATAAGGGACTTTGCCAGTTCACGAGTGTTCTGGGCATACCCACAGCAAAGCCTGTGTCCCCTCTCCTGGGTGCCTGGGGCTTCCAAAAACTCCACCAGGGAGAATCAAGACTAGGTTCCCAGGGCACTCTCTCCTTCTCATCATGAAACGTGTTTCTCCATAAAAACCATGTTACCACAAGCCTATGAAAAATGCAGGTAAGCTAAGGCATGAAATACAGAACTTTCTCAATAATGGTATTTCAATTATGCCAAGAGGTAAACAATTTGCTGTAGACAGTCCTGTGAATCTAATCGTTTAATATATTGTTTCTATAGGAAAATACTTACATGTTAAATTTTAACCATGATGTTCTGGTATCACTGATTTTTATATTAAGCTTTACATCATCATAAATTGCAGAAACAAAACTGAAAGCAAGAAAGAATTATCTCAAATTTTTTGTCATTTTTAAGCTCTGAAAATTCAAAATGGATATGCGATGTAAAAACAGACTCAAGGTACAAAACAGTTCAACATTTACAGATCAATAACAACAATTACTATTATCAGGAGGCCTTTCAAGCTGAGGTACACTATGGAACTCTGATCCAATCGTGGCTAAATATAAACATAAGCCATAGTGCTAAGCTGCAAATAACTAGAAAGGGAAGGGAAAGAAAATCCTAGGAACTTTATACTTGGAGGGGTTTTTGATCATGGAAACCATTCGAACATTATGGGAATCTCAGGGCTGACTGGGGATCATTTTGGAGTTGGAATGTATACAGCAAAACGAAAGTGATGCTGTTAGTAAAGGGTACACAATCCAGCACATCTGTGAGGACATCAAAACTATAATGAATCTGGCTATCATTCTACTGTTTCTTTCACACCTTAGAATTTAAAGTAAATCTCAGGGAATTCTTTCCAATGTGGAGATTGGAGATTCAACTGGCTTTAAAATGTAAACAAACAACAAAAAGCAGATGTTGTTTTCTAGAAACCCACTGTCATAGAATACAGTATTCCTAAAGTAAGAGATTTACTTTAAAAATTAAAATGCTTGTTTCTAGCAAAGTGCATGATGGAAGCTCCTGGATTTTTAAAAGATCAATCTTAAATGGATCACTGATTTTTCAAAGAATTTTTGATTACCTTTTCCTTTCTTTTATTTTTCTCAGTAGCAAGAGAAAAAATTATAGCCCAGATAGGTTTCGTCCTTTGGAATATGGTAGTGTCTCTGGAATTCAGGAACAATTTCTAATATGTTACATAGTAAAGAAGTGACCATGCATCAAGCTGAAGGTCGCGAATGACTAACCTGCTTTTTGCTCAAAAGCTGGATCTTTGAGACTACAAATAATGGGTACTATGCTAAGTGTAGTTTTATTAATGCCTCATTAAGATACTCTTAATAATATCCTATTAATCCTGAAAAACTGGTTGCTGTTACCACAAAACCCCAAAGAATTATATAGAGAGAATGATGATAAAAAAGACTTTTAGAAAATATGGTGAATTTAAAGGAAATGGCCACAGATAGGGTGAATCCAAGTTAAGTGGCTGGACTGCTCGAGCAAGGGAAGGCAGATGGGCCTGAACTACAGTATCTAGTCAGGGTTAGTTCTGGGGAGACCTCCATGTAGAGGCACACAGGGTTAGGCGCTTAAATCTTAGGAAAAGCCTGGGCTTGTATTTATTATTATTACTGTCAGTAATAACATACTTTTCACGAAGAAACATGCAATCAGAACATTAGAGACAGAAAAGAGAGTAAGATCACTCTGCAAAGGAATTGGCACATTTGACCAGAGAACTTTAATATCTGGATTATAAAACTAAATGCTTTTACATGGTCATATTTCTATACTAGTGGTCAATACCTCACTGAAAAATTATTTTAAAATGATTGGCCACCATACAAAGCCCTACCGAGTATAGATATTGTTGTCCTGGTCAGTACCCATCTGGCAAAGAAAATATCACCATTCAAATATCTTCACTACCTTAATATTGATTATCCAAATATCTTAAAGCCGATATTCTTAAATTGTTTTATTCAAAGGTACTTCTGGCTTCTTGCCCCTCTTACTCTAAAATCAATAGTTCTTTTTAAAATTAAAATATCTTACATACATAAAATAAAAATCTAATGTAAAAATCTCTAAAATGTAATGTTAGTAATTATCTAAAGAACTCAGCTTCATGGAATAATTTTTGAACATTTATTCCCCAGATGGATTCAAAATTCTTAAATGTGGTCCTAATACATCTGTATACAGAATACCACTAAAAAAATTTTATTGGCATGAAATATTATAATTAGAGATGTGCGAAATTTTTAAATCTTAAAGCCTCTTAACATAATCATGTATATTTATGTACAAAACATACATAAATTTTACTTTATTTAAAACATATGAAAGAGGTAATTTTAAATCACACTAGACATAATAAATATAGAACTTGCTTTGTTAAAAATCTACAGTATACATTCAAGTAAAGGCTAAACTTCCAATACCAACTATATTTGAGAAAAAAATTAAACATTTTCAATAATCTGTTTCCTAAAAGTGCTATTTTTAATACCTATAAGAGGAAACTCATTCTAGTGCTTTTGTTTCCATCCAAACATCTATACATTCCTTTATTCATAGAACCAGATGTTTCTGTTACTAGAAATACATATCCAAAGCTTTCATTTCATTTTAAATAGATTTAAACATTCTAGCTCTTTGGGGCGAAGACAGGAAGTCCAAACAAACAACTCAGACCATCTTTCTTAAATTATTAGAGATGATTGACTTATGACACACCCTGTTTTAACTTAGTCATGAAATTTTATGAAGATATTGAAAAAAATTCAGGTCCACATAGCTACGGTAAGTCATCTTTTTCTACATGAGAATTTGTGTAGGTCAAGGAGCATCCACTATAGCAACCTTCCTGTGATGTGGGTCTGGATGCCACACTCCACGTCTGGTTTATACATTCTCTTCCAACCTGATTTGGTTTAGTTTCTTCAGGATTTATATTCAGTACACTGCTTGAACTGTTAGGAAAATAAAGGCAGATCTTAATAATATCCCCTCCTCCTTTATCTTTAGATATTTCTGAATGCCTGAAGTCTGACTGTCCCCTTGTCTAGTACTTAATAAATTTTCAGGACACAACTGGTCAAGGACATTAAAGAGAAAGGCTTCAAAATGGCCTATTTTAGCTCTTTATCTTACCTATCCATCCATTCATCCATCTATCTATCTTATTTCTTTTATCTAGTTGAAGCCTGCTGCCCAACCGAAACCCAAGGCAGAGAATACATGGGGTTTTGAGAGCTAATGTTCCCAGTTTTTTCCCACCTTTCTACCACTATTTTCAAATCTCTTCATAGTTTCTTTCTTTAGTCATCAGTTTGTTCACAGATGTTTTCATCTACCCATCCACACGGATATTTAATGAGTACCTACAAAAGTGGTTAAGAGCCCAGGCTCTGAATCCAGATGGTTTAGGTTCATATTCTTTCTTAACCACTTACTATGCCATTTTTGGCAAATGAAAAATTCTGTTCTTTAGCTTCCCCAGCTGCAACACAGGGCTAATAATAGCATCTTCTCATAGGTAGAAATTAAATGAATTAACACATCAAGTGCTTACAACAGTGCTCAAGTAACTGGTTAAGTGCCAGGCAATAAGAGGCTTAGTGCCTGAACAGATATACAGTACCTACCTTTGGGATACAATGTGAGAGGTATGCTCTGCAACCAGCCTCAAAACCAAGAAATTTGGTTAAGTGATTATTTTTATCTATGGTGTTGAGTCATTTTTATTAACTCTTAGGTAATTTTTCTTCATATTTTTTTTCTAAATGGATTATTTTTGTGAATTAGCTTTACTAATTAACATTACAATGTGATAATCCTTAAAAAAATCCTTTAAGTTTTTTTCTTTTTTTTGAAGGAGGTACCAGGGATCAAACCTAGGACCTCATACATAGAAAGCACGCACTCACTCAACCACAGAGCCACATCCACTACGCTTTTTATTTTAATTCTAAAAATTCTAAACCAACAATCTAATTTAAAATTTTGCTTATTTGCCAATACTTTTAAAAAACAACAGAATCTGTTTATAATTCAGGCTTCAGAATCCCCAGAGCTATGCTGGATGAGATAAGGACAACCACAACTAAGTTCTGTAACTTCTTAGTACACAGGTGCCCTTGAATGGAACCCAAGGGCAGAGCTTTTATGTAAAATTCCATTCTACACCAAAAGAACAATGAGGATGTAGGTTTGGAAATTAGCTACAAATACCTCTAATTATCTCCCTATGATTTGATTATAAATCCAGATCCAAGATGCTCAAGGAGCAAGGGATCCAAGGTTCCCAAGTAATTTCAAGAACCATGTCAAGGTAAACAGCTTTTTTAACACTTAGCTTCAGGACAGTCTCTTACTACCACAGGCCAATTGTGCTTCTGTCTTAGCTCTTGCTTCCTAGGGTGCCTGCTAAACTGTCAGGACCTCATGTCATTGTCCCTGACGTCCTGATATCACCATAAGAGGAAAGCAATTATCACCACACTTTCTAACTTACCCCTTTTGCTCTTTCTATTTCTATTTCACTATAAATATTCTATCTGCTTCCTCTGCTTAGTTCAAAATTAATCTTGAAATAGGCTCTGCAGTAAAGTATTGACATATCTTTGAAAATTATTTACCAACTTGAGACAGAGGACTGTTTCTACCAAAATACTGTAGTTAGTAATAATAATTAGACTTCCCAGGGGCAGAGAGAAACTTTTTTTTAAAAATGTCATCCTTGGGTTGAGATTCCTCTCTTTTTCACACAAGATGAGGATGTTGTTCTTAGTTCTTTGCCCTTAGGCACTTAATAAAAAGAAACTTTAAAGTACTTAAAATGTTAAATGATTCCCATAAATAAGACCACATCTTAAAATATATTTTAAATGTGAAATAGGACACACATATGATTTAGCTCCAAAAAGGCAGGGACATCTACCTTGCTCACTATTATATTCCCAGCACCTTGAATGATGCCTATAGATAACAGATACCCAATAAATATTTATAGAGTGAATGACTCAATCCACTAAATTCCTCAAAGTTTTCAACATTGCTAACACTCCAGACATGCCAACTTTACCTAAGCAGTGCAACTTGAGCAATACTTAGAAATATGTGAAAATATCACCAATAGACTATTACCTGTGTTCAGACACACAGGAACGTGTCTGGCAAAAGTCTGAAGTAGAAGGAGAAGCAGGAAGAGATTTAGTAAGTTTAGATGTGCAAACTGGAGACCAATTAGATGCACTGTGAGGCTTCTTTGGCCGTGGCCTGGAGTGTATTGTAAGATTGTCTTGGTCAGAATCTGTTTTTGGGAAAAAAAAAAAAAAAAGGACAAAGAAAATAGTATACCTGGTGAAATATTAAATATAGTGAGGGCAATTAACTAAGATGATTCATTTATAGTTCCACATGAAGTTTGAGGTATAACAAATTAATCTGAATAGCCATTCTAGCTCTGTGATTCTAGTCTATCCAATCTCATGATGTTTGTTATGTATATTCTACAAATATTTAGAAGAATCTAGTTTTTTGTTTTTTTTTTACTTATTTCTCTCCCCTTCTCCTTCCCCCCAGTTGTCTGCTCTCTGTGTCCATTCACTGTGTGTTCTTCTGTGACTGCTTCTATCCTTATCAGTGGCACCTGGAATCTGTTTCTTTTTGTTGTGTCACCTTGTTGTGTCAGCTTTCCCTGTGTGTATTGCCATTCTTGGGCAAGCTGCACTTTCTTTCCTGCTGGGCGCCTCTCCCCACGGTGGGCACTCCTTGTGCGTGGGGTTCCCCTGCGTGGCGCAGCACTCCTTGTATGCATCAGCACTGAGCATGGGCCAGTTCCACATGGGTCAAGAAGGCCCAGGGTTTGAACCACGGACCTCCCATGTGTTAAACGGACGCCCTATCCACTGGGCCAAGTCCACTTCCTATAGAAGAATCTAGTTTTAAAAATAATATCTCTAGATTGTGAATTGTCAATCACTTGACATTATTACACTCACAACAATAGTTGTTTCTGGATAGGTATAGTTCCATTTACACATATTACCCATATTACCATTTGGGTAATAGCAAACTAAAATATTTAAAGTTGACTTTTAATTCTAATCAAAGAACTCTAACAGGTGCTCTCCAAAGTTTTATATTAATAATTTCAATATTTTATTTACATGCATGTTCAGATTAAAAGAGTTTATGAGTTACTCACTTCCTGAGAAGGCACTGAAAAGTTTCATATTTTCTGAATTCTGGTGGTCAAAGGCTGTCATATTTAAAAACTGTTGCTTTAACCAACTGGCTCTTTCTTCTTCAAATGCCTTTCTCTACCATAAAAAGCAGACAAAGAAATACTGATCAATATATCAACATTAAGTAATTCAACATTCAATTGCCATTTCACATGATTTCTCTAGCTATCTGTTTACTCTCTGGCTACCCAGATATTATTTCTCAAATCACATGAATTAACCTAGAAAAATAAGAACACTTTCATTTCTGAAAACTGTATTTAAAAATTAAAAATTCATGTGTTCTCGCTGAATAAACCAATGAACCACTATTTTCACTTCAATTGTGAATAAATTCCTATGTAAAATGCAAAAAAAGGGAACAGAATATCAGTGTAATTTTTAAACATATAGAACATGAAAAATACTACAGAAAAATGTCCTACATTGTACATCAGTTGCTTGTAAAAAAGGATATAAGGCTTCGTCAGGTATTTCTCCCATCCTCCAACTATCTACCACTTTTAAACCACAAGAGGGCATATGTAGATTATATCGAACACCCCCTTTCTGAACTCTGGATGATTCTTAAATAAATTATCCCCCACCCTTAAGCGCTCTCACCAACCTTCCCATCCTTCACTCCCCCAGCTATCCACAGTGATCAGAGACAGAGCAATCTTCTGACAGGGAATGGCACCAGACAACTGGATAATATGCAGATAGCAAGATTGTCTCTTGGAGTAGTGGGGGGAAAATGAGTTCAGAAACAGATAGATGAAAATGGTACAACTTGTTTTATTTCCTTGGGAAGATGTTACTGATGAATCAGATTTTTACAGCTGTAGAGAAAATCCATGTCAGCTACTTTAAACATTCAATCTGTAATTTTTCATTCATAAATAATAATATAGAATCACAAGTCACATTGGAAGAAAACTACTAGCATAAGAGAAAATTTCCAAGATAACACAAGGGAACTGATTAAGGATAAGAGATAATCCAAACATTGGAAGAAAGCTTTTAAAAATTACAATGCATATTATTAGATAGATTTATAAGAATCTGTAAAATAATATAATGCTATAAAAAAGAAAAGCAAACAAGGACATTATAAGAAAATTTTAAAATGATGAATTCTGATGCACTGAATAAAACTGACCCAGATGAAGGCCAGGTTGGTGCTCCATAAAATAAATTTGAGAAAATATCCCAGCATTTAAAACAAAAGGATTATGGGAGAAAAGGATGAGTATAGATAGATTCAGGAGACCAAACGTTGGTCTAATACAAGTTCCAGGGAAGCAAACTTGGCCCAATGGATAGGGCACCCGCTTACCACATGGGAGGTCCACGGTTCAAACCCCGGGCCCCCTTGACCCGTGTGCAGCTGGCCCACGTGCAGAGCTGATGCACGCAATGAGTGCTGTGCCACGCAGGGGTGTCCCCCACATAGGGGAGCCCTACGCGCAAGAAGTGCACCCCATGGGGAGAGCCGCCCAGCAGGAAAGAAAGTGCAGCCTGTCCAGGAATGGCACCGCACGCATGGAGAGCTGACGCAGCAAGATGACGCAACAAAAAGAAACACAGATTCCTGGTGCCACTGATAATCAGGATAGAAGCGGTCACAGAAGAACACACAGCGAATGGACATAGAGAACAGACAACTGGGGTGGGGGCAGGGGGGGACGAGAGAAATAAATAAATAAATCTTTTAAAAAAAAAAAAGAAGTGCCAGAACGCAACAGAAGAGTCAAAGAACAGAAGAAAATTGCCCTAAACTTAAGGAATATAGTGTCTTCAGGCTGAAAGGATCTATCCCCATATGTAGACATATCCTGGTAAAATTTCAGAGAACTTTTAGAACAAACAGAAAAGTCCAAAAGCTGCCAGAGAGGTGTAAAACACAATGTATTTACAAAGTAATGTAGGCTGTATTACTATCAGGCTTCTCATTAGCAAAACCAAGCACTATAAGAAATGGAATACGTCTTACAAAGTTCTGAGGGAACTAACCAGTCAAGTATGACTGTATTTTGGATAGTTTAGAATTCATAATATCTATCATTCATACACTATTTATAAAAAAAAAATTCTCAATAAGACAATCCAACAACATGAAAAAGAATTGTCAAGAGAATGAGATATAAGAAACATGGCAGCTGAATCTGATTCAGAAAACCATAAAGGAAGCTACAAAGAAAAGTAAAAGAACCCACTAGATATTGATACTACATGGAAGATTCTCTTTTGGAAGGAAAAGTCTTAATAATATAGAAATTTTCTCTTTTATGTGTCTAAACATATTATTTAATGACAGGATAATATTTACAGAATTATGATATTATGAATGTTGCTCCTCATTTTCAATTTTTCAGTCTCAACTTTAGACAAAGTACTTACACTTGGATTATATTACAAAACAGAATATAAATGTGATTGACTCTTGACAATGAAAATTAATACCACAAACAAAACTTGGGAAGTAGAGGGGCAAGAGAAGTAAAACAAAGGGGTACTATAAAAATTGCCTCTTCCTTTATTGTAGGGATAAACTGATACTGTCTGAAGTTGAGCAAACATGAAATGAAGCATTAAGCATATTATTTATTTAAAGTAAAAAAAAGGCAACCAGGGTGTCAAAAGTAACAATATTATAAAGGATATCACGTAATGTGGCAGAGGAGGAATGTGAGTGGGAAGTACTTATTCTTCATTGTGGGGAATCAATAGACTGATGCCAAGATAAAAAAACTGAAGTTATTTCAAATTTAAAATATTACTTGCCCAAAGAATTAGGCAACAGAAACTTTTTAATAGTGGTTACCTCTGGGGAATGAAATTAGAGATGAGGGAGAAAGATTTTCTCATTTTGTGGCTTTTTGTAAAGGTTCAATTTTAGGTTTTTTTAAAACCATATTCATTCATAACTTCTATAGTTTTTGAAGGGGAAATACACAGGCAATTTATCATTACTACAAATCAAGTTCTATATATATTGATGTGTGTGCATGTATATATGTCATATATATATACTATTTCTATATGCTATATATATTATAACTACTAATGAATGCATTCCTGGGTGAAGGGCTGGAGATAGGAGAACTTTATTTTTTATCCTAGATTCTTTTTTCGTTTGTTTTAATTTTTAACAGCAAACATGCTCTAGGCTACACTGCCACCACACCTATTGGCAGTGGATAAATAACATGCCCTACAGAGACCTCTTGCCTGAAGCTGATTGTGCAATAGTAGAAAGCCAATCTGAAAAGGATAATGAATATTTATATTTTTACCATATTTCCAAATATGGTAAGGGCAAAAAGATAACCTTCCATAATAGTTCATTTGCTTAGCATCCCTTCCATTTCAAGTTACAAAATCACCGGTTAAAAAAAATACTTTAAAAAAAAAAAAAAAGATATGAAAGAAACAATGAAAAGAAAAACTTAGGCACCTTCTACTGAGACCTATCCAGAACTTTCAAAAGCTCTACAAGGACAGTTAATTGTTTAAAATACCTCCAATCCAAGGCGAATAGCGGCTTCAGTAAAGCTTCGTCTTTCTCTCTCAAAATTCTTTTTTTGTTCTTTGAATAGGGACCACTCTTCTTTGAGGCGTTCCTTTTCTTCCAACAAATAACAGTCTCGTAGTAGTGAAGTGGTATCATCATCACAGGCAGTAGCGAGCTGCTGCTATTATAAGTTTAAAAACAGTGAGTTCCAGAGGTTCCCTGCAATACTCCAACAAGTTGAAATGAGGAGAAAACATGGGAAGGCAGGTCAACACTTTAGGAAAAGGACAGAAATTATAAAGAATCAGAAAGTCAGTTGAGGATTCATTTCCCAAATGCTACCACCCTAACTGTCAAAGCACTGCCGATGCAAGGAATGATATGCAATGTAGCTGTTAGCAAGCAAAAAAGGATTTTGAAAAAATGCCCAAAACTACAGATCTTATGAAATTAAGGAATAAAAATCTTTTAAGATTCAGTAGCAATCTGGCCTTTCACAGGGAAGCATAACTTTAAAAAGAAACTCACATTTACCTGTAAAAGTTGCTGCTGAGTTTTGATCATTTCTTTACATTGCTGAATTTCTAATTCAAGTTTTTCAGTTTCTTGTTCATGGTCTTGTCGTGAGATTACATCTTCATCATTAAAACCTTCTAGATGAACCTTTGAAACTACCACAAAAACCAGTAATTTGCAAACGTTTTACAGCCACCATTTATTTAGTTTACAATGTTTTTGTACATGTATTTTGAAATCAAGGCTCTCAGAATTTTTTGTTTTAAAATTTCATAAGCTATCATATTAGCACTGTGAAAATTAAACAAAAAGCAAAGCAATTATAAAGGGCTCATGACAACTATGAATTCTTATTTTTCTGGGACTAAATTATATCCTTACAAATACAACTCCATTGCCAACATTTACTTTATGACCTATATTTTCTCAAAACTAAGTCCTAATTAAAAATGGACAACCTGGCTATGTTCACAGAAGAAAAAAATAATAATTTCATAAACTTTGTTTGTGCTGATACTTCTTCAAAGATCAGTACAGTGCACCAGTCTTGCTCTTTGATATTAAATTCAACAAATATGAAGTCTAAACATGCTTGCTATTTACTAATCGTCAGTGATAACTGAAATCAATGAAATTTCATATAAATTAATTTTGATACTACAAAAATAGTAATTTTGCTGATTGCACTTTATATAATTGAAGATAAGTGGGGTTTGTGATTTTGACAATTTAAAATAAATTTTCATTTATTGGGAAGAAACCTTAATTTTCCTGATTTAAAAGCATGTAAACTTTTTAAAGAATATATAAAATACTAGTGATAAAGCCATTAACATAGGTCTATCTATAATGACAGGGCAAAATAATATACTGTTAAGTGAAAAAGCAGAAAAATAGAATATTCAATTTTTGTTTTTATATATTTTAAAAACAAATGAGTATCTGCATATGCATAGAGAAAAGTCTAGAAGGATGCATAAATAGTTACAGGTTACTTAATACAGAATAGACCTGAATCCTCTGCTTTAGATACTTATGAAATATTTCACAATAAACATCCATAACTTTGAAAATAATTTTAAAATGAATTAAGAATATAGGAATATACAATTATCTCGGCATAATCAAGAAAAAAAGTTTATATTTTTTACTATATTATGATGAATATTTCTCAATTTTAGAAATTCAGTAAAAGAGAATCAGTTCACTTAATTCAACAGTATAATGTACTCAGAGCATATGGATACATGATTCCTTCTTTTCAAAGAAAGACTCACTCTGAGAGCAAAGTTTATTTTTCTCAGTGAGGTTCAAACCTCACTCCAAAAATTAGGCAAAATCTTGCTTTTCAAACCACCAAATTGACCTGAAGTACTTCAGGTCTGAGCCCATAACATGAATGACTAAAAAGAAAAGAGATTATTAAAGTGTCACAATTAATTTTGTATTCATTTAAGCAAGTAGCTACCTTGGTTATCAAGTTTTTCTACGTGATTTTTCAAAATTCTCCACTGTTTTCTGATGCTGTTCGTAAGTTGCTCTCTCACAGTTTCACAGGAAAGGTCCCACATACTCTCTCTACTCAGTTCTCCCGCATCATCTTCAACATCAGAGATAACCTACAAGTGGCAAAAAATGAAAAGGAAAGACCGGTATCTCAAAATGGTTCTACATACTTAACTAAGAGTAATCAGACTGACTGCCAAAGATACTTACCAAAATCATTTATGTGCTTTATCTTTAACATATATACAAACATATATACAAACCCCTTCCCCCTGCCCCGGTTGTCTGCTCTCTGTGTCCATTCACTGTGTGTTCTCCTGTGTCCGCTTCTATTCTTGTCAGCGGCACGGGAATGTGTCTCCTTCTGTTGCCTCATCTTGTTGTGTCAGCTCTCCATGTGGGCAGCGCCATTCCTGGGCAGGCTGCACTTTCTTTCACACTGGGCAACTCTCTTTACGGGGCGCATTCCTTGCGCGTGGGGCTCCCCTATGCAGGGGACACCCCTATGTGGCAGGGCACTCCTTGCATGCATCAGCACTGCGCATGGGCCAGCTCCACACGGGTCAAGGAGGCCCAGGGTTTGAACCGTGGACCTCCCGTGTGGTAGGCGGATGCTCTATCCATTGAGCCAAGTCCGCTTCCTATCTAGTATTTCAATTGCCCTAATTAGCAATTTGAAGACAATTAATTAGAGAGAAAGCTACTTACAGTTCCTGTGCCATCATCAGCTTTTTCTCTAGGTTTCTGCTTTTTGGGAGAAAGAAGAGAAATCATCTCCTTTTTCATTTGCTGAAGAACCTTTTTAAGTTCAGCATTTTCCAGTAGGATTTGTTTCTGACGATATTCATAATCATTCAAGAGAACTTTATACATTTCATCTTCATTCCTGAGAAAGAAACTGACTGTGAAAATGTGGCATAGAAAGAAAAGTCTGGTTAGATTTATCAACTTAAATTAGACTTTACCTGGCTTCAGTTTTACCAGTCCTCCAGGAGCCTCTCTTTCCATCGGCTCGCCCCACGTAATTTAAAACGTCCATAGCTATAGGCATGAACAGAAAACAAAACTAAATCTTACCATATGTGTTTACGTGTTTAAACCCTAATAAACTCTATACATTAGAAAAGTGAGTCAACCTGGTACATAGTTTAGGATATGGGTTCAAACAACTCTGATTTCTAGTTCTAATTTCATCATTTGTAAGCACTGAGATCTTGGCAAGATATTTAACTGCTAAGCCTGTTTCTTCAAAGACAGAATGGGAATAACGAAAGTACCTACCAAAGAGGTGTGAAGATTTAAAGGAAATAATTGAATGTAAAATACGTAATGCAGTACCTGACATACAGTAAGTACTTAATGAAAGTTATTTTATTATTATTATCACTGTAATTTTATTCCTATCAGGAGTTGGCAGATTATGGCCTGTGCACGGCTGCCTGATTTTGTAAATACAGTTTGACTAGAACCCAGCCTCGCCACTTCATTGCCCAGACTTGAGGAATTGTGACAGAGACTTAGGCCCCACAAAGCCACAAATATTTACTATTTGGAATTTTACAGAAAAAGTTTGCTGAGCTCTGTTATCATCATCATCATCATCAAAGGAGTAAAGGCCCCTGACAGCAGTACTGTCTCTTCTGCCCAAAGTGGATGGAAGCAGTTGACATGAGAAGGAAATAAGGGGAGACGAAGTTGTCACTTTAGAGCTGATAAAATTATCACAAAACTGTCTCTTCTAACTGAGTTTCGACAGGGAAGTCTCTTGTTATGAGGAAGCTGTTACTGGAATGAAATCTTTAATAAACTCCTTTAGTTAGGTGGTACATTTTATACTTCTAGCATTTCATCCAGCTTTCCTTTATGATGAACATGAGGTTAATCAATCTTAAAAACCAAGTTCAAGTGAAGGTTAAGATTTATTACCTCAGAATATAGGTATTCTGAGATTTCCAACTTTGTCTTCATTACTTATTATTCCACTTTAATTTTTCTAGTTTTCAGAACTTTTTAAAACAAAACTATTCACAAATAAATGCAACAGCCCTGCTATACAGAATGATGGTGATGCAGTCAACACTAAATTGCTGGTGGCAGGCAGGGGCCACCACGTGACAGCTTGAAACGTCTGTTCATCAACTGTTTTATGAAAGTCCACATTCAGTTTAGTGGTATTGCTGTATAATGTAAGTTACGGAGGACAGTCTAAAATCCCATTTGGAGACCATTCTTTAGTAAATAAACACACGGACTTCTTCCTCTTCTTTGCATTTTACTAAACCAGCAAAACTATTTGAGTAGCTCTACTTCATAATCTACACTATTTGTTTAAAATTATGTACATATATGAATGACATAGCTAAAAATTAAAGTTTTCAAAAGGGTAATTCTAGGAGTATATAACTTTCATAGTCCATCCTTTTAAACTAATTGCTTCAAAATGTCACAGCTAAATGTATATAGGTATATATATTGACATTAATGATTTGATTTGAAAAATTTTATGAGGTTACCTATAAAGCAAAACTTCCTGTGATACTCAGGAACTGATCCTAGTTTTTACTATTTTAGAATGTCCTCTAGTTTAGTTTTTCTCTAAGCATTACTTTTACACCTGTCATGTTAAAAATAATACACAGTGTGAAATTCAATCCTTACATGCAATTAATGAAGCAAAGCAAAATTACTTATTTTTCAGTAATTAGTTGTCTTGATTTCTAGCTTAAATGGACATACCCCATCTAAAATCAGTTGTATAGGGGAAGCAGATTTGGCTCAACTAATAGTGTGTCTGCCTACCACATGGGAGGTCCAGGGTTCAAATACAGGGCCTCGGACCCACGTGGTGAGCTGACCCAAGCACAGTGCTGATGCGTGCAAGGAGTGCCGTGCCACGGAGGGGTGTCCCCCGCATAGGGGAGCCCCACGCGCAAGGAGTGTGCCCCATAAGGAGAGCTGCCCTGTATGAAAAAGTGCAGCCTGCCCAGGAGTGGTGCTGTACACACGGAGAGTTGACACAGCAAGATGATGCAACAAAAAAGAGATGCAGTTTCCCAGTGCCACTGACACAAATACAAGTGAACACAGAAGAACACAAGAACACACAGCAAATGGACACAGAGAGCAGAAAACTTGTGGGGGAGGGGGGGAGAAATAAATAAAATAGAAATCTTTAAAAAAATTTAAAAAATTTTTATTAAAAAATAAATAAATAAAATCATTGTATATAGCATGAAAAAACATTTCATTAGTTACTGTGCTCAATCCTTTTATAAATTCTCAGCATACGATTAACTTCTCTCCTTAGTTATATCTTAGCCAGCTGCTCCTTACCTATTTTTTTATCCTTCTTGTTCATAACAAGTTGATGTAGACGTTCTTTTAGTTTATTATATTCACGCTCTTTTCTCTTCATATCATGATTATATTGAGTAGCTCGACTTGCAATGATATTTTGTAATTTTTGTACCTGAAAAAAGCATTTTCTATCAAATGGGTCCCTTTAGGATTGATAAACCCAATTAAAGTTTGCAAATTCAAAAGAGAAAAGAAGTCCTAGTGTTCACCTCTTCATAAAATAGCTTAAAAAATTCTAGGATTCTTGTTCTTTCCAGAAGAAGCACTGGAAGTCACCTTTTTAAAAAAATCATTACATGAATCACAACGTTTTCATTTTTTAAATTCTGATATTTCCAGAGATGCTAACTTTCTAAATTACCTTCTACACCCTCTGCCCTATACATAGGCTCTGAAGGTTTAGAAACCAGAAACTCTTAAAGAATTGAAGTGATTAAAACTTCACCTGAAACAAGTAGAATTATCTGATCATTTTTAGTGACTTCCTTATACTAATGCCTTATAATGTGTACTTTATTTCTTATCAATCTGTAATAAGGCGAATTAGTCAGTGGCACGTAATAGCAGGCCAACGGTCTTACTTTTAATCTAATCAAAACCAGAGTTTTCAAATTAGAGTAAGTCTAAACAGCAGAGAGAATCCAATTCAAACATTTGGTGATGGCCTACTATATGCCAGACACTGTTGTTCAATGTTTATATCTACAACAGCTTCTTAAGCTGCTCTTGATAGGAAATAAGTTCTATTCTCCATAGACGTTCTCAATCCCTGCCAAAGAGCAAATGATTAACTTAATCATTGCTAGAGAAGAACTGTATTCAAACCATTTAAGTATAATCAGCAGAACAAGTCCATTTTCTATGAAATAAGTCAAGGAAATATAAAAGCAATGGTGTTGGGCTTAATTAAGATACTTAATTACCCATGTACTAACATATTACTAAAAAATCAAATATGGTAAAACATATGTCTAATTTACTACAAAGGTCTTTATAGGCCTAAAAGCCTTTAATTACAGTGAAAGCAACACAGCAACACTGAAAGTATTACTTTTTAATAGTTATCATATGGTCAAGAATCATACTGCAGAACAATAAAAACAAAATGGTTTATTCTTACATAAATTAAAAAGCAATATTTTTAATGTATTAACTTTATAGGTCCAAATACTAAGTAACCATTAAAGCAGAAATTAGAATAGAATTATGATATCTTCAACCTCAGATGAGAGTTTTAATGTGAATTGCTTTTTTTTTTTTTAAACCAATAACCTCTCTGCCCATTCAGTTAAGTAACTGCTTGTTTGAAAGAACAATGTCAATATGTAAGAAGACTCAAAAGGTAAAGTCAGGTATTAAGTACATTTATGGTAGAAAAGAAAAGATCTGCATTTAAGGCACCCCTGTAACTGAGAAAAAGAGAGAATGAAAGTGAGTCTAGGATGTATGATAAAGGACAATGCTTAAGAGCTGTGATCTAGTATACTAAGCTAAATGGGTCTACTTGGGATGGCCGGTAGGGGGTGGGATGGGTTCTGACCTCTCTGTTAAATATGACAGAATATCGTACACGGAAGTCCACTGTACCAATATGACAGAGGATGAATCATTTGTTCTTTCTTGTTTTAAATTGAAGTGGCTCTTATCACCGCAGATCACAGACACAGACATCCACACACCACCACCAAAAGTTCACTTAACCTTGAACTGCAGTAACTGACAACTCACCTCATCCTTCTCATTTTTAAGTAGTTGAAGCAAATTTCTGTTCTTACATTGTAACTGTCTGTCTCTTTCCTGAAGCCCAATCATTTCTCTCCTGGATGTTTCCAACTGTTCCTAAAACATTTATATGCAATCTTGATTAAAATAAGCACAGGATTCAGAGTTACTGAATTCTTAAAAGATCAGTAAAAAGAAGCTAAACATACTAGTGTTTGTGATCTAAAAATGAAGTTTAGTTGTACACAAAAATGTTTAAAGCAATTATTATAAACCAAATTTTTATATGCACATAAAAGAGCTTTTTACCCCTTCAAACTGGTTCCCCTGATAGGCTCTTTTTTACTTATTCCAATAATGCTGTCACTGAGCATTTTTTAAATGTCTTTTTAACACTGCCTCTACAGCAAATTCCTTTAATATCTCCTCAAATGTTACAATGTCATCATCTTTTGAGAGTAGATTCGGTTTTGAGAAGACTCAAAGACTCAAGAGACAGTTATAAAAGACAGATAACTAAGTGAAATGACAATACTTCAGGTAAAAAAAAAAAGGTAAGACTACAGCATGACACTGTTCTCCCCTTGCAAATAGCAAACTCTCATAAAATGTTTTGCAAAGATGAGTGGCTGGATCGCTGGAATTAGTATTGGGTAAGATGTCCACTTTCAATTCATTTAACACTTAACCTGAGGAACTGTGAGAGCCATGCGTGAGGGGACTCATCTGGAGTATTTTAAAATATTCATCCCTTTATAAAATATCAAAGTCACTCAAATTATGTGATAACTGACCATAGTAACTTGCAAATCTCTGTAAAATGGCTCTCGAGAAAATAGAGAAAACTTAAGGAGTAACCTAGACAACTTTCAGGTTGTCAGGATTTTTGGCACCCTCTTCTTTGGAGAGTTGAGAACTTTCCATCATGCCAAACCATTTGGTATGGCTGTACTAAAAGGCACTGGGTCGGTTGATATGTCCTATCTATGTCAAATTCTGGGATTTATTTACTCTGAATATCAACACTGTATCTGAAATCATCATCAACACTGCAAATCTCCACCTCTCCTAAACTTCTTATCTGAGTGAATCACTATATCCTCAGTAACTCAAAACAGAAATATCTTAAATTTATGACTCTTAGTCCCCAAATTCAATTTGCCATAAAATGCTACCAATTCTACCTCCAAAGTTTTCTTCATACCTCACTCTTCCTTACTATCTCCATTGACACTAAACTTAATAGTTTAAGTCCAAAACATCTCCCATCTGGACGACTGCAAGGCCTGCTAGCTGGTGTCCTTGCTGACAGGCTTTCTGACCCCCAACCTCCATCCCAAATACAAATCTTCACCTCCCCCTCTATTTCTCTACTCTACTGCCAGAGCGATATTGTAAAAATGTCTTCCCCTGTTAACGATTCCTCAGTGACTCCCCATTTCACGTCTTTCGTATGACCTGGAGCTTGGGCTCTAGCCTCACTTCTTACCACTCTTCATCACACACTGCACACTCCAGCCTCTAGAGAGCTATTTGCTATTCCCTGAAAGTGCAATGTTTCCTCATGTGGCCATGCTTTTTATCAGTTATACCCTTTGCTAATCTTCATGCTGCCATGCCTTTTACAGGTTATACCCTCTGCTAAGAACGTCCTTTCCAAACATTAGTAAATTTCTATTCATTTTTCGAATCTCAGATCAAGTGTTGCCTCTTCTGTGAAGTATTCCTCGACCTCATACACCAAGAACAATTAATGAAGTGAATAATTATGGTTCAATGTGTATCTCTGCACTGGACTGCAATTTCCTTGAGAGCAGAGACCGGGTTTTACTCCTTTCAAACCTAGCACATGAGATACTTAAGAAATCAAATGGATCACATGCTGGATGTAGAAACTCCTTGAGGGCTTAATAAAGGCACATTTTTGTCCACAGATGATCCAAAATATCTGATTCTGGCTTAGATCAAATCCCAATTAGAAGAGATTCTGGAAAAGACCCTATTTTCTAGGTAGTCCTAATAAATGACCACTGTTACACAAAAGGGTCAATAGTTCCAGACCACCAACATCATTATATAATTATTCATTAACTACTTACAAGATATTTGGCCCAGGGTACCCAGGATAGAAAAAGTTTTATGGCAGAATTACTGCCCCCTAGGGGTATACAACTGCAGGTCAGCCTAATTCACAAGAAGCCATTCCATAGTTCTTTCTGCTGCAAATGAGCATAGAAATAGGGATTGAATCTTGTCCCCCACAAAAGTTATAACTAGATCCCAAGCTCTGGTCCTCTGCGTATGGACGCATTTGTAAACAGGACCTTTGAAAATGTTATTATTTGATGTGTGCTCAAACTGAATGAGGGTGGGCCTTAGCCCAATATGGCTGGAGTCCTTACAAGCAAAGGAAATTGGACACAGGAGGAGAGGCTACAGGGAGGAGCCAGAAGCTGGAAGTCAATGGAACCCAGAAGAGAAAGGAGAAGACACAACCATGTACATTACCACATGACAGAAAAGCCAAGGAAACCCAGAAATTGCTAGCCACCCAGAAGATATTGATCTAAGAGAAAGCAAGCCTTCTAGCCTTTGAAACCGTGAGCCAATAAATTCCTGTTGTTAAGTCACCCCACAGTATGGTTTGTTTTAGCAGCTAGAAAATTAACACAAAGAGGATACACACTGCATAGCCTTTTTAAAAGCCTCTAGAGAACCCGATATCCCTCCCAGCCCACCACAGTTCCTAAGCCTGCCAGGATATACAGTTGGATGATCTCCCTCCCTTAGACATACATATAGAATGTGCAAAAACCTGAAAACATTATTAAAGATAAAAACACTGCTATTGTATATGAGCTAAGAAGACAACATAAGATAGCATTAGACAGTGATAGGCTGGTGGGGTGGGCACAGCTGAGGAGCTAAGAGGCTTCTCTAAACCAATCCCCAAATGTTCCCAGTATTCACACACAGAACAACTTTATACCCTTTCTAAATAGCATACTCCCTACTAGGGTATTTTCAAATATAAAAAAGAGAGAAACTAGTATTTTTCTCATAGAGCCCAGCGATTAAAAACTTTTTTTTTCTTGTGTCGTTTTTTCATCTATTCTTGGAGGGGGTGGGGTAAAGAGAGGGTATAAAGGGAGAAAAATCAGGGAAAGTAGAAGGCCATGAACCAACAGGTGAAAAAACTAAAAAGAAGCTAATCTTCTGAGGGTACAAAAATTCAAGGACTTTCATTTTCACAAGTAAGGAAACCTGATATAGAAGAGCATATCTGGAAAAAGATTTAGCTTGGATTATAATTTTAATTATATTACATCTCTAATAATATATAATGAGAATATAATTCCACCCCATACCATGATTTTCAAAGTTTTCTTTCCTTTCCTTCTCAAAATAGGAAAAAAAGAAAGAAAACATTAAAGAAAGCGAAGGAAATGAAGCAGAAGCCAGCAACAAATTATCTACAGTCTAAGGTAACCGGTCAATGGTCCTATGAAAAATACTTCCTTTCTTCAGAAAAACAAGCAAGTTTACTATAGCATTCTCAGGTCATGGTCTTCTTGGGAGCCCCAGGGACTAAGAATTAGAAGTTATCTGATTACTTTGTTGGCCTGCTTTCACTGCTGAGCTTTAGCAGCCTCTCACAAAAAGACTGCTTTAAATTAAGCAGTTACTTGATTAAGCAAGTTTGGATGGGGTAGAATTCTTTTATTTTCCTCAGACATAAATATCTCTGCATCTAACCTTCACTGAGTGACTAAACAGTTCATAAAACCAATTTCTTCATTATAGATGTTAGGAAGCAGAAAGTAAGAATGATTTGCACATATTACTTTAAGTTGGCTTTTACTCATCAACTTAAAAAATGCTAAAACGTAAAAAAAAACAAAACCCTAAAGTCTGTTTGATAAAACCTCTAAAAATGTACAGTAATAGATTACATAATATTGGCATTCAAATGTAGATTGATAGGCCATGTCTACCTTAAGTTTTGCATAGCAGTTCTGTAGATGATCCATATCACTTCCAAGTTTCAGATTCTGTGTTTCCACATTTTCCTGAGCTAGAAGGTTCTTCCGTTGAAGTACAAGTAGTTCATTCATACAGTTTAAAACAGCAACTATATTTAATTCTCTCCTTGCCTCTTTACCTTTGGATTCTTCATATAGTGAAGGAAAACCGAATGTAGTCAATTCCTGGTGGGAGAAAATGTTTTTCTAAAAATTGTTTACTGTCCAACTAAAAATAAAGAAACGAAATATACAAACTACTGAGATAGTTAATAGTATACATCCCAAAGGACAAAGAATTAAAAGAACTGGGCTCTTCTTGCCTCTGTTCTGCAATAACCTAATTGACCTGGTGAAGGTACTTAGGTTTCTGCATCAATAAAATGCGGCTTGGACCCTTAGTGAAGGAGCCCCTAGAGTGATGGAAAGTCCAAACTGCTCCTCTAGATAAAAGGTGTTCTTATATCTAGACCAGAGAGCTGCCAAGGTTCTTTGTAAATCGAATACGTTATAAGTCCCAGACTTATATATACATCACAATATCCTTGTGCTTGGCAAATGTTTTTCTCTCAAAAAATATGTTCTATTATATAACATGATTTATGCTGTTGCTTCTTACAAACCCATGTTACCTGATCAAGATATGAAATACTCTGTTCAATATTCTCTTCTGTGCAGAAGGCACTGAAAAAACTGTGCACATTTTTTGATAAAGGTATTGAAGAACATAGCACTTGCTGTGAGTATAAACTTGATGGAGACATCTTTGTTTCTGAGGTATATTGAGAGATGTTTTTGCTTTCTGGAAGAATAAAAGGCATTTATATAATTTAATTCAAATACACGAAAATTGAACATAATTTCCATTACCAAAGATTTTAAATTTTATAATATTTTTAAGTATTTTCAAATAAGGATAAAGCTATTTTTTAAAAACCAATCAATTTTATTGATACATATTAATAAAACATACTATTCATCCAAAGTGTACAATCAATGATATTTGGTATAATCACAGATTTATGCATTCATCACTTCAGTCATTATTAGAGCATTTTCATTATTTCATTAATAATAATAATAATAAATGCCAAACAAACAAGAAAATTCGTCACCTCTCAATCTATGTACATAGCTGCTGTTTCTGGCTATTCTTGCACAATTATTTATTTATTAAGCAGTTCTACTGAGATATAGTCACATACCATATGCTCTATCCAAAGTGTATAATCAATAACTTCTAGTATAATCACAATGTTGTATATTCATCACCTTGAAAATTTTAGAACAATTTCATTACTCCAAAAAGAAAGACTCCACACCATTTAGAAATCTTCCCTAGCTCTACATAACCACTAATCTAGTTTCATCTTTATAAATTAATTTATAAGTTTTATAAGTACATTTTATGTAAATGGAATCTCTACAATGTGTAGTATTCTTTGTCTGGTCTTAGCATAATTTTTTTTTTGTCTGATATTAGCATTTTGTGGTATTAACCTACATTTGTTCAGTAAAGCTATTTTTTATATGAGAAAAATGTACTTTCTTCCCCTAAAATACAAGTAAAGATGTGTTAGTAGTCATGTTGTTATAATATACTATCTTTTTTCCTAACAGTACTTTTAGGGTCAAAACAAAACAAAACAAAAAACACTTCTCTAAACCATTCAAAGTTTAGGAGATTAAAAGAATAAGTCAGAAATGCAGTATGTAGCCACTGAATTTTAAATTTCAAATGCATAAAAATTTCCCTCAAAAATATTACAACCAAGCAATGCATAATCCATCCAAAGTATTTAACCCCATTAACTACAGCATTTTACTGAAGTTGAAAATGATATATTTTACAACTACCAGCATCTCTTTCTAGTCACATCTTTGATATTTGTGGGAGCTATTCTAATTTAGTTGAAAAATTCATCTTTACAATCACTGTACTTTGTCTCCCAGTTTAGACTCAGTTACCTGCAGACAGACCTGGATCTGTAACAGTCATCCAATCTCCCATAGCAATCACCAGTGCCAGGATACCTGAGGAACTAGCTCAGCAGTGAAGCATTTAGTCCAGCTGCTGTAACTCTTCTATGTAGGCATCTCCTTCAAAAGCAAATTATAGAGCAACAGCATCTAATATAATTAAAATATGAAAGCCAATATAAAACCAATGTGTAAGAGTTAACTGTGCCTAAAATAGAAGGATTTTACAATATTTACTCACATGCAGATACAAAAACATCGTAGAGCTCAATAATATAAATTTAGGCAAGGACAGCAGTGCAGCTAAAGGCTTTCCAAGTTTTACTGAAGTATTCGCATTACTTCATATGCAAGGGACATGATTTGACTCTATAAACCTAAAGCCTAGCAGTGTACAAAGCAATAATATTTCTGTATCTTTTAAAATAAAGTATATTTCTTATTTATGTAGATGAGATGATGAAAAACCTCATTTTTGCCAGCATTCCCACTTTTTGTGTTTACTAACCATACAGGCAAAAATTTTCTTTTAAATTACAATTCCCAGTGTTGAAAAAGATTTAGGAAAATGAACATTAATTTATACTACTACCAGCAATTATGAAAAATTTAAAAAATAATAGTTTTGATCCAGAAATTCCACATTTAAAATTTTAACCTAAAAAAAATATATATTCAATTATTCATCAACGAGTTGTTCCTCACAATATCAAAAAAATTGGAAATACTTATATGTCTTACAGTAAGGGAATGGTTAATTAAATTATATCTATACAATAGAACACTGTGCAACCTTTAAACACAACTGTGTAAAATTAGGGTGGCTAACAAATACCTAGAGAGGCCAGAAATACAAATGAATGAAGTGGACTAAGTATAAGAAACATATCACCTTTTTAGTTTATGATGCATGTTTCCATTTTTTAAAATAGAGATAATGGAAGAGGGAAGTATTTTTCCATCATAAGAAAATGCAAATGAAATTATAAGTGGCAACTGGAGGAGTGAAGATTGCAGGCAAACTGAGAACACATGCTAACACATGGGACAGCTGTTTCTCAGCTACAATAAATGGTGGTCAAAATAAAAAGCAGGTCCTGTGCTGCTAGATCTTTGCATTTTTAAAGAGATGCTAGAATTCTGGATTTTTCAAGGTTAGAATTAACGCTAATTAAACACAATTTTTTAACACAATGCAAGTTACTCTGGGAGGAGGCTGTGAACAGGAGACCCTTCTGGGGTACCAGAAATGTTTCACATCTTGATCTGACAGGTGGTTATATGGGTGTGTGTGTGTGTGTATATATATATATATATACACAATTCATCAAGTCAAACACTTAAGATCTGTGCCCTTGATTGTGTAAGCAATACTGAAAACAAAGCACTATGTAAGTTAAACAATATGTGTCTTCAAGCCTGATCTGGACTGTGTGGATCAAGAGTTCACAAGCTCTGTTCTGGAATATTTAAGAGGGAAATATTCATAAGATTGTATTAAAGTTAGATGAAAATTTTTATTAATTCAATAAATATTTAATTTTATGTGCCAGGTGTACTTTTCAGGGCCAGGGGACTCCCTTGCTGTCAAGTAGCTCATATTCTGATGGAGGGGAGAAATAACTTTTTTTTAAAAAAAGGATTAAATTAACATGACAATACTCAGCAATATGAGCTAAAAAGAAAATGAAACAAGATAATATGAGAGATTACTGGGATGGGGGTATTTAGGTGAGTCAGTGAAGGCTACATGGAGATGGTGATATTTGAACTGAGACTTAAGTGAAAATGAGTCAGTCACAAGATGAGCAAGGACCACAGCAGTTCAGGTAGAAGGAAAAAAAGTACAAAGACCCCAAAATGGAGACGACTAGGGTAAGTCTGAAAAACACAAGAAGGCTAGTGTCTGAAGCATGGTGAGCAAGACCAGAGTTAGGAAGATGGATTTTCTCTACATTCCAAGAAAAAGTTACTGAAGGGTTTAATCAAGAAAGTAATATGATCTCCGCCACACATTTAAAAAGATTACTTCACCCATTTAAAAAGATGACCCTGGCTACTCTATAAATGGATTGCAATAGTGGAGGTTAGAAGAAATCAAGAAGTTACAATAGTAGTCCAGGCAAGAAACCAGGCTAACACTACAGTTCTAACTGTGGAAGTAGAGAGGGATGAATTAGGGATGTGTTATGGAGACTTACAGGTGAAGTAGAAAGTGGACAAAAGAAAAACCAAGGATGATATCTAGGTCATGTAACAGCAAGCAATATATTAAATGTACATGATGTTATGGGTTGCATTAGATGTTATGCAAACACACACACATTCTCTCTCTCTTTCTCTTTGAATGCTATCCAGTCCAGCACTGATCTTTTGCTATTTTTCCACTCATGTACCTTCATGAGGGTACCTGATTCTTCAGTTCCCACTGCCCTTAAACGGGATGAGCAGGTTAAAAGTTGAGTCTGCACCAAATAAGAAAAAAATTGATTTTACTCTTGGCTTTCAGAGATAGTAGCTAGAAGCAGAACTGGATCAAGGGACAAGAAAGCCATCTATTCTAACCCATGTTACTTTGTACTATTCAACCTCTCTAGGCCCTTGGTTCCTCACAGGTAAAACTGCCATAATAATGGCACTTACCTCACAGGTTCCCCCTAAGGATTACGTGAAATAATGCATCTACAGTGTTTAGCATACTGTTTATATATGGGACACATACAATTAATATTATCATCATCATCTAAGCACAAGGTTGACTATGTAGTAAAAATGACAAATTCTAAAACCTGTAACAAAATACACTGTTGCTCTTACTTAAAAGTTGAGTATGTATGCTTGGGAACTCTGAAGACAGATATCCTTACTTTAAAAAACACATTAGGCAGTGATATAATTCTTTGTAATCATTAGATTGGGGGGTAGGGACAAGATCAGAAGAAAACGTAAATAGATACCTTTTCAGGTCCTTTTTGGTCTCTTAAGATATTTGTAAATAAGACATAATACTCTGCAAGTCCCTTTTTTTTTTTTAAAGATTTATTTCTCTCCCCTTCCCCCCCCCCACCCCAGTTGTCTGTTCTCTGTGTCTATTTGCTGCGTGTTCTTCTTTGTCCACTTCTGTTGTTGTCAGCGGCATAGGAATCTGTGTCACGGGAATCAGTGTTTCTTTTTGTTGCGTCATCTTGTTGTGTCAGCTCTCCGTGTGGGCGGCGCCATTCCTGGGCAGGCTCAACTTTCTTTTGCGCTGGGCAGCTCTCCTTACGGGGCGCACTCCTTGCGTGTGGGACTCCCCTACGCGGGGGACATCCCTGAGTGGCAGGGCACTCCTTGCGCGCATCAGCACTGCGTGTGGGCCAGCTCCACATGGGTCAAGGAGGCCCAGGTTTGAACTGTGGACCTCCCATGTGGTAGACAAACGCCCTAACCACTGGGCCAAGTCCGCTTCCCTGCAAGTCCCTTTTCTCCTCATATAAAAAGACTACCTGACACCAAAATGTGTCTACTATATGCCCATTCTAAGTTTTAAAATGGAATTTAAGTCAGCTACATTTTCCCAGTGAATTTAGCTCTTCCAGTGACTACATGTTTAAAAAAAACCCTGCAAAATATTCAAGTCTGGTTAAGTATTCACAATGAAAACCAAAACTCTGTTTTGAAGTCCTATGAAACAAAGAACTTACTAAGAGTATATGATTTCATGCAAGCTAAAAGTTTCCACATTATCCTTCTCTGTTCAGTGACAGACTTAATATATACTATGAGATTTATGATAAAGGAAGTTACCCAACCAGTTTTTCCAAGAAAAAAGACAGAAGACTCTTAATACACATCCCCAAACCAAGAGAATCATTAAACAAAGTATTCTGTTCTTGCTCAATTATAGCTAAAATTTCATTGTTGAAGGTTATAAACTTTCATGAAGATGTTAAAATAAGTCAATTTTAATTTCGAAATTCAAATGAAAAAGGGTAACAAAACTGCTTTGCATAAATTGGATTTTATCACAATTCTATTTCAACTTGAAAGTTTCAAAAGAAAGATTCCATTACAAACCTGGTGCTGAAATACAAGAATTAACTTTATAGATTAATATAGCTATAGCACACCATTATAGAGTAGACATGATAACCCACAATAAGAATGAACTTGGTTATACTAGCAGTTTAATTAGAAGAAAAGGAAAAAAAAGTTAACAGTGAATGGAGTAATCTGGAAAGCTCAAAATTCTCTCTACCTACACATTATATAGGGTAGCTGCCCAGATTCCAGGATAGGTCAAATCCATGAGTGAATTTAATGAGCAAAATGTGAAAATTAAAGAATTCAAACATCTTGTAAAAGCCATTTCATTCATCCAAGATTGTTGAGGAACAATCTTGAAATAAATTAAAGCAAGAAAAAAATCCATAAATAAGAATTCTCTTTATCCTATTCTCAAACATCATAGAGACAGTTTTGTTCCTTCTTGGTGGATAACACCTACACAGTTATCTAGAAAACTTCCTTTTTCCAAATACTTCTCAACGTAGATTCCAATCAGTAAGGCTTTATAACAGAAAACCTTACTAATTGCAATAAAATTGCAATAATTTCTGTAAAAATATTACCTTACCATTTTTGAAGAACTAAATTGGCTTTGCTATAGGATGCTACGGGTTCCAAAACACTAATGCCACATGTTTCCAGTATAAACAAGGGGACTCTGCTCTTTTCTGAATAAAATTATTATGCAGAGTTTAAGAATTATTGAGTAGCATTTTTCAGGTTAGAATTTGAACAAAAAACTGGGAAGCAGTGAGACATTTCTGAAAGAGCAAGGATCTTAAGCTTCATACATTGTTTCTATCATTCTTCAGGTCAAAGCACTTTTTTTCATATATTCTTTTTCTATATTGTAGACAAGAAACTTAGGGCTCAGAAAGGTCCAAGAGATTGTCCGAGATAACAATTCTAATTGATGGTAAAGCCAGGACACATATCTCAGTCTTCAAAACTCAGTGCTCTTTTTACTATATCACCATCTGCCTTTCAATACCGTGCATGAAAATCTATAGAGAGAGCAGTTAAAAATAGATTAGAATCAAAAAGATTTCCATCAAGTTTCTTACAAAGATAGTGTTTCTATAACTCATTTTAAACAATTCCATTCAGAACATATAATTCTTAAAGGAAGTTAATCTACTACTTAAATTGAGGCACACCTGTAAAATTCTTCTCTGCTTCACCATAGATAATGGTCTCTTTTTTAAATAAACACCTTGCTTTTGAAAGGCGTAAATACAATTTAAAGAGATCAGTTCCATATAAAGTTTAATAAGAGTACAATTAAATCCACCCATTTTACCACATTCTGTCCTTGAGTAAATTATTTAAGACAATACTGAAAGTAAGTTTATAGACCTTTATCAAAAATTTGTGATCCATGTTAATCACATCTATTTTTCCCTGAGAAAACTTGCTTGGCTAGTCATCTTCTCCCTTCTACCTCAAAGACTCAGGGGTTCTCAATATATCTCAATCACTTGTAGAGCTCTGGGATAGACAGCCTCTAAAATAGTCCCAAATTACTCTTGCCTATTGGTGTACACACCCTTGGAGTATCCGGCTCCTTGAATATGGGCTTGATTTAGCTACAAGCTTGTAATGAACAGAGTGCATCAGAAGTAACAGGAATTCACTTCCAGAACTAGGTTATAAAAAGGCTGTGGCTTCCTATCTTGGGGGTTGTCTCTCTTGATGTCAACATGGCAAGGAACTGATATTTCCAGGCAACAGCTAGGGAGGTCCTGAGGCCTGCCAAGAATAAATGAGTTTGGAAGTAGATCTGCCCCTCCCCTTGCCGCCCCCCCAAGTCAAGCCTGGAGATGACTGCAGCCCTGGCAAACACCTTGATGGCAGCCCTGTGAGACATGCTGAGCTGGAGGCACCCAGCTAAGTCACACCCAGATTTCTGACCAAAGAAATTTAAGATAATGCATGTCATTTTAAGCTAAGATTTAGAGTAATCAGGTTATGCAGCAAAAGATAATACAACATTTAAAAATTTAAATTTAAATTATGTAAATTTCAGAGTCCCTTTCAAAACCTACTGACTCTATACTTTACATGTCTCCTGCTGACATATAACTAACTAAAAGTGACTCCATACTCCACAAATGCAATTAATCAGGCTTACAACAACAATATCATCCAGTATTACAATTAATCATTCCATATTATTCTAGTTGGATGCCTCCCCCACTATTCTATGAACTTCAAAGGGCAAGGGATGCATTTATCTTTGTAATCCAACAGCTTCTCTACATAGCAGGTACTCAATAAATGTTTATAAGTTGTTTATAAAAAGTCCTAGAGGGAAGCAGATGTGGCTCAGGCAACTGGGCTCCTGCCTACCACATGGGAGATCACTGGTTTGGGTCCCAGTGCCTCCTAAAGACGACAGAAGGCTGGCACGATGGGCAGGTGTGGCAAGCTGACACAACAAGAGACACGAGAGGAAAACAGCTTGGTGGGAGACACAAAAAAGTAGAGAGCAGAGGTTCCTGGTACCTCCTAAAGAAGACTGCAACCTGATGCTATGGACAGGTGTGGCGAGCTGACACAACAAAAGGACACAATAAGAGACATGGGGAGGAAAATCAGGACGAGAGACACAACAAAGCAGGGAGTGGAGGTGGCGCAAGTGATTAGGCACCTCCCTCCCATATCATTGGTCCAGGGTACAGCTCCAGGTGCCTCCTAAAGAAGCAAGGATGACAGGCACAGCAAGTGAAAAACAACAAGGAGGTGGGAGAAATAAATAAAATAAATCTTAAAAAAAAAAAGTCCTACGTATGGCACACTCACTTCAGCCTCTTTACCTCCATCTGTGCGTTCTTCTTTAACCTACCCCAAAACTAACACCTTTTCAAAGCACAGATCAGCCGCCATTATCCTCTCCATAAAGCCTTTCTCCGATTACTCTAGTCCATGATACTGTTCTTGAAGCCCTCCATTTACTTAGTAGTTTGGTTCATCTTCCACAGTTAACTTCCCAATTAATACCTGACATTTTTGTACTCCTCCCATTAAACTTAATATAGTTAGTAACCAATGAGTACTGAAATAATTGATGTTAACATGTTCATTCCAGCAAGCAAAAGTGGATAAAGGAAAACAGCAATGGAAAAAGTGGAAAAGTTGTCAGTCCTTTAAAGTATTATTCTTGATTCCCAATTCTCTTGTCTTTACCCCCAATCTCTCCTCCCACATCTACAAACTCAGAGAGCACAGCACAAACATAAGTTGTATCTTGATTACAAGATTTCCTTCACACCACACACTACTTTAAGTGTTCTTTTCAAGTTCACTTGAAATTCAAACTTGAGAAGGCTCAATTGCCTACCTAATCAAAATTCTAAAACAAACTTCAATCAAGTGTCGGAAATAACAGCTTTTCATTATACACAAATGTAGTAACATTACAGCATCTGGGCTTCTAAATATTGCACAAGATTTTTCACAAATAGTTAACTAAAGTCTCTGCTAAAATCTCACAAAATTAGAGTTACCAAATTGTTGGGTTAAGAAAATAAAAGTGTTAAAACTAAATCTTTAAACACTAGCCCTATCTTACAGATATACAAATTCAGTCATAAAACTTAAGAATTAACAACATATTTCAAATAGATGCTACTACTCAAAAAAAACAAAGCATGACTATTTAAAGCATTAATACTACCTTAAACTATAATTTCGTCCCAAAGGAGACTACAGCTTTTAATTCCATATAAATACCTCTGTTCCTTAAACAAAATCAGGTACAGAAACACACTAAATTCAACCTCACAGAAAATCTTTTTATAAATTTAAAATCTAAATATTTAATACAATGAATGGCATAATTTAATAATACAGTTTTCCACAAATAAATTTTTCTTAATAAATTAAATTTTAATACACATGATCAGCTGAAACTCAAAATCTGGTATTATCCCAATAATCTGTCTCCTTCTTTTTGAGTATAAATCTTAAGAGGATTTATAGTTGGGGAGTCCAAGCAAATAATACAAGCAAGCCTTAGAGACCTGGGTCAGACAGGCTGTGGTCATATTCTAAGTCAGTTATTATCACTACACTATTTCCCCAAGCTGGTTTACTTCCTGTAATATGAAGATGTTCCTATCTATCCCTTAGGGTTGTTGTGGGTATTTAATGAGATAATAGGTAAAAACTATGCTAGAACATAGATTTATTTATTTAACATATATGCCAGGCACTGTTCTGAATCCTTCACATATATTATTAAATCAAATCATCTCAGCAGACCTAGAAATTATCAAACTATTATTTCCTTTTTACAGATAAGGAAATCACAGTACAGAGAGATTTGTCCAAAGTCATAGATAGAGTTAGCTGGTGGCAGAGCTGGGATTCCAACCACACTCCCAACCCAGACTCAGGGACTCTTAACTATTGTTTTGTTGCTTCAGTGGATGGGAGGCTCAGGAACAGTATCTCCTACTACTACTCCTTTAATACAGACAGGACTTTTAATCCTATTCCCACAGTAAAGTGACTAGTAAAATGTGCCATTAGAAAGTCACCCTCTTAACAGGCAAGGAGCTATATGCTATGCTTTAAAAAAGTCTCCAGGATGCTGCCAATTACTTACCTATCCTTGAACAGATTATTGCTGCAGTATGAGAAACAGTATGGCATAATGATTTGGAAGAACAGGATCCAAAGTCAGACCACCTGGCTTCAAACCCCAGCTTCACCACTTACAAAGTGACCCTGAACATAAACCTCTACCTCATTTGCAAAAAGGGAGTAAAAATAGTCTTTACAGGGAAGCAGACGAGGCCCAATGGATAGGGTGTCCGCCTACCACATGGGAGGTCTGTGGTTCAACCCTGGGCCTCCTTGACCCGTGGGGCGCCAATGTGCACAAGGTGTGCCCTGCCACGCAGGGGTGTCCCCTGCGTAGGGGAGCTCCATGTGCAAGGAGAGGACCCTGTAAGGAGAGCCGCCCAGCACGAAAGAAAGTGCAGCCTGCCCAAGAATGACTCCGCACACACGGAGAGCTGACACAAAAAGATGACGCAACAAAAGGAAACGCAGATTCCCAATGCCGCTGATAAGGATGGAAGCAGTCACAGGGGAACACACAGCGATGGACACAGAGAGCAGACAACTGCGGGGAATGGGGGAGAAAAATAAATCTTTAAAAAACAAGCCTATCTCATAGGATGATTATGTGATTAAATAAATTTATGCAGGCAAAGAGTTTAAAAAACAGGGTCTTGGGTACATGGTAAGCACTCAGTAAATGGAAAGATGTCTGGGATAGTTTGCTAAGTGTAATTTTAAAAAGTGATAAAACAAACACTAAACATGATCTTATTTGGTCGTTAAAAAAGCAAAACTATATGTGAGTAAATAATGTAAGCATAAAGTCTGCTCTATAAAAATAGACATTGGTATAAGAACAGAAAAACCTGGAAGGAAAGACCAAGCTGGCAGTAGGAAGAGGAGGCAGAGGTAGAACTTTCATTCCTTTTTTCAAGGAAAGATGAAAGAAAGAAGAGTAAAGATGAAATATAAATGGGCAAACTCTATTTTCTTGTGATTTCTAAATTTTCCAAAGTGGATGTTATAATCAGAAAAAAAACCCATGTTTTTAAAAGGCAAGTGTGAAGATGATAAGCAGAGGCAATACAGTGAAAAGCTCTTCTCTCAAACACCAAACCAATGGCAGAAAAGCATGAGTATGAAGAATGTAAAATATTCATATCCCAATTAATCAGTTAATTTATAGGAGGCAAGCAGCCCTGATGGGCAAAAACTGATCGGAAATTATACAAATGTCCTAGAGTTATTCATATAAACAATTATGTCAGGAAAATAGAACTTTACCAGAGGTCAGTAGTTTGCTGTTTTGGACAGCAATCTAACAGTCTACAAAAATTTGAAATGCTTAAATCTTTCTACTAATCAATTATACTTCTAGGCATCTATTACCACATAAGTAAGTCATATAAATGAGCAAGCATAACACAGAGGGCCATTGTTGATCATAACATTACTTGAATGGCAAAAAACTAGGGAAAATCTAAATATTCATCAATAGGAAAACCATTAAAAAACTAATACATACAGCATAGCCAGAAATACTAAAGAATGAAATCGATCTGAAAGTATGCATTAAAAAAAAAAAGAAGTTATGTATTAATGAGAATAGGATGATTGCCATTTTTTGTTAAATCAAACTATCTATTTACATTAAGGAGAAAGGTCTGGAAAAGTTATAAATTGTTACTAATGACATCCCTGGGGAATGTGATGGCTGGGTGTCAGGAAACATAAAAAATCTGGGCTTTCACTTCTTGCACAATATACACTTATTATAGCTTGAATGTTTTAGGACATGGATTATTTCATAAACTATTTAGAGGCAATAGATTCATGAAGAGTTAAATGATAATGTGTGTTAAATGATAATTCCAGACAATGGCCCCACCATCCTTTAGTGGAGACCTCAACTAAGACAAATGACAAACTTTCCACCAATCGATCACACTTCCAGCATCTATTCAACATATTCATGCATACAAATGAGCAAGGATAATGTAATCTTCATAATGATGCCCTGCTATGTCAGAGCAGGCCTATGCAAATCTAGCCCATTAGGAAACATGGAACAGGAACAGAGAAGCCAGACTTTCCCACAGTTGTGAAGAGTAAAGACACAGAGTACAGTGCACCTAAAAAAGGTGGACTCTCCTTCTGGCTCAATAACCTAACTTGGTAGGAAGAAAAAGGAGGTTGAATAGACTTATACTTAAAAGCATTATGATTTTTTTAAAAAAATATTCTTACAATATCAACCTATGAATCAAGCAACTTAACAGGGTGCATTTCTCTGCTTCAAGGACAGCACCTCATGAAGTTATATAAAGTGTGTATTATACTTAAGAATCTATGCCACACCATCTGATGTCTGGTGATACACTGGCTTTTATAACTGCTAATGTTTTCACTTGTTTTGGTTTTGGCTGCCCAATTAAACTTATTTTTTTCAGGGTACTGTCCCTTCAGGGAAGCCACACAGGGTACTGAAAGAGCACCAGACCTAGTGTCAGAGGCTATGGCTCTTACTGACATTTCTATCTTCTACTGACTGACCTTGAATCAGTCATTTTTCTTTGGGTTTCAGTTTTCATGTCTGAAAAATTAGGATGCTGAACTAGATGATCTTTAAAGATTTTATTCAGTTCTATTATCTTTGATTTTTAAAATATTTATCATGGGACCTAATATGAAATTGAGTACAGCTATTTATATCAAAATTATTTCTCCTTGACATTTTTGTAACAATGTGCCTTGAGTCTTCACAACTGAAATGTTTAGTAAATAAAAGCCTAATTTTAATAATGTTAATAATATAACAAAATGTATTAAGCATATATTACCTGCCTAGAACAATTTTAAGCACTTCACACTGACTGAACCCTGCCTTGGTATGGGGAATTATAATTGACCAATTGTTGGAACCCAATGAAGTTTGCTGCATGAATGTCCAACTTATACTAGCGTAAAGTGTGCTACTGTAATATTATGATAGACAAGTCTCAACACTTTAGCTATGCTGCAACTTAGAAAGGCTTTCAATTTAATCTTGACTGGTGCCAGTTCAGAAAAGGCAAGGTGATTTAGTGTATGGACCAAAAACATGACAATTTAGAAACAGTAAAACAATTTCAAATCCTTTCAGCGCACACGTAGATTGACTAACAGCAATCATATCCTTAAAGAGAACAATTAAGAAAAAAAGTAAAAGAAAAAGAAATACTATTTTAAAGTCTGTCTTACTTTTAAAGGTTGAAAATCAGCTAAGAAATCCAAATCAAATTTTTAAAAAATTACTATTTATTGGTATTTTGGTATTTCAAAATAAATAGGTAGACAGTAATAACTTTTATTTTTATTTTTTAAAGATTTATTTATTTATTTTTCTCCCCTTCCCCTACCCCCACCCCACCCCGGTTGTCTGTTCTCTGTGTCTATTTGCTGTGTCTTCTTTGTCCGCTTCTGTTGTCAGCAGCATGGGAATCTGTTTCTTTTTGTTGCATCATCTTGTTGTGTCAGCTCTCCATGTGGGCGGCACCATTCCTGGGCAGGCTGCACTTTCTTTCATGCTGGGCGGCTCTCCTTATGGGGCACATTCCTTGCACGTGGGGCTCCCCTATGCCAAGGGCACCCCTGCATGGAAGGGCACTCCTTGTGCTCATCAGCACTGCGCATGGGCCAGCTCCACACGGGTCAAGGAGGCCCGGGGTTTGAACCGCAGACCTCCCATGTGGTAGACGGACGCCCTAATCACTGGGCCAAGTCTGCTGCCAGTAATAACTTTTAAAGATAGTATGACAGTTTATTAAAGGCAGTAATGTGGCAGAAAATGATATTTAATCACCACTGGAAATGACAACTATATATACATAATTCATGAATCTGCTAATAGCTTTTTTCAATGATTTAGCCCAAATTCGATCATTGGTTATGATTCTCAAAACCAGCAGCATCAACATTACATGATAATTTGTTAAAAATTCAAATTTTCCAGGTCCCTCTCTAGATCTACAGAATCCAAAACTCTGGCAGTGGGGCTTAAAAATTTGTATTTTAACTGACACTCTATATGACTCTATTAGAATGTGGTTCAGAACAAATTACTATTCTATTTATGAAGGTTAGAATATAGAATACCAAAAAGGAATTCTTACCTAACATGTTTATAAGAATGTAAAAGTATCCACCAAAGTACTACTAAATGAAGGTTGAAAATGGAAGTAAAAAAAAAAAAACCCCACAAACATCCTAGAGAATGTCTGTTAAAGCAAGTTTATTAAACCTTGGAGAGTAGGGAGAAACCTCTGAAAAACAAACAGCATGGCAGATGAACATTCATATATCCAGTTCACATACTCTACAATCCAGCAATTCCACTCCCAGGTATAAACTCAAGAGAAACTCTTGCGTATGTATACCAGGTGTGCACAAAAATAGCAGCACAATTCCTAACAGCAAATCAGCACAAGTTCTTAGCTCTGGAAACAACCCAAATACCTCAACAGAAGAACAATTAAACTGTAGCACATTTTTTTTAAAAAATGGATATTATGCAGCAACCAGAAAAGTTCAGTTACACATTATACAAATCTCAGTAACATAACATTAAGTGGATGAATCTCAGCATTATAAAGTGAATGTTAGAAGGTAAGGCACGTAATGTAACATATATAGTTTTGTAAAAGTATGCAATATAACTATTTGAAAAGACAGAAAGGGAATGATGAATATGGAATTCAGTAAATATTCGCCTCAAGAAAGGGGAATAGAGGAATGGGGGGAAGAGGAGCTCAAATAGTTGTATAGAGGTTATTATTAAGGTCCTAGTTTTATGTTAGGGGGTGCCTAATATATTATTAAAATGAAATAAACAGATGGACCAATGATGAGAGTGTGTCACGAGCCAAAATAAAACTGATCTAATTCTTTGCATCTGAAGTCCTTAAAAAATTTAAATACATATTGCTCTTCAAATATTTCAATTTTAAATTCTACTATACCAGGCTGGCTGTGGAGGCACCAAGATCCCTGGGTTCTAGGCCTAACTACAACCAGGTCAGGGATTAAACTGTTTGAGTCACAGAACCCAAAGCCAATGACCCTAACCCCTTAAAAGTACAACAGTCAGGTCTGGCTAGTTTCAGAAGATCTATGAAGTCAAACAGAGATCTACAAAGGATCCATAGTCCTGGAGTTAGGTACTTCTGTACTAGCTAATTATGTGAAAATGGTAGGAGAGAAGATTGATGAACCGTGAGCATCTAAAGCATGCCAGATGGGGCTCTTATCAGCTATGTCAATTAATCCTTACCATGGCCCTAGGAGGGAGTAGATATTATCGATAAAGGAACTGAGGCTCAGAGAGGTTAGGTAACTTGCCCACACTTACAAACCTGAAAGGGAGGAATAAAAACCCAGCCATTGAACCTAGGAGGTAAGAATAAAACCCAGCTATTTATAATTCCAAAGCCTCATAGTCCCTGGCCACCTTCTGATACCCAACACCCAACAAGTACCCTGAGTAAATGATGTAAATTCTGAGCCCATTTCCTCATTACAAAATAATGCGACTGATTATGGACTATACTTATTGATTTCTAAGACACCTTCTTGCTTTTTTATTTATATATTCTAGGTAGAGTGACAGCCCTAAACGTGACTGTAGAACAGAAAGAATAACGTTAAAGGTGCCATCTTTTAGACAGGAAAACACAGATGACCAAGTTACAACTAACTGGCAAAAGATGGGCAAACTTACGACTGAGGTAAAAATCTTTTTGGTACCTAACTCTTATACGCAATGGCTGGCACTGATCTTAGATTATAAGTATCTACTGGCTACCCAGACACCATGACTTTAAAATCATATTTAGTGCTAAAATTCTTTCAAAACAATATTCTGGCAAACTCTTAAAAATTTAATGTTTGTGAAAGAAGTTTCATTTTCAGCAGCCCTGGCAAAAATATTTTTTTCAGTATTCACTGTATGCCAGGAATTAGGCCAAACATTTGTTTTTAATACTTTTTGCTTTTTATCCTCACATTTTTTACAAAAAGCATATACTACTTTTTAAAATCTTCAAGAAAATATAGCAAACTGGGCAGTTAATGGTTAGGTTGGCTGACTGACTTAACCAGTAAAAATGAGGATAGAGAAGGCCAGATGAGAAATATTTCAGATGTGGGACTAAAAGAATATGTTGACAAGTGCATAAAAGGGAGACATTTAGTCTCTCGTATAAAACTTGTAGTTGGCAATAGATAATAGTGTCATTTAAATAAAGAGAACAGAAGAGTGAGGTTAATAAAGCTGCGTTTTGGTCAGTGTACAGAGATAATGAGCTCAGTGTAGAACTTATTAGGCTTAGAGATGTCCTTATAAAACATTCAAATGGGGATAAACTCTAGAGCCTGGAGAGTAAAAGACATTAGGGCAGATTTAGGAGTCATCACATGAGGCAGTTGGGTCCATACAATAAAAAAGAGCAGCAGAAAGAACCCTGAAGAACATCAACATTTAACAGGAGAGTGAAGGAGACCTACATGTAGGAAATAAAACAGAAGGAGATGGAGGCTTTAGGAAGTCTAGGGAAAACACAGTTTAAAGAGGAGAGGGGACCAGGTATAACTCTGTGGTTGAGTGTCTGCTTCCCATGTATGAAGTCCCAGGTTCAATTCCCGGTACCTCCTAAAATAAATAAATAAATAAATAGGAAGGAGCGATGAATAGTAGCAAATGTCACAAAAAGGGCAAGATCTAGATAGAAACATATTTTGGATTTGGTAATTTGTGGCTTTAATGGTGAAGCTGAGGTGTAAAAATGGAAGTCAGACTGCAGAAAGGCAATCAGATATGAAGAAAAGATCACTTAATCAAGAAGCTTAGTTTAAAAGAATGTACTGAGCATCTCTGAATGTATTAGATGCTCATGAACAGATCCACTGGTGACTCAAAAAAAGTCCTTAAATCAGTTCTTGTTCAGTTACAGTATTTTTAATCAAATAAATAATAAATGATCAGTAAATGCAAGCTATTTTTCCAGGCACTATTCTAGATCTATAACATATTTTCTTATTTAATCTTCACAACTCTATGAAACTGGTATTATTCTCCCTAATTTACATGTGAACAACTAAGGCAGTAACCTGCCTGAGCAAGTGGTATGGTAGTCAATTAACCCCAGAGAATAAGAGGGAGGGAAAAAAAGTGTGACTCACAAATCAACAGGTTGGAACTGCAAATATTATAGTTAAGATTGTTCTGAATGCCTAACTGGCTGCAGTTGAACTTCTGTTTAAGAACTTATTTTGTTAATTTGAAAGACAATTTATGTCTTCTCTCATCTCAGAATCCTACAATGCTAATGCTAGAGCAAGACATTTTATGCCCCTTAATGACACTTAGATTCTATACTGCACCATAATTGTGTTATTTTTCCTACTGAATTGTAGGCTGCTTGAAAATAAGGGCCATGTCATACTTATCTTTGTACCCTTCCTCCCCCGCCTTAAAAGTAGAAGATACTCAATAAAGTTCTGTCATATATGAATAAGTATTTCTGCTTTTCTAAAGTTTCTGGAGATTTCCAAAAAGTACTTTTTAGGTCTATAATTGCTATGTAGGGCTGTGGTCTCTCAGATATTATATGGATTGTCTATGTGAAGGACGCTTTTAGATCACTCCAATTACTGATATTGATGGAAATACCCTTCTAAAGTGAAAACAAAATATTCCCCTGAATAAAACCTTTTAAGGGTTCCCCACCACCTACTGGTCAAAACTCATAGCCCTAGTTCTCCAACATATCACTAACCCATCCTACCCTGCTTCAACTCTACCAAATCACCTGTAATTTGCCAACAGTATATGCCACAGAACACACCTGCTGCCCCCATTAAAAGACAGATGAAATTCTTTTCTATAGCCTTCCCATAATGAGATTTTCTCTCCTGTCACTTTCTATCCTGTACATTTCCTAGAAACATATTCCTCCAGGCAACATTCGCCTTTTTAGCCTCAGGTCTGGCAAGTAACAGTAAGCGTTCGATAAGTGTTTATTTAAAGAAAAAAATTTTAAAGCATAATTTAGTAAATCTGCTAGTGCTATCAAAAGGCATGATTTTAGGTTGTTTTCTGTGATAATTTGAAGCTGGGTGGACCCCCAGAAAATCAGGTCCTTAGAATTAATCCATTCTTATGGGTAGGAACCTATTGTAGGTGGGACCTTTTCATTAAATTACAATGGTAAAGTGTGACCCAGCTAGGTCTTTAAAAATGGGATGACTATGGAGAGAGACACAGAGAGAACCCCGCAGAAACTGAGGGGAAAAGTCCCAGAAGCTGAAATCAATGGAGCACAGAATCATGGAGAGAAACTCATAGAAGTTCAAAGAGGAAGCCATGAAAACCAGAAAGCCGAACGCAACCAGACCCAGAAAAGAAAGGATAAGCCACCACGTGCCTTCCCATTTGACAAGAGTCCAGGATCACCAGCAGCAAATCTTCAGTGAGAGAACATCACCTGATGCCTTGATTTGTATATTTTTCTGCCTCTGAACTGTAAAACATTGTAAAAGCAAACCCATTTTTGATATATTGCTTTCTGCAGCTGTTCAGAAAACTAATACATTCTCCATTACCAATAATGAATGATGCTCTACTCTATCTCAACCTATAAATTCATGAATTCAAGATTAACTTGTATCTTCATTACCAACTAATCATATCACTGAAGACATAAAACAAACCTACATAGTATCAAAATCTCTTTTGGGTCATGAGGAAATGGTGAAACCAAGAATACTAGTTACAAGAATATTCACATCTATTGTAAAAGATATGGAAAAACATCACTTAAAAACCGTGAGAGCTGCTCCAATTTAACTATGTAAAATGAATTAATATCACTCTATTCTGGGGCAGAGTCTTTTATCATCTTTTTGTCCCTAGGTACATACCACAGAGAAGGCACTCAACATTTCCTTTTACAAAGCCTGTGTCATAACTCGGCCAAACAGCGACTATGTCTCGTTTTAGGAGAGCCCAAGTACATAATCTTGACTTTGGGCTGCCCTTGGGGCCTTTGGCAAATCATCTGAACAGTTAGCACTTTAGTTTTCTCATATACTGCCTGAGCATGTTTGGAACAATGTGCTTTAACAAGTCTGGTCACAAGCTCAATGTGTTATGAGGAGATCTTCACATTTCATTCTAGAATAACTAAGTCTTTGCAGTTATTGTCAAGCTGCTTCACTCATGTTACTTAATCCCGGGGCTTTGTTATCTTCACTGCACAGATGGGGAAAGAAAAGAGTATAAAATGACTTGACTAAAGATGCCCAGCAAGTCACAAAAAGCCTTCATTTTAACTACGTTCCTAATCCTCTTTTCAAAGAACCATTTGAGACACTTTCATTGGCAGCCAGCAGAACACTTGTCAAATTATTACCTTTCCTTACTTGTTTAGTTTGAATGAATAACCTAAGATTCCTAGACCTGTAAATTATGATAATTCTAGGAGATTTGATAGATTAAGTTTTGCTGACTCAATCCAAATTCTTAAATCTACCTCGACTTCTTCTAAATTTTAAGATAGTTTGACATATACCACTAACTCTAAAGCCATTTTTTTTGCCCTCTCCAGATCTAATTCTTTTCAAATTTTACTCAGTCTCCTAAATATGTCAAGTCATGAACCTCAAATCAAATTTTAAGGCTTTTGCCTTCTACCTAAACAGTAAACCAATCCCTCCTGCACCATGAAGGGTTACAAGTCATGCACCACTCACCAGAAAACTCCAGACCTAGACTTCAATTTGAATTGTTAGTAATTTCAATTGCAGGAAGCCCCCCCGCTCATAATTCTGAACCATCATGAGTTCAGAAAAGGGAAATCTCAATTCTCTCAGATTCAACAAGAACTATGTCACCGTTGCTAGCAACTGACACCCTGGCATTCAAAACAGGTTCCTTAAAATGGGATGATCTAAGGAACCTCGTTATTAAACGTGCTGAGAGAACATTATTTAGCAGATTCCAATTCCTGGGCCCAAGTGACTTGCATAACTGGGCAATCCGCATAGGTTCAAAAGAGTGCAGGAAGCTCACAATTCGATTTACTGTACTTTACGATAAAATTCTACATCAAAATGTTCTCACACATGCCTGCATCTTTGATGATGTAAGTGCCTCCCCTACACTTTTAACTAGTCCACTACGAGGGTTCTCTTCCCCTGCAGACGACACGGGCCTCCCAGTAAATCATTTTAACTGCCTCTAGCGTGTTCCCACTCACAAATCCCCGAACCCCGCGTTGCCCAAGCCTCTGCTAAGGAGACACTGCAGCTCCAAATCGGCCATCCCATCCTCCCCAATTCTCCGCGTTACTCTTCATTCCACGCCAGGCACCACCCTCGCTCCATCCGGGAGGGGGTCTGGGGCTCCCCGGTCCGCGGCCCCCCAGCCGCAGCCCTCCCCCGGACCCAGGGCGGCATCCAGCAGCGGGAGCGGCCCGGGAGCTGGAACCTACCTCCCACCTCCTCCGCCAGGCGCGATCGGGGTCAACGCTCTACCGCACGGTCCAACGGCCCCAACGGTCGCGCGGAGCCTCTCGCAGAGCCGCGGGGCGCCGAGCCAGGTGCTGGCGCTCACCTCCGCGCCCGCCCGCCCGCTTCCCGCCGGCGCCCGCCCCCCGCCCGGCCCCGTCGGCGCCGCTCTCCCCTCCCGTGGGCGGGCGCGTCACAATCCCCGCCGGGAGCAAGGCTGCTCACCGTCACAGCCCCCGGGAGCGGCGGGGACTCGGCGCTCGGCGTCCTACACAGCCTCCGGCGGCCGCGGAGGCCCTCACAGCGGTAGCAGGACGCCGCGCCGCGCGCCGAGGGCCCCTCCTCCGCCCCGGGCTCCCGCTCGCTCCGCCCCCCGCCGGGCTCCGCCCCGCCCCCCGCCGGGCTCCGCCCCGCCCCCCGCCGGGCTCCGCCCCGCCCCCCGCCGGGCTCCGCCCCGCCCCGCGCGGCCGCCTCCCGGCCTCGGCAGGTTCCCGAGGTTCCCAGCCCGCCCCCGCGCCGCCGCCGCAGGCCGGAGCGCCTCCCATTGGCTCTGCCAGTTGCTAGGCGATGAACAATCGCGGCCTGCATTGGCCCGGTGGGGGCCTCCGGAGTCTCCTCCCCACCTCCAAAAAAGCCCGGAGAAAAAAGAAAACCTTATCCCTAGAGCCCGAGCGGGTTGCGGGCGCAGCTGCGGCTGCGGCACCTGTTACGCCCTGTGCTTCACCCCGCCCGGCCCTGCTTCCCGCCCCCTCCTCAGGCCCGCGGAGCTCGGGGCCGGGGCTCTGTGGGGGAAGGGAATGTGGCTGCTTAAAGCAAGTTTTCGGAGCCTAAGTGAACCTCAGCACCCATCCAAGGATCAAAAAGGGCAAGCTCCCAAAAATCCCACGTGCGTTAGCAAAAGTGGAGAAATAAACCAAACAACAGCCGGCACCCAGAATTAGGCTCAAGGCAAGGGAGGGTCAAGCGTCGAAAATCGTGGATGCAGACAAACCCAAACCCAAAAGTACGTGTAAAATTTGGGCAAAGAAACGGACCTAGGCAGAATACGGCGAGCAAAGGGAAGACTCAAGGAAACGGCACTCGTGAGCTAGAAGTTTATGCAAAAATGCCCGACACCCACTCAGCAAAACATGTGCAAAGAAAATGTATGCTTGCTGCACCGTTGCCAGGGTCGAGTCGCCCCTCCCATGTTCCATATAAGCCTAAAATTCTCCAGAGAAAGGAAGAGGCTGGAAAAAGGAAGATCAGGTGGAGAAATCACAAGCGTATGGGCTGAATTAAACACACCAAGATAACCTTGAGTGGATTTTATTTTATTTTTTTTAATGAAGCCAAAAGAAAAAACAAACAAACCACGTTTGGCATTTTAAGGATGCTCCTAAGGACTCTTAAAACCAAAAGAGTATGAGCCAAGAACAAAAATATGAACTGAAGACACTCCCTCTCCCCACCTTCAAGTAGGGATTTTCCAAAATCCCTAATCCTGGATGAAGGCTCAAAGTGAGAAAATGAGCACTCCTTGGGAACAATTTAGGGCTATGTTAGTTTTCTAGGGCTCTTTTAACAAATTACCACAAACTGGGTGGTTTAAAACAATTTTTTTCTCTCACAGTTCTGGAGGCCAGAAGTTCAAAATCAAGGTGTCACAAGCATTCCCTCTGGGTGCTCTGAGGGAGAATCCATTCATGCCTCCCCCCCCTTCTGATGTCTTCCAACAATCCTTATATACTTGGTTCACAAACCATCACTCCCAGTCTCTGTGAACATGTGTCTTCTTGTCTTCTCTCCTAAACACTTGTCATTTCGGATTTAGGGCCCACACCAATTCAAATGATCTTATCTGGAAATCTTTAATTTAATTACAACTGTAAAGACCCTTTTTCTACTAAAGGTCATGGTCACAGGTTGGGGGATGGCATTTATTTGGGGAGCAATATTTAACCTACTACAAGGACCCAGAGAAATCCTCTTCTTTCCTTTTGGCCTAAGCCATCAAGTGGTCAGACTGGATGCTCTCGAGCATAGGTGAAAGAGAGCCAGTTAGGGCCCATCATCGTAAGGACTCCCTTAGCTGAGGATTTGTCAGGAGGGAGAGCAAGGAAAAGCCAGTTACCTTGCTCCTTAATCCAGGGCACTGGTGGGGAGGCGTGGGATTACCCCTGTTCCCAAGATGGGTTTTGAAATTTCAACTGTCTACCCCCCAAAACCCACACCGCTTCCCATCTCCAGAGCATTAAAATGACAGTTTTTCTTGAAATAGCACTTACGGCTTCATTTTGACTATTTCATTTCCTCAACTTAGTCAAAAAGCAAAGTCTCTCTCTCTGATTACCTGAGGAGTTAAGATCAATCAATTCAAAAAGCAGTATATCTGGCATATTCTGTTAGTGACCTACTGACTAACAGATTTTTTGAAAGTTTGAGGCAGACTAAAGCAAGCTCCAGAAGGATTGGTTCTGCCCTCTAGCCCATGGACGGATCAGATATGTCTGAATAAACTAGTGGTTCTCAACCTATTGGCTTCAGGACTCCTTTCACATCCCTAAAATTACTGAAGACTTAAAGAGCTTTTGTTTATTGTGGGTTGTATTTATTGATATTTATCATATTAGAGTTTAAAACAGAAATTTAAAAATATTATTTTTAAAAAATAAAAATTATGTCAACATATATAGTACATTTAATGAAAAAATATCTAGTAATTTTTTTTTGAGGTACCAGAGCCAGGGAATGAACAGGCCTTCAACTGCTTGAGACACATCTGCTCCCAGTAATTTTTTTTACAAAAAAATCAGTAAAAAGACTGCTATCACCTAAAAGTTTGCAAATATCCTTAACATATGGTTAATATAAGAATCTTGACTATATGGGAGGTCCGCAGTTCAAACCCCGGGCCTCCTTGGCCCGTGTGGAGCTGGCCATGCGCAGCGCTGATGCGCGCAAGGAGTGCCGTGCCACGCAAGGGTGTCCCCCCCGTGGGGGAGCCCCACGCGCAAGGAGTGCGCCCGTGAGGAGAGCCGCCCAGCGGGAAAAGAAAGAGCAGCCTGCCCAGGAATGGCGCCGCCCACACTTCCCGTGCCGCTGACGACAACAGAAGCGGACAAAGAAACAAGACGCAGCAAATAGACACCAAGAACAGACAACCAGGGGAGGGGGGGAAATTAAATAAATAAATAAATCTTTAAAAAAAAAAAAAAAGAATCTGGACTGTCGTGTCTTCTGAACTCAAACTCTTGCACTCTTTCAAGTAGTCTCTGGAAAACTCCACTGTATACTTGTAAGAGAATCAGAGTAAAAAAGGCAAATAAGATCTTAGTATTATAGTAAATATACACCACCATCCATTACCAAAACTTTTCTGTCACTCCAAACAGCAACTGTGTACCAATTTAGCATTAATTCTCCATTCCCTACCCCATCCCTGTCCCTGATAAACTGTATTCTAGTCCTGACTCTATTAATTCCCATATTCTAATTATTTTATATCCATGAGATCATATAGTAGTAGTCCTTTTGTGTCCGGTTTACTTCACTCAATATGTCTTCAGGATTCACCCATGTTGTCAATGTGTCAGGACTTCACTCGTTTTATGGCTGGATAAATTTCATTGTATGTATGTACCATCTTTTGTTTATCCATTCATCTGTTGATAGATACTTGGGTTGCTTCCATCTTTTGTCAATCGTGAATAATGCCACTATGAACATTGGTGTGCAAATATCTGTTCAAGTCCCTGCTTTCAGTTCTTTGGGGGTATATACCTAATAGGATTGCTGGGTCATATAGTAATTCTGTACTTAGTTTTCTAGGGAACTGCCAAACTTTTCAACAGCGGCTGCACCATTTTACATTCCCACCAGCAATGAATGAGTGTTCCTATTTCTCCACATCTTCTCCAATATTTCTTGTTTCCCTTTTTTTTTTTTAATAATAGCTATTCCAGGGTTTTTGAAATGCTACATATTGTGATTTTGATTTGCATTTCCCTAATGACTAATGATGTTGAGCATGTTTTCATGTGCTTTTTAGCCATTTGTATAGCTTCTTTGGAGAAATGTCTACTCAAGTCTTTAGCCCTTTTTTAAATTGAGTTGTTTGTCTTCTTGTTGTTGAGTTGTAGAATTTTTTATATTGTGAATATTAAACCCTTATTAGATAGGTGGTTTCCAAATATTTTCTCCCATTCTGTTGATTGTCTCTTTACTTTCATGATGAAGTTCTCGGTACCCGAAAGTTTTTCATTTTGATGAAGTTCTATTTATCTATTTTTTTCTTTTGTTGCTCACACTTTTGCACCTCTATAGGCTAGTCTCATCACAGTGATCAGATAATTATTCTATGAGATAAATCAGATGATGTCACTTCTCTGCTTCCGCTTCCCTCACTCAGCATCAATTCTTACCACGTCTTCAAGGTTCTCTGATCTGCCTTCCATCTCCTTACCTCTCTGACCTGATGACCTACTTCTCTTTTCCTTATTCATTTGACTAACCACTAGCTGCCTCACTGTTCTTCAGCTTTGCCAGGTACATTCCTGCCTCAAGGCCTTTGCACTGGCTTTCCCTCTTTGAATGCTCTTCCCCTTAACGTCTATATTACTTACCTCTCCCCTTTCAAGCCTGTTCAAGCATCATCTTCTTTGTGAAGCCCAACCTGACAACATTATTTAAAATTGAAACTCCCCACCAGCTATCCAAATGTCTCGTGCTTTCATATATCGTTCAACCATATTATACAATTAATTTATTTCTTTCTTCCTTTTTGGGGTGTGTGTGTGTTTCTCTCCCTCCACTAGAATGTAAGCCCAGGACAAACGTATTTTTTTGTCTGCTTTGTTCACTGATGATATCTTCTCTACAAGACATCAAAATCATCTTTCAAAAATCAGATCTGGGGAGAAGCAGAGGTGGCTCAATCAACTGGGCTCCCATCTACCATATGGGTTCGTTTCCCAGGGCCTCCTTGTGAAGGCAAGCTGGCCCGTGCCCGTGGAGAGCTGACGTCCCTTGCCTGTGGAGAGCTGGTGCAGCAAGATGACACAATGAAGGGAGACAAGCAGATAGGGGTAGAGTGGGATGGGATAAATAAATAAAAAATAAAATCTTAAAAGAAAAATCAGATCTGGGAGATGTGGCTCAAGTGGATGACCACCCACTTCTCACATGGGAGATCCCAGATTTGGTTCCCAGTGCCTCCTAGGGACAGAAGAGACAAACCTCAAGCGAAAAATGGAAAAAAAAAAACCAGGTCAGGGGAGCCATTGTAGCTCAGTGGTTGAGCACTGGCTTCCCTCATGCAAGGTTCTGGGTTCAATCCCTGTCCTGGTACATTAAAAAAAAAATTTTTTTTTAATTAAATAAAAATCAGATCTTCGTCCCCATACACACACCCTTCGCACCCATCAATGGCCTCTCGTTGCATTTAGCATGAAGTTGAACTTCTTGCCTAGACCTGCACAGCATTATCTGGCCCCCTTTCACCTCTCAGAACTATCTTGAATCCCTCTTGCCTTGGCACACAAAGTGCCAGCCACAGAGTTCCCCTTTTTGGTCCCTGGGCCCTTATTCTTGCCATTCAGCGCCTGGAAGCCTCTTCTCAGGAAGAGTCTCACCACATGGAGGACAGGAAAAGCACACCAATGCCTGCCACCAGGAACAGCAGTCCTAGCATCCCAACCCACTCCACGGTTCACAGTTGTCTGGGTCACCAGCAAAAGCACAACTCAAACAATGGATGCTACATTCATTCCCATATTGAAGAGACAGACAACGTCAGCTCAACAGTGTGCATCGGTCCCCCTTGCTCAGCAGGTCTCCATCCATGAAGCAGAGAGATAGATGGTCTACACCCACACCTTGGGCTGATGTCATAGTGGAGGGACCCAGTTCCCTTCCCACCAGGGAGCAGGTGTAGCAGGAGTAGTGGGTGAAATTCAGGTGCCATAAAACTTACTTTAGCCAGGTTATCTTCAATGAATGTTTACCTATGCTTTGGGCAAAATGCCCAAAGGCCACTATCTGTTAGGGGATATATTTTACCTCAAGGCACTCTGGAGAAGGGAGTCAGCCTACACAAATCATCGCATTTTAGGAGCCAGGCTAACACATCTAGTCCTGAACAAAGGTTTCTTTGTGGGTAATAGGGAAAGGAAGTAGGCTGCACTCAGACTGTCTTTACCACAGTTCAAGACTGATTTTTTTTTTCATCATTTAGATCTCACCTCCAAATATAAAGTCACCTTCTCAGGCTGGGATACCAGCCCCTAAGTTATCTTACAATTTTTGCTTCCTTTCTTAGGGTCTATTTCCTCAGGTTAAAAATAAGACCCATGAAAGCAGGGACTTGGTGGTGGTATTTTTGACTCTGTGGCCTCAGCTCATCCAAACCTGGCCCCAAAGGTTTGCTTATCAAACCTAACATGAGTTTGGGAGGGAGGTAGATAGGAGGAAAAGAACATTTGCTTTATATTTTATTCACTTCTGTTACATATGAATTTTTACAAGTATGTATTATTGTGATTTCCAAACATTTTAATTTTGCTGAAGTAAATGGGTCCCAACTGTAATATATACACACTCTGTTCATATATGGTCCTCAGAGACAAAGCTTCCAATATCTCAGCAATAAAGAGGCTGTTCAGCTTCTTTTAATATGTATATTCAAATCTGGATAAAAACAGACCAAATTATAAAGGGCTTCTGCTCTAATTCATACCATCTGGATTATTTCAACAGCAGCAAAAATTTCTGGCTCTAGTGGGGAACATTTCTTGTTAGGGCCTGTAAGCTATCACTAATGAGAATACGGGCTGAGTCACCTCTGCTTAATAGCTCTGCTTTCTTTCTTTCTGTGTTCTGGCTAGGACTACCTCTCCAAGGAAGGCAGGTGGGTAAATGAAACCTTTTGCTGGATACTGTGCCCTTTCAGTCCCTGGCCTCATTGAATTCACCGGATCAGTTTAAGGTTAGTTGTAATTAACTGCAAAATAGTATGAGACAGATTCCAAGGGCCAAGTGAGTTCAGAGTCCTCTCTGGGGGCTGAAGTGATCAGAAGTATTCTAAGGAAGAGAAAGAGCTGGAATAGGGCATGGGGCAGTCTTCATTCTGCAAGTCTGGCAATAGTCCAACAGGTTGGAAAAGTCTATAGACCAAAAGTTGTCAGCTCTGCTTTCTGGCTTTTAAAAGGTGGCCTCAACCTGGACTGGGCTTGGCTCCTCTGACTGAATCTCTGTATCATGCTGCATTTCCAAAGAACACTAATTTATGGCCAATCCCATTGGATTTGGGCCAGTAGTAGTCTGGCTTGAAATGACAGTGCTGTGCCATTTACAAAGTGCTGGCTGAGTTTGCAGAAAACGGAGACCATTGCTGCTTCCTTTTCCTCCTGCCTTCTCCCAGGCGAAAATTCCCAGAAAAGTAACCTATGCCCTCCACCACCACCACACACACGTAGACATATACAACTGCAGACAAATGCCTGGTTTGTCCTCTCAGTGTTCCATATCTAATGCCATAGTTTATGTCTGGTCTGCTGAGACTGTTCTGTCCTTTCTTCTGAGGATTCCTTTGGAAGTAGAACACTTGATGAAATTTACTGCCCTCTAACACTTTGATTCCCAACTCTCCATTTGTCCCCACACTGAGTAATTAATTTTAAAATATACCATGCAAAACTCAAACAGTTGACAAGATGCTATTACTGAAAGGGTCTCAGGTACCAACCAGAGGAGTTCTCATACCTGATACTTGCAGGAGAGAAGCTCACCTTCTTTCATGTACACACATGCAAAACATGCACAACACACACAAACACACTTTAGGTAGATAATCATTTTGAGCGTTCAGGAGGACTTCACTAATTCTGAAATAACACTTTGATCATGTTAATTTAAGCCCTGGGCATGAACACATGTTCCTCAGTAAGCAGTCATGCCAGTATAATATGATTTTTATATTTTTACTCAAAATTTGCAAGGATTCATTACACAGTGCATAAAATTTCACTTTAAAAAAAAATTGTCATCCTATGTGTCTCTTCTCAGTTCTCTCCTCCAGCCACCTTGTTTTCCCTTCAGCCCCTCTGTCTTAATATCCTAGGGTTGCCATAACAAAGTACGACCAACTGGAGGCTTAAAATGATACAACTGTATCCTCCCAGTTCTGGAAGCCAGAAGTTCAAATTCAATGTGTCAGCAGGGCTATGTTCCCTCTGCAACCTGCAGGGGAAAATCCTTCCTTGCTTCTTCCAGTTTGTGATGTTTGTCAGAAATCTTGGCATTCCTTGCTCGTAGATGCATCATTCCCACCTATGCCTTTCTCTCTACATTGCTTCTTTCTTGCCTCCACCTTCAAAAGGCTCTCTCCTCTCTCTTTTTCCCTTCCTAAATGGAAATAAGTCATATTGGATTAGTGGTCCACCCTCCTCCAGCATAACCTAATATTCACTTAACTGATCGCATCTGCCACAAGATCACAATTGGGGTACGGGGGTTAGGACTTCAGCATATCTTTTGGAGGGGGGGCGGTCACAATTCAATCCATAACACTCTCCTTCCAATACACCCGTAGATATGCACAAAAGTAACCTTTCTGACTGACTCCAGTGACTTCTAAATCTTCCTCATATGAAGAAATTTAGCTCAATCTATGCCTCTAAACTTGAAAATTTAAACTCAGAGCTTTGTTCAATCAATGAGGGACACTCCAAGAAAGTGGGAGTCTATAAATGACCCAAAATGGCTTTCTGTTATACTGAAACCTGTTTTAAATCTACAGAGCCCAAAGACCCAGCATTAGCTTGAATAATTCTAAATGATTTAATTCTGTATCTTTTTATTTTTTTAAGATTTTTTATTTTTAATTTAATTACCCCCCTCCCCCGGTTGTCTGTTCTCTGTGTCTGTTTGCTGCGTCTTGTTTCTTTGTCCGCTTCTGTTGTCGTCAGCGGTACGGGAAGTGTGGGTGGCGCCATTCCTGGGCAGGCTGCACCTTCCTTCGCGCTGGGCAGCTCTCCCTACAGGCGCATTCCTTGCGCGTGGGGCTCCCCTACGCGGGGGACACCCCTGTGTAGACGGCACTCCTTGCGCGCATCAGCACTGCGCATGGCCAGCTCCACACGGGTCAAGGAGGCCCGGGGTCTGAACCGCGGACCTCCCATGTGGTAGACGGACGCCCTAACCACTGGGCCAAGTCCGTTTCCCTTAATTCTGTATCTAATCACCCTTTTATTTCACATAGTCCTAGTCTCCTTCTTTCTATTTGGAATTTACCTCATGGCTTAATAAATATTTATTGAATGACTACAATGTACCAGGCATTAAGGAATATAAGGGAATGAGAAAATGTCTGGCCCTACAACAGGAACTCAGAGTCTTCTATGAAGAGAGAATAATGACAGCATAACTACTAGAGGGCAGAAGTAGAGGTCAATGGCTAAACACACTATAGCTTCTAAAGAGACAGGCTGCCCAGGTGGCTTGGGTCCAGGGGGACAGCACTGAGCTGCCAAGCCAAGCTGCTACCTCCTTCATCTGGGCATTCTATTAAGTAAACAATAAATGTTTTGTGGTCTACGTCACTATTAGTTAGATTGTCACTTGTAGCCAAAAGAATCCTATCTGAGAATACATTGAAATAAAAAACCATACTCTCATGAAGTGACTTAAGGGTGTGATACTTCATTTTACTGGTACAAATATACTCAGGTGTCACAAGCAGAAACAGTCACAGGAGCAAAAAAGAAATGTATTACAGGAGTTATTTGCAAAGTACTAGTTGAAAAGAATTATAAAGTAAGAAAAGCAGGCCTTTTATGCTTTGCATTATAAATATATATCTATCATATTAACATTTTTCTGAATTATATTTTCTTTACTAATTTAACTAGAACAGAAAAATTAAAGTCTGTTGCTAAATACAACTTTTCACAATATGATTTTCTTTTCCGAAAATTTTAGGCCATAGCGCTTATACTTTCTTGCTAGTTCTTGCTTTCAGCAATAGATATTTTCCAGGAAAAGTCATGTGTCAATAGTTTATAAATCTAAATGTACTAGTGGGGAAGCGGAAGTGGCTCAAATGATGCAATGTCCGCCTACCATATTGAGCGTCCAGAGTTCTATATCAGGGCCTCCTGACCCATGTGGTGAGCTGGCCCATGGGCAGTGCTGCTGCATGCAAGGAGTGCCCTGCCATGCAGGGGTGTCCCCACATAGAGGAGCCCCATGTGCAAGAAGTTCTCCCCGCAAGGAGGCATCCGCGTGTGAAAAAAGCGCAGCCTGCCCAGGAGTGGCGCTGCACACATGGAGAGCTGACGCAGCAAGATGATGCAACAAAAAAGAGATGCAGTGCCGCTTGATAATACAAGTGGATGCAGAAGAACACACAGCGAATGGACACAGAGAGCAGACAACAGAGGGGAAGGGGAAATAAATAAATAAATAATAAATCTTAAAAAAAAATTTTGCTAGTGAAGTTAGATGTTTAAAAGAAAACTATGATAACACTTTTTGTATGATGAATGATGTCTCTGTAGAAGAAATAATCTCTTTATCATTTATTCATTCTATATGATCATATTTTAATATACTGAATGTCCTGAAAGGGTTTAGCTATCATCATTTAAAATGTGCAACCATTTTAATGAGTCTTCTATAACATGAATCATACTATAGAAGGCCAAGGCATTGCAATCAACCAAACAGTTCACATATTCTTATTCTTTAGTTGGCCATTTATTTTTATCTTGTTTATACATTTCTATTTGATATTTTTATATTTCACTAGGCAAAGGTTTATATTTCACTAGGCAATTTTTCTGCATTGTCAGTGAAGATGAAATCTGGAGGCTTGGTTCCTAATGGATTTTATTTCTTGTTTTGTAAACCTTTATCAATTATGTCCTCACTGCTCAAATTTAAGAATAGTGGTATAGAATCCCTTATATACTAAGAAAGAAACACCTGCACATAAAATTTCAGATTTGGAAAATATCAGTATCAATTAAAATGCAGAATTCATTTAAAGTAACAGCTTAAGACTTAAAAATTATTTGTGAACCTGCCTGTCCCTTTAAAAAGAAAAGCAATTGCATTCTGGTTGCTGGGCTCTCTCAGATTTATTTTATCTTAGCAGCTGTTCCTGAAGTTGATGTAATTCAGATGAGGGTTTTTAAGCTCTTTGTTATATTTTTCAACGTAGAGTATAGGCTATCAAACACAAATCCTAAATTTAGCCTGGGGTGGGGCTGAGAACATTGGAACTACTGAAGAAATAAAATAATACTGAAAAACAGTCTATTCAATTTTCATTTAATAAATATAAAACTATTAAATACCATCTGCCTGAAGCCTCAGTAGCAAGGCAAAAATCCTGCGCCCAAAGTAGGATGATATATTTAGTAATGTGTGTGTATGGTGGTGGTGGGGGGTGTAAGCCCTAAAGGAAAGTATCTATAGTTATAGACGGTGGGCAAAGAACACGTCATATACTTCTTGCCATCCCGGAAATAAGTCTAATATAAATTTTGCCTAACATATGCTACTTTTTGATCTAGAAAGATCAAAATTTTACAATCCACCCACCTTCTATTTAATTTATTTTTGTTTTATTTGCTTTTCAAGAGATAACATAGGAAGGTCATTAAAAGTGCAAACTCTTGGCAAGAATTTTAGCTCTGCCACACACTTGCTATGTAAACTTGTACTTTTCATTTATTTCTGAAACTAAACCAGTTAGTTTTGATAATAGCAAAGTATAATCAAACTTTAATTTATTTCAGAGCTGTCCTCATTTTTATGTCATATACGATCATTTCCCAGTATTAATATTAATGATTTATTGAGTTACTACTTGCCAAGCACTATTCTAAATTCTTTACGTAACTCATTTAATCTACAACCATATGGGGTAAGTATTACTGTTGCCTTTACTTCCAGATAAAGTATTAAGCACAGAGAGGTTACGTAACTTCCCCAAGATCACACAGCTAGCAAATTTCAGAGCTAGGGTTTACAGAGCTCTTCTCTAAACTACTATGGTACTCTACTTCCCCCCCGCCCCTTCCCACCTCACCCTCCCTACCCCCCTTTTTAGGGCTGCTTTAATTTCTGTTGTTCTCCAATCTTTTTTTTTTTTTTAATGCCTGCTGGTTAGTGAATAGAAATCTTCATACTGGGCTAAGCCACCCCTGGGGATACATGAAGACTCCAAATATTACAGAACCTGAATGGTTTTAAGGGAACCAATTCCAGATCCTCAACTTTCATTTCCATAACTTGCTAAAACTGAACTGCCAGAGAACGTGCTTTTGGTCTCTTTTCCTCTTCCCTTTCACAATAGTCATTTTCACAGTTGACAAAAGAAAGGCATTCTTCTCATAGATCCCACCTCTTCCTCTGGTGTACTGTCCCCAGGTACACAAAATGCTGACAACTCTTGGTGTTGGTGTTGAAAAAGAAAATAACTATGATGACTGGGGAACAAAATTGCCCAAATCATTTTTCAATGATCAATTGAGAGATCATGACAAATAATTTAAGTCATAGATCATTCTGTGATTTTTAGCATATAATTAATTGAAAGGAATTTGAAGAATTGTATAACACTAGTCCAAGAAATTCCTTTTCATTTCCATCTACTTATTTTTGTGAACAAAGTGCCTCAATATTTATATCTAGAAACTGTATCAAACACATGACTAGAATTGGGGTAGAATTCTGTCTCATTCTAGCTATAAATAAATTCATCCACAAATACACTGGAAAAGAAAAAGCCCCTTCCTTCCATTTCATTAACAGATGCATTTTCAGTACACTTTTCTTGTTCATATTTAATCATATTTACTAAGTTGTAATATATCTATTGCTTCATCAGTTGTATAGTATTAATAATTACAGTGATAACTCTACCCAGAAGACATTTTTTAATACTGAGAACCTTAGAGTCACAAGAAAGTAAAATTATATAAACACATAGTTATTAAGACTTTTATGAAGAAGAATGATATAATGATCCATACAAGATTTTCAAACATGAAAATATGCAAAAAGATATTCTTTAGGGGAAAAAGAGTGAAAACATGAATTCAAGATGAAAAAGGAAGAATGTAAATGTTCTGACTTTTAGAAAAGAGGTGGTTCATTTATATTTAGAATGAATAGTGTTGGGTAGCAAATCATGTGGGATTTAGATTCTTCAGGATAAATTTAAAAGAGTGAGCTAACAGCTTTACTTTATATTTGTGTTAATTAAAATATGCTGGAAATCACATCCTTTGCAAATTTGTAATGAAAAATTATAGATGACAACATAAAAATGTGGGAAAGATATAAGATTTCAAAATTCCTTCAGGAGGTATGTGAGCAAAAAGTTTGAAGACCACAGATCTCGAGGACCACAGAGAATCTTCCTAGGGTACTAAAACCTGGTTCAGCTAATCATTAGCACAAGCCTTTTGCACGTAAAATCATGGCTACCATGTAAAATAAAATGCTTTTGATCCCTGCTCTGTGTGTCCTGAGCATTCAGCAAATGCTTCCAAATGAGAACTGAGTATACCACTTTGAGTCACTGCAGGCACTTTTTCCTATGCTATCCTTTCATCTCCAATGAAGACCTGGGGGTAGCCGGGTCTACTATATAGTAAAGAAAATGCTGCAAGATTTTCCTTTGCATTCCAGTAAGCTAGATCTATAAGCGATGTAAGATTCATGTTTTCCTAACCTGTTTGGGACCTGTCACTTGGTAAGTGAAAGTGTCCTTCAGTAATTAAATAGCAGTTTATTAGAAATCTGAAATTTCCTGAAAATACAGAGCCTCAGGTCAAAATAAGTAGATCTGCATCATGTCTCTATCTTAGAGTGAAAATTTTAACAACTTATTCTAGAAAGTACCAAAATTGGACTCTAGAAAGTCATGATTCTCATTTTAACTCTGCTACGAAGAAGTTGTGAAATCCTTAAGAAATAACTTCTTCAGGCCTTATTCTTTTTTCCTGTAAAATGATCAGAATTTCTTACATGCTGCTTGTTTCCCTTTTGCTCAGAAGTTCTATTCATTCAAACCTTTACTGAGTGCCTCCTATATACCAAGTACTGTCCATGTCTCAAAACATGAATGAGACAAAGGCCCTTCCCTCAAGGAGCTTCCAAGCTAGGGGGAGATTAAGACTACTTGGTTACTGATAATTACAATATAAAGTGATAAAAGCTACGATAAAGAAATGTGAAAGCACAGTGACGGCTGAAATGAGGGAAGTTTCAAGTCAAGGAAGACTTCACAGGGGAGAACTCGAATGAATCATTTAAAAAATTTTCGTCCATAGGATGCTTTCTAATTTTATTTACATTTTACTGTTTTTGACAAAGAAGTAATAGATTCACATAACAAAAAGGAATAATGAGGCAGAGGTAATTCTTCTTGCTGTTTGTACTGTTTGCTGCTGGCAAACATGGTTTGAAGATGGCTGCATCAAGTCTCTGGTTCATGGGCAACATGAGGTGGTTGGAGTGGTCCATTGGCTAGACTCACTTTCCATTGCCCAGGCATCAGCCTCTGGTTGTCAAGAGGACGTTATGGGGGCTACAGAAACCACCTCTCATTGTCTACCCAGTTGTGTGCTGGTGGCAGCAACTCCTGATTCCAGTTAACTGATCCTTGAGTTGCAACTAATGCAGTTCAGTTTTCATCCATTCAACAAATAATACTGAGCCCCTGTTAAAATGCCAGCCACTGTTCTAGATGCTGAGAATACATCAGTAAATGAGCAGCCCAAATCCTCTTTACTTCCATAGTTCCAGGGAACGCTTCTTCCTGTGGTAAGAGATAGTGGTTCTGATCTACCAGTTCTTCAGTCTTCTGCGAGTTATTCTTGGGGGCGCAGCTTAGAGGTCATTCCTGCAGTCCTTCCAATGACTCCTATGTACCTAATTCCCTGCATTAAATCCCTTTCTGCCTAAAATAACTGTAATGGTTTCTGTTTCCTGCCCTGAGACATGACCGAGTTACTTTCATCTCTGTGGATGAAGAGGGACCCATGTAGCATATGAGCTTCCAATACCTGAACAATACAGAACACTTAGGTTTCGGTTTAAGGAGGGGGTGGCTTTAAATGGTAACCTACAATATCTGCCACACCCCCTCCTTACTGGACTGAGTTAGGTGCCCCTTATCTGTACTCACAGCGCTTTGTGCTTCCTGGGCTTAGTGTTTGTATGAGGTCCTCTAGAATACATAGTACTGGGTGTTTCTTAACTGGGGTCCCTGTGGGACTTTGCAAAGGTTTTACTTGCTTTGATCTGTCTGCCTCTGGAATATTTATCCAGCATTCCCTTTCTCTTCCTACTTCAGTTTGGTTTTCGATGTGTGGCACCTAAAAACAACAGAAGGAATGAATTCAGTATCCCTTACCCTAACACTTGACAAGATTACATTTATTTTGGGCTCCTATATGGATTTTCACTAAGCCCTCTTAAATTCTTTTTAGACATGGCTCAGGGGTTATTTTTATGGTCAGATAGGGAATGGGTGAGGATAAGCTGGGATAGTTTGAAGAGACTGATGAAGGTTTGGAATATCCATTGTGGAGAATAAGTTTCACAAGAATCCCAGTTTTTATGGCAGTGACCTACGTGGAATACGGAATATTTAGTGCCCTCTGAGAGTTAATATTTCTTAGGCTTTTACTTTTAAAGACATGATAGCAAATTCCTCGTCTAGAACAACTTTAAAGGTATATGGAGAGGTCCATTAAATTCACAGCCAACAAACTAAACCCTACATTATTGCCAGCTTTTTATTTCCTATGCTCTTTCTATCCTTGATGGTATCCACAACACCTAAAGCTGGGCCTTGAAGGATAAACAGGTTTGGATGTGTGCAGGTGGAGGAAAAAAGAAGTCGAGGCAGCCAGAGCAGCATGATCAAAGGCATCAGCAACAGGGCACAGTCTGCTTGCATTAGTTAGAATTCATTTTGCTGTGCCAGAAGCTCAAGTCAACTTAAGCAAAAATGGGAATTTACTGGATTGCAAAAATGTGGATAATAGAGGTAGCAGACATGATTGAATCCAGGGTTTCAAACGATGTCACTGGGACCCTCTGCAGTACTGCTGTTTTACCCTGGCAGGGGTTGGGGGCCCATGCTCTAAGCTCTGGGCCTCAGGGAGCTCTGTGCTTTGGAGCATCTTCGTAAATCCTCCACTGGGGCAGAGTAGCTTGGGCCAGGGCATCCTGGTCACTGGAAGCATCTTCTTAGAAATGTCCTAAGTCCCTTCCTATAGCTAGGAATGGACTGGGCCAGTAGTATTCCCTGAGTCTGGACTGGGACCCAAATGGGCCCCTTCTCTGGTTTTCCGTCTGGGGTCCACCTTAACTTGATGTCCTACATGCAGATTCACCCAGGGCACCAAATTGCTCTGTGACTCACATTCATGGCTCCATCTTTGGACTCTGAGATTGGGCCCCAGCGCAGTATTTCTTTTGTGGGATTATGTGAGATTGGGCTGCCAGAATGGTGCTGACACACTGACTTTGGGTGACTCTGCTTTGCTTCAGACTCAGGATGAGTTCAGGTCTTTGGGCTACTTACCACCCATTGCTAACCCTTAGGCCTGAGCTGCATGAGTGAACTCCTGTGCCATCTATTGCCCATTCCTGTTTTAACCACAGTGTCACCTGCAGTCTATAGCACTTGGGGTGGTGGTGGCAGCATCCTTTACCCTATGCTCCCCCCACGGGCACCAGAGCAGTCACCCAAACCACGTGTTAAGTGGTCATTCGGAGCTGGCTGTGCCTCTCTCCTCCCAGGGTTTTTGCAGCCATTGCTCTCCAAAGTCATTGTGCTCTTCTGAAAAACCTCCTCTCTTGCTTCCAATTGATATGGTGATGTTATGCACTTCTAGGTCAGTTGTAGGCCTTGCTAGACAAGTGGTACATGTTGCTTGTAAAAATGGAACCAGTCTTACCTTTTCCCCCATGGGTCCATTGCCCATTCTTCTCTTGGTGGGGTATGTGGAAGGCGAGGGTGCAGTCAGCATGGAAAGGGGTCACTTCAATGAACAGACTGATTATGGGCTAAAGAACTCAAGAAAAGATGTGACTGGAAGATGTGCTAGTCCTCATTTAGGCTTTAAAATTCCAAATGGTAAATTTAACATGAGGAGAAAACACATGGTCATTCATATTTTCCAGCCGGCTGGAAATTCTGGCAAGAGCCAACAATGAAATGAGGAAAAATGTTATCTTCTGACCTCTGCAACCTGCAGAGCTGGTCTTTAAGATTTCCAACAGATTGGATGAGGAGATTACTCACATTGCTGAGGGCAGTCTCCTTTGCTGATTAGAGATTCAATCAACCAATTGTAGGTGCAAATCCCATCTATGAAATACCCTCAAAAGTAAGAAGGAAGCTAGTGCTTGACCAGACAAGTGGGCACCATAACCTAGCCAAGTCAATATAAGAAATCACCCATCACACTCTGGATAAGCCTTGCATGTGTGGTGTGAGAGAGTCCTTGGAAGGCAGTGATCCCAAGAGGCACAATCCATGATGTGGCCTCATGAGCAGTCATGCGACCAGCATTAAATAAATGCTACTAGGGATTTTCATGGGCAAGAAGATCAATATTATTTCAGTAAAAAGAGTGTCTAAAGAGCCTGGTGTGTGAGTAGTAACAGTATTGCTACCTTTTTCTCATGGTGGGAAATATGCTATTGGCAAGGAATAATGTGTTTTACCATAAAGAACACATTATGCTCTTTATGTGATCATAATGTGTTCTTATATTCCTGGACCTGAACAGAAAAAGATGATGCAGGACACTGCAAAGAATGTTCATATAAACTAAATGGACAAAAATAAATATGAAAGTACCTCTTTTCTACCTCGTATTCTAAACTTTCAACAATAAATTACTATACTGTACAAGGGCCCAATAATTTTGCAATGTGTTTTTAAATCAAATAGTTACATAGACAGAGGCTTTGCAAAAATTATTTGTCTGGGGCCCACATATCTCTCCATCTCTCGCTTCGGTCTCTCTTGGTACAATTGGCCTCATTTTGTGCACTGCAGACAAGCTTTCTCCCAGAGGTAGGAGCATGACTCAGGTAGCTCTTGGGTTACATGCTTATCATTTGCCACCAAAGAGGTAAGAGAATAGTGTCTATTCCAGAAAACTCTGTAAAGAGATTCTGTTTTAGCTTGGATGATGTGCCCACTCCTTGAACCAATCACTGTGTCCTAAGGAAGGTGGGCAGTGACTGGTCTGGCCTAACTCACCAACTAAAATTCTTTGCCAGAGGCAGCATTAGCATGATCGACAGTCCCCCCAGATCCACAGAGAGGGAGGGAGGAGCTGGGAAGGGGCTGGAGATGTTACCAAAGAAAGAGGGGTGCAAGATAAACGAGAACAACAGATGCCCCTACCAAATAAAGGTGGAACAGGAACCTGGAAAGGCAAATGGTCTTTATTCAATAACCAATATGGAGGAGTAAAATAAAATTAAATACCTTGTCCAGTAATCTATAGAGTTCATAAAGTATTATTAAGCAAAGGCTCTACAAAATAAAACTAGGAAAATGTAAGAGGAGTCTGATTTATATATTCCAAATTGGCAACATGAGACATGTACCCAGATCAAAATAATACAATTAATGCATGTAACTTTTCACTTTTACAAGAAATAAATCTTTAAATTTAATATTAAGAAACTGTAGGAAGGGAGCAGATGTAGCTCAGAAGTTGAGTGCCTGCTTCCCATGTACAAAGTCTTAGGTTTGATCCCTGGTACTTCCTAGAAACAAACGAAAACAAACAAATGAAAAAGCCAGCTCTCATTGAGGAGCAGATGCAGCTGAGTGGGTTGAGCACCAAGTTCGCATGTATGAGGTCCTGGGTTCAATTCCCAGTACTTCCTGAAAAGAAAGAAAAGAAACTATAGGAACACAAATACATTATAAATATTCAAACAAACATGGCCCTTAGAAACAAAAATAAGTGTCTGAAATATTCATCTGTATAGAAAGTTTTTCTGTGTCATTTAGTTATTGTCAGAATAATTGTCCCACTGATGATAAAATGCCCTCCTTCTGTCAACTAACAAAAAAGTCACACAAACAACCAATACAAACAAAAATGGAAAAAAACACAAGTTCTGCTGCAGATTTTGCTAAAGCTTTCAGAACTGATGTTTGCATTTCTAAAATATGATGAACTATTTATAATTGCAGCCTTTTTAGAATTCAGCATATTTAAATGCTGCTACCTGATTTTATAAGCTGTGGTGGTTTGAAGCTGTATGTACCCCAGAAAAAACATGTTCCTAAAGGTAATACATTACAGTGAGTGGAAACCTATTCTAAGTGCCCCAGCTCAATCATGTTGGGTCTTAATCCTATTACTGGACTTTTTAAAAAAGAGAATGAAATTCAGATACAGAGAGAGAAACAAGAAGCTGAAATGAAACCTGGAAGAGAAGGAAGAGACCAGGAGATGCTGCCATATGCCTTGCCAGGTGACAGAGGAACCAAGGATCACAGCAGCCAGCGCCAGAACACCAGTCTTCAGAGAGAAAACATCACCTCGATAATAACTTGATTTGGACATTTTTCCAGCCTGAAAACCACAAGCAAATAAATTTCCCTCATTTAAACACAGAACCATTTCATGGTATTTGCTTAAGTAGTCTAGGAAACGAAAACACAAGCCAAAGGATTTAAGCTAAAATAGCAAAGCAACATGGATAGAACAGTCAAACCCAGACCAGATGGCTCTTTAATGCTAGAGAAGTACACTGGTGGTAATATGGTATTATCTGAGAATCCAAAAAAAGCACTTCAAAAATCTCTCCATATCCAAGAGTCTTAGTGCCTGAAACTCCATTGTTAGCCATCAGGAAAGATAGAGGGCAGATGCTGCTTTTGCCTGCCGAGCAGCTATTCTCCCTTTGGGTAACAATACCCTGATCTTCCCTAGGAAATCACCTGTCCCCAGCTCGGCTTGGAGGAGTTTAGTGGAGTTGATTCCAACCCCAGAGTGGAGGTGGGCATGAGATCAAGCAAGCAGAGTCTCGACCATTCAGAGTACTGACCATAGTGGCCAGTTAAGGGACAGACATATAATCCAGTGAAATCCATTTATGGGATTTGGATGGAAGCACTGAGACAGAGCCAGCTGGCAGCAAGGGTGCTAGAAGCCTGCATTGCCCAGGGCGCTGCCCCTTCGTCCTCGCCTTCTCCCCTACACCAGCCACTGGGGGGCTGGGATTAGGCAGTGCTGTTGCAGGCTCCTGACCGGGGTCCTCAGAGCCAACCAGTGCAGCTCCCCATCCACATTCTCTGGCTTTCGGAGAGCCATACATATTAATGCTCATGAGGAGACAGTCCGAGTTTGTGTGCGTCTTCTAATTCCACTCCTACCTTACTTTGGAATCACTTCATGTCAGCCTGCAGAGGGACCCCGCATGATGCGGCATGTCCAAGGCATTGGGGATACACCAATAGACAAGGTGGATGAAAACCTTCTCTCAGGGAGCATCTACTTCCTGTTGGGCAAGAAAAAAAGAAAACCAATCAATCAACAAGTAATTTCAGGCAGTCGTAATGCTGTGAGGAAATATAAGGTGTGATGGCCACCGGGATGCCTCAGAGGGGTGGTCATTCCAAAATCTTGGGGCAGAGAACTCCAGGTCGTGAAGCCGGAACAAGCTTGGTGTATCTGAGACATGGGAGAAAGTCAGTGGGGGGGTGTTATTTTCCTATTGTTGCTTAAAAACAAAACAAAACACCACAAACGTGGTGGCTTAAAACACAAATGTATTATCTTAGTTTGGAGGTCAGAAGCCCAAAATCACTGGACCAAGAGGTGTCAGCAGGGCCCTGCTCCTTCTGGAGGCTCTAGGGACAATCCGTTTCCTACCTTTTCCAGCTTGGAAAGGCCACCTGCTGTCACTGGCTCCTGGCCTCTCCCTCCAGCTTCTAAATCAGCATCTTCAAAGCTCTGACTCTTCCCTCCTGCCTCCCTCTTACAGGGTCTCTTGTGATTATTTGGGTTTACTTGGATAATCCAGGATAATCTTCCCATCTGAAGATCCTTAACTTAATCATACCTGCAAAGTCTCTTTTGCCATGGAATAGAACATAGTCACAGGTCTGGAGACTAGACATGGACATCTTTGTGGGGCCATGATTTTGACTAACACAGAAGGAGGAACATGGTGGGGAGTTTGACCTTCATTTTGCTAAGTGGGATGGGAAGCTATCAGGGTGGGGTCTGACCTGAAGTAGTGATGCAAAAGTAGAAGCAAGGCATTTTAGGAACAATAAATTTATCAAAACCCTTGGTTGAATTAAAATGTTTCTGTTTTTGTTTTTATCCAGATAACTCTAGAAATGAGAACCAAACTAGTTCATTTTCTCAAAGGGCATACCCTGTGCATTGTGACTTATGATTAGCCATATTAATTGCCTGTTAAATATACCTTAGCTTGATCGTAGATGTTAAATGTCGGTTTATCACCAGCATCTGTCCTTTTGTGAAATCAATATCAGAATACTTGCACCCTTTAACACATTCTTTATAAAATGTGTAAATTCTAAAAACTACTTAAAGAGGAGTGCTATATTGCATGCAGATAATCATAAGTTTGTGCTTGCCTCTGCAGATTACTAAAGCAAATTCTTTCATTTTTTAAATGCCCTTTGATGTTTCAAGGAAGAAAACAGGGAACTCTGTAATCAGAGTGACTGATTTTAAGATCAGCCATAAGTAATCTGCAATCTTCAAAAGCCCTTTCAACATATTGCCATCTGGGTTCTAAATGGGAGAAAGACTGTGCCATTTTCTGTGACTGCTTCTATCCTTATCAGTGGCACTGTTTCTTTTTGTTGTGTCATCTTCTTGTTGGGCAGGCTGCACTATCTTTTGCGCTGGGCAGCTCTCCTTACGGGGCGCATTCCTTGTGTGTGGGGCTCCCCTATGCGGGGGACACCCCTGCATGGCAGGGCACTCCTTGTGCGCATCAGCACTGCGCATGGGCCAGCTCCGCATGGGGTTTGAACCGCGGACCTCCCATGTGGTAGGTGGATGCCCTATCCATTGGGCCAAGTCCACTTCCTCAGATGAAGTACTTTGTAAACTGAAAAGTCCATAAAGAGAAGTATTATTATGCATCATCCCATCACCACTCCCCATAGCTTGGTTTCCACTCTTCCTGAATCTTTAAAATTTTCATTTGTGGAAGAACTGTACCTTTCACATGGGTCTTTGAATGTCAGCCTTCTGATGTCCATGAAATGGATCCAGTGATGTTCACCACTTTCTACTTTTAAGTACATCAATACTTTCCTTCAAAAGTTAACATTCAAATGCAAAATGTGCTTTCTCCAGTAATGTAGTTCTAAGGTTTTCATTTCTCCATCTTTTTCTGCTTCTAAATTCATACTTTATAAACTGGAACTCAGATGCAGTAATAATAACTGTACTCTATTTTTTTTAAGATTAATTTCTTTATTATTTCCCCCTTCCCCTCCTCCTGCCCTGCTGTTTTTGCTGTCTGTGTTGTCTTCTCACTTTCTCTCCTCTAGGATTCAATCCAGGAAACCTCTGATTGTGAGAGAGGTTCCCTGTCTATTGCGCCACCTCAGTTCCTGGTCTCTGCTGTGCTTCACCTTGACTCTTCCCTTGTTTCTCTTTTGATACGTCATCATCTTGCTGTGTGACTTACTTGTACAGGGCACCGGCTCACCACGCAGGCACTCGTGCGGGCACTGGCTTGCCAGGCAGGCATGCTTTCTCTTCTTTTTTTTCACCAAGAGGCCCCAGAGATCAAACCCAGGTCCTCCCATATGGTAGGTGGAAGCTCTATCACTTGAGCCACATCCACTTCCCTAACTGTACTCTTTAAAAGAAAAAATAGATTTGAAGCTATAATGCAACTGGGAATTATTTATAGAAGTCAATTTAAGGATGTAGTTAGCTGATTAGCATATTTATGCTTTACATAATAGAGTTCGGAAAGGCTTTAAAGAGCATTAGGGATGAGAGAGTTTTAAGTATATAAATATATAAACTAATGCTACTATCACCCCAAAGGCCAAAGCTAAAATTGTAATAGTATCTTTCAGCATCCATCCATGCCCATGGACTACAAAGGGCCAGTTTGCGGATGGTTTATCTGATTATTATCTGCTCTGAATTCAACATGACACTCTCGCTCCATCATTCTTTTGTTTTCAAGAGTTCTCAGCTGGGAGTATATCAAATGCCGTCTAGCATTAGGGCCACCTTCTCTCAGGGGAGAGGCCGCTGCTCTGTCTTCTCTACTGAGGCCTGAATAGAAATAAATCAGCCATTCAAGACGTCTAATCAGTTGAAAGCTTATTCCCTGAGCGATGACCTCAATCCCACAGTGAATGGGAAGCAGATTAGCATATTGCAGATCCCAGGGCTCCAGGCATTGTCTGGTAAACAAAAAGAAATTAGAAGCACAGGAGAAGGTGACCAATGCCAAGACAAATTAATGTGGTGTGTGTGTTAATGTTTATCTCTGTTTAAATAAAGATTCTGGAGACAAGTGGTGAGTCAACTGTAAATAAATGGTTAGACTGAGCGCAGGGTAGAAGGGGGTTGGCTCATTCAGCAGAACACAGGAGGTTTGGATTGTGCGGGTGAAAACGTCATTGTCCCTGAAAATAAAGATGACTTCCTCCTACCACCAGGACTTTGTTACCTATCGCTTTTGCTTTTAGTGAGGTCTCAGTCATACTGTAGATATATGTATAGCTGAAAGAAGGGAGAGAAACACAAAAATGAGACCAAAGTAGTCAGAGGAACATGTGAAATGAAACGAAGATCAGCAAAATCCACAATGTGGGCAACTCTACAGGACAAAACACCTCCAAAGTCTTCACTAAATAAAATGAAAGGAAAAAGTGATTAGAGAAAGGGGAAACCTACAGAATAAAAGGGATTTATGAAACATATCAAGGAAATGTAATAGGTGGGTCCTGCTTTAATCTTGACTTGAATAATAAATAATAATAATATATATATAATAATAAATAATAAATAAGTGTTAAAAAAATCTATGAGACAATTGGGGAAATTTGAACACTGGATATTTAATGAAATTAAGTCTTGTTTTTCAGAGGTACATATTGAATATTTATAGATGAAATGATATGATGCCTAGGATTTGGTTCAAAATATGAAACATGATTGGTCATGAGTTAATAATTGTTAAGGTTAGGAAATGGGCTTATGAGGGTCCTTTATACTATCCTCTCTACTTTTGTATGTATTTGAAATTATCCATAATAAAATATATATTTTTAAATGAACAGGCTTTGAATAATAAAACAAAATTTTCTTGTTATAAATACACTATATGAATGGATTCAAAATATGGAATATACATCAACAGAATATTATTCAGTCATAAATTGAATGAAGTTTTGATACATGCTACAACTTGGATGAACATGGAAAACATACAGTTGAGTGAAATAAATCAGACACAAAGGACAAATGTTGTATGTCTCCACTTACATGAAATATCTAGACTAAGCAAATTCATAGAAACAGAAAGTAGATTGGAGAATACTAGAGGCTGTGGTGGGGGTGTAAAGGTACGGGGAATAAGGAGTTATTGCTTAATGGGTGCAGAGACTCTGTTTAGGGTGATGAAAATGTTTTGGTACTAGATGGTGGTGATGGTACCACAACCTTGTAAATATAATTAATGCCCCTGAATTGAAAATAATAATAATAATAATAATAATAATATAGTACTTCTAAATATTCTTATGTAAGGACACTGTAAAAGTCAAAAGAAAGTTCAAAAGCAGAGAAGCTATTCTCTAAATGAGATAATACACATAAAGCACTTAAAACAATGTCTGTTTTACTATGTGCTGAGTGTTCTATGTTAATGATTGTTACCACTGTCTTTTTTTTAAAGTTAGTTTTTTATTTTTAAAGATGCCTTAGATTATATAAAAGTTACATAAAAAATACAGGAATTCTTTTATACCCCACCCCCTCCCACTCCCACACTTCCCCCAATTAACAGTGTCTTTCTTTAGTGTGGTACATTTGTAACAACTGATGAACACATACTGAAGTATTGCTACTAACCATGGACTATAGTTTACATTATATTTTACACTTTGCACCATACAATTTTATAGGTTTTGACAAAATGTATAGTGGTTTGTATCTGTTATTTCAATGTCGTACAGGACAATTCCAATGTCCTCAAAGTACGCCATATTACACCTATTCTTTCCTGTCCTTCCTCTTAGAACCTCTGCTGGCTACTGCCTTCATATCAATGATACAAGGTCTTCCATTGCTAGAGTAATCACGTCTACTTAAGTCCATAGTTGCAGTCCCCCCTTACGTTTTTTCATTCCTCAATCTTGAGGATGTGGGGATGGCGATACTGCCCACTCTGTTTCTGATTGAGAGGGGTGTTACTATTTTCTTAAATGTAGTGGATCCAAATCTTAGCCAACAAGTATACAGCAGCAGAGCTTTAATTTTCTACAAATGAGCATAATCACTTTTTCAATCCCACTTTCTACTAGGGTGGTAGACAAAACCTTAGTTAATTCTACAATCCTCCCAACCATTTAGCTGCTCTTGTATGTAAGTTGCAGAAACTACTATAGATCCCAAGTGTTGGGGTTGGGGGATAAGGGAAGTCCATCTGTTCACACTTATCTGCTGAGACGGTCATCATCCCATATGACCCACTCACCTTTGCGTTTTTCCATCTTCATGGCTTCTTTGGATTTGGTGGGTTTTCTCATCTACTTCTGGGCCAATCTCAGGCCCTTGGGAATCATACAGCTGATCTACCATGGCAGGGTACCTAAGAGTCTTTTTAAGAACATTATTTTCCCCAGGGTTTTCCTATTTTCCTAAGTTCTGCCTGGGAGACAGGATGTGAATCATTGATTCTTTTGAGCCTCACAAACCTATATGGTTTTTTGCCCCTTCTTCCACTTCCTCTGCTCCCAGTCCAGGTGGAGCTCAGGGAGACAGCGCAGGGCCGCCTTTCTCTGAGACCCAGCGATTTCCTTTCCGCTCTCTGCTGCCTTCTCTCCCTGTTCTTACTCAGCAACTTTCCTCACATAATTTTCTATGTTTTTTAAAACTCAAAATCCAGGAAAAAGCTGCCTCTATCTCTGTTTTCTCCTAGCATATCCCTTCTCTGAGACAATGCTTAGAGAAAGAGGGGTGACTAAATGGGGAAAGGAAATAATGGAGAAATATGTCCACACATTTCACTTTTTCTGCCATTCCAACAATGCTTGAATGGAAAAAAGTACACAGCTGAGTTCTTAACCTTTTTCAAATTCCCATAATTAGTTAAGACAGTCTGGCTAGGTTTCAGAACATGCAGAATGATGATTATATTGAACATCCACCCTCAACGCATCCCCCATAGGGACTGATGTACTTGCCAAAGTAGGACTTACAGGTTCAAAGGAGATTCTTGCTTGAATATTTCCCCAAAAAACATGAAATCTATTCCAACAGAACTAACAACAGCTAATAAACTGAGGCTAAGAGAAATATGGCCAGATAAGTGAAATAGTCAAGATTTTAGAAAAGCCCTTATTTGACAGACAAAATGGTAGCTAGTAAAATTCCATCCTGTGGTTTTAGTTTCAAGTCATTCTATCCTGCCACACATTTGGAAATCATGCCATGTGTCTTCACTTCCTAGGGCTGCTGTAACAAAGTTCCACAGACCAGGTGGACTAAAACAACAGCAATTTATCATCTCACAGTTCCGGAGGCCTGAAATCAAGGTGTCAATAGGCCCACACTCCTACTAAGTCTGTAGGAAAGAATGGGGTCCATGCCTCTCTCCTGGCTTCTGGCAGTGGCTTGCTAGGATTCCCTGCCTCCATCATCACGTGGTATTCTCCCCTGCCTGTCTGTGTCCAAATTTCCTCTTCTTATAAGGAGACCAGTCATATTGGTTTAAGGACCCATTCTACTCCTGTATGACCTCATTTTAACCTAACCAATTCCATCTGCAATGACCCTATTTCCAAATAAGATCACCTTCCGAGGTACTTGGGGTTAGGACTTCAGTAAATCTTTTAGGAGGACCATTCCTAACACCATGCTAGTGGTTTTTGTTTATTTATCCATTCATGCACTCAGCAAATACTTAGCGGGTCTCTCTGTGCCAGGTACTGTGCTAGGGGCTCACGGCCACAACTGAGAGTGAGGCAGTGTGGTCCTGTGTGAGCACGTTTCAGGCTTTGTTCCCCAATCCAACCTGACCACTTGATGGATATGAAACTGAAAAACCATTAAAACAGGGTTCTGGCCAGAAACATTGGTTATTATGGGTTCAGAAATGTGTAGTCTTTTGCACCTCAAAGGATTTTGTGAAGAAGATAAAAAAGCAGCCTACTCAATGGGAGAAAAGTTTTTGGAAATCATATAATGGGTTTATTAAATATGGGTTTATTATCCAGGACATATAAAGAGATGCTACAACTCAACAATTAAGACAAATGACCCAATTAAAAAATAGAGAAAAGACCTGAATAGACATTTTTCTAAAGAAGAAATATGAACGGCAAAAAAACACATAAAAATTATTCAACATCATTAGCTATTAGAGAAATACAAATCAAAGCTACAATGAGATATTTCACACCTGCTAAAATGGCTACTATTAAGAAAACAGAAGACTACAAGTGTTGGAGGGGATGTGGAGAGATAGAAATGCTTATTCACTGTTGATGGGAATGTAGAATGGTACAACTGCTGTGGAAATCTGTTTGGCAATTCCTAAGGAAATTGGATATAGATCTGCCATGTGACCTGGCAATACAACCACTAGATATATATCCAGAAGACCTGAGAGCAGGGACACAAACAGACATCTGCACACCGATGTTCACAGCAGCATTATTCACAATTGCCAAAAGATAGAAACAATCCAGGTGTCCATCAAATAATGAATGGCTAAACAAATTGTGGTGTGTATACACAATGGAGAATTATTCAGCTGTAAGAAAAAATAAGGGAAACGGACTTGGCCCAGTGGTTAGGGCGTCCGTCTACCACATGGGAGGTCCGTGGTTCAAGCCCCGGGCCTCCTTGACCCGTGTGGAGCTGGCCATGCGCAGTGCTGATGCGCGCAAGGAGTGCCCTGCCACGCAGGGGTGTCCCCCGCGAAGGGGAGCCCCACGCGCAAGGAGTGCACCCATAAGGAGAGCCGCCCAGTGCGAAGGAGGGAGCAGCCTGCCCAGGAATGGCGCCGCCCACACTTCCCGTGCCGCTGACGACAACAGAAGCGGACAAAGAAACAAGACGCAGCAAAAAGACACAGAAAACAGACAACCGGGGGAGGGGAGGGGAATTAAATAAATAAATAAATAAATCTTTAAAAAAAGAAGGAAAAAAAAAGAAAAAATAAGGTCATGAAACATATAACATGAATGAACCTGGAGGACATTATGTGGAGTGAAGCAAGTCAGACACAAAAGAATAAATACTGTGTGATTGTGCTAATATGACCCGAATGAATAAAATGAGCAAACCCATGGAGTTAATAGCTAGAATATAAGTCCCAGAAAATAGAGTGAGGTTAGAGAATGGAAAGCTGAGGTTTAATCTGTGCAGAATTGGTAAAAAGTTGTTTGTAAATGGATAGAAATGGTGAAAGCACGTCATAGTGTTTGTAATTAGCAGTGCTAATATAGGGATATGATAGTTGTTGAAAGGGAAAGCCTAAGGTCATGTATGTCACTAGAAGGAAAGCTGAAAAATGAAACCTGGGACCTGGATAGCATAGTGAACTCTCTTGTGAAAAATAAGTATGATTAATAATGCACATATAAGAATGCTTTCCTCTGAAACAGAACAAATGTACATTAATTTTAGGGTGATTTTGGGCAAAAATACAAGCAAAGCAAACTATGGATGGTTGTATAAAATAATATATTAATAAGCTTCTATCAATGTTTTCTTAAAAAAGGAAGTACGCTAAATGAAGGAAACTAGACAAAGAGTACTACATATTGTTTGACTCCATTTATATAAAGTGTAAATACAAATAAATTATAGAGATGGAAATAGATTAGCAGTTATGTACAGCAGGAGGATAGAAAGATTGAGAGGTGACTACTAAGGGTAGGGTTTCTTTTTTTTGCTTGTTTGTTCTTTGTTGTTGCTTTTTTCTTTCTTTTCTCTCTTTTTTGGTGGAGTAATGAAAATGCTCTAATATTGATAGAAGTGATGAATGCACAACTCTGTGATTATATCAGATGCCATTGATTGTACACTTTAGATGGACTGTATGATTTATGAATATGTTTCAATAAAGTTGATTTCTTTTAAAAAGAAATGTGTAGTTAGATGTGTGACTTAGAAAAAATCATTAATAGTGGCTGCCAGCTGAACCGACAGAATAGAATGAAAAGTTCCTTTATTAGTGTATAACTGTGCAAATGAGCCACATTGATGGGGGCACTTTGTACCATCTGAGTATCAGGTTAAATGCCACCATGTTATTACTGGTCTAATGAATTTTAAAAGTGTCATTCTAACGCAAAGCCAGCGAGCAGCAAAGATAAAGAAATTCTGCTGCCACAGCTGAAAGCACTGCCACTGCTAAGGCACTTTCTCAACCAGCACACACTCAGACTGGATTGCACTTTGGACCCATGGAAATTCCTGCCTCAAAACAAACAGTTTCTTTGGACTTGTAATTCTTTTTTTTTTTTTTGGTAAATTGTACACTTTATTAATGTATATCAGGGAGCAGATATGGCTCAAGCAGTTGAGCACCCACCTCCCACATGGGAGGTCCCGGGTTCCGTTCCCAGTGCCTCCTGCTGGCGGAGGGGGATGAGCGGTGCTGCCATCTTCCTGCCGACTCAGGCTCCCAGCACTGGGGCCTAGACCTGTAATTCTTAACCCAAATTAAAGACCAAGAGAACGAGAGCACAAATTGCAATCTAACAGTTAAGGGATTGAAAGGCTACATATTCACCTTTATTCACAGTCTTGCACATTTCCAGAATTTCTAACTCACTGAAAGTAAACTAATCAATGTTAATGTTTTTCCTTACACCAAAACGAAAAGTTGAAACTTCCTCACTGAATTTCTGTTAAGTGATAATTATGTGCCTTACAGCCAATTGAATCAAATTATTGGTTTAAAAGAAAGTTCGCCTTATGGAAGTTGCTGCGATTTCTTTTTGCTTGCTATAGGATAATTTCATTACTTATAGACTTGTTAATGGGTCACAGCGATTTCCATATGAATTCTAAGCAAAGTGGGTTTTCAGATGAACTTTCTTTTGGGAATTGGTGACTTTGAAAATTCAATCTATCAAAGAAAAACAATAACAAACACCCTTTCTCCAATACTCAGACTATAGTCACAGTATAAGGGTTACCGCTGTTTTACAGACAACACTTCTATTCAAGCCACATTTTTGCGACAAAAGCTGCATCTGAAAAACTACATAGGAAAAAGTACAAATGAAGAAAAACACCCCGCTTCTTCAAAGAACAATAAAGCACCTCTGTGTGGTGTTTGTGATTGGGAAAACAAGTTCCAGACTGCATCAGCGGTCCCCACAGACTGCCTGACAGAAGGAAGAGGGCCTGTTGACCAGTGTCTTCTCTCCCCTAAATTAGGCGTCCTGCCACAAAGCACCAGGACTTCATTTGCAAATCAAACTGGGTGATTCTTAGGTCACTCTATATACAGTTGTTCATAACAAAAGGTGATCTAATAAGAGTCTTCAATCCAATGATTAAATTGTAATAGTTTATTTTGTTTTCAACTAGTCCAGATGTCTTTCTTCCATTTTGTGCTGTTGGCTGTTCTTTCCCTAAAAGAGCAACAAATCTGCCTCCTGCTTCCTCCTCTTCACATTTTTGATCTGTAAACATAAACTTCTAGTGAAAGTGATCTTACAGAGTTGAAATTCCTAATTGGAAATTGCTTTTTTAAATATCTCCAGTTTAATTGAAAATTGACCAGTCTTTTTGCCTTTTTTCTCTCTGTGGAATCTATTATTAGGGCCAGAGAGGCCCAGAATCCTGTATAGTTTTCCAACATAAGCCCTATGGGCAGATTTCCCTGACTTTCCAAGCTTTCCAGTGAGACTGATGGAGCAGCAAAACCCGCATTCATAGCCCACCTGATAGTGGGTATTGCTTTAGCTTATTTTGTTTTGTCTTCATCACCTGCAATTGTAGACCTTTTCAGTGTAGGTGGTTGGTAATTTTCTAATACTGCATTAGGGTTGGTGATATACAGAAAGTCAAGTTCTGTGGCTGGAATCTAGACATTCTGCTTACCTGAAGGGTAACAGTAGAGTTCCATCTCATAACCTGGTATGAAAGTTACTGTATGTCCCTATTCAACACAAACTCTGCATGCCACAATGTGCCACCTGGTCTCTCTTTTTACAGATCAGTTTGAACAACAGGGGTGTTACCTACTCCAGCATGACCAGTTAATGGATATGAATTTGAAAAACCATTAAACCAGGGTTCTGGCCAGAAACGTTAATTATTATGAGTTAAGAAATGTGTACTTAGGAGATGTGTGACTTAGAAAAAATCATTAATAGTGGCCTTCAGCTGTGCAGATAGAGAAAAGACTGAAAAGGTCTTTTATTAGATAACTCTGCAAATGAGCTATGTTGATAGGAACACCGTGTGCCATCTGAGTGTCAGGTTAAGTGCTGCTGTGTTATTACTATTCTAATGAATTTTTTCCCTCCCCAACCCCTGCCCTGCTGTTTTTGCTGTCTGTGTCCATTTGCTGCATGATCTTATGTATCTATTTCTCTTTTTGTCTTCTCTTCTCATTTTTTCTCCACTAAGATTCACTGGGTTTCAGTCCTGGGGACCTCTGATGTGGAGAGAGTTTCCCTGTCACTAGCACCACTTCAGTTCCTGGTTTCTGTTGTGCCTTGACTTGACTCTCCCCTTTGTCTCTCTTTTGTTGTGTCATCATTTTGCATGGGCACTGGCTCACCATGTGGGCATGTTGTTTTTTTTTTTTAACCTGGAGATTTATTTACCCAGGGATTGAACCCGGGTCCTCCCATATGGTAGGTGGAAGCCCAATCACTTGAGCCATATCTGCTTCCCTATTCTAATGAATTTTTAAATGTATCATTCTAGGGAAGCAGATGTAGCTCAACTGATAAGAGCGTCCACCTACCATTTGGAGGATCCGGGGTTCGATAATGTTGGCCCATGCTCAGTGCTGCCATGCGCAAGGAGTGCCATGCCACACAGGGGCACCCCTAGTGTAAGGGAGCCCTATGCACCCCGCAAAGAGAGTCGCCCCACATGAAAAAAAGCACAGCCCACCCAGGAGTGGCGCTGCACACATGGAGAGCTGACATAGCAAGATGATGCAACAAAAAAGAGATGCAGTTTTCCGGTGCTGCCTGACAATGCAAGTAGACACAGAAGAAAACACAGCGAATGGACAGAGAGAGCAAACAATGGGGGGAAGGGGAGAGAAATAAATAAATCTTTTTTTAAAAAAGTATCTTTCTAATGCAATCAATCGATTATAGATGCAAATCCATCTATGAAATACTGCTCCTTCCCCCACTTCCCAGTGACAATCAGGCCACTGCTTGCTTGACCAAACAACTGAACCCCATAACCTAGCCAAGGTGATTTGTGAAATTGACCATCACACTAGATCCTTCTTTAAAGGTTCTTGCTCAAACCTCAGTACTGTATAGATACTTTTAAAGGAAAACAGTCCCAAGAATGCGTCTCCAAACTCCAAACTGAGAAAGACCAACTAAAGAAAATAAGCTCTGATCCTATTAAAATGTCTTTCAGTTACAAATTACCATGGGAAAAGGAATTTTATCTATATAATACATAAAGTAATCTCTTTTTAGATGATCATTTTAAAAGATTTTTAAAAATTAGTGTGTTCAAGGATTGGATCACTGTCCAGCCATGAATCTACAGAATGGGTCCCACCAAAGTTCAATGGGCCATAAAGACTGAAAACTGAAGCAGGCCACTACATATAGCAAAAGAGTAATAAGAGTTTATTAGGGAACTTACAGACCGGGAAACCAGTCCTGGGAGGCTGCAGGACCTTCAGGGTAGCACTCTGCACCACCCAGTGGTTTACAGAGGATTGCAAAGGGCAAGGACAAAGAAGGCACAGAGCCAAGTCAGGGTTCACAAGATTGTAAACATGTCTCTTTGAAGTTACTGATACATAGCAGGAGTAGTTTTAGTACAGATAGCTAAAGTGCTTAGGAATGTGCACGTGTGTTTTATGATGCTCTTCCAGAGGAGGCTTTTTGTTTTATCTAGGAATTTATGACTTCTCTGGTTTACAGTCTCACAGTCACCCAGAATACTCATGAGTCCCGATTTGAGAAGTTCGGTCCTACATCTACCTGTACTGAGTCAGTAAACAGAGCGTTTCATTCCTAGTCATCTCCTTCTAGGGTGTAAGACTTAGGATGCTGAAAGAAGACTTGGAATGTGGACTCTCCAATGACTCAGAATGACGTTGCAGTCGTCAAAAGAGTCCTCTGAGATCTCTGAGTCCAAAGGTATGTAACCAGGGAACTAGCAAAAGCTGAACTTTTTTTCTTCACCAGTACTCTTCCCAACCCCAGCGAGCACAGGGACAACCAAGCAAATCAAACCCCGGAAACCTCATAATTCCCCAGGATAATTATGAGTTGCAGATACTTCTGGCTGCATACCTAGTATCAATCCTCCCCATCTTTATGACTAAGAGAATCCCAATTTTGTTCTAAGTGAAAATATACCCAACTAAAAGGCTGTATTTCCCTTGTAGCTGAAGTGACAATGGGACACGGTTTTAGCCTTAGTCTGGAGTTATAGGTGAAAGTTTCTGGGCAGGGCAGCCGAGAGTAGGTTTAGGCAGTGTTTGTCTTTCACCCTACCCCTTCTCTAGAAAGTGGAGGCCCTGTAGAAGTGGAACTGCCATCATTGTCAGAAGTGATCGTGGCATGAAGTCACAGCTAAGGGGGCCAGACATGGGCTGGGCTGGGTCCCTGGTGGCTTGATGGCTCCTTTGTACCAGCCCCAGACTCCCTATCTGAAGACTCTATTTCTGTGGGAAAAACAAACATTTGATTTGTTTAGACCACTGCTTTTGGAGGTTTCGATTACTCACAATCAAATACAATCGCTAAGTGATAAGCTATTTAAACAAAAGGTGCATGTTACTCTAGCAACGGAATTTCAAGTAATATTTCTGGGAGATTATTCTGAAAGCAGGTTGAGCTGTCTCTCCTTTGAGATTTGCCAGTATTTTGAAGGAATTTGTTATTTTTCTTCTCTATCGAAATGAAGAATAGATCCATATTTCCTGACCCCCACGTAGTATTGGCATAAAGTAGAATTCATAGATGAGTTTTTCTAAAGTGCTCATATTACTTTGTTTTTGTTTGTGGATGGGTTTCTTTGTTTGTTTACTTACTTAATTTTGAGTCCAGATTGACTCAGAGAAAAATGGAATTACGTCTGTGCCCATGCCAAATCCCTGGTGTTATTTTTTCTCTTTCTTTATGAATGAAAACACGATCTAAAACTCAGCATCTTCTTAGTAATCTTATTACTCCTAGCTTTAAAGAAAGTTAACAGAAATAACTGAAAGCACCAGTAAAAATTGCATTTATGGAAATGCCCACTCCCATTCAACCTTGCCCAAACATTTCCTAAATTCCAGAGAGACCAGGGTTTTAATTTTTACTATTCAAGGATAAAGGTACCCATTTAGAAATATAACATGGAGTTCCAGGATTTAATTTTATGCCACAGGCCTGACATTCTAATTCTAGACTTTAATAACATAGTACGTCTTTTTTTTCCCTTCAGAATAATAATTTAAAATATATAGTTTTCTACATCTGAGCACTCAAGTGTCCTGGTGCTTGTTGTCATTAGTATACCCTTAAAACAAACCCTGGCTGATCTCCCCAAAGAAACATAATCATTTTTCCAATTATCTAGCGAATCATACTTCATTCTGAAAGGATTTGGGACACCTTACAAAATTATATGAAAAAAATTTTAAATAAGATATCCTTAAGAGTTAAGACTTGCAGGTCAAAGGATAATAAAGTTAGAGGTAAGATTAGCACACAAATTGTAATTCACATGTTTTTATATATTTGCTAGATATGGGCCACAAATTGAGTTTAATATTAATTTCTAATGATCAAAGGAAAGTGAGAAACTCAAGCAGTTTAGGATTCAGAATGTTCTGTAAGATAAAGCAATAAACAAGCAAACCAGTGTGCCAGTGAAGCATAGTTTTTCTTCGCAGGTATGAAATGTCATGAATAGTACCCTTGACGACATCCCTACTGAAATACGTACATTTAGGATTTCCATACCACTGTTTATTATAGGCTATATTAAAGTAGGCTTATGCTGACAAAAACTAACGCAGTCTCAGTATGTTGCTCTGTAGCTTAATCTAAATGTAAAACGAGGACTGAAAATCAATGGTTTTGAACCAGGCATCCTCGGCAATTTGAGTTTCAGGGAGGTGCCTCAGGAGTTGCCCTGATTGGAGGAGCAGAGTGTGCTGGATTCAATTTGCTAATCTTTCATTTGAGAATTTTCATCTTTGTTTATGAGGGATATTGGTCCATAGTTTTCTTTCCTTCTAATGTCTTTTTCTGGATAATGCTGGCCTTATCTAATAAGTTGGAAAGGTTTCTTCCTCTTCTATTTTCTGGAAGAAGTTGTTTAGGATCACTATTCTATTTTCCGTAAATATTTGATAGAATTCACCATTGATACTGCCTCACATTTCTCACTTCATTGACAAAGCCTCTCCTAGGGTTGACGGATAAAAATAAATAATTCCCAATTAAATTTGAATTTCAGATGAACGATGATTTTTTAGCATAAGTTTGTCCCATGAAATATTTGGAAATTATTTATTGTTTATCTGAAATCCAAGTTTAATTTACCCAAGAGAATTGAAAACATATGTCCACACAAAAACTTATACATGAATACTCAAAATAGAATTATTCATAGTAGCCCCAAAGTGGAAACAGCCCAAATTTCCAGCAACTAATAAATGGATAAACACAGTGTGGTATATTCATGCAGTGGACTATTATTCAGTCATAAAAAGAAATGTAACCTACTGTCTGGTTCATTGGACTTACCCAGGTCAGCTAACAGGGAGGTGAGGATGGTTAACCACCACATGAGGTAACCGAGAGAGTCTATAGCTGTGAGCAGTAGAATTTCATCCATCAGCCATGTGGGATCTAAGCCCTCTCTCGATTTAGAGGTAGAGTAGACATTGCCATCCAAGGGTCCTCAGGATGGAGGAATAAATATGGATTAGGGTGGACTTACTGGTATTCTACTATAGAATTAATGTGACTCTAGCAATGGAAGAAAATATATCATTGATGTGGAGACAGTGGCCACAGGAGTTGCTGAAGGCAGGGAGAGGGGAAAAAGGTATGATATTGGGGCATTTTGGGGACTTGGAGTTGTCCTCAATGATACTGCAGAAACAGATGCAGGGCATTATAAATCCTGCCATAACCCACTGAATGGACTAGGAGAGAGTGTAAACTACAATATAAGCTATAATCTATGCTGTGTAACAGCTTCAAAATGTACGCATCAAATGCAATGAATGTACCACACTAATGAAAGAAGTTGTCAATGTGGGAGGAGTGGGGGGTTTAAGGAATGGGGTATACAGGAACCTCTTATATCTTGTAATGTAACATTTGTGTGATATATGTATCTTTTAAAAAAAGATTTTAAAAATCGAGAAAATAAAAAAGAAATGTAGTACTGATTTATGCTATAACATGAATGAACCTTGAAAGCATAGTAAGTGGAGAAGCCAGACCTAGAAGACTACATATTACATGGTTTCATTTATATGAAATGAGTAAAATAGACAAAGCCATAAATACAGAAGTAGATTAATGATTGCCGCAGGCTAGGGGTAGGAAGAACGGAGAGTGATTGCTAATAGGTATAGGGTTTCTTTTGAGGGTGATGAAAATGTTCTAGAATTAGTGGTGGTGGTCGCACAAATTTGTGACAATACTAAAAACCACTGAATTGTACATGTTAAAATGTGAATTTTAGGGCATGTGAATTATATTACAGTGAATTATATACATAATTTAAAAAATTTAACTCAGCATCTGCATTATTTGCCAAATCTGGCAACCCTACTCCTGGTTGCATCTGATTGGTGAAACCTAAGTTACAAGTCTCTGCACTCTAGCCGTAAGGGAATCTGGGAAATGTTGCCTTGGGACTTATAATGTGGAAAACTATCAAAACGTGTGGAGAGGGTGTCTGAAAGATGTTTAACAGCCTCAGATGACAGGCGTTTACTATGGATTCTGAAGACAAAATGCCATCTCCACCTCTGACCAGCTGTATGATTAGGAGCTGTGTGTGTAAAATTTGCCAATAATAATATTGCAATTGCTTCCTAACAACTTGCCCTATTTGCTTTCTTGTTCCCCTTGCAATATTTGTTTGAGAGCAGCCAGGGCGATCCTTTTAAAAGGTAAGTTCGATACTGTCACTTCTTTGCTCAAAGCTTTTCAAAAGATTTTCAAATTACTCACAGTGAAAGGACATACTGAAGAGAAACTTTTGGGAGTAGAAACAAAACTGAGCAAGACAGGGACAATAGACTGAAGGAAAGATAAGGTAGGGACAAAAGTGGTGGAAGAGAACAGAGCACGAAATCTCAGAAAGCAAACCATCATTGTTTTTCAATGCTAGATAAAAAACAAACAAAAGAGGGAGCTTTGTGATGATAGAAAAGATAACTTGAAAATATGTCACATAAAAATGAGCAATGGAAAGAAACTGAGGTTGAATCTTATGCATAGTCATTAGAAGTTAAAAGAGAATAAGGAATAGATTTACACTGCCAAAAAAAAAAAAAGCATACAAGAAAGATAGTACATTTAAAACAGATAAAAACTGTAACCTACTGTTTCAAAATAAGCTAAAATACAGTAAGAAAATAATACAAGACATAAGAGAACAAAATAAATTAGAATTAGTAAAATGCAGAAATGAGATGACAGAACTAAGGAAAGAATTAGGAATAAAAGAAAAATATTTTAAATATGAAATTTAAACTAGGAGAATCACAGGAGCAAATAAGGACAATGAATTGTGTCATAAAAGAAAGAAGGTGAAAAAGATAAAAATGATAACATTTAAAAAGGTATGAGGAGAGGTATGCTGGTGCACTTTGGCTCTGGTGGGGAGCTGGAGGTCAAGCGGTGGCCCCAGAGCTGCTGGTGGAGCTTATGGCCTTGCTGGGAAAGAAATACAAGGGCAGTGAATGCCGCAGTGGCCCTGGACACCTGGTTTCCTTATGTCTGAACTGAGATCTGCACCAGCGCCTGAGAGAAGGAACTCTACATTTTACCTTCATGAGCTCCTGGAAAGCAGTGAAATCTATCTCCCAGAGGTTGTGAAGCCTTCCCAGAACCTAGAGTTAGTTGCCCAGCTGAAGAAAATTAGGATACAGCTGGCCAATGAGGAATATAAGCAGATCACTCGTAATGTCACCTGCCAGGATTCAAGGCATGTCAGGACTCTCCGTGAGTTGGGCAAGCAGGTGAGGTCTGGTTATCATCACCTTCAACTTCATTGTCACCATGGCAGCTGCTTTCATCGGCTCTTACCTTAGAAGCCAGTATATCTTCACAGAAATGTGAAGAAATGGCTTCACAGGTGCTGGCTGTGTTTACCTTTGCCTCTGTGGTGTGTCTGGCTGAGCTGGACAACATGGTGTGAGACATGGTGGAAGGCAAGTTGGGAAAGCTGTAACTGGTGCTCCATCACCTGAGTCTGGAGAAGGTTTGGGGGACTCCACGCTCCCAGCTGCCAATCACTGACTCTCATTCAACCCATCAGGCTCTTTGTACTCAGCTCCAGTAAGACAGAGAACCAGGCCAGGCCACCTACTGTTCCAGAGGGAGCGAGGAGGATGCTCAGGTAACACATCTTTAAACTGAAGAACCGGTCTATGGAATCTTGAATACAGTGCCCCTTCTAGCGCCTCCAATCCATTCTGAGCACTGTTGGGGCTAGGTTTTTTTCTCATCAGGAGTGAATAGAATCCAGGCCTTTCTAGAAGTAGACCACTCTGTCTTGAACTTACCCAAGCACATAAATCAATTTTCATTCTTTTCCCACGTCATTGAGGCAGACCTGTAATTTAGGTCAGAAGCCCCCAAGAAGATAGAAAGAATCCCCTTTCTAGTTTGTACTAGAAGGGGAAGTGATCAGATGACATCCAACAGGAGAAAGGATTTGGTACAGGATGGTGGAACTCTAAGCAAGACTGCTGCCTTTTTGGAATTTCAGCTTTGACCTTCATCCTTCTCTTCATTCTGCTTGCCCTTTTCTGAGTTTCTATCTCTCACCAACCCTTCTTCACATTCTCTCCCTTCCCATTACCCTTTGCTCTGCCTCCAAAAAGAAAAACAAATCCAGATGGCAAAACAGTATGTCTGCTTTTAATTGTAAAATTGCTGTGTTTGTGTATGGGAGGAGTGTGGCTATTGTGGATTGTCTCAACCAATAAAGGGGGACATTCTCTGTAGATAGGGACTATTTGCACATTTAATGATATATGTGTGTATGTATGAATATGAGTAAACATATTTATACATAACTGTACATAATATTACACACTAGCCTAATGCAGATATTTCAGGTGTTCTTAAACATGTTTGGGTTGAGTGCGAAAAAATGATATGTAAATGTTCACAGTTGACTGTTTTACATGATTGTCTTTGGAATCACATTTGGAAAAGGAAATGGTCTTAGGCCCCTTTTCCAGAAGACAAAGCTGAGACTGGGAGAAATCAAATCACCAACTTGTGATCTTTCACCTGGTAAATGGAGACAAGGATTCCTAGGTTGTCCTGAAGTCTCTGTGTTATATTAAATCCCTAAGAATTTAGATTCTGTGATGATAGAACTGTGGAAAGCACTTAAAAGGATATCAGTATTAGTTATTTATCCAATAAATATTTATTGCAAAAAAAAGATATGAGGAAGGAGTAAAAGTAAAATATTGAAGATAGGCGAAAAAAAAAAAAAAAAAAAAAAAGATCAGCCAAAGGGATGCTGATGCAAAGCTGCAAAGCACCAGAAATCTCTTGGCTTTTATAAAGGATTTTTATTTGGGGCAGAAGCTTATAGTCACAAGACCCTAAAGAGTCCAACTTAAGGTACCATAAGAGGTACTTCCTCACCCAAAGCCATTGGCCACATGCTGAAACAAGATGGTAGGCAATGTCTGCAAGGGTTCAGCCTGCCTTCTTCCTCTTTAGGCTCCATGGTCCCAGCTTCTTTTGATCTCAAGTGTAGGCTGGCATAAGGCTTGTCTCTCTACCCAGGGCTCATTTCTTTCCTGGCTCAGGTGTTCTGTTCTTTCCACAAGGTCAGCAGTGAACTATCAGGCTCATCTCTCTACCCTGGACCTCTGCCATGTCGAATGAGCTTTCTATTCCTCTGAGTTCTTCTCCTGTGTGTCCACTTCCATGTGAGAGTCTGTTTTATCAGCCCACCAAGGCGGCTGGGACTCACTGCTGAGGTGTACTCTAATGACATGGTTGAATCAAATCCCTAATCGTAACATAATTTAATCAGATGTCTCAGCTAAATTTAATACAATCAAAGGATTATCGTGCCTAGGGTAACAAACCCATTTACAAACATAATCTATATCTCTTTTCGGAATTCATAAATAATATCAAATGGTCACAGACCCATAGAGATCATAAACGTTGCTGAAGAAGAAAACCAAAAAAGAGAAGAGAACAAATACTAACAACTACAATTCAAGTAAGAATTTGCTGAAATAAAAAAATGATTTGAAATTTAAAAAGCAAGTGATATATATATTAGATTATCTTTAGACTTTTCAAGAACACTTCATGCCATAAAAAAAATTGAGTAAGATATTTGAGATACTCAAGGAAAGAAAATGTGAGCCAAGAACTTTATCTCAAGCAAAATGACTTTCAAGTATAAAAGGCACAAGCTGTTATCAACTTGCAAGCACCCAGGGACTATTGTTCCCCTGAGCCCTTCCCAAGGGATAACTTGAGAAGATGTGTCAGCCCAAATGACTCAAAAGACATCGAAGATGGACTAGTGACAAGTACTGAGGACATAGTTGCTTGACTAAACAAGGGCTAAGAGGGAGAGAGAATTGTATGTAATGGCTGTATTCTTTGCCAAGTTACACATAAAGAAATGTTTTTGTTGAGAATGGAGATAACATGAGCAAAATATTTTTAACTGTTTTCAGGAATTGTAATTGGTGATGGTTGTATTAGTATTTTTATTCTGAAACTGTTATATATATGATATGGATAAAGCAAATATGTAATTATGGGATATTCTAATCCTATTTTCCCCTGTGTTCTTGAGAACCAGAATTCTCAGTATACAGGGAAAGAATATTGAAATTTGCAGTCTTGTATTTGAATGGAAAATAGCAGTATGAACACCTGAAATAATTTATCTCCCCAAAACAAATATACATGTGTACATATAATTTCCACTATGTGTGTGTGTGTGTGTATCTCCACTAGAAAGTTCTGGAAAAAAAGATCGGTTCAGGTATTGAGCATACGTATTGCCTATCTAGATTATGGTATTGAAACACTGAAAGAAACCAGGACTTATTGGAGAACTGGCTGATATCAGGTCTGGGGCTGTGTAGCAGTTTGATATTGTTTATGAATTCCAAAAATAGATATTGGATTATGTTTGTAAATTGGCCTGTTCCTTTGAACATGTTAGATTATATTGGATTCAGAGGTTTTCACTTTTACTTGATTAAATAATAATTAAGGCTTTGATTGGGCCATGTCAGTAGGATGTTGGGGCGGGGACTCGCAGAGAAACTTTGTGTCAGAGAAAGGAGGCTGGAGTTGTGATCCTGGAGCCCTGGAAGTAAGCACATAGAGAACCAGACACGTGAGGAAAAAGAGAAGGTTCCATTAGACATGGCAGAGGCTGCTGGAAGAAAGACGAGCTGTTCACCTGATAATCTATAGCTGGCCTTATGGAGAGAGCACAGCAAATTGAGCCCAGAGAGAAATGAGCCCCATGAAGAGAGGGAGAAGAATCCTGAAACCTGGCAGATGTTGGCAGCCATCTTGCTCCAAATGTGGCAACAGACTTTGGTGTGGGAAGTAACTTAATGCTTTATGGCCTGGTAACTGTAAGCTTCTATCCCAAATAAATACCCTTTATAAAAGCCAACAGATTTATGGTACTTTACATCCGCATCCCTTTGGCTGACTAACACAGGCAGGCAATGTAGAAAATGAGCCTGGAGCATCCTTTGTGTATTTCATGAGTAAAGGAATCACTAGTATAATACTGTTCAGACTGCCTAGTCTTGTACCTGGCTATGCTTCCCACACTGAAGCTTCATTACTAATTTTTTGATACTGGGGATGCTGAAGTCTTGTCACTTGAAATGTTTGGTTTTTTGCTTTTAAAGTAAAACCTCATTACTTCTTCCTGGAATTTAAGGTAATGGATTAAACTGTATGGTTTGTTGAAGCAAATTAGTTGCCTATGTGAACTACTTAAGAAATGATTTTAAAGCTCTCTTTTAAAAAGCACTCATTTACAATTGATATGCCAATTATGATCGCTCTTTTCAATTATATTTAAATACCTTCCTTGAGGATCCCAAGGAAGCCACACTTCATTTTTAGATGCATTCAATTTACTGTTTATCCTTGAAATGTGTACCTATGTATTTTATGGAGAATTTAAATATTTTTTTTCTTTTCAATTTATTTACATTTTTCAACTATCCAAATTCAACTTTGTCTCTACTTGAGTTTTAGTTAATGAGGTTTTACTGTAGCTTATTTTTCTCTTAGCACAACATACTACGTAGTTTGCTTATTTCCATTTTGATCTTTTGATTGTTTCATTCACAACCTCCCAGCCCTGTTTTGTTTTGTGAAGGCCCAAAGACTCCTATAAAACTTTGTACATTAAACAACTACATAAAACAAATATACAAAAAATTCAATGTGGCAAGGAAGCCATCAAAGGAAGAATATAGGGTCATATCAAAGAGACTCAGGAGCCAACTTGAAGAGGGTCCCGCTGCAAAGGGGGGCGATTTGAGCTTCAGTAATGATAGTAACCACAGTGCGTAGAAACACATAAAATATGTTTAAATATATGAGTTTGTAACAATATTTTTAAAATATCAAAAGAATTAGTCCTCTTCAGAGGATAGTAGGGAAGCAACTTATTACTATTTTGAAAATCTTATATAAATGGAAGAGGCTCAAATATATATATCCTGCCTTTCCTATATGAAATGTACCATTGTGTAACCAAATAGTAGATGAGGAAAGTAACTCTATCAAATTTTTCCAGCTAATAAATGAAAGCAAAATGATAAAAGTTGAATATCACTGATTTGTAAGCCCCAGTGAATTAATGGATCTAGGAAATGAGCATCTAGTGCTGTTAATATCATAAAAAAGGGAAACATCAGACATATGCCTCCTGATGAAAGAACAAATCACCACCTATAGTCTTGCCAAAGGAATCAGTTCGGAGTCTGGTCACGCCTCTGGATCTAGCACCCAATCTACAGGAAGCACCGAAGACAGTGGATCATGCTAAATGCACCACTCAGCAAAACCCTAACTGTAAAAAACTCTATAGTTCAGTGGTTTGCAAAGTGTAGCCCCAGACTAGCCACACTTGCATCAACTGGGAACTTGCCAGAAATGCAATCCTACCTACAGAAACAGAAACAGAAACAGAAACAGAATCTCTAGGAGTGAGGCCCAGCGTCTATAGTTCAGGGAGGCTTTCAGGTGATTCTGATACAGACTGACGTTTCACTGCTATAGGTCTAATATCCAGGATTCTTCAATAGAATTTAAGGAAAAGGGATGGAGGAGAGACCTGGAGATGAAAAGAAATATATGAAATGGCTTAAAAGAAATAGAAGGTGAAAAAGATAGAAATGTTAAAAATCAGAGATATGAGGAAGTATAAAAACTATGGAGGCTATGACAAGGTTTAAGTGGTCCACATGGAGGGATTTCTGGAATGGTTGGCAAAATAATATTTCATGCCCTGGAGGTGGTTACAAGGGAGTTTGGCTGATGATAATTCACTAAATTATGTACTTGTGTTGTATGGTTTTCTGTATTTTTGTTTTATTTCTGTATAAAAAGTTATAAATGTTACTGTTGCTTGAATGACACTATTTAAACCTCTTGGGCCTTTGCTTCTTTGCCTGAGCCATGAAGAATTAGCTTTTTACTTGCTATGGAATTTTCCTTCACAACCCAAATAATGTTGACCTTGTAGTAGTTATTTGTCATGGTTTTTATGGGAAATGATTCTATACATTATAATTCTCCAGGCCAGAGTTTAAATTATTTTTGGCAATGGAAGGAATAGAGTACTGACTTAATGCAGACAATCATTACTCCCATTCTCTCCTTTATGACTACCTGAAAAAATATACCCTCCCACCAGGAGACCATCAAGGATGTGGAGAAAGGAGTAATCAATAAAAGGGAGCCCTGACTAGAAGGCTGGTGTGATGCTATTTGGCAAGTGTAATCCGCCAGCGACTGAGGGAAAGACTGAGCTGTTGTTACATGAAGAGAAGGGCTTATCCAGGTCGGAAGTGGCTTTACCCCAGACTGACAGGAATCAGGCCACTCCTCTGTGGCTACAGGCCAGGGAAGCATGTTTCCTTCCGTGGTCTTGGGGTTAGGGTGTGAATAAGGTATTTATGAGGGAGTTTGAAATCACTAGCCTGGTTTTGGGGCATATATATCCCTTATTTCTCTTTCCTCCTCCTGTAAATGAGTATACAGTCCTCTTTTAATAGCTTTTTAAATTTAATATTTATATTATTATTCTCATTGTATTTCACAAATGTATCAGTCTGTGACTTATTGGATATTTTACAACAAGCAAAAACCCAAATTCCAGTACCCCACAGATAGTTTGAGAAACCTGTAATTAGACTACATCAACATCAGGAAAGTCTATTCAGGGCAGCGGATGCAGCTCAAGCAATTAAGCACCTCCTCCCTCATAGGAGGTCCCAGGTCGGCTTCTGGTGCTTCCTAAAGAAAAAACAAAACAGACAACAAGCAAAAAAACAACGAGCAGGCGATGAGCACAAACAATGAGCACAACCAACCAGCAAAATCAATGAGTCAACAGACAAGGGAGCCATCTCGGGGTGGTGGGGGTTGGGAGGGGGGCAGAAATTGTATTCATTAAAAAACACCATAAAGAGCGAAAAAGGGAGCCGGAGAATAGGGAAAATAATTGCAGCACATAAAACTGACAAAAGATTATTATCTAAAATATATAAAGAATTCATTCAAATTAATTAGGAAACTGAACAATTAGCTTGAATCGTCACTTCATGTAAGAGGAAATGCTAATGGCCAATGAGCATATGAGGAGCACTGAACCTCATTAGTCATCAGGGAAATGAACATGAAAGCCACAAGGAAAATCAAAGTCATCAGATCAACGAACATTTAAGTCTCACAGTTCTGAATATTGGTGAGGATACAGGAATTTCCTTATATTGCTCATGAGAGTATAAAATTGGTGAAATCACTCTAGGAAATTCTCTGACACCATCTACCAAAGCTGACTAGACTCACGCCCCATGAGCCAGCAATTTCACTCCCAGATACACCACAGATATTTGGCCTGTGAGAGTGAAATGACAGGTGCAAAATATTCACAGCAGCATTATTATTTTTAATAGCCCCAGATTGAAACAACGCAAATGTACCATCATCAGTAGAAAAAATGGACAAATTGTGGTATATTCCCACTGTGGAACACTAAACGACAATGAGAAATGAACAACACACCACTTCACGCAACAACACGGGCATGCCGCACATACCCTGACAGTTGTCATAGGGATTTCTCATAGTTCTCCCAAGGGAGTAGCAGGATGTTCGGTGATAGATCGGTCTATAAGTTCAGACATATCCTGGAGCTAGAACATTCTTGTCTAGAGAGTCAAAAGCTGGGATGTCATGGGGAAGAGGTAGATGTTACAGTCACTGATGGCGTCTGGGGCCAGGGAGAATTTCAGATTCAGTGGCATAAAATTCAGAAACTAATCCTAGAACTGGGGCCTCCGGACCCCACTGTTGGAGTCCTGCACTGGGAACTCCCAGGACTGGGGTGGAAGGAGATAGGAAGGTCTCCTCCTGTGGAAATTTCCCAGGGGCTGGGCAGAGGGGCGCTGTAGGAAGCGAAGACCATGGGACCCTACGGTAGGCAGAGGCAGAGGCTCAAGATAGCGTCTGTCCTCCCCAGTAACATACCCCTGGCTTTCGGTGCTTGGTGGTCTTGGCCCAGTGGTTCTTGAAACGCATCCATCTTAGGCTTGCTCAGGCTGGGTTCCTTAGCTAGGTCCTGCCCTTCTTTGCAGGCTGGGTGCCTGGCGCTCTCAAGGTGTGTCCAGCTCTTGTAGCTCTTCCCTGCTGTTAGGTGAAGCATCCCTGGTGCTGCTTCTTTGCAGGGCACATGACTTCCTGAGATTCTTACACCCTTCACTTCTGCTCAGTCCCCTCCCTGGGTTCTTACAGACTACTTTTGTTGATTGTACTGCCCTTTGGTATCTTTACTACCTTCAAGGGTTTGAGAAGAGGCAAATATTTTTCTTCCATTTATTGTGAATCAACAGTCTTGTGTCCTTGACCCCACCCTTCCATGACCTTGTTGTATCTCTCACTTGGCTCTGTCTCTCCATGGCATCTTCTGCTCTCTCTGCTGGCTCATTCTCCTCACCCTTCTCCTGACCCTGCTGGAAAAACTGTCCTTCCCCCAACTCTTCACTCACCCTCTGTCCTCTGTCCAGTGCCGTAGTCCTCTTCCAGGAGTCCCTACCTGAGCCCCAAGCTGATGTCTTCTCCTGCCACCCCCTAAGCTTGGAATAAGTACAACTCTCTCACTGTGCTAACCCTAATGCTCGCAGGTACACAGTGACTATTTGCTAAATGGATGAATAGATAACTGATTATTGAGGAAAGAAGGTGATACTCAAAATTGGTCCATTTTGCTTCAGGTGGGCACAAGTTATGAAAGTACAAAATCAATTTGCTTTATGACATTTGGAGATTTAATTATGCTTTACCTCTTTTCTGTCAGCACGAATAATGATGAGTTAGCTGCACTCACTTAGAAGTGAAAGCTTTTATCATCCACCACATTCAAAATCACTGCTTTTCTGGCCACAATCTTACTGCAAAAGGCACACAATGCTCCCACGTTCCCACAGAAAGCCTCCCTGGTGGTCTCTACTCTATAAAGAAAGGCTCCAAGCTTTACTTCAAAACTGTCTGTGGGAAAAGTGTTCTGTTCGCCCAACTATACAAAACAAAATGCAAAATGTTATACTTACTTACAAGAGTGAGAATTAATTCTCAGTTGTCTCCCCTGTGTTTCTTGGGGTGTTGCAGATTGCTGCTTCTTGTAGCTCATGTCTGCGAGTGACTCACTGTTCAGAATCAGCACCACTCTAACTTGGGAACAGAATGAAGATAAATAGACTATTGTCAGTCCTGTTGGTTCACAGTTTGAAAGCTTGTTTTGCACAGATGTTAATACTAATCCGTGGCTTTATAACACTTCTTCCATTACGCCAATGTTCCATTCCAATGTCCCCTGTGGAGGACTTTTGAGTGTGGTATTACTCAACTCCCTTAACACTAATTCTCACCTGAAGGCAAGAAACACAGTCCACCTTCTAATAGGTTGCAATGTAAGAAAACAACCTCCTGTCTGAGTTAGAAAAAGAGCACTACATTAGAGAGGGGAAAATTAAATAAATATATATATATATATATATTTACCTGTATTTATAAATGGTAGCTTTTATACTGTATCCATTAGTTATATCAATAAAAATTTATTAGGGGAAGCGGATGTGGCTCAAGTGATTGGGCTCCTGTCTACCATATGGGAGGTCCAGGGTTCGATTTCTGGGGCCTCCTGGAGAAGTCTGAGCGGCAAGCTGGCCTACACAGAGTGCTGGACCACACAGGAGTGCTGGCCCTCACAGAGACCCAGCGCAGCAAGATGACGCAACAAAAAGAGACATAGAGGAGAGGCAACGAGAGACACAGCAAACCAGGGAGCTGTGATGGCGCAAGAGATTGAGCACCTCTTTCCCACTACCAGAAGGTCCCAGGATCAGTTCCCAGTACTGTCTAAAAAGAAGACAAACAGACACAGAAGAATACACAGCAAATGGACACAGAAAGAAGATAGTGAGCACAAAAACAACAGGGGGTAGGGTGGGGTGTGTTGGGGTGGGGGGGAATAAATAAATCTTAAAAAAAAATTTATTAGAATCTATTATGGGTAGATACTTTGTTGGGTACATGAAATTGAATAAAATATAATCTCCGGCCTCAAAGTTCTAACAGTCTAGTAAGGGTGAGTCCTGGACTACCATGGAGTAGTGTGACTTACAGCTTTATACTAATCTTTAAAAATTCCACATTTTTATTTAGACTCATCATTCACAAAAGCATCACTCTCTTCTTTTAGATTATAAGAAGGAAAAGCACCCCTTTAAATTTCCTCCCTTTTGCCCAACCAACAATAATCTCTAAGATGGTTTCCCCAAGCACGTTTGTCTAAAGAAGAACAAATGCCAAAACATCGCACTGGCGTGGGAAGTGGTGCCATGTCTGTGGGCAAGTCAACATGTTATCATTGGACTATGATGGAGGAAAATGGGGATCAAAACTACAACCACATTCTAAGGAGGATGGCTCCTATTAAGTGGAAGGTCATTTTTTAGCCAAGCCCTTTCATGGGAGCTGAATTTGGGAAGCAGGACTGGAGAAAGTTTGATTGTTTTACAGAACAGAGAGAGAAGCATTTGGCGTGTGTGGTGCCATGGAAAGTCCAGGGAGAAGAAGGAAGGTAGTGGAGAGGCAAAGGAGGAAGAAGTCAGAGAGTGGGAGGGGGGTGGCATGAGACTAGGACTCTGTGTGAGGATTAAACAACCAGGGACCCATCTTCAGTGGAGGGGTGGAATGACCAAAAGAAGGATGCCTACGTGGCCACATTGTATGACTGCAATGAAGCATTCCCCCGCTCCTGCAATATTCTCCATCCTTCAGGAAAGTCTGCCACTCATGCACATCTAGTTGTATAGAAAAAATAGATATTAGGGGCGTGGTAGGCAGAATCATGGACTACTGAAGATGTCCACATCACAATCCCTGGAAGCTGAGAATACATTAGATTACGTGGCCAAGGGGAATTTACAGATGTGATTACGTTAAGGACCTTGAGATGGGGGAGATTATCCTGGATTCTCTTAAATAGGTGGGTCCTTAAAATTGGAAGAGGAAGGCAGGACAGGAGAGCCAAAGGAAGATGCAAATATGGAAGAAAAGCACAGAGAAATGCAGTGTTGCTGGCTTTGAAGATAGAGGACAGGGGTGGACTCTAGGAGGTGGAAAAGGCTAGGATACCAATTCTCCCCTCCAGCCTCCAGACACCAGAGCAGCCTGGCCGACACCTAGACATAACTTCCAGAATTGTAAGATAATACCTTTGTGTGGCTTTAATCCACCAAATTTATGGTAATTTGTTACAAGAGCGATAGAAAACAAATACCGAGTATAAATCAGGGAACCGGGTTGAATTACACCAGAGAGTTGCTGGAGGGTGTGTGTGTGTATAATTGAATTTAAAGTCAGAAAAATCAGTTTGAATCAGACTTTGGGGGGCCTTAAAGGAGGGACAAATGAGTTTAGACTCTATCTTTGGGACATGGGAAGCCACTGACAGGTTCAAGTACGGAATGATGTCACGGGCAGGAATTTCAGAAGTGAACATCATGACAGCCCTCAGGGACCTGTGGAGTTGCACTTTGGAAAGGTGCCTGGAGCCGCCGCTGGGGTTCAGCCACGTTGGGGTGAGGGAACCGGCCTGAGACTGCCGTCCCCACTTCTTCAGAGCACCTTGCCTTTTTACTTGTTTCATGTTTTGAGCTTCAACTTAAGATTTCGTTTGAAAACGGGGTTTTGTATGTAAAATAGTAAAGTGAAAACACTGAATGAGCACAACTCTCTGCACAGAAAGATTGTCTTGTTCCAGGTGACGCAGCTAAAGGGGGACAGACAGGGACTTGCTCCCCTGGAATCCCGACTCCAGGCCCTGGGCCCTTCTGGTGGAGGGCCGCAGGGACTGGCAAGGGGAGTAAATGGGGCCACCGGTTAGGGGATGCGGGTATTACGTCATGGCTACGGATGCTTTGAATGAAAGGAATGCCCGGGTATGAAAGATGAGTCCCAAATGTCTAGGGGACTTAGTGGACCAGAGGCACAGGTGCTTTATCCTCAGGGGAGCAGACGCTAGTGAGAAACACGACAAGGACCCCTCTGCAATCCAGAAATCCATCGACGGAAGGAACTGGACACGTTAACGCTCCAGCACCAAAGAGAGTCACATTTTCAGACCTGCAGAGGGCATACTAAAAATGTAGGAAATGCTTTCACCAGGAGGATCCAGGCTTGGGCTAACAAAGCAAGAAAACGAATGAAGTGGTAAAGCAGGAAGCAGAGACCTTCTGCCAGTGAACCCAGAGGAAATGCGGCCCAATCGGTCAACCTCCACACGACCCTGCTTCCAGGAAACTGGTAAAATAGAACACCAAAGAGCTCTGTGGGGGCTCATAAGGCACGTTTGTTTAGGACCGCGCATTTCTCTATGCACTCTTTCAATTGTCAGGGTATTATTATTTAAACAGGAACATTGTAATTACTTGTGCATTATTATAATACGCAAAGTGATTTAAGTAGTAAAAAGGCTTTGGTGAATTAGTAGTTCTTTTGATTCCTACAGTTTTGCTGCTGATATTCAAAGCATCTTTAAAAGTCTTCAGATTCATGGAATAGCTGCTATAGCTCTTAGATTTTTTTTTTTTTTTCTTTATCTGGCTCCAATCTTGTATATATCCTGCAGCTTTCTGGACTCTCCACTGGGAAGTTCCACCCTCTCCTCCAACTCAACTTATTCAAAACTGAAACTCAGCCCTTTTCTTTCCCAGCTTGCTCTTCCTCTGATCTTCCGTATTTGGTTTGAATAGCCCTCCCACCGCATTGTTTTCCAAGCCCAAATTGTGGAAGTCATCCTCATTCTTCTCTCTTTTGTTCTGTCTCCCACCACCACCCTTTACATCCATATAATAACCAACCCCCATCACAAAAATAATCATGGCAGCTACTTTTCTGAGTGCCTAGGCACCTTAGATTGTTGCTAATTCTTACAAACCCTGCAAAATTTGTATTATTATCCTTCTTTATAGCCAAAAAGCCTGAGCTTCAGAGACATTTTTTTCTAAGACGTGCACCTGCTAGTACATGGCTTTCAGGGTCAGGATTTGAACTCACAACAGGGTGACTCTAAAGCATATGCATTTTTCCACCACACAGGACTGCATCCAATAGATAATCAATAACTCTGCCAAACAGTCCTGCTGTGGCCCTAAAATTGCCTACTTCTCTCCATTCTCAGGGCTCTTCATTAGTGTTCATGTCTCCATTAGTTCTCCCCTGGACTACTTGCACAGTCTTCGGACTGGTCTCCCTCCTTCCGGTCTTGCTGAATTCTCAACAAACTTCCCTAGTGGTGTATTTCTAACCTGGATGATCATAAACAAGTTACTGCGCACTTGCCTTGGACCTGTGACATGAGATTCGCCAAGCTTGGGTATCAGTCTCTTATGATCAGCCTGTATAGCCAAAGAGATTTCTAAAATGGAAATCCCCTGTTAAAACTTTCAGGCACTGCTGTTTACCCATAAGATAAATTGAATGCTCTTTGACTTGCATATAAAGACCTTTCGTGATTTGGCTAAAATTCCTTCTCTCTATTCATCCTAGACATAGAAGTTGCTCAAAAAATAATTTTTGAGTGAATGGGTGAAAAAATGATCCACACTGCAATAGGCAGAATGATAGACCCCCAAAGATGCCCACCTCCTAATCCTCAGAGCCTCTGTATATGTTTGTTACCTTACATGCCAAAGGGCCTTTGAAGGTGATGAGGTGAATGAGGTGATGGACCTTGACATGGGGAGATTATTCTGGATTATTTGGGTGGACCCAATCTAATCATGAGTTATTAAAAGTAAAGAAATGTTCCCATTTGTGGTCTGAGAGAGTTAACAATGATGGGAGAAAGGTCAGAGACGTGATGTAAGAAGGACTTGACCTGCCATCGATGGTTTTGAAGATGGAAGATGAGGACCATGAGCCAAGGAACATGAGAGGCCTCTAGGAGCTGAAAAAGGCAAGAAAATGGATTTCCCCCAGAGCCTCCAGAAAGGAACACAGCCCTGCTGACACCTAGATTTTAGCCCCTTGAGACTCGGGGTGGACTTCTAACCTCCAGAGCTGTAAGGCAACAGATTTGGGTTGTTTTAAGCTGTGGAGTTTATAGTAATTTGTTAAAGCAAATGCAATAGGAAAATAATGCACAGTTTTCCAAAAATGACCTGCTCATTTATACTTCTTGCATATACCACCTCCTCTGCCTGGAGTGCCCTGACCTGTCAATTTGGAAAACTCCTACATACCCTTCAAAACTCAAAGCAGACAGGCTTTTATGCACGGTATCTTCAACTCCAGTAACACCCAATATTTATTCCTAATAAGTACTAGGATCACCTTACTTTGTATTTGTTTACTTCTTTCTGCTCCTCACTCTCCTTGGGGCTGAAATGTTGTCATGTTCATTTTGTATGTCCATCCTAGCATGTCTGGCATATAGTGATCAAAAAAGATCTGCTGGGTATGATGGTTAATTTGATGCGTCAAATTGGTGAGGTTGTGATGCCTAGTTGTTTGGTCAAGCAAGCACTGACTTGATTGTTACTGTGAGGGTGTTTCAAGGAATTTAAATCATTCATCAGTTGATTGCATCTATGGCTGATTACATCTATAATCAACAAAGGGGTTGCCTTCAACAATGAGGAGTCTCCTGTCTAATTAGTTGAAGCCCTCAAAGAGAGAATGAGGATTTCAGCAGTCAGAAAAACAAACTTCTATCTCTTCCTTCATCAGAGTTCTCAACTTGTAGCTTCTCCAGGGGGATTCAATGTACCATGAAGTTCCCAGCTTGTGGCCTGCCCTACAGAATTCGAACTTGCCAATTCCCATGGTCATGAAAGCCATTCCTATAATAAACCCCCCACTATTTACATTCGTACATGTATCTGTTGGTTCTGTTTTTCTGGAGAACCCTGCCTAATACACTGAAAAAGTGAAGGAAGCATATTGTAAGCTAATGTTAATTGTGTCAATTCCTAAGAGAATATCAGGGTTTTAAATATCAAAGATGATTCCAAAGATAAGTCTCATTGGCACTGACAGCCTATTATACATGCGTTTACCACTTACACATAATTATCTCTTTTGAAATCAGATTATTTTTACTTGCCTTGCATGGAAAACATTTATTTCTGTATTTGACTCCAGGTGAGAAAGAGAAGAAAAAAAAATACCTTGATTAAAAGCAAGTTCTGCATCCCAATATCATCATTAAAGATGAGCTGAGACATCTCCCCAGGGACTTGATTGGCACTGATTGCTGTGCTCTCCAGCATAGGAATGTTAGGAGCCTTGCCAAGTTTCCTCCCTAACATGTGAAAAGTCTGTAGCTAGGAAGGCCCTAGCCAGATTCAAGGTTTGAAATCAGGTACTCCCCAAAAGAATCCTATGGTTTTGCCCTGCAACCCCTGCTTTGGCCCCATTTGAAGCCAAAAGGAGTCAGGGCCCTATCCCATGCCTGCCTCAGGGCACAGGCGAGATCCCATGACAGGCACAGTGGGAGGCATCGCGCAGCCTTAGTCCCCAAAAGTACCTGGAGAACTGTTAGCATCTGTTTTAATGAGTTACATGGTTCCAACACATACCGAAAATTAGAATCCCCTGGAAAGCTTCCACTACCATCTGATGCTCTGGCATCAACACCAGGAAATCTTGCCAATTGGTCTGTGGTAGAAACTGGACACTGGTATTTTTTCAAAATTCCCAAAATGCAGTAAGGCAAAGGTTTTCAAATTCCAATAGGAATCCTCTTATATATATATATTTTAAGATTTATTTATTTTATTTTTATTCCCCCACCACCACCCCAGTTGTCTGTTCTCTGTATCTTCTTCTTTGTCCGCTTCTGTTGTCAGCAGCACAGGAATCTGTGTTTCTTTTCATTGCGTCATCTTGTTGTGTCAGCTCTCTGTGTGTGCGGCGCCATTCTTGGGCAGGCTGCACTTTCTTTCGTACTGGGCGGCTCTCCTTATGGGGTGCACTCCTTGCGCGTGGGGCTCCCCTATGTGGGGGACACCCCTGCGTGGCAGGGCACTCCTTGCGCGCATCAGCACTGTGCATGGGCCAGCTCCACACGGGTCAAGGAGGCCCGGGGTTTGAACCGCGGACCTCCCATGTGGTAGACGGACGCCCTACCCACTGGGCTAAGTCCACTTCCCTCTTATATTTTTTTAATCTAGTATTTTGTATGACCTAGGTACCTTAAAAATTTTTTTTTAAATCTATAAAAAAAATTCCAGTGGGAATAAAAATCACGCATGGTGTGTGGACACATGCAGAGTGCAGGCTCCCACCTGAGCCGCCCTTGGACACCTCCCCACCCCTAGATGCCAGGTCAGCAGGTTTGGGCCAGACCCTGGGGAGCAGCTGGGCCCCTGCAGCCCACTCTGGGGAGCGCAGATACTGGCAGTGGCTGCCAGGGAAGGCGCTGGCCCCACCCACTGCTGCGAGGCCAGGGCTGTTCTAAGAGGTGGACACACTGAGAAGGCTCTTGGCCGGAGTCCCCAGACTAAAGACTGCAGTTCCTGGCAAACACCTCTTAGTCTAGTACGATGCTGACAATGTGAAGGGAGTAAGAAAAAGTATGAAGGTATGCCGTGGAGCTTCTACAGAAAACACTCCTCCTTTTCCACCTCATAATAAGAGCAAAGCAGGCCCTTCCTCTAGTTACTAGGGCTTGAAATTTCAGCACCATCCTGGCCCCACCCTTGCCTGGAGTTGAGGAGTCCTGCAATATTAACATCTCAAATTTCAAGGGTAGGTTTTAAAGCCTGAATTTCCAAGGGAAAATTCATACATTTTATCCCTCCCATCAAATGGGAGCATCCGGTGCTCCCATCGCAAACATCTGGAGGTTTGGGACTCACCTAGCTTTCATTCGTCCGTCTTAAATTTTGTAGCAAAAACGTTTTGATTTTATTGACTTAAGTATACTGGAAATTCATCATTTTGCCGAGGTCACGGGCGAGGCTGCTGTTAGGCAGGTCAGCTCTGCTATCTATTTATGGTTTCATTTTCAGAATATTTACCTAGGCAATCCTACGCATTCAAGGACAGCAGGAGAACACAGACTTGCCCCTTCTCTGCCACTCACTTGTCCCTTCCCTTCCCTGTTTTCAGCCTCTTGGCTGGATGTAAGATGGTATAGGACTAGTGAGTCAGGCCTTCTTTATCTGCTGAGAGCAGCGGGCTTCAAGCACGCCCCGTGGACAGGCACCTGGCCCAATCCAGACGATGATTCGGGGCAGTGACACAAGGATGGGTCATCTCTAGGTCAGCTCTGTTCCTGAGAACTCTGGGGAGAGTGAGCAGATACAGGTTAGGGTGGGGTGGCGTGGGGCCCGCTCTGGCCCACCTCAATGGTGCCAGAGTTTAGGAGCCAAGGGATGGACTCAGCTGTTGTTTCGCTTTCCTCAGAACGACTCAGGAGTCTTGGGGGCAGACCTGGCCTGGTGCCTGCAGGTTTTCCCAGCCCTCTAGCCCTGGACATGACCCACAGTGGGTGGTTTCAACCCTTCCTCACGGACCTCACTTACATGAGGTCACACTTTTGCCCTCTTCCAGAAAAGGCTTTTGAGCTGAAGGTGCAGCATCTGAAAAGGATGGCTGGAATAGCTGGGGCCAAGGAAATTTCTAAGAACTCTGAAAATGTGAAGAAGTTCACATTGCTCATGTGAACATACTGCACCAGGTTTTGAATTACCATTCCCTGACAGTAAAGATGCATCCGGGCTCTTTCCCCTTAGAATTTTACTGGCTGTAAGTTACCTGCCATTTGTGGAAATAATGGAAGAAACACAGGGGGAGCAGGTATTGGAAGCCATTTCTGCACACACTTGCCTGAGGCTTTCCCACATTCCAAATTCTGCTATCATATTTCACATAGCCTATAATGTTCTTTTGCTTATTAATATTTGAGATTGGTTTGGATCTTATATAAAGGAGGGACAACCACTTCATGACACGATAGACATAGGATATCACCTGCACTGTTTTGTTATGATATTCATTCAATCATTAAAATATCTTAATTTGTTTAAAAAGGGATGAGGCTCATTCTTTTCCCAATTTTATTTTTAAGTAGGTACCAAGGATTGAATCCAGGACCTTGCACATGGGAAGCAGGTTCTCAACCACTGAGCTACATCTGCTCCCCAATGAGAGTTAGTATTTTCATTTGTTTGCTTGTTTGTTTTGTTTTCAGGAGGTACTGGGGATTGAACCTGGGACCTAGTACTTGGGAAGCAGATGCTCAACCCAAGCTATATCCACTCTCCCCCGAATGTATTCTTCTTCATAATTCCATCTTAAAAACAGAAGTGTCATATTGATTTCCAGGTCTCTGCCATCCACTGTGCTCTGTGGATGGCAGAGACCATGCTTTGGACATCAGTGGATACCCAGTGTTTTACACTTACTGGACCCTTGAAAATGTTAAGTGAATGAAAGAATTAATTAATTAATGACATGCTATAGGTTGTTTGGGTCTATCCAGATATAACCATGCTTCAACTGTTTCACAACCTATATACAATTAGAGGTGAGAATTTGAGGCATGCGCCAAATTAACCAATAATTCAAAGGTTGTGGTGAGACATTAATGGAGTGGTAAAGAGTGATTTATTGAATCTGACTAAAATCTATTCATGGTAGAAGGCACCGATTTGCAAACAATCCTAACAAAATGATCTGGAGCTTTCTTAAAAGTCAAGGCAGCTTTGTGTAGCACTGGTTAACGCCCTGGCACAAACAATTCATGGTACCTTGCCTTTTATTTCCTTGCCTGATGAGGCACAAGGCCAGACCAGCCTGCTGAAATACAGCTGCTCTGGCCAGTCATGGCAGGACATGTGCACACACACCACAAGAGCAAGAACTGAGAATATTTTAGTGGCACTCCAAAAAAAACCATCTGTTTTCAAAAAAGTTTTAAGCACAAAAATGTGCTTCAATTCCATTAAATAACGGCATGAATTTACATATTCAAGTACCCTAGAGGAGCTCTAAGTTTAAATCAGGAGCCCTCTCCTTAATTCTATAAAAACTTGGAATTTGGAATTGACATGGGCATCGGGTATGGATTCTCAAGGAAGTTTGTCTCCTGAAGCGTCTCAGAAAAGGACCATCTAGCAGGGCTACCACCATTAACACATTACACTTTACTAAGAGTCTAAAAAATAATACCCTTACTATTAATATATGCAATACACGTTAATAGTTTCCATTCAATTTTATTCCATTTATTAAAAAATGCTAGTCATATTCACTCTACTGATTCCTGACCCCTTAATGGACTGCAATCTGACGTTGGAAAAACACTGCAGCAGAAAAATGAAGTGTCTTCAAACACTGAGGATTCTAATAGGAAGCCACAAAGACTGCTTGGGTTTGGGGATATCATGTCAGATCCATTTCCAGAACGTAGTTATCAACTCTGTCCTTTGGCCCATGGCCTGGGAAACTGGCCTGTCTGGATGACCTGGGGCAGTGGCAACCTGGACCCCCAAGATGGGCTAGGAGAGGGCTTTAGCCCAGTGTGTTCAGGAACAAATCACTCCTGGAACTGAGAAGAGACTCAGAGATTTGCTATCCTTTGAGATGAAACTCAGATATCACCTTCACAAAACTTTCCTTGACCCTTGTGGTTTAAAATCATCTCTCCCTCTTCAGAACCCCAACCTTACCTCGAGGGCGTAGCACTTTCTAAGCCATGGATTAGTTATGAATTGATCTTATCTCCTTTTTGACTGTAAGAGCTTGAGGACTGTGATGATGTCTTGCTCATGTTTATATTTCTGTGTGGTACAGCAACGTACACATAGTAGAGGTTCAATCAACATATGGCACATACACAGGAGGCCAAGGAAACGCTCTGACTTATACCTGGAAGTTGAACACAATCTAGCATTTGAGAAAGCGTCACTAAAATTCTGTAGAAGACTCATTTATCCAGCAGAGACATTTGCACACATTTTACCTTCCATCCATCCACCCATCTACCATTTATCCATCTGTCCATCCATCCAACACTTCTTAAGGGTCTACTGTGTTCCTCTGCTAATAATTGTGGTTGCTCAGGTGGGTAAGACAGTCCCTGCCTCTGGATCTCAGGCTATGGGCGGACAGTCAAGTTAGGGGGTAATGTAATGACAATATAAGATGATAAGGGCTATGGGAGAGGCAGCTAACCCAGTCTCCCAACTCACACCGCAAAGCGAAAGTGTTCTTTCACTTACTTTGTGTCATTCAATCTTTTAAAATTCTTTCCCGCCAGTGGATTTTGCGAAGCCTGAAATCCAATGTTTTGTATTATGAAAATAACAGCTTTTTAAAAGAAAAATATTATGATCCTGAATATGCTTTTTCAAAGTGTTTACCTATATCTAAAGGAACAGACAATAAAGTGGGAATTACAATACAGTGTGAAAAGCAAACTGTTTAAATTGAATTACCTGGCACACCTGCTTAAATTCTCCAGCGGCTGCCCTTTGCCCTCAGAATAAAACGTGAACTGAAGCCTGACGGTGACCCTAAAATTTCTGCGTGACCTGGCCCTCCCTGCTCATCCCTGCTCATCCCTTGCCACACCCCTCCCCTCACACTGAGCCGCAGGCACTCTGGCCTCTCTCTGTCCTTCTACCTGACACTCTTCCTCCATCCCCTCCCAGGCCTGGCTCCTTCTCACCCTCAGGTCTCAGCTTAGTAACTCATCAGAGAGGTGTTCCCTCACAACCTTGCATAAAGGCAGTTTCCCACCATTACTCTCCAACCCAGGAGCCTGATTTTTTCCTTCACAGCCCTAATCACACCGTGTAATAGTAATTACATAGAACTAATAATTAGTAATAATTATTTGCTTACTTGTTTCTCTTGCTAGACTTGGAAGCTCTGCAAACGATTTTGTTCACCAAACTATCCTTAGAGACTCGCATGGTTTCTGGCACTTGGTAGACCCTTTATAAATACTTTCTGAACGCGTGGTAGGGAGGCCCACAGAAAGAGGATCTACCCGGAAAGGGAGGACTTCGACCAGCCAGCCACGGGGCGCCGCACAACGCAGAGGTGGAACAACAGCGACACCACGTGGTCTGTCGCCGTTACTCAGGTCGGAGCCCTAAAGGGCTGTTCCTGTAATTAAAAGATGACTCTTAATCCACAAACCTTGCTTCTTATGCATTTCCCTTATTAATAATTTTTTAAAAAGGAACAAAAACCTAAAAACTGCCCTCAAACGTCTCCCACCTGTCTTCCCTGACGGAGGAGGACATTTGAAATCCCGTGGAGGCTGGATAGACAGACTTTAGGTGTTGCTATGGTAACTTTTCCCTTTCTTGCTAACCATTTGGAAACCTTACATTTTCAAATCCACACACTTGGAAAAGGTCTGCTTTGCTTCTCCTTTGTTTTTCAAGCTTTGCTTTGATTTACCGTATTTAATTTGCTTCACCTGCTAATTTGGTAAATGGCATGCTATTAAAATGCCCCAGGGAGCCGGCAGGAATCCGTGCGGCTGAAAGACTGGCATTCTGGGAGAGTTGGTGATTCACATCTGAGCACCCCTTACGAGGTTTTGAAAACCCATTATGTTTTGTTTTTTTTTTACTGCTGAGTCTCTGTGGACAGGATCAGCATTAGCCCGGAAGCTGCACAGGCACCGCAAGTCTTTGGGTCATGCTCCTAAGAGCCTGCGCCGTCTCTTCACGCCCTGCGTCCATCAGGGCATCGTTCTCGGCTGCTGCTGGTCCTCAGCGCAAGGAAAGGGAGCCTGAGTGCTTATTGCACCTGCTTGGAAAACGGCAGCAGGAGAGCAGAGCTTTCCGTGCTCCATTAAAATAGCACTAACATACATCCCCAAGATGTGTCCGCCACGGACGTGGGAGGAACGACGGCAGCAGAACGCGCCGTTACCCGGGAGCGCCCAGGACCCAGTCCCAGCCTCAGGACGGAGCGGGGGTGGAGGGGAGTGATTTAGTGGCAATGCAGTGGGCAATGCAGGATAACAATGCAAACAGAAGTATTAGGTTATTAGGTAAAGGAAATGCAGGCAAGCGATGGTTATAGAAAGACTCCTAAAATCCATGGAGCTACAGGTGCCGCCTTGGGAGTAAGGCTAGGACAGAACATCTCTGCCTTGTGAGAAAAATAGGTGTAGGCACGCTCTTATCTTAAACATTATTAAAAAGCTTTAGCGTCCATCATTGTTGTGCTTTAGTAGAAAGGGGGCAATTTCTCCCAGCCCCTGGTACCGTTTGGGTTAGTGGTACAGTGCTTCCACCAGCCCTTCCTGTTTTAAAAAATGGTAGTTATTATACCTGAACACATGTCCCTTATAGCAGAACGTCAAGACAGACGTACATGTGGAAAAAGTGCAAAACTCCCTGACGGTATTCCCCTTCCTGCTTGCCTCCCACACTGGTCCTCTTGGAGCAGTTTCACATGTACTACAAGGGCATAATATAAAACACATATATATATACATATATGCATACACACACACATACATACCTGCGATTTAAGTGCACAATTCAATTTTACCACACAAGCGTCTTGTGCTGTTTCTGGAGTGCAGTTTTTATTGTTACTTCGGTTCTTGTCCAGGTCACGCCCCAGGTTCACGTGTCCTTGGTGTGCTGCTTTGCCCTGTCCCCAGCCATCCAGCATCCCCGTGGCTCCTGACCCTTCGTGTTGGCCTCTACACACTGGGCCCCTATTTCTTACCTGTCGAGTCTGTGTATCCTGGACATGCTTTATGAATTTTGTTCAAGCTTTTGTGACAGTTCGAAGCTTTTAGTGGATCCCCAAAAAAGACCACGTTCTTGACAGCAGTGCGGTCACCCCTCGGGCTGAAGTGTGGTTTGCTGGCCTGGCGGGGGAGCAGCCGCGGCAGGCCAAGCCACTGCCCCTATAATAGGGTGGCTGGTCGGACTCACCGCCACCCCTGAAGGGAGCTCGGCATGGACGCAGAGTGCCCTCGGGTCTCCCCTTCTCGGCAGCCATGCTTCCGCGGCCGCCCCTCCTCCCGGATGGCGCCACACGATGCCTTGTGGGGCGGCACCCTTCTTCTTCTTTCTCCCTGCGCAGGCGCAGGGCGGAGGGTTCCAGTCTGCCCTTTTCCCCTCCCCCGACAGCAGCAACGGCCAGGCGTGGGCAGAGAAATCCAGTCTGCCCTCTTCCCTCCCCCCGACAGCAGCAACAGCCAGGCGTGGGCGGGAAACTCCAGTCTGCCCTCCACCCCAGCAACAGCAGCCACCAATCCCTAAACCCTGCCCCTTCCCCCAGCAACAGCAACAGCCAATCCCTAACCACCACCCCTCCCCCATCCAGTACTGCCCACTGACCTTTCGCCGGCAACCAATCAGAACAGGGCATGGCTTCGACCAATCAGCCTTCCCCAGCCCCTATAAAACTGTTGCCTCTCCCTCAATAAAGTGGACTTGCCTGTTTACCGTGTCTCCACGGTAGTTCTTCTGCCGTGCACCCTCCAGTCCTGAGAGCCCCCGACAAGGGCCTGGCCTCCGTTGTCCCCAGCTCGTCGCCTGCTTCGCCGGGCGACCCCGTCAGCCAAACCGCGCAACCCGTGTGAGACCGACCCCTCGTCTGTTGCCGGACCGACCGCTCGTCCCAAGTGGGACCGACCCCTTGTCCTAAGCTGGACCGACCCCTCGTCCGCAGCCAGACCCCACCTCTACCGACCGAGCAAGCCGCCGCACGGCAATCTGTTCCTGGGGGGCGTAGAACTCTTTGACTGGATGACTTCAGTGAGGCATGACCCAGGATGGGTCTCAGTCCTCTTGCTGGAGTCCTTTACAAATGGGGAGAGAGTCCTTTATAAATGGGAGAGAGAGGCACTCTGAAAAAAGCAGCAGAGACAGAGAAACCGCAAGAGTATAAGAGACAGAGTTCCCAGAGGCTGGAGGCTGGAAGCAGCAGACCACAGAGGCAGGAAAGAGGCCCTGAGAGGCTGGGGGAGAGACCTGGAAGACAGGAGAGAGCAAAGCCTTGTGCCTGATCACCCACAGCTGTGCTCAGGGAGAAAGCAAGCCTGGAGGGGAAGGCAGAGACCAGGGCCGGCAGAACTACCGTGGTATTTTCACAGCCTCAGACTGTAAGTCTTTTTTTTTCTGAAGTACTGGGGCCTGGGGACTGAACCTGAGAGCGCGTATCTGTGAAGATAGCACCACATCGGCTTCCCTAAACTGGTTTTTTCATTTGTTTTGCTTGTTGTTCGTTATTGTTTTTATAGGAGACACCAGGAACCGAACCTGGGACCTCCCATGTGGGAGGCGGGCACTCAACCCCTTGAGCAATATCTGCTCCCCACAGAACTGTAAGCTCTTAACCTAATAAATTAGGTGGTAGCCGATGCTGACCACTAAGTACCCTAGAATCAGTTTAGCTGAGTAATCCATTTCTTTCTTTTATCACCCCCTATCTGCCTTAAGGGTCACAAGATACCCCCAGCAGCTTCACGATAGCTTTTGATCTTTGGATTTTAACACAAAATCCCAAATCTTTTTCCTCATGTGTCTCTTTGGCCCCTACACCAGCCTGTGCTCTCCTTTAACCAATCTTGTTATCCTGCTGCTTTAACACCCAGGCCTGACTCTTTCAGCACTAGAGCTTCCCAGATTTAAATACGAAGTGCATGTCCATCACACATACCACCTGGGTAGCATTTTATGTATATTACCCAATGACAGCCATTTTGCCAAGTATAAAGGGAAAAAAAAAGTGGTATTATTTTAAAGCTTCACAATCAAATTGTCCTGCGGAATTGCAATGTTGGCTAGCTTTTAGATTTACATGCCCTCCACCCCCCAGGTATCCTTTCACATCCTTCATTTTCACCTATAATTTCTTTCACATTGATTGAGAAAGTACTTATTCAGGGCATAACCCTGTGATAGGCACTGTGAGGGATATGAAAAAGCCATGAGGCTGACTCTTTTAAAAAGATGTTAATTGGATTTTTCCCATATAAAACCCCCCATAGCATTTATTTCCTAACTCTGCTTCTCACAGTCAACTTCATTTGCCCATTTAATGCAATTTGCTTCTGATGATAAGATGCTATTAAGTGATTATTAAGACATTCTGAGTGACTTCAGCCAAGCACGTCTATAATCATTACCTACCTCCTGGGGGTGATGTGAGGTATAATTAGTTAAAGCTCACTGTTACCGCCCAGCAGCCAGAGCTACAAACAGAGAGCACTTCCACAAAGCCAGTTGGCGAGCCTCAAAGTTAGTTTCACCGCAGGCCAAAGTCAGCCTGCCCCATAGCATCCGGGCTGTGGAAACAGGCGACAGCCCGGAGGTTGCCTATTTCTGTTTCTATCAAATGATGTCCTTGTGAGTTGATTTCTTTTGTTTCTAAACCATATCATATAATCGTCCTAATCCTAGTGTTAATAAAATGAACCAAAAAACTTCCACTAAAAATTAGAATATGTTGAAACAAATCAACCTCCCATTACACTCAAACCTCTCATCCTCTCCATCTTCCAGAGAATACTTACTCAATTCTTCCTGTACATGAAAGAAAGTTGAGAAAGTGAATCACTGTGTTCAAGGAATTTATTCTCAGGAAACCGCACAAACACTAATAATGACTTTTTGGCTAACTTTCACATTCAAAATTTACTCGAAAACCTCCCTACCCTTGAGGGAGGGAGGGAGAGAGTGCAAAGAGCCTCCAAGTGGTTTAAATGCCTCCCTGATGAAAGCAGGGCTAGGCCCAAACGCCAGGCCCCGGGCCCCTGGGTGTGCGCTCTCCTGGCGTTAAGCTCACGGAAGCTGAGAAGCCTTCCTGTAGAAGGGGGGTGAGCTGCTTCAGCGGCACACGGACAGCAGTGCCAAGACACAGGTGACATTGTATAATACAGGGTTAGACAAAAACGGATGAAAGAGACTAGAACTCATGGAATATTGCAGTCTGGGGACATTTTGTGTAAGGGAAAATAGCTCTATAAACTCCAGTAGCTCTGGAGGGTTTCTTTGTATTACCGTACAATACAACAATTGATTTTCATAATGACTCTAATACACTAAGAAGAGTTTACAACATGCCTATTAGCCAGGGAACTGTTACCGAACTATAGAAAGATCTCTTTCAATAATGGTTCTAGAAATTTAAATCGGTTCTTAAGTAATACTTCAGTAAAAAGATGCAGGAGGCAAATTCTAGTTCAACAGAGAAGAGGCTTTTCTAGCCATGTCAGCTGTGGCGAAGTAGATGTGGGGCTTTTAGAGGTGGTGTTTCCTAGAGGTATTTAAACCAAGCATGGAAGTCATTTGGGGTGCTGCAGAGTAACATCAAGTGTCAACCTGGGCGGCAGACTTGGCCCAGTGGATAGGGCGTCCGTCTGCGGTTCAAACCCCGGGCCTCCTTGACCTGTGTGGAGCTGGCCCGTGCGCAGTGCTGATGCGTGCAAGGAGTGCTGTGCCATGCAGGGGTGTCCCCCACGTAGGGGAGCCCCGCGCGCAAGGAGTGCGCCTGTAAGGAGAGCCGCCCAGCGCGAAAGAAAGAGCAGCCTGCCCAGGAATGGCGCCGCACACACGGACAGCTGACACAACAAGATGACGCAACAAAAAGATAATAGATTCCCGTGCCGCTGACAACAACAGAAAGGGACAAAGAACGCGCAGCAAATGGACACAGAAAACAGACAACCAGGGCAGGGGGAAGGGAAGAGAAATAAATAAATAAATGTTTAAAATAAAGACTTAAAAAAAAAAAGGGTCAACATGGCTCCTAAGGCAGGAGTCAGCAAACCGTGGGCTGCGTGCCAAATGGCCCACAGCCATTTGTATAGTTTGAGAGCTAAGAAAGGTTGTATAGTTTGAGAGCTAAGAAAGGTTGTACATTTAAAAATGCAAATTGTAAAGTGCAAAACAGTCTGAAGGCCTTGAACAGTTGCTCAGTTTAGCGTCTCGGCTTAAAATCTCTGCTATGACCCTTTCCCGAAAAAAGCTTGCAGACCCTGCTCTCAGGAGCTGCTGTTTCTCACCTCTGAGGAGCTGGGACCTGAAGAGGCCTTAATCAAAGTGCCTCTGTGCGAAAACCGCTTTCCTCTACCTGGAGTAGAGTGTCCCCTGAGGAGACACTGGCGCTTTCCAAAAACAAACCTCGACCCAGAATTAGGTACTGCTTGTTAGGATGTATGAATACTGATTTCCTTTTCCTCTTCCCTCTATGTTACAAATTAAATTCTATGCTTTCAGATATTGCCCATTAACTGGGGAAATAAGACAACTCAGGGAGCTCCACCAGGTCAACAGCAGGACCAAAGTGTGTTCAGAGTCCTCTGCTCTCCCAGCACATCAAGGGCAAGGGGGATCTTCCCCAGGGCTTCCTGCACACAAGGCCACCCCTAGGGGTCCCCCAGGGAAGGCAAGGTCACTGATCATTACGGTAGTTTTACCCTTAAAAGGAAATATCCTTAGAAAAACAAAAGCATTCCAATTTCCCTCATTGCCCCCACCCATTAGTCCCTGGATCTCCCTAAGACTGAGAAACAAAAGTGGGAGAAACCCTGACATCGTACATCGCCCAGTCAATATTAGCTCAAGGTAATAAATCCCTCTGCTTGGAGTTGGAGCCAAGAGAGCAAGAGCCTTCAGAGGATTTTAGAATCTCAAAGGACAAATACGTATGTTGAATTGGCTTTTAAAATGTGCATCTATGCATGCCCATGTGGTGTGTGAGCAAAAAATCACACTTTGTAGGTATTTTTAATTGTTTCAAAGAATTTCACGCATGCACACACACACGAACACACACACCTGCTCCATGCTGCTCCATGACCCCCACCCCTGCCTCTTACTCTTCAAATTACAGGAGCAAAGAAGCAACGTTAACGCCACAAAAAGGGCTGAACTAACTCCACAAGCCCGTGTGGATTCTCCCTATCTCTTGTTTCTGAACCCCTGAGCAAGATAGGATTAGGGATATGCCAAAGTTTACTAAACATTAATTTTGCTATCCAGATCACTCCTGAAAGCACAGAAAGGTTTCACTGGGTTGGTTTTCAAAAGCATCTGTTAGAAAGGATAGAAATAGCCTTCTCCTCTAGAGATAATTGACGCTCAGGAACCTACAACTATCAATAGCTTCACTTTCCTGTCTCAGCTTCCCAGGTCCTGTTCCCCTCCCTGCCTTCTCTTTCGGCTTCTGCCCTTTACCCCCTCTTTTTTTTCTCACTCACACAATCTCACACTTCTCCCAGAGACTTGGCGTAATCAAGGACAGTCTGGATGGGCACATTTCCTCTGTCACAAAACTGGGTCATGCCACACTCACCAGCCCTGACCGCCCACCAACCTCCAACCTCCGTTCGAATTCAGGTCAGGGTGAGAACTGGCACTCAGCAGATGGCTGAGGCAGCACCTTCATGCATCCTGGGTGCCCACGTCTTAGCAGAAAGAACCAGGGAGCGCCATATGCTAGAGCTGCTGCCCTGGGTGGCAGACGGGAGGCTTTGTTCTTTTGTTGGGTTTGTTTTGAAAGGGGAACATAAATAATACACACCCACTACTCCTCCCCAGCAGTCTGCTTGCTGGCAGTCCTGGGGTGGCTGTGAGTGACTCCATTGTTCCCTGAACAAGGCTGGGTTCAAGTACAGGCTTTTGCCACCCGATGGGATCAAGTCTGGTTAATTGCCATCACTCAATAGGACTCCTTATTGTTCTTCTCATGTTTTGTCAGTGAATGAGTTTTTCACCAAAACAATCACGTTTCCCCGCCTTGGCAAACGTGTGTACTGGTCAGGGAGAGGAGGCTGTGAGGTGAGAATGTGTGTGGTGCGCAGAGAGCCAGGGTCTAATGTCTTAAGGCTCCTGAGGAAAAGGCTGTCAAACGAAGGAGTCCAGGCAAGATTGCTTCTCCTACAGAAATCCTGCGTTTTTCTGCAAGGCACTCATTTCAAGCTGTGCAAGCTGCTAAAAGTTCCAAGACGGCAGCATGTCTTTGCTGACCACCTTTTCCAGTCTTAGTATTCCCAGGCACATCATAAATACTCAGCTTTTGATGGATAAGTGAATGAGTAATTAAATGAATGACTTCTCTTTGGAAGTTACCACTCTCCTGACTAAGTGTTTTAGTTTGCTTAGCTGATCAAAGCAGATTCTGCAAAATGGGTTGGTTTTCACCAATGGGAATTTAGTAGCTTATACGGTTACAATTTTGAGGCAGAGAAAAATGTCCAAATTAAGGCAGCGTCAAGACAATGCTTTTTTCCCAAAGAGTGGCTGCCAACAGTCCTGGACTCCTCTGTCCCATGACAAGGCACATGGCGTCATCTGCTGGCCTCTCCCCTTTCTTCCAGGTTTTGTTGCTTTCAGCTTTGTGCTTCTGTGGCTTTCTGTCTTTTTACCTGAATTACATTCTCTAATAAAGGACTCCAGTGAGAAGATTAAGACCCACCCTGGGCCATGCCTTAACGGAAGCAGCCTTCTTGAAAGGACAGAGGAATGGGTTAGCTTTACGAAATGGCTTTCTGGGGGTACAAACAGTTCCAAATGACTCTACTGAGTTTGTGGGGAGAACTGGACTGATTAAACTACAGTATTAAGGACTTTTCACTGAAATTGCTGATGTAGGACTCTAATCTGCAGACTAGAATTTTATCTTGCCAGGCAAAGCATGTTAATTGAGAACCGCTACCTGGAGCACTAGGCAGAGGAGGAGTCACATTTTGGTCTAGCAGAAAAAGTGTCGTGGCTGTGTAGTGATGTCTGCCGTACTCCCAAGAAGGGGTGGCAGCAAGCATGCTGTGCCTTTTCTAATCTTTCATTAGAGAATTCCAAAGAGCGCGCACACACACGCACATACAGTTTGTTAATATAATACATTCTTGTTTGTTCATGATTTTGAAAAATATGTTCTTGGTTGTTATGAGCTGGTTTTTTAAACATTTGTTGCCCTTCCTAACTGACGTCATCCCTACTGGCCTATAGATTCTCAGCGGCTTCGTAATGCTGCCTAAAAGTTCCTGCCGTCCATAACTCTGGCTACAGAATACATAGAAAGAAATTTAAAAAACAAAATGCAGCTGGATTAAATACCTTCCACATATTTGGAAATCCTAATTTTCAATGTTCTGAGCCTCAGATGCTGCTGATTATGTGCATAACTGATCCTGCCTAAGACTGTCCTCCACATTCAGTTAATAATGTGTCCTGGGTGCCTGACGGTGAAGTGCAGTCTGCTTTCCATCCAGCTCTTTGGAGAACAAAATGCTCTTACAAAAGACCCAACATAGCTCTTCCCACCCTTATCTGACTGACTGCCCACAGAGGGGAGATTTGTGCCTGAAGCTCAAGCCAGGTCCCTTGTCTTTGCACAGACCATCCCTAAGGAGGTTTCTAACATGAATCAGGCAGTCTGTGATCAGAGTGAACCCAGGTAAAACTGGAAAACCTCCTGGGTTGAAGCTAAAAAGCTTGTATTCACTCTGGGTAAATTTTTACTCTCTCCATAGGCTCTGAAAGTGATTATTTTCCCAATAAGGGAACAACCACTACAAAGGAATGCAATCCTTGTACAGCCCAAGGGCACAAGGATTTCTATAACCAGAAACACCTCACAATGCAGAGAGGCCACCAGGGACGTCTCAGCTGCCACCACACAGGGCAGGGGACCAGAACAGAGCTGAGAAGCCCCCGCTGCTCTGGAGGGAGGCAGCTGCCATTTGAACTAATGCTTTTTAAAACCTCCTGCTGGGGAGAATGGGGAGAAATGGGGAGGAGGGTGAGGGAGAGGGGGTGCCAATGGAGGTGGCAAATCAAGACTCCCAGGAAAGTGAGAACAGTCTCATCAGGGGAATCATTTACAACTTGATTCCAAGAAAAACACCTTGGAAGAGAAACCAGTAGAGCAAATCTGTGTGGCCCTGGAAATGGGCAGGAGCTCCTGAATTCAAGGCCTTTAAGCCCCAAAACAAGCTATTTTGGGTATTTCTGGCACAGAAACTATAGAGGTAGTGATGAGTCTCTAACAGGAGTCTCCCACACGCTTGGGAAAGGGCTCTCAGGTGGTGGGGATACTTTGCATGTTACTTCTGTTACTGCTGCAACATGTTACCACAAGCTTAGTAGCTTAAAAGAACACATTCATTCTCTTACAGTTTGGGGTGTCAGAAGAACAAAATGGGTCTTAATTTGGCTAAAACGATGATGTGGGCAGGTCTGTGATCCTTCTGGAGACTCTTGGGAGAATCCATTTCTTTGCCTTTTCTAGCTCCTTGAGGCCCTCCTCTGCCTCCTCCCTGATGGATGATTCACCTGGAACCTGGACTTACCTGCCTGTGCCCATGAGTTTGGGTTCCCTGAGCCATGACTCTTTTCTGTTATATCTCAAATTTGTCTCCTCACCAAAGACTTGACAGATGTAGAGAGTTAATAAGCTATTTCCCCCACCCACTCTTCCTCATCCACTTGCTAGAAGAAACCCTTGTATCACCATGACACAAAGGGCCATTTGAGTCCTGGCATTCCCTGTTGGAAATTAGAATGTGTTTTTCAATGAAAGTGATGTTAAAAATCGTGGTGAGGAATCATTGAAATTGTACTATGCTCAAGGTACGTGACGTGTTAAACAAGCTTGTTGGATGGCCAAAACCTGCCCTTCACTTTAAGCTTTATTTCTATGGTGAAAATGCTGCCAAACAGCAGACATTCATCAGCTGGCTCTGACTGAAGGATAGTTTTCCATCTACTGTGCTGAACTTACAATTTCACTGCATTGCCTGGTCCACATTCAGGCTTCCATTACTGCTCTGTTAAATTGCTCCCTTCCCAGAAGTTTTATTATTTCAATGGTAGCTTCAGTTCCCTCACTACCCTGGAGAAACACTGCGCATGACTTGCCTTTTAGAAAGAATTTATACTGCATGTGCCTCTTTGCCTATATGGAAAGAATATAGTGCACATGCCTCTTTGCCTTATAGAAAGAAGTTACAATAGTTGGACCTCGATGTAATGTTAATGGGAAGAGTAGGAAAGTACAGTTAATGGGAGAGTTGGGACGTAATCTTGTACAGCGCATGAGGGAAGTATCTGGTGTTGATTGAGTCTGGGCTTAAGATCAGACCTCCCTGAGTTTGAATGCTAACTCTGTTATTGCCGAGTGTGTGACTTGGGCAGGTATAGCCTTCCCATGTCTCAGCTTCTTTGTCTGTAAAAGGGAGATAATAATAGCACCATGGCAGAAACCAGTGGTAGCCTACCCAACAGCCATGCCCTTGCCTGTCTCGCACTGGAAGCTGACTATAATGCTCTCTTGCTTCCCTGCTCCCTTTTGCAGCTTGGGATGACCAAATGACCCAGTTTTGCCTAATGGCCCAAGAGTGAATGTCTGCGGAGGAACTTGGGGAAAGAGTTTCATCTCTAGTAATAGGAAGGGGAGGACATTTGTCTTTTTCATACTTTCCTGCCTTCTTGCTCTGGAGGCTGTCGGGTGGGAACGTGATGTTTAGAGCTGCTAAAACCATGTCAACATGAAGGGGAGGCCAAGAATATGTAGAGATGCTCACCCGGGACCCAGGCATTGAGCTGCTGAACCACCCTGGAAAGGTCTACCCCTTTGCTAGGTGAGATGATTAAATGACTTTATGGTTAGGCCACTATCTACTGAATATTCTGATTTTTGTGGCTTTAAAACTTTTTAACAGATATAAATTCCAACCTCAGTAGGGCGTTGTTATAAAGATTAACTGAGTTTGTGCATGTCAGTGCTTGGCACAAAGCTATCACTGCAGAAGTGGCAATCTATAATAATTATTGTTAATATCAGAGGAAAATAAAAATTTAATATTTTTGCTTTTAACTTCCTACTTGTCAATACCACTGACTCACCAATTTAGCATAATGCTTGTGTTAAGAAATGAAGCAAAGCCTATAAGGCTCAACTGCACCTGTTAAATAGTTCAGGTTGTTTCCTGATCTTCTAGAACACACATACCTCAAAGCCAGCTATGCATTGTCTTCATTAGTAAGCTCTGTGCCTGGCACAAAGAGTGTCCTCAGTCGATGTTGGCTGGCTGGCTGGCTGACCAAGTGAAATAACCCCAGAAACTTTGCAGAATCCCCTCTTACTCAATAGCAGACCTGGTAGCCTCTCGTTCTTTATAACAACAACACGAAAAGAAAGATCAGAGTTTTATGGGAATATGGTACTTGTGATTTTAAAGCCCTAACCAATGATGTTTCACAATCTACCCAGGGAGGTTTCTACCTGGGCTAAGAATACAATTCATTATTCTCTCAGCCCAGCATAAATCAGTCTATTACTTTGATAAAAACCTCTAAATATGCAGTAAGGTCTTTATAAAATGTGACTGTTTTCCCCCAGGAGTAAGGAGATGACCTAACAGAGGAGTTTTTAAGAAAATTGCTTAGAGCAAAGAAAAAAGTGATGTTGTTTTTATTACACTGTCAGGACCCACAAAACTTTTTCCCAACAATCAACTTATGGTGGGGCTTCTCCAAGACAAGATAATCTGACTTCTTAGTGACAATAATTAATTGATCACTTGCAAAAGAGATTGCTAAATTTGAGAAAAATATCAAATCAAGGATTGAAAATCAATGAAAGATTCTCATAGCATGCTTCAAAGCCATTGATCCATTGGCCCAGTCAGTATCACTTGTTCTTCTGCTGTATCCTAGACTGATACCCCCCATCTAATGCAAACACCACGATGTGTTTATGTATCTGTGTATGTGTGTGTGTTTCTAATTCATTCTTATCTCCAAGGTTTCTTCCTTATGCATGAAATTCTGGTGATCACCAGAGTCTGGTGGCCACCAAGGTCTGGTGGTCACCAGAAATTCTGGTAGTCTTGGTGACCATCAGGACTTGGTAGCCACCAGACCTTGATCAGGACTCATGTCTCGTCATTTACACTGTGATGATGAGCAGATAATCAAATTTTATTCATCTCATGTATTCCCATATTCCTGTATCAGTCATCAGCTTTTATTGACTGCTAATAACAGCCTGAAAATAACATGCAATAAATATAAAGTTTGGAGATAGATAATCCAGGCCTGGTTTAGCAGTCCCATAGTATGGTGGTTTGGAACTATCTGAACCCAAGGAAAACACATTCTTACAGTTAATCCATTCCTTCGTGTATGAAAACATGGTTAGTAGGACCTTTTGATGAGGCTACTTGAGTTAAGGTGTGACCCACCTCATTCAGGATAAGTCTTAAGGTTATTACTGGAGTCTTTTATAAATGGAATGAATACAGAGAGAGAGACGAGAAAGCCATGGAAGCTAAAATCAATGAAACTCAGAAGAGAAGGGACAGACCAGCAGGTGATACCATGTGCCTTGCCATGTGGCAGAGGAGCCAAGGATGGCCGGCAACTGGTCTTCGGAAAGGAGGCATCATCATGATCATCATGATGATGATGCCTTGATTTGGACATTTTCCCAGCCTCAAAACTGTAAGGTAAAGAATTCCCATTGTTAAAGCCAATCCATTTCATGGTATTTGCTAGAGCAGCCTATGAAACTAAAACACATGCTATCGTCAGGAACTCAGAATCTTTTCTTTGTTTTAGCGTGCGGTTTCCATCCTCGAGCTCACCTTGTGCTCCATATATGGCCACAATCACTCCATCCAACAAATCGTCTTCCAGGTAGCAATCAGGAGGAAAGGGGAAGAGAAAGAAAAACACATCTCGCTGTTTTTCCCCATTTAGGGAGCTTTTTTGGAAGTTCCACTCCACCACGTCCATTTATATCTCATGGCCATAAATCAGTCATATGGGCATAACTGTCTGCAAAGGAAGCTGGGAAATGTAATCTTTTGGTTGGTTCTATTTCCACCATGCATAAAACTTAGGTTCGTTATTAAAGAAATAGGGCAGAAAGGATACATTGATGCAATCAGTATATGCCTTGCTCTGTCTTTACCCTGCATGCTCCTTTTTCTCCCCCAAGTCTCATCAGTATTCTGACCTTTCATTTTCCTCTGTTTGGGTTTTGGTTCTTCCTTAAATCAGTCTTTATTATCTATTCTATCCATGGAAGAACAATTTGTAGTGTTGTTAGTGATGCCATTCAAGAACAGGTTGTACAACTCCACCCAACCAGGCTGGGCTCTCACCTTAAACAGAGGAATAATGCCTCCAAGGTAGCATGCTGTGAATTTACCAACACAATCAAAGACATTAAAGGCAAACAATCTGTTAATTGACCCCTTGTCAACATTTCATTTAATCTTCCTAACAGCCCCAGGAAGTAGGTGCCATTTTTAGCTTCCATTTTATAGATGAGGAAACCAAGGATCAGATCAGAGAGGTGAAGTAAGTTGTCCAAAATCACAGAGTTGTGAGTAGGATTTAGATTCAAGTGTGTCTTATCCTAAGCAGAGTTTTTCCCACTATACCATGTTTTGGGCACTTCTGGGTTATGTCCTAAAAAATGAGTCTAGGCTCAAACTGGAGCCCAAAGGTGTAGGGTTCTGCCTTGAACATGCCAGCCCCAAACTGATGTGGGTCAGTGATTTCAGAAGCTGCTCTTAGCCATTTACCAACCTGCATGATGGAAGCAGGACTGGCAGTGGAAGAGTTCACCGTCAGTCTGGTCCTCTGGACACTTCCTCCCGGAAACTGAGGCGATCAGATATGGACTGATTTCCTCAAAGATGAGGGGGATGCCCTCAGACCTCCTGCTGTCCTGGGAGTGTCATTTTTCTGTCCAGTATAGGATCCCACATTGCATTTAGCTTTCATGTCTCTTTCAACCTGTGACCATCTCTGTCTTTCCCTGTCTTTCATGACCTTCACAATTTTGAAGAGTACCAGTCAGGTATTTTGGAGAGTATCTCTCAAATTGGGTTTGTCCTGACTAGATTGAGGTTGTGCATTTTTTTGGCAAGAAAACTGCTAGCACATCAGTGCATCATATCAGGGGGTACATGATGCCGATGTGTCTTATAACTGGTGATGTTGGCCATGGCCATTTGGTTAAAGTGGTGTTTGCTGGATTTTCCCACTGTAAAGATGTTATTTTTTCCTTTGTAATTAATAAAAATCTTGGGAGAGATATTTTGAGACTGTTCAAATGTCCTGTTTCCCTCTAAATTTTTGCTCGCTAATTTTAGCATCCATCTGTGGATCTTGCCTGTGGTGCCTGAAGATGATTTTTATATTCCTTCTACCTGTATTCCCTCATGTATTTATTCCTTCTACATTCATTAATTGCCATTCTTCTGTAAACAAGATTTGTCCCTTCTCTCCCCATTTATTTATTTATTCAATTATTTATATCAGTATTGACTCATGGATATATATTTCATCCCATGAATTATAATCCAGTATTATCGTTATTTATTTTGCTGCTCAAATTGTTCACATTGGAACTCCTTGGGATTAGCTGCTGTGCCCTTTTGACATTCCCCCATGCTTTATTTATTTATGAATTTAGGTTTACAGAAAAATCATGTGAAAATAAGAAATTCCCTTATACCCCTCCATACACGTAATTTTCCCTATTATTAATAGTTTGCGTTAGTGTGGTACATTCATTACAATTGATAAAATAATGTTATTATAATTATACTATTAATTATAGTGCACAGTCTTCATTAGGGTTCACTGTCTTGTACAATCCTATGGTTTCTTAAACAAATTTACTCTAGTAACATATATACAATCTAAAAATTTCCCTTTTAACCACATTTAGATGCATAAATCAGGGGCATTCATTACATTCATAATGTTGTCCTAGCATCACCATCATCAGTACCAAAACTTTTCCATAACCCAAACAGAAATTCTGTACCAATTAAGCATTAAGTCCATGTATTAGTCAGCCAAAGGGGTGCTGATGCAAAATACCAGAAATTGGTTCGTTTTTATAGAGGGTATTTATTTGGTGTAGGAGCTTACAGATACCAGGCCATAAAGCATACGTTACTGCCCTTACTAAAGTCTATTTTCACGTGTTGGAGCAAGATGGCTGCTGATGTCTGCGAGGATTCAGGCTTCCTGGGTTCTTCTTTTCCTGGGGCTCCAGCTTAAGGCTTCAGCATCAAACTCCCACATCAAAACTCCAACATCAAAAACCCTTAACTCTGTCCTTTGCCATGCCTTTTATCAATGCTCTACTGGCACAAGAAGTTTACGTAATTACTTAATCAAGTAAACCTACGACTCCAATATAATCTAATATGCCCAGAGGAAAAGATCAGTGTACAAACATAATCCAATATTTCTTCTTGGAATTCATCAATAATATCAAACTGCTATATTCCCCATTCCCTTCTCCTACTCAGGCCCCTGGTAACCTGTGTTCTAGTTTCTGGCTCTGAATTTGCTTAATCCAATTAGTTCATATTAGTGAGATCATACAGTACTTGTCCTTTTGTGTTTGGCTTATTCCACTTAACATGATACCCTCCATGTTCATCCATGTTGTTACATGTATCAGGACTTCATTCCTTCTGCCAACTCCAACTTGTTAAATCCCTCCAGGGAACTTTCCATTTCAATTATTGTGATCTTCAAGTCCAGTATTTCTGTTCGGTTCAGTTTCTTTCTTTCTTTTTTTTCTTTTAAGGAGGTTCCAGGGGATTGAAACTGGGACCTTGTACATGGGAAGCAGGTGCTCAACGACTTGAGCTACATCCATTTGCCTGTTTGGTTCCTTTTTTTAAAATTAAAATTTATTTATTTACTTTATTTTTTTATTTATCCCCTCCCTGCCCCAGATGGTTGGCTTGTCTGTCTGCTCATTGCTTGCTCACCTCCTACAGGAGGCACCGGGAACTGAACTTGGGACCTCCCCTATAGGAGGGGAGTGCCCAACAGTCTGAACCACATCTGCTCCTCGTGGGCTGCAGCATCTGCTAGCTTGTGGCATCTGCTCATTTAGGTGTCTGCTTGTTGTGGCAGGTGCAGCATCTGTTCATCTTCTTAGAAGGCACCCAAACCCAGGACCTCCCATGTGGTAGGTGGGTACCCAACTGGTTGAGTCACATCGGCTTCCCTTGGCTCCTTTTTAAAATTTCTATCTCTTCATTGAGAGTCTCACATTATTTATTCATTGTTTTCCAGGTAATCTTTAGTTCTCTGTGTTTTCTTTTATGTCCTTGAAAATACTGCGTATCTTTTTTTTAAAGCTTTAGTCTGGTATGTCCAAAGTCTAGTTTTCTTCACTGATGGTTTCTGGATTTTTCTCTGGTTCCTTTGAATGGGCCATCATTTCCTGTTTGTCTTGCAATCTTTTTTGCACACTGTACATTTTAATATTTTGAAGTGTTAACTCTGGGATTTAGTCCTTGAGTTGTGTTTCTTAAGTTTGTGTCCAGTTAGTGATATGACAGAGGTTTCCTTGAGTGCCAGGAGCTAACAAAAGCAAACCAACGCATAGAACACCTTTCACAGTCTTGGCAAATCATCTCTGTGCTGCCTGATGCTGTCCTTCAGAGTTTAGCCCTCCAACCAAGAAGGTCAGCTAGAAGGAATATGAATTGCTGGGTCCTCACCATCTTTCCCGAGTGGAGTCTTGTCCTGGGCTTGTGCTCATTTGTGGCTTTAGGAATTCCCTCCTTTATAGGAATTCGAGTGACCCCTTCTACACTCTGTGATACAGACTATTTCTCCTTCAGAGGTGTTCTGCAGTATGACTTAAAACTGGTAAACCTTTGCTCAGGCCCTTTTGATTTTTCCTTACTCTACTTTCTCTACCTGCAGGTTTCTCTGCCTGCAGGGCCAGGAAGCTTGAGCCTGGATGAGTTTCCTGGTTCAGCTTTCAGGCTCTCACCCAACAGATTAGTACCCACAAACCAGCACCCCAGCGTGTGCATAGGGGTTACCCTGCTCTGTCTGGGACGGGTCAGGGACCTAAATGGGGCATAGGCTGACTCCACATGTGATGGGGTGGTAGGGGGGGAGTGGGGCCAGCAAGGGTGCCATGAGCTTTTCCTACCATGTTTAAAGGTGTGTTTACTTGGTACAGCCCTCACCCATTTACTGCAACCCTTTAACTGGTTTCCAGGATTTTTTGAGGAAAATGGCTCTGCCAGTTTTTGCCAGCTGTTCCAAGATTCTGTGGGGGAACGGGACCCTGGAGTGTTTTATGCTACCATCTTGGTCCACCTGATGTCCCCCATCCATTTAAAATACATTCTTTACTTTCTGGCACCACCAGACTCATTTGGTATAGTTTTTGCCACTGTTCTGGAATTGACCACTTCTTCAAGGAGCCCTGGTTTCTTTGTGGAGAATAGAAAACAAGATCAGGGTGTTAGGTGGCATTATCTTATTACATTTTCAAAATATGATTCCAATTTTAGCGACGAGAAGTATGGCGATTAGTGAGACTACGTGATCACTCAAGGTTACATAGCCCGAAGTGACAAAACTAGAGCAGCTCCTGTATTCTACTGTTGTCAATGCCTCATAAATATGAATTAATACCTGGTTGAAAAAGTGCAGGAGAGCTAGATAAATATGATTTCTTGTTGACACAATGTCAGATAATGTAGCCTCATACAAAATAACAAAATTGGCTTCCAGCGAATATATTGTAGATGGATTTTGTTGGAAGAATCATCATCATCAAATATTTCTTGGTCTCCATGAAATTCACATACTGTTAGGTTGTATCTTGATTCTTTTCTGAAACATGGTAACTCAGATACAAAATAATAAATGACATCAAAAAATAAAAGAAAGATAGTTTCACAGTCCCAGATCTTTGGATGGACATTCCATGGTGGGGTTTGCCCTCCCTTTGCCATGATGCCTTAGAAAGCCAGGAAACCAGGTCTTAGGGTTGGTAAGTGGGGGGCACAGGAGAGCTGGGATTGAGGTCCCTAGCTGGATCACCATCTGCACTTGATTCTAATGATCTGACCAGTTACAATTTGGGGCAAAACAACCACATCCCCAGCAACTGAGCCCTGGCTGGGCAGGGCCACAGGAAGAATTCTCTGTATTCTGGAGCCCACAGCCCTGGGTCATGCCACACTGCTGGGAAGTAGACCTAGCAACTCTCTCTTCTGTGTTCAGTTCTTGATACCAAAGCTGCTTCTTCCCGCTTCACTCAGAACCCAAGTCAAACATACCTAGAGAAGTTGGGATGCACAGTGCCTTGACTGAATGAGATTGACCCAGGGAGAGGCAGGAGATCGGTTTCTAGGCCAAGTTCTGCACTTAAATGGCTGTTTACACCAGGCAAGATCTTTCCTCTCTCTGAGTTCCCCATTCCTGGCCTTGAAACAATAGAGTTTAATTATTTCTAAGGCCCTAACTTTTTTTGAAATCCTTCCCAGAATTTCCCGAAGAGGGCCTTGGGTGAGCTGCAAGCCCATTGACGGAGCTCTTCCGCCATCTAGTGGCCGATCTGGAGGGCTCTTCTTCCCCAGGTATTCTCTCCTGCTCACTAGCTCACTAGCCTTGCCTGAACTGGAACAAACGAACAAAGCCATTTTAGCCTTTCCTTTGCAGGAATGTGGCAGATTGCCAGACCTGCGAGGAACACATGTTTAATTCATGTTCTAGAAGGATATGCTGTAGGAGCACACCGCTGCTTCCTGTGGCAAAGGACTTGGCGTGGTGGGCATGTGTTACAAGGCCAGGCTCCTGGGGCCAGCAGCGCCCCCGCACGGTGCCCTGATAACTGCTGTCCAGAGAAGGGGCGCTGGGCACTCCCCGAGTGCTAAGCTGTTCCCTGTTGGTTCCTAGTGCTTTCAGCTGCTCCCAGGGAGCACTCATTAAGCACGTAGGCGGCGCTTTCATCCTGGGCCTTAGCCCTGCTGTCAGAACTAGACCAGCAGCCCTCCTTCAGACAACTGGAACAGAGAGGGGAGGGAGGGACCCCGCAGGGCCCCTGCTGCTCTGCAGCAGCCCTTCACCACGTGAAGGCCCCTTTAGGCTTCTCCTGTCCCGACGTTCCTATCTAAATAAGCAGCACCTGCCTGACCCTCAGTGTTTGACTCATCTGAGTCATTCTTGAGCTGTGGCACTTGTGTCCCTTGTGCCCTGGCATTTGTCAAATGTCGCCAGCCTCCTCATGGTCCCTGATGTTAACTTGGATCCAGAAGTTGCAGGTCTTTCACAAACGCTACTTTTGGTTTCTATTTCCTGGTGTGTGTGGGGGGAGAGTTACAGATGGCATTATTATTGTCCGTTGTACAGTTTTCTGCAAAACCAAGATTAAAAGTAGGTTAGGGCGGCGGACTTGGTCCAGTGGTTAGGGCATCTGTCTACCACATGGGAGGTCCGCGGTTCAAACCCTGGGCTTCCTTGACCTGTGTGGCGCTGGCCCATGTGCAGTGCTGATGCGCGCAAGGAGTGCCGTGCAAGGAGTGCGCCCCGCCCCGTAAGGAGAGCGCCCAGCGCGAAAGAAAGTGCAGCCTGCCCAGGAATGGTGCCGCACACATGGAGAGCTGACACAACAAGATGACGCAACAAAAAGAAACACAGATTCCTGTGCCGCTGACAACAGAAATGAACAAAGAAGATGCAGCAAAATAGACACAGAGAACAGACAACCGGGGTGGGTGGGGAGGGGAGAGAAATAAATAAATTAATTAAAAAAAAAAAAAAGTAGGTTAGGAGGGGAGCCGATGCAGCTCACATGGTTGAGCGCCTGCTTCCCAATTGGAGGTCCCAGTTTGGTTCCTGGTGCCTCCTAAAACCAAAAAAACAAGCAAACAAACAAACAAAAAAAACAACTCAGAGGAGCCAACAAGGCTCAGTGGTTGAGCACTGGCTTCCCACACATGAGGTCGTGGGTTCAATCCCTGGCCTCAGTACCTCAAGAAAAAAAAGCTTAAGATAAAACAAAACAGAACAACAAAACAGCAAAAAAATTGGCTTAGGTGACTCTCCCCAGGTATCCAAATGGAAAGGGTTGGTGTTACAATAGAACCAAGGAATTCTGACTCCCTATTCCAGCCTAGGGTTGGAGAATTTGCTTTTTAAGATCTCAGTGAGGGGTCACTGGTTCATTAATTTTCACCACAAACACCACTGAAAACCATTAACTGCTTGTACTTTAAATAAAAGCGTTGTTGTTATTGTTTTCCCAAGTGAAACAATTGTACCCAGTGAGTGGAGAGAGCACTGGGGGGAACCAGAAAGCCTGGGGTCTTGAGGCTGGGCAGTCCCAGCCCCTGAGGCCTCAGTTTCCTCATCTGTAAAACAAAGGAGCTGGACGAAGGTCCCTTCCCTTGCTCATACTCTAGTATATAAGGAAAGAGCATTTCTGATTTGGGATGGATAATATTTCATTATCTCTAACTCTGGAAACATCCAAACAGAACCAGCGAAGGAAGTTATCTTTGCTTAGTAAATAAGCCTTATTCACCTGGCCTGCCCGATTGCAGGTGGGCTATGGTTTTACTGATTTATTTTCCCCAAGTGGCTTGGCTTGTTTTTGGTACAGAATTCCATTTGCAGGTTATAAATTCCTTTAGGGCAGTGATGACAAATAGATTTCATTTTGATTGCCCCCTCAAATCAGCGGGCAGTGGCTGTTGGGAGCGCTATATTAAGATTTCAGAGGCCACATGCTAAGACTCAGCAGGAGAGTGATCGATTAGCCATGTCTGCCATGGGCATGGGCTGCAGATCTGTAGATGGCAACGGCTGTAACTATGTACAGCAGTGTAGAATATGAGAGGGGTGAGGGAAACCATGTCTTGCTCAAAAGCACAAAGCTACTGAGAAGAAGCAAAGCAGGATTAGAATCCAGGCCTCCTTCCTTCAAGCTCAACTGCCTTTCTTTCGAGGCACCCTCTTTATTTGGCATCAGGGGCAATCAGGTGCTTAGAAAATACTTTCTGATGATGGTAATGACGAAACTGATGGTGCTGGGGCAGTGACGCCGTCTGAGCAGATGTGTGTTTCCCACAGAGCCAGCTCTCATGGAACAGAAAGACTTAATATTTGACAGGAGATTGACCAGGCAACATCAACAAATGCACCAAATGCCTCATGTCCTCATTAAAATATGCCTTTATTCTCCTGGGAAGCCCCAGGAGGGGCTTCTGAAAGATATGCCTTGCATAAGTGCAGGTGGCAGCAGGAGATGAGGCAGACCCCAGGCTGCAGGTGGGAGAAGGAGGGCTGGAGGCAGGGGTACAGGGAACCCATCTGCGTGGTTTCACAGTGGGGAATCTAAATGGACAATGACGGCTTTTCAAACGGGAAAGACACAGTCCAAGGGAGGCTGGCTGTGGAGGGACTCCCCACCCGGATGGACTCGTTGTACTGTGAAGGAACATTCTGTGTTCCCGGGCTGGCAGCGAGCGCCCAGCCCATCAGCTTCCCCTGACTGCACACTGCGGGCCCTGACAGTTTTCTCACGGGGCACCCAGGAGTTCTGCCCCGAGCAGATGCCTGGGTTGCATGTTCCCACAGAGGAGGCCAGCCTGCGGCGGTCCATCAGTGTCCTCCTTCATCCAGGAGGCAGGACGCCTCCCTGCCCTGAGAGTATGCCCTGAGAGTATGCCCTCTCAGCACCCCCAGGAGGATGCTGCCCACGTGGAGAAGGAGAGTGGGCTCTGGGTGTGGGAAACTCTGGAGCCCGTCAGGGCCCTAGAGCCTGAATGCTCCTTTTGTTTGCAATGAAATAAAACCCATGCTTTTGAAAGCACCCATGCTGCCAAATACCAATGAAAAGGGATGCAGTTGACGTGCCACCAGGGAGGAATTCCCCAAGCTCTGGGGCTCTAAACTCTGTACCAGGAAGGCTTGGACGTGGGCCGTGAGTGTTGATAGGATTCCTCTCCCACGCGCACCCTCTTTCCCAGGCAGGCAATTCAGGAGTGGGGAATAACTACATCCCAGTCTCAGGACAGTTTCTGAGAAGGGCTCTGGATCCCTGGCTGTAGATGGCAAAGGAATCGTCTTTCCTGGAGTGCAGTCCCCAGGCGAGGCCCTTCCGTCTCTCCACAGGCTCCGCTCTCAGCACGGGCTCACCCAGCGCCAGCCCCACTCTTTGATCAACAAAATCGCAGGGCTTGCTTCTGACCCGTCAACACGCAAACAATAAGAGAAACCGAGGGGCTGCTCGTCCCGTTTTAGTGTCCCAGCCGCTACAAAGAACACCGTACAATGGGTTGGCTTAAACAACGGGAATTTGTTGGCTCATGGTTTTGAGGCTAGAAGTCCAAAACGGAGGTGTCAGCAAGGTAATGCTTTCTCCCTGAAGGCTGTGTGTGGCATTCTGCGGGGGCTGCCAGTGATCCTTGGGGTGCCTTGGCTTTTCTGATGCATGGCTATGTCCTCTCCTTTTGCTTCTAGCTTTTGGTGGCTTCTTTCTCCATTTGACTTTCGTTCTGCTTACAGCGGACCCCCGTAAACTGGATTAAAGCCCAACCGGATTCAGGTGGGCCGTCCTAACTCAAGTGTTTCAAGGGGTCCACACGTACCAGAATGTGGACCAGGACCGTGTTCCACCTGGGCCGCACAGCTGGGCCCACCACACCCTCCGAGGAGCCTTGCCCTTCTTGTGCAATGCTCGTCCTTCCCTTGCCACCGTCACCACACATTCTTCTAACAAAGAAACCCTGCAAGGTCAGAACCCTGCGAGCGCGGTTTCGGTTTATTTCCATACCATGATTATTGCCAAGGCGCTATAAACCGAACATAGTTTGGGTTGATTTTGTTTTGTCTTTTTTTAAAAAAGACATGGTTTGGGTCTTGAGAGACCTTAAATCACTACCAGAGGTGAACTTTTTATTATCCTGCCATCAGTGGAGACATGGGACTAAATTTCTGTCTCCCAGGGGTCCAGGAGGACCCTGCAAGAATGAAGGAAACATTCTTTGTTCAGGCTTAGTGGGATCCCAACACCCTTAAGAGAGGATGAGGAAAATTATCTAAGGATTCCTGACCTGTACTGTCATATCAGGTTTCTTTACAATCTAGTCACTTTTCGTGTTCTGATCCATTCCGCATTTCTCTGCATTTTATTGGTAAGGCAGAGGTTGCTCCTGTGCATAAATTCCCTTCCTACCTCTCTCAGGAGAAAGGATGCTCAGACAAATCACTGAAGACTCAGTCATTCAACATGCATTTACTGAGCACCTATTATATTCCAGGCGCTGTGCTAGGTTCTGGGTCTCCAAAGCCGTCAGTGAAGCAAATAAAATGAAATGAAATACAATAAATTACAGGTACTATGTCAGAAATAAGCATCAGGTTCAGTGAGGGGACCAAGTGGAGAGCGGCCATTTCCTCCATGAGGAAGGAATTAAAGGGAAGAGGGGCAGGAAGACTTCTCAACATCTGGAGTTGTCTTGGGAGTGGAAGTTAAAATGCGGAGCTCCTACAGACATTTTTAGATTTGCATGCCAGGATTCAGTCCTGACGGTCAGCAAACTGTCTGCCTGCCCAGGCTGTGGGGACCAGCTCCCGGCAGATGGGCAGGACAGCAGATGCCAGGGTCTTACTTGTCCACAGCAGGAGCTATATTTGACCACACGAGAGTGGAGCTGTTCTGAGAGAGGCCACTCCTTCTCTGGCACAGTCTCGCCCAGGAAACCCCAAATAGACGTTTTCTTAAATAAGAGCTATGTTTATCTTGAAGAAACACTTGAAGTTGGGGAGGAAAGAAAGGAAAAGAAAAGAAAAAGAAACAATCCACCCATAGCCAGAGACCTGAACACTGCCCAGGAAGCCAATCTAGGTTTGTCCCTGGAGGCCACAAACGGGATTTTGTGTGGAGTGACTTAAGGAAAAACAATTTCCCCAAACACACCTGGGGCTACCCAGCCCCTTGAGCATGACAGTTTGGGTCTTCCTAGACCCAGGTCCGTGATTTGGGTATCCCAGTTCCGACCGATTATATGAGGTTATGAGCCTTATTCAGTAGACTTGCTATGATAGTTCCCGTGGTCTACCCTTGGATACCAATACAATAAAAAGAGTTCTCCCTCCGTAGACAACGCTCCACGCTAAGGCCCGAAGACAGCTCCTGCCTGACCAGGCCAACCCCACTGCTCTTATCAGAACTGCGGGGTCCTGAGCTGGAGTTCATGGAGGACACCTTCCTGTTTTGCTATTTTATTTTGTTTTACTTCTTTTTCCCTCTTGCATGATATCTCTGCTCTCTCCAGGTCTTAGGAAACCACACATCTGCTTATTACATCCGAAACTGTTTAGAATTTACCAGTCTTGCATGTGGAGAAACTCGGTGACCTTTAGCGGCGTCTCTAAATCAGTCTTGCTGGTGGCTCCACGGTGCACTGTTGGGCAGCTTTAGCTATCCTGGGACCAATTCACCCTCTATCTGAATCTTAATGGGGTGTGTGAAACCAAGAGCCTCGATGAGGCAGTGTCAGAATGTTTGGCATTCCCTGGCCCTTGTTTGCTCCGGCCTTCACGAGGCAGGGGCAGTCACATTTGCAGTTATTTGTCCAGGTAGCCCCATGCCTCCGTGCCACCCCCGCCAGCTGGCACCACCAGTGGGGTTGTGGCATGTGAAGCGCAGGTTGCTACCCCTCAATGGGCACCCAGGAAGAGCCAGGAGGAAAACTCATTTTTGCTGCAACTGACTGAAAATCATGTGCTGAGCTAGGTGCTACCATTAAAAAATAATTCCCGCACTTAAAAGTGGTAAAATATCCATTGCCACGGGTCACTTTTAAGACCTGCTGTGTCCTGGAGAAAATCACACTACCCAGCAATGAATCCTGGAGGGAGAGTGGGAGGGCAAAGGGCACGAAGCTTGCTGGGGAGGGGAGCTCCCGGCGTCTAGTCACTTCAGGCTATAATTTTGCCAGCAAAGAAAATTGCTGAGCCACATAGGATCCCCTGCAGCCTGGCACAGTGACCGCTTTGCCCCTCAGGGCACTGGGGCCCACTGGAGCACAGCGCAGCGCCGCAGCAGGCCAGGCCTCCTGGAGGACGACGCTGGTGGCTCTGAGGCCCCAGGCTTGCCCCAGGTCTGCAACAGGCCCTGGAACCGACACCAAGTTCTGGGCTGCATCTCGGGCCATTCTGGAGAGATGCCACGGATTCACATGCATTCAGTAAATACTTGCTTGCTTCACCCTATATGCCAGACACTGCTCCAGGTACCGAGGATCCTTTTGCGACCAAAAACAGATTAGCTCTCGTCACGGGGCTAACGTTCTTGTAGAAGGAGGCTGACAATAAATAGGCACATTGCTATATGATATAGCGCCTGGTAGTGATGATACCATGGAAAACATGAAGCAAGGTGGGAGGACGGGAGCTACCCTGGACAGGGTGTCTGATGAGCTGACCTTTGAGCAGAGTCTTGAATGCAGAGGGGAGCCAGCCAGGTGGCTGCCTGAGGGAAGAGCTTTTCAGAGGGAACAGCAAGCCTCAGTAGAAGGAAGAATCTGGCCCAGAGCGCTGAGGACCACAGCTAACAGTTGCTATTTAGGGTTTACTACGCATCAGGCACTCTACATCCATTTGGAGAATGCGTCTTACGTGCAATGCCTCATTTAGCTGTCAGGACAGTCCTGTGACGTGGGAGCCATTATTCTACCATTTTATAGGTGGTGAAATGGAGCCTGCAAGTTCAGCTAGTTTGCCTCAGATCACATAGTAGGAAATGCAGAGCTGGTCTAGATCCTATGTCTAGTTTAAATCCACAACCCCATGTCCCTAACTGCCAAGATATCCTCAGTATCTACTGCTCTGTGCTGCTGTAGCAGGAAAGTGTGCTCAGTTCCACAGGTCTTTGTGTGGGGAAAAGAATGCCTTTGAGGCATTGCCGGGAAGGTGCTGGCTTATCCTGTAAACCTGCTTTCTTTTATGGTTGTTTTCTCTCACTTGGAAGCACTGTCCAGCCAGTACTGCTTGGTTAGATTTCCTGAGGCTTTGCTGCTTCTCTCTTCAGGGCTTGCACCCTGTGGTTGCCGCCAGAATGTCCACAAATGCCACTCTGGTCTCCAACTTTATTTCAGACTTCTTGGCGGGTGGCAAAAAGTCGTGCGGCTCTTTCAAGTTGCTGGCCTCTGGGACTCCCATTTGAAAAGCTGCCTCACTTGAAATGATTATCAAAGAAGGGCCGCCCTGGTGAATCCAATGGGAACTGCACGGAGGTGGCATGATGTAGAATAAAGAACAGCAACTTGCGAATCAGTCAGTTGACAGTTTTGCAAATTCAGACCAAAACTTCAAGCCTCCTGATCCTGAGCAAAAGAAAGTCAGTAATCCTCTCTGAGCCTGAAGGTCCTCACCTAAAAAATGGGAATAATGGTGCCAACTTCCGCACCCCCTTTTCCAGCAGTGAATATGTTTTCTGTCAAGGATCTCCTTTATGTCTCCCCAGAAGAAAAGAAGAATCACAAAATGGAATGCCAGGAGAAAGTCCCACTCCTGTCTCATGGATGTGAGATGATGCCTGAATGCTCTAGACTCATCCTGGTCTCTAGCCATACTCCAATAGTCATTTTGAAACTGGGCTGCTCTACTGCCCTCATCCAGTCTACAGGAGGCAGAGCAAGGTCATTGTAGGATCTCCCTCCCTTCTGGCGGTAGCAGCAATAAATCATCCTGAATTAAAACAGGATGTCATCTCAATAAACACATTTTGAGTTACACACACACACATACACACGCACACACACAAGCTTGAGATGTGCATGTGGGTGGCTGTAGGATGTAACTAATGGTTAAGGCATGGATTGTGGAGCCAATCTTTTTCAGTTCAGATCCTGATGCTGTCACTTGCCATCTGTGTGTCCTTAAAGAACTTAGTTGACATCTCTGCATCTTTATTTCATCCTTTGTAAAATGGATAATATTAGGACCCAGAGTGATTGTGAGACAATAAGTAAATGGATACACACACACACCATTACAAAGATAGAGCCTTTGAAACAGTCTCTGGCAAATTAAGCAAAATAATATTATTTTCAGAGAAGGGACAGGTAAGTGCTGGTGCTTGATACTTGTTTACTGAAAAAGAAACAAGACAAATTCCAGGATCTTCCAGCTAAAACCACCTACTTTAGGGGAAAAACAAAAACCAAAACCTCCAGGCCATGAGATAGTGCTGTCACTTAATTATCCAGAGAACTGGGCTTCCTCTAGGAAAAGGAATCCATCCAAAAGGTGCCTGGGATACTAACTCCTGGGCTGAAAAGGCACGAGGTGGCTCTCGGGAGCTTGGGGTTTAAAACACCGCTCTTCTGGCTCGGCAGCACACATTTCCACTCTCGCAGAGAAGGAGGGACCTTAAGTGTGTGCTGCATTGTTGTTAGTTAATTTCTCAAGGGCGGCAGTAATCAGGAGGCTCATTAATGTGTTTTAGCCTGCCTTTCATTTAGAGAATGAATAATAAATGTAAATGCAGTGCACTTAAAAACCTTAAAAATCGTAAAGTACTGAGGTAGGAGGGGAGAAACTATGTTATATCTCCAAGGAAAAGAAAAGTCCCACAAGGGCTTCTTTAATCACAGGAAAGAGGCACAATTCTAACTCAACAGCAGCAGAGGCTCCCTGTGGCTTTTTAAAATATTATCCTGTAGACGTGGCTGCTCTTTCCTACGATGTTTAGAGATGGCTCGCAGCCACCATATTTACAGTTCTCCCAGCAGGGAGGGTAATCCTGAGGGTGGGTTCCAGGGGCCAGGGCTTGGCAGGGCCATTCCCGAGGGGGCCACCTCTGCTCGTCCAGATGAACAAAAGCAGATAAGGCTGCAGAGAGGAAAGAGGTCACCCCCTACTGGAGCTTTGGATGCTGGGCCAGGTGGGGAGCAGGGGAAGCAGATGTCTTCTTGAATTCTTCAAGGTCAGCCTCAGGCTTACCCGCACTCTCCTTTGCTCTCCTCTTGACCCCCTCTGAGAAGGTGCCTGAAACTGAGCCAGTTTCCTTCTTCTCTGTGAAGCCAGCAAGCTTCGGGGGTCTCCTTTTATAGACACAGGCCAATTCTTCCCCTGCCCTTACTATTAAATGAGTACAGAAAGCACTTAGCACAGTGCCTTGCCCATAGTAATCGCTCTATACGAGTTCATCGCAGGCTGTGACTGTGGCTGTGAACCACTGGCAGGCCCGCGCAGCTTGTTGAAGCTTTTGTACTCCCAGTCTTCAAGCTGGGTGTCTTGACAACTGTCGCAATACAACTCACCACAGGACCCATGCCGGCGCCTTGAATTGTGTCTCCACCTCTGTCCCTCCTAAGTCCCCATCCTTATTTTTGGCCCACTCAGGTTGTAATGTCTACTCTCATTTTTCCACCTGCCCATTGTCAGAGGACGGGAGGGCGTCTCAGAGCCTCCCTGAGACGCTGAGGAGTAAGGAAGCCCCTGGGCAGGGGCAGGGTCTCAGTGGGCACCCACTCTGTGGGGTAGGGCATGCCTCCAGTCGGGGTGGACATTAGCCAACAGAAATTAGAGGTTCTTCTGGACAGAAGGTCAAGTAATCAGTAAGTTGCCCTACCCCTCCCTGCCCCTTCCCTTGTAGAGAGCACCAAGCATTCCAGTCATTTTCCATCTATACTGACCCACCCTTCCCCACCCCATCCCCTCCCACAGGTGAATACAAGACCTTCTCCTTCCCTGTGGCCCCAAACTGTCTTTCCAGTTAAGTGCTAAGCTCTATGCCGGTGCAGCCGACACTTTTAAGAAGCATCCAGTCTAGGGATAAGACACACCCAGGAACAGTATTTCAATAGCCGGGAGCCCAGAGGAGGGCACGAAACCCAGTTTAGGCTTCCAGGAGGGGATGGAAGCTTGGCTTGGTCTTAAACGGACAGGGAGCAGTTTTCAAGGTACTAGGGAGTGGGGTGGACATTCTAGGCATTATGCGGTACAGTGTGGCTTGTATCTCCAATGTGAGCACAGTGCTTGCACATAGTAGGTGCACAGGACACCCACTGCAGAAAGGATGGCAAGGTGAACAGTGTGACCAGAATGTGAACGATGGGCCATGGTGAGAGATGTGACGGAAGGCGGCCAGCTCTGCTCTCAAGGAGGTCGTTGAGTGCCAGGCAAGGCCTTCGGATATTATCCTACAAGAGTTTGTAGCAAAGGGATGACACAGTCAGTTTATATTTTATTTGCTCATTATGCAACTATGCCAGAGGAAGTCTCCGGAGAACTGAAATCTAAAAGATCCAAGTTTTACATTTCTGTTATTGTAAGGAGATATTCCCTAGCTATATTATTACCAAGTTTCTCCTTTATTAAATTTGACTATTGGATACCTAATTTTGAGATAGGTGGTTGAAAGTTTATAGGGTGAAACTTTTAATTTCTACTTCTATTTCATTCTATTAAAATGCATTCTCCTCCATGAGCCTTTCCTATTAACAAGGGTTTGATCCCACCTCCTGCCCTTAACGCCCTGCAGTGCTAAGCTTACCTCTGCACATCCGAGTAAACAGCCCTATCTGTACACTTACAGGTCGATGTCACAAGAGTACACTGGAGCAACATCTCAAATGCAAAAAGCAACATATTACGGCATAAAGCATCTTAATCTCAGGTTTGGGAAGAATGGATTACACTGGCCAAGGTAAAATCTCCAAGGAGTGGTATTTATTACAATGACATTTTAAATCTGAATCATGCCTTAGTCTTTAAGATTTTCTCCCCCATACTTTAATGATTTTTCTGAAGGTTAAATAAGATAATGGATAAAATGCTTTAAAAATGTTCAATACATAGGAAGCCCTCAATAGCACTATGTTTATTATTATTAACAGGAATTATTCTGCTGAAGAGTCATGTCATTTACACCTCTGAGGGTAGAAGGACATTTATCTACCTTGAGAAACTAGAGGGGCTTTATTTTTTTCTATTGCTTACTTTGGTCTTATTTAACTCTTGTACTCTTCTTTAATGTTTTGTCTTTATATCTTGTCTCCTAATTAGACTATAAGGAGTTTGAGGATAGTGATTGTGCTTGATTTATATGTTTATATCACTCACAGAATCTAGCACCATTCCTTGCATATATTACATACTCAATAAATACATACAAATATCTAGTTTGGGTATACAGCAGGGTTCTATAAATGTGTATTAAGGTATTCATCACTTCACAATACATGGAAAGTGATTATCTGTTCCACAGCCCTTTTCTTCTGCCACCACCTCCTGCCTCAAGAAATGAGGACAGGGATCCTGGGGTGGCTGGGGACCCAAGGAGAGTAAACTATGCAGGCTGACTGGTTTGCACACCCTGGCTTATCACTGTGTCTTTCTCTTCTTCACATTACACACTGACCCAACAAACTGTGACCTTCTCTGACCTTCAGGCTTATGTAGCCAGAAGCAACTCCAGATCCCCAGGCTGTTTATTACTCTCCTGATTCCACAGGTCAGCAGAAACACTTGAGAGGTGGGCAACTTTCTTAGGTGTTTATTACCTTCAACAAGTTGGTGCAAACCTGGTTGGCTCAAGCCTACCTTTCAAATAATAGGCCATTCAGTCCCGGGGAGAGAAATGAATTGGCAACCCCCAGGCCATTCCAGAGGCCCATGCAGCTGCCAACGGGCTGCCCATTGTAAAGCAGCCAATTAGTATGAGTACCACAAAACGATCTGAGCAAATTCAGGCACCTCTCGCACAAGTACTAGAAGGCACGAATGTCTGTATGGAAAATGAAGCTGTTTCACCTTCCATGGCGTTGTTCCACTCCAAGGAACACACTTTATTTCTCTTAAAACTTGGCTTCCCTTGACTTGCCAGATGAAAAATGATGTGAGGTTACTGAAATCATCGGCTAAGGGAAATGAATCCAAGCTTGGCAAAAGATATATTACAGTTTTTTCAAAGCATGTCAGTCAGTCAGCCTATCTTACAAGATAGAATTTGGCTCCCAGGTAAAGACAGTAATTATTTCAGTTATCAATTGTATTAGATATGGAGAGTAAAGAGGAATAAAGATGCTAAAGCAACCCAAAGATTCACTACAAATGCTTCTCTTTGGTATTCTAGATAAGGTAAAGAAAAACAGTGAATTCAGCTGCCTTCATGATGATAGGGAATCACCCTCTCCACCTTCTCCCCACACACACCCTGCCCCAATTGACTTAATCACAATTCTTCGTTCACTGAGGAGAAGTCTCCTTGGAGACTGCAGAGACAGGAAGTATCAACAGCCTTCTGTTCCATCCTTGGTCCAATACAATCTCTGGTGCATAGTGGCCCGTGTGGAAAATTGAAAGCTTTGAGGGTCTATGGTAATTAGTAGAACAATATTCCAAAGGAATTTTTCAGTTCCGTTGCTGAAATGAAACAAGAAAATTTTAAGCATCTAGAGAAATTCTACTTAGCATCCTCTTAAACCATTCTTTTGATTTTTGAGTACATATTTTTGGACTCTAAGGAGGAAGAGATGGGGGGGGCGGGGGAGAGAAAGAGTGAGAGCCAGGGCTATGGTAGAAAAGACTGAAGCAGCTAATAGCCTTTTTGCACATTTAGCACATTTGAAGTTTCTCCTTTGATTAATGCCTCTTTGTGTTATCTGAAAATTCTATCACTAAAGCAAAAACTGACAGTACTTCAAGAAGTCATTGACAAATTCATGATCAGAGTGGGAGATTTTAATACATCTTTCTTAGTGATTGATAGATCAAATAGTTTAAAAAATTCAGTGAAGTTATAAAAATTTTGAACAATGTGATTAACAAATTGGATCTAAAGGACTTAAAGAGAGCACTGTACTCATCCATTGGAGAATACACATTCTTTTCAAAATTTCATATTACATTTATGAAAATTGATGAAAGTTGATGATATATTAGGGCTTAAAGCAAATCTCAACAAATTTTAAAAAATCAGTATCATACAAACCACATTGTAATGAAGTTAGAAATCAGTAAGAGAAGATAAATTAAAAACCCCAACATTAAAGTATTATCAACAATTTATGGGCCAAAAAGAAATCATAATATAAATTATAAAAAACTAAGAATTGCATGACAACTGCATTCAAAATTTGTGGGATGCAGTTCATTCATTGAAATCAGGGGAACTTCAGGTGAGAAATCAGGAGTGATGGAGAATGAAGATATGTTCTCCAAAGTACATACAAAAGAAAATGATAGTTTTAAAGGTTTATCTGGAGAAGGAAGAAAGGCTTAAGATTAATAAGCTAAGCATCAAACATAAGAAGACAGAAAGAAAACAACAGAATAGTCCCAAGTAAAGTAAAAAGAAAATAACATCCTTAAATTAAAGAAACAGATAAAGTTACAATAAAGAAGATTAACAAAGCAAAAAATGGGTTCTCTGAAGAGATTAACTTCTGGAAAGACTGAATAAGGAAATAAGAAAAGGAGAGAGAAAAGGTTCTGATATTATTAGGAATGAATAAAGGAGAATACATAAAGACCAAAAAGATGATAGAAACACAAAATGAAAAATCTTTTGTCAATAAGTTTGAAAACACTTATTAAATGGACAAATTCCTTAAAAAAATAACAAAAACTGACTAAAAAAGAAATAAAAAGCATGCGTAACCAACAGTAAAAATTAATTAAATTAGTTCTAGGCTTAGAGTGTTTTATTTGTGAGTTCTCCAGTTATAACCAGTATATTAAATAGGCAGGATTCATGGGGTGTAATGAAGAAAGTTATTTCATCTTTATGTTTCACCATCTCTTTAAATTTACTCGGTGAAGGTGTTCCTTCCCCTGACATTGGATGAAAACTCAGGCAAGCCCCTTGGCTTTTACAGTTATTCTTTTTTTTTTTTTTTTTTTTTTTTTAAAGATTTATTTTATTTATTTAATTTCCCCCCCTCCCCTGGTTGTCTGTTCTTGGTGTCTATTTGCTGCGTCTTGTTTCTTTGTCCGCTTCTGTTGTCGTCAGCGGCACGGGAAGTGTGGGCGGCGCCATTCCTGGGCAGGCTGCTCTTTCTTTTCACGCTGGGCAGCTTTCCTCACGGGCGCACTCCTTGCGCGTGGGGCTCCCCCACGCGGGGGACACCCTTGCATGGCACGGCACTCCTTGCGCGCATCAGCGCTGCGCATGGCCAGCTCCACACGGGTCAAGGAGGCCCGGGGTTTGAACCGCGGACCTCCCATATGGTAGACGGACGCCCTAACCACTGGGCCAAAGTCCGTTTCCTACAGTTATTCTTGATTTAAAATAATTATTGATTGATTTAAAACAGCAACAACAACTATATTTGCTTTTACAAACTCAGACTCAAGTTAGTAATTAAAATGTCCAGTCCAGGAAGCTGATGTGGCTCAAGTGATAAGGCCTCCGCCTACCATATGGGAGGACTTGGGTTCGATCCCGGGGGCCTCCTGGTGAAAAAAGAAGAAGAGAAAGCGTGCCTGTGGGGCGAGCCAGTGCCCACATGGTGAGCAAGTGCCCATGTGAGTGCCCGTGTGGTGAGTCAAGTGCCCATGGGGTGAGCCAGTGCCAGTGCAGTGAGCCAGTACCTGTGCGGTGAGCCAAGTACCCGCTTGAGTGCCCATGTGGCAAGCTAGTGCCCACACAAGTGAGTCACGCAGCAAGATGATGATGCAACAAAAGAGAGACGAAGGGAAGAGTCAAGGTGAAGAGTAGCAGAAACCAGGAACTGAGGTGATGCAGCTGACAGGGAAACTCTCTCTTCTCAATGGGGGTCCCCAGGATCAAATCCTGGTGAATCCTAGAGGAGAAAAAATGAGAAGAGAAGACAAAAAGAGAAATAGACACAGAAGATCACACAGCGAATGGACACAGACAGCAAAAACAGCAGGGTGAGGGAGGGGGAGGGGGAGTGGGAGAGAAGGGGCAGGGAAGAAAAAACAATGTCAAGTCCAATGTAATAATCTAGACTTTCAATCTAAATAGTAAGATTTCTCCTCCACTCCACCAGCTTTCCCCCTAAGTTATTATTTGTTTGCATGAAGGAAATAGAGTCAGCTTCTTCCCTCTTTCTCTCACCTTCTCAATTCCTATATCCAATAAGGAGACAGAAAACAGTATTTGAACAGAGAAAAGGCAATATACAGAGTTAACTAAGCATAAAGTTATTAACTAAGTAACAGAAGAGGTAAGAAGAGAACTCTGTCATAAACACAACATCTACCATCCCCAGAACTAAGGCAATGAAAGGAAGAGGTTAGAATTCTTAAATCTTAAAGGCTTAGACAAGGGACCCTGCAGAGATGAGACTGTGACTCCTGAGGAGGAGGCGGTGCTTGGCTGGTGCTGGTATCTTGAGCTCATTGGAGAAACCCCCATAGGACTGTGATGTAGACCCCCGAGCAGGGGGCACCTGCCAGCTAGTGTGAGTGTCTCTGAGCTAGGAGAAGGGGGCCTGTGAGACTGGGCTCTAGACTCTGAAGAGAGGGGCTGGCAGGCACAGCTCAGGATGGAAATGCTGGAGGCAGTGAGCTGTGTCCTGCAAGTCTTGTAGAAATTGCAAACTGGATCAGCTGCTGCTGTGAAAGGGACTGCCCCTGATGGGGTGAAGAGCCATGGTGGGGTAACACTCACAGGAACCATGAGCAGACAGGACATACAGGAAGCCAAAAGGAAGGAACCCATCCCTCCTCCTCCCATCTGGCCTCTCTAGCACCTTCATTGGCCGAGATTAACAGGGAGCAGCTGGTAAAGCAGAAATTTGGTTTGCAGATTTCTGGCCCCAGTGTCACAAAGCAGAGAATAAAATGGTGGGTTTAGGGCTAAAAGGCAAACCTGAGAGATGGGGAAGGAAGGGCAGCAGAAAATTCTGACTTAATTGGTACTGCTATTCAAAGGCTTTGTTCTCTCTGGACCTACCAGGTGTTTGAAGCTCAGTCTTTGGCTCATGGAGAACCTTCATGTGTACTTTTGAGAAACTATCTTTTTACCTCATCGCCGCTGATTTCCTATCATCTGAATGAGTGCACTGTATTCTGGAAGTTGCTTATTCTCTACTCCATAGTGCCAAGGAAAGCAGCATCTTTCCATTGTCCCTTGCAATGAAACCTGTTCACCTCGCCAACTGACTCAATTTGAGAGGGCCTAAGAGGACCCATGGCAGATCTTTGTTCACAAGTTTCTGTATCTGGCCCAAGGAAACACTCATGTATTCTTTGCGTCCAGGCAAATGTGGAGAGTGCAAGCTGATCCAAGCCCAGGAGCAACTTTCGGTCACTCCACCCACTAAGCAGCTAGCCAGTCCCTCTCTTGCCTTCTATATTCCAGACAGGAGCCAGATCCAAGGCCCCTTGGCCTGCCTAGCTGCTGAGGACACATATGGTATTCTCCAAGAGGAACAACTGAATCCTTTCTCAGTTTGCCCAAATAATACCAGGAAATTTTCCCAAAGAAATCCTCTTGAAAATCTCCATTAAACTCCACTCTCTCAAGCCATTTATATTGCTTGAGAAGATGAGGAGCTTTTAGTAGTAAGGAACTGATTCCTGGATAATTCCTTGAAAAGACTCATTTGTCTAGCATCTCCCTTTGGAATTTTATATCTATTGAAATTTGGTGCTTCAAGTGAAACTCAACTTAACATCCTCTGACACTTATACTCTTCTGATTCATTCCATGAGACTAATACAATGTTGATCTAAAATAAAGTAGAATAGTACAAGAAAGGAAAATTACAAGTCAATCTCATTGATAGACAAATTTGTAAAAACTCTAAACAAACTATGATCAACTGAATCCAGCAGGGTATAAAAAAGATTATCCATCATACTAAGGTGGGTTTGCCCTGCTAAATAACAAAATTGACAAATTTATGTAAATAAGACAATGTGGTATTGAAACAGGGCTAGGCAAATAGATCAAAGAATGGTGATCACAGAAATGGATTCATGAATATATGAAGACTGATCCACTGGCACTGCAGATCAATGGGGTAAAATGAACTATTCCATTTTTACTATGGGAATAAGAATTTATTCATATAGAAAAAATGATTTTGATTTCCTCTCTCATACCATGTATGGATTTAAGTCCAGGTAGAATAAAATATGAAAGGAAAACTTAAAAATTTTATATGTCAATGTAGAAGAATATTTTTATGACCTTGGAGAAATGAAGTAGTTTCTAAACAAGACCCAGAAAATATAAACCAAAAAGAAAAAGATTTACAAATTAGAGAAATTTAAATAATGAACTCTTATTTATCAAAAGACATCATAAAGAGAGTAAAAAGACAAGCCAAAAATTGAGAGAGGGCATATTTGCCGTGGAGATAATTGGCAAAAAACTAGTATCAGGAATCCACTAAGAACTCCTAAAAATAGTAAGAAATACACAAACAACTCAAGAGAAAATGGGCAAATGGAATGAGCAGGCTTTTCACAGAAGAGGAAATATAAATGGGCAATTAATATATAAGAGGTAGCTTAATTTCATTAGTAATCAAGGAAAAGCAAAATGAAATCACAATGAGAGATATTTCGACACCCACCAGATTGATACAAATTTAAAGTCTGCAAATTCTAAGTGTTGCCAAGGTTGTAGTACAATGGTGACCCCTAAACACTACCGATGGCTGATACACTCACTTTGGAAAACAATTTGGCATTATCTAATATAGTTGAGACTGTACATATCCTCTTGTTCATGAGCATCAGGTAACACGTTCAAGGCCAGAGTTGTTTGTATTAATAAAAGATAGGGCACAACTCCCATGTTTACTAACAAGAGAATGGATAAATCAAGTGTGGTATAGTCATAAAATGGTTATAGGAAAAATGGATCAACTACATAACTGAATCTCAGAAATAGAATATTGAGAGGAAAAGAACACAAGAAATATGACATTCAAGTAAACTTGGCAAACAAAGCAAAAAAACAGTTTGTTGTTTAGAGATGCCTATGCTTGTGGTAAAGCTATAGACTGCAGCAAAGAGATGATAAAGCTGAACTTCACAGTAATCGTTATCTGTCAAGGAGGGGTCACAGGACTATGATTGGCAAGGGTCTCCCGGGTAGTGCTGCCAGATAAAATACAGGAAGCCCAGGTAACTTTGATGTTAAATAATGAAAACTTTTTAGTATAAGTATGTCCCAAATATTGCATGGGACATACTTCATACTTATATTAAAAATTATTCATCCACATTTCACCAAGTCTGAAAGTGTGAGGTGTCATGCAATGTGGGATCCGCTTCAAGTAAAAATCCACTTTCAAATATTTTTGACCATCAAAAGGACCTCCTACCTCCAGTTCGCATCCTGCAGAGAAAACATCAGAAAAGAGAACACAAAGAACATCGTCCAGATTAAATAAGCTGTTAGTTGCAAAATCATTTTCCCAGTCCCATGGGAAAGAACTTACTGGAGGGAGAAAAGCCTTCCAGAAAACTTAATTGATAAAGACTCGCTCGCTAAAGACTCTTGAAATAAGTGCACAAGGGAAGGGTAATGACTTTGCAAAGAACGCTAAGGACCCTGAAACAAGAATAGGACATTGAAGCATAGCACAAATGGCAAGGAGGTAAATGGGGGCTTCTTGTAATACACAGAATAGATTCAGACCAGTTCAGGCATTATGTGAGCCCAGGATAGAGTGAGCGGATCTGCTTTGCTCACCGCTGTACTCCCAGGGCTTAGCCTATTGACTGGCATAGCGTTGTTCTCAATAAATGTTTCTGGGTGGAATGCATGAATAAGTAATGAGTGAAAGAAGTAGCAAAGGGAGCATTAAAGGTTATTTTCAAATCATTAGAAGGGGGGAATTAAAAACCGACATCAGAAGCTGCTGATTGTCATACATTTCACTGTACATATATAGCCTAATCATTGTTTACAGTACAAAGTGTGGGTTCATAAAGTTCTGAATCAAAAGAACCCCTGGGGGAAACCCAGATATCTATGCCAGTTAAGAATCTGGGGCCCAGAAGTGGCAGAACCAAGGAAAGTGTCCCTCTGAGAACACCCCTTCAACTATACCTGCTTCTGCCTGGGTTTGCTTAGTTGCCCTGGCACCACTGCTTTGTATGTTTTAATTCCTTCTGGCAGTCCTCAAGGGATGCTGACCAAACTGCTGACACTTTTACTTTTAACTTGAGGTACAGATAGGCTGGGCTTCTCCATCAATTTTTGCATTTAGTCACTCACTCAGCAAACCTATGCCAGATACTGTGCTAAGTGCTGGAGATTTACAGGTAACTTTAAATGAGCACTTACTAAACGTCAGGTGCAGTGTTAAGCCCATTACCTATATTATCTAATGTGTAGCCCTGAGCAGTAGGTAATATTATTATCCCAGTTTACGGATGAGGAAACTCATGCATAGGTGAATAAGGCGTGGTCAGTGGCTTCTAGCAGGGAGTCAGACATTGCAATACACTCTTTTGAGGTTTTTCCAAAGTACATGAGAACATAGTACATATGTGACCTGAGATGCCATCTCTGGCCACCTGTATTCATTCTCTATTGCTAACCAACCCACTTAGCTGCTTAAAACAACCCACATTTATCATCTCAGTTTCTGTGAGTCAGAAGTCCGAGCATGGCTTAGCTGCAGCCTCTGCTTCAGGGTCTTGCTTAAAAACTGCAATCAAAGTGTCAGCCAGGGCTGCGGTCTCATCTGAAGCCTGGACTGGGGAAGACCTCTAGCTCACATACTGTTGACAGCATTCAGTTATTACAGGCTGCCAGGAGGGGGGTCTCACCTTCTTGCTGGCTGTTGGCTGGCCTCCATTCCTTGCCATGTGGTCCTCTCCATGGGGCAGCTCACCACATGGGGGCCTGTTTCTTCAAAGCCAGCCAAGGAGAGAGTCTACTAGCAAGATGAGCATTATAATCTTATGTGACATAATTCAGAAATGACATCCTACCACCTTTGCCACAGGAAGGGGGAAAAGGTTATGGGGGGTGTGTGAATATAGGAGACCAATGTGGGAGCATCCTGGAGTCTATCCACCACATCACCCTTTGCTCTTCCTTGTTTGCCCAGATTAGCTGACAAATAAATCTGTGCATTCACCTAGACTGCAACGTGAATGGTGCCTCTCCACGCCCCCAGAGTTGCGCAGTATACAACCCACATTACCATACATAGCCACCCTGCCCATCTCATTATAGTGTTTATAACCCTGTACTGTAATTACCTGTTTACTTTTCTTTCTCCTCACTGTCCTGCAAGCACCTGGAAATGTTCATTTTAGTAGCCTCAGCATAGCAGGTACCAAATAAACATTTTCCAAATAAATGGAAGAACAGATTGTAGTAAACCTAGCTCATTTGGGTCAGCCAGGAGGAGGCATGGGGAAGACTTTACTGGAAGGCTCTTCCTTATCACTCAGCTCTAGCTGGACACAGGACTTACTTAAAGAGACTTCAGGGATAATTTTTAACCAGATACAACAAAAGTCTGGGTTTATCGAACTTTGGTTTCCTTCTGAATAATCTCCATGGAGACTTTAAGAAACACCCTGCTTATTCAATCCAGTAGAATCCAGTGTCTTGTCATCCTAAGGGAGTAGCAGGAGGTCGTAAATGGGATGTTTCCTAATTCCCTACAGCTGGCAACTGGGGCCCAGAGCACAGAAAGGGTGTTAAGGTCCCTGTGGTCGAGGCTGGACAGCGTCCAGCTCTGGGGGAGCACTTGCCTTCAGGGCTGGTACCATCTCTGCAGGGCCAGCGCCACCAGCTCCTCCCCACCACAAAGCTTCTCCCACTCCAAGACCCCCAGAAGCTTTGAATTGAATTGAAGGGGCAAGTAGGCAGAACTAAGTCTTATCAACCAAACCCTGGCTTTTTTACTGCCTTAAAGTGACTGCAAAGGAATAGAGCTCGTCAAGGAGACTTACTACCAGTGGAGCAGATGCTCAGCAGAGCAAGGGGGGCAGTCCCAGGGGGAAATGCAATCAAACCATTTCACACCGTTCAAACTGGTTATACATTTTAAGGTCATTATCAAGTCTCTTTTTGGGTTGTTCTTCTCCATGTAAAATCATGCCTGTTTCTTTGGAGTTTCCTTATGTTTGCCATGTTACAGGCCTTAAGTCATCTTTGGAGATTCTTCTGAGGAATGATAAATAGTAAAGACTGAAATCATATCTTAGATTCTGACAGTCCCTTCCCAGGGCTCTCTTTCTCAAATCTGACCAAATGGTCAACTTGGAAGCAAATGGAGATTTTCAAACCAGCAGTCACATATAAGGAAACCAAATACATGGAGCAACGAATGAGAATTAAGTGACTAAAATTTAAAAAAAAAAAATTGCTGTCACTTCAAAATTCTCATTCTGTGGTTTTCTCTGTGGGGTGAGTGTTGGCTCATCAAATTAAACTAAGGCAGAAATGGAAGCTGAAATCCTTGGCTGGACCCATGCTCGCCTCCCTGTCTTGGGGAGGAGCTCGCGGGGAAGTTGAGCTTTGATGGAATTCACTTTATCTGCTCAGTCACTAGAGGCCTTTGGACCCGATGTTCCTCCAGGCCCCAAGGAACACCTTGACTCAGAACAAACGCACTCACCAGAGAAGTTCATGGCCTTCTGCAGTTCTGACCTCCGCACCAATCGCCTTCATTTAAACCATCACAATGAAGCTCACTTCTGCTAACTGCCTCCCCTAGCCCTGACCCTGCAGGATGCCACAATTAGAGAGCTTCTTTTATGTTGCTTCTATTAAATGTGAGCTTTCTGGTGCCCTCGAGGGGCTTAGAGGGCAGAAAAAACTAGTCAGAGGTTAGCATTGCTTTTAAAAATTAATACTTAATTTACTAAAGGTACACATTAAGAAATCTAGTTTTTCCTGAAACATTTACATTCTGCAGCAAAGCTTATTGTTTGTTGCATGTTATATATAGTCTATCACATTTTTAAAAATTATGCTGGGCCTTTGAATAATATGTGATACTATTTATAACCTTAGCTAATTTAACACTTTCAAGCATTGAAAACTGCATTTATAAATCAATGTATTCTATTTCTTTTTTATGACTTCAATGTTCTGAACTAACTAAAGCTTCCTGAGTACTCAAATAAGTCATAGAACATTAATTAATCAAACTTATAAATAGGGTTAACCTTAACGTCTTTTAAATATTTCAATACTATATATAACTTTAGTAAAATTATTACTTAAAAGTTACAGATTTAATTAATTATTCACACTACAAATTGGGATTTAAAATTTGTTAACTCTAATATTAGGCCCAATTGTTTAAACCATGGCATCTTCTTAAGGATTTGCCTCACTAACTAGTCACAAATTACAAGGACTTTCCATTGTCGTTTTCAAACAGGCAGGAATTCTCTTGGGGCTTTGGTCAACCTGTTTGAAAATGAATCTCAAAGAACCAATTTTGACAATGGATCTTTACTCAAAGCAGGCAAAATTATAGCGTAGTTAAAAAACTATTCCGTATGTACAAACTGTGTGACTTGGGAAAATTACTCAGCCTTTGTGAACCAGTGTACACTAGGGTATTAAATGGTAGCAATGTCCCAAGTTCCTTGATTGGCTTGTGAGGATTAAAAGAAATGGTGCTGGGAAGCAGATGTGGCTCAAGTGATAGAGCTTCCACCTACCATATGGGAGGACCTGGGTTCAATCCCTGATGTCTCCTGGTGAAAAAGAAGAGAAAGTGTGCCCACGTATCAAATCAGTGCCTATGCGAGTGCCCGCGTGGTGAGCTAGTGCCCCTTGCAAGTGAGTCACGCAACAAGATGATGGCGTATCAAAAGACAGACAAGGGGAGAGTAAAGGTGAAGCACAGCAGAAACCAGGAATTGAGGTGGTACAATTGACAGGGAACATGTCTCCCCATCAGAGGTCCCCAGGATCAAATCCTGGTGAATCCAACCGGAGAAAAAATGAGAAGAGAAGACAACACAGACAGCAAAAACAGCAGGGTGGAAAGAGGGGAAGGGTGAAAAATAAATAAATAAATAAGTCTTTGGAAAAAAAAAAAAAAAGAAATGGTGCCCATAGAGTACTTCACACAATGTCTAGCTTATAACAAGATACAAAAATATGTTAGTGATTGGAATACTAGAATTTGTGTGTCCTATAATTCTTCAGAAGAGTGCTCCCCTGCTTCCGTAGGGACTGTTTGACACAAATTTGGAAAATAGAAATACTCCTTAGAAGGAGGTTTCCTCTTGCTAATTTTATATTCATTCATTTTAATTTATGTTCAAGTATCTAAAGAATGCCTACTATAAGCAGACACTGGGAAGCAGACTTGGCCCAGTGGTTAGGGTGTCTGTCTACCACATGGGAGGTCCGCAGTTCAAACCCCGGGCCTCCTTGACCGGTGTGGAGCTGGCCCATGCGCAGTGCTGATGCGCGCAAGGAGTGCCCTGCCACGCAGGGGTGTCGCTGCTTAGAGGAGTCCCACGTGCAAAGAGTGTGCCCCGTAAGGAGAGCTGCCCAGCACGAAAGAAAGTGCAGCCTGCCCAGGAATGGCGCCTCACACACGGAGAGCTGACCCAGCAAGATGACGCAACAAAAAGAAACACAGATTCCTGTGCCGCTGACAACAGAAGCGGACAAAGAAGAACACGCAGCAGATAGACACTGAGAACAGACAACTGGGGCCGGGGTGTGGGGGGAGGGAGAGAATTAAAATAAATAAGTCTTTAAAAAAAAGAAAAGCAGACACTGTTCTCAGTGCTTTGGGGTATATCAGCGAAAACAAGCAATAATCCCTTCCTTGTGGAGCTTACATTCTGGCAGAGGGAGCCTGTTAGAAAATGGTAAGTGCTACAGAAAAAATGGAGCAAGGTAAGGGGGTTGGGTAGTGCTAGGAGTGTGGTGGTTTGCAATTTAGATAGGATGCCAGGGCAGAGCTCATGGGGACGGCAGCATTTGAGTAAAGCCTGAGGGAGGTGAGGGAGTGAGCGATATGCAGATATATGGAAGGAGAACATTGCAGGTAGGGGAAACCAACAGTGCAAAGGCCCTGACATGTTTAAGGAAGAGCAAGAGGATGATGTGGCCAGAGTGCTATGGGTGAGGGGGAGAGAAGGAGAAAAGGTATAGGGGTGACAGGCTAGACCACAGAGATTCTTGACATGAATCCACTAAGATGGAAAATCTTGAGAGAGCAGGAGTGACATGGTTTGATTTTTTTTAAAGAGGTACTACGGATTGAACCGAGGGCCTTGTACATGGAAAGCAGAAGCTCAACCACAGAGCTACATCCACTCCCTGCTGTGATTTGATTTCAGCTTTAAAAAGATCACTCTGGCTGCAGTACGGAGAACAGACTATAGGATGGCAAAGGTAGGAGCAAAGAGACCAATTCAGAAGGTACATAGCAACCCAGGCAAGAGAAGAAGGTAGCTCAGACCAGGAGGTAGCACTGGAGGTGAGAAGTGGTCAGATTCTGCTTTTATGTTGAAAAGAAAGCCAAGGCAAAATGTTCACCTATTGGATATGGGATGAGAGAAAGAAGAAAAGATGCTGAAATATTTGGCCCGAGCAACTGGAACAATTGCTTTACCATCAACTGAGATGGGGCAGGCTGCAAGCAGAGCAGGTTTGGGATGGGAGAAAACGTAGATAAGACATTCGGGAGGTATTTTTATACGAGTTTGGAGTTTGAGAGAGATCTTGGCTGTAAATATAAATAAGGGAGTTGTCAGCATTTAGATGGTATTTAGAGTCATGTGATTGGATGAGATCATAACGTGTAAGGGTAAATGGAGAGAACTGGACCAGTGGCCGAGTCACCCAGCATTAAGAGGCAAAGGAGAAGAGTGAAACCAGCAAAGGAAACTGAGAAGGGACATCCAAGGGACTGTGGTGTCCTGGAAACCAAGTAGAGGAGGTACATCCTCCATGGTTAAAATAGTGCTAGTGTCTGCATTTAACTCCGGAAATGTTCACCGTGATGACAGTGAGTCCCTTAGCAGCCAGCTGGCACCTGTGGTAACTCTCCCAGTTGTCCTTAACCCTTCCTCTCTAAGTAAACATCTTTTGACTTTCTGTATAGACTTCTGTAAAGGAATCCAATGACTTTTAATAATTTTTTAAAAAAGGAAATCAAACTCAAGGAATACATTGCAACATAGCAATAATAAGTTATTTTTTTCTAATTTGTCTGTAAATCATTCTGTAATCTATATAAAATGTCCGTATTACATGTGTCCTGGTTTGAGTCTTTTGTGGACCCAGGAAAATTACGTTCTTAACTTAAGCCATTCCTTTGCATATAAGCCTATTGTATGTCTGGGGCCTTTTGGTTAGATTCAGTCAAGGCACCTGTTGACTAGATCACTTTTGATTGATTTCTTCACTTAACAGCTATTGGTTGGACTGAATTCGGTTGGAGGTCTTTGATTTGGAGTACTGCAGTGAGGCGTGACCCAGGGCAGGCCCTAGCCCTCTTGCTGGAGTCTTATATAAGTGGAGAACTGGAAGGAGAAACACACAGGGAAAGACAGCTGCCATGTTTACCCTGCCGTGTGAGAGAGGACTCTAGGATCGCCTACAGCCGCAGGAAGAAAGAGAAACCCCAAGAAACTGAGAGGAAGGCGGGAGACTGGAATCACAGAGCAACTGGAAGCTGAAGAGACACAGAAGGGAGGGGAGGAGAGAGATGAGCAATATGTCTGATTGCTCAGAGCTGAGCTCGGGGAGAAAGCGTGCCTGGAGGAGAAAGCAGAGCAAGACCTGCAGACCCACCATTTTGCTTCATCATGTGGCAGGAATCCAGGATCCAGCTTACCTTTGGTAAGAGCATCTCCGATGGTGTCTTGATGGGGACATTTTCACAGCCTCGGAACTGTAAGCTTTCATCCTAATATATTCCTATTGCAAAAGCCAACACATTTCTGGTACTTTGTATCACAGCTTTTGGCAAACTGAAACAATAGGCAAATACCCTTACCATCATTGGTTCTTAGGCCAGCTCCTGTTGGTCCCATGGCAATATGAGCTTTACGGCACACTCTGCAAGTTGTGCAAAGGCAATGCCATAAGCTTAAACAAAAATTTTTTTAAAAATTAGAATAGTTGTAACTTTACAGAAACATTATGAGAGAAGTACAAAGTTCCCATATACCCTCCTCTCTCACATACTGTTTACTGTATTTTTAACACTTTGCATTCGTGTAGTAACTTTGTTGCAATTCATGAAACAGTATTATTAAAATGATGCTCTTAACTTCTCAAACTGTCTACATTGCATTGTACACGGGTTTTTGTGTTTGTGTGTGTGTGGTAAAATTTCCCTTTTCCTCCCTTCAAATATACAATTCAGTGATGTTAATTACATGCACAAAGTCATACCTCCCTCCTCAACCAAAAGACTTTCTGAGAGTCATGAATCTGGTGTGGAATGTGCCTTTTTGGATGGTGTGGACTACTGCTGATGCAGCCCCTTTCTTGTCCCATGAATATCTACTGGAAGAGCCTTACTTAATACATGCAAGCTCTTTCTGCACTCATTGTCTACCTTATCATCACCTAGAATCTTTCTCAATGCCCAATCCAATCCATGTCTGGTGCACAGTAGGTACTCTATAAAATTTTGTTCAATGAATGAATGAATACACTATGTCTGCTTTAATGAATGACTAGAACTACAAAGACTTTTGTGATCAGAAACTGAAATCAAATAAGCGTAACTATATTTAGAGGTCACCTTTGATGTTGAATTTATTAGGTACTTATTGATTGGATCATTTATACTTCTTGTTTTTTCCCAGTAACATAAAATCTCAGAGGATGTATGCTTTCCATCCAAGGACAGGCATGATACTTTCCACTTTATTTGATCCACATAGATTTCCAGAAGGAATAACTAGGGAGAGAGAGAGGAGATGCAGTTCTAACCAGTAGCACATTGAGGACAGATGCTATTTTATTTTTCCTTTGCCCCCTTTTTTTTTTTTTTGCTACCATTTCAGGAATTAGATTTTACATATCATTAAAATTAAAAATTAAAAAAATCTGTGAGAAGGCAAGCAAACTGATTTCGCCACTAAGCACCCCACACAGGTATATAGAGAAGTGGCATTCACTGACCAAAAGGGCATAAAATAGACTCAGCAAACTAATCAAATGGACCATTTCCATGAGCAGCTGCCTTATTAGATGCATAATCAACAGCCTCTTTTTGTGGCGGAAGCAGGGAAGATAAAGATTCCTTTTGTTAGTGCATTCTAGTTTGTCATAGGATTCTTAGCTGTCTCCAGAATTTTTTTTTCAGTACACAAACAGGCAGCTATAAAAATGATTGGCTTGAAAGCCAAATAAAATAAAACACAGTAGCCTACTTTATCATTTAATACTAGCTATTTATTATGAGCAGTGCTACGTTGGGATATCGACCCTGAGATTAAGGCTGGAGAAATATAGATTCTGAGATTCTGTGGACACATAAAGCTCCCAGCCAGGGTGACAGATGATAATGAGTTTATACTCAGAGGCCATCCTTTATCTCAATGGATCCCAACAGCTATCATTTTTTTCCCCTAAGTAATGAATTGTACAAACAGTGCAAGGAACATTCGCTGAAAAATTCTGCAATGCAGCTTCCTCTGGCCCCAAGTACATTGTCAGGCTGCCAGCAGAACGGCCTTTGATGACTCCCCCAATTCACTTGGCTAGTTGAATCATTTGTTCCTTTGTTTGTATCAACCCACCTGGCCACGGGAGGCATTCTTCTCCCCGAACATTCCTTGTATTCATCATGTTATTTCTTGCCTCCACGCCTTTCTTCTCAGAACATCCCCCCACCTGGGAAGCCTTCCTGCAGCTCCCAAAATGAAAACCCTCGCCCTCCTTTAGCGTGCAGCTCAAGTCTCACATCTTCCACAAAGTCTTACGATTCAAATCCTGGCTTTACTACTTATTAGCTGTGGGGCTGAGAACAACTCTATCACCTTTCTGAGTTTCTACATATTTATCTGTAAAATAGAGATTAAACTCCTCATCTCTAAGGACTAAGTACAGAAAGCACTTAGCACAATTCCTGGCACATAGTCCTTGGCGCCTTTTCTCTGACAGACTATAGTAGTTCAATTTGCAGCCCACAACTAGGCAATTAAACATACACTGAATTTTTCACAGCAGGATGGCCTGGATCTCAGGCTCTTCTGTCAACCTTCTCTTCACCTTTTCACTTCCATCCACGATTCCCAATCTGGGCTGCACGTGACAATCTCATCAGAGATACCATGGCTGGGCCCAAGTCTCAAAGATTCTGATTTAATTGGTTGGGATGCCGCCCAGATATTACCTGACAAAATGATTCAACTCTCTGTCAACACAAAGACTGCAGGCAGGCAACTGGACCAGCTGAAGGAAAACACATCCTTGCAGAACGGTGGCACCATAACTGTGTGTCTGCCGGTCTCGCTTGGGTGGGCCTGTGGTCTGGCAGCCCTACTTCAGTTGTCTAGCCCACTCGTTGCCCCACTCTCCTTGACAGCTATTCCTTACCTTTTCCTCTCTCCTTACTCCTCGAACCTCCAACTCATCCTGCCTTATCATTACTCTCTGATAATGATTTGGAACACTCACTCACTGATAACAGAACACTTACCTGCATCACCATGTCTTCCCTGCAATTGCACTCTGCCTCCTCTCCTCTACTTAAGGATGGAATGTCCCTCCATATCTAACACCAAAGACCAGACCCTCCATCTATACCTTGGATCCCTTCCTTCCATCAATTGTCACCTCTTTCCTGAATCACCACTTGTTCCCTCTCTACTGGGTCATTCCCATCAGCAACTAATATGTTGTAATAAGTTTCATCTTAAAAATACTCCTCCCTTGACCCCACAAGTCCTTCCAGTTACTGCCTCATTTTTTCTCACACCTTTTCAGAAAACAACAACAGCAACAACTACCAAAAAAGCCCTCCAAAATAACTTCTCCTCACTGTCCTTAATTTCTCTCCTCCCATTTTTTTTGGAACCCCCTCCAATCACTTCACTAAAACAGCTTCATCGAAGTTACCAATAATGAATAGAGAATTAATAGTCAATTCTCCAGCCGCAACTTGCAGCATTTGGGACAGTCGATCACTTCCAACTGTAGCATTTTCTTCCCTTGGCTTCTGGGTCACTCCAACTTTTGGTTCCTTCCCTACAACAGCCTCTCCTTCTCAGTCTCCTTAATGGGTTCCTCATTTCTCTGATCTCTAAACATTGGACACCCCCAGGGCTCAGTCTCCAGATCTGTTGTCTCAATCTACATTCACTGTCCAAATGATTTTGTCTTGTGGCTTTAGATACCATCTACATATTGATGACTCCCAGATTGATATCTCCAGCCAGGGCTTTTCCAGTGAGCTCCAGATTTGTTTATCCAGATGACTTGACATCTCCACCTGGTTATGTCTCTGCAGTATCAAATGTCACACATCTAAAATTGGATTCCTGATTCCTACCCATTCCCAAATCTGTTGTTCCTCCCATCTCCTCCATCTTAGTAAAAGGCAATTCTATTTCTGCAGTACTTCAGCCCCAAGATCTTGAGGTCATCAGCAAGACATCTCTCTTGCTACCATATACAATCCATGAAAATGCTATACCACACATGCTTTTAGGTATTATTAGATCATCCACTCTCTTTTTTATATCAGTGTGTGTGTGTATATATATATATATTTTTTAAAGAGTTATTTTTACATTTATTTATCCCTGCCCCCGCCCTTGGCTTGCTTGCTCTGTGCTCTCTGTGTCCATTCATTATGAGTTCTTCTGCTTGTCTGCTTGTCTCTCTTTGTTGTGTCATTGGGCTGTGCCAGCTCTCTGTGGGCACGGGCCATCAGTTCTCTGAAGGTGCGGAGCAGCTTGCCTTCACAAGGAGACCCTGGGACGTGAACCCAGGGCCTCTCATATTGTAGACAGAAGCCCAATCAATTGAACCACAGCTGCTTTCTCTAGCCATTCTCCTTTAAATTTGCTAAATAGCAATCCATCCAAATTAGTAACTATACACACACTGTGCCCAACATTCTCCTAAGCTTTTTGCTTATATAACTTATTTAACCTCCAGAAGAACCCTATGAAGATAGGAATAATTACTATTCCCATTTTTATAAGTGAAAAACTCAGGAACTGGAGAACTTGCCCAAAGTCATACAGCTAGTAACTGAAAGAGCTGAGATATAATCCAGGCATTGTGGTTCTGGAGTCCATGTACTTGACCATTCTTTACACTGATCCTGTGTTTGAATATTTAGATTGTTTAGAAATTCCCAGTGCTTCAAATTATGTTGTTTTGACCACTTTTGTGCATGAAGCCTTCTCCTAATTTAGAATAATTTATTTGGGATTTTCAACTGAGTTACCTAGAGAACACAAACATTCTTAACCCTTAAATTGGCTGGCCTATTATTAGTAAACATTGGCTCTTTGAAATCTGAAATTATATACAATGATTAGGAAACTAACTTTTTCTGAATGGAGAGGAAGACCTAGAGGGGAACTTGGGTAGCTACATTTAAGCTTTGATTTCGTCACTATGCATCTTAAATCCTCATTCAATCTTGTGGTTTTCAGTTTTCTCACTTGTAGAATCAACATCATCCCTACATTACAACTTCCTCACCAGGAGGCATAAATCAGGCCCTATTTTTATCAAAAGAGGAACTTTTGTGTTTCCAAAAAACAAACCATAAACTCTGGAAATTAAATCTATTATTGTTCCACTTTGGAAAGGGTCTGACCCAACACATCTTTTCAGATGACAGGAACATTAAAAACCTACTCATAAGTCACTTTGCATGTCCAAATTTTATATTCAACTTTGCTCACTCATTATTGTTTTGAAATCTTAGTCTACTCACCTTCTGGAACCTTGAAGGAAAGGTTAGGTAGTGATATATTTGCCATGGTTGTATATCACCTATGACCACAAATACCTAATCTCAAGTTTGATATCACAGACCTAGATAATGAATAGACAATAATAAATAATTAACTATATTCTTTTTTTTCTTGTTTACATAATTAACCCATTTATTAAAGGCTAGAGGTGTTCAAACTGTGGAGCTTCTACTGGTCTTTCAATTTCTTTAGTCCTCTGATTGTGGAATTTACCATGACTGCAGAGGTGGTAGTGTAGGTCCAAGAACCACTAGCTTTTACTTTTTATATGCCCCTATTTTTCGCTTGATGAATGAATGCTGGTTCAGGCAGGAACCACAGTGTCAGATCCTCACAACTCATCTCTTCATTTTGGTTTTGCCACAGAAGGAGCAAGTGTACTTGGCATGCTGGCGGATTTCAATTTTCTTCACCATTTTCCTGAGGGAGGCGCCATATTGGGTCCCATGTTTACCAACAATTCCAGTCTTCTTGGTGCATTTAGTTATGTTACTGCAAACTAGCTCTGAACCCAGAGAGTGAACTCTGCCTTTATTTTCTTTTGTCTTTTTTTCCTTTCAGCCTTCAAAACATACCTATAACTATAATGGAAACCCTGTGAATTATAAATGCTTGACTTTTTAAGAGAATTTTTCTTAAAAAATTCTTACTGTAGAACTAGTTTTAGTATCGTCTTCCCTCAGTCAAGAAAAACTAATAGAACTGATATCTTAGAAAGGAGAAAGTTCTAGAGCTAACAAGACCCCATTCATCTTCCTTTTTTTTCCTTTCTGTCTATGCTGGAGTGTCTGTTAACAGTCACTTTCCTTCGGATCTCTTCTATGCTCTGTCCTGTATCTCAGGGACTGGAAGCCTAGGAACTATATTTCCCAGAATGCCAAGACACAGAAAATGGGCCAGTTTAGATTCCATGAGTGTCGGGCAATTATGAGAGATGGGGAAGGCAGAAGGCAAGCAGAAGCCATTATTCTTCTAGCAGCAGTAACAGAAAAATGGCATGAGATTGTTAAATCACCTGCCTCAGGAAGCAGTTTCCAGAAGTTCCTGACCTGTGTGGCCATAATTTCCTGAAGGGCACTGCAAATCTGAGAGCTAACTATGTGCTTCCCTTACCTTTGCTCCTTTAGCCTTTAAACTGTTTTTTATAAACACCTAATTGTCTATTTTACTTTATTATTTTTTTAAGGATTTATTTTATTTATTTCTCCCCTCCCCTCCTTCCCCATTCCCCCCCCCCCCCCCCCATTGTCTGCTCTCTGTGTCCATTCACTGTGTGTTCTTTTATGTCTGCTTGTATTCTCATTAGGCAACTCTGGGAACCGATCCTCAGACCTTCCGGAGTGGGAGAGAGGCGATTACTTCTTGCGCCACCTCAACTCCCTGTTCTGCTATATCTTCTTATTTTCTCTCCTCTGTGTCTCTTGTTGTGTCATCTTGCTGCACTAGCTCTCCACATGGACTGGCAGTCCTGTGTGGGGTGGCTTTCCCAAGTGGGCTGGCACTCCACGTGGGCCAGCTCACTGCATGGGTCAGCTTGTCCTCACCAGGAGGCCCTGGGCACTGAACCCTGGACCTCCTATATGATAGATGGGAGTCCAATTGGTTGAGCCACATCCATTTCTCATAATTGTCTATTTTAAATTCCTTCCTGCTTGAAATACTCAGAATGGTTTCTGCTTTTTCCCTGACTGATATATCCCATATTGTAGGTTTATATAAACATGTGGTCAAGCATCTACCTAAGCAAGAAATTAAAAAACAACTCTATCAACCTATAAATCAAACGACAGAGGTCAGATCTAAAAGTACAACATCAATATCATTAATGTTCCAATATGACACCTTGAAGATAGTTAGGTCCATGTATGTCAATGCTTAATACTTTCAGCTTCCCTTCATTTTCTCATTCTAGGATTGTTCGTATATATGTTTAATTTATGAATTTATTAATTCTTTATAAGGGCAGGGTCTTTTTTTGCCCTCAACACCCAGGAAATATTTTTTAAACGCTGATTAAATTAATGGAAAGAATAAATGTGTGGTTTCCTATTAACCTTAATGGAGTAAATAGCAACTCAAGTAATTCAACTTTAAGTTTACTTTTAGCAAACATAAGTAGATCATCAAGCCACTTAGGTTCTCTATTTGGGTTGGCAGTTCCATTTTATTCAGAAAATCTTTTCTCCTATGTATTCATGATGGATCTACTATTACACATTCCACACCTGCCCAAATCTCATAGACTTTTTAGATGAACTCTAATACAATAAGTTCTTGCTAAAAAATGAAGATCCCAGGGCTCTGCTCTAAATGTACTAAATTAGATCTGCTGTTTTCACTTTAAATGAATTCTCTAGATAATTCTTATACACACTAAAGCTTAAGAACTGCAATAAATGAAAGGAGAGTTTCTTATCTTTGAAATCACTAAATCGAATGAATCCAAACATGTAGGATTCTTTGCAGAATTTACATCTGGGAGATCAAGTATAGAATCACAGAATTTTGGAGTTGGAAAGGTCTTTACAGTTCATTTATGTTAAGCCCCTCACTTAGGAGACCAGTAAACCTATCATAAGTTTCATAGACAGTTTAGGGTAGAACAAGACTCAGCACCCAGGTATTCTGAATTCCAACCCAGAGCTTTCTTTCATATGGTTGCCATGTACATTTGTATGGGTTGTACACTGCATAACTCTACATGTACCAATCACACCGTGGGCATGAATGTGGATGTAAGAGTTTGAAGTTCTTTTATGAATACCAAAAGAAAAAGATTACGTTTTTGAACAAATCCATTCCTGTGGGTGTGAGAACCTTTTGATTGGACTATGTCAGTGAGGTGTGACTCAGGTTGAGTCTCTGTCCCATTATTGGAGCTTTATATAAATGGAGACAGAGAAAAAGAAATACAGGAAAGGAGAGCTCTGTTATTTTTTATTCTGCCATGTGAGAGGGGACATGAGGACCCCTAGCAGCCAAAGCTTAAGCATGAAGCCCTCAAAGGCTGTACCCACGGAGCAGCTCAAGGTTGAAGACACAAGCCATATACCTATTTCCCACAGCTCTGGGAGACAGTAGATTCTGGAGGGAAGGCAGGGACCTTGGCAGAGATGAGCCTCCATCTTGCTTTGCCATGTGGCAGGACCCGAGACTCACCAGTTGGTGACTATTGAGAAAGCATCTCTGCTGAGGCTTTGATATGGCCCCTTAGCCTCAGAACCGAAGCTTTTACTCTAAATAAAAATCTCCCTATAAAAGCCAACCCATTTCCGGTACTTTGCTTTGGCAGCCCTGTGGCAAACTAAGTGTTTTGTACAGTTTTCTGGCAGGTAGCAATAAAGTTCTAACAAAATTAGTATATTAAATAATTTTCCAATAGGTACAAATAAAGTGTCTTGAGAAAGGGGTACCATTTTTTAAAATACACAAAGATGTTATATAGGCTTGCAGCAGGCACCCCTTCCCCCCTTTTTCCAACATACCTCACTATTAATGTAGAACGTGTAGGCTCGAATCATCATAGCGAATACAGAAAAATGCATTTTATGGGAATTTGAATTATGCAAATGTAAAATTTCTGATATAGAAAAATATTATAAAATCTTGCTACATGAAATTACAACTCTCTATAAAGTTGCCAAGAACTGCGCATTCCAAAGCTGACTAGCCCAGTGAATTAACCATCTCAGGTATTGCCATGAAGAGGTGCTCCATTAGAAAATATGATGTGGCCACAAGTGATTTTAGAAACTACTATGCTATTGTTTGTGCTACAAACCTTTAGATCAGAAGTAATATATGAAAAAAACAACAACACTCTATTCCCCAAACAATTCCCATTAATAGTTTACTATCTGTTAATTTAGGAGAGAACATGCACTAAAAAGCCTTTGAGAGAATGTTGTAAGAATAATATATAAGACTAAGACAAAAAATACACAGCAATGGTATCTCCCATCTAACATTTATTCCTCTATGAAAACTAGTCTTAACTGACGAGGTTTATAAATTATGTGAGTTGTTCAGGAAAGCATCCTTCACACAAAATGCTGTGTCCCTTACCTTCAAAATTCATTTATGATTTTTGACCCAAACATCTATGCCTAAAAGACCTTGTGTACAACTGGAACGGGTCCCTAAGGTTTCCCAATTCAACAACCTATTTAGATTCTCTGGTAAACCTCCCAGAAGTCAGGACTATTTTCGTGTGCTTTAAATTCTTTTTGGTATGCAGTGAGATGCAGTATCACATAGAATACTGCTTTGGTTATTTTTTGTTCCAGCTCTAGCAGGGCTTGAGTTTATAGCTAAGTCACCTTCCCAGGTATTTTTACCAGGCTTTCCTTCATTATGCCTATTTAACCAGTTAAAAAGGAGGGCCAAGTCATCTTGTTGCCTCCCTCTTCCCAGAACAATTAGAAGATTAATGAGCTAACGTGCACAGAACATTTTTAACCTCATGAGGAACATGGACTACCAGCACGGGGAAACCCATAGCCTGTAGTCTCGGTGGGGCTGCGCCAGCAGGTGAACGGAGTTGCACCTCTGTCCCCGGATGCCCTTGTCCTTGACTGTCCTGACCAGCCAACCATGGGCCAAGCACGAGCTTAGAGTTTCTGCAAAGCAGAGGAACCGGAATAAAAGGACATATTGATATTGAGCATTTATATAAAGCATCCAAGTGCTTATATTTATTCTATGGTTTAGTGTTTTTTAAAATGTCAGACTTTTTCATTTTGAAATACTGTCAAACTTACAGGACAGTTACAAAAATAATGCAAACCCCATACAGAGAATTCCAACATATCCTTCTCCCCCACCAGATACCCAGATCCATGAATTTTTGCCACCTTTGCTGTGTCAATCCACCTATCGATCCATCTACCTACCTACCTCCCTGCCTATTTGTCAATCTATTTTCTGAACACTTCAAAGTAGGTGGACGCATTGTGCTCCCTGAACACTTCATACTGCCAGATACATTTCCTAAGAACAACGATATTCATTTATGTGCCAACTTTAAGTGCAGTTATTAAGTTCAAGAAATCTAACATTGATAATAAAGATTATAATCCATACTCCAATTTTTTCTTATGTCCCAATAAAGCCCTTTTGAGCCCTTTCTCCTCCCTTGTTAGATCCTGTCCAGGATCATGTACTGCCTTCAGTCATCATTGTCTATTTATTTTCTTATTTTTCTCCCTCTCCCCTCCACCCTGCTGTTTTGCTGTCTCTATCCACTCACTGTGTGATCTTCTGTATCTATTTCTCTTTTTGTCTTTTCTTCTCATCTTCTCCTCTAGGCTTCACCAGGATTTGATCCCAGGGACCTCTGATGTGGAGAGAAGTCCCCTGTCACTTGCGCCACCTCAGTTCCTGGTTTCTGTTCTGTCTTGCCTTGACTCTCCCGTGTCTTTAAGTTGCATCATCATCTTGCTTGCGTAGCTCACCCCCGCAGACCTGGCTTGCGCAGGCTTGCCTTTACCAGGAGACCCGGGGGATTGAACTCGGGTCCTCCCATATGGTAGAGGGAAGCCCAATCGCTTGAGACACATCCGCTTCCCATCATTGTCTCTTTAGGGGCTTTTTTTTTTTTTAATTTTGTGGGAAAATATATATAATATAAATTATAAATATAAAACATACACTTTCTCATCTCAACCACACCCAAGCATATCAGTTAATGGGGTTAATCACATGCAAAACCTTGCAATACCCTCACTGCCTTCTACTACTAAAACTTTCCTATCTTCCCAAGCAGAAACCCCACACCCATTCTCCTTGCCCCACGCTCTTGGCAATCTGTACTCTAATTCTGTCTATGAGCTTGCATATTCTCTGATATTTTCTTTGTAGTTTCCATGGGCTTAAATTTAACATCCTAAATCTGTAACACTCTTGTTTGCTTTGATACCAACTTAACTTCAATAGTATATGCAAAATATGTCCCTATGCCTGTCTGCCTCCCCTTATATAGTTCTTGTCATAAATTACATGTTTATACATGATGAATCCAACACCACTTTCTTTTTCCATTTTATGTATTTGCCTTTTAATCTTGTAAGAAGTCAAAAGTGAAATTACAAACCAAAAATACAAAATACTGGCATTTATAGTTACCCTTGTTGTTACCCTTCCCGGAGATTTTTTATTTCTTCATGTGGCTTCAGTCTATTGCCTATGGTCCTTTCCTCTCAACCTGCAGAACTCTTTTTAGACTTTCTTGTAGGACTGGAGCTTTGGTTTATAAGGGAATGTATTAATCTCTTCCTCATTTTTGAAAGACAGAATTCTTGGCTGGCAGTTTTTTGCTTTCAGAACTTCAAATATGTCATCCCACTGCCTTTCTGCCTGCATGGATTCCAATGAGAAATCAGCACTTAATCTTATTAAAGATGTCTTGTACATACATATTGCTTCTTTCTTGCTGCTCTTTTTTATTGGCATTTGACAGATTGCTTATAATATGCCACAGCATGGATCTATTTGGGTTTATCCCATTTGGAGTTTGTTGGACATCTTGGATGTATATATTCGTCTCTTTCATTAAATTTGGGAAGTATTCAGCCATTATTTCTTTGAATATTGTTCTCTTTTTTCTCCTTCTGGAACTCTCACAGTGTATATATTGGTATGCTTGATGGTGTCCCAGAGGTTTCTCAAGATCTGATCACTTTTCTTTTATTCCTGCTTTCTTCCTTCTGCTTCTTAGAATGGAATATTTCAACTATCTTTTCTTCAAATCATTGATTCTTTCTTCTGCCACCTCCAATCTGCTGTTGAACCCCTCTAGGTAGTTTTCATTTCTATTACTGTGGGCTTCAGCTCTGTTCGGTTCCTTGTCATAATTTTCATTTCTCCACTGATATTCTCTTTGTGTTCATCTACCATTTTCCCGATTTCCTTTAGTTCTTTGTCCATGTTTACCTTTAGCTCTTTCAGCATATTCAGGACCATTTTTAAAAATTCTTTGTCTATTATGTCCCAGCTCTGGTCCTTTTCCTTGACGGTTTCTAATGCTTTAATTTTCTCTTTTGTCTGGGCATCGATTTCCTGTTTGTTTGTATGTTTTGTTAAATTTTGTTGAAACTTGGACATTTTGATATTTTAATGTATTATCACTGGCATTTAGACTCTGGGGCATCTTTTACTTAAGATTGTATCCAGCTAGTGTTTTGCTAGAGCTTTTCTTTAATACCAGGACCTAAAAAAAAAAAAAAAGGAAGGAAAAAATTCTTTGCAGATTGCAGATTAACCTGTGCTGAATGCTTTTCTTATCCATACAATGAGTTTAGAGAATAGATTCAGGCCACAATGCAGAGGCCACCCTGAACTTTCTGCTCTTGTCTTAGCGATATGCACACAGATGGCCCTGGGAATTCCATTATTTACACAGAAACAAACGACCACTCTTCTCTAGGAAGCTTTCAGGCCTGGGCACTATACTTCAAGTTCTACAGCCAGGCAACCCCTTGCTTCAGGCAGTCACTTGACTGCTCCCTCTGAAGTAGTGTCTTCTTATTCCAACATCTTGATCAGGGCAGTTAGTATTGTTTTCATTTGGAATTACACAAATGGAATTACATGAATTACATCTCACTGTTTGGGGTTAGGTCACAGTCTGGCCCCAATCTACCACTCACTTTCTTAATTTCCTTAAGAAATGTCAACAACTTACTTTCAAAAACGTCTTTTTAGCAGGCAGACATCACAAAAGGCCAAACATCAGTACAGATTTCTCAGTCCTCTTTGGAGTGTGCAATAAATCTAAGAAGACAATTAAACCTTGTTGGGCTAGGGAACAGCCCATGCTTCTCAGTCCAGGGCTGGCCTAAAAAGGTCTAGATCACATTTTCAGGATCATTTTTTTGATAACTTGATCCAAGGATTGGAGGAGGAATATTCTTTCTTTGTTTCTTTCTAACTAAGAGATGGGTTTGCTGAGTGTTCTTGGTGAAGCATGTGGCTCCTGGCCCTTGTTATTTACAAATACACATGAGTTCTCTAGTCCTGCAGCATCGCTAGGATATGTGCGTGCATTAAAACAAAATCTATGTATTTCCACCCCGAGTTTCTGCACTTTGGATCCACTCCAGGCACCAGTCTGAATATGACACTGCTGTAGGGTACTTAAAAAAAAACGGTGCTTTCCTAAAAATAAAAACTATAAAGATCGCTTAGTAGCTATTTGGGGACTGGAATTCAAGTTCAATTCTCCACCCTTTAGCCAGCTGTAGATTCAAAATGCTTACATAAAACATTCAGAGCATGTATTTCATGGCAAATTTGATTTTTCTTCCATGGTAGAAAGGTGTTATTGTTACTTTTTCTTCATGCAGAAAATCCACAAAGCAATAACGCATCTCAACAAGACAGAAAAGATCTTTATTTTATTTTATAGGTAGCTTTGTTATAAGCTTCAGATAGACCCGCTCACTGCACAGACTGTGTGAAATGTAGACCTTGAAATCATAGTACTCTCTATTTTGGGCTATTATATCTAAAAGCGTTTCTTCTTGAACCCTTTCATTACAAGTAGTTCTTGCACATCAATGTGTTACATCACAATAGCAAAAAAAAAAAGTAAACTTCTTTTGTAACCTATATAAATACTTTAATATCTGCCTTGACATTATCCTTATTTTAGTAAAATCAGAATATACTCTAAATGCTTTACATAGAAAACTTTGGTCAATAGCCTATGTGTACGAAACGTATGTATTTTTTCTTACTGACTTGCCTTTCATGTTGCCTATTTAGATCTTTGAAGGAGAAAAAATCAAAACAGAACCCAGGTGAAAATTCAGTTCACAAGTTAAACAAGCACCGGAAATATATTGATAAACTTGGACAAATATGGTGTGGAGGTCACTGAAAGTAAGGGCTGGAGTCAGGCACATTTTTCATCCTGTATGGAAGGGTTTCAGCCCACTCTTCATTGTCCATTTTATTTAGCTTTATAAAATGTCTGTTTTCAAATGAGCTATCTTTTTTTCTTTCTTTTAGAGCACAACAGGTCATTTCTACATCTACCATCCAGGACTGGAAAGTCAAGGTGACCAGCGAATTTATTTCACCATCCCAGTCCTTGCTATCTTTAAATAGAAAATCTAATTGTACAAATATACATGTGCAAATACTTCACACTAAAGGACCACATCAAGGCCTTTATCACTTCAAAAGAGATTTTTAACGTTTAACTTTTTGGTTGTTATTCTTAAGTAAGTCTTTGTTACTCAGAAGGGTCTTTCGGTTAAAAATCAAGTTCAATCTGGAGCCCTTACTGATTTGTTATTCCTATTGAAAGTCTAGCTTCTGGCCATGCTTTCTTTGAGGAAAAGATATCACAGCTGAAGCATTTTAAAACATTTTTAATGCATGCAGAAAGAACTACATAGGCTTTACAAGCAGCTACATAGAGTGGCTCAAGTAACATTACTTATTATTTTGGCCTAAGCCCTTCAACAGCATCCTTTTAAAACAGGAAGAGAATGGTTACAAGTTAGCGGCAGAGCCCAGGATGCACTGCAGGGCTGGCGGATGCTCTGAGCATTTCATAGGAGAGCAAGCAGGAATCCATCCCCTGTGCTGTGGCCCCTCTTTCCATGCATTTTCTCTCTTTACTGTCCAAGCTTTTCAACAATGTAAAAAAAAAAAAAAAAAGATTTAAAAAAATCTAGCGATGATTGATTCAAATGGCACTGTACATGGACTTTGTTAGAGACCAGTAACCATTCCGAACAGCTCTTTCCCCAGAGGCGGCCTGGGTGGGTGGGGGGGCATCCACCACTTACAGGCTGTTTTTATTGCAAACGGAGCCTTGGCTAATACTGTCTTCCTTATACTGGCTGCCCGTGTCGCTCCTGCTGAGGACCGTGGATGGGATGCTCGAGGGATGCCTCTCCAGCTTATTCTCCTGGGAGAAGCAGCAGAGCATCTTCTTCATGGTGCTGTACATGTCCTCATCCTTGTAGGAGTAGATGATGGGGTTCATGACGGAGTTGAGCAGCGCCAGCAGCAAGAACCACCTCTTCACGTGCTGGACGCCGCACTGCGTGCAGTTCAGGCCGTCCAGCAGCAGGACCACCAGGCCTGGGGTCCAGCACACGACAAACGCCCCTGCAGCGGGGAGAGAAAAGGAAGCAACGTGTGTTCAGACGACAGGCCGCTCATCTAGGCTTCCCCGCCCCCAGCCTTCAGGCCGGCGTGCTAAGGGTTGACAAGGATTCGTTTTGACAACTGTAAAGAAAACTTCCACACTTCTGGTCTGAGCTTTGATCGCTGCTTGGGCTTGTTAGAGGCTAACAGAACAGCTAGGAACCTCCTTGACTATTCAGCACATTCTGTTTCATTTTCTGATCTGCCTTCCCCGGCCTCATTAGTATGAGGAGCTTACAGTGACCTGTTGCTTACTAAGTGTATATTTGCTCTCTTGAGCCTCTGAATTAGGAGTCTATTGCCATCATCATCCTCATTTTACAGATGAGAATCCTGAAGCCCAATTCCCCTGGGATGTGTGGGGAGGACTCTCTAACTCCAGGGCTTACATATATAACCCAACACTCTGCTGTTTTTTAAACCAGGTTTCCTAAATGCTTTTCTGAAAATAAGGCACATTGTATCTATAGCATTTTCTTAGCCTTTTAACTAAGTCTCTTGCTCAAAAATCTATTCTTCATAAATCCATGCTGAAGCTTAGGAAGCACTATATTCTTTTTGATGCATTCACAGACCATCTTTTAATAATCTGCTCTAGATTTAGATTTGTTTTCAGAAATAAGTCTTTCCCTTTCATGATGAGATAGCTAGAAATGTGCTTTTTAGACTCTCCAACCACACAGGGATGGGATTCTCTGAGTCTCTAGCAACCTGATCATACCTAGCTTTCAGCTAAACTTTCTGATATTTTTTCCCTAAAATATGAGACATAGGTTCACTATTCCCCTATCTAGTTATCATAACCTCAGATCACAGTTGCAGCTAACGTGTAGACAGTGCTTACTATGAGCCAGGCACTGCTATAAATGCTTTCCTTTATTAACTGATGAAACCACACTACAAGTTAGAAATTAATATTATTATTACTATTATTGGGCATAGAGAAGTTAAGTAACTCACCTATGGTCACATGACTGGTAAGGGGCATCTACTTTTAAACTCAGAGATTGTGCCCTTGGCTACCATGTGACCTGCCTCTGTGCTGTGACGTGGCCCCTGTCTCCCAAAGCCCTTATCATCTCTAACTATACTTGCTTATCTATTTAATAATTATTCATTATGAACTTCTAGAGTGCCAGGAGCTGTACCAGACAGTGAGCGAGGCGAAGCCAGTGCACCTGGGAGCTAAAATGGTCATGGGGAGACAGATAAACAAGGAAGACTAACGCCATATCACCAACAGTACTCATCTTGTTGCTTAACCGCCCCTTTTGAGAGATAGATTAGTAAGCCAGAACTCAAGAATAATGCAGGCACATCAGCTGGCTAAAAGGCAGGCGTTTCGTGCCCAGCTTCTTGTTTTATGAGCTACAGGATAATAGGCAAATTACTTCACTTCTCTGAGCTTCCATTCCCTCATCTATAAGATAAGGTCATGATCCCTATTGTGTGGGGTGGTATGGGGGGGGTAATAGGGAGTGTCACCCAACTCTGGCTTGGGTTCACTAAATGGTGACCATTATGAGGTGCTTTGTTTTCACCAAAATTAAATGTCTAGGAGATACTGTCACTGGCTGCCTCTTTTCTCCATTTTGTGGTATTTCTGGACTGGCTAACATGTGGGTAAAGAACTGGACTTGCAGACAGGAGATCCAAGATCCGGGTCCTAACTCTTCTACTTACTGCACAATTCTGGGAAAGCCATGTTGTAAAGTGAGGACTTTAGGCTAAGCCTGGGTTTTTCAAACTGTGGGCCAGAACCTTTTAGTGGGAGTGGAATCAACTTGATGGGTTCAGATCAGTATTATTATTACTATTTAAATGAAAAAGAATAGCATAGCTCAGAGTACATTCACATAGACTGAAGGAAGTTTCATTTTGTTTCAGTTCTACTAAATTTATAGGAGTGTATTGGTTATGAAATAAAATATATTACTTCCTGTTTGGCTTGGTCAAAAAGTTTGAAAAACGAGTTTCGATCATCTTAAAGGCCCCACCCAGGTCCAATAGTCGACATTTCTTCTACCATTAACACTTTTGTTTTCTCTGCTATTCCCAAGAAAGGGTTACTAGTTGTCAAGAGAGAAGCAGCCAGGCATCAGAATGCTACAGCTGCCAACTTTGATGTGATGAGCTCTGTGTGTGTTAAATTGCATAATTACGAAGAAATCCTGTGGAAGTGTTCCAAGGTCCTTCTGTTGATGGAAAGGAGAGACTATACTGATTATACTTTGTTAAACGTGCATGTCAAAATTTGATAGCATAGACAGCTTCCAAAACAGTGGAAAAAGAAAAATGGAAATAAGGAAAGGAAAAGAGATCTCAATACAAAAGGAGGTAAGAAAGGAGGGGAAAATAAGGAAATAGAGAAAAAGTGGGACAAGCAAAAGAATACAGTGTGATGCAGGAAGTGAATCCAAATAAATATATAGTTGAATCAATGTAAATTGTAGTATAGGCAAAAAAAAAAGCACAGGTGAATCTAAACAATTTGATATTTAATGTTACATCCATATGCTGTAACACCAAAAAAGGAAAGCAAGAGGATGCTTAAGACAAAATTAATGATAATGGTTATTTCCATTGCAGAGACAGGGCCACTGGTATAGGGTGGGCAGGGGGTTTTAAAGATATTGGCAAACTCTCTTCCTTGGCGCTGCCTACGGAGGTGGCCGCCATCTCCCACGCAGCATCACGGCTGCCCTCAGACCCCTCGTGAAGCCCAAGATTGTCAGAAAGAGGGCCAAGAAGTTCATCCAGCACCCGGCAGAAAGACTGGTCAAAATTAAGTGGAACTGGTGGAAACCCAGAGGCACTGACAACAGGGTATGGAGAACATTCAAGGGTCAGACTTTGATGCCTGGCATTGGTTATGAGAGTAACAAGAAAATGAAGCACATGCTGCCCAGCGGCTGCTGAAATTTCCTGGCCCACAATGCAGAGCTGGAAGTGCTGCTGAAGTGCAACAAATTTTACTGTGCTGAGATTGTTCACAACTTTTCTTCTAAGAACCGCAAAGCCATGGTGGAAAGAGCAGCCCAGCTGGCCATTAGAGTCACCAACCCCAATGACTGGTGACATAGCAGGGGAAATGAATAGACACCTTATTTTCAAGTTTGATTTGGGTGGTATAAAACCATAAAATGTAAAAAAAAAAGATCTTGGCAATATTCTATTTCATATGAAGGGTTGCAAGTACACAGGTAATCAATTTTATTAAGTGCTGTTCTTTAAACTCTACATCTATCTTATGTATAATTTTGTTTGAATGATGTATTTCACATACAGACATTAAAAAAAAGGATAAAAGTAAATTGCCATTGTTTCCTAGAAACCCTACTGCTATGTTTTTTTTTTTTAAATGGGATTCTTTTTATTATAAAAACTTTTTTTCCTAGCATGGGATTCTAGTTTGGACTAGTCAGCATTCCTAAACACATTAAATAAATCTTCAAATTGATACTCAGCTTGTCATAATACAGTAATTCATATATATTTTCCCTGTGCAGAGACTAACATAAAATAATTTATTCAAACAAAACTAGAAAAAAGTTTTATTGAGCAATTACTATATGCCAATAATTCAAGACTCTATATAAATCAACCCACTAAAGCTTCATAATAATCCTTGCATGACAGTTTGAAGCTTTTGTGGACCTGCATCTTGAAGCTAATCTATGCCTGTGGGTGTAGGACCCTTTGTTTGGATTGGATCCAGTTGGAGAGCCTTTGATTGGATTAATTCAATGAGGTGTGACCCAGGATGGGTCTTGGTCCTCTTGCTGGAGTCCTTTATAAATGAGAGAAACATGCAGAGACGCACAGAGGAAAGTGGCAGAGTCAGAGAAAGCCCGGGAAGCTGAGAGAGAGGTCCCAATGGCCAGAGGCTGGAATCAGTAGAGCACAGAGGCAGGGAAAAAGGCCCCAAAGAGGCTCAAAAAGATGAGGCCCAGAGAAGAGGGTAGAGGTGAGCTATACGCCTTATTGCCCACAGCTGAGTCTGGGGAGAAAGTAAGCCTGGAGGAGAAGGTAGAGACCAGAACCAGGGAGCTGCCATTGTGTCTTCCATGTGGCAGGAATCCAGGGTCGCCAGCATCCAACCTTCAGTGAGAAAGCATCACTGATGATGACTTGATTTGGACATTTTCACAGCCTCAGAACTGTAAGCTTTTAACCAAGTACATTCCCATTATAAAAGCCAGTCCATTTCTGAAATATTGCTCCCAACAGCTTTTAGCAAACTAAAATACCTTGGAAATAGGTACAAATATTACCCTCATTTTTAACCTGAGGAAACAGAGAAGTTAAGTCACATGTTCAAAGCTACACAGCTGGACATTAGCAAAGCCAGGATTTGAACCCACAAAGTCCAGAGCCAGAGCCTGGGGTCTTATCCTAAGTGCTGGGCTGCTTTGAAATAGACCACAAAGGATCTTATTACTCAAGTGAGTGATGGGGGAGGGTACTTCTGGTCTTTAAGTCTCATTCACAGTATGTCATATTTGACTATAAAGCTATATGTATCACAATTAAGTAATTCTTTGATTTGCTAACAGAAAGATTTTCTGGCCAGGGAAAGAAGGAAGGGAGGAAGGGAGGGAGGGAGGGAAGAAGGGACGGAGGGGCAGGGAGAATTTCAACATTAATATAAGCTGGCCATGGGGTAAAAAGAGAAATAAAAACCCGCTGACTTTATCTTTATACTGTTTCCCCATGAAAAATGAAGAGCAAGCCTTCTTTGACACAACAACTCAAACACTCTGTGCTGCTAAAGTAGAGAATGGGTGCTGTAGAGACACTGCTCAAGGTGATGGACACATTTCCCAGCAGTGAGCCCTGGGAAACACAGCTGCTCCATGGCTCCCCTCCCCGCCCCCCCCCAGCCAAGCTTTCTCTCCAAACACATCTCAGGATGGATGCACAGTTGACCTAACAGCTCGTTCTTTTGTAGTTTTTCTTATATGTCAGCAGCCAGACATGAGAACAACAATAACAACAAAAATTAGTAAAGGAAAAGAAAATGTCAGGAATGGTTTTGCCCTGCAAATCTGTAATCTTGGAGAATTCTTAGTGAATGTAGATGTCAGAAACATATAAATGGGCAATTGCTCTAGTTCTTAAAAGTTGGCAGTGGTAGATCCTGGGACATATATATCATTGAGTGCCCTATCAATCTTCAATAAATTCTAGAAGAAAAAATTCAAAAGAGAATGTTTTCTTGAGCATTTAGAACAGACTGTGATGACTGCTGGGAATCAGCAGGACTAGCAAAGAAGAGGTCAGGCCAAGCCTGAATCTCTATTATTTTAAATTAGTTATTAACAAACAGAAGCGGGTCTAGAGGTGTCTATCTGAGAACTATTGAGAGAAATTAGGTATGTTTCTCCTACAGAAGAAAAGGCTAAGGAAGAAATGATGTGCTGCCTCCAAAAACCTAAAGGGTCATCTCATAGAAGCACAGATGTATTCAGGCCACTTCAGAATATCATGCTGAAACAAATGGAAGGCAGAAATTGAATATAAGACTTCTTTATAAGTAAGTGATGCTATTTAGGAGGCGAATCCGTTGTTCATTGGGCAGAGACCCTCCTCTAATGAGGGTTTTCCTTGAGAGGTACAAAGAAAGGGATTCTTCATAAATGAGAGATAGGGTTAAATGGCTTCTAAGGACACTTCCAAGTTGAAAACTGCTAAATCCTATGAAACTAAGAGCTTCAACTCCCCATAAAGTTCAAACAGATTTGACTAGTTTCCCAGACAGAATCAGAAGGTGATATAGCTAAAAACTGATTTAAAATGAATACTCTAAGCAAGTGGTTCCTAAACCTGACTGGCCATACAAATTATCAGAGGAGCTTTTAAATAATGCAGATTCCCTGGTCCCATGTCACACCCAATAGTCAGGATCTCTGGAGTGGGATTTGGAAATCTATAGGACTATAAAGTTCCTCAGGTGATTAGGATACACAACCAGTTCTGTAAACCATTTGGCCATGCTGACCCACCTGCAAAACAACAGGTGCAGCAAAAAGCCATACAAAAAGAGAAAGGTGCAGAATTCTTTAAAATGACGAAATAAACATCTCTAGGAATCATTATCTTCAACTTGCTCTTGGAAAACTGTCTGAACACATCACATGCACAAATAAACATGCAAACACCAGCTGCCAAACTGGTCTGCAGAAGCGGCATACATGGTCTCCTCTGGGCCTTTGCTTTCCTGGTTCGCCCTGCTAGGAGTGCTTTCCCACCTCCTAATCTAAGGCCTACTTTCTTTCTAAGGTTAGCTTACTTAATTCTGCTCTAACATTTATGGAGAGCTATTGGCCAGGCAGTATGCTCAGGGCTGTACAAGCATTCCCATCTTAAACTCACGGCCCTATGAAGTTGCTAATGTTATTACTGCCCAAGTCTCAAACATAAAGAATTTGATTTTTAGAGTGGCTCTATAGCTTATCCTGGGTCAAGAAGACAACTAGTAGTAGAGCCATCATTTCAGACCAGGTTTTACTCCCACATGCAAGTTCTTAAGCACTGTGCTGGACGAGAAGTTGTGTTTTTTTGGTTTTGTTTTGGATTGTATGCTTTATTAATATATATCAATAAAATTGATTTGTTTTTTTAAAAAAAGTTCACATTTGGGTTTCTGAGTGGTTTACCCTTCTTTGTGTGTTAGTCTTGCTTTAGAACATGGTGCCTTCCACATTCATAATCCTTTAAATTGCACTGATCCTGCATCAGTGGAAAGGAGGCTGGACTAGGGTGGTGAGAATGACCTCTTGTTGAAGCTGAGGCCCTGCTGGGCTTCATAGCATGTGGAGCAGAAACTGAAAATCTTTGCTGAGGGGTGGTTCGAGTAGTGGAGAGCCCTGCGCCTGTGGATCTGGTTGTGCCTTTTAAAATGTGTGGTTGGCAGATGTTGACTTAAAGGCTGGATGTTCCTAGATACTGCTGGTGCTCCCGGTCAAATAGAAGAGATGGCTCTTCAGCTGAATGTGCCAAATGGCACTGCAGTGGGTTGTGGATGTCCAAGGGTCCCTTCAGGAGGTTCCCATTCTGTAATCAGAGCATAGCACCACTCATCCCACCACTGCATAAAGAAAGTTGTCTGTTGACCTAGATCCTTCAATTGTTTTTCATTTTACACAGCAAATAGTTCCTTGGCTGTAGCACACATAGGCCAGTATGGTTGTTGTGATCCTGGCATTTTCCTTGGTGTTGGGGCCAGAAAGGAGTCTGAGTATCTAAGAACCCCTTTCCTGGAGGCGGTACTGTTAGCAAGTGATTCATCAGTGCCAGAGGTGAGTGAGAGTTCTCTCCTGCCTGCACAGTCTGGGTGGGCTGGACCATCATGACACTTGGTGCCTGACACGCACAACCCCCAAAGGGATCCCAAGGAATAAAGGATGAGTAGAACAGAAGGTGAGGTTTTGCTTAATGCTGAAAGAACTGGAGGGAGGTAAATTATGAAACCTGCTTGGAACAGGGAAATGGTCATTTTGGTGCTGCTGAACAATCAGCTCTTGCCTTGGATTTGGGGCATCTGCCAAGGAATTCACAGGTCTCCTGATGTTCTGCCTTTGGTGCCAAGCTCTTCTCTTCTGAAACTTGGTTCTGGAATGCCTGTTTCTTTAGCCAGTTCTTTCCTAGTAGCAATAATAGGGAATCACTTCTTCTCGAAGGCTTGAATTAGGATACTGATTTGAGATCTTGTCATGTGTATCCAGATTTTTCTTGTCCTGCCCCAAAATATTCTTGAGTCCTAAGTAAAGGCTGATCTTGACCCTGGGTTTGGTGTTCTAAGAGCATCCAGACTGGTTGCTTTGCCTTTAACTGTCTTGCTCTGTGGGTTTGAAACCACACCTGATTTTAGACTCCAGAATACCAATTTCTTTGGCTATCTGTTCTCTGGTAGGTATACCAGAGTAAGGGTTCCCCTTACACCATGCTTCAAGGGTATCCTTTTGACTCTAGTTCAAAACAATCTTCTCTTTGCAGGGCTTCGCTTTGTAGGGTATCTCTTACGCTGGTCAAAATCCATTTGGGAAAGAGAGAAGTTGTTTTAAATGTACATGTCCTGTCTCTCATGCCTGTTATAAGCTCCGTTATATGCACACTGGGCCTCATACCTGTTTGTATCCTTTGAACTAAGTATGGCACCCCACACTCAGTGGCAGAGGAGACAAGTCTGTGAGCGCCAACTCAGGTGCCTGAACTGCACTAGCAGTGCAAACAGAGCAGACTCTGGCTCTGTAGGGATTTTCAGGGATGTCACTTGGGTGTGATAACTCTGTATACTGTCAAAGAAGGCCTCAGGTGGAATGACACCCAGTTGAGCTGAGTGTTGAAAGTCAAGAAGGCGTGTACAGAGGTGAGAAACAGCCTGATGCAAAGGGGGAACTGCAATTAGTTCAGGATTGTTTCAAACCAGGTAGGCGATGGAGGAAACAGGAAGTCAGAGAACTGGCATGTAACAGACCTTCACTGTGGATGCACAAGAGTTAGGATTTATTGAATAGAAAAGACATTAAAGCTTTTTTCAACTGGGAGTTTGGGGAGAGAATTAAGACCAATTGCCGCAAGCCATCCCCCATACATAATGAATTAACTTCTCTCTCAAGCATCTAGAATGGTATGAGTTAATGTTCCCTCTTTGGGAGGATTAAGAAAATATTTCTATGATCCTGGTTCATAGAGTTCCCCATCGAGAAGGGCTGGGTCAGAGATTTTTCAGACTCAGTGGCAACTCATTAGTGGGTTGTGAAACCAATTTAGAGGATTGTAACGAGCAACTTAAATGAAACGGAATAGACTAGAAAACATCAGTGTGCATCAAGTTAGGATATGTTTCATGAAACTTGTTTCAGTACCTTTTATAAACACACAAATATATGTGTGTACTGGGTTGTGATGTAGAATGTACAGTATTTCTTACTATGGGTCCCAGTTTTTTAAAAAGTTTGCAATTCACTGCTATGGAGCAGTAGTTTGTCAACCAATTTTTAAGGTAGTGGAACAGTTTTTCTAAAGATCTCTCTTATTAACTTCAAAAATCAGAACTGTCCTGACTAATGCAAGAGATGAAGGTAGATGGGTTTAAGACCCTGTCCACTAGAGTTCACTGCCTCATACTCTGGCCTCATCACCCCCCATCCTACACACACACTCACTCACACACACACACACACACACACACACACACACAGGCACCTCTGAGGAACCTTTGGGAATAACACTGAACACGGTTTGAAAACTGCTGCTAGATAGTGGTAATTCTCTGAAGATTTTTAATCGGAAGAGTGGGCACATCTCACATTTTAGAGAGAAGCTTTATCAAGTGCTCAGGATGGACTGCAAGTATGTGAAACTAGAAGTCTGCTCCCCCCTATATCAGATTCACCTGGGGTCCCTGTTTAAAATTCCAATTTCTGGGCCCCATGCAGACCTAAAAAGGAGGAACTGATGAAGATATGATTTGGGCATCTCCAGTTTTGACCAGCTCCCCTAGGAAATGCTTTAGTATAGTAAAGTGTAAGAACTACTGGCCTAGCCAGGGAGACTAACTTGAAGAGCATGGCTAAACCCCAGGTGAAAAGTAGATGGGGGAGAGAAGTAGTAAGGAAGAAGCAATTAAGACTACATGAATAATTGGATCTAGGAAGTGAGGGAGAGGAAAGAATCCAAGGAGACTTGGTAGCATGTGGTTCCGATAACCAAACAGGGGAGACAGAGGTCAGACAGGTTCAGAAGGAGACAGGGTTCAGTTTTAGGCATTGGACACATAGGGTACTACTAGTGGCTCCAACTGGAGAAGCCATGTAGAAGACTGTCAGGGATAGGGATCAGGAGCTCAGAGAGCTCCAAACTGAAATGCTGACTTGGGAGTCATCATCAGTCGGAGGTAACAAAAGCCGTAAGTCCTTTCATTCATTACCAAATATTTACTAAGCATCACCTACCATGTGCCAGCTAGGAGTTGAATGTCTTCACAATGATTGAGTTTGGATAACAAATCTAATTTCTTTCTATTGCCAAGTGACAGGTCAGTCATATTGATAAGAAGCAATGAACTTTTATTTTAATGAGGCTCTCTCAGTGCCTGTCTAAAATACCCACTAATAGTCCAATTAGACTACAAATGAGCTTTCCTCTAGTAATTAAATAAACCGGTTTGTGTGTTATAGTCAAAACTCAATATCATGAGTTCAATATAATTTTTTAAAGTATAGAGAATCATATACTAGAATATTCAATTACAGTATTGAAATGATATTTTAATGACTGCAATTTAAGGCAATCAGAAAGATCAAATTAAGCAAAGTCTAACACATTGGAAGATAAAATTATAAGTGAGAACTGACTGGAGGCTTTGAAAACTATTTCAACATCCGTAGTCAATATTACCTTTAGAAAATCTATAACTCCCCCCACCCTTGCTTGGAAGTTTTCAAAACATCTCAGATAATACTATGGTTAATACCTCATCTACGCATTATAGGAAATAAAAAGGAAGAACACCACTGCATCTGGGAGAAAATCACAGTCACTGGAATGTACTTTAGTTCAACATTCTTGGGGTTTTGGTGAGACAGGATGTGTACAAGACTGGGACCTCTAGTTCCATGAAACTGATTCTTCAGGATGTGTTCCCTTCTAGTCCATCTAGTTAGACTTGTAGCCAAATTATATTTTCATCTGTTTAAAAATTCACACATGCAATTAAAAAAACACAAATAAACATCCATAACAATAAAAACCATCATTGCATAGACTATTCTCACTTTGGCACATTGGCTACTAATTTCATCAAACAGAAGGATATATTTTAAATATGTTCACTCTGTTATTCTTTGTTTTTAGCCCAGGAGAAAGAAACAGGGCACAAGCAATAATACCAACCTCGTAAGCCACAGGACTGTCTGATTTACAAAAACAGAAAATTACAGCTCTACATAAAAATCAAGTTGTTGACCTCATCCTAAGGAAGTTCTCTTCTTATTTGAAATGGAATTTTTAAAGTAAAATTTTAAGGTAAAAAAATATATATTCTTGTTTAGAAACATTACAATGTGTAGGGCTTACATCAAAAGAATATTCAAATGAAAATGCTCTTACAACATTAAAGAAATTCGTTCAACAATTTAAAAATAACACTCCTAGATGTGGTTTGCAGTCAAATTCATATTCATTTACCCACAAGCATTTTAGAAGTCCAATAACTCAGAAAAGAGCTTGTCACATATGTGAAAAGGAATGAAAATATATACCTCTAGTAAATCTTCCTTATTTTTACTGCAGAAAACAAAACAAAACAAAAAACCACTAAGGCACTTCAAGGAGACTATGAGCAGTTAAACATTCCACAGCTGATCCATTTAACGCTACTGTTACCACCATTTTGACTCTAACAACTGATTTTAGACACTTGTTTTAAATTTGTGGCCTGCTTTTGGAAAACTGAGCATCTTGATCCCAAGGATTATGAGATAAAATTTAAAGCAGAGGCATATCAGCCAGAACCATAGCCTAGACCTAATTCCAGGCTCTAACTAGGGCAACAGCTGGAAATCACAAACTGCATAAGTAACAAAACACGGTTTCCACCTCTAGATACCTCCTTTACGCATCATCTATAAGGACAAGCAATACCTCAGTGCAGCACAACCTAGGACAGCAAGAGGCCCTGAGCATCTACGAAGTGATGTGTATAGCAGCCATTTGCTTGGCAGAATCTTAAAGGCAGGCAGATCTCAATCAGGCTGCCCGAGGACCTGAAATTCCTCCTGGTGGATTCACACCTTTGGTTTAGGACATTATCTTCTGAAAGCCTCCACTGCACTTTACCAAGAACTGCTAGTGTATTAAGCTGAAAGCATGTAATATTTTATCACCTACACTGAACTTAGCACAAAGCAGGGGCCTGGGGGAATGTAAAAAAGGACAGGTATCTTTGCTGAGATGAAAAGATTTTTAAAAAGGGCTGGTTACCATCATGAGATGCTGCACAGGCAACTGGACCTGAATAGGGTACAAGATTCTGAATAGGGTACAGATGACACAAAATGCTATTCTGAGCTCAGAGGAAGGGAAGAGGAAGCAGTAGGAACTGGGGGAGTGGGCTGGAACCACGCTAGTTACAGAGACTGGGGCCTGGAAGAATGGCACACCGAGAAGAGTTCTTGATCTTCCTTATAACTTTCAGTGTTGTCGATTTTTTTCCCATGAATCTGTTGTTGTTTTTTTTTAAGGTTTGTCAATTTCATTCATTTGTTTGTTTTTGTTTTAAGAGGTACCAGGGATTGAACCCAGGACCTGACACATGGGAAGCAGATGCTCAACCCCTGAGCTATACCCACTCCCCTATCTTAAAAAAATAATAAACTGTCACTAAAGCCTTTTCTATTTTCATTTTGGGAAAAAATATTTTTGCACACGCTAGATTTCTACTGCAAGAAAGGCCTTAAGATTGATCCTACACAGTTGTGAAATCAGAAGGTCATAACTGTCTCCCTCCGATACATTTTTTAATAGTCAGTTCATTTCATTTTACCTACATTTAGCTTACAAAATAAGAAAATGCACAGCAAGAGTTTAGGGAAGTCATTAAACAGTAAAACCACGCCATAACCCTCAAAGTGGAACCAATAAAAATCAATTATGTAAAATATGAGACTTGTTATTACAATATTAATTAGTTGGGCATTAATCACAAAGAGCCCAAAAGCAAAGAAAGTGAAACCTACTGTATCATACACTGAACCAAGAAGTCCCAAATGATCACTTCCCCGAGAAGAACATAACTATGGCTGGTCCCCAGTTGGAAGCAGGGTCTGGGGACAAAGGGGAGCCACCATAGGTTACATATTCTGTGGGTGGGAGTGGGGATTGCTTGATTGCCTCATTTAACTATTACCAGAGGAGAGGGTTCCACAAACATTTGTCTTTCAGAGAAAATGAGTCTTAAAAATGCTTTAAGTAGAAGCATTTCTCCTCTTCCTCAAAAAGGGAAGCATGCTGATCACACTTCCCCTGTTCCTGATAACTGTCATCCTGGTGAACATCTATTACCACCCGCTCACTAAACATCAGGTCTGGAAACTGGCACCAGTTTCCTGTTTCCTAGTGCCGGTTTCCAGGAAAACAGACTCACCTCTGTGGCAGGCTAAGCCACTTTGGATGATGGAGGCCACCTGCTATCCACAGCTAGCAGTCCCTGCGCCTTTAGGTAGCCTTTCTGCCCACCCCCATTTAGTTTGCTGCTTCGAACCTACAGTGGACTCAGAAGGCAAAAAGCTACATTTGGCAAGAACAGTAGTTGAATAAAATCAATAGAGCTCTAAAGAATGGTATCAGAGTAGAGTTCATTACAAGACTTTGAAACAGCTGTTTGTACTCAGAGGACATTTTCCAATAGGTGTAGGTGCCAGAAGATGGTTTTATAGATTAGATAAATCCAGGGACACCAAACCCTCCCCGCCCCCCCCAAAAAAACCACACCCACTATTCATCTCTATATGGTTAAGTTGAAGAATTTCTCCCTCTCCCATGAAAGATGGAAAATTTAATCACTTCGAGTATGTCTATAAAACAAATGAAGAAAGAAAAAAAAAAAAACAACCAACCAGACAAAAAAATGGGTATTAAGAAAATAGTTGTATAGTTCAGTTTTAAAATTTCATCTGAGACCTGGAAACTGGCACTAGGAAACAGGAAAACAGAGTCAACTCTTTTTCTATTTCAGTCCCTCACAGTGAAAGCAGGCTAAGCAAGCATCACATACACATACACATATACATACACACATTCTGTCCAAGAAGTACAACACCCTGCTAATTCTGAAATAGCAAACTAGCTTTTCTAACAACCCAGTTTGCTTTTTTTATGCTTTCTGCAGCCAATGAGGAAAAAGACTCGAAATGACAAAAATCTGTAGTTTTAACTTGGCAGTATTATGATTCACAATGCCATTCAAATACTGTTGAAATATTTTCCACTTGTTACTTCTGATCATACCTAACTTTTCCCTAAGTTAGTTGGATTGTTATTTGTCTTAACCTGATTTTAAGGAATATAATGTGACAAGATCTTTGTTTTCTAAAGACTTTTTTTAACTTAAACAAAACAAGGCTAGCAAGAGCACAGTCTCGCAAGAGCACCAAATTACAAGAATATGGTGATACCTACTGATTAGCCTTTTAACTAACTGTACCATAATTCTAGAGGTGCAAATACAGACTTGTTTTCTTACTCTCCTTGTTTCTCAGTTCTTTAGCCTTTCCCTTGTCTCCCAGGTTGTGTCTCTTCTCAGACTATCTCTTTTATCCACTTTTCTTCAGGAATCTCCTTGCATTCTATTTGTAATAGATCTTAGTTACCCCTTCAAACTTAAATAGCACTCACTTGATTCCATTGTTAAAATGCTGTGTATAAACATGGATGACCCAGGGCTTTATGCATCATCCAACAAGTATTTACTGAGCTCCTACAAGGAACCAGTGATAGTGCTAATTATACAGGACACAGAGGTAAACAAGAGAGACACATTTCCTGCCTTTACCAGCTCCTTCTCAGAATTTAGGTCTCTGCTCAAATTTGCCTCTCCAGCAAGGCATTCCTTTTATTGAGCCATCTACTAAAGCAGCACCCAGCCCAGACAATTCCAAAAATATCATTCTGCTTGATTTCCTTGCACAGCTCTGCAATTATCCGGTTTATCAGATGGTTGATTGATATACTAATTACCTATCAACCCAGTTGGAAACTAAACACTTTGAAAGTGGGGACTTTGCCTATTTAATTCACCTACAGACACCTCCCATATAAATGCTGATTCCTAGTTCCCCTCTGGAAATTCAGTTTTGAGGAGTCTGGAGTAGGGTCAGAGAATCTGTATAACAAATGCCTCAAGAAATTCTTATGTTCAAGTAAGTATGGGAAGTGCTGGATTTCATAAGAGTCTGGGTCTTTATCTCTTATCTTCTAAATCCAAAAAGTTGGGTGACCATATCTGCTTCCATCCCACAAAGAGAATGGTTTCTTAGGATTCTTCTGCTGGAAAGGAAAAGCTCTTCAATTCTGATAGACCCTGGAGCCTCATCATAAAGTTTAAGGAACTCTGAAATTGAATTCAGTAACAATGAATGGCAGAGGCTTACAGGAACTTACCAAGAACCATTATCAGTCAGGCTCATGGTCAAGAAAAAGAAAACTGTTGGCAAAGCACAAGTCAGTTAATCACTTCCCCGTGAGAGCAAACTATATAATCAGGAAAAGAAGAAAAAAAAATGTTATTTGGAAACATTCCCTTAGTTTGCATTGAACTAATTTTTAAAGTTTGTCAGAAGGAATATGAGGGGATGGGTGGCTTATGTATACGGCAAGGATGAAAGCAGAAGAAGGCAAATTAAGCTTACAGGATATAGACAGAATACGTAGAAATGATGACAATGCAACAAAAATGCAGATGGAAACTACAAGATGTATAAGGAGATGCTATTAAAATATTGCATAAGAACCTGGAAATAAGAGAAAAAAGCTTGCTATTTGAGTTAAGCTCCAAATCAACATACAAAGGATGGGAGCTAAGGTACACAAAGTCACCTTAAGGAGATATAGCTCCCAACCTTGCAAAATCTTTACTTGAATATGACTGAAGGCAACAACATCTCTGGAGAAAGACTATGCCATCAGCGCCAAGGATATCTAGAAGCACAAACTGAAAGAGTTCTTGATCCAAGTCCGTCTGTTCTTGAGATGTCTCTATTGTTCGGATTCTACTCAGCAGGCAACCTCCAACTGTAATTGGATTTGCCAGGTATTGAGTATCTGACTCCCTCGGCCATGATGTTTCCTCAGTCCAAATAAATTCACTGGCTTTCCAGTTTAATTAGATATAGACACCTCACACACACATAGATAGAGAGCAGGAGAAAGGGAGGAAGGAAGGAAGCAGATTCCTTCTGCTCTTCTGACCTTGCTCACCTTGTGCCCTCTGCCACCTGTAGGGTTGACCATCTTCTCCTCGCTCTTTGAAGCCTGGCTCATTTGTAACCTCCTCTGTGAAGCTTTCCCCACTCACTCTCCCCCAGGCTGGGCCAAATGTCCCCCCACTCCTTTTTTCCACTGCACACTCCACACTGTTGTGAAAGCAGACACAATTAGAGTGTTCTTTCTCTTTCTGGCCAGCTAGACCACAACTCAAAGGCAGAAAAGCTGCCATATTCACCTGTAATTCCCCTCCCTGATAGGGGCTGGGTGATTAGTTGGTGCTCAGTCAATTTTCAGGAAGGCAGGAAAGGAAAGCTGAAATGTCATAGCAAGGAAGCACAGAGATAATACAATGGAAAATTGAACATGTTCCCTATTGGGCTTTCCCTGAGAAGGACTCATTCCACTGGACCACTTCCAAGCTGAACACTTCTCTAGCAATCAGGCATCATTACCCATCCTGGTTGTCGAGGGAAGTGAAGGCTACAGCAAAGCAGGAGATATACTTATGAATGTATCAAGAGCCATGTCTGTTCCCAAACTTTACAAGTTGGTTGGGTGGAATTCAAACACATTTTGTCATGAACAATGATATATGCAGTGATACTAACCTGTATACAGTTGATTACTTTACATCCAAGTCTGGACTTAACAGCAATTTGATTTGCAGCAATTATTCACTGATTTGTAGCCAGTTATACCCTTTTTACCCTTTCTAACTTTCAGAAGAAATTCCAGTAGTTTCTTAAACTGTGAGCCTCATCTTGTCTAGGGTCCCATCAGTTCCCGCATGAGGCAGGTGGGGTATAAATCCCGTTTTTCTGCTTATTTCTTCAAGATGTCTCAGTCCCTTCCTACCACTCCACATACCTATATGTCTCTATTTGAAAATAAGCTAAATTAACTCTCTTTGCCCTGTAGAATACATATATGTTTATGCATATAAATATACTCACAACATGGACATTTTAAATATACACATACGTAAAAGCTTTATGTTATATGCACATATGTAATTCAGAGTTGATAAAACATAGCACAGGTAAAAATTTCCACTGTGGGAAGCTTAAACACTCCAGACCCTTGGGCAGGAACATGGTTCCCTATTATGACATCGTTTCTATCATTTTATCCTGGAAAGCTACCAGCAAGTTTAACTATGAGGACTGCCTGTGCTAACAGTACTATATTGCCTACTCATCGCATTAGCCTATAGGAAAGGACAATCATGGTTCCAATCTGTGTTGCCAGTCATAAATATGCCCTCTCTTCTTCTAAGAGCACTGATGCAAATGCTAATGTTCATTTTTCCTTGTTATTTTTTTGCATAATCTGCAACACATTTATTAAACTCTGCAGTAAGTGTTGGGAAAACAAAGTGGTTTAAGAGAATTTCTGCCATCAAAGTGTTTGCCCTCTAGCAGGAAAAAAAAAAGGGGTACACATATAAAAATAACTATCACAAGGTACTAAATGACACATAAATGAATGGAATGAGCAAATGATACAGGAGCTCAGAGATGAAAACACATAGGTTGGGGTGATTGAGGAAGACTTGATGGAGAAGACAGGGCTTGAGCAGGGTCGGGAAAGAAATGCAGAAATTAAATTACCAGGAGGAATGATACTCAGTTTGCCTTGTCCCCAAACATATAATCTGAGAATATACTAAACACCTTGAAGATTAGGCACCATAACGTGTGCTGTAATAAGAGCAACTACCAGGACACATTTCACTCACAGGTACCTAGGAAGCCAAAAATTCCTACTCTGATTTTGAATGGTTGATTGTAATCTAAAACAGAGAGTCTGGGCCTCTTCTTACAGACCACGTTTTTCCACATTTGAGTAAATTAAACATTTTTAAACCACATTACATCATAGTTTGAAATAACCCTCTTTAAAAAGTTACTTTTTACTATCTTAGTAATCAAATGAGATGACCAAGCCAACGCGTGTAAACAACAATAAATATCTTGTAAATTGTTAGCCAGTGAAAAAGAAAAATCTAAATCACATAAATATAGATGCCAAGAAAGAGTATTCAAAGTTCTAAAAGAGATCACCTTTGAATTAGTGACGACTGGTCAACTCCGTCCAGGACAGAAGACAAATCAAACATCCCAAGTTCAACACACCGAGTCTGGGACATGGTTTGCAAAACCGCTGAACTAAAGACATCATGCAACTCAACTAACAAAGAACTTATCTTCTTATCTCTTAGGCTTTTTTCCCCCAAATAGGAAAAACATTAAAAGTTTCCTTTTTTCAATGTATTCCTTTTTCTTTTTTCCTGAAATAAATGTATATATTTATCATAACATACTATGCTAACTTTGGTATTTGTACCTAATGACATACACATACTGAAGCATGTCCTATTTAGGTAAACTTGGGGAATTTACTGAAACTAACACTTGTTTCCTCATCTGTAAAACAGATGATAAAATCTTTCCATGAGTTTGGCATTATCATGCCCGCCATCATCACTGTCATCATCACTCATTATTATTCTAGGAAAGGCCTTTATGTAATCTGATATTTGGGAAACCTAGAAGCGCCCTGGTTAGAGGGCACTTTGGACCTCTGGAGCCAGACTTCTGGGTTCTGCTCCCAGTTCTACACTTCCTGGTAGTGGCCAGCCCACAGTGCATTATTATCTCATCTGTCACACAGGGATAATTGACAGATGAGGTAATTATGTACCTCCCGGGGTTGTTATAAGCACCAAGTGACCTCTTAAATGTAAGCGATCAGAGCAGTGCTGGCACGCAGTAAGCACTCTGTCAGCCAGGACTGCTGTGATCCTGTACTCCATGCTTAAAGATGGATGGAGTCAAACTCAAGAGTTTTGGATGGGTTGGAAAAATACCAAGAAATCAGAATTATTGGTGATACAGGAACTAGCTGTTGATTTCAAAGTAGCCCCAGTAGGAGGAGGGGGGCACGATTTTTAAAAATAAATTTAGTCTTTTAGAAAATAGCTGTAGAGATGGACCTAAATGGAAATGACCTGAGTGGCAGAAGTAGTATGCCAAGACCTATTTATTCAACGTGCCTCTATTGTGGTACTAATGCTGCTGCAAATATTTTTTTATTTTCATGTCCATTTTCTCAATTAGACCATATGTACCTCCAGGACTAGGATTATATATAACCTATTTACCAGTGTATTCCCGGTGCTTAGCACAGTGGCTGACACAAATCAGGTACTTAATCAATATTTATTAATGAGCAAATTACCAAATAGGGAAATAACTGAATGGTTGAACGACACATGTAGGATATTGGCCCAAGTACAATACCTTTTAATACAAACAGAATAGAATACAATCCTTGAGTAACCAGGTAGGAGCTGATAATAAAGAAGATAGATGAACAGGACTGATGCTCCTATAACCCAGAACCTCAATTTTATAGTTCCTGCACATCTATTTTTATTATACAGAGATTTTATTGTGAATCATCTTGTTTGCCTGGCAATTTTAATTAGCTCATTTGGAGCGAATGTATTTCATGGGGCTTTTACCAAGATTGTTTTGCTTTACGTAGATGATACACAGCCATGTAATTAAAATATTTAATGTTTGCGTCCAGTTCAAATGAGAGCAAGTCATCTTCCCATACTTATAAAAAATCTTAAAAATAAATGAATTTTTCTTTTGGAGAATCACAGATTCTGAGACTTGCAAGAATTCTTATAAATTGTTTATCTAACCTCTCATACAACAAGTAATCCCTAAATAATAATACTGCATACAAAAGGCACCTAACATATTAGTTGGTTGCCACTGAAAAGGAAGGCTGAGCTACTACTGCTGGAAATGAGATAAAGAAATAGGAAGCTAGTGACTGAGAAGAGTTGTACTGAAAGCAATAAAGCCTCATTTTTCTTTATATGCCACTTCTTATCTGGGCCACAATAAAATCAAAGGGATATGGTTTCTAACTCTGGTAGAAGCTTATGTTCTTATTTGCACAAATGAGCAAACTAGAGTGAAAAGAGTACTAGTTAGACCTAGAAGAAAAACTGATGTGATATAGAAATTATATTCTTAGAATATATATAATTCAGAACTATCAAACTAGTTGTGAAATATCTTCCTAGGATGGTTGAACTAGGGTCTCTAAGTTCCTACCAGTATAATACAGTGGGATTTTATAACACTGGGGCCATGCACAGCACAGGTCTAGCATGTGTTGGAGCATAAAGAGCATCAGGCCAACTCCTAGAGATACAAGTTGTACTCACCTCCCTCCAGGACAAGCTCTGGAGGCTAGAAGACAAGCAGGGGATCCTTGGGGCCCAAGGTACCTGAGAGTGAGGATCACTATGTTGTCAACATAGCCTGGTCACTAGGCCCTCTGCATGAATGCTGAGAAATCTATGCCATCCAGTACTGAAACCTGGCTCCTGGTGAATTATTTCGTGGAGCATCCTCTTGCATTGTGTGCTCAAAATTTTCCAAGATCCCGTTTTTGCTGATTCTAAAAGATGCACTCTTATATACCAGATTAAACAGCCCTGAGTTACAGGGAACAGTATCACTGTCCACTCAGTGGTCCAGGCCGGAAAAATTTGGTGCCATTCTTGACTTCCCTTCTCCCACCCCCACCGGCAAACAATCACCAAGTACTATGGAGTCTGCCTACTTACTGTTGCCCTAATCCAGCCAGTCATTTTCAACCACCCCCTTCCTCCCTTAGATAAGACCACCACCATCTCTGGCCTGGAATAATTTAATAGGCTTCCAAAAGGTCTGCCCGCCTCCAGTCTTCCTCCCTCTAATTCATCCTTCACAGTGTGGGAGCCAACCTTCCTTCACAGCATGTCTGATGAAGCTACCTCTCTGCTTGAAAGTCTTCAGGACAAGGTCCAAAGTCCAGCTTGACAGTCACATCCTTCATGACCTACCTCACCCGGTGGACCCACCAGTCTCCTTGCTGTTCTGATCAATCTCGCCTCTAACCCCTTGTTCCCACCTCGTGTGTTATTTGCAGTGCCCTGAACTGGCCATGCTGTCTTTCACTTCTGAGTCTTTATCCCTGTAGCCAGCCGTCTCTGACTTCTACATGCTCTGTAGATATACAACCCAAGTCCTCACTCTACAGCTTTCGTTGCTCAGTTTAACAAAAAGAGTAGCTTACATTTATTGAGGGAAGTTCTGTTCAAAGCATTTTGTATGCATTCAGTCATTTAATCCCTGCCTCAACCCTCTGAGACAGGTGTCACATCATGCCCCCTTTATATTTGAGGAAACCGAGGCAGTTTAGACATCACTTGCTCTGGGAAGCTTGCAGGACCTCTCAAAGCTGGGTTTCTGTCTCTACCAAGCACTCCAGAGCCTCCTGTGGCTACCACAGAATTTATAATTATCTGTTTTCATAATTATTTATTTCCCAACTTTCTCCACCCCAGACCAAAGGTTTAAAGACAAACACAAGTCTGATTTTTGATGATTTCCCAAATAAAGGTCATTAAATGCCTGCTGAGCTGGTAACTGATGACAGTGCTCTGCAGTATGGGGCAGGGTTAGGAGCACAGTCTAAAACCAACCTGTCCATTTTCAAACTTCAGCTCTTCCAGTTACTGTGTGACCTTGACAAGCTATTTACCTTCTCTGCTGGTGATTATGATAACACAGGCTTCACATGAGAAGTAAATAAGCTGATATGTGTGGAGTGCTTAAATGCCTTCCTGACACATAATGACTATGTAAGTGTTTGCTATTATTAGCATTAGTGTTTATGAAGAATAAAAGTACTTGTACAATTGAATGATTACCGTTAGCTCAATTTTACAGGAAAGAAGAACAAAGATAGAGTAGCAGCCCCCAAAGATATGCTGGTAAATGTCTTGGCCCAAAGATTTGTTACAAAACACCCAAAATAAGCCTTGAGGTTTCCTTACAAAATCAGTGGACTTAAACAAAACAACAACAAAAAACAATAAAAAAAATAATAAAATAAAATAAACACAACCAAACAGTAGGCAAATGAGTAGGCTCTTAAAAAACCCTAAAGAGGAAATCATTCTGAAGCATCATTCAGCACACACCACTTACTTACATCAAGAATATGCTTCTGCACCTAAGGACCAAATTTATAAGGAAACTACAAGGAAATGTCAAGTGAGATTATTAGAACAATCACAGGCTCGTCTGAATCTTTAGGACCAAACAAGCTCCATTTTATGGGGGAAATTTCTTGAACAATTTACTCCTTGACAGTAAAACAATTGCTTCTTCAGATCTCTGGATAGAGGATTTAGTTGTAGACTTCAAAGCAATATGTCTTATTAAAACAATTTTAAGAAAACACAGTATAATCAAAGGAGTCAACTTTGTGCTAGGATTTTGTGCAGCAATTAAGTATTGCATCCCTTGTCTGGCCCACTGTCTTTTGTTTAAAGATTATTGCACTAGACACCCATTTGCCAAAAACAGGGACTGGTTTTCACCAAAGGAGACAAAGAAACGTAGAAAAGTCTTATTCAAAGCTGACCCTCTACTGAGTAATCCAAATCCTTGGTACTTATATACATGACACATTTAAATTCTCATTGGAGGGAGTAGATGTGGCTCAAGTGACTGAGCACCTGCTTCCCACGTACAAGGTCCTGGATTCAATCCCTGCTACTTCCTTTAAAAAAAAAACTAATTGGAATTTTCTTATGGAAAAAAACATTAACCTGAATTTTCAGTATAAATATTACCCAGTCCCTCATCTCTGAACAGTGATCCTTCCTTTGACAATGCGTGGCAATGAAAATCATTACAAGTGTTCACTGAGGTTCATCTCTTTTCCTTCTAGAAGACAGGTCAAAAGTGAATTCCTGAATTTGGGAACATCTGTTTCCCCTTTTTAGGATATAAAATTAAATATGATTTAAAACATAGCATAATCAAGATAATCATTATTTACTAAAGAGAGCTGCAAGGACAGTCAAGGGGGCTCTTACTACAAATAATGTTTTAGTCATTAATTTAATCAAAACTTCAGGGGAAAAAACACCAAAATCCCATTACAACTAAAATCTGGAGAGTCCTTGGATTTCACCAAAGTGGGGTTTGTCTTTGAGAGAAAAAGAAAAACGTGTGAAGCCCCCATGAGATTCTAGGAAATTCTCAATAGCTCCTCTATCATTCCACCTCTATACTTTCAAGTTATTCCATTTCTATGGCTTCATGCTTTGGGATTAAAATGGACACATACAAGCCAAAGATTCTCCCTTCTCCGGTAAACTGCTTTTACCCACACCCTTCTTTCAACTAACCCCAGATATTTCCCTTTCCCTCTCTCTTTCTCTGACACACACACACCCTTGTGAGAGACATTCTGGTATAACTGATTCCATCCCTGACCAAAATTTGTTGCTTCTAAGTACCTAACTCAAAATGGACCAACCAAAATCCCCTCCATAAAGTTTAGCTTCTAGCCAGACTTGAATATTCTAAATGTTGGTTTCTGAACCCAAGTTAGGTCAGTTGAGGAGCTTCTCAGAGAATTTACAAGTGGGAAAAAGAGAAAGAGAGAAAAGGTGTGACTGATCATAATCTAAGGGCCTAGACCTTGGTGGTTACTGGCTACCTCGTTTTGCATAATAGTAACAGAAGCTGCAGAAAGAATAAAAAACAGATTACAGAGGGAGATAAGAAAAAAACAAACACATGGAGAGCAACTCAGTTGAGAAGTGAATAGAAAGAATTTTCCTGGCTATTAGAGCTTTCCGGCCTCTGGTTATAGGCTGTTCCTCTACACCCTCTATGAGACAGCCCTGTTCCTCTGCTTTGTCACTTAGGCTGATACGAGTTGGTTCTTGTTTTTATTTTTTTTCAACCAAAAGGATAGTTAATACAAGAATGTAACTCTAAATTTAAGTAGAGTTCCTCCCAGATAGGTCATAACCACTGCTATCAGATCATTTGCTGTAATTTTAGAGTCTCAAACAAAAGAAGGTCAGTTACCGGTTGAAAGTCTTCTGCTTCCAGTGGGTTTGAAAAAACCTATAATGTATAGTTACACAAATGATTTGAATTATGCAAATGAACTAGCAGAAATCATTTTCCTTACATTTCCTTTAGCTTCATAAGTTAGAACACTGAAGAAACGTATTAAAAGAAATGCACTCAAGTTGATTAGTTTTCCTTTTGACAAAATGAAAAGTGTTAGTACAAATTATAAAACTCATCAGTTTGTTTATTCATAGAACTCTTAAAATTGTCACTAAAAATTATCTCTGTTCGTTTAAGTACATATGAGGAAGCAAATGTTTTCTTTATGAAGGTAAGCTGAGAGCAGAGTTGGGAGTTCTTTTTAGAAGCAGAACTTAGTAACAGTGCTATGTTTGAATTTCAAATTCAATATCACATTTGGCATGGATTTCAAAGTGTTCCAGGGGTGCTGTTTTGTTTAAAAGGAGGTTTTTTCTTGTTTGAGTCCTCTTGCATAAGAAACTTGGAGGAGAGCAAAGGAAAAAAAAAGATTGACTACATGTTGAGGCATGAAAGAACTAGTGTGTGGAGTATGTAAACCAACAAACAGGCAATGCTTTAGCCTCTGCATCAGCTTTACGTCAAGGTGATCTCACCTATTACTTAAAAAAATGAGGTCTAAAAAGATGGGAAACAAGTTCTGAAGACAAAACAAACTTCACTCTTGGTCTTCATGCTTCTAAAAGTCAGTCAAGCCTGGGGTGGGTGGCAGGACTGAGCCAAAAGTCCAGTGCCTATGGAGATCCTGGTCTGCAGAAGATTCTAACTCCCGTCTTCATCCTCACATTAGAAACTGCCTTTTTCTTTCACCACCTTCTCTTTCCCCCTCCCTGCAGTTGTCCCTCAATCTCCTCCTGTTCTCAGCCAATGCTGGAGTCCCCTAAGTCAGGGTGGTGGTGACATGTTCCTAGATACATGACTGATTTCCCAAACCCCAATCTTTTCTCTGTAACCACCTTCCAACAAACTGCATTTGTCATTGTGATTTCTTCTCTCCAGGAGCATTAAAACACATTTAATAACAGACTGGGCTCTTAAGAAGCGGAGAAGCAGGAGTGTTGGTCTAACCTCTGCCATGCTGGAGAGGCAGCAGGTCTATTTTATACTTTTATGCATCCCATCGTAGGTGGTCTTATTGCCAGGGAAAGAAGGCTGTGTGAAATGCCACATCTAAGGGACATTGGTAGAGACCAGCTGATGGATTTTAGTGGTTAAAACCCTAGTCATCACTCTTCAAAAGAGATATAAGCAAGTTCATTCCCCGCTAAACAAGGCCTTCTATAAAGTAAGTAGCCTGATTATCCTCTTCTGGAAAATCGAAAGCACAGCTTTGGGACTATTACTGGCACCTTCTAAACTGGCTCCTTTCTCGGGACTTTGGCACTTGCTGTTCCCTGTTTGCCTAGAGTGAGCTCTCCACACGTCTTCCCCGGGCTCCATCTTCACTGCATACAGGGTTCTTTCTACTCAGATGTCCATCCCTTCATCAGAAAGACATTCCAGGGCCACCCAATCAAGAGTAGCCACTCCCCAACGTCCTGTCACTTTTTGTGGTTTTCTGGCAAGGCAGTTAAGAGTTTATCAAGAAACAAGAAAAGAAAAACAGTACACAATCTGAGACACGGATGGCAGGCACGGTACAGGATGAGTCACGCACTGGGCCCCGTTAGGCCTTGTAAGACCTTTTCCCTCCCCTTTCTTAATGCTGGGGAGGGCCCCCAGCTGTGTGCTGTTCTGGCTGGTTGCCTTACAAGCCTGTCTGTTAGCTCTCAGGGGACCAACAGGAGGCCTGTTTGGAGTTACCCAGGGCCTCCCCTTGACCCCGGAGAGTTCCAAATGGGAGCTCATGACCAGGTCTCGCAGGGTCTTTCTGGCTTTGTTCTTTAGGACCAGCCCTCTCCCTAGGAGGATTCCGGGCAGGTTCTCTGCCAGGTCCCAGCTACCTTCCTTCACGCCATACACTAACCTGCCTCAACTCACCCCTCAGAGAGTTTACCCCTTATTCTTCAGGGGGAGCTGAAAGGCAATGGTCATTCTGTAGTTGCTTCCTGCTGGTTACGGCAGTAATCTCTGCCTGAAAGAGTGTAAAACCCTCTGGCTATTCTATTAAGGTTAAGGGAAGATGGGTCCAGCACCGTGGTTGAAGCCGGATGACTATTACCTAATACTCTGGAAGGCATTGATTCTGGAAGAAGTAAACTTGGTTAGAATTTAAGATGCTTGGTCCTACTAAAAGGATAAGGAAGATGGTGGTAGGCAGGAAGGGGCCAGCTGTGACATACTGGACCATGAGAGTGTGAAAGGCCAGGTGCCTCCAAAGGCTGCATTCTCCTAGAGGTGATGGGAAACAGCGTTTTTCCTTGAGTTCTTTTCTGCTGTTGGTAAACTCCAGCAAAAGACGGTGGTAGAACTGCTGGGTTTGGTATAAACAGCCAACACCAGTTCCCACAGTGGTGGTTACGCCCAGGACAGGAGAGGCATGAGGAGAGGCAGTGCCCTCGACATAAACTCACAGACAGTACAGGCAACAAGAAGACAAGCATATGGCAAGCAAAGAAAAGACAGTACTTCAGAGCCATTTCTTTATCTTACAGGCACCTTCATTACCTACTTAGAAAATGAATTAAATTTACCAGAACTTTTAACATATCCCTTTCTCTGCTTTATTTTTCATCAGTGGTCTTAACACTACCTGGCACTATATTCTAATTTATTTGTTTATGGTTCATCTACACTAGATCTAAGCTCATGAAGACAGGGATTTCATCTTTTTATCACTCTATTGCTAGTGACTACAGTAGCATCTGGCTCACAACTGACAGAATTAACTGAATGAATGAACAAATATTATCTGAATGAATGAAGAGGAATGGAAGCCAAATATCAATTTCTAGTTTAATTTGTGCTTACCTCTCTGTCAGCTTTAATTTGCTCCTCTATGCTTCTTATCTTGAGTTTGCTGACATAAGTTGATGGGGAGATAGCTCTTACCTTTCAAATGTCTTGTGCTAAAGCAAAAACGTTTCATTTAAAGGTAAGTGCATTATAAAAACCTGCTGTTGATATAAAGCATAAGAGGAGAGTTGCACTGCACTGTTTGTGGGAATATAGATTGATATAATCTGGTGAAAGGCAATTTGGAAATAGCCAACACTTAAAACAGGCATTTTCTCAAGCTACTAATTCTACCTTACAGAATCACCCAATAAAAATAGTCTAGGGGAGCTCAGAAAAAAACATACAAGGATGTTCATTCCAACATTTTTCGTAATGGTGAAAAATTAGAAATAGCCCATAAAATACCAACAATTCAATGTGGAATACAGTGTAATTTTGTACAGTCACTGAAGCGAATAAGGATAGATCTGCTTATACCAACATAAAAAATATCCAAGACATATTGTCAAATGAAAAAAGAAAGCACCAATAAAAAGGAATAAAGTTCTGATATATGTGACACCATGGAGGAACCTTGAAAACATCAGAAGTGAAATAAGTCAGTCACAAAAGGACAAATATTGTATAATTCTATTAATATGAAATATCTAGAATAGGCAAATTCACAGAGACAAAAAGTAGATCAGAGGTTATCTGGAACTGGGGACTGGGGGAATGGGAAGATATTGCTTTATGAGTACAGAATCATTCTTTTGAAAATTTTGGAAGTAGATAGTGATGATGGTTGTACAACCTTGTGACTATAATGAGTGTTACTAAATTATACACTTAAAATTGTTAAAATGTCAGATTTTGTTATATATATTCTACTATAATTTTTTAAAGGCTAGCTTTAGAACTATTATGAATATTAGGAACACATTTCTGTTCAAAAATCATTATTACTCCATGTGTCACATACATACATATAATACATACAATAATACACACACTTTTATTCCTTGCATGGAAGTGTCTGTAAGACAGTACATCAAACTGTTAACAGCAGTTCTGATATCTCTTAATAGAGGACTAAGAAGGATGTTCACTTTCCAAATCATAGATTTCTGAAATGTGTAAATTAGCAACCTGGAAGTATTATATCCATAATAACAAAAATAATATAGATTTTTAACACATTTAAATTCTGTAAACAAAGCACTCTAGTATTTATAAAACTATTTAAATTCTGAGCTCTAGACCCAACGTTCAGACTAACAAATTCCATTACTCCTCTAAGTTTTATTTATTTCTAATCCATAAAATGAGATTAGAAATACTTGTCCTGTCTACTACTTAGGATTATCGGTAGGTTAAATCAAATAATGTGTAGGAAAAGGTTTGAAAACATCTTAAAATCACTAATTCAAGAAGCCATTATGTATATTGTTTAAGCTTCTCGTTAGCATTAAATTTCATTTTCTTCTTAGAATACACTCTAAAAGGAATTTGTGTTATGACTTTTGCAGATGAGGAAACTGGGGAATGGAGAAATGAAACTTCTTCCTCAGGTAGTAGAACTAGAATTGAAAGCCAAACTTTAAACCTTCCATCTCCTGCACTACCCAGGGAGAAAGTAGGTGAAAGGCTCTGTAAACTAAAAATCCTTCCAAAACGAACGGGACTGGGATTATAATCAGGAGCAGTAACAAGTACCCGTGGAACTATAAAATGAAATAAAACTGCAGTAAAAAAAAAACTGTATACTTCTTTTCATGCAAAGTGTTTTGGTCCATTATTACCAAAGCCAATTAATCCTTTTAATTATGCTACGGTTATGTGATTTTTTGCATCTGAAGCCAGAAACCAGAACAGTTTAGGAAAACCTCTGCAGAATAAATATTCAAGATTTAAAAAAAGAAGAGGAGGAGGAGAAGGAAGAGGAAGGGGGGGATTGAAGCCTTGATAAAACAAACATAGCTTTACTTAGAGAAGAAATGAGACTTTTAGGGAAAAAACAAAACAGGCATTGAATTCACCAAGTTGTAGAGAGTGATATTGAATCCACTGGGAAGTTTCTGGAGGTTTGCTTATTATGGCAACGCTACCATTATATACAAACAAGGTATATAAGCAAGAGGACAGAGTAGCATGTTCCATGCAGCCATATCCTAACATTATTACTCTTACTAGGGCTTCAAAAAAGAGGGCTCATTTCTTCACAAGGTAGGTGGGTTCCAATTTCCTTGGCAAAGTTCTATCAATTTCCTGGCACCACGGGTCCAATCCAATTAATAAGACAAACTAATTTAACATAGCAAATTTATTGATCATAAGAATGTCAAAAAGTTATTCCCAGATTAATTTTCCTAAGTGTTTTTTAAAAGGAACTTTTAAAGATGCTTCAGGTGCATAAAGGGACAGTAGAGAGCTACCAATTAAACTGCTCCTACAAATTATTCTTAAAATAATAACTATTATTCTCTCTTCCTTGGGGGTATCACCTAGAAAGGCTTCACACAATAAAAGACTGTCTTCTTAAAGACTTCAACCAACGTGCTATGTGTAGCACGTTGTACAACATAAACATGAATGAGATGTATCAGTCCCTGCCTCCATGAGTCCTTACACACCTAAAAGGGAGTTATAGTTAGAAATGCGATGCCAAATTTGCATTTGCTCAAAAGCAGGAGTCTCATCAGAATCCCAATACACAATGTTGGAGAACCCTGTGCAATTTTTATTTTCAAGATGTTAACCCGACAGGCTCCTTCATCCAATTCAGACACATTAGTGTTGAAGATCTGATGCTCAAAAAGTAAAGACTGTTATCAGGTTAATTTTAGAAGTCCCTTCTCCCCTCTCATTCATAGCTACTTATGTTTCTCTGTTTTTCTGTGACTTTTTCACATGAAGCATTCTCTAAAATATTCAAGACTTCAAGGCCTGCTTCCTCGAGAGTACAATAATACTGGAAGCACAGTTTGCAGGTCATTGTGAGAGGCCAGGAAAAGTCCCCTGGTGTTCATAGCTTGAGTAATGCTGTTTTCTCCTTCAGACCACACCAGTAAATTGTTTTCATTACCCTCAAAGGAGTTATTTGTGCCAGAGCAAATGAGATCTGATACAAATTCAAACTGGCTCACTCCAACCCAACAAAATAGTTTATTCTTAATAACTAAAAGAACAGGACAATGACAAAAAAAAAATTTTTGTAAAGGCTTTTTATGATTTCTACCAGAAGAGAAGAAATATATTAAATAGATGGATCCTATTAGAATAAATTATGCCAAGTCAATGTGCTATCTGGAAATTTGGGAGGTGTCCTCCCTCCAGTTTATTCTTCTAGACATTAGGGTTAGGGAGTATTTTCCAAAGATTTTTAAAAGAAATTATATTTTTCTGTTCCCTAGGGATGCCAGAGTTGCCATTTTGGGCCTCTCTCTCTTACTGAACTGCTTCGAGGTATAAACCACCATTCTCTTTGCTCTTGAGTCACCCACATGTAAAAGCCTGAAGCTCGAGTCATCCTGCTGCTGCTCTGCTCAGGCCCAGTGTGTCTCTGCCCACTAGGCTTCTACCATTTTTATGTCTTTAAATTCATCCTTTCGCTTCCTTTCTCCTTAGGATCACAGTAACTTTTGCCTCTGAAGTGTTTCTCCATGGGAAAAAGACATTTGAAGTACCTCGGTAGTTTCTTTAGAATATGCATGTCAGGGCTCTCCCAGCAGACCACAGAACTAGAAACTGGTGTGTGTGGAGACATCACCCGGGTGGTCCATATACAAAGCATCATGTCACTTCCGAAACCATGTTTCTACCCTGAGCCATTGGCCCTATTGCGCCAACCCTCTCAACGCAAGCGCTTGGAGCCATAAGAGCCCACAGCAGGTCTTGGCAGTGAATCCCTCTCTGATTAGGGGCAATCTGAGGAGCTCCAACCCTCAGGTCAGCAACAGTCCTTTTCCTTGTGCCTGGTCACTAGGACCCAGGCATCTGCTCTCTACCCTGGTCCCGCTAATTAGGGCTCCAAGCTAACCTGGCCCCTCGTTGAGGTCAGTAGATGCTGAGGCTCTGCTGGACCCCTGGCAGTCTGCCAGGGACAGGCTGGCCTTCAGGATGCACCCACCGTCCTGATGCCCTCTCTGGCCCAGGTCAGTGATCACGTTCCCATTACCGACTATTAGAATTTCCTGATCCTGTCAGACTTTGATCCCAGTGTGGACTGAAGCACCTGGTTGTTGGAGGAAGTAGCATCTGTTTTCTCTGACTCTTCTGCCTGGATCCCAACCCTTTTTTTGGTGGCCTCTGGCCACTAATCTAGGGACCACACTGCTGTGGGATCTGAGTTTTGCCCCATCATCCAGGACTGCCACTTCACATTTATATGGCTGTGGCACTCCTTCAACATTGCCTTAAACAGCAGGTAAGGCCTTTGTGGTCTGCTAGGATCCACCCATTCCTTTCCTCCACTGGATTATCCAACAACTCAACCACCGCCTGCCAGTTTCCTCAACCTTTCACCTGCTGCAGAGCTCAGACAGTGGCAGATTGAAAGGAGCAAGTGTTTTCTACCTGCAGTTGGCCAGCCTCCAACTGCACTCCTTCTCCAACCTAAAATGCAGGTCCTGCAATCATGCATCACCCTTTCCTGAGCTGTGGTGTTGGGGAAGCTCCATCCAGGAGCCACAGGAAGCCATGTGTCCCTTTGGATCTTGAAGGGCTCAATTTCTCAGCCTGAGAAAATGCCCCGAGAGCACTTAGGAAACTTAAAAGGAGTTCAGAAAAGTTAGAGAACATCCTCTCCCCTTGGAGAAATGAATGCCCTTATCTCTGTACCCAACTTGGAAAAAAAAAACTTTATTTCAAATTAAAAAAAAAATAACAGAAAAAGGTAGCTCAACAAGTTATGGAAGCATTACTCGTAAAAGTTTTGTCCGGGTACTTTTATATCATCTAATTCCAACTATTAATTCAGTTGTTCCTCTAGTTTCAGAAAGATAAACAGATGAACATAGATTAGTTAGATGACATAATCAAGCTCTCCTTATTAATGAAAAAAAGTGAAGAGAAAAAAATGCTTACTCATAGTCCCATCTCACAAAACCAAATTCCATACTTTTTTAAAAACCTTTAGCATTAATATAGTACCAACTTTGCTTTTGTTACAAAAACACTACAATGTTGTTGTTAACTGTAGCCTATAAAATTACATTAGTTATATTTTTCCCATGCATAACCACATTCTTAACACCTTTTAATAGAAGAACATTCCAATATTTATACTATTAACCATAATCCTCATCTATTGCCAAAGTCATTGTTACACATTATATATCCTCTAGCTGTCCCCCAACTAACATTAATCTCCCTAGACTGTTTCAGCCAAAATCACATCCATAAATCAAGTGTTTGTTATATTCATTATAATATGCTACCATCACATCCAACCATTACCATGTATTTACATTGACCTTATTAAACATTCTACATACACCCAGCATCTTCTCCCTCTTCTCATTTTACTCTGTATCCAATCTTTTGTGCTTACTTTAGGAAGGGTTTTCTCTGCCTACTTATGCCTGACTGATAAGTATGGGGGTATACATCAGTGTGCTCCAATAAGTCTTAAAGAGGCCTTAAGAGACTGAGGTCTCTTTTATAGAAAAGTCTATGCTCTTGCATATTATCCACGGTTGTCTCTGTTGATGGGCCCAAGAAGCCCTGGCTCATCTGTATTCTCTGAATCATCAATGCCTAGGTAAGTCAGTCTCTAAATTATCAATTATCCAGGTGCTTGCTCTCTCCTGAGACTCTGAAGCCACTCAAGGCTGTCCTAAAGTCCCCAGATCCCCAGAGCCCCACCCTGTTGGCTCTTTAGGAGCTGCAGAGCTGGGCCCCACATAATTCTTCATGTTGGAAATACCATTCTTCTTTGCTAGATCCTGATGGCCCTGGCTTCCCCACTCCACAGTCACCTACAACACCCCAGGCTGACGAAACCTAACCCTAACCCTAAGCCTAACCCTGAGTCCAACCAACATGGGACAGGCCCAGGTTTGACTATCCCACCCAGCAGTGAACTCTCCTTTGTGATCTCACTCCTGAGCATAAAGGAATCCAAGACAGCCTTCAACTCAATACTTCCAGACTGTCACTGCTGAGCCCCAAGGCTGGCCATCATTCCTCCCAAATAACAAAAGTGCAGAATTCAGTGACTGGTTCTTGACATTGTCCCTCTGAACCAAATTCAGAGAGATCCTCAAGTCGGGGGGTATGGATGATCCTTTATTATGCAGAAGCCAACAAAGAAGAATCTGGAAGCCTAAAGATTCCCCAAGCTCACCCAGATGCTATCTCCCTGAACTGCAAGTTGCCTTAAAGCAGAGGAACAATATCTCCCCTGCACGTGAAAACAAATGGAAGATAATCCAGTTATTATCCCATAAAGCAGCATTTTAACCTCTTGGAGGGTCACCTCTATGTCCTTCTGAGGGCCCATTCCATGCTCAGGAAAAGACAGTTACAGCTTCTATTTTAGTTTGTTAAAAGCTGTTGGGAGCAATAGATAGAAGTGGGTTGCCTTTTATAATGGGAAGGTATTGGATTAAATGCTCACAATTCTGAGGCTGTGAAAATGTCCAAATCAAGGCATCATCAGAGATGCTATCTGATTGAAGGTTGGCTGCTGGTAAACCTGGATTCCTGCCATATGGCAAGACACATGGAGGCATCCTTTTGTCTGGGTCTCTCCCTTCTCCTCTGGACTTACTCTTCCCCTAAGCTCAGCTATGGGCGATCAGGCATATGGCTCACCTCTCCCCTCTTCTCTTGGTCTCCTCTCTTTGAGCCTATTAGGAGTCTCTTTCCATGCCTCTGTGCTCTGCTGATTCCAGCCTATTAGTCTCCAGGACCTCTCTCTCAGCCTCTCAGGGTTTCTCTGACTCTGTCACTTTTTTCCTGTGTCTGCTGCTTTCAGTCCTCCCTTAATAATGGACTCCAACAAGGGGACCAAGATCCACCCCAGCCCTGGCTCACTGAAGTAATCCAATCAAAGACTCCATCTAAATCTAATCCAATCAGAGGGTCCTGTACCCCACAGGAATGGATTAGTTTCAGGAACATGATCTTTTCTAGGATCCACAAAAATTTCAAACTGTCACAGCTTCTAAGCTGCATACAGATTAAAACAGACTCCAGAATGAATCAAAACTGCAATGCTACCTCAGAGTCTTTTGTATTTGGCACTGGCCTTGACAGAAAGCACTGAATTCTACTTTGAGACAGTGCTCATAACGCTGTGTCCATGTCTGGACGTGTGAGCAATCATCCTAGCAACAATGCTACATGTTTTGTAGCATCTGGATCCTCAGAAGTAAACGCAATACAACTCCTTCTCCAGAGCTCAGAGCCTTTGACAGAGCATCAGACCTATAACAAGGAGCCCCAGGGAGTATGGAACATAGCTTGGGGAGGAAAACACTGACTTTCCAAGGGAGGAACTGCTCCAGCTACATGGAAAGTCCTGATCTTTGGTCCAAGGCTTGTGTGTGGGGTTCTAGAGGTGAACCCAGTCATGAGGGACAACTGGGGGCAGCTCTTGATACACCTATCTCCTAAGCCTGGTCTTGGACCCAGATAGGCCAGCTCAGGATAGATACAGAGCAGGAACAGAATGTTCCCTGATTCATCGGTGAGCCCAGTTCTGAAAGTCAAGTAATGTATAAGCTTCAAGTGAGAGCCCAGGCACTGAGACAAATTGCCAGAGGTCTTAACCCCACAGTACCAGACTATCTCCTCCCTAGTGTTTGAGGCTGATGATAAGGAACCGTGTCCTGGGTTTTAGTTTGCTAAAGCTGCCAATGCAAAATTACCAGAAATGGGTTGGCTTTTATAATGGGAAATTTATTTGGGATAAAAGCTTACAGTTCCAAGGCTGTGAAATGTCCTAATCAAGCACAATCAGAGATGCTTTCTCAGCAAAGTCACTGCTGCCAGATCCTGGAGCCCTGCCACATGGCAAGGCAAGGTAGCAATCCATTTCTACTGTTCATGAAGTCCTCTCTCTCGCAAGGCAGGGTCAAAAATGGCAGCTCTCTTTCCCGTGTTTCTGCTTTTAGTTCTGTTTATATAAGACCCTAGCAAGAGGGTGGAGACCTAAATTGGGCCATGCCTCACAGATGTGGTCCAATCAAAGGTCCTAAAGTGATCTAATAAAAAACCACCCCTTAACTGAATCTAATCAAAAGACCCCATCTATACTGCATTTACAAGCATAGGAATGAGTTAATTCAAGAACACAATTTTCTGGAGTCTATAAAAGGCAATCCAGGACACCTAGGAAAGAGAAACAGCCCTATGGGACAAGGGGGTCTGGAAAAAAATTCCTCTCCCAAATGAGATTGAACATGGGGCAGTCCACTAAGCTAGCCCTCGGAGCCCTGCGGAGCTAATTTTATGAGCCCTAGGACTCCAAAGTGCCCTGGATCACAACAGAGTTGGTTAAGACCAAGGGCCAGCAAATGACCTGTGCAGTCACACAGGTGGCGCTCAGAAGGGCCTGTCCTTGGACTCAAGCTCTGCTGCCACTGTCTTGAAGTATTCATAAATCTTTGATCTTGTTTTTTGTAAATCCCAGGAGAATGAGCAGAGAAGATACATAGAAGAAAGGAAAAAGCTTTATATTTTAGTACCTCTAATGGTACTTTTTCCTCTTGCCTTTTGGCCAGGGGTCCCCACAAACTATGCAGCCAGTCCTATTGGCAGCCCTGATGGAACCCCTTCCAAGTAACCAGCCAACCTGGGGGGAAGGGCAACGAAGGGCACCATCAGCACTAGATATCTAGAGATCCCTAATGGTCACGAACTCAAGAGGATACCAGTCACAGGCTTACTTGGCATCCTCCCCTTGGCTCAAAAAAGGGTGCTCATGGGGCGAACCTGGATACAGGTACTTTCCAGGAAGGAAAATGCGTTAATGATACCGTCGAGTAAGTGAGAAGGGTTCCAAGTCATTGCAGAACTGGTCCTTGTGGTTGTGGCTGGGACGAGGCTGGGGCTGGGGCAGCCGCTCTGGGTGGACGGACCCGGAAGTGAATCATCAGTGGGTCTCAGGGACTGACCCTCCCACCTCTCAAACCCGCTGGCCACAGCTGCTTGAACTTTGGTTCCTGCACTGTGGAAAGAGTGCTGGCTCTGGGGCAGGCAGAGCAGGGTTTAAACTGAGGCTCCTCCACACCTTAATATTTGCCCTGGGGCAGGTTTTTCATCTCTCTCTGGGCTTCCATGTCCTCATATTTAAAACGTGGCAGCAATACCTTCCTGGCAGAGCTGTGGTGAGGAGTAAACAGAACATATGCATAGTGTCTGGTACAAAGCAGGAGTCAATTAAATTTTTTTTCTCATAGGGTTATTAGGTTTATATAAGACAATTATACATAAAATGCCTGACACACTGGAGGCACTTTATAAATGTTGATTTTCTTTTCCTTCCTCATTCCTCTTACCTTTGTGAATGTCTTTTTTTTTTTTATGTAAACATTTGTTGAATACTACATGGTAGGCCCTGCAGAAATGAAGATAAAATAGGCATGGTCTTGTCCTTGGTGATACAGTCATTTAACAAACAAATTATAATAAAATAGGTTAAATACTTTCACATGTATATATAGTGTGCTGTGGAAGCACAGGATAGTTAGCTCTGCCTGGGGGAGTCAGGGAAGATATCACAGAAAAGGAAGACCTTTGAAATGGACCTTGAGGATGGATAGTTTACCATAAAAAAAAAAGGGAGGTGCATCATCAAGCAGACACTGCTTGTCTACAGAACAGTGAGAAGCTCGGCATGGCAGAAGCAAGGGCAGTGTGGGAGAGGGAGTGGCTGGAAAAGAATGTGGGGAAAAAACTGTGAAGGGGCTTTGTAATCTCAGCTAAGAAATTTGGTCTTAATCTAGTAGGCAAGAGGAGCCAACAAATGATTAGACAGAGTCAATTGTGCTAAGAGGCCTCAGCTGTGGACATGTAGGAGCTCCTGGAGCAAGGAAGCCTGAAGGCAGGGAACCCAGACTGAGACGGCGGCAACAGAGGCAAGGCCTGGAGTACGGGCGTGGGGTAGAGTCTGAGGCATCCCTGAAGTAGAGCTGGTAACTAATTGGATGTAGGTGGTGAAGAGATGGCGACGCCAAGGTTTCCAGCTTGGGAGACAAGGTGGGTGGTACCAATACAGCGATCCTCTACAACACGGGGAGCAGGTGTAGAGAGATGCATTTTGTGGAATATGGTTCCTACAGGGCATCCAGGTGGGTGTGTCCAACAGGTAGCCAGAAATATAAAGGTTTGGATCTAGTGAGAGAGGCTGAGGATGGAGACACTGCTGTGGGAGGCAGTCATTTAGAGGTGCTGGCTCAAGCCACAGGAGTAGCTAAGGTCAGCTTGAGAGGGTCTAATGAGCAAAAGGAGACAGGAATCTGGGCATTTCAGAAATGGCCAGGAATGGAAGAGACAAGACAAGAGAGAGAAGGAACAGGAGGAGGGAGAAAACCATCACAGGGTAGCAGAAGGGCAGGTAACCACACAACAGAGAGGGCAGGTCAGGTCACTGTGTGCAGCCAGGAGAGCAATGGTGGCTTAACCAGGGACAGTCTTAGTAGAGTGGGAGGGGCAGAAGCTGGCTTATCACATTTTGAGATGCTAAGAAAATAGGCAATTAAAGGGTAAAAATTCTGGAGATGAAGAGGAGAGAGACAGAGCAGATAGAAAGGGAGGTAAGTCAGGGATTTTTTTAAATGGTCAAGTATGCAGGAGAGCAAGAGTAAGGATGAGAGTAGGTACCCAGAGAGGCCAGAAGTAATGGTAGAAAGCTAGGCAGTGAACAGAGGGAATTAGGGGAGTTCAGGCCCAATAACTTCTATCTTTTCAGTTAGAAGGAAGCAGAAGGAAGATAAGGTCAGCTGGGAGGAAGAAAGGATCAAAGCTCAAAGGCCTTAAGGACAGTGGTGAAGTTTGGTTAAATACAACCTAGTTCTTGCCCATTCCCTACCTCCTGTGTTCTGCTTCCTGGTTTCTCCAGCCCTGACTACCTGCTTTGGGGACCTCTGCCTCCTGCCAGATCTCCAAAAGCTCACGTTCCACTGGCCTGCTCTTAGTCCGCTCCCCTGTAGCCAAGGCTGGCCTCCCTGGCTGCTGCTCCCTCCAGGCGAGGACTCAACCTGCAGACAGAAAGTCCTTCCCGCAGCACCTGCTTGGTGGGCCAGCTCTGCCTCTCTCTGGCATTTGAGCTGCCTCTGCCAGTGGGGCTCTGGGACTCTCCCAGCCGTCCCTCAAATGGTGTCTCCCTCTCCAACCCACCTTCCATCTTCCTAAAACTCTGCTTCACACTTAGCAATTTCCACTTTCCTCTCAGCTCATCAACATCCTCAAGGCCCTACAGGGGCTCTCCATTGCCAGATGCGGCTTCCTAACAGTAGACTGACAGCTGGCCTCAGATTTATTTAACTTGGCCTGCAGAGACTTTTTTAAAAAATTATTGAATCTGAATGTCTTCAGGTGGGACAAGATCTGTCTAGTTAGCCACAGACCCCACTTGGGAACTGTATGTACCCCAGAAAACCATGTTCTTAAAGCTAATCAATTCCTGTGCATGTAGATCCATTTTAAGTGGGACATTTTGACGAGGCAACTTCAGTTAAGGTGTGACCCACCTCGGTCAGGATGGGTCTGAATCCTCTTACTGGAGTCCTTTATAAATGGAATGAATACAGAGAAAGAGAGACGGGCACAGAAGCAAGAAGCTGACAACAACGGAACCTGGAAGACAAGGGAGAGACCAGCAGACGCCACCATGTGCTTGCCATGTGGTGGAGGAGCCAAGGATCACCAGCAGCTGGTCGCTAGGAAGAAAGCATTGCCTACATGATGCCTTGATCCAGACATTTTTCAGACTCGAAGTGAATAAATTCCCATTGTTTAAGCCAGAATGGAAAAAGCAAGTTCATGGCACTGCTTTAAGCAGCCTAGGAAAATAAACATCACCCAGCCCCAGTTCACGGATTGGTGCTATCTGCCAGACATTTGACAATGAAGCCCACAGTTTCTATAGCGGGATTCAAGGCCTTCCATGCTCTGGCTTCAGGAAGCCTTTCCAACCAGATGGTCATCACAATGCAAATCCCTTATTCCAGAGACACCTAGGTCTGTGTATGCCTGTCTCCCTTCCTGCCTTTCCTCCCATCTGTGGTGCCCTGCCCACCCCTTTTCACTAGTTATGCTGAGATCTGGCTTATATTCCACCTCTCCAAGGGGGCCTTCATGGACCATCCAAATGTACAGCATTTTGCCTGGACCCCTGCACTTGGCCCTGTATATTTGTTTCTTCAGTTATATAAACATGTTTTTGCTAAGCTTCCCATTTCCTCAGTAAGGTTATTAATAGAGCTCCCTATAACCAATACATACAAAAAGTCACACAGACAAGATCTGCCTCAGTGTCCTGCATCTCTCCCATGACACAACCGTTGATAAATATTGGCCATCTCCTGACAACCTTGGAACATGAAGGCAAGCACAATTTAAAGTGATTTTAGGGTAGAGGCCATGTCTTATCATTTATTATACTGCCCATTGCCTAGGAGGTCTCAATAAATGTTTATGATGAGAAAATATAAAAAGCAGAAATCTCTTCCTGTTCAAAAAACATAAGACCAATGAACAAACACAATGTGGTAGATACAACAAAGAAATATTGTTCAGTCATAAAAAGGAATGAAGCTCTGATACATGCGACCACAAAAATTGTATAATTTCACTTAGATGAAATATCTAGAATAAGTCAGTTCCTAGAGACAGAAAATAGATTAGAGGTTACCAGGGGCCGGCGGAGGGGTAATGGGGAGGTATGGCTTATTGGGTAGTTTCTGTTTGGGTGATAAAAAGGTTTGGTAATGGATGGTGGTGATGGCAGCACAACACTGTAAATGTAATTAATGCCAATAAATTATACACATAAAAATGGTTAAAAGGGCAACTTTTACATGTATGTATGTGTGTGTGTGTGTGTGTGTATATATATATATATATACACATGTTACTATAATAAAATAAGACAAAATGAAACATAAAGGATAAAATAGGCCCAGTGTTGGAAGGTGAACTCTACAGCTTGATGAAAAGAAATAACCCTTGTTGTGTGTCATTGTCACTCAGGAACCTAAGCACAGGTATATTTCACTGAGGCAAGAAGACCCATAAGAAGCCATCAGGAACTAGGAAGTCCAGAAATCTGGCCACACCAAGATGAACTTGGACAAATCTCTCAACATTGATTCTTCCAGACAGTGGGCTCTTTCCTAGACACACACTGCAGAGCTAACAATGACAATCCAGTGGGATGGAGAGCAGGTGGCTGGACTGGAGGGACACCTGTCAGAGCAGAAGGGGAGGGCTGCTCACCTGCAGGGTCCCAGCCACGACCTCCTGTTCACCTGCCCTTTCTCCCAGCTTCTCTGTGGATCCCTAAGCCTGTGAGGGGCCTGAGATCCCAGCAATCGCCCTTTACTCCCAATCCCCACCCACTTGTTTGTCTTAGCTACACTCTGGATGCAGCGGTCCCCAGTTGAGATTTTAAAAGCACTACCATGGGTCAGACACACCTCACTGTTCCTCGTGTTAAATTAGTCCAGTGGTGTGAAACGAGGTAACAGGTAATAACCATGTTCTTCTTTGGCAGAAGCCAAGGCCCTAAGAGGGGGCATTAGCTCTGGAACTCTGAACCTTCCAGGAGGTTGAATGTTGGCCAGAGGGTTAGGTCTAGTTGAGCTATGAAGCCTCTTCCTAAAACCTCTTCTCAAAGCAGTAGAATTTGAGACATGTTTCTATACCACTCTAGAAATATTCAATAATTGTTCCAGCCAAAGAGGAAGTTCCCCTTATCTAAAAAAGAAGAAAAGCCAAAAAAAAGGTTCTGAAGCAGGGAGCACAAAGGGGGATAAAACAAGCTGAGAGGATTTAGTGTAATTTAATGAAAGGAGTATGTGGAGGAAAGGGAGGAAGCAGGGATTACACAGGACGCAAGGACAATGATTTGGAAAAATGACTTTCAAACCGATTGCAAAGGGAAGCGTCTGAAACAGTGAAGCAGGAAAAAAAGAACTGAGAGTCAGACGTGAGATGATGAACAAGCACACATGGCAGAGGCAGACGGAGAGAGACAGACTCCTAAAAGTGTTATGGTGGAACAGGTGTCAGGAAGCAGGTACAATTTTAAAAGGTGGGATGGGGAGGCACACACTGGTGAGTCTTTTTCTCCTTCATTTGAAGCTGTCTTTCTCCTAACATCTGGCGTTGAGGTCTTCCCTGTTGCTATGTTCCCCCTCAGAATGGGAGGACATTTGCCAACCAGTCTTGTTGGGGATAGCAACCGAGGGGCAATTGCCATTCTGTCCTCACTCCTAAACCACCTGCCGTGGCCTCCTGCCGTAAGGCCCTGGCCGCAACGTCATGGGCCACAGGGAAGGCATCTGCAACAAAGGTGCTCCTTTGATTACAACAATGTGAACACCACTGGACTCAGTGTACTAAGTACCAGTGCCTGGATGGCTTGACTGTGAAAAGAATGAGTCATTCTCTGTCCGATATGAGACCCTGCACAGCAACAAGAGCTGCTGCGTGCCAGCAGTCTGTTCATTTCACTTGGCACCTTTTTTTTTTATAGCTACTTGATTACTAAGGCAAGCAAGGCAGGTAACACTGAAGGGTAAGTCTCTACTGCAGAAGCCACCGCAAGGTCACCAAAGCTGAAAACAAAGGTTTCAGAATTCCCGGGAACTTTGGGTAGCGTCCATTGCCCACTGTTTCTGTGTGTGTGTGTTACACTTTTGTTTTTAATGACATAAAGGCCTTTTATCAATGAAGCCCATAAACAATGTCAAAAGTCCCAGGTTCTGATCCTGGTTCTTTTCAAACATACAATACATTTTCCATTTCAAGAAAAGGGTAGTACTTGACTGACTAGGCACCCTTGGCATCCTACTAGGCAGGATTTGTTAGCGAGACGGGGACAGTTTCTTATGAGAAACACCCTATAGATCCTACACATAAGATATTGGAGCTGTATCACAGGACTCTCATTAAGCTCATGTGTGGTGGTCAGGGTCTCGTAATGTTTTATTCATAAAGGTTGTAAAAGTGAAAGGTGTTATTAATGCAAAGATCATCTGCCAGAGACAGGAATCAATAACAAAATTACGTGGGGAAGAAGGGAGCTTATAGAGACCAGCAATGTGAGTGCAGGGGCTTTACAGTTCTGTGGTGACCAGAGGTCCAGACTGACTTAGGCTGCCAGAAAGTGAGAGCTGATGCCATTTGCTAGCTCTTGGGCAGCCTCTGCTAACACACTGGTTGGCTTTCTCCTTGTTACTTGTTCACATTTCAAAACTTGCCATTATGATGGCACCAACGGTAGGCTATACTCGCTATCTCCACAGTACCTTTACATTCCTGGGGACGAAAGGGGAGGTTGAACATCACACTCTGCTTGAATGCAGGGCAAGGTTCTTCAGAGTCAAACCAAGGCCTAAGAGCAGCAGCTAATAGCGGCTTAGCCCTTACTGTGTGCCAAGCACCATGCTGGTGCTTTCTGGGCATATCTCATTGTATCTTCCCAACCATGCCATGTTGCTATGTGATAGCTTGGAGTTATGCACCCCAGAAAAACGAAAACACATTTTTAATCTTGATCCCTTCCTGCGGGTGTAAACCCATTGTAAATAGGATATTTTGACAAGTTAGGGATGCAAAGATAGATAAATCAGTACAGTCCTTGACTTCAAAGAGTACACACTCTAATTCAAAATAAAGGTATGTAAACAATTAACTAATTGATTGAGGCACAGTCATTGTAGGCAGATGGCCAGAAGGAGGCCATAATCAAATTTACCTAGACAAGTCAAGGAAAGATTCAGAGAAGGTAGAGTTTGGTCTGACAAGGTGAATGGGAGTTTCTCAGGCAGAACAAAGGGAAAGGTATTCTAGGTAGATTAAACAGCATGTGCAAAGGCTTAGAGGTATGAAACAGGGAACTGAAAATAATTAATTGCAACATAGCGGAGAGTAGCAGGAAAAGGGAATAATCATATCTTCTTTACTTACCTTGAAGGATTACCATAAGGCCAAATGAGAACATGTATCAGACTACCGAAAAAAAGAGAGTGCTACAGAAATGTCAGGTATTATCATTACTAGTACCTTAGCAAGGCTCTTTGTGGTACGTAATCTTCACCCATGTCCTCCTAGCCTGAGAACTCCAAATATTGTTTCTTCTATTTGGCCTCTTTGCCTCCTCCCTCTGTCCCCTGAGAGAAGCCAAGGAGGAGTTAGCATTTGCCTAAGTGGAGAGGTGGGAGGAAGCAGTGAGAGGAGAACACCCAGCTTCATGTTACAAATACCATAAACTTTTCAAAGTCCCTTAACACTCTAATGTTTCATAATTTCAAAAGAGTTCAATCTTTATTGGCCAAAAAAGAGAACTTGACCTTCAGATATGATTTTCCAACTTTCCTGACCATAACCCATAATAAAGAATGCATTTAATATAAAAAGAAAAATACACACACACACACAGAAGCAATCCTTCCTCCCTCCCTTCCTTCCTTCCTTCCTTCCTTCCTTCCTTCCTTCCTTCTTTCCTTCCTTCCTTCCCACCCTCCTTCCCTCCCTCCTTCCTTCCTTCCTTCCTTTGTTCTTCCCATCCATCCATCCTTTTTTCTTACTTTTGCATTTCAAGACATTGCAAAATAGAAGAAAGTTAAGGCCATTTCCTGGAAAACAACAAAATATCCCTGCGTGCATAGTCCACCTGGCATATGGTTTGACAATACATGAAGGGTTTCCACGTGGGGTTTCTGCACTCGAATAGGCTTGCTGACAAGTACAATTTCCAAATACAGAACTCTCTCTTAGGCAGGGTCTGGATGACCTTTGGAAGGCAAGATCATATGTCCCCACTGTCTTTCAGATGAGAACATTCAATAAGCAAAGTCTTGCATGGGCCATATCGCACATCATAACCCAGAAATGAGAAAGCGTCCTGCCTCGGGGCTATTCAAAAGGGAATACAATGCCTAAATGCCTTTGCAACCATGTGCAGGATTAAACTTTACACCACAACTTTCAACAAAGAAAGAGTCTAATCTGCATCAAACTCTACGTACTTCTATGTTCAAACAAAATCCTAAAACTGGAAAGGAACACAAAGGTCATCTGGTTTATCGCTTTCCTCCCAAAGAAGATAGTCAACTAAACTTTTCTGACTCACAGTTGAGCTATTTCCCACTGTACTGCAATGTGTGCCTATACCCCACAGGGACTTCCTGATGGTTCTACACAACCTTTAGCTGTGTAGAATCACCAAATTTTTGATGATTTTGTTCCTCCTACTGAAATGCCTTTCCTGTCCTGTCTTCCCATACAAATCCCACCCATCCTTCCAGACCAAACCCCAAGACCTCCAGGAAGCCTTCTATAGACTCTATAGTTCCTGATAATTGACTCCTTTTGCTCTAAAATGAGGCAATTATGATTACTGAATTCGGTCTCTCAGATGCTGTTGAACAGATAGTTAATATATATTTATCAATTGGCTTTCTAATATTTAAAAGAAAATGTGTTTGCAAGAAACTTTAGGATTAATCTTAAACAAACCTTTCCTACAATATCTATATTAAGGAGTAGATAGAAAGGTCCAGCATTTTATCATGTAGATATTTAAATCATGCAGTTAGTAAAGAAACTAATATTAAGCTAGTCATCTCCACCTATTCAGTCCCAGTGACTACAATGATAAAAATCCTTCCATTGTTCCTTTTTTTTTTTTTTAAAGAAGTATCATTTGGTACACACTTGTTTTAAGAAACTGAATTCTTAAATGTATTAGATAGAGCAACTAGGGGCTTCCTACCCGGGAAGATACTGTACCCAGGGAAGGAGGCTCTGTGTATTGACTTACAGCCAATCCACAGAATTCTTTGCCTGCTTCAGCCCCAGTCACACACTCCTTTTTTATGCATTCCTACCTGTGGTTACTTACATTACTTACTGTTATAATAGGATCACTGGATTTCATAACTTGGAAAGACCTTAAAGATTACCTATTCCCTTTCAGATGAAGACGTTTAACCCAGGAAAGGTGAACTAATTGGCTTCTGATCACCCTTGTACAAAGTGAAAGAGCTAAAGGTTAAACTCTTATCTTATTTATTTAAAGAAGTCAGGACCTAGAAGTGTAAAACCCCCAAACCACCTAGCTCTTCAGTTTCATTTCCTCTATCCCCAACTTCCTGTCTTTCACCGGATCTTTTGGTCTCACCACTGAGAAATCTCCCCAGTTGTTTAATAGCAAACTGTCTTCCTGCCATTAACCAATTCTCCAATGTTCTTCTATCTTCATCCTATGACTTCTCTTATCCTTCATGGCCATTTCATAGCTTATTCCATTTTTCCCCCTAACCCAACATCACACCTGCCAAAACCACATAGCTCCTTTATTTTAAGTCTATTAACTGTTTCAGATAAAGTTACACATAAAACTGAAGCTAGGGACCATGACTATTTCACAGAGTGTACCTCTGCTCTCTCTTCTCCTAGGATTTTATGCTGCCTACAATATATAATATGCTGAGAAAATATTCTCTTTAAGTAGACAGGTAATTTGTCAAGATGCATGGCCATGTAAATGACTATGATGGAAAGTTAAGCAAGGGAAAGCAGTAGAGATCATAAACACTATTAATAAATACCAAACCTCACTCTTTACCAAAAACATCAATATCTACTCTAGCCAAGGAGTGGTAAAAATGATGACTGTGAACCCTTTTTTCCTTGTTCTTGTCTATGCTCTTGTAAAAGTGCTAAAAGAAGAATGAGATGGGCAAAGCAGAAGACAGGACAAAGAGAAGACCAGTAAAAATTCCACGCCAATTAAAACTGGCAGCACGGTGTGGTACTAAACAAGTAGACTCTGCCAGCAGGCTGCATGGTGAGCCTTGCTTCCACCATTAACAGTTGGGTAAGCTGCTTAAATTTCAACTCAATTTCTTTATCTGGTAAATGGAGATAAGATTAGCATTAACATCACAGGATTGCCATGAAGGTTAAATCAGTTAATATTTATAAAACACTTAGACCAATGCTTGGAATATATTTGGCACTACATAAATATGTGCTACCTAAAATAAATCCTGAGTTTGAAATTATTTTAATAATCATGTTGTGTGTCTGCTGACCCCCAAATCTTACTCCTTTCTTCAGGACCTAGATACACAATGATGGACTTCTCTACCACACCACACACACCCTGTATCCTCCAATAAGAATTGTTTCCCAAGAGTTCACTTTATAATTTCTTCATATTTGGGGCTTGACAGTAATATCCTCTGGGACCTCTCTCAGTATTGGACATCACTCCTGCAACTACACCTGGTGAAAAATGGCCTCTCTATCCTAGAAGGCAAGGCATGTGGTATCAGAAAAGTTCTTGTTTTCCCACACATCATGAGTTCTTCTTGTAATCCAGGACTGGAAGTGGGGGACAACAGGCTACCTACCAGAAAGAAAACAAAATTAAGGGAAAATTCTACCATGCCAGATGTGCCTTCGTGGTACTCACAGTACAAAGCAAAACTAACTCCTCAAACTGCTGTCCACTCTCACTGGCCCAAATCCTCTCCTCTCTTACTCTCTTAATTTCACTCCAACCATACTCCCAGCTAGGCCAAATTTAATCTTCTCAGAGTCATCACTTTGCTAAATCTAGTAAGACCTCTGCTTTTACTTCACATCTCAGAAGTATTGACACTGCTGATACTCCCTCTTCCTTGATTTCTTTCTTTCCTTGGTTTCTGGGCTACAGACCCTCCTGAATTTTCTGCTTATTCCTTGTCTCCCAGCACTTTTACATTGGCATGGACTTGGGCTCATTCCTTAGTCTTCTTCTCTCTCCATCCACCTTGGTTCCCATTGTAAGCTCACCCAGTCTTCTGGTATAACATCCCATTTCTTCCCCAACAGCTCCCAAATGGATACCTCAGCCAGACCTCCACCCCGGGCTCCTGACTCATGTATTCACCTGCTGGCTCAATATCTCTACTTGGAAGTGTATCAAGATTCTACACTTGCTTGGCCTAAAACCAAATTCTAATCTTCCCTCCCAAACCTCCTCCTCTGCCATCTTCCCCATCTTGGTTAATGGCATCCTCCACTTTCCCCTCCTCCTTTCCCCTTTTCCCACATATAACAGTCAGCAAATCCTATCAGCACTTCAAAATATATCCAGAATCCAACCATGCCTTGCCACTTCCAAACTGTCCCCTGGTCCAAACCCTTCTCATCTCTCCCCTCCAGTCCTGAAATAATCTTTTAAGCAATTTCCCTGCTTTTGCTCTTGCCCCACCACAGTAATTTCTCAAAATAGCAGCGAGAGATGGCATGAAAATTTAAGTCAAATCACATCAGTTTCCTGTTCAAAACCCTCCAATGGCTTCTCACCTCACTCAGAAAAGCCAAGTCCTTATGGTAACTACACAGCCTTACATAATCTGAGCTCCTACCCTGTATCAGCTACCTCACCTCATCTCCTCCTACCCACCCTTCTTTCACTCCACCGCAGTCACACTGGCTTCCTTGTTGTTCCTCAAACAACTAAGCACATGCACATGTCCGGGCTTCTGTGTTTACCGCACCTTCCACCTGGAACACCCTTCCCAAGATAACCACATGGCTCACTCCCTCACCACCCTCACATCTCTGCTCAAAAGTCATCTTCTAGGTGAAGCTGTCTCTCAAAACCCTTTAAAACCACACCTGTTTGGCATTCCTTATCTCCCTCCCTTGCTTTATTTTTCTCCATAAGGCTCATCAACATCTTCTTTTATATATCTTGCTTATTTTTATTGTCTTGTCTTCTCCCATTAGGATATAAGCGTCAGGCAGGTAGGGATTTAGGTCCGTTCTTGTTCACTACTGTATTCCCACTGCCTAGAAAGTGCCTTGTACACAGTTGATCCTCAATAAATACTTACTGAGAGGATAGGGACAATGGTTCACTCAGTTCCTCTTACCTAGGACAGTCATCACCGTCTTCATTAGCTTCATGGGTGTCCTCCGATGGCTGATGGACCCACTTGTATGTGAAGACAAGACATTGGTTTTCCTCTTAACATACATGTAGATCCGCAGGTACACCACAACCATGATAAAGAATGCCATGAGGTTGGACACAGTCCAGAAAATGAGGTAACTTCTGCTGTAAATGGGGGCCAGGGAAGAGCAGGTAGAGATGTCACAAAGGCAATTCCAGCCCAGTGTGGGGACTGCCCCCATAAAGATGGCGATGGCCCAGATAAGCAAAATGAGCAGTGTCACCCTCTTTTTGGTCAGATTGCTATGGATCCGCATCCTCATGATTGACATGTGCCTCTCCACAGCAATGACCAGCAAATTGGACAGGGAGGCGGTTAAGCTCGTGTCCAGAAGTCCCTGGCGGAGAAACCAGCGGTTGACTGTTAACGTTTTTGAAACTGGGCCAGTGTTAAACATCAGGAACACATAGGCAATCCCAGCAAAGAAATCTGCAGCGGCTAAGTTAGCCAACAGGTAGTAGAAGGGAAAATGAAACTTTCTGTTTTTGATCACTGCGGCGATGACCAGGGAATTAGAGAAAAAAATAAACAAGCAGAAAAACGTTCCAAAACATAAAACAATAACAAGTTTCGTCCCTGTCCACTCATTGGCTGTGTCAGTGTTGCTCCTATTATAAAAAAAGTCCATGTGCTTATCATAGTGGCACTCATTCATTGTGGAGAAGAACTGGACATCCTAGAAAGAAATTGAAAGAAGAAACAAATATCACTATTTGTAAAATCGATCACATAACCATCGATTGCCATTGATAAACTCCTTCTCCAATAATCCTTCCAGTTTCAGCAAAAATATTCTTTGTCCTAGGTCCCTAGTCCCTAACCTCCTATAGTAGCATTTATCTTGAGTTGGTAACTGATTCCCCGATTAGGCTGCAAGCTCAGTGAGGGAAGATCTTTGTCTATTTTGTTCACCTTATAATCCCAGGGCCCTGCTGCCTCATAAAGGTATTTGCTGAAAGACTTGTTGGCTGGCTGATGGGATGGATAAATGTCTTGTAGAGAGTAACAGATCAAAGGTGCTGAGAGCTGAAGCATCCACTGTGCATTAATAATAATTACAACATAGCATGTTAATGCTTCCTCCTGGTGGTTTCCAGCTCACTTCTTATTTATGGGTTATGTACATTATTCAAGGTAGCTTGGTAATGCCAGATACATTCTAGCCAAGCTAATGGGAGATGAATTACTCTTCACCTGAGCAAAAGGTTTCCCCAAGAGATCAATTGTCTACCACTTCTGATTCGACTCCTAATCCTCCTTTTGCCATCCTTTAGTTTCAAGCTCCAATTGCAACACTCACTTATTAAGAATGTAGTGCAAAGCTAGAGACTCAGGTCTCCACACCACTTCCTTACCTTTTTGTTTACTTCTTCCGTATAGCCTCCTAATCCCAATTGTACCAGTGTGAATTGGTTTACTGGATTTCCCCTTCAATAACTTCAACTCAGTTTCCCTCCCTATGGTCTCTCCAAGCCAGCAGGTGGTGGAGGATCAGGCAAGACTGAGACCTGGAGTTTGAGCAGATATCAGAACATAGGTGTCAAGTGAAGGTCAACCCTTTGGGACACATACCTAAAAGTTGACCTCAAACTGGGGTATCAGGCAGGCAGAGGAGACATAGTCTTCTCAGCACAAGATCCCTTGGACTCCAAAAGTGAGGCAGTCTGACCAAGGAGGGGCTCAGCAGGGACTGCAAGGATGCCCAGAAGTCTATGGTTGGTGGGGAGGAGGAGGTGTTCTGCCTCCCATTGGCCTGGCCACAGCCATGAAGGAATCAGTCAAAGGAGAGTGGGGCTTAAGACCAAGAAATCTAGCTTCTCAGGAGAATAACCTTCGGCTCCCTCATAAGGAGTGATGCTGCAAATTATTTACTGAAGAAAGGGAGATCCAGGAGGAATGACATGGCCCCAGCAGCACAAGCTTAATAGAATTTCCCAGCTTTTAGGTCTTTACAAATTCTGCAGTCCAATACCACACCCAGAATCAGGAAATGTAGACCAGATATCAATTTTTTAAAAAAGATTTATTTATTTATTTATTTCTCTCCCCTCCCCCCGCCCCCCACCCCGGTTGTCTGTTTTCGTGTCTATTTGCTGCGTCTTCTTTGTCCGCTTCTGTTGTCAGCGGCACAGGAATCTGTGTTTCTTTTTGCTCCGTCACCTTGTGTCATTTCTCCGTGTGGGTGGCTCCATTCTTAGGCAGGCTGCACTTTCTTTGGCGCTGGGCGGCTCTCCTTACGGTTGCACTCCTTGCGCGTGGGGCTCCCCTACACGGGGACACCCCTGCGTGGCAGGGCACTCCTTGCACACATCAGCACTGCGCATGGGCCAGCTCCACACGGGTCAAGGAGGCCCGGGGTTTGAACCGCGGACCTCCCATGTGGTAGACGGACGCCCTAACCACTGGGCCAAGTCCGCCGTCCAGATATCAATTTTAAGTGGTACAAAATAGAAATGTATCTCAGTCTTCTTTTAAATTTATATTCTAATAATGTAATGATACTTTTAAATGAATTAGATACTTGCTTCTCTGCCATATCAAATGGGAGGTAAAATACCATTTTATATGCTTAAAATATAAGTGGTCTCAAGAGGCAGATGGTTCTGTACCTTTCAATTATAAAGAAAGAAGACTCAATTTTAATAATGACCAAAAAAATCACTCTCTTTGGCAGACATTCACAAATATTTAACTAAATATCAAAAACTCCATACAGCAGACCACAGTATCTACACAATATCATAAAAACTTTCCTGAATTAAAAACACAGGTGTGTATGGTAATTTTAATGGCTTATAATAGTCCATTATCTGAATATATTGCACTTTATGTAATTACTCACCAAATGTTGGACATTAATGTTGTTTCTAGTATTTTCCTATTATAAACAAGGCTACCTTCTTGTACATTAATCTTTACAAATTTGTCCCATTACTTCCTTAGGAATAATTCATAGATTCGACATTGATGGAGTAAAGGATATGAATTTTTAAAAAGGTTTCTGATACACATAGTCAAACTGCTCTTGAGATAGCTCATATTTCAGATCCCATCGGCAGCATGTAGGTGTTGAATAGCAGATACAAATCTAGTGAGATTCAACTTAAGTATCTAAGGAGAAAATTCAGCTTTGAAGTATACAGAAATTTAAGACAAACAATTCAAGAACATATAAGGAATTCTAATGATGAAATTATGATGTGTCCTTTCATGAATTCAAAATAGTTTGTGTGATTTTATTTTGCTACATGCTCTAGTTAACTAAGAGAAAATAATTTCTAATTTCTAATTTATATTATCCCTGACTAATTCATTTGCAATATCAAGATTAATATGTCAAAAATATCTTGAAATTAAGATTGCACACAAAAAATACTGTTAACATTTTTCTAATTTCCTTTTGAATGGGCCTTAATATTTTGACTGTGGTTTTTAAATTTGGTTGAGTTTGTAATTATATATGAACTAAAACTTCAATGATTTTACTTCAAAAATCTTTAAATTGAACTTTCCTTATCACAACCAAAATAGCACATTCTTATTAGAAATGTTTAATCAAAAATTGTCCTGAGACTGAGAAGTAGTTTTGTTTTATAAAGTTGGTATATCTATAAAAAAAATATGACTAACCAGAACTTCCAGTAAGCAACAACCTACCCCCACCCCCATTCCCTGGATTCTACTTTGGCAATGAGAACAAATTAAATTCATATAGGGACTTGATGAAACAGATAATTTTCATCCCCAGAATGGAATATTATGCACCCATTGAAAATCATGCTTACCTTAGAGTTGTGGTAATATGAGACAAAGCATATGCCATTATTTTTATTGCAACTAGTTATATAATTATATATATTTATGTAATACAAATAAATTTACATATTTCAAAAAGGTATAGAAAAAAGATAAGGAAAAAATGCTAAAATGTAGAGTTAATTAGGAATGGTGCAATCATAGGTCATTTTAAAACTTTCCAGTTTTTTTTCTGTTTCCTGCATTTTCTATAATAAACAACTAAACAGACTTTTAAAAGCTAGTTTACAAATTCTGTTTTAGGAGGACACATTCTACTTAACGTATTCTCTCTGTTCTAAAACTAGTTCTGAAAAATCAAAATTAATAGTTGGACAAGTCTCAAAAATTCGTTTATGTTCTGCTTCCTCTTATGAACACACTTTAGAGTTTTTCAGTGGTAATGAAAACAAAATGTTTTCTACTTGGAACTTCAAGTAACCATAAAACTTTACCTGCTGACAATAATCCCATCAGCATATCATTTCACCAACCCTCTTGTAAAACATTTCTTAATGCCATCACCCTAGAATCCCAAAAATGAGTAACAGTTTTGTGACTTAGTATGTTTGGTTTTCCTACTCTGCCATTTGCTGTCAAGCTTGCTGACTGTTCCCAATACATAGTAACTGTACCTCACGATAGTTTTTTAACATAGAAATTACCAAAAACTTTAAAGAGCTTATAACAGGGAAACAGACTTGGTCCAGTGGTTAGGGCGTCCGTCTACCACATGGGAGGTCCGTGGTTCAAACCCCGGGCCTCCTTGACCCATGTGGAGCTGGCCCATGTGCAGTGCTGATGCGCGCAAGGAGTGCCCTGCCACGCAGGGGTATCCCCCGCATAGGGGAGCCCCACACGCAAGGAGTGCGCCCGTAAGGAGAGCTGCCCAGCGCAAAAGAAAGTGCAGCCTGCCCAGGAATGGCGCGGCCAACACTTCCCGTGCCACTGACAACAGAAGCGGACAAAGAAACAAGACGCAGCAAATAGACACAGAGAACAGACAACCGGGGGAAGGGAGGGAAATTAAATAAATAAATAAATCTTTAAAAAAAAAATAAAAATAAAAATAAAGAGCTTATAACAAACCACCCATTTATATCTCTTGACCCCCTTCAAGCCTTAAAATACAATTCTGTGATTTGAAAACACATCAGTAAGTTATTTCTGTCTCCACAGAACTACCTTCTCCGACAAGCCCAAAGTAGCCCTATGTCTTTTTTAAATTTTTTTAAGATTTGTTTTTTATTTATTCCTCTCCCTCCAGTTGTCTGCTCTCTGTGCCAGTTGTCTGCTCTCTGTGTCCATTCACTGTGTGTTCTTCTGTGTCCGCTTCTGTTGTTGTCAGCAGCACGGGAATCTGTGTTTCTTTTTGTTGCGTCATCTTGTTGTGTCAGCTCTGTGTGTGCAGTGCCATTCCTGGGCAGGCTGCACTTTCTTTCATGCTGGGCGGCTCTCCTTATGGGGCACACTCCTTGCATGTGGGGCTCCCCTACGCGAGGACACCCCTGCGTGGCACGGCACTCATTGCGCGCATCAGCACTGTGCATGGGCCAGCTCCACACAGGTCAAGGAGGCCCGGGGTTTGAACCGCACACCTCCCATGTGGTAGGCGGACACCCTAACCACTGGGCCAAGTCTGCTTCCCAGCCCTATGTCTTTTGCTAACAGAGAGATCTGTTTTATCTTCATCAGAGAACTTTTCGTTCATTACCCAGCATTTTCTTTATTGCCACTCTCCCACCACTGTATCACTCTCCTCCTGCAGAACAGACACCTTGCCAATTATGCTCACCTCTACATCGCTGGCATTTGTTGAATGAATGAATAAATCTCTGTCCTACAATATCCCCACTAAAATGAAAAGATTCAGTGATGGAGTGGATGTAGCTCAGTGGTCGAGCACCTGCTTCCCATGTACAAGGTCCCAGGTTTACTACCAGGTAGATGTCCTAAAAAAGAAAAAAAAAAATGTTTTTTAGTGAAAGGCCTTTGCTTACTTACATGTCAACCACTAAATCTGACCATTAGAGAGCTCCAGCACTTACTGAATTCTCAGGTTAGCTACTGAACACCTCCACTTTATTTTCACTATTTTTAATTGCTAATATTTATGAGGGTGTACTTTGTGCCAGGTGCTGGACTAAGCATTTTACACATATCAACTCATTCAATCCTCACAGCAAGGCTGTAGATTCTATTTTTACGCCCATTTTGCAGATGGAGGGTATTGAAGCATCCTTGCCTGAGGTCACACAGCTAATAAGTGGAAGACCCTGGATTCGATCCAGGCACCAAGGACCCATTCTTATCTACAACACTTTGCTTTCTTTCCACAGGCAAACAAAAACCCTAGACAGAATCAAGAACTAGAGATGTAGTTACAATAACAACAGAATTGCCAAAAAGAATGATCTGGTCAAAGAGCATTCAAAGACTGCCCGCCTGATTAAAATTGTGAACATTCTAAATAGCCTTTTGTTGCTGTTGTTGTATAACCCTGTAAAGCAGAGAAAAGGCACTTTTCTGAAAATATATTTTCAAGTTTTATGGAAAGTGGGACACAATACAATCAATTTCAGGACTAGATCAAAGACACTAAACTTTACTTCTGTCAAATCCCAAGTTGTTTTTTGTGGTTTGTTTTTTTTTTTTTTTTTAACTACACTAAAAGATTTAAAGGGTCTAAATAGTTCTGACCCAGAAACAAAAGCTGCTAAACTTTGGAGCTATCACCACAACTTCAAACTTCAGTAATTTAAGACTTCATAAAATGATGGTTTAGGAGGTCTAAATGTGGAATCCAAATGAAAACTTTATGGGCCAATCTTTCATTTGGAGGCTCCCAAACTTTGATTCTCTGAGACAAAAAAAAATGCCCAGCCAGCCTGTAATGTGGAAGCAATTATGAAAATTAAGACATCTGAAAACCACTCAAGCAGCTTTTATTTCTAACTACATCTTACAAGACAAGGGGCTGCCAGGCCTTTTAGCTGGCTCATATAACACTCTCCACTTCCTCCTAGGAAGAAATGCGGGCGCATCTAAGACCGGGACAACTTATGCCGCAGCTATTTTCTTTTCCTCTGGTCCATGAAAGTAAAACAGCCCTGTTTTCTCTGGATATTAGGTCAGTTGAGACGCTAGAGGCCAGAAAAGAGAGCAATCCTGCATAAGCCATGGCGTTTGCTTACTGAATTCTTTTTAATAATTAATGCTAATGGCAAAATCAGAACAGCATGGAGACTTGAGTACACAGGCAATCCCTGTGGCTCCTTTTAGCCGTCAGTTTCTAGGCCTTTGTACCTGCTGCTCCCTCTGCCCAGAAGCCTCTTCCCCAGTTACCCATAGGACTCATTTCTCTTCCCTGCGCCTGCTCCCGTCACTTCATCAGAACTCCCTTCCCAGCTACTCTCTAAAGGGTTTCCCGCCCCACCCGCGCTGCACTTTAGCCCATGACCCTCTTCGCTTTTCTGCACAGCATTTCTCACTACCTGGCAGTACCTGCCGGGGGTTACTGTCTGACTCCCCCACTCAAATGTGTGCTCAGGAAGTAGGAAGTTGGTGTTGATACAGCGTATCCCCAGTGCCAGAAACACTGCCAGGTGCATCCTATGCACTACTCATTAAACGCAGAATTAAATAAATTTCCTTGTGCACCCACGCATGCCCGCACGCACCCTAATCTTTCACCCAAACTGAGAACGATTACTTTCTTCTTCCGCCTACTCTCTAATTTGGAACTCATTTCTCCATGTACACTTGGCTCAAAGCCCTGCTTGCAGAGAGGCATGAGGAGTGGTGTTTGCTCCCCTTGAACAGCAGCTTTGGCAGAGCAGACAAGCCAGGTGGTCTGAAGGGCAGTCCTCACCAGAGAGACCTCTGACTGGTTAGGGCTGAAACCAGAAACTTTGACTCCTCTTTGAGCAAAACCTCAACAGAAAGGGCACCCAATGGCCAGAGTTGGAACAATCCGAGCCACAAAACAAATAAAATTTGTTTGGGTTGTTTGGGTTGGATTATAACCCAAAGTATAAAACAACTATCCAGGAGTCCATAGTGACAAAAAGAAATGACTGATTAAATTAATAAATGGAAAAGAGGAGCCAAAACTCCCATAAAGAAGAATTCCAAATAAATTATACAACCATTCCACCCTGGAGGAGGAGTAGCATAACTCCCCACTCCTTAAGTGTGGGTTATGCACACTGACTTCCTTTCAAAGAGCACAGTATGGAAAAGGAGAGATAGGAGAGTGAGTCTGCAGTAGAGAAACTTGAAAAATGCTACTTTATCAGGTGATCAAGGTCAACATCAAAAGTCTATGTTACTCTTGTTCAAAGCATGCTAGAAGTTCTGGCGAGAGCAGTTAGGCAAGAAAGAGAAATAAAAGGCACCCAGATTGGAAAGAAAGAAGTAAAGCTTTCATTATTTGCAGATGCAATGATCCTATATTCAGAAAGTCCTGAAAAATCTACAACAAAGCTTCTAAAGCTAATAAACAAGTTCAGCAAAGTGGCGGGATGCAAGATCACTATCCAAAAGTCAGCAGTGTTTCTAGATACCTGAAGTGGGCAATTTGAGGAAATCAAGAAAAATTTCCATTTACAATAACAACTAAAAGAATCAAATATCTAGGAACCAAGGATGTAAAGGACCTGTACGTAGAAAAGTATAAAACATTGCTAAAAGAAGTGAAAGAAGACCTAAATAAATAGAAAGACATCACATGCACATGGACTGGATGACTAAATATTGTTAAGATATGAATTCTACCCAAATTGATCTACAGATTTAATGCAATCCCAATCAAAATTCCAACAGCCTACTGTGCAGACATGGAAAAGCCAATGATTAAATTTATTTGGGAGGTACAGGGCCCCAAATAGCCAAAAACATCATGAAAAAGAAGAACAAAGTTGAAGGATGACTCACATTTCCTGACTTTAAAGCGTACTACAAAGCTACAGTGGTCAGAACTGCATAGCAGTGGCATAAAGATAGACATATTGGAGGTGGCAGACTTGGCCCAGTGGTTAGGGCGTCGGTCTACCACATGGGAGGTTCGCGGTTCAAACCCTAGGCCTCCTTGACCCGTGTGGAGCTGGCCCACGTGCAGTGCTGATGTGCACAAGGAGTGTCCTGCCACGCAGGGGTGTCCTCTGCGTAGGGGAGCCCCACGCGCAAGCAGTGCGCACCGTAAGGAGAGCCGCCCAGTGCAAAAGAAAGTGCAGGTTGCCCAGGAGTGGCGCCGCCCACACGGAGAGCTGACACAAGATGATGCAACAAAAAGAAACACAGATTCCCGAGCCGCTGACAATAACAGAAGCAGACAAAGAAGACGCAGCAAACAGACACAGAGAAGAGACAACCAGGGTGGGGAGGGAAGGGGAGAGAAATAAATAAATAAATCTTTTTTAAAAAAAGATAGACATATTGATCAATGGAATTGAATTGAGAGTTCAGAAATTGGCCTGCACATCTATGGTTAATGGATTTTTTTAATCAGTATTTTTCCCTTTTTTCTTATTATTTTTAAAGAAGCTTTAGATTACACAAATGTTATATCAAAAATATGGAGGATTCCCATATATCTAACCCATATACACTTTCCCCATTAACAGCATCATTCATTGGTACATTTGTTACAATTGATAAACACATATTGAAGCATTGCTACTGACCATGGTCTATGGTTTACATTATGATTTACACTTTGCACTGCACAATTTTATAGGTTTTGACAGAGTGTATAATGGCCTGTATCCATCATTGCAATGCCCCAAACATGCCCCATGTTAAAACTACTCTTCCCTCTCCCTCCCCTCAGAACCTCTGGTGACCACTATCTCTATATCAATGTTACAAGCTCTTCCATTTCTAGAATAATAATGTCTATTTTAGTCCATAGTTGTAATCCCGCCCCCTTATGTTTGTTCATTCCTCAGTCTTGAGGATTTTAGGATGGTGATGTCCCCTCTGCTTCTGGTTGAAAGGGGGCTTAGATCTGTGGAACAGATGGGTAAGACCATCTTGCTAGCATTGTAGATACTCTCTGTTTTGGGGGATGGGTGTAATCCATCATCATCCTTTTGTTAGTTGTCCTGAGTGAGTCCAATGAATTGGAGGGTAACTCTGCTGAGATTCAGGGCTCAAGTGGCATAAGAACAACCTGAAGATTTACGTCTCTGGGACACATATTTAATGGGTATAGTACTAATTATAAGATCAAATAAAAGGGGTATTAGAACCATGTGCAGGAAAATTATAAATGAGTCCAACTCTGATACATTGGGGAGATAGGTTATCATATATTCCAAGGTAAGGTCCACTGACAGGGTGCCAAATTCCTGGGGTTGTCTGCCCTGCCTATAGTATCCAGAAGTCTCTAGAGCCCTCAGGAACCCCCCTACTTGAGGCACTAGTTACTGTGGCAGTCAGTGAGACCTTTCTGAGATTTGCAAACTCTGGAAAGACCTCCTGACTGACTCACTTTGAAATCTCTTAGTCATGAAATCTCATTTGTATTTAACATTTCCCCTTTTGAGCAAGGTCTTTTTCCAAATGCAAGCTAGTTGTCATTTGGTCTCTTGGTGCCAGGGAATCTCATCCCTTCTCCACACCAGGGGAAGAAAGTGAATGAGTTTATATGTTAAGTTTGGCTTAGAGAAAGGCCACATTAGAGTAACAAGGAGGCTTTCAGAAGGTAACTCTTGGAAAATACATAATACTAGGCTAAGTTTCAATTTCATAAGAATAAGCCTCCTAAGTACAAGCATCAATATCAAAGGCCTGGCATATTGGTCTGTTCTCCTTCACTAGGCATTGCCCATGTACTCTAGGGATTCTTGCCACTCTATTAAAGAATGTAGCAGGACTCTCCAGGATGGGAATTGAATATTCTTTCGGTTATGGTGTTGGTCTCCATCCACGGAGAAAACACTCCATGACCACATGAACACATTCATATTCTATTCTATAGAAGCATGTCCCAGGTGCACCCATCCCCACACATCCCCTAACCACCAACACCCTGCTCCAGAGATCCTCCCGGGCCATAGGTGCAACTCATCCACAGTCTAAAACCTCTCCGAAATAAAGCAAAAATAAATAAATTTTTTAAAAAAATTTGCATTGTGTCTTTCATTCCTATATGTTATCTTTTATGTACAGTGACAATTTCTTCTGTATATGCTTATTTTTTTCTACTTTATTTTCAAAGAAGCTTTAAGTAACAGAAAAGTCACAAAGAAAGTACAGGGGATTTCCATATGCCCCACTCCCTCCCCCTCTCACACTTACCCCTATTAAAAACATCTTACATGAGTATGGTACATTTGTTACAGTTGATAAATATTGAAGCATTGCCACCAACCAAGGTCAATGGTTTACATAATGGTTCAAATTCTGTACCATATACTTCTTTAAGTTCTAACAAAATGCATAAGGCCTGGGTCTGTCATTGCAAGATCATGCAGCACAATTCCAATGCTCTAAAAATGTCCCCTGCTCCATCTATTCTTCGCTCCCCAACCCCTCAGAATTTTTTACAAAACTGCCAAGTCCACTCAACTGGGACAGAATAGTCTCCTCAACAAATGGTGCTGGGAGAACTAGATATCCATATCCAAAAGAATGAAAGAGGGGAAACGGACTTTGGTCCCAGTGGTTAGGGCATCCGTCTACCACATGGGAGGCCCGCGGTTCAAGCCCCGGGCCTCCTTGACCCGTGTGGAGCTGGCCCATGCGCAGTGCTGATGCGCGCAAGGAGTGCCGTGCCACACAGGGGTGTCCCCCGCGTGGGCACGTGCAAGGAGTGCACCCATAAGGAGAGCCGCCCAGCGCGAAGAGGGAGCAGCCTGCCGAGGAATGGCGCCGCCCACACTTCCCGTGCCGCTGACGACAACAGAAGTGGACAAAGAAACAAGACGCAGCAAAAAGACACAGAAAACAGACAACCGGGGGAGGGGAGGGGAATTAAATAAATAAAAATAAATCTAAAAAAAAAAAAAAAGAATGAAAGAGGACCTTTATCTCAATACCTTATATAAAAATTAATTCGAAACAGATAAAACACCTAAATATAAGAGTCAGGACCAGAAAACTAGAACAAAATGTAGGGAAGTAGCTTCAAGATCTTGTGGTAGGTGGTAGTTTCTTAGACTTTATTCACAAAGTACAAGCAAAGAAAGAACAAATAGATAAATGGGACTTCCTCAAAACTAAATACTGCTGCACCACAAGGTAAGAAAGTCAAGAAAGTGAAAAGGCAGCCTGCTCAATGGGAGAAAATATTTGGAAACCATATATCCCATTAGGGTTTAATATCTAGAATATATAAAGAAACCTGCAACTCAACAATGAAAAGACAACCCAATTAGAAAAATGGGCAAAAGACTTGAAAGGACATTTTACCAAAGAGGCAATACAAATGGCTAAAATGCACATGAAAAAATGTTCAACATCACAAGCTACTAGGGAAATGCAAATCAAAACAGTGAAATATCATTTCACATCTACTAGATTGGCCACTATTAAAAAAAACAAACAGTGAAGCAGACTTGGCTCAACAGATAGAACGTCTACCTACCACATTGGAGGTCCACGGTTCAAACCCAGAGCCTCCTTGACCCGTGTGGAGCTGACCCACATGCAGTGCTGATGCGCGCAAGGAGTGCCGTGCCACGTAGGAGTGTCCCCTGTATAGGGGAGCCCCACATGCAAGGAGTGCACCCCATAAGGAGAGCCGCCCAGCGCCAAAGAAAGTGCAACCTGCCCAAGAATGGCGCTGCACACACGGAGAGCTGACTCAGCAAGGTGATGCAACAAAAAGGAACACAGATTTCTGGTGCCACTGATAAGGATTGAAGCGGTCACAGAAGGACACACAGCGAATGGACACAGAGAGCAGACAACTGGGGGAGGGGAGGGGAGAGAAATAAAAAATAAATCTTAAAAAAAAAAAAGAAAGGGGAGGTTTAGGGTCATGTATGTCACTTGAAAAAAAGTTGGAGGATGAAACATGGGACTATATAACATCCTTGTTATGGATGACAAATGTGGTTAATAAAATATAAGAATATACTTTCACAAACTAGAACAAATGTACATCACTGTTCCAAGGTGTTAATAATAGGGTGATATATGGGAAAAATACACCTAATTCAAACTATAGGCTATAATTAACAGTAATATTTTAATATTCATTTATCATTTATAACAAAGGTAACAGCAATGCTGTATCAATAATAGGGGTATAAAAGGGGTATGTATGGGGTTTTTTTTTTGGAGCATTGAAAATGTTCTAAAATTGGGGAAAAAAAGGACATTTGGGGGATATAAGAAAAACTGGAATACAGACTGTAAACTTTATATCAATGTTAAATTTCTTGAACTAGATAATTGCACTTAAGGTGGTTACATAAGTGAATATCCATATTCTTGGGAAATGCACATAACAGTAATAAATATTCAAAGAGCATGATGTAAGCAACCTACAAGCATTCAGGAAATAGATTGTTAAATGGATAGATAGAATTATGTGGCAAATGTGACAAAATGTTAAAATTGGTGGATTGGGTATCTGGGGGTGGAGGCAGAAGTATGTTGGAGTTCTCTGTATGGGTTTTGTATTCTTCTTGTAACTGTCCTGTAATTTTGAAAGTATTTCAAAATAAAAGGTTTAACATTTTTTTAAAAAGACTGTGTCATGGTGACAGCATGTAATCTTGATATGATGCAATAAAAATGGCACTTTATCTCTGTGATCCTCCTCCCTGAAACCCATAACTCCAGTCTAATTATGAAAAGAACTGCAGAAAAATCTACAATATATCTGATCAATACCCTTTAAAAATGCCAAGGTGATAAAAAACAAGGAAAATCTGAGAAACTGTCACAGCCAAGAGGAGCCTAAAGAGATGTGACAAGTAAATGTAATATAAGGTCCTGGATGGGATCCTGGAAGAGAAAGAGGACATTAGGTTACAAACTAAAGAAATCTGAATAAACTATAAAATTTGATTAATAATAAGGTATCTATATTGGTTCATTAATTGGAACAAATGTACCATACAAATGGAAAATGTTAATTGGGGAAACTGTGTGGGGAGAGTTGTTATCATGGGAACTCTGAATTATCGGCTCAATTTTTCTGTAAATATAAAAATGTTCTAAAAATTAATTAAGATTTTAAAGAGAGAGAGAGGTAGAGGACGTTATCGACTCTGTTACACTGTAGTAATTTCAAAATAAATAAAGCCCCTGCATTGCCTAAGTGGCGCCTTTGTTGTAAAAATAAGACAGGAGCAGCTATTTGTTTGAGATTAAATTTAAACAGATATTGTCTGTAATGGAGTATTGGAGGTCTCTGATCTTGGGTAAGCAACTCTGTTTACTCTAAAGGTAGCTGTGTGTATAGGGCTGATAGAAATCTGCCTCCCTATCTTAATACACTAGACCATTTCTCTTAAGAAAGCTAAACCCTCAACTTCACTAAAGTTTGGTTACTCTGTTTCTTAAGAAGGAATCTTTAACCCAAGTACCTAAAAGTGTTCTGAGCTAGAGCCTCTGTTCTCCGCATTCCAAGGTCTCCACAATGCTCTGCTCTAAGGTAGTGACACGCAGGGGATGGGGAATGGAGTCTGAGCTTAGCAGAATAAACAGCTTTATCGTGTCAGTGCAAGTTTAGGGGCTGGGAGGTGGGGAGGACGTCAGCTGCCGGACCTACTGCTTTCTTTCCCCAAAGAGGGGGCAGTCCCGGGAGGTCGTGGCATACACACGCAGCTTCTGTCCTAGGGCTTGTTTAATAAACAGCGAGAATCACATGTATTGTTCCATACATGTTCCCATGTCTGAAGACTATTTTAAACCACTTGATTAAACAGGAAAGCCAACTTGAAAACCCACAGAACTAAACTAAATAAAAGAGGTGAGACATGGATTTTATAGGACAGGCAAATTCCCTGACTTAGTTTATCCATGTGCTCATGTAATAATGTAAGTCTAAAACTATGTTTGCTTTATCTATTATAAAATTTTAATCTCATCTAATTCATTAGGCCATAAAGATTGAAGAGATTGTGTCCTCTGACTCTCATTAATAGTAAAGAAGCTAATCAAAATGCTTGAAAATCCTATTATTTACACATAACTCCATATGTTCTGTTTAATACATAGCAAATAATCCTTAGACAGATATGTAATTAAACTTTAGTAGGCTTTACTGATAGAAGCAGGAGGGAATGCCAAAATTTAAAGTGGGGACACTCACAGCTGAAAGAGATTTTCTTATACAAAATGCTTCGTCCCTCCGGAAAAATAGATCTTGAAAATTTTAAAGTGCATGCTCACGACAAATGACTTGCCACAAGAAGAAAATGAGCTTTCTTTATGTTGTAAAATTCACAGCAGGCAAACTTTTGGTCCGACCTCTTTCTCAGGACTTAGCTGTGGTACTGCGTTCCCTGGCCCAGCATACCTCGTGACCTCGCCCCCTGCCTCCAGTCCTGAGACAGATATTTAAGAGGCTGTGGCTCTACGTGGTTTTGTTCCAAATAATCCCCCTTCCTGGTGGTCTTCTCTTCAGTAACGACCTGCCGTGACTCTTCCGTGTTTCTAGAGACCACACCCACCCAGAGTAGTGCCTGGCTGAATCCTGAAATGGTGTAGAAAGAAAAGTAATATCTTAATGACTCAGGGCTACTGTGGCAGGAGATGGTTCTTCTGAACAAGCCTTCAGAGGTTCAGAGGGAGGGCATGGCTTATGCTAAGCAGGTGAGGCCAAGAAACCTCCTGCAAGAATTCCATGCTTTGGTCGGCAAGCAGGAATCATTCCTAAAAAGGGAGGCTCCTACCTCTCCTTCCCCTCCCTCCCCCACCTCCCGGGATCCTGTGGTGGGAACACATCTCATCTGGGCAAAGGTAGCCAGGTCAAGTCACTGAGTATAAAAGTCATTTGAATGCTGTGCCAGACCTCATTGGCTAGCCTGCCCTCCAGCTCCCGACCCGCTCCTCTCCTTTCGCTCTGCACCCTGGGAGGCTGGCCCTTAGGGACAGCAGCTACAGGCATCCTGCTTCTCCAGCCTCTGTCAGGGAGAGGTACAGCGAGAGCTGGGAAGGAGGGAGGAGGGGGAGGTTGGGATGGTGAACTGGGAACTCCTGGCTGCGGCCGAGGGTGGGTTAGGTGAGCTACCAGCTCTCAGAGAGCTAGCTGCCCTGCCCCCATGGCTGGCCTTTCAGGTCCATGGTGGTGACTGCTCTTGCTGTTTTTAGCTCTGGGGTACTGCACCACCTCTTGCTGGTTACCATGAACTCTGCCCCTATTTTAGAACCAGTTTCTCTCCTCCAATTACCAATTAGACTCTATCACCAGTTTCCTGTGGAGAACTCTAATAGAGATGTCTTTTAAAGTACATTGTAATACTACAAAAACTGCTATTTGAAAAGTCTTGTGTTATGGATTTTCTTAAATCTTTTGGAATGATCTAGCACACATAACATTTCCTGATTATAAATAGAACCAGTTTTAGAGAAGAGGAATGAGTCATGTTTTCAAGGGCTTGGACCAGTATCACAATTCTTTTGATGCCTTCAATGTCCCCCTACAAACCCTAGTAAATTCTTGACACAGAGAGGGTAGCTCAATAAATGAGTTACTTACCTTGGATATAGGGGTTACATAAAGCAAAGATGACTGCAGAGGGTCCCAACAGGTCTCTACATACTAGGATCTACTGCCCAAGTATCGCTCAATGTAATCCAGGAGCAGTTCCAATTCTATCTGTATTCTATGTCTTGAAAACCGTGGAAAATATGTGCTGTGGATTTAAGTATCAGTGAAGGATTAGCGAGGTTTGAAGCTAGACACCGAAGAGAAGCAAGCAGTGGACTTCCTCCTATGATGCCACGAGGAGGGCAAGGGGTAGGGTACAGACAGCCTAAGCCCAGGGGCACTAAAGCAACAGACCTAGCTGGAAGAGCTGCGCTTTGATGTGCCCCACCCGTCCATCCTCCTCGGTGGCATTTCCAGTGGCCAGGCCAGCCCTGATGGGTGCCAGAGGCATGCTGCTCTCACAGCACTGCTGCCTGCAGGCTTGGTGGAGCTACTGCAGTGGCCGATGATCTCTAGACTCTGGAGACACGAACCAGACATAGTCTTCCAGTAGGCAGAGAGGCCCGTGTGTTGCTCACGATTGAGCTCTTCTCCACTCCATCAACAGCATCATCTTTTTTTGGCATTCTTACCCTCACACTTCCACTTGCTCCTTCTAATCTGAATGCAAACATGCTTGGGGAAGATCAGGGGCAGTCCTTGACTTTGGAGCCTTCGCGCTTTATACAACTGGAACTTCCATGCATTTACATATAGATTCTCCAAAACAGATTTGTTTACTGGATTCAGGCTCTCCTCTAGCCCCTGAGGGGGCGGGGGGAATCCCCTGACTCTTCACTGGAAGCTTACTCTCTGCCTCTGCAGCTTCCTCACCAGGCTCTGTGCTTCTTAAGGGCTAGGACAGTTTCTTACTCGGGCTTGTGCACCTCGTGCCCCAAGCAGTGGCGCATGATAGATGTGCGATAAATATTTGGCACATGTGTCGGTTATTTAGTTGGTTAGCTTCAGTGAAATAGAGGAGATGGAAGCCAGCTCACAATATACTGAATAGCATTCGGACCATGTGGAAGTGGAAAGAAAGTAGAGTCTATTCTTTAAAGAAATTTGAGAAAAGTTTGGTACCTCTCCTATGCTATTAGCATTTATTTGTCTGATCTCGTTTTTAAGCTCGTTGTGAGCAGAGCTGGTATCTTCCTGTCTCCCTGTTCCCCTGCTTATAATAGGCACTCAGGAAAAATGTGTTCAATTTGATGGAAAAAAAGTCCTCTTTTTCCTTTGCTCTCACTGGAATTTGACCACAGTTGTTCCCTTCTGGACACTCCTCTCCATTGCCTCTGGGACTCGATTCTCTCTGCCTCCTTCTCAAGTTCCTCAGCATTTCTGGCCTGTGTTCTTCCAACAGCCTTGAAGAGTAGACAATCCAGACTCAGTTCTCTGCCTTCTCTTCATTTCCCTTTAAACTTTCTTCCACATGGATTACTAGTGCTTAAATTATTTCCTACTAAATAATTATGTCCAGCCCTGTCACCTCTCACACTCTCTCTCATGCTAAGCCACCAGTCACAAGTCAGATCCCACAGTGCCACGGAGATAAATATGAAGACAGCCACCCCGAGTGCCACCTGTGTGCAGGCTGGAACGGTCATCCTCCCTCAGTCAGTGTTGGAGGTGATGGACATAAAGTTTCAACTTCAAACACCAGGTCTTTAACCTAGGGGGCTAAAACAGTGGTGCCTTCAGGCCCCACTAGTTGTTAGCAAGCTGGTGAAGTGGTTGGCTTTGGAGAACCTTCACTCGACTCACACTGGTCAGACTCTTTAGTTCTCCCTCTCCCTGGTGTCCACTCAAGGGCTCAGGGGAGACTACTGGAGCTCCCTTCACTGATGCCCCCACTGGATTCTGACTGCTACAGTGTTCCCAAGCCAGCGTCACCCCTGCCTTCTGATCTTCTCCAGTCCCAGAACTCTGGAACAGCCTCGTAGATTCTAACAGGGCTCCAAACCTGGGTATTTGGTTTCTGGATTTCCCCCCAAAGAATGGTTCTCAGCCTCTTCCCATTGCTGACCTCTCACGCAACTGGCCTATCACCTTGAGGCTGCCTAAAAGGATCAGCAGGACCCCAGCCTCCAGTTCAGCACAGTGCGGCAAGAATCTCAGAGCCCCTCTCACTCATTTGTCCATAATTGAATACTGCACTACGATTTCTCTTGCAATTGTTTCTTTGTGTTATTATTTAGCTTTATCTCCTGTGGCACACACTGTTCATCGTCCACTAAATGAGTTTTTCTTTTCTTAAAGAGTAACAGAGGGAAACAGATGTGGCTCAACCAACTGGGTTCCCATCTACCATATAGGAGGTCCAGGATTCAATGCCCAGCGCCTCCTGGTGAGGGCAAGCTGGCCCACGCAGCAAGCTGGCCCATGCAGAGTACCAGCCCACGTGGGAATGCCGCCCCGTGCAGGAGTGCCGCCCTGCATGGGAATACCACCCAGCACAGGAAATACGACCTGCGCAGGAGTGCTGGCAAAAGCTGAGAGCTGGCACAGCAAGATGATGTAACAAGAGCACAGAGGAGAGAAAATAATAAGACGTAGCAGAACAGGGAGCTGAGGTGCTGCAAGAGAGTCATCGCCTCTCTCCCACTCCAGAAGGTCCCAGGAACTGTTCTCAGAGCTGCCTAATGAGAATACAAGCAGATACAGAAGAGCACACAGCAAATAGACACAGAGAGCAGACAATGGGGGATCAGGGGAGGGGGGAATAAATATAAAAAATAAATCTTAAAAAAAAAAAAGAGCAATAGACTTGTAGCTGGGCACCTGGATGCCTTGCTAAAAACACTGTTTTCCAGCCCCTTTGCAGCTACGGTGGCCTTGTGACTCTGTTCTTGCCCAGGGAATGTGAACATAAATGAAGTGTGCTACTCACAGGTTAGCCTTAAGGCACTTCTCTGGGGGCTCCTCCGTGTCGCTGCCCTTCCTGCAAGGTGGAACACAGACAGGCCTGTGCCGCAGCGCTGAATGTTCGGGGGGGGGGGGGGCGTCAAAGCCCTAGAGCAGCACCGCTTCAAGGTGGGCCGCACACCAGTTTCCATCAACAAGGAGATAAGTACAGAAATGGAGAATAAACACTTAAAAGTGTTTACAGCAGTTTGCCGTGGCTGTGAAGACCAAGTACATGATCAGTGGATTTGTCTATTTGAACAGAATATAAACCAAAGGTATTTGTCTGTGATGGAATGAATAAAGGGAATTTCTAGTCCTTAACTACGGAGAGCCTGAGAAGCATTGCCCTAGACAATGGCAGCACAGCAGGATGAAAGGAATCCTTCTCAGGCGAACCACTCACCTCAGGACTTAACCACGAGAGAAAAATAAACTTAGCCTATACTCAAAGAAATACAGAAAGGAACTCCTGAATTTGGAGTGCTGCCACAATTTAAAATGAAAATATGTGCCACTGGCTGAGTGGCCAGGTGGTAGGCAGGAAGGAAGCATATACCCTGGGCCATAAAGCTGGTGACGCCAGTTGTGCCACCACAGAAGACTCGGTGAATTTTTCACCTGCAGTAACTCGCAAGGCAGGCCACCCGCCTATGCAGCCTGAAGCTCCAGGCGAAGGGGCTGGAAAGACTCAGAATGTTACCATGTGTTGTCTCCTTCTTGCAACAAGAAAGAGAGGAGCTCAGGCAAAAGCAAGCCAGTTTGTAAGCAAAGGTGGAAAGGACTGGATAGAATTTAGAAACTGGGGGCTTTGGGGACTAGAAAAGTTCATTACTTCTGTAACCCCAAAGAGCAGAAAACAGAATTCCCCAACAGCCTTTCTCAAAGGTTTCTTGGTAAGACTTCTCAGCGGAAAAAGGAAAAAAAGGCCTGCAGCAAAGGTCAGGCCAGGAGTGGGCCTCCCCACCTCAGCCCACTTCAGGGGGCCTCAGGGTCGATACCACCAAAGCGAGGGAGAGAGGGATGGGCAAGCACAGAAGCGGATAAATAAGGCATGCTTAAGGATTCCGTTGGACTGATATCAAGACAGTGGTTACCAGCAGCTCTGATGGGAGGGGAGGGAGGAACAGGTGGAACACAGGGCATTTTTAGGGCATTGGATATTGCAATGACGGATACAGGTCATTATACATTTTTGTAAAACCTACAGAATTGTATGGTGCAAAGTGTAAACTGTAACATAAACTATAGCCCTTGGGTAGTAGCAGTGCTTCAATATTTGTTCATCAACTATAACAGATGTGCCACACTTATGTAAGATGTTATTAATAGGGGAAATGTGGGAGGGGGGGAGGGGGGAGCATATGGGAATCCCCTATACTTTCAATATAACTTTTCTGTAATCTAAAATTATAAAAATAAGGTCTATTATAAGAAAACAATAATAATTCTGTTGGTCCAGGACAGGATTTGGATATGAGCACTGGTACATGGACTGGCAGCCAACAGACCAGGAGACTACAAAGTTTTTAAGGTATTGGGTCGCCGAGGAAGCCACAGGTTGGCTGGAAAGGCCGTGTTCACTCTCCCTCAAGGAGAGCAGACTCTCCGACACCCATTTCAGATATGGCCACAAAGGGTGCTCTTCCCAGGGGACACTGTCAAAGTCACAGGCCTGGGGAGCCTCTCCTCGAGAGCGGAAGCAACAACCAACCATGGGACTTCCTCCAGTGCCAGGCGGGGACATCCTGATCATTCCCGCTTGCCAGGTCGTCATCTTTCTAGGCCCCTGGGACTGCCGTGTGTCTCCCCACCTCCTGAGTGGGAGTCTTTATTGTGCTGTTCTTGTTTCTACTCCCCCATCACACAGTGGGTCTTTTTTGGTCAGAACAAAGGAAGAACTGTACATTTTAGCACGGGTATTTAAAACAGAGGTCAGAGAAAGGATGGCCAGACCTGAGAGATGTTGGGTAAGCAACGCCCTACGGGGAAGGCCTGGCAGGCCATGCCACACAGGAAGGCTAGAGGGGAGAGCAGGCTGCAGGCTTTGACGTCACATGACGGGGCCAGATGTGGGCTCATCTCCTTCCGTGATGGCTTTCACCAGGCACACTGTTGATCCTTCCAGAGCCTTCTCCTTCCTCTCTAAAACTAGCCTAATAATGGCAACAATCCTACATGATTGAGGGCAGGATGAAGTTAAAGGAATACTTAGAAAGTGCTTAGCAAGAGGCTGAGCACCTAGGAAGTGCTCAAACCAATGGGAGGGAGGACATCCCAGGAAGGTGAGCTAATTCGAATCTTCTAAAAAATTCCAAGGAATATACAACTGGCTTCCTGAGTTTAATGATTCAAGTTCTAACACCTCGATTTAACATGAAACCATGACAAAGTCATCCCGTACCTTCACTAAAATAACAATCCAGGGAAGAATTTCCCCTAGCTAAGGATAGGCTAGTACCACCATGGCTAAGCTTAGACTCGGAATGCTCTGTCTTCTGCTGCTTAACAAACAGCAGGTGGGCAGGAGTGTGGGGGTGGGAGGGGTGGAGAAGGAAGGAGCGGAGAGGCAGAGCAGTGTGGCATAAGAACACAGGCTTCTGAGGCTGCCTTCTAATACTAGCAGATCAACAGGAGAGCTGCATGGTTAAAGAGCACAGCCTCCCAGCTACACTGCCTGAGTTGGAAGCCTTGCTTACCAGCAAGTTAGTCAACCTCATCTACAAAAGGAGGACAGTAGCAGTATCTTCTTGCTAAGGCTCTTGGGGATTTAAATAAAGTGCTTAGAATAACCCCTGACACATAGTGTTCATTTCATTCTTGTTATCATCCTGGGGGCCTAGGGAAAGTTACTTTAACCTCCTTGAGCCTCAGGTCCCTCTGTTGTAAAATGGAGACAAGCTAATGGCAAGGGTACTGGGTGACTGGGACAAAGTGAATAAAATAGCACATGTAAAACCGCCAGCCCAATTCTGGGTCCAGAGGAGTCAGAGACAGTCCAGTGAGCTCCAGGGTGCAGGGGGGCTCACAGAAGGGTCCCCTCCCTCAGATGGGTGGTCACTGGAATAGCAGCCCTAAAGCCAAGACTTCTCTCCTCTACCACCCTGTCCAGAGTCGCTGGCTGGTGGGCAAGTCACCACCATGGAAAAACACAGCCCGGAGGAATATGTATAATCAAGGAAGAGCACTTTGGCCAGCTGGGTTGAAAGCCTGATGTTTAATATTTGAACTTGATTACCACACTTTTTCTAGATTGATCCTCTGGAGCTCAGAGAATCTCTCAAATACTTTCATTGATATACCACTAAACTGTTTTCAAAGTGGTTTCACAGCTCTTTTCCCATTTGATCCCACAGGGAGATTGGGCAGTTAGCATTCTCTGTTTCACAGAGAAGAAAACTAAAACTTGGAGAGACTGGCTCACTGTGACTAGGTCTTGCCCTTCTGGGCCACTGCTCTTTTCACCACTCTCATCTTTAGGGCTCCTTTTTTCTGTAGCTAATTATATGTCTCCATGAGAAATTAAATATGCAGTGGATTTGTTCTCCATAATGGTATTAATGACTTTTGCAAACATTGACTGATTCTAGGAGATATATAATCTGATTGTGGTAAATGTCAATAAAATTACATAAGTCATCTCTCAGTAAATTTTTTGACCAAAGTTTCTGGGAAAGAGTCCATATAATCAAGTGAAAATGACACCGTTATTAAACTAAACACATGATAGAAAGTAGCAGTGGTTGGCCAGTTTGCCTGCTTCAGAAATGGCTTCAGAACAGTGAATAAGCTAGTTTACTTCTAGAACATAAAGGAAGTAGCTTAAGAAACACCTTCACCTAAACCATTTAACTTTCTCCGTCAATAAAATAGAATCTGCATGTTTTAACCAGTACACATGCTTCAACTGTAACTAACTTTAAGAAATTAGGGTGGATATAATTGAAAAGAATAGTAATGACATGGTGGCAGTCCATTTTGCTTTGCTAACATTCCTTTCATCTCCCTCTGTTGAACGTTCATGGAATTTGCACATGCAGAGTTCCACGCATGCGATGGGTTCCTTCTGGTGGTCCTGCTGGGTGCATTCTCTCCAGCAACTGAGTCCTCTGATCCCTGTGTGGTTACTGTTTCCTCACTGTTCACTATATGCAGGAAAAAGAGAGAGATGCACAGAGATATGTCTAAAGAAGCTAAATGCCCTTAGGAAGATCACAGACTTGAGCAGCCGCTCTCCAGGAGGCAAAGCCTCTCCTCCCCTGCAGACATGTGGCACCATTCAGTATATTTTTCAGTGCTGGTAAAGGTGTGGGGGGAATGGCACTCTTGAAACATGTGGATGAGAATGCCCCCTCTGGGGAGGGCTATTTGGCAATGTGTCAAAAACTCAAAACATGTATATTTAACAACTTTGCCTTCCTTCCATTCCCATCTTCTTCTCTCTTCCTTTCCCTTTTCTTCGCTTCACTTCCCTGAACATAGGGTCAGCATGTGGCAGAGAACTCAGCATGGTGGTGGAGAGATTGGGGAGCTGCCCAGAGACATGGGCTATGGTTGGTGAGCCACATAGAGGGGAGATCTGGAGGCACTGGAGTTGAAGAGGACCAGGGGTTGGGAAGCTACACAGAGGCACAGGCAGGCAGGCTTGGCAGCCAAGGCCAAGAAATAGTGGAGGGCAGAAGTGGGCAAAGCGGAGGCTAAATGGTCCTTGTGGTTGGGCGATAGGTTACTTTAAGCAAGTAAGTAAGGATGTTGAAGATAATGGATGCCAAGTTTCTCATTGCCAGAGAAGATATTTACAAACATATAAAAGGGAAGAAGAGAAAGATCTCTGAGGTGTTGGACTGAAATTGGAGGTATTAGTATGAACTCATGATTTTATTTTTTATGCACATATGTTATACACACACACATGGTCTTGTAGACATATATATAAAGGCATATGTATGTATGTATGCACATATGTATATTCCTTGTGCTGTCATCTAAGAGGGCTAGAAGCAATGATATCCCACTAACAAAGGCACATCAGCCTTCTATGTATTGGTTTCTAAATACCAGTCTCTATTAAAATGGAGGACTAGGTCAGAGAAAGTACAAGATGAGCTCGGAACATCTTGTGGTTTCAGAAAATAAAGAAATGCTCATGAATGAAAGGACACAGCAGCCAGCTCAAAGGAGTTCCCTTTAGCCAAATCAAAGGCATTTTTTAAAAAAAGAAACTTTAGATTACATAAATGTTACATTAAAAATATAGGGGGGCAGGAGCAGAGGTGGCTCAAGCTGTTGGGTGCCTCCCTCCCACATGGGAAGGCCCGGGTTTGGGTCCCACTGCCTCCTCCTAAAGAAAGAAGATGAGCACACAACGAACAGACACAGAGAGCAGACAGCAAGTACAAAACCAGGGAGAGGGTGGGAAAGAAATAAAGTAAATCTTAAAAAAAAAATAGGGGGATTCCCATATACCCCCCCACAGGCACTTTTCTCCATTAACATCTTTTATTAGTGTGGTATATTTGTTACAACTGATGAACACATATTGAGGTATTGCTACTAACCATGGTCTATAGTTTACAATTTGAGCATCAAAATAAAGAATGAAGTCAGCGGCGGACTTGGCCCAGTGGTTAGGGCATCCGTCTACCACATGGGAGGTCAGCGGTTCAAACCCCAGGCCTCCTTGACCCGTGTGGAGCTGGCCCATACGCAGTGCTGATGCATGCTCAGGGAGTGCTGTGCCATGCAGGTGTGTCCCCGCGTAGGAGAGCCCCATGTGCAAGGAGTGTGCCCTGTAATGAGAGCCACCCAGCGCAAAAGGAAGAGCAGCCTGCCCAGGAATGGCGCCACACATATGGAGAGCTGACACAACAAGATGACCCAACCAAAAGAAACACAGATTCCTGTGCCACTGACGACAACAGAAGTGGACAAAGAAGCAGCAGCAAATAGACTCAGAGAACAGACAACCGGGGGGGGGGGGGGGGGGGGGAGAGGGGAGAGAAAGAAAGAAAGAAATCTTTAAAAAAAAAAAAGAATGAAGTAACAGAGTCTTTAAAAAAAAAAAGAATGAAGTAACAGATTTTAAACTATTGAATACTAAAGGGATCCATGAATGCTTACTAATATAAACAAATAAATAAATGGGGGAAGGAGCTCTTCCTTATAGAACATGTAGATTGAGGGATGGAAATAATTCATTGCCATTTGGCAACCTTCATAGAAGGCAGTTGATTCAGGCAGAAGTTATCAATGAATGGTAAGACCTAGGCAGTAGTTTAATGAGGAACAGGATATTAGCATAATCTCGGAATACTTCCCCAGAAATACCAGTAAATTTCAAAGGGGAAAATGGTGAATTTAAGGTGGCAAACTGGCAGGCACCAACATAGTCAGGTGATCAAAGCTAGTATTGCATTGAGGGGACGGGCATCCCATGCACACGGTCTCATTTCTGTGGCATCATGCCCAGAACGCATGAGCTGATCTGGTCATGAGGGAACACCCAAGAGGCCCAGGTTGGGAGTCATCCCACAGAATCTAAGACTGTACTCTTTACACCTGCAAGGACTTTGGAACAGGGTATGCCTGAGCAACTGTTACAGCAGAGACATGACAACTGAATGTAACACAGATCCTGGATCAGACCGGGAAAGAGAGGCATTTGGGGTACAGTTGAAAGAAGAATGGGTTTCTGGGGGATTGAATGGTAGTGTTGGCTTAACATTGATTTTGTGATTTGGTTGATTATATGCTGATTATATAGAAGAGGATATTTGTTTTTATAAAATACAAACTGGAATATTTAAGCAAGATGGAAAATGCCTGAAATTTGCTCTCAAAAGTTTCAGAAAAGTGTTCTAATAGATGATAGATAGATAGATAGATAGATAGATAGATAGATAGATAGATAGATAGATAGATAGATAGATATAGACTGATGAGAGAGGGAGGGGAAGGGAGAGAAAGGGGAGGATATTGAGATTTTGATACTTATGTCATGGGAACATACAAACGTATTTTACTTCTTTTCTCTTTGCCAGACTAATGTGATAGTTTGACTCTAGGGAGAAGCCCCCATTCAAAGGACTGACCTGAAGATCAGCCAGGGCAGGAGGCAAATGATTCACTGAAGTTCTCCTAACACACTCTGTATCTGATTCCTTGTTTTGGGCTTCAGTAACTAGTTACTTTCCAATGGTTGTGAGTCTTGAAGTTTCCATTTCTAGCTCTCTTTGGGGACCAAATGCCTCTGACTAACCCCCATCACCCACCTGTGATTTACATGTTCTCAGCCTGCCTGGGGGCAGCTCCAGAACTTTTAAAGGAGGGCTTTGGGGCAGCCTGGTTGAAAAGGAAGACCAGGGAGCTTGCCTTAAAGCTGTATTTTAAAAGCAAACACAGGGAAGAGGACTTGGCCCAATGGATAGGGTGTCCATCTGCCACAGGGGAGGTTCGCGGTTCAAACCCTGGGCCTCCTTGACCCGTGTGGAGCTGGCCCATGCGCAGCGTTGATGCATACAAGGAGTGCCCTGCCACGCAGGGTTGTCCCCCACGTAGGGGAGCCCCACGTGTAAGGAGTGTGCCCCATAAGGAGAGCCGCCCAGCAGGAAAGAAAGTCCTGCCTGCCTAAGAACGGCGCCGCACACACAGAGAGCTGACACGACAGGATAACACAACAAAAAGAAACACAGATTCCCGTGCTGCTGACAACAACAGAAGTGGATAAAGAAGACGACACAGCGAATAGACTCAGAGAATAGACAACTGGGGTGTGAGGGGGTGAGGGGGAAGGGGAGAGAAATAAATAAATCTTTTTAAAAAATAAAAATAAAAAGCAAACACAGTGCTTTTATTTAGATGGATGTTTGCTTGGAGGCCTTGGAGCAGACTGGTGAAGCTAATGAAGGAGCTAAAGTGCCCTCTGACCACCCTATCACCTGCCAAGCCACCCCCTGATGACACCACTGAGTCTTCACATGGCTGAATCAAAGGGAGGACCTAACACCCGGGGAACAATGAAGGCACAGGACTAGCTGATGAGTAATTGAGGGGATTGACAACATCCTTAGCAAGGGGTGGGCCAGGCTGCACTGGGCAGGTTGTTTTCCAGAGTGACACGCAGTCTGGCCCAGGCTGGAGGGTATGAATGATTCACGTCTGAGGATGGAGCCAAGGAGCCTGTGAGCATGGTGGTGCCAGGGGTCACTGACACCGAGTTCCAGATGACAGGCGGGCGGGATGGGAGGCTGCGCAGGTGCTGCGGAGGCCAGGCCAGGAGGTGAGGAGGGAAGAGGAAGGAGGAGGAAGGCACGAGCCCAGGGATGGGCTGGGGTCCCACCCAGGATGCCCAAACCTTGCTATTCCTGGGGACTAGTCTCGCGGCTAGTCTGCCTGATCAGGCAGAGAGCAAAACGGATCTTTCAGAGTGACTAAAATAATCTGCCTAATTGTTGATGTGGGGCAAAGTCTCGAGTCAGTTCAGTGTGCAGAAGAGTGAACCTCAGAGACTCAAGCCAGCAAGACACACAGGGCAGAGGGCAGAGTGAGGGCACGCCAATTCAACGTCAGGTTCACTACCACTCTCCTCCTGACTCACTGGGTAGATTCTACTTTGTTTTTTTCCACTAAGAACTGAGATGAGCAGGCAGTACAGGTAGTTCTAAGAAGGCATGAAAAACCTCTTCAGAACTTTGCCCTGTGTCTCTAATCACACGGTGTTAGGTAATCTCAGTCCAGAAATTTAGCTTCCTTCCATAGTCCCCACAGAGTAGCGTCTCAACCATCTGCAAGATTTCCTCCTTGAGGTCTAAAACAACCTCAGAAGGGCAGTGACACACTCAGGGAGCCCATCAGCTGCCCACGGGCAGCCTGGCGGCCCCATCCAGCCAGTGCTCAGAGACAGCCGGGAGCGTGGCACTTCTGGAGACCCTGCCCCTTTCATTCCAAAACATCTATGGCCCTTCACAGGGGAGCTCTTTCACATACATGATTTAATGGGACCAATCAACGGTCCACGGAGGTAGGGAGAAAAAGAATTCATTTCCCCATTGTGTAAATGAGAAAGCCTTTTCCAGGATGACGAGTGATGTACTCAGGCCATAACAGCTGAGAAAAGTAAGGTTGGGAGGCTAACCCTGAACTCCTGTACTCCAAGTGCCTCTCTGACCCAGCATGGTAAAAGAACAAACTCTCAGGACTTATGTAGACAACTCCTCATCCCTTACCACCACCCTTCCCCCATCCTGAACAGCACTAAGTTCTGGGAGTTTCCTCCACACACACAGAGAATCCAGGGTGAGAGGCAAGCTCCAGCAAGGCCAGAGAGCAGAAGGCTCCGCACCTGCAGGAGGAATGACAGAGCAAAAGGCCAAGAAAGGGAAAAGCAAGTAAGGAAAATATGCATAACATCTCCACGTCACCTACAGCGTGGGAATCGACCTTTGTACTCTCATGGGGACAATACACATTTGTACCAATGTTTATACAGATGCCAATACTTTGATTAACTTGTGTTTATCGAGAAGGAAAAGAAAGAGGGCAACCACAATTTGGAAAGCATTTCTTGTGTATCAGAGACCCTGCTAAGTGCTTTGTCTTTTCATCCGAGGAGGTAGATAGTATCTTCATTTTTACAGATGAGGAAATTAAGGCTTAGAGAGGTTAAGCAACATGTCCAAGGTCACAAAGTCTGGGGTGGAGCAAAGGCTGGCCTGACTGCAACGCCCTGCTCTTCCCTTCCTACCACATTAACAATGCCTGGGAGCTGGTCTCTGCCACTTAGAAGCTTGCAGTCAGACTTAACCACCCTGTTGGGTATAATCACAGGCCAGAAAGCATTTTGAACTAATGTATACTCCAAGGAGAATGGCTAATAGGTGATTTGAGTTACAGTAATTCCTATTTAGGTTATGGTGATTCCCCTTGCCCCAGTCCAGGGAAATAAGAGGGTGGGCTTAAGTGACGGTGGGTTGCCGCACCCCAGCAGGAAGCTAGGAAACCGGGGGAGAAGCAGCAGCCTTAGGCACATGTGCATGCCTTTGAGAGCACGGACCTTGCTTGCTGCCTGGGTAAAATGCTTTGTCCCTTCTATGCATGTATATTTTGAAAAATGAGAAAGAAAATTAGCATGTTTTGGTCTCTCAAATAAGTTCTGATGAACATATATTAAAAAGCCATCATGCCATTTGATATTTTCATCTCAGTTTTCATTCACAGAAAACATATGCAGGTCTGTTCTTTCATAACATCTTGCAAAACAGCTAGGTAACTAAAATAGATTTCATCTGATATAAAAAGTCTGACAGTTGATTGATGTATCCGCCAGATTTTGTTAAATCAAAGCTACAAAGTTTTAGATTCTAAAGACAAAAACAAAACAAAACAAGAAAAATTTACCAAAATGGTGAATGAGGACTGACAACCAATATGAGCACTGTCCAGATGATTGGATGAGTCGAGGTAACACTAAATCCATCCCATCTCAAGCCACAGGAGACACCCTCAAGTTCACCTCAAGTGCACAACCCGCACTAGAGTGTTTGCTTGCAGGTCCCTTTGGAAGGGCCAGGCTTGTTTGGACAAGCTTGGTGTTAGAGCCAAGGCTGTGTGCCCATTTCTAACTGTATCGCTTCTGGAGGAAGAGGAGAGAACTTCTGCTCACTGGACTCAGACCACACAAAACTGGGTCCAATGTCTTACGCGAAGCAAGGTTAGCAGCGGCTGATAGTCCACTGACAAGCCCAACAACTCTCCTGAGGAACACCATGCATTAGCTTAAGGCGTGAAGTCTAGAGAATAATAATCTACTGGTAAAAAAGGGACTGAGTGACTGGCATTTACTTTATTCTCCAATTTAGAAAAACAACAACAAACAACAACAAACACGTAGGAACTGTGACAGAAGTTGAGCTGCCCTTTAGTTTTAAACTAACTGTCCAAGACCAGGCAGTACATTGGGCTACAAAGGAGTGAGGTGGGAGAAAAGTCCTTTGCAGTGACAATAACAAATGGAAAACACTCAGTTAAAAACTGACCTACAAACGCTTTTGAGGGCTGTCTCAATGATTACCTTAATAAGACTAAATTGTTTCCAATATTCACAGTCACTCCTCAAATTACACGCTTGAGAAGTTTCTAACCGATGTTGGGTAGTTGCAACTTGCAGAGGGAAAGCAATAAAGTAACACTGCAAAAGAACAAAGCACTTTTGTCTGCCCGTGGGGAAGGGGGGTTCCAGGGGCCTTCGCTTAGCTAGCACGTCCCCCAAGAGTGTAACTAGTTAAATAAATAATAAGTATTTCCCAAATCTTTAGACGCCCCCACATGGGTCGTGCTGCTCCCCAACTGACATCTCGTACTGGGCGGAACTGGAGGCTGACAAGGCTCCAGCCCTCGGTTCCACGGGAGAGTCTCATTTTCTGAACCACCTGCAAAAGCCGTAAGCCCGAGTTTGGAGAAGCGGCACCTGTGCAGAAGCTGCGCCGTCGCCCGCCCGCCGCAGAGGCCGCGGAGCGCAGTCCTGCAGTCCCACGGCATTCGGCTCCGGGAAAAGTGAAAAGGGCCACGTGGGCCACGTCCCCGCCCCTTCTGAAGAGTTCCCGTCCCGGGGGCTGCGAGGGGGCTGGAAGCCAGGAAAGCCCGAAAAGCCAGGGCTCGGAGCGCGGAGGCCCCCCGCGCCCGGACCTCCGCCCGCGCCCGCCCGCGGCTCCCGGCTCCCGCCCGCACCCCGCGCCCCACTCACCGCTCGCGGTCGCCGGCGCCGCGGAGCCCGGGAGCGGGGGTCCCTGCGGCTGCCGCATGCCCTCGGGGCCGGGCGCGAAGGGGCGCGAGCGCCGGGCTCCCGCCGGGCGCCGACGGGCTGCGCAGGACGCGCGGGGCAGGCAGCGGGCGCCTCCTCTCCGGCGGCGGCTGAGGAAAGTTTGGCGGAGGTGAGGCCAGGCGCCGAGGGGTGGAGGGGCGCGTCTCCGCCCTGCCCCGCCTGCCCGGCGCGGCCGCGTCCCCACGCGAGGTCGCCCCCCACCGGCCAGGCCCCGACCCGCGGGCGGAGGCGCGCGGAGCGGCGGGCGGGGGCTCCTCCACCCCGCGCTCGCGGGCCCCAGAAGCGGGGCCGCACGCTCCCCGGCCGCTCGCGCGCCCCGGCCTTAGAGCCCTGCCTCGAGGGCCCGCGTCAGAGCCCAGCCCTTCTTCCCCTCTGTCCCTGTTTTGGGGGGCGAGGTTTGCTCGGAGTGAGTGCGGGGAGATGCAACCCACACCCAGCCCCGTGGGAGGCGGGCGCCCTGCGGGGCAGCGACCCAGCCTTCTAAAACTCCAACCCCAAACTACCCGGGGTGCGGGCAGCCCCCGGGGACCGGGGATGTCTGAAGCCTTTCCTTCAGGCCCTTTTATTTAAAATTGAAGCGACAGAAGAATGGAATCGTTGTAAGAACTTCCTGGCCTCCTCGGTAAAAAGTGCTGGATACTTTGTTTTTCAACAGCTGAAATATAAAGACCCATATTGGGGTAAAGAAGAAAGCTGCGGGTTGTATAGATGTTACTGGAATAAAAATTGAAAAAACAGCAACCATGGAACTGCACTAAAAGAATACTGAACCCTAAGATAAACCATGGACTGTAGTTAATTGTACAATGATAAAAAATGTGCGTTGGTGAATCGTTACAAATGTGCCAAACCAATGCAAGTTGTTAATGATAGGTACATGGGAATCCTTATTTTATGCATGATTGTTCTGTAAACCCACAACTTCTCTAACTAAAAAAGAATGGAAGGGGGAAAAAAACCATTGTCACAAAGGCTATGTTTTCTCTGATTCTGCAAAGCAAAAATGAGAGATGCTAAAAGTTGGGCCTTCCTGGTGACCTCACGAGAGTGCAATACGCTGAGGTGAATGGTCTTTCTACTGATGCTTCAAATCCTGGAGAAGCACTGAGTGTGTCCAGATGTCTTCCTGTATCTTTTTTCCCTCCCCCATCCCTCCCTGCCTTCCTTCCATATTCATATTGCGCCCTTTTGTGTGCCAGCTAGGAACCATGTCCTGGGAAACAACCTGCCAGATGGTCTGCCCCCTGCCACCAAGCAGCCCTTACTCTCTCTGAAGGGAACCCACAGTGTTAAATTCCTTACACAATGGACATCATCCATGTGAAAGCCTGTGCCTCAGGCTTTCTGAGGGATATGGCTACATTTTGATCAACATGTATAAATTATTGTTGCCTCATCTGGGCGTCATACAGATGAATGTGTAGAGAAAGCTACAACTTGCAAAGATGAAACTAAAGAAAGATCATGTTTACTGGAACAAGCGAAAATGTTCCGCTGATATTTGAATGTGATATTTGAGAGCAACGTAAGAGGAGTAAACAGGGCAACTCAAACACACCCGGTGAAGACAAAAATTCTCAACCACTTAGCCAATGCCTAACTCACAGTAAGCCCACAATGCATTGGTAGTATATTGACTAAGTGAGTTGTTGTGGGCTGGACTGGGAAATGTAAACACTATTTAGAGCCCTTTGTTGGGAAAATTTGCTCCAAGTAGCAAACAACTTATTAACAAAGGAACTTTGGAGACACATTAAGTGTAAATTGGAACTTCCTGAAGTTGAACCTTGCAAAGGACTTGGACTCTGCAAGGCTGGGTGGGGTTACCTTTAACTTATGCATCATCAAAAAGGGGAAAGGAGAAGCAGATATACTGAGCTATGTTACAAAAAGAAAAAGACATTCTAACAGATGATTGTTTAACAAACATGGACCAGGTGGGAGGAGAAGGGATGGAAGTGAATAGAAAAACAGATGCAGAGGGGAAGGACCAGGGAGGACATCGATTTGTAAAGACTCATGGCAAGAACTGGACAGACAGGTCAACAGGCAAAGGACAAACTATTAAGAAACGCATAGCCTGAAATCCTAGTTTTTAGAAGGGCGCTCAGGGATTGCCCACCAGAACTTTTCAGGCATCCATGTGGGACCTGGGGTGTCTCCTTTCTCTATCAAAAATGTTATTAGTAGTAAAACCAAATTAAAATTAACATAAAAAATTACAAACATGAAGCCAAAGGGTGACTCTGCCTTAAAGATCACTGACTGGAAAGTAGTTCAAAACTTCTTTTTTCAAGGTACCAGGTGCTGGGGATTAAACCTGGGACCTCGTATGCAGGAAGTCAGCATTCAACCACTGAGCCACGTCAGGCCCCCTGAGTTGGGGTTTTCGTTTGTTTGCTTGTTGCTTTTGTTTCTGTATGTAGGAGTCACCAGGAACTGAACCAGGGACCTCCCATGTGGGAAGCAGGCACGTAACTGCTTGAGTCACATCAGCTCCAGTTCAAAACTTTTAATATTAAACTTAATAATTTGCTTGCTGTATACAAAATGCTGTGTTTTGTGTTCCTGGGGACACAAAGATCTCTAACATTGTTTCTGTAAGAGGAAAAGGGCATTCTGCAGTGCTCCGTGGAAAGCTATTACAATGGCAGAAGGAACAACAGTGGCCTTGGAGCAGCTGTGTCAGTTGTATACCTGGTAGGGAATAAACCCTGAAAAAGAGAGAGAGGAGGAAGGGAAAGAAGGAAGAGAAAGAAGAAAGGGAGGGAGGGTGGAAGGGAGGGAGGGTGGAAGGGAGGGAGGAAGGGAGGGAAGGAGAAGAAAGAAAATTAAAAACAGACCTGCCATCTGCCTTCTGCCTCCTGCCACAGTGAAGGGCAATGTAGGACTCAAGCAAGACTTCTCCCTCTCTGCTTTTACTAATCCATAAATCTCTGGATTTATGCAAAAAAGGCCCATATCCCTTCACCAGTTCAGCTTGGACCTTTGATCCATGTGGGCAAGAAGTCACCGATTTGCTCTCCTTAACTTTGAGTAGTGTCTGAGCTGCATCTTTGTTGAATGTTACTTGTCTATGTTGGTTAGAAATGAGGATGTCTATAGCAAGCGACTAGTCTAAGAAAGTGGATGGCAACTATCACGTGAAAGATGTTAGTGCCCAAATTATACTTAGCTAGAAGGTTCTGAGGAAAGACTGAGCAAAAGTTTAACTCTAGAGAAACCAAAGGAAAAGAAGGATGATATAAAAAATGTGGCCCTGTGGAGTATCTCTTAACCACATGGCTGCTACCTCAAATGGAAAACAATAGCTAGTCATGAAAACAGGCCACAAATACCAAAACATCAAAAATCGTTATGTTCATTTAAATCAAGCAGACCACATCTCATATGAAGTACAGTAATCAGAAATACTTTAGATATTCATCCCATCACTATTTAATTCTACATATTTTTATGCTTGAGAAAAAGAGAAATAGATGCAGAAGATCACACGGCAAATGGACACAGACAGCAAAAAACATTAGGGCAGAGGAAGGGGAGAGGAAGGGGGTAAAATAAATAAATCTCAAAAGAAAAAAGAAAAAACCAATATGACACTGGAACAAGATAAAATATTGGACAAGAATTGTTATCCCAAATAGTAAATATAAAAAAAAAAATTTAAAAAGAAATTGGCATCTTAAATCAGTAGGAAAGGGAAGACTTATTCAAAGAGGGCACTAGTATGATTTTTTGGCCAAAACAAAAAAAGTTAGATGCTTACCAAAGTAATTTTCAAAACATTAAGAATTAATTTGGGAAAAGAGGAAGAGACCCATATAACAATTAGAAAAAATGTATTTAATATTTATTTGATTGCAAATTTGCAAATTTGCTCTCTTGCTTTTAAACATAAAAGCAATAGAAGGAATCATAGAGGAAAATATTAATTGACATGACTACATGCAAATTAGATACTTCTGGCACATAATTTAAAGTCACACAATTTGAAACAAAAATCAAATAAAAAAACTAGTGGAGGAAACTATTTGCAATACATGATAGATAAAAGATTAACACTGTAACTTTTTGATAGGTATTGTAGAGAAACCCCCCCCCCCTTTTTTTTTTTTTAGGGAGGTACGGGAGATTGAACCTGGGACCTCATAGATGAGAAGCAGGCACTTAACTACTGAGCCACTCCTGCTCCCCAATGAGAGTTGATTTTTCGTTTGTTTGTTTTTAGGAAGTACTGGGGATTGAACCCAGGACCTTGTACATAGGAAGCAATTGCTCAACCACTTGAGCTATATCTGCTCCCCTCGAGCATTCTTAACAGTTAGAAGATTAACATCAAAACAGAAAAATGAAGTTTATGAACAATTCACAAAAGAAGAATTCACCTGCCACCCATCAAATTGGCAAAGGTTTTTTGGTTATAGTGACTCCTAATATTGACTGAGTTTTAAGGGAAATAGCACACCAATATGTGCTGTTGGTGGGGGTACAAACTGGCAAAAGGTTTCTGGTAGTGAATTTGCAATATTGCATATTTCACCAATTCCCAGAAGTATGTGGTTTTTTTTCCCCTCACATTTTAATACCTCTCGAAATCGATATGCATTTTATAACCACTGTCAGGCAGTTGTCTATATGTGCTCATGGCACCAAATTTTGAAGAACGGATATCAAAGCTTAGAAGAAAATCCTAGAGCAAGAGGGTGCAGCATGTTTTGTAAAACAGTGATGCATCACCACGGCTTCTGCTAGCACTCATTGACCACACTGAGTCAAAAAATGACTCAGAAGAATGAAGAAGTTTTAGGAGTGAACACTTTAGCCACAGTTACTTTATGGATGCATGAAAATAAAATGTAAACTAATTTAATTTTTAAAGCCCAGAAAACTCTTTCAATAACTATAAAAAAAGGTATGTAGATAAGAAAGCATTATTTATGTTTAATTGGCATAATTTTCTTTCCCTTGTGTTATGTAAAATAATGGTGCATCTTACAATTTATAAGATCTGGGGCTTGATGAACTATGATATTTCAAGAACCCTAAAAATGTTCATACAGTTTGAACTAGAAATTTCACATTAGGAAGTTATCCTAAAGACACCATTGGAGGCACACAAAGATTTTAGTACAAATATCAACATCTTGGTATTATTTTACAAGTGAAATATTCAAAACAACATGTGGCAGTTTGATATTGTTTATGAATTCCAAAAATAGATATTGGATTATATTTGTAATATGCCTCCAGGCATATTAGATTATATTGGATGCAGAGGTTTCACTTTAACTTGATTAATAATGATTAAGGCTTTGGTTGGGCCACGTCAGTAGGACACCAGGGGGGGCAGGGACTCACAGAGAAACAGCACTGCTGAGAAGGGAGTTTTGAGTTTTGAGCTGGAGCCTGGGGTGTAAATACACTGGAGAAGAACACAGAGGAATAGAGATGGCTCCTTAGTCACAGCAGAGGCCCTGGGAAGAGAGACAGAGCTCTTCACCTGGTAGCTCTCTACAGCTGACCTTATAGAGAGGAACATGCCTGAGCCCAGAGGACATAGAGACCCAGGGAAAGAGACAATGCCTAGAGAGCCTGATGGCCTACAGCTGAGACTGGAAGAAGCTGGGACCAAGGAGCCTTGAGAGTAAGAGGAAGGCTGGACCCTTGAAGACATTGGCAGCCGTCTTGTTCCAACACATGGCAATAGACTACGGTGAAGGAAGGAAGTAACTTGAACTTTATGGCCTGGTAATTGTAAGCTTCTACCCCAAATAAATACCCTCTGTAAAAGCCAACAGATTTCTGGTATTTTGCATCAGCACCCCTTTGGCTGACTAAGACACAATGCAAGAGTCCAATATGGGAAACTGATCAAGTAAATTATCATGAATCCATTGGATAGAATACTATGCAGCTTTAAAAAAATCATGGTTTCAAAGAATATTTAATGACATAGGAACATATCCAGCATTTAGTATTAAGTCTTTATAAAAAGCAGGATACAAACTATATAACCAAATCTGTTTTCTTTTTAAAAAATTTTAAGGGAAACGGACTTTGGCCCAGTGGTTAGGGCGTCCGTCTACCATATGGGAGGTCCGCGGTTCAAACCCCAGGCCTCCTTGACCCATGTGGAGCTGGCCATGCGCAGTGCTGATGCGCGCAAGGAGTGCCATGCCACGCAAGGGTGTCCCCCGCGTGGGGAAGCCCCACGCGCAAGGAGTGCGCCCGTGAGGAAAGCCGCCCAGCGTGAAAAGAAAGAGCAGCCTGCCCAGGAATGGCGCCGCCCACACTTCCCGTGCCGCTGACGACAACAGAAGCGGACAAAGAAACAAGACGCAGCAAATAGACACCAAGAACAGACAACCAGGGGAGGGGGGGGAATTAAATAAATAAAATAAATCTTTAAAAAAATAAATAAATAAAAAAATTTTAAGCGTGCATTTGCTTGTATGAAAGAAAAATATTAGATACAAATACCTCTGTATGTTAAGAATGATTATTTGGGGGAAGTGAGATTATGAGTAATTTTATATACTTTTCTATATTTTCCAAATATTCTGCAGTGCACATGTGTGATGTTTATTCACAAACATTTAAAAAAATATTTTAAAGGGTGAACTCCTAAACATAAATATAGTTAAATGAGCACATTTCATTTCAAGCATGAATAATTATATGAATAGATTGTACAAGGCATAGGACTGTATAACAGTGAATCTGTGAAGGAAGACGGACTGTGGTTAACAGAACAAATATGAGAATGTGCTCTCATCAACTATAACAAGTACATATACTAATACATGGTGTTAATACTTGGATGGGTTAAGGAAAAATACATCGAATGTAAGATATGGGCTAAAGTTAGTAGTAATATTTTGATGATGCTCTTTCATAGTTTGTAACAAAATTTCATAACAGTGAAGGTTTTCATGGTGGGATGATATATGGGAGTCCTGTATGATGAGATGTATATTTGTTTTGTAAGTTCACAACTTTTACTATACACTTATTGTTTATGTATGTTCATGTATGAATGCTATACTTTAATAACATTTTTTAATGAAAAAAAAATGTAGAGTTGAGGGTTTGTTAACTTTTTAATGGCCCAAAAAACCAGAATGCAAATTGAAAGGATTTGCTTCTGGTTTCACTTATTTTCTGCTTGATTTTAATTTCTTGTGGATTCAACTGAGGATTGACTAATACACCTGTTGGCTTGGAGCTTCCACACATAAACATTGTACTTCTAAAAAGAAAGTTTCCAAGCAAAAGATGAGAAACTAGCTTCATAAGCCCTTTCCAAAAATCTTTATGATGAGACCTGGAGATCATGGTATGGGAAATGGCAATGACTTCACTTTTTTTTACATCTGTGATAAAATCACATTTGGAGATAATAATTGAAGTTTTCTTTTACAAACTTTCCGTGTTGCTCCTGTGGCCCATCAGCCCAGGGGGACTGGAACTTTTGTTGTTTCTGTTAAAGGGAGGACACAGAACAAACAAACAACAAATCTCTAAAGGAGAAAAAACAGAAAGAACCAAAGGAATAGATTTTCTGCTCCTACATTCCTAAATAGTTTTCTTAAACTCATGGAGAGTAAATAATCTTAAATTCCAAGGTATATGATTTGCAGAAGAAGAGTTCTCTAGAGCTTCAAAGAACTAAATGCTGAAAGAAGCTGAAAATAAACTTTTTGGCCATAGGCAGTTGATTAGAAGAGAGCAGACAGAGCCAAGCCACCTTCCCTGGGGATGAGATAGGGGTTTCCCAATCAAATGGGGAGGAGAATTTGAGTTGGAAAAGTAGCAACACTGAGAGCCATGGGCTTGGAGTTTCTGACACTTTGCAGGCTAGTTGTTAGAGAACCATAGGCTCTTCCTTAAGCCTAGGACCCATGAGTCATGTGGTAGGTTTCATTATTGCTTTAAAATATAAGCTAGCCATCCCGAGAGAGAATTATACTTCTCTGCCCCATTGATGTCAGGCTTGTCAACTTGCTTCAGGCAATAAAGTGTGAGCTTTATGAGCCAGCACGAGTTCCACTTGATCCTCTTTTCCCTCCATCCTAATATCAGCACCAGTCTACATTAAAGCAGCTACGTTAGCCTGGGTCCAGGAGTGAAGCTGGCATGGAGCCATGCCATGGTTCAGACAGGATGGACATGCAGATGAGAAACAAACCTTTGTTCTTCTAAGCTGCTGAGATTTGGGTACGATTTGTCACGACAGCATAACATAGCCTATCCTGACTAATACAAGGAGATTACTGAGTCCTGCTGTTCATCTGAGACTTGGATGGAAATATTTATGCATATGTGCTCCATGCCATGGTGATATGGGAAGAGCAATATAGAAATGGTGACTTCTCTGTCAGTAACAGAAGTAGGGGATCCAAAACAGAATTTAGATTCATTTTTATAAAATACAGTAATATTATTTCCTGCCTAGGAAATTGTGTACAGTATACCCAGATACTGTAAGAGAGGATGGGGGCGGCAGACTTGGCCCAGTGGTTAGGGCGTCCATCTACTACATGGGAGGTCCGTGGTTCAAACCCCAGGCCTCCTTGACCCATGTGGAGCTGGCCCATGTGCAGTGCTGATGCACGCAAGGAGTGCCGAGCCACACAGGGGTGTCCCCCACATAGGGGAGCCCCATGCACAAGGAGTGCACCCCATAAGGAGAGCCACCCAGCGTGAAAGAAAGAGCAGCCTGCCCAGGAATGGTGCCGCACACACGGAGAGCTGACACAAGATGATGCAACAAAAAGAAACACAGCTTCCCGTGCCGCTGACAACAACAGAAGCGGACAAAGAACACGCAGCAAATAGACACAGAGAACAGACAACGGGGGTTAAATAAATAAATCAATCTTTAAAAAAAAAAGAGAGAGGATGGGTAGTCTCGTTGTTGAGGCTGCATATATTCAACAACTGTGGAATGTCGATAGCCCACTTGGGCAAAGCTGAAATGATGTGTGGTCAGTGGCAATACCTTATGTAATAGGTTAATTCTCCTCCTGAACCTGATACTCAAAACTATGGCTAGATATTTACCTTGCTTGAGGCAGTTACCAAGAAGCTGCTACTAGCAACACTTTGAGCTGCACAAATATTTATCCTGGCAAACCTGAAAAATAAAAAGGAAATAGTTGTAAATAAATCTTGCTAGAATTTTCTGCATTCTATGCTCTAAACTCTTTTCCTTGTTTTGCAAAAGAAAGCTGCAATATGACACTAATATTCTCATCTCTAGGATTGATTTTTCAATGGGATTTGGTAGATACAAGCCAGATTAATATTTAATGTTTTTGTATAATTTGAATAATAACAGAGTAGACTAACTCATAAAAACAATCTGAACTGCTAACTCTTAGTCTACTTAAACAGGTGCTTGATTCATTTAAAATGCAAAATCAAGATCTAAGAAGTTTTAATGTAATAAGTTTAAAACCAAAAAATATAAAATAGATTTTGCAATTTAGGAAAGATAATTACATCATATGATTCTTTACTTGGTGTTGGCAATAAATAAATATTTTACTTGCAAGCAAGGATACAAGTCATGATAAATTATCTTTCTATAATAGAGTTTCTAGGAGATTTAAATCTCAATTTCCTTTTCATTGCTGGGACATGGCTTTAACAGAGAAAAACAAAAAGTATAAAAATGTGTAAGGAGAAGAATAACTCGTGTATGCAGGAATAAATATAAGTAAAAAGTTGTGAAAACCAAAAATATTTTAAAAGACATGTTAGAGGATTTTATTATAGAAAATCTGGCGAATTGAGGTACCTATGATTTCTAAGACCCACAGTGAAGTTCAAAACTTTAGAATGAGCTTCCATATTTAATAGCTATACACCCTTCGCCAATTTCACAGTCTCTACAAGTCTAACTTGAAATCATTGTACCTACCTCTGAAAGCAGCGAGAGCTGAAAAGGAATAGTATACCATAGCAATATAAAAGTGAACTTATTACTAAAAAGAAAAGGTTATTTTGTAATGATAAGAGGATCACTTCGTCAAATAAAAGACCTTCAAAATACAGGAAATAAAAATTAACCGAACTAAAGGGAAAAATTGACAAATCCACAAATGTTGTTGGAGTTTTTCACTCCTGTCCATCAGTAACTGGTAGGACAAGTAGACAAAAAATAATTAAGGTTAAAACACCACCAACAACCAACTTGACTTGACTGGCATTTATAATATTCTATTTCTATCAACTACAAAATATATAATTCACTTGAAGTACCTAAGTAATATTCACCAAGATAGACCATATCTTGGGTCATAAAATGAGTTTTAATAAAATTATATGAGGGTTGGAATTATTCTCTGACCAAATGGTAGTAAATTAGAAGCCAGTAACAATAAGAGATCTACAAAATCCCCAGAGTTTCATGGATCAAGGAAGAAATCACATGGGAGTTTAGAAAATATTTTGAACTAATAAGAAGAACACAACATATAAAATGTATGAGCTGCAATCAAAGCAGTCCTTAAAGGGAAATTTACAAATTTTAAAAATGCTTATATTACAAAGAAATAAAGTTTAAAAATCAATGATCTAAACCTTAAAAAGCTAGAAAAGGGAGAATAAATTAAACTCAAATTAAAAAGGAAAAGGGAAATAATAAATCTAAGATTGGAATTCAGTGAAGTAGAAAATAAACAATAGAGAAAATCAATAGAAACAAACACTGGTTTGCTGAAAAATTAATAAAAAAGATAAACCTGTAATTGACTGGTCAAGAAAACAAAGAGAAGAACTAAAATTACCATTAACCAAGAATGAAAAAAAAGGACAATTGATCCTCCACAAAATCTGAAGATAATAATGCCAGAACAGCTTTATGCTGATAAATTTAATAACTTAGATGAAAAAGACAAATTCCTTTAAAAAATGACTTACTAAAACTGACAGCAAAAACACAATAGGAAATCTGAATAGCCCTATATCTAACAAATAAATTGAATATGTAATTAAAAACCTTCCCACAAAGAAAACTCCAAGTCCAGATGACTTCTCTGGGAAATTCTATCAAACATTTAAGAAAGAAATAATATCCATATTACAGAAACTTTTCAAGAAAAATAGAGGAGGCAAAATTTTCCTATTGATTTCATGAGGTCAGCATAGCTCTAATAGCAAAACCTGACAAGGATGTTACAAGAATGGAAAATTACAGGCCAATATCATTAATGAACATAGAAAAGAAATTCGCAAAAAATTTAGCATATCAAATCTAGCAACACTTAACAAAATAATACATCATGTTCACATGATGTTTTTCTCATTGAATGCAAGGTCAATTAAATATTTGAAAATCAAAGTAATTCACCATATAGCAGAAAAAAGAAGAAAAACCATATGACCATCTCAATTAATGCATAAAATGCACAAACTTACCCATTTATGGTAAAAAAAAAAAAACTTATCAAATAGAAATAGAAGGGAATTTCATTAATCTAATAATGGACACCTGTGGAACTCTTGTTGCTAATAGAATAATTAATTGCAAAATACTGAGTCAGGAACAAAGCAAGAATGCCCATTTTACCACTCCTATCTGAAGTTCCAGTCAGTGCAAGAAATTAAATAAAAAAATAAAATAAATCAAAAAAAAAAAAAAAAGAGAGAGATAAACCTGTAAGTAGCCTGATCAGGAAAAAAAAAAAAAATTTGACATAAATGATCAAAAAAAAAAAAAAAAAGGCAAGAAAAAAAATGTCATCCTGATTGGAAATAAATAGAGTTATATCATGTTGATAGATTATTAACTCTCCCCAATTTAATCTTTAGAATCAGTGCTATCTAACCCAAACCCCACTATGCCTTTTTGTAGTAATTGACTAGGTGATTCTAAACTACTATGAAAATGCAGAGGAACTAAAATGGCCAAAACAATTCTGTAAAGAAGATCAAAGTTAAAGGACTTACAGTTCCTGATTTCAGACTGTAGAGTTACAGTAACCAAGAGTAACATTACTACCAAGCTGACAGAGACAAAAAGGAATGCCACAAACAATTTTTTAACAACAAATTAGAAAACTTAGATGAAATGACATATTCCAAGAAAGACAAAAACTACCAAAAACAAACTCAGAAAGAAATAGACAATCCGAATAGACCTATAAAAGGCTAAGAGACTGAATCAGAAATCAAAAGACTGCCCACAAGGAAAAGCCCACCCAGAAGTCTTTACCTCTGAATTCTACCAAACATTTAAAGAAGAATTAATACTAATTCTTCACAAATTCATCTAAAAAAAATAGAAGAGGAAGGAGCACTTCCCTACTCATTATATAAGGCCAGTATTGCCTTGATGTCAAAACCAGACGAAGATATCACAAAGAAAGAAAACCACACACCGATTTCTCTTATGAATATGGATGTGAAAATCCTCAACAAAATACTAGCAAACCGAATCCAGCAACATATAAGAAGAACTATATACCATGGCCAAGTGGGGCTTATCCCATGGGTGAAAGGTAGGTTTATGTTTTTGTTTTGTTTTTTTAAAGATTTATTTATTTATTTATTTCTCTCCCCTTTTTCCCCGCCCCTGCCCCCCCCCCCCCCCCCCCCCCGTTGTCTGTTCGTCTTCTTTGTCCGCTTCTGTTGTTGTCAGTGGCACGGGAATCTGTGTTTCTTTTTGTTGAGTCATCTTGTGTCATTTCTCTGTGTGGGCGGCACCATTCCTGGACAGGCTGCACTTTCTTTCGCGCTGGGCGGCTCTCCTTATGGGGCACACTCCTTGCGCGTGGGGCTCCCCTACGCGGGGGACACCCCTGCGTGGCAGGGCACTCCTTGCGCGCATCAGCATTGTGCGTGGGCCAGCTCCACACGGGTCAAGGAGGCCCGGGGTTTGAACCGCAGACCTCCCATGTGGTAGACGGACGCCCTAACGACTGGGCCAAGTCCGCCGCCTGAAAGGTAGGTTTAACACCCCAAAATCAACTAATGTAATAGTATTTATAGAATAAATAGAATAAAAAGCAAAGATCACATGGTCATTTCAATAGTCACAGAAAAAGCATTTGACAAGACCCACCAACCTTTCATGATAAAAGTAGTCAACAAACTAGAGAGTTGAAGGAAATTCCCTCAACATAATAAAAACCGTCTGTGAAAAATCCTCAGCTATCATCATACTTAAAGGTGAAAGACTGGATACTATCCCCCTAAGATCATGAACAAGACAAGGATGTCCACTCTCACTATTTTTTTTTAAAGATTTATTTATTTATTTCTCTCCCCTTCCCCCCCCCCCCCCAGTTTTCTGTTCTCTGTGTCTATTTTGCTGCGCCTTCTTTGTCCGCCTTCTGTTGTTGTCAGCAGCACGGGAATCTGTGTTTCTTTTTGTTGGGTCATCTTGTTGTGTCAGGTCTCCGTGTGGGCGGTGCCATTCCTGGGCAGGTTGCACTTTCTTTCACGCTCTGCGGCTCTCCTTATGGGGCGCACTCCTTGCGCGTGGGGCTCCCCTATGCTGAGGGCACCCCTGCGTGGGAGGTCACTCCTTGCACACATCAGCACTGCGCATGGGCCAGCTCCACACGGGTCAAGGAGGCCCAGGGTTTGAACTGCCGATCTCCCATGTGGTAGACAGACGCTCTAACCACTGGGCCAAGTCCGCTGCCTCTCACCATTTTTATTTAATGTTGTACTAGAGGTTCTGGCTAGGATAATTTGGGGGGAAAATGCATCTAGATTGGAAAGGAAGATGTAAAACTATTTCTATTCACAGATATGGTCTTATAAATAGAAAACCCAGCAAAAAAACTAAAAGAAAAATAAACCAGTTCAACAGGGTTGTAGGAGACAAGATTGATACACACAAATAATTGTATTTCTATATGCTTGCAACAAATAATCCAAAAATGAAATTATGAAAACAGTTCCATTCACAATTGCATCAAAAAGAATAAAATAACTTAGAAATAAACTCGACAACATAAGCGCAAAAGTTATACTTTGAGAACTATAAAAAAGAAATTAAAGAAGATCTAAATAAATGGAAAAACATCCCCTGTTCATAGATTAGAAGACTTATTGTGAAGATGGCAATACTCCCCATGTTCAGCACAATCCCTATCAGAAGGCCAGATGGTTTATTGGTAGAAATGACAAGTTGATTCTAAAATTCACATGAAATTGCAAGGGACCCAGAATAACCAAAACAATCCTGAAAAAGGACAAAGTAGGAAGACTCACACTTCACAATTTAAAAATCTACTATAAAACAACAGTAATCAAGACAGTGTGGTATTAGAAATCTATAGAAGCAGAAATTAGATTACTAGTTGCTTAGGGCTCAGGTGGGCGTGAGGGAGCAGTGAGGGGATATGGCAGTGACAGCTAAAAGGCACAGGGTTTCTTTTTGTAGGAGTGCAAATGTTCTAAAATTGGCTGTGGTAATGCGTGCATGTATCTGTGCATATACTAAAAACCTTTGACTGGTACACTTTAAGTGGGTAAATTTTCTATCAGGTAGGGTCCTCCCGAGAAAGAGAACCGATAGGGAAGATGCTTATTTGAAGGAATTGGTTCCCATGATTGTAGGAGATGGCAAGTGGAAATCTGTATGGCAGGCTAGCAGGCTGGAAACTCGAGTTGGTGCTGTCATCTTGTGGAAGAATTTCTTCTTCTCTGGGAAACCTCAGTTTTTGCTGTTAAGGTCTTGCGTTGATGGGTTGGGGCCCACCCACATAATGGAGGGAAATTTCCTTTATTTAAAGCCAACTGATTGTAGATGTTAACCACATCTACAAAACACCTCCATAGCAGTGCCTAGATCAGTGTTTCATTAAGTAACTGGGTACTAACCAAACTGGCATGTAAAATTAACCATCACAATATGGTATGTTAACTATATCCAATAAGGCTGCTATAAAAAAATGAGAAAGGGCAAAAGAGGTGAACAGACACTTCACAAAAGAATATAAATGAATGGCTAATAAGCACATGAAAAGATTATCAAAAAGCATCCAGATATGCAAATTTAAACCACCATAAGGTACCACTGCGTGTACACCAAATGTTGGCAAAAATGTAAATTGATTGAGAGTATCATACACTGCTAATGGGAGTATAAAATGGTACCACTTCAGTAGTTTTTTATAAATTCAAACATATACTTACCCAACGAATCAGCAATTCCACTTCTAGTTATTTACCCAAGAAAATTTAAAATAGATGTCCATAAGACTTGCACAGCAGCTTTTGTAGTGGCTTTATTTGTAATAACTTAAAACTAGAAACAATGTAAATGTCTATCTACAGATGAATGGCTAAATAAATTGTGGTTTAGCCTCACAATGGAATACTACTCAAGAATTTTAAAAAAGGAATGAACTACCAATACAGCAACAACTTGGATGAATATCAAAAACATTGAATTGAGTAAAAGAAGCCTGACATAAAAGAGTGTCTAGGGTATGATTCTATTTACATGACGTTCTAGAACAAGCAAAACTAAATTTATGGTGATAATAATCTGAGCCTGGGATTGACTGGAAAGGGGCACAAAGACATGTTCTCTATCCTGATTGGTCCAAAATCACTAATTTGCATACTGAAAATCTATATTTACTATGATTCTCTCTAATCTGGGGGTTATTTTTTAATTTCCAGAATAAAAATTTCAAATAAAATTCAATTTTAGCTGAAGCCCCAAAGGCCTGGAATAAAATAGATGCCAGGACCTCATATTGTAAAGCGGTGTGCGCGACCCAGCTTTGGCAAGGTGTGCTAAGTTACGTGGAGCTGTTTCTTTCAGCACTGACAATATGCTCAGCCCTCCAGCCTATGGAAGGATGGAAGGGGCAGAGGCCTAGGGAGGGGTTTTCTTTGGAGAATGTTACTGAAATGCTAAGATGTTTTAGCTCCTGCACATCCAGGAAAGGAGAAAGGTGCTTCTCCCTCATCTCAAGCACTTGAAAACACCATTCAGTGAACTTGACATATGTGCCTAGAGCCTTGAGTTCAAAGTATGGTCCATGGACCAGCCACACAGATACTACCTGGGAGCTTGTTAGAAATGCTGAATCTGCCTCTATCCGAGACTCCCTGAATCAGAACACGCACTTTAACAATATTCCCCAGCTGGTTGGTCTGCATATTAAAGTTTGAGGGTCATTGTTCTAGAGCGTGGGCAGGCAAGGGCCTGGAATGAGGACCTGTGCCTCAGTTGCCCCGCAATGGCAAAGCAGAGAGGGATAGAAGGCCACAGTGGGAGTAGATGGCCCTCTCATCCAATGCAGCACCGTGACAGTGTTTCTATCTACCGAACAAGAGCCACACAGTGTGCTGTCGTCTGGGGCTATTTTGAAGGGGACTTGGCCGTGGAGGCCTTCTTGAGAGGAAAGTGATCCATCAGGGGCCACTGCCAGAGGCCCAGGGCCAATACTGGAGAATTAAGCAGTTGGCTACAAGAGAGGCACTGCCCGCTCATGGAAATTGCACCTGCAGTTCCTAATGGGATGGGGGTAGTGTGGGAGAGGGTATGTCTATGAAACCCAGAAAAGCACCCTATGAGAGAAAGAGGCAGTAATTGATGCTTGCTATTCAGAGGGCTCCAAAGCTAGATCAAGACAGTGCTAGCCCTTTCCTCTATTCTTCTACCCCCTGAGGGTAGAAGGAGGCTGGAAAATGAGACAACTAAGTAGAAGGTCACAGGGAGGAAAAAGATAAGTAAAGGTGACCAGACTCCCCTCTCCCGACTTCAGGTTTCCCAGCTGGTAAAACTCGTGGGAGGAAAGAAGTTTTAACTTTGAATGAAATGCAGAAATGTAATTATTATACCAGACCGGACATCAAAATCACTGAAACAAGACTGCTCTTGCATCTGAAAGTATCGAAAGACTTCTTATTATCTAATAATAACTAGAACATTTATAGAGACCTGCCCAAAATTTCACCCAAAAGGAAAGACAAAGGCTACATCATATATCAACTTTAAATCAGCTGTTCAATGATTAATCTTCTGTTCACATCTTACTGAGTCCAGCTGTGTAAGGAATTGAACCTATAGCAAGATACTTAAAAAAAGAGGCCAATGTAAAAAAAGAAGCAAAAGGAACTTCTAGAAATGAAGATTTGAGTCATTGAAATGAAAAAGAAAGCCCAACAAACCACTTAACAGTTTAAAAACAGATGAAGGGGAGTAGGTATAGCTCAGTGGTTGACCAGCACCTTCCTGTGTGTGAGGTCTTGGGTTCAATTCCTGGTACCTCCTAAAACAGGGGTTCTTAACAAGGCATCTGTGAGCTTGAATTGAAATTCAAAAAAACATTATTCTTGTGGGGACATGTCGGTGCGTATGTGATATATTCATTAAATAATACACAATATAGTGTGGACTTAGTAAGGGGTCCATGGTTTTCACCTGACTGGCAAAAGGGTCCATAGATAAAAAAAAAAAGGTTAAGACCCCCTGTACTAAAAAAAAAAAATACAAAAGCCAAAAAAACAAAACAAAACAAACAGATGAAGAAATAATTAATGAATTAAAGATATAGCTAAGGAAATTTATTAGACTGTAGCAGAAAAGGAAAATGGATGGAAAATATGAAAGAGAGGTTTTTAAGGGTTATTGAAGAGAGACTGAGAAGGTCCAAGCTGTTTCTAATCAGAATTCCAAAAAATGAGACAAGAGAGAATGAGCAGAAGGAAAAACTTTTTTAAAAAAATCTATGACTCAGGGATTGTAGGAAGATGGTGATGGACTAACAGGCAGAGCAGAATGCTCTCACAAAAACAATGAAGAGCCAAAAACTGTCCAAGGGACCTTCTTTGGGGGTCGGCAGACCAGGACAGTGCTACAAACTCCCAGAGGGTGAGGGAAGAGAGACAAAGAAGCCAAAATGACAGATGTGAGTTACCAAGCCCTGTGGTGGCCAGGAACGGTCCCCCTCCCCCATCCCCAAGATTTTTTTTTTTTTTAAGATTTTTTTTTCTCTTCCCTTTCCAGTTGTCTGCTCTCTATGTCCATTCACTGTGTGTTCTGTGACCGCTTCTATCCTTATCAGCAGCACCGGGAATCTGTGTTTCTTTTTGTTGCATCATTTTGTTGTGTCAGCTCTCCTTGTGTGCAGTGCCCTTCTTGGGCAGGCTGTATTTTCTTTCATGCTGGGTGGCTCTCCTTATGGGGCACACTTGTTGCGCATGGAGCTCCCCTACGTGGGGGACACCCCCACGTGGCAGAGCACTCCTTGCACACATCAGCACTGCACATGGGCCAGCTCCACACAGGTCAAGGAGTTTGAACCGTGGACCTCCCATGTGGTAGGTGGATGCCCTATCCATTGGGCCAAGTCCGCTTCCCTCCCCAAGATATTAAGCTGGGGTAAAACACCTGGCTTATTGCAGTCAACTAAGAGGGGAGCAGATATCTTGCTCCCTGTCATTTATTTCAAGGGAAAATGGAGGGGAGTTCAGGGTGCTTTTCTTCAGTGAATTCAGCCAGCAGAGCCCACTTTGAATCTCTGATCTAGAGGTTGAACACAGGAACACAGGAAAGCTGAGACTGAAACACCTCAGTGGAAAGGTGCATTGACTAGTGCCATCTGCTTGCCTGTCTGGAAACTGCATGGACAAAAACTTCACACTCTCCATATCCAACCCCTGGGAGAAAATCTGCACCCCACTAGTGAATCCCTGGCTTGATTTTGAAAACTTAAGCTTGGCAATTTTAAAGACTGAAAATAAGTTGAATCAAATATCAAAGAAGAGCTGTGGGGAAAAAACATAGGAAAGAAAGAGAAATTAGCCATCAGAGTAAATTCATCAACATATTCGGATGCCTGGACATCAACAAAAAATTACAAGCCATACTAGGAAACAGAAAGAGGTGGCCCAGTCAAAAGAACAAACCAAATATCCTGAAAAGATTCAGGATTTAATAAATCAATCAGTGATAATCACACAACTCTCCTAAATCACCTCAAAGAATTTAAAGAAAATATGCATAAAGAAATACAGGATACTAAGACACTGGGAGAGCATAAAGAATAATTTGAAATCCTGCAAATAAAAATAATAGAGCTTATAGGAATGAAAGACATGATGGATGAGATTAAAAATACATTAGAGGGAAGTGGACTTGGCCCAGTGGTTAGGGCGTCCATCTACCACATGGGAGGTCTGTGGTTCAAACCCTGGGCCTCCTTGACCCATGTGGAGCTGGCCCATGTGCAGTGCTGATGCACGTAAGGAGTGTCCTGCCACGCAGGGGTTTCCCATGTAGGAGAGCCCCATGTGCAAGGAGTGCACCCCATAAGGAGAGCTGCCCAGCACGAAAGAAAGTGCAGCCTGCCCAAGAATGGTGCCGTACACATGGAGAGCTGACACAACAAGATGACGCAACAAAAAGAAACACAGATTCCCATGCTGCTGACAATAGAAGCGGACAAAGACGACGCAGCAAATAGACACAGAGAAAAGACAACCAGGTTTGGGGGGGGAAGGGGAGAGAAATAAATAAATAAGTAAATAAGTAAATAAATAAATAAAAATTAGAGGTATACATAAGAGCAGATTTGAATTGCTTGAAGACAGAATTAGTGATTTTGAAGCCAGAACATCTGAACTGGAAAAGACAGGAGAACAGAAAGAGAAGAGAGGGAAATGGACTTGGCCCAATGGATAGGGCATCTGCCTACCACATGGGAGGTTCACGGTTCAAACCCCAGGCCTCCTTGACCCGTGTGGAGCTGGCCCATGCGCAGTGCTGATGCATGGAAGGAGTGCCGTGCCATGCAGGGGTGTCCCCAGCATAGGGGAGCCCCACATGCAAGGAGTGAGCCCCATAAGGAGAGCCAACCAGTGCAAAAGAAAGTGCAGCCTGCCCAAGAATGGCACTGCACACACGACAGCTGACACAACAAGGTGATGCAACAAAAAACACACACATATTCCCAGTGCCGCTGATAAGGATAGAAATGGGCACAGAAGAACACACAGTGAATGGACACAGAGAGCAGACAACTGGGGGAGGGGGGGAAGGGAAGGGGAGAGAAATAAATAAAAAATAAATCTTAAAAAAAAAAAGAAGAAAGAGAAGAGAATGGAAAAAATGGACCAGAGACTCAGAATGACAGTGCAAAACACACAAATATTTGCATTATTGGTGTCCCAAAATGAGAAGACAATGGAAAAGGGGCAGAAAGAATATTTGAGGAAATAATGACCAAAAACTTTCCAACTCTTCTGAAGGACATAAATATCAATATTGAAGAAGGACAATACACCCCAAACAGAATAAATCCAAAGAGACTTACCTCAAGACACCTTCTTTTCAGAATGAATATCAAATATCAGAGATAAAGAGAGGGTTCTAAAGGCAGCAAAAGAAAAGAAAAGCATCACATACAAAGGAAACCCAAAAAGATTAAGTGCTAACCTCTAATCAGAAGCCATGGAGGAGAGAAGAAAGTGGTATAATGTATAGAAGGTATTGAAAGAGAAAAACTTCCAGTCAAGTATCTGGCAAAGGTGTCCCTTAGAAATAAAGGTGAGCTCAAAGTCTTCACAAACAAACAAAAACTGATAGAATATGTTACCAAAAGACCAATTTTTCATGAGATACTAAAGGAAGTGCGGCAACCTGAAAAGTAAAAACAAGGGCGAGAGAATTGGAAAGAGTTTAGAAAGGAAGATTATTAGGAGGGGTAAACTAAAGGATAAAAAAACAGGCAATAGAACAATAAGACAACAGAGAGCCAAAGGACAAAATGGATGAAGTAAGTAATGCCTTTACATGAACAACACTGAACATTAATTGAACTCTCCAATCAAAAGACAGACTGATAGAATGGATTAAAAAAATATGAGCTCTATATGTTATCTATAAGAGGCCCACCTCAGACATAAGAACACAACCAGATTAAAAGTAAAAGGTTGGAAAAAGGTAGTCCATACAAATAGTAACCAAAAAAGAGCTGGAATAAACCAGACAAATGTAAAATAATAACATTATAGTATATGAACAATAATTACTCAGTGCAATTGGCAAATCTTTCCCATGATTAGTATTCTGTAATTTGTTTCACACAAAATAAACGCTTGCTTTTAATTGAGGAGGGCTGGAGAAAAGACACATTTTTGGATACTTCATTTTTCTTTAACCCTTTCTTATTCATGCTCTTAAATTAAAATAATCTTTCTGGATCAATAATGATTTAGCATGACTACTGTTGAACAAGATTTTGAGTTTTTCTACCTCATAAAATTATGAGTTGGCAAACTGTTATCTGCTGTAATTCATTCTAGTAAGTTGTGAAGAATTCTCAAATAGGAACTTGATTATCTAGAAAGAATTATGGCCTAAATGGAAATTAAGTAACTAAACCTATCATTTACTTCATTCTTAAGAGATTATTATGTCCAATAGTTAGAGCTATAACATAAAAATTAGAATTATGTTATTATTAATTTCTATTATATTTGGATTATTATTTTCATCTATAACTGTTTGTTCCTGTGCTATTTTTTATAATTGATTTTATTACACTAACCTGCTCTTGTACTCCCATTTAAAATTTGTAATTTCTTTCAATCTATTTTTCTACTTACTTTACAATTTTATAATAAAGCACTATTTAACAGCTTTAAAAAAAGCCATTGATTATATACTTTGTATAGCTCATATGGTATGTGAATATATCTCAATAAAACTGCTTAATAAACAAATAAATAACCAGAAATAGCAGCTTATGTACAGCAGGGGAAACAGAGAGATTGAGAGGGGAGAATTTCCTTGTTTGTCTGTTGTTTTTTTTATTGTTACTGAAATAATGAAAATGCTTTAATAATGATTGAAGCAATGAACACACAACTATGTGATTATACCAAATACCATTAATTGTACAGTTTGGATAAATTTCATGCTTTATTAATATGTGTCAGTAAAATTGATTTGCTTAAAAAAATGCATGACTCAGTAGTTTTTCAGAAGTGATGAAAGATTTGAATCCTCAGATTCAAGGAGCACAATTTTCTCAGACAATTTTTAAATATCATATGTCTAAGTTGTATCTACATATATGAATACATATTTTGTACTATTACATATATACATTAATATATAAAAAATATTAAAGATTAATCAATCTTAAAAGCAATCAGTGAGAAACAGCAGGTTACTCTACCTGATAGCTGACTTTTCAACTCTAGTCAAGGCCAGCAGAAAACGGAGTGTCGTTACCAAAGTGCTGAGGAAAAATAATGGTCAGCTGAGAATTTAATTTCCAGCCAAAGAATTATTGAAAAGAGGGGAAATTAAATTTTTTTTCAGCTGAAGACTGAGACTTGATAAAAGCACTGCTAAAGGAAGAAGGGAATTGAAGCCAGAGAGACGTGGCCAGCGAGAAGCATTTGTACTATGTTAGGTGGTAAAAACCTTAATAAACCTAAATAAAAATCGCCTGTACCAGACAACAGGTGAAAATAAAAATTAATGGGGGGAGAAGGATAAAAAAAGCTGAAACTTTTCCCATCTTTGGGCAAGAAAAACAAGTAAGAGAAATTAAATGGAAGAGGACGGTGACTTGAGGCAAAAGGTCTAAGGTTCTTACGTTATTGAAGAGTAGCAGAAGGATTCTGATTAACTTCAGTTTTTCTAAGTCGGGTAAAAAGTTTAAAAGTTAAGAGGAAATACTAAAATAAAAGAACTAGAAAGGACTAAAGAAAAATTCCTTTAATCAAATAGAAAGGATTGGGAAAAGAAACAAGGAAATAAAGAGCAAGATTTGCATAAATTAAGATTGTAGAAATGAGCCCACATATATCAGTTATCACAATAATAAAGTATAACACTATGGTAATTGAACCAAAAATCCAGCTACATGCTATTTGAATGAGATATGTTTAAATCATAATGCAATATATATATATATATATATATATATATCAGATACTAACTAAAATAAAACCCAAATAATTCTATTAAGATCAAACAAAAGAGACCGTAAGGCAAAAGGTGTTATTTGGAATAAAGAGAATCATCACAAAGAAAACGAAATAATTCTCCAGGAAGCTACTTTGCTAAAAAGTGAGGTTTTGTCTACAGAACAGTGTTCTCACAACTTCCACTGCAACCTTTAGAGAAATATTCCTACTGGAAAAAAAAAATTTCACATCTTCCCGATTCTACCTCCCAACTAAGCCAGATCTAGAATTACTAAATTTAATTGCTTCCCAGCTTTTCAGCTAAGATAAAGTGTAGACTTACTAAGGTTAGTTCTTTTCTCTCTCCTTTTTAATTAACCCCATGGCAGTCTAAAAGGTTTAAAGCCACTTAAAATTTTCAACAATGTCAAAGGATTCATGTTGAGAGCTCATATATTTTATTTATTAAATCCTGATTGCAAAGAGCACCAAAAGGAATTTTAGATTTAAGTGAGGATTCTCTGCAGGTTGGGAACACCGGCTCTAGTGTATTTGCAATTATATTAAATATTAAATATTATAAAAGAAATTAAAGTTTCCAGGCAAAGCAGTAGGTAATTTCAGAAACTCTGAGTGCCTCTTATGCCAGATTACAGTTACATTTCTTATAATTCATAGGCATTTCAATTAAGTTTCTTTCTTTAGTTTTTCTGTTTGTGAAAGAATATAATTTTCCCATATAGAATATAGGGCAAGGATAATAATAACTGCTTTACCTAGCACAGAGTTGTGAGACTAAAACTAAATAATATATATGAAAGCCCTTTACAGAATTTTCAGTACTCTATAAATGTAAGACATAATTCTTAACCATGAATTCATGGTCTAATAGATTATTAGTATTAAAAAGCTTTACCTGGGAAGCGGCTATGGCTCAATCAGTTGGCTCCCATCTACCATATGGGAGGCCCTGGGTTCACGTCCTGGGGCCTCCTTGTGAAGGCAGGCTCACCCGTACACCACAGAATGCCGCCCGGCCCGCAAGTGCCACAGAGTGCCACCGGGCTCACAAGCACCACAGAGAGCCTACTCAGCAAGGTGATGCAACAAAAAAGGAGACAAGTAAAAACACAGAAGAGCGTGCAGCAAATGGACACAGAGAGCAGACAACAAGCAAGCCACAAGGGGGGACAGGAAAGAAATAAAAATGAATACAGATGCACAGTGAATGGACACAGAGAGCAGACAGCCAGCAAGCCTGGCGGTGGGGGGGAGGGAATAAAAAATAAATAAAAATAAAATGCTTTACCCACCGTTTCTGTAAATCTCAATTATCTATAACTTTGTCTAATCTTAAAAAGTATAGCTACTGCCATTTTTATCTTCACCTAAATATAAGCCAGTCATGGCCTAGTAAAACAATTACCACTCTTACCACTCTTAGATGGTATACCCAAAGAGAAGGAAAACTAGTTCCAGAGTTTAGTGTAAAGAAATGTTTTTCTTAATAACATTTGTAGCTCTTTGTAGCTCTTTTAAGCATGACTAAAATGTCTTGCCTTGTCTCACTACAGTTTCATCCATTACATTTATTTAGGTAACCCTGAGTTCTTGAGGTAGATAACATGAAGCTGGTCCCTGCCCGCCCCCCCCCCCCCCCACCAAATAGTCAAAATTGTAGAGAAGAGGCACTGATATGAAATACAAACAGCTATGAAACAATAATGTTCCTTCCAAATGTTATGGCCTTCTTCTCTTTCTGTAGAATCTATAGGCCCATGCAAGGGATTCCATAGAAAGCAAGGACTCTGGAGGTAGACAGACTTGTCAAAACTGATTTCAAAACTGACTACAAACAACAATATTTAAAACAGCATGGTACTGGCAGAAGGATAGACATAGAGACCAATGGAATAAATTGCAAGTCCAGAGTTAAATGCACACATCTATGGTCAGTTGATTATCAACAAGGGTGCCAAGTCCATTCAACGGGGGAAAGAATAGTCTCCTCAACAAAGGGTGTGCTGGAACTGAAAAGTTACATGCAGAAGAATGAACCCCTACCTCACACCATATATGAAAATCAATTCTAAATAGATCAAAGGCCTAAATATAAGAGCCAATGCTATAAAACTCTTACAAGAAAACATATAGAGATCCCTTTATGATTTTACACCAAAAGCACAAGAAACAAAAGAAAAAATAGATAAATGGAACTTCATCAAAATTTAAAACTTTTGTGCATCAAAGAACATTAGCATGTAGTTATTTTATAAAAAAGGAAGTCAAGTCAGATGGCTAAGTAATTTTCCAATTACTCATGGGTAGTTTGCGGGCTGGTGTTGTTAGCTTTTTTTTTTTTTTTTTTTTTTATCAGTTTAAAGACACAGTTGTGTGGTATTCTGAGGCAATGCCCATTTGGTAAACTTTGGCTTATGCTGTTCTTGCTCAGAGCTCCCATCCTAGCTCTGACTGGCACTTTGGTTTGACTCTGTCCATTTGGAGGAGTTTGGGGTTGCCCAAAAGCTTGGGTCCTTTTTATTTGCCCTTCACAGTAGAAAAAGTCTCCACATTGCCCTTTTTTTCTTTTGAAGGCCCAATTTTTCATGGCATTCATCCTGATTGTTTCCATAGTGTTCAAATCTGTATACTTGTATGTAGAGGGAAATAATTTTCTCCACACTAACCACTAATAAATATTCTATTAAATTATCATGAAGGAGTTCTTGTTTAATAAATGGACATGTAAAAATGATTAAAAAAAAAAAAAGAAAATGTGAACACCACCTATAGAATCAAAGAAAATATTTGGAAACCATATATCTGATAAGGGTTTAATACCTAGAATATGTAAAGAATTCCTACAACTCAACCACAAAATGACTGGAAAAAAAAAAAAACTAAACTAAAAAATGGAGCAAGGATTGAATAGACATTTCTCCAAAGGTGATATTTAAATGGCCAATAAGTATATGAAAAGATGCTCAACATCATTAGCCATTAGAGAAATGCAAATTAAAACTATGATGAGATACCACTTCATAACCATTAGGATAGCTATTATTTTAAAAACTAAAAAATCACAAGCGTTGACGAGGATGCTGAGAATTAGGAACCTCATACATTTTGGGTGGAAATGTAAAATGGTGCAGCCTCTGTCAAAAACAGTTTGGTAGTTCCTCAGAAAATTAAACATAGAATTACCATATGGCCCAGCAATTCCACTACATTTATACCCCCAGAAAATTGAAAGCTGGGATTCAGACAGATATTTGTATTCCAGTATTCATCACAGCACTATTCACAATATCCAAAAGTGGAAGCAATCTAATTGTCCATCAAAAGATGAATGGATAAACAAATATGGTATATCCATCCAATGGACATACCGTTCATGTGCTGGTACATGCTACAACATGGATGAACGTTTAAGACATCATATTAAGGGAAACAAGCCAGATGCAAAAAGACAAATATTGTATTATTTCTTGTATTTGGAATACTCAGAATAAACAAATTCATAAAGACAGAAAGCAGAATAGTGTTTCCTAGGGGTGGTAGAATGGGGGAAATGGGAGTAACTGCTAAATGAATATGAGTTTTGGTTTAGGATGATGAAAACGTTCTGGAAATAGTGGTGAACATTTAGAAAGTATTGTCAGTGTACTTAATGTCAAAAGAATTGTCCACTTAAAATTGTTTAAACGATTTTTATTGTATATATTTTATCAGAATTAAGAATGAACATATGTTTTGAAAAAGCTGGATAAATAAAGACAAGTTACTTCATTGCCATTTGCTCATATACAGTCATTCCTTCCACATCGCTGGGATTAGGGGTGCAGTGCCCCAGGGATCTGGAAAATATGAGTAAAATTTTGGGGGTAGGCTAAACCTTTTTTTTTTTTAATTTTCAAACTAGCCTTTGCTGGCCTGAAAATCCATAGGGGTAGACCCTTTACTTTCATTTCTCTTTAGAGAATCATGTAAGGCCTTAACTTTTTCTCACATGATGCCAGAGTCAACTGGAATGGCTTTTTAAAATAACAATCCTGCACCCAAAAGAATATTGCACTTTCTATTCCAGAGATCTAGTGGTTTACGCAAATGCTTCACAGTTGTTGGTGTAGCTGCAGCTAGGGCTTGGTGGATTTCCTTCTCTCTTTTCTTGATGTGATTTATGACGCATTAACACAGTAATGGCAGCCAACCGCAGCAACCATTTTGCTTGAAGGAAGCATATCTAATAGCTCTATTTTTTCCTTCAAGTTCATCACTTTTCTCTGTTTCTTGGGAGCACTTTCCAAATCACTAGGAACCCTACTAACATTATGCTGGCAACCCACGATTTTAATAGTTTGTCACGTTTAGATGACACAAGATACGAGAAACTCTAGATGCAAAGATCACTGGGAGATCACCACAAGATGTCACATGAGAGATTGTTGTAAACGTGCTTTGTATCGCCAAACCAGTGTGCAGGGCCAGTTCTTTTACTACAAATTTAATTTTAAGAGAAAAATAATTGTGTAGCTGCTCATTCATGTTATTAAACAGTAAAACACATACAGTACAGGTAATGTTATACATAACATCACATACATTTTATGCATTTATAAGTTACTAAACTTTTCGAGATGTATCTACATTTCCAGCCTTTGTGTGTCATTTGCTGGCCTTCATGTGTCATCTGTGGCTTCCTCAAAACTCATCCAAAATTGCCATTTAATTTCTTATGCCAACCTGTAATATATGGAATCCACAATGGGGAAATTCCTGATGTGAAAGGGATAACAGTATAAAGAGGGGTAAGAATACTAAACAGGGCTGTTGAAATTATTAACAGGAGCTATAGTATATAAACCTGTCGAATTATGCCTGGCACATGATAATATTTGCTATCTTCTTTATTTTTTAGAATCCATTATCTTTGTGATGGTTCCATCTAACAAAATGAACAGTAAAGGCTGAGTAAGGTAATGAAGAAAGAGAAAGAGAAAGAAAACAAATCCAAAAGAGGGGGAGAGGATTAAATCTGTATCCACAAAACAGTAACTTCATTATCAATATACGCTCCAATTATCAGAAAAGATAATTGCAGGTAGAAGCAGTGCTTCTTTTTGTCTACTAAGTCAAAATTGTAACATTTCCATTTCAAAGTGAACGTGATCAGGAGGTCATCAGTGCAATGGGTCAATATGACGTTCTGTGAGCTGTCCCAGCAAGTTTAGATCTCTTCAGACTATACTGACAGAGGGCAGGAAAGTTAACATGGCCTTAAGATGAAAGTGTAAATGAATATTGTTGGTCAAGTGACCTGTTTCTGATTCTCTTTTCTAATCGAAATGGAAAAGAATGTCTATTAGTTTCCTATCCCTGCCATAACAAATTACTACACACTGGGTGGTTTCAAACAACAGACAGATATTTTCTTTTCTGGAGGCCAGAAATCCAAAATCCAGCAGGAACATGCTCCCTCTGGAGGCTCTGGAAGAGAATCTGTTCTTTGGCTCTTCCATCTTCAGTGGCTGCCCCTGGGCTGGTGGCCACGTCACTCCGATCTCTGCCTCCCTGATCACAGTGCCTGCTCCTCTTCTGCTGTCCAAGCTCCCTCAGTGGATTTAGGGCCCAGGCTATCCAGAATGATCTCATCTCCATTTTCTTAACTACATCTGCATAGACCTTTTTTCCAAATTAAGTAGCATTCACAGGTTCCAGGGATTTGCACATGAACATATCTTTTAGCGGACACCATTCAACCCGCTAGAGAATCTAACTGCTAAATCGATGGCAGCAACATCTGAACTAGCAACAATGCCACATGTGGCACAACAGCTGTGGTTAAGCATAGAGTCATTCTCCAGGACCCTCCAGCTTCTAAGGAGTCAGAGTGGTAAAGTAATAATTTTAATGGTGGTACACATCTCTTCCACTCTCCCACTCTGGGATGCAATATTGTTTTTTACTTACTATCTTGTGGAGTATTGGGGGGGGGGGCAGTTTAGAGGTTTTCATCTGGCCTTCCCCACTATGATAGCTAGCACCTATAGACCAAGGACACAACATGAGGGTTGCTCCAGATGTCAAGAACATCAATTCCCATTATTCACTTGGGTACTGAGGAAATAACCACTGGCTGGGTCTAGAGATCCAGTGGGTCCACGTGATCTGAATGGACTTCAGCCAGGACTCCATTATTACTTGGGCCCCAGAAGAACTCTACTTTAACAGGGGCATTGTGGTAGTGTTTTGGGCCTCTAGAGATCAGTGTCAACGCATACCCCACAGCCAGTTAGTCCTCAAAATGTCTGAGTAGTCACCTGAGGAAATAGTAGTTCCCTTTTTGGTAGGATTGGGGAAATCCTAAATGTTTATTCTTGCCATTATGTTACAGGGTCTTTCCTCCTATGGATCTGGCCACCCTATAGAGGGTTCCAGATCTGAAGACTGACTCAGGTCTGGGAAATGAGTAAAAGATGATGACTTTTTTAGTGGGACAATGACTCTCAGCCTCCTGCTCTTCCATTCTTGCCTTTTCTTGTTGTTGCTGTTAAGCAACACCCCTGCTGGCTGCCTATCCATTTGGCCTCTAGGGACTCTGTGCTCTGTATCCGTCTCTACAACTCCCTGCAGGTCAAGCCCCCTTGGATGCCCCTCCAACCTGGTCAGTCATTTCAGTAATTTCGGCCTCCCAGATTGCTGCAGTTAAGTGCCTCCACCTGGTCTCTATTGGTGGCCCCATTGTCCCCATGTATGTTAATGAGCCCAACTTGGTGACTACCTCTTTCCCGTCATCGCTGACCTGCAGAAGAAAGCCACCGCTGAACATCTTAGTGATGCTGGTGGCCCTCTCAGTTGTGCATTATGGATGCTTTGGTGGGTGGTATGTCTCCTGTGCATTCCCAGGGAGCATAAATACCCTGGTGGGTCTTCTAGGCTTACATAATATATCCATTCCAGCATGCCCACTTCTCTCAGCTTCTTTTTCTTTATTCTACTACCTTTCAGGGAAACTCAGGCATTTTCACTTTACTCAGCACTGGCCATCACTTTTTCCAGGCTTCTATGAGCCTCCTATAGTAGATTGAGGTATTTTTTTTTCTCTTCCCTCCCCCCCCCCCCCCCCCAGTTGTCTGCTCTCTGTGTCCATTCGCTGTGTGTTCTTCTGTGACCACTTCTATCCTTATCAGATGCACTGGGAATCTGTGTTTCTTTTTGTTGCGTCCTCTTGTGTCAGCTCTCTGTATGTGCGGCACCATTCTTGGGCAGGCTGCACTTTCTTTCACGCTGGGCGGCTCTCTTTACGGGGTGCACTCCTTGCACTTGGGGCTCCCCTATGTGGGGGACACCCCTCGTGGCAAGGTACTCCTTACGCGCATCAGCACTGCGCCTGGGCCAGCTCCACACAGGTTAAGGAGGCCCAGGGTTTCAACCATATACCTCCCATGTGGTAGACAGATGCCCTATCTATTGGGCCAAGTCCGCTTCCCTAGACTGAGTTAATATACCCCAGATATAAACATTTCCTAATCTCAATCCTATTCTTGTGGGCATGAACCCCTTGTAAATAGGACCTTTTAAAGACGTTATTTTGGGAAGCTCAATGGATAGAGCTTCTGCCTACCATATAAGGGGTCCATAGTTCGATACCCAGGGCCTCCTGGCCCATGTGCACACGTGGAGTGCTGCCATGCGCAAGGAGTGCTGCCCGGCACAGGGGTGCCCCCTGCATAGGAATGCTGCCCCATACAGGAGAGCCCCCCCCCCCCCAAGCAAGGAATGCCCCCCATGCAAGAAGTGCTTCCCTGTGCAGGAATGCAGCCTGCCCAGGAGAGCTGACACAGCCAAATGATGCAACAACAAAAAAAGAGACACATAGACTATATGAGACACAACAAACTAGGGAGGTGAGATGATGCAAAAGAATGTTCGCCTCTCTCCTACTCCCAAAGTGCCAGGATGGGTTCCCAGAGCCATGGATCCAGAGAGCCGACAATGGGGGGGGGGGGGGGGAATAAAAATATATATTTTTTTAGTTAAGTTGTGGCCAGCTGAATCAGGTTGGGTCTTAATCCAATTATTGGAGGCCTTACAAGGAGAAAGCCATGGGGAGGAGCTGGAAGCTGGAAATAAGGAGGAAGAGAAAGGAGAGGACATTACTATATGATGGGAAATCCAAGGAACTCAAGAATTTCCAGCCAGCCAGAAATCTAGAGACCCAGGGAGGAAGCAAGCTTTCTAGCTTCTGAAACCATGAGCCAATAAATTCCTGTTGTTAAGCCAACCCATTGCATGGTATTTGTCATAGCTACCTGGAGACTAAGATAAGACCCTGGCAATGAGTTTGCCCCATCCCCTGAGGTCTTGCCAAGGCTGTTAAGTCCTGAATCCCAAATCAGTGCATTCTTGACTATCCCTCTTTACATTCTGACCCACCCTCATGACCAATCATCCTTAAAATCCAATCCCAGGAGTTCTTACTCCCTTGGCCCCTGCCATGGCAGCTAATTCTTGCAACTCCTTTAGCCTCTTCCCTCTTTTAGCAGGCCCAGAGGGTCCCTGGCTAGTTTATGCTGGTATTTAACTCTGGTTATCAGTCTGTTAGCCAAGAGTGAGAATGGGAGAAGATGGTGACAGTGGCACCTGTTGCCTTGTCAGGAGAGAACGCTGCAGCATCCTCCAGCATGGTGGAAGTGCCAGCTCTTACAAAGGAAGAGTGAGCTAGCTCTGCAAGCACTAAGGGTTCAGGGGGTCTACAGTGCCAACAACCTCAGGGGCATCCATCCAGATGTCCCCTTCCCAAATGCGAAAGTCCCAGATTTTTCCAACCACGCCCCTGACCATAGTAAAATCTGGCTTAGCATCTAAACATCTCAGGAGCTTTGCAGTTCTACCTATCAGAACATCAGTCCACTGCTCAACTGTGTCTGCTCTTCTGCAGCAGGAGATCAGGGCTACTACATAAGCCACCAGAGGCCCTCTGGCTCTCACCCTTCACCTTTAGTTACTTTCAACCAGCCCTCAGTTTCTCATCCCTCTGCAGAGTGTCAATCAACCTCTAAGTAATTAGCCACCTCTAGTGCCTTTATAAGCCTTGCTTTCCCCAAATATTTTAAATGCAAAATCATCACAGCTGCAATGGCCTGTCCCACCACCGGGGCATTTTCCCAGGTCATCACCAGTGAAATCTTTAGCAATCGGACCACCACTTTGTGTCAGGGACTGTCTATGCCCCACTTACCCACTTAGGACAGCATCTTCTTTCCCACCACGTGATGAGTAAACCAGTCGCAAATCTCCATCTTAACGCCTGTTTTCTCAGACCATGTTTGTCATCAGTTTGCATGAGTTCAGATCCTTTAAGAAGCAGATGCCAAAAATGGATTAGAAATGCAAGAGAATTATTTGGGAAATGCTGGTGAGGAAAAAAAGAAGTGAGCCAGAGGGGGCAGGGAGAGCTGTCAGACTGTGATGCAGGCTTGGTCCCAGAGAAGGAGAGAGGAAAAGATAAGGTTTTGAGTAGGAGAGTCTCGGACGCAGCAGTTTTGAGACTGATTCAGCCAGGCTGATAGGGAGTCCTCAAGCCAGAAGTGCCCATCAGAGGAGTTCCCTGTCTGGCAGGAACGGGCCTGCCTTAGTTTAGAAAGTGGACAACACCTTGACAGGCTGACAAAGATAAACATCCCTAAGGAGGGGCAGACCAATCCACGTGCCTCTGGATATGATACCCTGGGAAGGACAGAGCAATGCTTCTGTGATATTTCTGCCCAAACTGCACAACCTGAATCTAATCATGAGGACACATCACCAAGGGCAAACAAAGGGACCTATGTCGAATCATGACCAGTAGTCCTCTAAAATGTCAATGTCATGAAAGACAAAGAAAGGCTTAGGAACAAATCCAGATGAAACTAAAGAGATATGACAACTACATTCAATAATGACCCTGGATTGAGGGGGAAAGAATACTGTAAAGAGCATTACTGGGACAGTTAATGAAATTGGAATATGGACTATTGATTAGATAAAAATATTGTCTCAATGTTAAATGTCCTGTATTTGATCATCATACTGCAATTATTTAAGAGGTTAATTTTGATGATAGGAAATACACACTGAAGTATTAAAGCTTAGAGGAACATGAGTTTACTCAAATGGCTCTGAAAAACAAATTATATTAATTAGAGAGATTATGAAGGGCATTTTCAGAAAGGTACACACTAATTGAGATGCAAGTACAACCATTGACATAACAGTAATCAAATACTGCACCCAGGCATGAACAGCGCATGAGCAGTTTGAAAGCATGTCATTAACACCAACTCTTCTGGCTTCTGGCCAGTGAGATGAATGAGGTGCTGAGCCCAGATTTTATGGGATGGCTATCATTTCTCAATCACAACTATTTGGTGATTCATTATTATGTATGCCAGAAACTCCACGCCCAAGTGGTGACAATTATCTTTCATTTTTCCTGGTTTTGTTTTAAAGTTACAGGTTGGATAAGGTTCTAACTGTTGGCATGCTAACTTTCATCTAGTCATCAGTCCTACCATACTAGTTTACTTAAAGGGGATAGGAGAGAGGGGGTGGTCAGTCTGCCAGGGTATGTTAAGTTACAGAAATTTAAAAGTAGATTTTGAAAAATTAGACATTTTAAACAGGGTCAAGAAAGATACCCAGACATCTGAGATGTCCCTATCAAGCTCTAATCTTCACAATTCTTGCACAAAACTCAGGCTTATTCTTTAAGTTTTATATCCCAGTGTGTATAGAAGTTATCCTTTTGCAAAATGCCTCCATCCATTATCTCCCAGACATTACAGCCACCTTGAGAACTAGCCAACTCTGGGTCTGAATCGCAGCTCTTCCATTTATTACCATGTGACTTAGAGTTATTAACTAACTAAATAACTAGAGTTATTTAACCTCTCTATCCTCTCAATTTTATTATCCCTGTATTACAGATATGATTCTGAGGCTCCAAGCAGCTTAACAACTTGTTAAAAAAAATTACTAAGCAATTTACTGTTAGAGCTGGAACCTTCCATGGGAGGTTGACTCCCCTACAAAGATAAGGATTATTTTCCATTAACCCAGCATTGTTGAGTTCATGGAATGTTGCTCAACAAGGTGTTGTTTGAAAACAGAAGCCCCATTTCTCATGAAGTGGGCTAAATGTGATTTTTCTGCCATGAATCCCATTCAATAAGCATTTATTTAGGAGGCAGGCAGCAGAGCGGGAAGATGGGCGAGGGCTTTGGAGTCAGAAGTTTTGGGGTTGAATCCAGGCTCTGCCACCCACTCTGCTCAGTTTTCTCTTTGTTGAAATGGAAATCCTGAGACAGAACCTGTAAGTTGGTGGAAATGAGTAGCAATACTACGTGTATAGTGGCTAGGACATGGTAGGCACTCAACAACTCATAGCTTTCAAAAACCTATATGATTTGTTGAGCACTTACTACCTACCAGGAGCCTTACTAGGCACAGGAAATACAAAGAGGTAGAAAACACAGTCCTTGCCCTCAGGGGTCTCATCCCCCAGGAATTCATAATGGCTCTTTATAGAGTATGTTAAGCCAGTTGTGTAGCCTGCAATTATTTTTCACCAGTATGCTTTTCACATTTTGTTTATATCCTTAATTTTCTGAAGTTTTTCATCTTTATGTAGTCAAATCAGATTTTTCCTCAATGCATTATTTTCAGCTTTAAATTCTGAAAGCTCTTTACTTTGGGGATCAGGTCAATGTTCATCCATGCTGTTTTTGTTTTTTTTTTTCTAGTTCTTTTACAAGTTTAATTTTTCACATACAAATCTTTAATCCATCTGGAATTTACTTGACTATATGGTGGCAAGGTAGTTAATAATAATAATTGACCAACTTTTTAAGATACTTTCCAATAATTACTGCCTCACTTGACTTGCACCCATTTCTGTCGTGACAACTTACCTTCTAAGCTGCATGTTAAGAAAATGGATTGCCATTCAAAGGCCACTCGGGAAGAAATATGTATTTGTGGGTTTTGTTCCATTTAGTTGCAGAACAACAAGTGTCAAGTCTTTAGTTTCGATCATATAAATGTAGAAAGTTTGACAGACTGTTTTGTATAAGGGCTAGAGGTTGGGACCTCCCTAACCCTAGAGAGAAGTGTGAGGGAGAAGTCATTTCATCTTCCTCTTAGCCACCTCCCCCCAACCACTCCATCCATCTGTCATCTGTTCCTCTATGCTCATCTTTTCCAGATGCACTGTGAGTCATTTATGCCTCAGAGATTTAAAAAAAAATTGAGTAGAAGAATCCTGATTCACCCACACCTTCCTCACTCTAATTCTGTGATTCCTTAAAAGCTTCTATGGTAGTTTGAGTCTTTAGTGGACACCAGAAAATTATGTTCTTAACTAATCTGTTCCTGTGGGTGTGAACCTATTGTAGGGAGGACCTTTTGATTAGATTCACTTCAATAGAAAGTGATCTTAATTCTCTTGGTGGAGTCATTTATAAATGGGGTAAACACAGGGAGAGGGAGACACAGGAACAGAGAAGAACACACAGAAACTGAGAGAGAAATCCAGAGAGAGAGCACCAGAAGCTGAAAGCAACAGAGCCCAGAGGAGAAGGCAGACACCAGCAGATGCTGCCATGTACAGAGGAGTCCAGGATCGCCCACAGCCTTCTTTGGGGAGAGAGCCAAATGTTGATTTGAACATTCTTCTCAGTCTTGAAAATGTAAGCTTGTAAGTTAATAAGTACCCATTGTAAAGGCCAACCCATTTCTGGTATGTTGTCTTGGCAGCCTTTGGCAAATTAAAACACTGCTTCGGGTACTTGACCTTCAAGAGAAAACTTATAAGAAGTAGTCTCCATGTTTTAGTCTGGTTCAAAGCTCAAATGCCCTTTCTCCAGAATCAGAACAAGGCTGGGCCACCTCAGTGTCCAGAAATGAGTGTGGACAAAGATGGTTTCTCCTCAAATGTCTCATCTGTTCTCCAAGACTCTTGGACTGGTGTGGATCACCTTGAAGCCATAGCTTGGCCCTCTGGCCATGATGTGGAAGGCTAGAGCCCTGTAGTTGGTAGCAGGCTGTCCCTGGGCCCCTCAGGCCAGAGATGGATGCCTGAACTGTGGTCAACAAGAATGGTGCAAGAATTCTCTCTTGCCACCAAGACCCAGCCAGCTCCCCTGACCTGCTGTGAGAGGTGAGGAAATGTCTGATGGCACTTTTTCCCCTGCCTTTACCCCTATTTGCTCCACACATTACAGAAATGTGAGGCGTTTACCACCACCAACCCTCAGAGGGTGAGATCATTGGAGGCAGGTGGAACTTGCGAGGGGGGCATAACCAGGGCTAGTCTCAGTGCAAACTGATAACCTTCTTTGCAGGGGTCTGGATGGAAATATTTAGCTCAACACTCTTGCATTTGCACAATTCCATCTTTTCTTCATCTGTGAGATAGGGGTGATGCTGCCCTCCCTGCCAAACCCCTTCACAACCCAGTCTCACACTACCTTGTCCCAAGAAAATCCCTCTAGTGTGATTATTTACTACCATGCTCCAAATCAAGGCAATCTTTTCTCAGAGCCACTCAACCAGTTCACCTACCCCATCCCCTAACCCTCCAACCCCCTCCCACCCCTGTATACACACTGCCGTAGCCTGAGTAATGCAGAAAAGCAAAGCACCTCCCAGCATTTAATCCTAACACCCCCCTTTCCCAGGCAATCATATTCAGTTCTAAGCATTTGAGATCCCTGTTGATGGTACTCAGGAAGGGGTGGAGTCTTCATAAAGTCCCTGTGCAACTTGTCAACCTCAGGGCTCCAGATGTCAGGAATGATTTTGTTGGCAGCAGCACCCACAAGTCTTGCCACCCTTGTAGACACAAACTGCTGCTGGTCAAGTTCAATATGTGTTGTGGGGAAAGGAGTTGAGGGGAAGGGACATGACACAGAAACAAAAAGCCTTGAGTAAGCAGCTTTTCTAAAAACTGAGGGAAGGAGAAATATCCATATGGTAGAAATATGCATTCCACCCATTCATCCTAACAAATCTCTCCCAATAACAGAAGTTATGAATGGAGACCCTGCTCCAAACTCATAGTCTAAAAACCATGGACCTCCAAGAAAATAGCAGAGTATTTAACAAGAATCTTTTTAGAAAGAAAAATATTTGTACAGGTAAATCAAACATACATATGAAATCTGGTATATCCCAAAGAGACAATTTTCAGGCAAACTGCTCATTGTGTTTGTTATTGTGTTTAATGGCAGGGTAATAGCATCATTCACACACACTGTTTTTTAACTAGGATGATAGCCGCAGCTTTGAAATTGATGTCCCAGCCTACATCACTCTACTCCAACCCATCCTCTACAATCTGGCTTAAGAAGGAAATCAGGTCATGTAACTCCAGGTCTAAAACCCTCCCATGGTATACACAGGACTTGTCACTTCTATAGTCTTGTCTTTTACTATTTTTCCAATAGACAACTTACATTCTGACCACTGCAAAATATTTAGTTTTCCTAATCTACCAGTTCTCTCTCCAATGTCCAAGCCTTTGCCATACTCTCCTTCTTTCAGAAAGTCCATTCCCTATCCCACACCACAGACATCTCATCAAATCTCATCGAGCATCATCTCATCAAGCATTATCTCATTTCCTCAGGAAGCCTTCATTTGTCCTTCAGGCAGGTAGAAGATACTGCCTCTCATATAGTACCTTGGGCTACCCTTGAATTGCCCTTGACATTTTTGTAGACAAATACTTTTATCATAGGGCTATTTATACAGGGGAAATGGCAAGCTGATTTTTTAAGAAAAAAAAGTGATATAAAACTCATGTATTTTAACAACAAAAACATGGAGAAAAACTAGAAAGAAATACCGAAATATTAGTAAGGATTACCTTTGGTTTGGTAGGAATACGATTGGTTTTTATTTCATCTTTTATAACTTTTTCTAAAGCCTTTTTTCTAAGTTATTGTCTCAGTAGACTCCAGACTTCCTGAGGGCAGGGTCTTGTCATTCATTCCTGTATCCTTGGTTCCTGGACTGGAGATGAACAAATTCGTGCTGCATTAATGGTCTTTAATATCATCAGCAGTTTCCTTCTACACATCATGTAAATTACCTAGTGTTTCTCCAAATTAACGATGCTGATCACATCCACTGCTTAACTGGTTACCTAGAAAACTTCCACACTGATTAGCTAAGTCTACTTTTTGACCACCCCCTCCCAAGCCAGCTGGAGAAAACTAAATATTGATAGCAGCTCTCACTCTTCCCTCAAGGCAACCAAGAGCTAACACCCCATCCACTGTCCTGTCATCATGGATAATGCTCACAGGATGGCACCAACACATGGGGCTGGGCTCAAAAGGCATTATTAATACCCTCTCCTTCTGTAGACCTAGCATGGCCCTTGCCAGCCAGGATGTAAATTCACTGTCAGAGCAAACGTTCCTCTTGGGGGACATCTGCTCAACCTCAAGGAGAGAGTAATGACCACAGCCCACAGGCAGCAGGGGATGAGTAATTTACTGCTGCTAGGCAATTAGTGTTGCTAGAAAAAATAATGGCTTTCATTTAAAATTCTCTTTAAACCATATGTATCATGGCTCGTGGGATAATTTATGTATCATTAGACATTAAGAAACATACATCACGCTAATAAATTGTTTCCCCCATTCACCACAGCCAATAGTTCCCAGGGGCCTTTAAGAAGTCAGGGTTTTGCTGTCCTTGTTATGTAAGGGGGTGGGCAAATGTTCAGATGTAACTCATTTAGCTTCCCATTCATACCCTAGATCTCTGACAGAGACAGATGGCAGGAGAAACGTTTGCCATCGTTTCAGAATTCCACCAACTGGTTTACAGCAGCATTTGCTATAAATGAGCTGATGTAAAACAGGCATGAGTTTTATTGTTTTCCCTAACAACTTGAGTGTCTATTTTGACATTTGTTCCATTTTCAAGTCTTCCCAGTACTAATACCCTACTTTCTACAAGACACGGAGTGTTTAAAAGTCATATAGGTTCCCATTCAAAGATGGGCCATGCACACTAAAATCTTATGGCTGCAAAGAGCTAGAAGAGAATGCTTGTACAGCCAGTGTGAGGAGCAAGTCCCAAAGGACTCCACCTTGCAAGCTCAGAGGTCATATTGTAACTGGGCAAAACTGCCAGAGTTTAAAAATTTACCTCCCTAAACCGATTCTCTGCCAAGGGAGAAACATTAAATGGAAAGAGAATGAGATTCTTCATTGATGGACAGTGGGGTGAGGGGCAAAGTAGAACATATATGGAAACACTGATCAGTCTTGTCAATGACAGAAGTTTTTGTACATTTGTAGACCAAGCAAGTAAGGCCTTTTTAGGTGCTACTGAAACACGCTCAGTTCTATGCACTTTATGCTTAACTCAGTTAATCCTTGCAACATGTCTACGAGGTAGGTACTGTTAGCCCCAATCTACAGATGAGGACACAAAGACATGGTGTCCTAGAACACTAAGGAAGTTGGAGGAGGACAGGCGCCCAGGCAAATGGCTGCAGAGGCAATTCTCTCAGTGTCTGCACTCTTCCATTTCCCATAGAATCTATTCACAAACACGGCAGAGAATCAAAGGGAAATGGCAGCTCAGGAGAATGCCAGGGTTGGTATGAATTTTCGACTTAAATGCCATGCCCAGATATTTGTTGAGGTTTATCATCATCATTACTTAAAAGCAAAAGTTAACTTGCCCAGGATGACAATGCTACAGGTTAACCTGGGATTTAAACTCAGGTGGATCTAGATGATTTCCAGCCACATCCTCTTTCCACCACCTCAAGTCAAGAAGCTTAACTGTATCGCTGCAAGCTGGAGATAAATTCTACAAGGGTTGGAAATCTCAGAATTGCAGCAGTAGGCAGGAAGAGTCTCCTAACTTTCATGAATGTCCCAGATATGTCTATTAGCAGAGTTATGAGAACACTGTTTGATAAAATCCAAACAGATAACACAGTTGGTAAAGTGACAATTGTTTAGAATTTTTAAAAAGAGAGACAATGTTTTCACAGATACAGGGTAACCTTGAAAAATATTTTTCCTCCTGAAAGTGTTTTGTCCAGCTGGAGGGAAAAGAAATAAAAGGAAACATGAAAGCCAATAAAAGAAAAACATGAGCATGGAAGATCTTCATTAATCTTCTATTCAAATGGCAGTCACAGCTACAGAGTAAGCCAGAGGCTTTAACAATGATTCTGTTCAGAAACAAAACTAAGTATATGGGGGATACAATCAGAAGTGAATAAGTGATCTAATTACATACCAAATTCTGGACTTTCATGAAATGATTCCAAAACTACCAGTTAAATGGTCCTTGGTTTAAAAATTGAGCGTAACTCTTGACATTTTTGTAAGAAAAGTAGTTAAATAAAAAGATAATTTGATCCAAGTATTGTTTAGAGAATTTAAGTCACTAACTCTGTCACAAACTTTAAAGATACTACCTGAAATATGTCTCCTGCATAGATTTGGTGCAGGCACATGAAGAAAGAGTGGAGGCAGAGACAGGGGCAGGGAGGATAAGGGCAGCCTGTGGGGGCTGGGGAGAGAGTGACAGCACTATGCAGGGGAAAGAGGAAGGACCCTGGGACTGGGGTCCTGCTTAATTCAAATGCTATTCTTCACCAATAAATTAAAATAGTTGACCAGATATGGCTCGAATATGAAGTAAATATCTGTATGATGTGATCATAGTCTCTCAAGGCACTATCACAAATATTTGTGGATTAATTTCCATATATTAGCCCCTGTATCTCCTTCACTGTTTTTAAGAAAGTAGGAAACCCCTTTTGGAGAAAAGGTGGGTTATGAATTTTTCACCAGATAGATGTTCATAATCACAGCCTTTTAAAAATAATAGTAGTTCCATATATTATGATAAAAATAAATTTATTTGGGGAAAGTTGATCATATTTTCTTGCTTGACAAGAGCAAATCCCTACCACAGTGGGGTTCAATTGTTAAAATGAGTGTGCACTGCTACAGCTGATTTCCACGTGTTGTTTGTGTACAATCACCAGTTAGCATGAATGATGAAGTAGTGTCCAAATGACCTGGATTCCTACTCATTCCATGAAGACAATAGTTGTTTCACATCTTGCTGAAGAAGAAAAACCACAGGAACAAAGGCCATGAAAGGTCCACTGCAAGAAGTTTTTTGTTGATTTAAATGTGATCTTTAAATGGCTTAATAGTTCTCCAGCTTAGAGCCTTTAGTTTGGTATAGCAACCAACTTCATTTCTGTGCAGACCATGAATAAACAAATGCCTTCTAACCCAAAACTCACTTTTAAAACAAACCCTTATTTGACCAGGAGCACACATCTTTAAATACATAGCTTTAAACACCATTGCTTTGTACACTCATGTCACAAATTACAAGACAAATAGAGAATTTCATTATCACTGCTCTTTTGCACTAATGCCCAGTAGTAGCCGATGGTGTTTCTCCATCATCCAAGTTTATAAAAAGTAACTTAGCAACTTCAGTCGTGGTCAGTCAGCTGGCATTCACTCCTCTTTACTGCTCTGCAATTAAATAAGTCAGTATTTTTGGAAGTGCTGGTTCAAGCCGTTTCAGGATCCCTCTGCTTTGCCACTGTTGAGGGAGGCCTGAAACTTGATTGTCTTTAGCAGAAGGATTTTAGGCAATAGGTATCAAATGGTCATCACTTCCTTTCCTGTAAACAGAAAGGGGGAACAGAAAGGGAAAAGAGAACAATGATTTAAACATCTTTGAGGAGGAATAATCTACAGTCTAGGCACATATAAATTATAGACATGCTGAGTACAAACTATTAAAGGATGAGAAAGTAATAAGGGCAATTTACTTTATTTTAGCTTTGAGTACCTGCTTTTGGCAACAAACTTTCAGGAGCTGCCTATCTATTAGGACCCTTTATCTCCCTTATCTTACAAAGATTTACCAAGGGCTGAAGCAGCAGATTTTCCTCCTTCACCGCAGCTGAGAAGGGGGGATGTTTACTCTGCATCTGTTATTAGTAATATTTCTCCAGAGAACCACATGGCTTTAGAGTTGATGTCTTAGAGGTCACCTGGCCTACCCTGATGGCATGACGGACCCAAGAGGTTTGGGTACAGGTAATGGCAGGGTCCAAAACGAAAGCCCAGGTGTCCTGATGATCACTCTGGGAGCTCTTGCAATAATCTGAAGAAGGATCAACCTGAGGTGGTAGCCTGGACTGCTTTGCTGAAAAACAGCAGCCACATCCATGCTTGGCAGATGGCAGAGCTGACTGTCCACTGCTGTCTGTCATGGACACTGGCGAGAGCACAGTTGCCAGTTTTGTAATGCTCTTATTCACCGTTCTACCTTAATACGGTCTCTCTCCAATATTAACTCTGCATCCATAGCCTTCCTCAATTTATACCATTCTTTGTTTCCTTGCCTTTAAACACACCCAGGTGTATCGACTTTTAGATGGAGGCAAAGCCATCACTTGTTCTCAAGGGCCCCTTACAATCCATTTCCTTCCATCATGACCTTCATTTATTCTCTGCAGTCCCTCTAACCCACCCAGGGAATCCAGGCTTCCGTCTGATTGTTGTACTTAAATTACTCCAGCTGACTTCACCCATGGCCATCATTTGGCCAAACCCGTAATGCCACTTCTGTTTTTAACTTTTTGATATCCTTTTTGCCCCCCCTAAAATTTTTTTTTAAACATCCTGGTTCTTTGACTGATATCCTTAGTGGATTCTCTTGTTCCCTTAAATTATTTCCTCTTTAGTATCTTTTATCAACCTTACCACTTTTTAGGGCAAATAATCTGCTGATATTGCTCCCTTTTTCCTCACCACTCAGACCTAATTTTGTCAATAAGTCTAATAACCCATCAATTCCTTAAATATTTTCTTGTTCCATGTGGCTACACAAGAAAATGCTTGCCAACCTTCTAGGGCTTTTTAAGGTACAATCCAAGGTCCAAAAATCAAGCACAAAAACCTATCAGTTACTTTTCAGAATTCACAATTACATTCTCAGCAGTATTTTTTTCCCTTTACAGTTAATGACATATTAGAAAAGCAACTTTGAGAGACCTTCCTTATACAAGGTCCCTCTTAGGAAGCAACAGATCCCCAAAATAAAATTAATTTCCCTCTGAGAGGATAAAATATGATTTTTAAAACTTAACTCTTGTCAGAAGACCTCCTCTCATATTTACCATTCTTTGGAAATGCTGAGTCATATCATTTAAAATCCCAAGATGTGGTATGAACTGATTAAAAAGAAAAATACCTCCTGTGGTTTTAAGTAGCAATTATGTTCTCCCATCTTCCTTCAGGAATTTGGTTGGAGAATCCTTCTCAAAAAACATGGGTTGGGGATAACTTTTAGTTAGCACCCCCCATCCCTGGCTA